>NC_134460.1:126712323-128132323 GCF_047948215.1 Lycorma delicatula | reverse complement strand
AATTGAATTGTCACTTGGTGGCTCCTTATGAAATTTCAACCGAAACGCACGTTGCACAGAAATTACTGACTGACAAGTGAAATTCTATCACACAAAACGACTTCCCGCTTCCCGTGGCAGCCATTTTCTTTACTGTCGACGCCTAGCGAGCAAATAGTTTACTAACTGCCTAGTATACGTGGAAAAAACTATTAGAAGTACTCTTTCGTACAGTATTATTTTATTCTTATGAGTGAAATAGTTTTTTGTTAATGAATGTTCGAAACTCCGAAGAACATTATGAAACGCTCTGTATATAAATGGTTAAACCAATGGTAATTAGTCTTTAAAATTTATCAAATAATTGTTTATATGTGGTTATAATTGAGCTTTTTACGTCTTTTAAATCTAGTCGAGAAGTCATTGCTTTTTATATCTTTTAAATAAAGCATTTATGTATCTTTTGATTAGCATGAATTCCGGAAGTCTATAGTATTTACTGTAGTTTCTTGATTTAGGCCTGTAGTTCGTATAATGTGTCCGTGTAACTTATTATACTTTTAGATCGTCAGACTCGGATACGTTTTTTATGAAGAACCCAAGAACTATCCAGGAAAAGTTCCAAGCGCTGTTAATGTAAAATTATAACTGATTCTTTCGAGTTTTCAACTTCTTGCATAGGAAGTCTAGCGTTAAACAAAGTCATGGCATGATTTTTAACTGTAAGATAAATAATTTGAAACGAAACAGATATTGTTACTGAAATGAAAAATAATAAAAGATGAGTGATTATCCAATCTTCTCTAAAAAGGTTTTCCTCTAAAATTACTAATTAAAAAATGTTTCAAGGACTTTAGTTTTAGTTAAACGGTTACCGGATTATAGTTTTCTATGAGGTCATATTCTATGATATCAAAAAAAATTATCAGGATTTTATAATAGTACTGGTCTTGAAAAAAATTGAGTTTGATATAGTGTAATCTTTAAGTTGAGTTTTAAGCTTTCAGTTCTCTTTTTTTTTATTCAACTCGGTTAAAAAAAGAAACTGGAAACAAACTAATTCGTGTCTTACGTTTCGTAATAATCCAGACATATTTAATTTTTGGTAATACTTGTATTAAAAATACTAGTGTTGCCATCTTAAAGTTTCATTTCCCTACCACTATTTTTTTTTTGTCTTCAGTCATTTGACTAGTTCGATGCAGCTCTCCAAGATTCCCTATCTACTGCCACTCCCAACATCTTATACCCCTAAAAAATTGTTTTACATATTCCAAACGTTACCTGCCTGCACTATTTTTCTCTTTTACCTGTTCCTCCAATATTAAAGCGTCTATTCCAGGATGCCTTAAGATGTGGCTTATTAGTATGTCTCTTTTTTTAACTATATTTTTCCGAATGCTTCTTTCTTCATCAATTTGCTGCAACATCTCTTCATTTGTCACTTTATCCATCCATATGATCTTTTACATTCCCTTATAACACCACATTTCAGAAGTTTCTAATATCTTCTTCACAGGTACTCCGATCGTCCAAGTTTCATTTCCATATAAAGCTACGCCTCAAACATATACTTTTGAAGATTTTTTCCTGACGTTTAAATTGATTTTTGATGTAAGCAAATTATATTTCTGACTGATAGCCCCCTGCCACTACCATTCCAAAATTCGTTCACTTTCATCATTTTACTTTACTGTCAGTCAACATTGTTATAAAGTCGTGTACGATTGCTATGTCAACCCGTCTAAAACAATATGCAGTGATTAAATGATTGAATTCATAACAGCGGAAAACCTGAATGGTAGTGACATTCCGTCGTCTATGGTTATTAAACTGTTGAAGTATTGTGAAGTTGGTAAAGCAAATATTGAGGATGTACCTCGCAGTAGTAGACCAGCTTCTGTGAATGTTGAAAAGCAAAATAAGGCTGATGAATTCAAAAGGAGGAGGAAATACCTCCTTTAATGTTTTTAAGGCACATATTAAAATATCTTAGGAGATGTGTGCGTGTGTCGTGTTCGCCAATCTACGGAACCGATAATTCTATAACATAATAATCGGACCATGTACATCGCGGGTAAATAACGAAGCACTTTGAAGTTGAAATTGAAACCTATTCCTTTCTATCTATACTCACCAAATTTGGCGCACTGCGACTAATTTTTTCGTTGGCAGATTGAGAAAACTGGTTCACTCACTGTTTGGAGAATTGTGTACATTTAAATGGTGACTTTATGAAAAAATATATGTAAGTTTTTGTAGCTGAGAGTAATTTAATGCTGTATTTGTTTCAATCCTTGAACTACTAATGTTTTCTTAAAATATTCGTTATTAAATATATTTTTTTATATGTTTAAATAAAATGCAAACTCGTTGAGCCGACGTAAATAATCATTTTATATATTTTTTTATTGAACTATTAAATGATATTAGGGATAAATTTATCAAGATCATTCAATTATTAGGTGAGCAGTAATACTTAAAAATATAACGTGATGGTTTTTAAGTTTCATATTTTGCTTAGTATTTTACAATCTCTTACTAAACCACGTAAAATGGAGTGAGACCTAAATATATATCGAAGTTAAACCTTAAAAATTAGACAATTTTATTTTCTCACTTCAATAATAATGATTAAGTTTGCAAAATATTGGTATCTAATTAGACCATTTTATTTACCACCATTTTCTAATTACTAACGCAGTTTCTAGTTTTAAGCGGTATTTGTGATATTCATGTAATATGAACTGCATTCTTAAGAAGTGATTTATTTTTATGTTATCTTTGCAATATTATGGAAACTTAAACCAAAAAGGCTCTGTCTTCAGTGGGTTTGTATAATTTAATTTGTGCCTGTAACATTGATTACTCCTTGTTCTACTGTTTATACACGATTACTGATGAAAAATGCAACTTGTTTTAATAAAACTTGAAGATTAAATCTATTTTTATCAACTACACATTACCGGTTTACTGGAATATTACAATGATCTGCAATTTTTAATTTGAATTGTTTACCAGTGATCCACCCTCTTGACGAAAGGTATATTTTAGTATTTATTCACGCAGGACAAACTGTAAAAAAAAAAGCTATCTTTTCGCAGTATTTTCTATTTAAATTTACATGTTAATTAAAAAAAATAGATATATATTTTCAACGAAAAACAATAATATAGATTGTCTAAAAATTATTGAGCCTTTGGAGGCAAAAAATTTAGAATACATTTATTTTTTTCCATGAACTTCTGACATTTTTTCGGCAACACCATAATCCTGTCGCTATAAAATTTCTGTGATTTTTTGTCAAAAAATTGTGACGCGTGGTTTTCACAGACCTCATTTTAAACTAACTTAACACCATTCACGGAGTTCTTCGGAGACCGAAACAATGATAGTCTGACAGTGCTAGGTCCGGGCTATACGGTGGTTGCATTAACGCCCAGTCAAGTTCTTTCGATTTCTGACGGCTCATTACATATATATGTGGTCTGGTGGTACAAGACATCTTCTGCCGACCAGTTCAGGCTATTTTTTTTAATTGCTAGGTGCAGTTGCGCTAATTGTCGACGTATAAGTTCTGAGTCTATCGTTCTACCTAGTAGTCACTAGGTAGGTGCAGGTAGGTAGTCGCTCGTGACATACACAATATCCTTCCAATTCCACCAACAGCACAGCTTAACATTTCTGGCCGTCAGCATGAGCTTTGCTACAGATTCTGGAGCTTTTCCTCGCTTCGACCATTATGTTTTTTACACGTTGTTGTTGGTTATTTACTTTTCACCACTCGTGATCAACCAATTCAGAAATGGCTCGATTTTGTTACGTTTCAGTAGAGACTGGCAGATAGAAAGAGATTCGATCGAGTAAATGTTTTGGAATCAGATCGTTTGCCGCCCAAACGTTGAGCTTCTTTTTGCAGCCAGCTTTCTCCAAATGTTTTAACACTGTTTGGTGATGGATGTATAGGTCATGACTGTTTACATGATGGTCCTTCTCATCTTTTCCCAGAATACGCGAACGCTATCTCGTACACAAAAGGAGCTCAATACATTTTAGACTACCTATTTATTTGAAACAACTTTCTTGGGAGCTATTATTTTTTATATTTAAAAAAATAAGTCCTTTTTTCGTGGTAAAAAACATTTTTTTAATTTATTAACTGAGAAGACTTTTTAATGGAAAATTCAAGGATTTTAAATTAATGCAAACAAAATTTTTAATTACTTCTTTAAAATTTCAAATGAGAGTTCTTTCTTTCAACCTGAAAAATATTTACTGGTAGAATTAAAGAGACTAGAATTAAATCTGTTACAGTTTTCGTTAAAAACCATTTTTTTTGCAATTTTAGCTAACGTTTCTATTAAAAAAATCGAAGTTTTAAAAACAAGCTAAGAAAGAAATATATATATATATTTGAATTTAACCTTTTAACTTAAATTGTAAAATTAAATAAATAAATACGATTAGATTAAACTTTAAACAATAAATTTTTAATTTAAAAATTAGATAGAACTGTATTTTGAATTAATGTGCGATGATAAAGGTATTAAAATAAGAGAACTTGAGTTGACCTACCAAGTTACAAAGTTTTTGATAAATCGTGTTGTTATTTTAACGTACGTACCTACTTATTTGGGCGTTTCTCTGTTTGGTTCCCCTCTTCCTTTCTACGGTAGAAACAGACCGGTTACAATTACTGCGGACAGTTTTATCAACATAACCGAACAAAAGTACTGAAGAATACAGCCCACACTAGAATAAAAGAGCTGTTCATAGGCGATGCTCTGTTACGTGAGTATAGGTGTGTGAATAGTATGTATATGTATATATATATGTTTTAAATAATAAATGGTAGTTATCGATAATGGTGTATTCGTGGGGCGAAAACAACAATGCGCGATATGGGAGCTCGAGCGGGCAGGTCGCGGGTTGAAGGCGCCAAACAATGACACAAAACCGCAGGGAACTGTTCTGTTGTACTCGGCCCTACCAACCGTGTGCGTTCTTTTGCTTGCTACGCTCCGCTGTGTTGTGCTTTTTACAATGTAAATAAATACCAGTAGGTTGACCATAATTTTTATTGCTCTCAGATTTAGCGTTTGTAGTTATTTTTCAGTGCTTTGTAACAATACACCCACCTAGCGGCAACATCCACCGTTGCAACTAAAATGAGTTGGTTGTGTGTTTTTTCCGTAGTGGTGGGGATGAAAAGGGTTGTCCACCCTCTTTCCCTCTTAGTTTTATTACGGCCCAGTGAAAGGATCACACCAGCGTTTGTTTGGAGTGGGCCTCTCCGAAGATTAATTAGTCTGTAAGAAGATTAATTGCCACGAATGCATTACCTCGCGCAGCACACTTCTCTCTTTCTATATTGTTGCGTTGTTGTTTTTATTTTTACATTTTGCTGACAGCTTTTATTGCCGCTTCTGGCACCATTCTGCTTTAAACAACTCTTCTGCTCTTTGTATCCTCCCATCTATTGTCAATATTTTCCTTTAAAACATGCATCTTTTGATTTGTGTAAGTATTCGTACTTTATCCAACTTCTACTGCAAAGACACAAACTTCACTGTTTACTATATTTTTACATTTTTTTTTGACGTTCTATTTCATTAATCACTATAGATTCTTATTCAGGGAATGTGTGTCTGTCAGTTTATATAAGCCGTATAGGGAAACGATACCGATCAATTTTATTCAATAATTATTTTATCAATTATAATAAGCTAGTTTTAAGTTCATTAGTAATTTAAAGATCCATCAGACGCTAACTTTCAGTTAACTTCACCTGAAATTTCTAATTTCCTAAATTATTTCATTGTACCGGAATGTTAGTCTAATAATTGAATATACGTCGATAGTTATTTTTCCTACGCAGTGAGT
The DNA here is from genome assembly GCF_047948215.1 of Lycorma delicatula. Classification (NCBI taxonomy): domain Eukaryota; kingdom Metazoa; phylum Arthropoda; class Insecta; order Hemiptera; family Fulgoridae; genus Lycorma; species Lycorma delicatula. The sequence goes on along the minus strand of NC_134460.1, from coordinate 128,126,461 downwards.
TACCTCGAAACGATTATTAGCTTGTTTAAAACTCTTATTAGTAATTTCTAATTTAAATTTTGAGAATTTTTCCCCTCATTAGAGATATAATCGTAAGTTTTAAAATGAATATTAGTTTTGGAAGGTTACTATGCAAACCTCTTCGCATAATAAAGCATTTTAAAGTAACCAAACCTGTTTAGCAAACCTCTTTTTAAAAGCAAAAATAATCCACTTTTCGTACTTATTTATTTTTTTTTTATTGAAAAACAAAATAAATTTTTTTGTTTTTTAAGATAACTTACCAATTCTTTTTAACTTTATTATTATTATCATTATTGAATTATCATTTTCGTATTTTTACACTGTTTGTCCGAGTTTACTTTTTGTTGCACTTTTAACAAACCCTACTCGATCGGAAAAATAAATTTCCATCCTTCCTGTTATTAATACCTCGTAATTCGACTTTTTCTGTTTTAATATTTGTGAAAATGCATTGCTAGATGTAAAAGTTTAATCGATCACTTTAAAAGTTTAACAGGATCTTGGGAAAAGCCAGGATCGTTAATCCTGGCTTTTCCCCGTAACCTGCTCGCAATACCATACATAGAATATTTTCTATTTCTTAATAAAATTTTATATCTTAAAAACTAAGTAAATTTTTAGTTCAATTAGAATAATGTTTAAGTAAAATTAAGAAAATTGGCTAGAGTGAGGCTAGGCAAGACCTATCGGATTGTGATTTGGTTTAAACCTTAATCAAATTATTTATTACTTTATTTAAAAATATGAATTTTACTATTTTTTTTTACGGTAAATATTTCTTGTACTTAATTATTATTTTAATGGACAATAAACACTAAATTATTATAATTTGAATACTTATGTACCTCCGTAAAGTAATCAGTGTAGTGGTCAATAATCTATAAGCAAACTGTCTGTAATTAATTGTAAAATAAGAGAGGAGATTTCCACTTACACTATTTAAGGCAGTCCTACAGAAAACAAACAATTCAGTCAAATTCATTCGAAATTTGGAAATCTTGTTCTCATAACTTTTATGAAAACCACCTTTATTATTCAAAGCACTTAATGGGGTTTTTACGCAATAATTAACTTTTCTAATGAAGTAAAATTTCAGTAGAAAACTTACTTTTTAATTTTTTAAATTATTTTTTACTAAGCTAGAGAGCAATTTTTAAATAAACTTTTATTGTTCAAAAGGTTTTCCTTTGTTTTACAATGAAGTTTCAGAATAGCGCGCGCGTGTGTGTGAGTTATAGTTTTGTATGTATATTTTATGTCATCTCATCCGAATGACAGCGTCTACTTCTCATTCTAGAAGCACATTGAGGTTATTTCATATTTTACACTGCTTTCAGTGTGTGTTAGATGCTCGTATAACGTGTCTGCCTTTCACTACACTATTCTTTACCTTGAACCAAGCGTACAGTCGTAATATATTTCGTGACAAAAAAAAAGCTGTTTAAAATGCCTACTCCTTTCTCTAAATGCCATAAATGGTATTATTTACGAAAAACGTCGTTTTCGTTCGTTTTTTCCCCTCTTTTCTATTGTAATAGTTTATTTTACTTTCTGGTATCCATAAAAAATCTATTATTTAAAAGTTTTTGAGAAAGTTACGGTCCAATCTTTTTTTTTTTTGTTACATTGTTAAACGAGTATGTACTCTTCGTAAGTTTATTCTGGAACAATGCACGTGCACGTACACATGAACTAACACATACACACACACACACACACACACACACACACACACACACACACACACACACACACACACACACACACACACACACACGCACGCACACACCGGTACACAGATATATATGTATTCGTACTTCTAAACAACTTATTTTGTGAAAATTCAACGTAATCTAGATTTTTAAACTTTTCCCATCGCGTAATTTTTAAACTGATGTTCACTTTATTTAAATAAACCAGAAATTTAGTTTATTAATTTTACAATAATATATTTTCCCCATTAGTAAACCAATTAGATTAATTTACTAAAAAATGTATTAAAATATGTAACTTAAAAATACCGAAATGAAGTAATAAAAATACAAATATAAACTTTCTTTTCCGATAAAGAATCTTTTTTTTAACAGACTAAAAGTTCTGCATGTATGAAAACCAGTGAATTGACAAAACGTTTTTTTTTGAAATGTTTATCTGTTAAAGTGAATTTATCATAAAAAAATTATTAATTTGGAAGTTTTTCTTCTGATTGTTTATTATATTTTTAAAAGCTACAAAGATAGATAGTCGGTTATTATTAAAATTTTGCGGGGAAATCAAATTAAATTAAAAATATAATGTAGAGAAATGTAAAAAAAGAACTTTTTAGTAATAATGCAAAAAAAAAAATGTTATAAGCATAATATGGAACAAAGAAAATATAAACTATAATAAATATTTTAAAACAGCTTATCTTTTTAAACTTAACACTTTTATTTATATTCTTATTTTCTGTAAAATAAATACTTTTGATATCAATTCTATTCGAATAGAACAGCGTTTTTCTGTTTCATTACCGATAAAAAAGCATAAAATAAAGGAAAACATTAAAATTAAGTGTAAAATTTAGCTTTCTGTTATAATACATCGTTACATTTTTTTAAAAACGGTAAAACAGAATTAATATGAAATCTATAATGGTCAGAAAAGAATAAAGTTTTGTCAATATAAAATAAATAATTTTCGTAACTATAAAAATTTGATTTAATATCTCTTTTTTTACTCCTCTCTCTCTCTCTCTCTCTCTCTCTCTATATATATATATATATATTCATCAAATATTACAGTTTTTGTTTTAATTTTTGCAAATATTTATGTTGTTATTACTTCTGTTTACATCAAAATAAATCTATGCATCAAATGTCAATGACTAAAATAACTGTAAACATAAAAACTGTAATATTTGATGAATATATATATATAGGAGTAAAAAAAACGTCAATAATATACTATGCTGTTCCGGGTTATGCGGAGGCTTTTGATAAAAAACGAAACCTTCAACGGGTCTCATCTTTACAGCGTAGGATGAATAATACAAGCATAATATCAGATTACAAAACTGTTTCACAGAATGCACTCGAGGTGATTGCGGGAGTTCCTCCTGCGTCCTGATGTTGAAAAGGATATGACATGGTGTGCCGCGCAAAGAAGCCCGAAATCAGATGTTGGAAGAATGACAGACGTACTGGCAAATCTCAAATACCGGTTGTTGGACCCACAAATTGACTCGTGGGTCTCCAGAAATAATGGGAAGGTGGGCTTCCATCTCTCTCAGTTGTTGACTGGACATGGAGGGTTTGGGGCTTACCTCCACCGCTTTGGCAGAAGGCTCGAACCGGTTTGCCAATACTGTGAAGAAATAGATACCGTAGAACACACGATATACCTGTGTCACCGGTGGGACGAACTGAGGCACACATGGGCCATTCAAGGACTGACATCGGGTAATACCATACAATACGTGTTAAAGGGACATCGTGAATGGAACGCGGTAGCAACCTTAGTCACGAATATTATAAAGACTAAGGAACGAGACGCTGCTGAATGAAACGAGGTAAGCTGGAGGTAGGGTCTTACAGGAGCAGCTCTGTTCATGAGAGGTGGACCACTCTTGATGACTGACCTGGGATCCTCTGAGTTCGTGGGTAATAAAAAAAAAGACCGAAACCCGGCTGGATCTAGGCCGGGGTACGGCTAGATGCAGGCATATAAAAGACCCAATCCCACCACCCAGGCCTACCGGGTGAACGACTTCTCGCGGGGAACGACATAGCCGGGTCCCGCGGGGTCTCGGTTTAGAGGCAAAGGGCCCTGAGGATGTGCAGTGCATTAGCTGGTCTATCCTCCTAGGTATGGGAGAAAAAATATTGAAAGAAATATAGGTAAACAATTAAAATTAAAGAAATATGCTTTTTATTGGAATGTTTTAAATTTTTACTTAGAGATCTTTTTAATTTTAAGAAATTTGGTTACATTGTTATCGTAGAAATGCTTTAGAATAAATTTATATTTTTTTTTATTAATTTATAGAAGTAGCTAGTTGAAATATCTGCTTTATCAAGTATGTTTACATTATTAAAAGGAAATTTTGTATAAAGTCATTTTTTATAAAATAGACTTTGCTTTTTCATAACAATTTAAAAAAAAAAACTTTAGCTTGTTAAAAATACCCAGCATTAATTGTAGTAATTTAAAAAAAAAACTTTAGCTTGTTAAAAATACCCAGCATTAATTGTAGTAATTCCGCATTCTTAACTTCATTGGGAAGTATTTAACAACATCGCTATTTTTGATTCGATTATTTTTTTAAATTACTTGTTTTATTTAATACGGCTAAGTATTCTTCCGCAAGTATATAAGTATACACTTTTTCAACGAAGCATGGTTTTGTATGAATGCTCTTTCCATAAATGAGAGGTCCACTGATTTCTCTAATAACTGAAACGTTTGCTGGTCAAAAGTAATACAAGAATAAATCGTAAAAGGCAGTGTTGCATTGTGAAAGGTCAGATCTTATTGCGAAATCCCATGACGTCTACTAGCATTATTGATGGTACTATTAGTAGTCCCGACATAGACTCACCAGTCAAGGGTCACGTTCTTCGGTAGAGTTAGGTTGGGGTGTAGAAACAAGAGTCTCACAGAAAAGTCAATTAAAGTTTCTTCCCAACGCGACGCTTTTAGCTTAGTTCTATTGACGAGGGGAGGTCCTTTTCATCCATCCATTCGGTGCACAAAGCTATAAACATGATTAACTGTCTTCAATTGCATTTCCTTTTCATTCTTTGTCATACCATTTTGAACACGTGATGTATGTAGCGTATAAGTAATATAACTGGGAATAATTTGATTTTAATATATTTTGTAATTAAATAAGTATATAAACATTCATTTTTAACTAACTGTACTTATTTTTCGATTGTTCTTTGCATTTCAAGAGAATTCGATATTTGATTTTTGTGATTTTAAAAACTTTAAATTAATATTACTTGAAATATTCTGCTTGTTTATCAGTGAAAAAAAAAACTTTTTGTAACACGAAAGTTGTAAACTAAATATTGGTTATATTATGCTAACTTATCCTATATGCTCCTATACGTATATGCATATTTTTGTTATGGTTAATTATCTGTTATAATCTGACTTTATATTTCTATATCGGCGTTAAGTTTATTTTACGAGTTTTAATTTAAGTTGTAGAAAATTTAATTATTTCAATTTATTTAACATTCGGTTTTTAATAACAAAAAAAAATTAAAATTAAAAATATAAAATAAAAAATCTGATGTGAACAACACAAGACTTCCTTGTACGCCTATTAAATTACATATATACTTTTTTTTTAAATGAAAAGTACATAAAATTTTATTTCAATAATACCTTCTGATATTTTTTCATATTTCTTTTTTTTATTGTTTTTATTGTATAATTATTTATTGTACATTTTTTTTTACAAACAGAGGTTAATAATTATTAATAAATGTATATATTTAATTTAAAAAAAAGGTTAAAACAAAGAAAAGAAGGAGATGAAGTCAGATTTGAACCGATGTGTCTTCCCCTCATAAGATCCAAATATTTCATTAATTGGAATTTTATCTGGCTGTAACTGATATATCGTTGAAAATCTCTCAATGAGGGCTTATTACTGCATATAATAAAGTCAAAAATCCAAAAAAATTGGATTTTGGGCTTTTTGGAGACTTTTGGTCCAGTCGATTGCAATCAAAACGGGAGGTGCACAACTAGATGTTACAACAGTCTTAAATCCAATATTTTAACATCCTACAGGTAATCGTTTTTGAGTTATGCGAGATACATATGTACATACGTACAGACGTCAGCCGAACTCGTCAAAATGAATTCAGGAATGGTCAGAATGGATATTTCTGTTGAAATCTGAAAACCTAGATGTTTCGCGATGAATACTTCGTTTAATTCGTACAAGGGAATAAAATGGAAGAACATAATCTTGTACTTTATCATTCTACTATACTAAACACTCGGGCATGTATGTCTGAAAACAGACACGTTGATGATAAATCTAAAGAAACTGGAAGAAAACTAACATTATCCAGGAGATGAATAATATTTTCTTTACAGAAGTAATAAATTTCATACCTGAAGGTGAAAATAAAAACCTTTGATTTCAACGGAACTGTATCATGATACATATGCCTAATCTCAACTTGCTAATTGGGGCATTCTGAATTAGTTTTTCTAAAAGCGTATTGGCATCTTATTCTCCGGATCTGTATAGACAGGATTATTTTTTTAAGAATAAAAATGTTTTCTTTGTAATCATTACTTACAACCCCTTATAAGTTCGGGAACTCATTAGATCTCGGTCTCATGAAATACTTTACCGGTTTACAAAAATGACATTTTTTTAGTTAATAAAAATAAACATAGGGTGTTATTTAAAACGTTAATGGTCATTATTTTAATTTAATATAGTATTAATCTTAAAACACGAGAACTCCATTGTGTAATTTTAATTAAAAATTATAAAAAAATTGTTTTCTACATAATCTGTAAATAGTTTTCGAAAGCTCTGTATGATTTAACAAATTCATTGTGCTTGATGTTTCTCAAAAAGCTCCTTCAATGATCATAATTAGGTTGTTGAACGATGTCTTTTCAGAAATCCTTTTTATTTATTTATTTTTTTTTAAGGAAAGAAAAAAATAAAAAAAATGTAAAAATGCATCATCAAAAATGTTAAATTATGAGAAGTTTTTGAATCATAAACTTCTCATGAATGAATCATAATTATAATTTAACAGCATAAATGAATATATCATAGAAAAATCACACAGAAATATATCACGCAAAAATCTGAAAATAATTTATCATACAATATATTAAGGCAGCGACTGATTTGTAATGTAACATTCTTGGTAAGCATAGAACAAAACAATATTTTTTTACGAATACTCATTTTGAATGATCGGCTAAAAACGATCTCCACTTTTTTTTACTTATTTTATTTATGTTGGAACTACAAGATGTGACTGATGCATTGTGATGTAAAGAAGCCTAAAAGAGAGGTAAAAAAAACATAAGGTATGGAACATCTTATAAACAAAGAAATTAGTGGATACTACAAAAGTTATAGGTAATTATTAAGTAAATAAATTATAACAATGAGGAAAATAGTTACAAAGTTTTTTGGCCCTAGTGACAAAATATGTGATCCTATTACGGTGAATTTATATATTTAAATACATTTTCTCCATCAGTCACAGTTTTTTTTGTGATATGAACTTTGAAAAAAACTGAAAGAAATGTAAGAATTTACATATATGCAGAGCACTATTCAACATACCTAAAATATGGTAGTTGTTTCCTTATGGTTTTTGTATCTGAAACAACCCTCTTTAGCATGCAACAATAATCTATGGGTATTCTTGCACGTCATTGCTATTACTTGTCCCTGTTTTCCGTGATTAAGACTTGCTGTTTAATTGCTCTCCGTGCTCGTTACTGAAGGTGCCGAAAAGAATCCAGATCTGAATCCAGTAAATGAATTTTTAGGAATATATTACATCCCACATGTCTATATTACTGAAATAATTTACTTATATTATCACGGTAGTCGGGGGATTCACGATTTCGTAAAAGGTTTTACGCAGCACAAAAATGACCTCCACGTTGACTCTTCTACTTTTCTTAACAGTTCTCCGAATTATCCAACTCTAATCAAAGTTCGTATTTCGAGATCCACAAAAATTCCTTCCTTGATTTTAGCATCACTGATTTGAGGAAATTCTTTTTAAAATAATAAAAATCTGTACCGTTTTTATCTATCATCTTAACAAAGGTCTTGAAAAGCTTTAATTTAATATGGAATGGAGGTGGATAAATCACTTTTGAGTTAACTAGTTGGGAACATTTTTCTGTCCAGGCGTATATGCTTCACGCTCGGGCCATTCCTTCATGATATAATGATTTCTCTTGTCCCTGTTTTCGCATTCGCACAAAAGCAACAAAACTTAGAGTAGCTGAGATGCAAATTCATTAATAACGGATAACCTTTAAATCACAACATGATCTAACAATACTTAGTTTTGAGGGTTGGATTATACGATTAACTGACTGATTCTTCATCTAGTGGTGATCCAAAAGATAATTATATAAAACTTCTATAAAAATGATATACTTTGACTTCTCTACAATTTACCACTCACTGAGACAAAATGAAGAACATTAGAAACAACCCTGCTTAGAGGTTTTTCAACTTTATTTCGTTACGACCCATCAACTTTGATTTTTCTCTTTGTTATTCCAATTGGCTCGATCACACTAAATTATACCGTGATGAGGCTGTATGAGATTAAAAAAATGACAAATCAGGCTTAGGAATCTCTATATCGTGTAAGCTCTAAATGGAAATCGCGCAAACATTTCGCCGCGAAAGTGACCGTTTTCGCAATTAAATTTTGTTAAAACTGTAAAAGCCTAGACAACACCCCACACCGTTTCACGAAGAGACCACAATTTCATTCAGTCAACATATGCGACTCCCTCCGGAGAAGGGGGCGCATTTCTCCTTCTAAATAACTAGGGCTTTGGTAGGCGTATTCCTGCTAGTCCATAGGTGCTGGAACCGAAAGGACTTCAGCGGATGGACTGAAGGGGAATCACGCCGGGATTACTAGGCTCAAAAGCTCAGTCTCTCACGGTCAGAACCAGTAAATAAATTTCCTGCTTGTCCATACAGATCGGAACGCAAATTACCAAATCCGTCCATAAATAAAACTTAAAATTTATAACCGCCACTAAATAACCGATGAAACCTGTCCGATAATAGAAAGATACAACAGCAAGGGACATTGTCCAGGCACTGCGATCTGTAGGGAGATATATTGAAACTCCCGCCATTCTTGCGTTCCGTTCCGATAAATAGTTAGATGATGAAAATTAATTTTATTCTGTGATAATCAAGATAAAAGCAGTGGGAAAAGGAAAACGAAAAATAATTCCGCATTTAACAGCAAAGCTAATAGCATTTAACCATAAGAAATGTTATTCCAAGTATCAGTTCATAATCAGGTAATAAGGGAAAATATTATTAAAATCTACGTTCGGCGGTTTGCTGTTAACTGGTGTGAAGTCTAGACTATGAGGACAGAGAAAACAATGGAAACAAGACAGAGAAACAAGATAATGAAAAAAAAAAACATGAAGATATAGAAGAAATGCTAACGGTTAATTTGAAGACAAATAAAAATATTTATCAAAAGGCAAGAGATAATAACTTTTCTGTTTTCCTAAGCGAGTATAGAAATTAGAAAACAAGATTAAATAATCACATCAATAAGATATAATCACTGGTAGAATACAGAAAATGTATCGGAGAACCCATTTTTAACGTAATAAACAGATAATAGAAGTGACAGGAGGCTAAGTGGAGAACCTGGGCTGAAATGAAGAAGGCAAGAAGTACAGCCAACTTGTGTACTTCTGCAGATTAATATATGGATTGACTACTGTATAAGAATAAATATTAATTTTTCTGTGTAAAGCAGCGCTAAATTATATTAAAAACATTAAAATTTTATATTTATTGCAGAAATATAAAAGCATTTAGAATAGTTAAAGCATTTTGAAGAAATAAATTTGAAATCCATTAATGTAATTATAATAGATAACTACGTTAAACTTTTATTAAGGATATTTATTCGTACACCAGCAGTTCAACGATTGAATATCTGTCAAATTTGAAATTTTGGATCAACTTCAAATTAAATGTAGCACTAGGATTAATTTTGTATGATTTAATGTAGGCATATTTATGTAATTTTAATTTTTTGCTTTCTTAACATTTTGGAAGCAATATTCGATAGCTGCATTTTGGAGATAACTTTGCTGCCTGTAAAATATAATCTCTTTCTTCATGTGTAAATTAAAAATGGCCTTATAATTTTATAGCTACTGGAATAGATCTAACTCATTGAAATTTATTGCTAAGAAGTAATCATTTATTTTTAGAATTAGCAATATATTTTTCTATTACTTCTATTCCTTCAGACTGTCAAATTTTCCATAAGAATTTCCGTTTTATGATTCAGAAAGAATGCCCTATTTACAGCTCGGTTATTTTATGTTCTATAAGACAGAATACTAAGCTGTTAAACTCTATTTCCTTAGATGTAACCGTGTAAGCTGGAATTTACTATCACCGAATGTATAGTTATATTAGTATTACCAACAGGAATTCATTGGTGGTTCCTCCAATTAGATGAGTGGTTAGGAATGTCTGTGTTGTAAGTAATAACAGACAGAGATATGCTCTCACTGTCTGTACTAAACCAACTATCTATCTGCTGCTTGCCTCTCTGTGCCTGTGCTTGCGTCGCTTCAGAACTTCGACATTCGGGTTACACCTCGCTTCCTCTACTGTGCTCTCTCTTTCTCTCACACACCCACTCTCTCTCTATCACTCTCTCGCACCCTCTCTCACACACACTCACTCTCACACAGTCTCTCTCTCTCTCTCTCTCTCTCGCTCTCTCTCTCTCTCTCTATATATATATATATATATATATATATATATATATATATATATAATAACCTCTTGCTGGCTCGCTTTGACAGCATACCATACCAACCTGTCATATCCTTAACAGTTAGTAGCAATATTACTAATAGTAACACTACTAATAGTAATAATAATGGCAATTAACTTGGAACCGATGCTACGATGGTCTGACGCCGATATCCCCTTTATTACTGCAGTAGTATACTATCCACTCAACCTTCTTGAAATTTAATCACTTATAATATTGAATAAACGTTACTTAACATCCCATTCACTGTCCATATACAAGTAACCACTAGCTATCTTTATTTATTTAATTTTTAGTTGATTTAAATTATATTTTTGTTTTAATCTGCTAAAAATTAATTTATGAAACATTAATTTTAAAATCAATTTATTTTTGTAAAAATGAGAGAAAAATTTATTCTTTCTTATTGTACTGTATCTGTTAAGGCGAGTCCACCCACATTTTATCCGCATCTTACCTTGTTTAGGATGTTTCTGTAGCAAAGTACAAGTTTGTAATCAGAATTATTCATATTCATTAAGTCGAAAATAATGCGTGTTGCAGCGAACGCATTATTAGGGCTATGGCTACAGCCATTAGCTCTAGTAATGGGATAAGTGTAAATAAAAAAAATTTGTTAAAAATGTGGATGCAACTATTAATTTCAATAATATTAGACTATGAGAAGTGAGTGGCATAACTTATAGTTGGCTGCCTATTGTTTTATATTTTATAAACATATTTTTAATAATTCATTTTTTTGAGATTGTACTAATAGCCCATTATGGTTAATTGTACAATCGGGAAATAGTTGAAACTTTTGAGGATTTATTTTCCATTCGAAATTAACGAATATTAGCGTATTTCAGAATTATTGGAAACATTTCTTAATAGTATGACAATTAATTTAAGGACCTGAGAAAAAAAAATGGAATTATATTACTTCTATTTGGTAATTACATAATGACTATTAAATGTTATTTATATTTGTATATATATGTAAAACTAGCAATATATATAGCTCTATACACACGAACGCACACACACACACACACACACACACACACAGATATATATATATTATGAAAAATCATAATATCATTTAAAGATATGAATCAGACTATCAGCTGTTTCAAATGTTGGAAACGAAACGGGTAGTTCTTGTTTACTATCTTCTAGAAAATATGGACCCTTGGCACCGTTGAACAGGAAACCTAGGAAAAAATCTCGTCGTAACTGGTCACTCGTTCATGAAGAAAGAGATGAGGGAATTTTGCTTTTATCTGAGGAACTTACACTTCTCGTTTCCGATGGATATCATAAAGGTAGTATTTGAGGGACACGGACAAGTAGTCCAAAGCATAGCCAATGCCCGTCATTGGGCAGCAAAGAAACCATTGCTGACTTTTTTTTTATCAACCTGGAGCTCAAATTTAACAAGGAAGTATTTAGTTTGAGATAAATCGCGAACTTCAGAGTTACGTTTGAGACACTCAGAAAACCTCCTCGATTGGTGCAGTCATGCGATGCCAACAGTGTAGCCACAGTAAGTACTCCATGAGGCCTGTGTTAAATTTGTGCGGGCCATAGATCTGCATGCAGTTCTAAAGAAGGAAGTACTCCGGCTACTTGTGAGCTCTGCCAATCGTATCATCTCGCTAACTATAGAGGGTGCACGGTTATAAGAAAATCATGGTACAGGAAACAGAGGGAAAGAGTACAACCTTTTATGAAGAATGCAACTCCACTCGACAAACGGGACAAACGGAGCGTTTACTTTGGTTTAAGCAATGCAAATTTTCCTCCTTTGGTAAAGAAATTACTACGGATTCAACCACATACCCCAACGCTAGTCTCCGATCGTATACCGCGGGCTCTCATATATAATCTCTGAGCCACTCGACAACGAGAGGCTGGCAAGGAGTAAATTCTTGAATTCTTGATAGTCTGATTTCTTTGAGTCTTCCTGTTAAACAATTTTCGTCATAAGAGGTTCTAAAAGTAATATTGAAGGAGCAGGATTCGCAGAAGGCCCCAGGCTTTCACTTAATTATTAACAAAATGCTATTTATTCCTCTTTCAAAGCCATCCTCTACATAACACACCTTTTTAAATATATCCTGTTCACTACGTGGTGCCCAGCGGAGTGAAAACTTTCACAAATGGTTGTGGTCACGAAACCAGGTAAATCGGTAGTTGAGGTATCTTTGTATATTTGTATATGCAAATAAACGTCTTACCCGTTTTGTCTAAAATATTTGAGGAAATTTTTCTTTAGAGGCTGTGGCCTATTCTCGGACGTGGTCATGTTATTTCTGATTATCAGTTCGTTTTCCGAGATAATTACACTCCAATTGTAAACGGATGGACTTGTTGAGTTATCAGCAAGTGCCTTGTAGAATAAATACTGCTCGGCTGCCTTCTTGGATGTCCAGGAGGCCTTCGACAAGGTCTGGTTACCTGATTCGTTATACAAGTTGAAAAATAACCTATCTCAACCGTATTAGTTGGTTTTGCCTAACTAACTGGAATAATAACTGAAATTGAAGTATAATAAGCAGTTGTCCGTACTCGTTGACACTAAGTCAGTTCCTTAGGATCGGATTTCGGACCTGCTTTATATTTTCTATTCACAGCGGAACTTTCCGTTTCCGTCTACGGACTACATCACTACCGCTTCATGTACCGATGATATGTTCATGTTGATGTTCACCCAACTCCGGCTTCAACTACGCTACATTGTAATTGAACGAAACCAGCGGATGACTGTCTAAATGGAAGATTAAGGTTAATCAAGTAAATATTTCGAGAGAAATAAGAAAACAACTGGATAATAGGTTTAAGAAAATTTACTGGTTGAGAGTAACAGGTCACAACTTTCACGATCTAACAAACAATTATTGTACACGACGATATTGAAACGGATTTCGAAATATGGGATTAAACTTTGGGGTACAGCAAGCAACGACAACGTCGCGGTTATACAGCGATTTCAAAACAAATTACTAAGGAGCATCACAGAAGGGGGGTTTAGTAAGAAACAATGAACTTCACTAATATTTACCGAATATTCGAGAAGAAGTAGCGATTTGGTACAAAATAAAAAATTGAGGCTAAAACACTGCGTGAACTAATTTAGCTATTAATCTTGTAGATAATAGTGAGAACGTTAGAGTGCTAAAACGACTCCACGTGTTAAACCTTGGTGACTTTATGTGATTTGGGTGGAACTGCATCAAACTAGTGTTACCCATCATAACATTATTTCACTTTTTCGGTTTAGATATTATTCTTTTATTATTAATTTTAGTTTTATTTTCATTTTTCTCTTTTAAATGAAATCTTATGATTTTTTTTGTTTTGTGTTGAACTAATAATGACACTGCTTTCTGATCTAACTTTACGAGTGTAAATATTCCGTATAGGAATATTACATTGTAGTTTTAGAGAAGCTTCGTGGAAGAGCCTTGCTACATGTGATTGTATGTGATCATACGAATATTTATTTATTGTTTCAGTAACAGTATAACCGATTTAAAAAGAAAAAAAGTTTTACTTCTTTTTCAATTTTTAATAATTATAAACGACTTATAAATTTATGGAACTAGTTTTCCAAAGAACCGTTCAAAATTAATTTTCAACAGTTTGTTCAACGCTGATGTCGATAGCAATTTTAATGACATTCATTTTGAAATTTCAGGATACCCCTTTAGTCTGAACACGAATAATTTTTATATTCAATCTTGTTTTTCATTCGATGTTATATTTTATACATTTAACTCTATTAAATAAAAATAACTTCGCAACAAACTTACAGAATTTATTAGATAAAAATAACACTGTTTTTATAAATTTAATATGTTAATAAATTAAATGTTGCTTTAATTTCTTTTAAATTATTATTATTTTTTTTTTTTTAATTTTAAGCTATAATATAAAATTGCTTCTTTTTGAGTTGAAGAATATGCAAAAATCTTTTCAAAAAAATTACTACTAAAATAATTTTTTTTTATATAAGGAAATTATATACTTAATATTATAATAATAATATATATTTATTTAGAATAATATTTCTTATATATATATATATATAATATATTATATATTATATATTATTATTATATATATATTATATATTATATATTATTATTATATATATATTATATATTATTCCTTATAATTTATATGGAAAGGTACACCTCAATTCCTTATCACAGAGATATTTATGATAAGAGGTCAAAGTACAAATAAACAGGATAAAGCTTTGTAAAACCTAAAATTTATATTTGTAATATGTGATATTTCTATATGTATTGAAATTATAGTGTTGAATTACATTTATAGAACAAGGTTAATTTTTTAACCGACTGTTATAGAATGACATTATATCTCATCAAATTTCCAACAAATCCCCGACATAATATTTTTATCATATTCAATCCAAACTCTTTCGCATGTATTATATCTATTGTATATGCTGTATAAATTTAGTACATAGATATTTGTAATAGAATCATATCTTATACGCTAAAACAATAAAGCCACGCCATTTTATTACAAAACCTAACTTGGAAGCTGTCTCATCTCATTTGGCTCTTGATATAAATATTAACTCTATTAGCTTTTTCATTACTTCACCCTATGATCATTTCTTACAAACTCATTAAGATCATTAAATCTTATAAAAAAATGGGTTAGATTTGATTGCTAGATCTAACATAGAGATGCAGATCTCTTACTGATCTTAATCTTAAATATAGTCTGAATCGTTTAATATTATACTAATAACAAAAAATTTAGAAGATTGCATCTTAACAGAAAAATATGACTACTTTATTTTTATCATTTGGTGCTTTACTTATCTTCGTTTAAGAGTTTATAGAGATTTCTCCCTTCAAAATTAACTACTAACTAATATATTTTAATTTAAATTTCTTTACAAATCAAAATTACTTTACTTTTTTACGGAGTAGTAAGCTACCGAACAAGTTGTAAACTAGTTACTGTAAGCAAAGAAGGGTTAGCAATAGGCTTACTACTTTAAGTAACAATCTCTAAACTATTTTTAGAATACATGGAAGATATAGTAGTTGCCAGTTTTCCAAAATAAAATTAAATTATGGATTAGATACATACGATATGATATCTTGATAGTGATGAAAATAAAAATTTTATATGAAGATTGGCTGAGGGAAATTAGTTTAATTTACACAACGTGCTTTAATAAAATATATATATAAAATAAATTATAACAAACAATTATAACGGCAGCAAACTAGTTCCTTATACATATATGTCTGAGTAGCAATAAATTTTATGTATATATCTTTTTGGGAAAGCCGAAAAAAAAATTTTGCACAACTATTACTTTTACTAGTGGCCGCAGACAGCTGTATCCTGTGTTCGTGTAATTATTGTTCAACTGAGTCTCAAGTAATAACCTCCTACATAGGAAATCTAGTGCTGAATATCCACACCTGTGCGACTAAAATTTCTTACATGAAGATTCGACAATGTAACGTTATAGAATTTCATAGTTTATGTGCTGAATTTGTAAACGATAGGCCAGAAAGATGGAAATTCAAAGCAGAAGTACAAAGGCGAAAAGAATTTAAAAGTAGGATTTATTGTAATATTATATATATAATACAGTGTTTGTAAGTAGGAAAAACTACAAGCCTCAAAAACGTTCACAAAAATAATTTCGTAGAGGTTTGAAAAATCAAATAGTAGATACGAGAATTTTAAAAATAAATAAAGTTATTTTTATATTACGACTAAGAATAACTAAGAAAAAATCAATAAAGTTTTAAATATATTGCGTGGGTTGAATCTTTGTAAAATAATAATCTGTCTAATTGCCGGGTATACTTAAATAAATTTAGTTAAACCTGGCGAAATCCATATCAATTAATAAAGATTTAATTAACGTGTGCAGTTTCACACGATTTACCGTAAAAAGAAATAAGAAAAAAAGCTTCGCTTATCTGATGGCAACTCACAACTTTGATGACGTAACAAAAAGAGGAAGGAGGTTAAGTAAGTGAGTATATAGTAAACTGGATTAAAAGCCGACAGTACAGTAACAGGAGGTGTTGATGGAGGGGGTATGAAGTGAAGAAGAGGTGAAAGAGATGGAGGAGGCACTTATCTTGAGATTAAGTATTGGTGGCAAAGGGAAGGGAAGGAGGACTAAGGCGTTCCTTCGTTCCTTTAGCTTTCCAATAGAATCAAGTTAATCTTTAAAGCAGGCCAGGAATCAACAGCAAAAGTCAACAGATTGACTATCCCTGTCCTTTCCTTCAGCTGGAAGAACATCATCAAGCAAAAGGATTTAAACTTTTAACATTAAAAAAAAAAAATCATTATATGCACTCAAAATATCTTAATAAATCGTGCGAATAATTTTTAACACGTAGACATTGTAAAAATATAATAATGTGAAACGCACGTTCAAACATAAGCATCAATAATCCTTACGTAAAATAATTGTGAATAGAATATAAAGATTGCTTTATAAAAGTTTATCAATTATAATCGATATTTCTGCAAAATAGACAGAGCATACTTTCAATACTAAACGAATTTGATTATTTCAAACAGTTTTAGAAATGATGATGTTAACTCAAGTAATGAATGAAAAACTTCAGCATTTTTGTGAATTTCTGCGAAATGCTAATACTATAAATTCGAATGAAGACCGTTAGTTATAACGCGATAACGTAATAAATAAACCATTAACAAATTTCATTAAAATGAAATATTTTGAATTATAGAAATTTAACTTTGTAAAAAAATGTTTAAAAATTTTATTCACTAGTTGTTGCAAGTAATTTGAATTGCTCTTTTTATTCATCTGTTTGTCAAGCTTATTGGAATTTCCCGAAAATCCAATCTCAAAATCCCTTGAAATATCCCGTTGTAAGATACATTTTTTAAGAATTCTTATTTCTTAATTTAGAATATAGAACCATTTTTAAACATTTCTGGTAATTTGTAGTTATAGTTAAAATTTAGTAAATCCGTACTTAATAAAAAAATGAAAAATATAAATACATATACACAAGCACGCACGCAAGTTAGATATAAGGAGACTTGTTTCATTATCTTTCATTGTAAAGAAATGTTACAATATTACATGTTAACAACAATAAAAGTATATAAATATGGTTAATTGAATATACTGTTTCATTAAATGAAACTAATAATTACATTTATAAATGCATAACATAACTTTAAAATAAAATAAAAGATAACCTCTGTAGAAATGGGGGGAAAATAACTTTGCCTTGTAATGTTTTATTTTTAACAAAAATTATCAATAAAAAAATTAAATATCATGCTATAACATATCGTTACGACGATAGAACATTGAAAAATGAAAGGAAATTTAGTGGGTATTATAAGCAAACAAATGCAATAAAGATATTGCATTACTCTTGTTGATAATCTATAATAGCATGACCACACGCGATTGTTAACAGTAGGTCCGTAAAACCTGTATAGCCATGGTCTTTCACGTGATAGCTAATTATATTGACAAATCATTCCCACTTGAGATGAGAGGTTGTGATTACGTCCTTTTAATTTGTCCTTTATATAAAGGTGGTTTCAAACACATATAACATTTTACAATATAAATTAACACTATGGGGTGCGATAAAATACACTGTATGCAAATACAAAACATCTTTTGTATTAATTTGTTCACAAACAGTAGTAGTATATTTTATATGGCACTTTATTCATATACTCCTAAACACCACAATCACGTTATGAAATAATATATATGTGTATATATATATATATATATATACCTCCTTTTTTCATACGTGCAAGATCTATAATTATATCGTGAAAAATTAAATGTGTGCTTTATGAATGTCTGTGTTCTTGATTCTTAACGGTGTTCTGCATTTTTACTTCTGAACTAAAAATAAAAGAAATTTCCACAGTAATATTCTAAAGATTTCATTTATTTATTCTTGTAGATTTAACCTCGTGCTATTTTATGTATACCACTGCAAAAGTAAATCATAATCTGTTAACACACACAAAGACTTTGTCTGTAATCTTGATTAAAAGCAAACGTCAGTCTGATGATTAATTAAAAGTTATGAAAACCGTAACTGATAAAAAAATTAAAATATCTATCGAGAACAGATGGAAAGTAAGACTTAATATGTTTTTAATTAATTAATAACTTTAAAAAAAAAATATTAAAAGAAATATATGGAGGAAAATAAAGTTGTAGATCAAAAACCAAAGTGAATCGTTTCGGTAAATCAATTTATTTGTTTAGTGGGACAGTCAAAAAAGTTAATACGCTGATTTCGATAGATTATGGCAAAAAAATAGTATGCTTTTACTTAAATCCAACTTTTAAGTTATTTTAGTACAGTACAGAATTTAACGTAAGTAAAAGCCGTCAAATAAATAAATTTCCAACGGAACGGAATTAAATGATGTGGTACTGAGGCAAGATGTATGCACGCCCAACTATTCACTAAATATGTGATCACAGACTAGCAATCATTAAAGATCGTATAAGAGTAGTCCATTTTGTTGTAAAGAGTTAAAACACAAGAGCGGGTATGAAAAAAGGGGTATAGCGGCTAGATTAACTGGTCCGGGCCACACCAATATGTTCGATCTCCTATTTTTTGTTAAAAAAAAAAAAAAATAGTTTTGGCTATTTTTATTTTTTGGTTTGCCAAAAAATGACAGTATCTGTAACTTATATACTGAAAATATATGAATTTACGCACTTAAAATATAATTAAAAATTGGCGGTATAAAATTAACAGACACAATTTGCGAACAAATTTCGATAGTCATATAAATATATTAACACTCTCTTGTAACATATTTTGTAAGCTAATTTTACGATTAATTTTTTTAAAAGAGAGTATACTCAGTTGGATAATCTATTTATGATCGATCGTAATACGTACATCTGCATTACCAAGTACTGTGCATTGACTGCCGAATTATATGCCATTTTCATTTACCACTTTCATCAATTAGCATACAGATTCAGCTATATGGTTGCGCTTTGATTCAGTAAGCGCTCTTCAAACACTGTCAAACGTCAGATATATTCGATATACATACAATTACTGAGGAAATTCACATGTCACCTCCATTATCAGAAAGTAATGATTTACAAATTAGTTTCTGCTAAGTTCTTAGATATGTGAAAATCTCAAGAATGAATTGATGCAGTCGATACAGTCAAGTTAATACAGTAAGCTGTATTAACTTGACAAGCATGGGTGATGTAGTACACTATACCGGTAATTAAAAAAGATTTTTTTAAGTATGTAGTTAGTTGATCGTCATGTTTTACGTTAGAGGGGGGGGGGTCATTTTTAATTAAATCAAAACATAATTTTCTTTAGTAAATTTTACAATTTATAATGTATATCATAAAATCTATTTCGATGAAGAATCTATAGTTATAAAAAATTTGATAATGCTGTAATACTATAACTGTTATAAAAATTATTAAAAAAATATTTGCAATTAAGCCCACCCACATTAGTTTTATTGGTTAACTTCGGTGTTTGGTGTCGGCTTAGGTCTGCGTAAGACTACACCTCATTTAAATGTCATACATACCATCCTCAACTCATTGGGTCGTGGGGGGTTTACTAACTGAAACAGATTGTAAGATATACTTTAGCAAAAAAATTGCAAAAAGAATTTTTAATTAAATAACATAATTACTTTATGTTGAGGAATTGATGTCAAGTAAAATATTGATACTTGAAATCTCACATATGTACACACGCTTCAATGTTTTCGGCCTTTACTCGGGTATACAGATCGTATTTGGCCGAGTTTATACTTTTTTCATACAATAATTCCCTCTATTTTATTAAAGACTTATTTGATCAAAATGAATAGTTAGAAGATAGTAACATTTCAATTATAAAAATGGGTATTTTGTATTTTGAGGAAAAATATTTAGCATTAATTTTTTTTCATAAAAGAGAGATTAAAAACATACGAATATGAAAATCACTTCTGAATTTATGCTGTGTATATATATATATATAAATACGGATTTTTACATTAAGGTTTATTCAAATAAAGTAACTTTAATAAAATAAGCTTTTGAGATTATTTTTTACTTGTTGTCATCTCATCTTCTGGAGATGAAACAAATTAAACAGAAAAAAGAAACTAAAATATTTTTGACATGATTTAAGATATATTACACTCTTCTTTTAATTAGTAACTGTCCGTACTCTAATAAACAAATTTTAGCAACAGAACGCTATAAAAAAGGTAAACGTAAAAAAAAATTCACGAGAGGAGAAGACGTTGCAAGTGATTCATTACCTCCTTTTTAATTCAAGAACGTGAGTCGCTTTATAATACTTTTAATTCACATGTAATAATAAAAAATTAAATGATATAAATATTGTCAAAATGTTTATTCGAAAAAATTACCTAAAATTCAAGTATCTCAATTCATAACTTAAATAATTAACCACTATATTAAACGTTACGAAAAAAATTAATTTTTGTTATATTTTATAAGTTATAAGTTAGTTAGATTTTATTAAACACTGGATGAAAAATTTGTATTTATTTCATACTTAAATATTATTCTTTACCTTGAGATTTGCTGTTAGTTATACTTTTAATAATTTAGTGTAAGTGATATTACAGAAATAAATTAGCTTGTTTTTTCATTACTTTTTTAAAACATTAAAGAAAAAAAGATGTAGTATATATTGTAACATTTTTAAATCGATGCTCTATGATTGAATTCAATAAAGCCGTAACAGTTTTACATAATTATTTCAGCTTTTCATTTTATATTATTATTATCTTACGGTATTTTACGTTATTTTAATTTCAGTTAAAGAATAACTTAGAAAAGAGTTGTTAAGGGGAAAAGAATTTGCATTAAAATTTGCTAAATTCTCCGATGTATTCGTTTTACGTAAGCGTGTAATATACTCGTATTTATCTGCTTTAGCTTGATAAAAATAGTCATCATCTCTATAAGGCTATTTCGGTGAAGAGCAGTGATAACTGAAAATATAATCCTTAGTCTGTATTAAAATGATGTTGATAAAATATAGATCAATGCAAAGTATTTTTTACCTACTCAAAGGTGAAAAAGTAGATATTCAATAAAATTTTAATAAAATGCTTTAGATAGATTATTGAAAATTTTACTTGCTGTGCGGATATTTGTAGTTTTTTTTATTGAGGAAACTGGGTGGGAAAACAAAATTAAACCTGTAACGGTCGAACTGGAGGACGCCCAAGAGAAAATTTTACATAATATTCAGCCTATGCTTTAAGAGCAGGTTAGGTAAAATTATCCTGTAAGTTTCAATTTACCTTATCTTAGCTGGTATTATTCAACTTTGAATAAAAAGTAAATCATCTGAAAAAATATATTTCTAAAAAATAGCAAAGAATTTTAAAAATACCTAATAATATCATTCTTCAGAAGAATTGATTTTTTTTTTTTGTGGGAGGGAATAAAATTTTTGGATTCCTTCCACCTTAATTTTCATAAGAATTAAAACCTAAAATTTATTATCTTATTTTGTATTATGAATTATGATATACAAATAAGTAAAAAGTAAAAAAGTCTAGTAAAAAATTTACAATAGAAAATACGCTTATAAAATAAATAAAACGGGGAAAATACTACAAATTGCTCTGTGTTGTATTTATAGGTAGATTTCATAAGAGAGCTACCTATTGTAATGGGTAACATGATTCAACTTACGGAAAATTTCGACATATCTTTGGGTTTCACATCCCCAGACTCCAAAACACCGTCAGTTCAAAATTTATTTATATATATATATTTCACTTTCTTGTGGACACGATAACTGCCGTAATTTTGCGCCAATCACTTTCAAATTATACATAAAATATAACGACAAAAAATCTCGATCGAGTTCGTTAATGGGAAAAATCGGACTATGAGGATGGAAATGAGGGACTTTTTCGAAAAAAAACAAAATATCGCTATAACTTTCTTATTAAGTAAAATATCGAATTAGAATAAAGTTCCTGCTATTCTTTGGATAAGGGACTAAATCTTATATAAATAAAATTTTTTGATATCACCGACCATTGGCATAGGGGGTGGAAAATATGGGGTTTCTAAGGCAAAAAAATCATACCTCCCTTAATAGTCACAGTATCGAATCAGTTTAAAGTGGTCGTTTGTCCTCAAAACATTACCTAAAACTTTTGTGTGAAACAACCTTTGATATGACCACCCCTTACGGAAAGGGATGACCAAAATATTGCTGGAATTGTATGAAGATTGGTTTCGTCGTATGTTAAACATGTGAAACTTTTTTCACATGTAACCATTTTTGTATTAAGTAAATTTAAGGTGGAAATCCTTTTTATCCCCTACTTAGCACTGGTGAAATCTACCTTTGGCTTCCGGCATGCCGAAAGGGATTTTTTCCTCTTTGCACGCCAGAATTTTTTCCCTTGTAACTGTATTTTTCCATGTAACTGTACTTGGATTAACGTAATGCGATTATTACATTAAAATTTATGAAACTTTATTACACTTTTTAAAACTTTTAAAAACTGAATATTTTTTCAGATAAGTTTCAAAACTTGTGAAAACTTCTTTTTTTCAAACGCCTGTTTTTCTCTAAGTATTTTTCAATAGATTTAACTATAAGTTATTTTTAAATCGTTTTATATCGATTTAAGTCTTTTTGGTATAAAATTATTAAATAAAAATTTCTATTATTAATAGTAATCACCGATACATATATTCAAAATTTTATACTACCGGCTAGAGAGGATTTTTTTTTTGGAAGGGAGAAAGTTTATTGATTACTTTCCACATAATTTATTTAAAAAATATTTTCTTTGAAAGAATATTTTAGTGTCTATTAGTAAAGCGTTTTGAAGCAAATAGAAAATTCTGTAGCGAATGCGTTACTTAAAGTAAAAACGCATCTTAAATTAAATTAAGAAAAATTGAGGTGCATTTTATTGGTTAAAAATAACAATGAAACAATTTAAATAAAAACAAAAATTCAAATATTTTTAATTTTGGAAGTTTGTAATAACATTAAATGATTACAGAGCTCTATTATAAAATAATTATTTTATTTATAATATTTAACAAATTTTTGTTATTATTATATCAAAAATTAATGAAAATTAATATATATGTATATGAATATTAATATATATATATATATATATATATATATATATATATATATATATAAAGAATAAAATTATTGTGTTGAAAATATAATTCAAGCAAGTGGGCCAACGCGCGAAATTTAAATATGTAAGTTTGTCATGGATTGCAAAACACTGACCAACTGTTAACAGGTTGTGTCAGTTAACGGATAGATATTAAAATACGGCTGTTTTGTAATGGCAACTTTGAATTTTTATAGAAATACTGGAACAATACTTTATGAAACAAGCAAGTACTTCTTCAACGCCGCTTAGGCTTTGAGCCAGAGTAGTATTATTAATAGAATTCAGGAAGTAATGGATTACATTATTTCAAGTAAAAATTACGTTGATTTAGTTTATTACATACGAATAGTATATCAATTATATAATTTTATCACATGCTTTTGGAAAATTACTTAAAATTTGTATCATTTTTTTGTATACTGAACATTTTTATTTCTCTTCATAAAATTAAAATTTATTTTAATTATCCTAATTAAAATTAGTATTTCCATAAAATTGATAGAAAAAATAATTAAATTCATCAACTGTGCTAACTAATCTAAATTTCTAGACCCATATTAAAATTTCTCATATATGCAATGATATATTTTATGTTATGTAAAAATAAATACAGAGCAATATATTGTTGAGGTGCCGGATATTTATATAGTTTAGTTGGATTTTGTAAGTGTGTATTTGTGTACATATATGTATATGTATTATACTGGCTCATGGGGTAATATATCTTTATATAGAGAGAGTTACCACAAGCAGAAAATAAGGTATCACGTAATGGGATTTGTAAACAGAGTGGGGTACAAGTACTCGGTTTTATGCCTCGTAGAATACTTTATGTTTCATAAAATGTTTAATTCAGTCTCTTTACATTGAAATGGAACATTTGTAACCAAACATTGTGTTTTGAATTTTTGTTGCTTAAATATAGTGAAATGAAATTGTCTAAAATTGCTTAGTTTACACGTACATACATATACACCAATATAAAAATATGTGTGTGTATGTAATTTAATAAAAAATAAAGAACATAAAATACTATATCGCTGTACTAAAAATTTATTTTCTGTCTTTCAGTGGGTATTTAATTTTATTTATTAGGTAAAATTATAATTTTTTATTTATTTATTTATTTTTTAATAATTCAACTTTAGACGTGGTTTATTATTTTTTTTCCATAT
The DNA here is from genome assembly GCF_047948215.1 of Lycorma delicatula. Classification (NCBI taxonomy): domain Eukaryota; kingdom Metazoa; phylum Arthropoda; class Insecta; order Hemiptera; family Fulgoridae; genus Lycorma; species Lycorma delicatula. Next base: position 128,101,485 of record NC_134460.1, on the reverse strand, counting down.
AATTTTGCATAATTAATGATCCACTCCTCTTCTTATACTTCAATGTCAAATTATAATCATAATAAAATAAAAATGATTTACATAAGTTTATAATTTACAAAATCTATTTTTGAACTGATAAATATATTTTTTTTAATGAATATTATATTAAATTCAATGCATTATGCATTGCAAATTTAATTTAACTGTACATTAATCTTATACAGTCTCAGGTCGACCATTCCTGAGATGTGTGGTTAATTGAAACCCAACCACCAAAGAACACCGGTATCCATGATCTAGTATTCAAATCCGTATACAATTAACTGGACTATGTTGGACCTACATTTGATTAAGTGTAGTAATACTTTCTTTCACTTTAATTAATGTAAAAATATAAAAAAAAGTGATAAATTTTTTTACATTCTATATCGGGTACTAAAATAATCTGTGAAATTAATTTTCATTTCTTTAATTTAATGTAAGAAACTCAACATAATTTCTGTACGATTAGTAATGATATGTTTTAAATAAAACTAATGTGAAATAGTTCTATAGGATGGCTTAATTATAAATCAAATATAAACAAAATGGAGCAATAAACTGATAAAATAATATTTTTTAAAGATAAGATTATGGATTTTTAAGTGTTTATCCCCTTTCATTGCTGTGGAAGTATAAAATAGGATCCTCTTTGACAGTATTTAAAGAGCAAACAACCAGAATGATTATTATCCTCCAAAAATCAAAATTAACAATGGGTATCAATTTTACCTGAACCTCTAAAAGAGAAAAAAAAAATAAATCTCGCCTTTTGAACTTTTGTACATGATGGTATTAAAACTATGACGTAAAGTGTTCAGTGCAGTTTTTATCAGACATCCTGTACTTACAAGATGTGTAATCGTGAATTTTTTTTTGTTTTGGTTATGACATTAAAAATAAATCAAGTTTGTTAAGCAGCAGATCCAGGGATTATTTATATACGTTGGATATTTTTCGAACGGTTATATTTTAGGAACTTCAAAAAATCTTGCGCTTAATTTTTCGTCGTTGTTGAAGTGAAAATTTCTTTAGGCGCGTTGTGTCAGAATTTATTGTACGTACGAATTACATGGGAACATGGGAAGAAAAATCGCTGATTCGTAATCAAAATCTGTAACGTAACGCAAGACGCTAACCATATATATATATATATATGAAAGAGAGAAAGGCATAGAGCGGGAATATATATATATACGCATATATCAGTGTATAGTATAATATGTAGTATCAGAGGATGGTAGGTGGGAGAAAAAACAGCTGGTGATTCAGAATAATTCTCCCTCTCCTTCTCTCTTTCAATATACATGTCCATACACGCGTATACGTATAGATTAGTATACGGTAAAGATAGACTGTGAATTATAGTTAGCCGTACCACGTTGCTTCTCTGTTGTGCTTGTATACATATATATATATATATATATATATATATATATATATATATATACACATATTGAAATGTTTGTTTATTATTTGTCAAAGTGTTTGTTTAAATTAAATATTTCAATACGTACTAATAATAATACAAAAATAATCATTTTTTAAATTCAGTGTAAGTGTAACATTTAATATTTGTGAAGAATACTGGATAAAAAAGTGAGTACATCAAAATATATTTACAAAAGTAAATGTATTTCATATTTATATTTTATATAAACATGAAATACACTTTTGATGTACTCACTTTTTTTATTAACATGTAAATATTTTGTTATTGTTACCAATAATTAGTAAATAAAATTATTTTAATTTTGTTGATATTTTTCAATTTATTATACAATCATTTAAATATATGTTTTAATAAAATTAGCACAAGTTAGAAATAGTAATATAATTATAAACCACTAATCAGTATTCATTATTTGAAGCTTTCACTTCTGTCGGCCAGTCCAGCGACTTTTTTTTGTTTTTTAGCTCAGCCTAATTTTCTTCTCCACTAAATAATAAAAAGACTGCTTCAAAGAAATTTTGATGAATTATTTAATTTTATTAACGAGATGTGGCTTTGTGTTTTTAAATAAATTATAAGTTAGTTGAAACAAGTTATTTTTAGTCATAAAATATTTACGTAATACTGAAATTACAAACAACAGTGCAGCTGCTGCATAGAAACTTGTGTGAGATGAGATACTGTTGAGGGATGAGGGTGAAAATCATTGGCGACAATGACTGGATGTGGTTGGATTATATTAGTGGAAATGAAAGAGTCAATGTCAATAATTAAACTCGCGATTGAGGTGTTATTAAAAGGAAGCGCCAGTTACCGTTTTGAAACATTAATAATGATTGATCACTGAAATATACGGTAGCTTCCCTTCCTCTCTCATATGTACTCTTGCTCTCTTTATGTCGTGTATATATATATATATATATATATATAAAACTCGATCAGACATGTTTTGTTCCCGATACTCCACAAAACAAAACCCCTCCTAACGCCAACTCGTTAACTGAATGACATCCATGTATCTAAACTTCACGTATCAATCTCTGCAATAATGCATCAATTTAATTCTCATGAAAAATTAAACCTTAAACTAGGATGTACTTTTACCAATCTACATTATTTTGAAATAAATTAAAGATTTTATGAGATAATGAAATTCTAATTACTTATATAACTTTATTGTCAAACTTTCCTTAAAATTGATTTTTTTAAATATAATCTGGAAATGTTTTCAATTTGTAATTTGTAATCTAAAATATTGCTATTATTATTTTTATTTTTTATTTTTATAACAAAATTAAAAAACTATGTTCTTTTATCCTCCACGAAAAAATAAATTTTTTTTTTCATGGACAATTTTATGATTAAGTTATATTTTAAATTCAAATTATATTAAAATAAGAAAGTTGAAAAGTGAGGTTTCGGATTTAAATTAAATGTACATTATTACATTTAGAATTAATTAAATGTATGTGTTTGACAAGAAAGTACAGTCTAAAGTTTTTTTTACCTGTTAATGTAACTCATAATGGGAACCGTTTACAACCCCGCAGACGATAAATTGATAATTCACCTCATTCCACACTCTGGCGAGCATGTACACAAGAATCGCTTCCACGGCTGCCGTTATTCTTTGGCGCAGGTGATCAGAGATTGGATATTTCCTAAGTATCTGTTTCTTTTATCAACGGTTAAGAAACCCATTGGCGTTAAATCTGGACTTTGCGGTGGCCAAGCGATGGAAGCTACGCTATCTATCCAACCTTCTGGGCTATCTATTCAGCCTTTCTTTGAGCGCGGTCCGTTCAAATTCTGAATGATGTGATGCTCAATCCTGTTGGAAAGTTAGATCTTTCATATTTTCAATCTGTGGAACCCATAGTTTTTTAAAATGTCCATCTATACTATGGCCGTAGTAGTCTGTTCATAGTAAATAAATTCGATTATAAATGATATTTACTTTTGGACAGCTGCAGGCAAATTTCACCAATTCGAGTAAATTTTCTGAACTTCGTACTCGACGCTTATGACGATTCCATCAATATGAAATGTTGCTTCTTCAGAAAATTAAATTCGCTTCAAATAGTTTGCATCAGCAGAAATAAAGCCTATCATGGTTTTTACCATGTTAGTTAAATTTCATTGAGTAGCTGCAGTTTATAAGCACGGTATTTCAATCGCTTGCGAACAACATCATGGGCAGTGCTTTTGAAAATATTTAATTAATAAAGAAAACTTTTTTTCATTTCAACTGCCTATGAATTTCAGCCGGCTTAACGTTTTGATGGTTTAAAAAAACATATGTTTCACGTATTTCACGGTCGGCGGCAACGTCGACTTTCCTATTCAATTTATGACGTAATAACTCACACGTAATCAAAAATACTACAACGCGACAACTTACAGACAAGAATGCAGTGTGTACATTACAAGCGTGGCCATTAACGACACAGGTTCGCCAACCTTAAGGACAGAAATTTCCTAGCGATCTTTACTTTAGAAATATCTTTCGTAGATTGATACTGCTCTTCTACTCTCTTGCCAAAGGTTAGTGGTTTAGAAAAGCAAAGAGCCGAAATATTATTTATAATTTTGTATTTTCGGATTTTACCGAGTCTATTTCATCTATGGAACCTACCATAACTAACGGTGTTGAGTACTTACTCAATTACCATGAAGAGACGTAACATAGCGATTACACTCACCTGATAGACTGATGCTTGTAGAAGTTCGTTGTACTCGTTTATTTTGTCAATAGTTTTATTTTTATTTGTTATTTTGTATTCACCACTAATTTTCAAAAAAAAAAGAAACGGTTACAATTCTCTAGTCGATAAAAAAATTTAGTCTAAATATAGTTTAATCATAACAGTTAAAAAATTCTTACCGCGATCCAAGCCAGGTTCGGATTAGACGGTTGTTTTGCCAAAGCTATGTGTCTCGTTTCTAATCAATATTGTTTATATTGATAATATTATAGTAAATATTGATTATAAAGATAATATACTCTATATTTAAAATCTTATGTCACGGAAGAAACTTCATAATAGGAATGATAGTTTTTAAAACAAATATACCATGGTAATTTGGGCCGGAAATTTCTTCCAATATCTCGCAAATTACATGGGTATAAAAGACAAGAACTCTTTTTTAACATAGACTATTTTACACACTTCTAAGATTAAGCTTCCTTTCTGGTTAACAGAATTTATTAGATTATCATACGTATATAACTTAACTTAAACTGCGCAGATGCATTGCTATTTTTTGAGATAGACGCCTAGAAAAAAAAGAAAGAAAAATTAGAAAGTGATGAGTTACCCACGAAATGTTAATACTGTTATGAAGCAAAAATTAAAAAATTATAAAACCAATGTTAAAAAATAAGTAAAATTGTTTGTGCAGCTAAATAAAAATAAAAGATATGGATCAATTTTACAGTATTTCGGAATATTCATATGAATTTTTTCTAACAGAGTAAATTTGTAATGATGGTAGTGTTAGAAAATACATTATTTTGAATTTAGTGGTAAAATTCACGTAAGAAAGAGTAAATATAGAAAATTCTGTGACGTCAATGTGTAAACAGGATTCATGCTCGCATATCTCTCGAAGACCAGTTCTACTACAAACCGCTAGGTTGAGAAAACAGTCACCATAAATGTTTTGTTTTACAAGACCATTTTATTGTTTGAAAAAAAGTGAAAATTAGAACGTTTTCATCACTCTGACAGAAAAATTAATGTAAATCGTGTCGTGTTTTTTTTTGTGAATCATATTTTCTAATGTATGGTCTGACATTAACTAGTGAACTCATGTATAAGTACAAGATAGTATGTTATTAATGAATTACGATTAATATAAATCATATCATGCTTCATAATGTATTAAATATATTACAAAAAAATTTGATTTTGTAAGTCGATTTTAAAGCTTCAAGTGAATATGATAATTTTAAAAATACAGTAATCTTTTTACTAAATCAGTTATTTTAAGATGAGTAAATGTGATATTTTTTTACTTTTGATTTAGGTTATTAAAATTAATTATTTTTTTTTTATGTTAAATTTTTGGGGTAATTACACAAATTAAGAACAATAAAATATCTTTAATAATATTTTTTAAAAGGTGGCTGGAAGCTTTCTTAATTATTTTTTATTATTTTTCATTAAATAGAAAATAAATTTTTAATTTATTTCGTTCGGTGAAAATTATTGTTTTTCAAGATTTATTTTTCTCTCCTGTTGATTTTAATTGGGCGTGCAATAATAGTTTTAAAGCAGGGAGTTTTCGTTTCAATGCTACTGAAAATTGGATCTAAGGTAGGTATTTTTATTTCTATGTCTATATAAAGCTGGAATAAGACTGAACAAGCCAAGCGAGAGCCAGGCAGTAAGAATAAGAATAGAGAAGGTGTTATTCAGATGTTGTGGAAAGAGGCGCTGAGTTCCTACACCAAGAAAGGATTTTCCCGCAAGCGCCTTAGCTTTGCATTTTCCATTGCCTTTTGGTCGGCGAGAAATTTCATTTCCTCAAGCGGTTTTCAACGTACTTATGCATTTTATGAATTATTTACCACCGCGTCTCGTTGAACATTTAACGCATTTAAATGTAAATATCCTTCCTTCTTCTCTTGTTTAGCTTGTAGGATGGGGATCTGTAGTGAATGTGTTTTGCTTTACCAGTAATGAGGGTGGAGCGATTATTTCCCTTATGCTTAGACTTGAACTCGTATCGGTATTTCAACCACGTATTCCGTGTGCTTATCTTTATGTAGTTTAAGATGCGAGTCGTCTGTCGTTGACAAGCCTCTAATTATTATTATTAAAGCAGGTAATTGGGCTTCTTCAATGTATTATCTTTACAAGCCAGGTGTCACGAATTTAAATACTAGTACAACTTTGTAATCTAGAAATTTTTCACTCGCAAACTACAAAATATTTATACCTCAAAAAAATTATATTTCGTTGATTGGATATAAGTTTGTATTTATTAATAAATAAATACTGCTGTTTATAAAAATTATAGATTAGATAGATTAGTTAGTAAGTTAAAGATATTTTGACCAGCTCATTTTTTATTTAATCTGGAAATTTTAACTATGTAAAAATTCATTAATATTAAATTAATCGTTATGTACACTTTTCATTCATTTGTTACTTTGATATAAATATTTTTTCATCTAGTCATAAATGTTAAATTTTTAACCGGGCATAGGTAACATTATTGTACAACAAAATTGACTCTTGAATAAATATATAGGTCATTTCGTTGTCCTGTTGAGACGTTCTCAGTAAATCCTAATCCTAAATAGTTTTATGTATACACATTCACCGAAAGTAAATAAATTAAAATTGAACTTTTTAGTAACTTTAATTTACGGTTTACATTTTAAAATAAAATAATGGCTTTTTACTTCCTTGTACTATGTAAAGGAAGTATTGTGATCGGCGAAAATTTCTGTTTTCATATTTCAACGGAAGTATCCATTTTGACCATCCCTGAATCCATTTTGACTAGTTTCGGCGTGACCTCTTTACGTACGTACGTATGTGCGTATGTATCTCGCATAATTCAAAAACGATTAGACGTATGATGTTAAAATTTTAGATTTAGGACTGTTTTTAATATCTAGCGTGCACCATCCCTTTTGATTTCAATCGACTCAATCAAAAATGTAAAAAAAAAACCAAAACCTAAAATCTAAAAAAAAAAATAGATTTTGGACTTTCCTTAACAGCAGTAATAAGCCCTCATTGAGAGATTTTCAACAGTTTATCATAATTGGTACTTATTTTGATTGGTTCCAGAGTTATAGCAAAATAAAATTTTAATTAATGAATTATTTGGGTCTTACAAGGGGAAGGCACCCCTTGTAAGGGATGCTTTCCCCGGTTCGAATCCGACTTCATCTCCTTTTTTTTTAACTTTCTTTTTTGTAATTTAAGTAAATTGATTTATTAAGAATTATTAACCTCTGATTGTAAATATTTTTTTACAATAAATAATAATTCAATAACAATAAAAAAAAATAAAAAAATGAAAAAATATCAGACGTTATTAATGAAATAAAATTTTATGTACTTTTCATTTAAAAAAAAATGTGTATGTGTAATTTAATAAGCGTACAATTTTTTTTATATTAAGGAAGTGTTAATATTATGCATAAAGAATAACCATACACACTAAAGTGACTTTATTGCTTGTCTCTTTTTTACGGAAGGGTAACAATAGATATCAACATCCCTCCCCCATAAAAAAAACTGCCAAAGTTTTTATTTGATTTTTAACATATTATTGTTTAAAAAAAAATTATCGCATATTTGATATTAGGTGGGATACTTTTAGGTTCGATAGATTCAATTTAATTTTAATAATTTAAATTAATTTTCGATTGAATATTGTATTGCTCCTTTGAGACGAAAAAAAAATTAAAACATGACCCATTCACTAGACCATCCAGGATAATCTTCACCGTCTTATTTTCTTCTTTCACATATTGGGCACCAATCAAATTGAAGAATTCAAAAAATTATAAATCGGGTGACAGTGTAATTGTTAAACATAAAAAATACCGAAAAAATAAAGCCCTCATGTAAATTATTAATATCAACTATTATTCCGAAATTAAAGTAATTTACCTTTATAAATCTGTGTTTACCTTTATAATCTGTGGAATATTTTACTGGAGAACAGATTACATTGGGATATTGGGAATGAAGTTTCTTTAACAGATTTTGAATCGAATTAATAAAACAAAAGAACTTAAATTCTGAGATAAGAAAATGTTCAAAGAACGATTTAAAAAAAATTATTTTGTAATCTAAAATTATATAACCATTTCAATCTTAAACAATCATATTCAACATACACTGAGAAAATTTATGTATAGAGATCTAAATATATATATATATATATATTACAAGAAGTAATAAATAAATAAAAGAATAAATAATAAAATATAAAAAAATTAAACAGTTCTTTGAAAACATTATTAAACATGTAGTTCTAATAGTATTCATTAAACAAAAATAAAAAATACAAAAAATGTAGTTTTTCTCAAAATTGATCAATTTGACAATCTGAATTGAAGATGTTTTTAAGATAACAGTACGGTTGTGATTGGTACTGCCCAAAACAAGAGTTTTGTTTTGAATTTTCTTTTCTTTTATCTAGTAACTCTGTAAGAAAAATAATATTTTTTTAATAGTGTTTTCTAACTACCGTTTGTTAAGACTTTTTTCTTTTATATTTATTATTTAATTTTTTTGTATTATTTCTTCAGAATCTGTTGATGATGATTATTTAACAATCGAAAAGCTTATCTAGTTGTAGACTTTAAATAATTTGTGTTTTTTGTGTCTTCTTGTTTTCCAGTTTATTTGACTAACCAACTGATTTTTTAGGGTAGATGGAGTGAAATTATACCAAATGCCAAGCCTAAATGTGCTTTTTAAAAGCACTAATACCTAAAGGTGTTTTTAAAGGCATTAATAAAATATTTAAAAAAAATATCCAACGGTTTTAAAAGACGGTTACAATGAGTACATAGAGTTTACGAACTTACATATACATTGTGATACATAGATACGTCTATTTCCGATTGTTATTTCTTATTGGGTATATTGTCAGTCATTAAATTGAACAGTAAGCATCATTGACTTTATTGCAATACATTGTAGAATAATGTGATTATATTACATCCATTGTCTCATTCCATGGAATCGCTATCATCCCCGAAGGAATTAGGATGGATTGTTGAGTGTTGATTATAGTACGCGCTCGGCATTACATTAAACTCGGACTTGTGTTGAATAGTTAGCCGACAAGTTTTGATTGTCGGATGGCAGATGGGTTTTACCGCAGTAATTAGTTTCTACGAATGAAAACTGAAAACTATTCCACATCAAACAAACAAGCAAGCAAACAGACATGGTACAACGCACAACAAACATTTCTACTTATTTAGACTTGTACTATTTTACATCTTGTTCTAACAATTCGTTCTTATTTTTGTAATCTTTTAAAAATAATTATAATTAAAACAAATTTTTTATCTATTTTTCTCGATGAAATTTTATTGAAACAAAAAACATTTTTAAATTAATACTAAATAGAATTTTCTGTCATATCTCTTTTAACATATTCTGGGTTTGAAATTTATACTCTAGATAAATTACTGATTGCAAATCTCGTGGAAATTTAGTTTTTCAAAACTGATTTTGAAATTAGGTGAATATTCGATTATGTTATTAATAATTAATGTGAAATAAAATAATTATTACTGTAAGTTATTTTAAATTTATTATTTTTTTAAAAAATAAAGCATATATACGAGGTCTGTTCAAAAAATAACCAAGCTTTCTTAATTACGCGCCAACGGAGATATTTAGTGACGTGCGGTTGGCAGTATTGTGTTTCGCATAACCTTCTCTGTAACTACATATTATTGGATTATTGATATCTTATTTAATTTTCGTGTTACTGTTATTTGAGTGCAACGTATTTAAGTATTAGTAGCGATTTTTGTAATGCGCGTTTTTCGGAAGCAACGGTACGACGTAAAATGTTGCGTGAAACTGGAGAAAACTTTCACAGAAACTTTTCAAGTTTTGAAATAAGCCTACGGAGAGGATGTTCTGGGTCGTACGCAATGCTGCGATTGGTTTTCATGATCTAAAAGTGGTCTCAGTCAATTGAAGATGATCCTCGACCAAGAAGGCCTTCGACTTTACGTGATGACAAACACGTTCAACAACGATCTGGTGCGTGCAAATCGCCGATTAACTGTCAGAGAACTTGCAGATGGGTTAGCATCTCGCTTGCAGCATCTCATGACATTTTGACTGAAAAATTAAACACGCATCAAGTTGCAGCAAAGTTTGTTCCTAGTTTGATGACCCAATAGCAAAAAGAACATCGAGTGGACAATTGCCGGCAATTCCTTGAACAAGCCGATGACGATTAAACATTCATGCAAAGGATCATTACGGGAGGCGAAAGCTGGGTTTACGGCTAAGACATTGAGACAAAAGTTCAGTCATCAAAAAATCGCTACTAAGATTTAAAAATGTACTCAAACAACAACAATATAAAAACTAAACGAGATATCAACAATCCAAGAACATAGTTACAGGGATGAGATGCAGAACACAATGCAGCCAACCACACGTCACTAAATATCTTTGTTAGCGCGTAATTAAAAAAAGTTCGGTTATTTTTTGAACAGACCTGGTATATATATATACACATAAATATTTATATGTAGTATAAATATTATGTAAGTACTTACATAAATATTATTCTTAATATTTCATATTCTATTTATATGAGATTTTCAAATTATTTTAAAATTTTGTTTCTGGGAAAGAATTGCTTAAATCATACACACACACACACACACACACACACACACACACACACACACACAAACACACACACACACGCACACACCCACACACACACACACACACACACCACACACATTTATATATATTTTGTTTCAAATCGTTGTACATAGATCATTCACCTTCTTAAGATGAATTTAATAAAAATCATTACACAGCTGCATGCATATATTAAAATAAAATAACTAGGATTGACCCTATGCGCGCATCACGCTATAACTACTGGGCAGAGTTTAATAAAACTTTGTAGATTTATACCTTAGAGGCTTGATCATTATCTAACATCAGAGTTATTACGATATTCCTAATGAGGGGGTATATTAAATTTATTCATTAAAGAAAAAAAATTAATCCTTTAACGTCAATATATTTTTATTACCATGGTAAAAAAAAATATTTCAGAGTTAAGATTTATGGATTAATCATCTAACCTAACCTGTAAAATATTTAATAGTTTAAATATTTTATTAGTTTATTATTATAATTATTGTTATTAGATTAAATTAGCACATATAGCGAACTTTTATGAGGATAGCTTATTTATTTTGGCTGTCGGTATTGGTTTGTCACAAGATAATAAAAAATATGAATAAGAAGTAACCTTTCTTGTTATTCAAAGAATGCTAAAAGAATGAGTGTCCGGTCCTCTGAAACAACTGAAGTGCGTGATTTTCGGTTACGTAGTGACCGAGGGACCAGGCTCGAGCGGTAATAAATTTATAACGCGAGTTACAGTTAAATCTCTTACAAGTTCTTATTCATGCCATTGTCAAGCTATCGCGATCACATAAGGATAGAAGTGTCTTTAGCTGTAATATATAGTTTAAATATGCCAATAATGAACATATCGGCATCATGACAGAAGTGGACTCTCCTCTCGGAAATGGAAAGGGTAACCAAAAGGCCCTCGCTAGTGTAGCTTCTAACCAACCCCAAATTTTGCGATCAAGTTAACAATTCAGCAAGAAAATAAATTCGTTACTATGGAAATCGATGATTATTGAGATTGGAACAGTATGACAATTAGAAATAGACAAATAATAATAATGTTGAGAAAATAATTATGTTGGAAAAAGGGCATTGGAAAATTAATAATTTAAACATTTTCCTGAAACTGTTGACTCCCTTCTCTACAAACTAACTCCCTTCCCTTCAAACTATTAAAATGCCACCTAAGAAAAGAATGATTATTAATCAGATAATTCCAGCAGCCATAAAAAAGCCATCCGTGCGTCGGCAACACCTGAACAACGGGAGCTTCGTATACAACAGGAGAGTATCAGAGCTTATATGTCAAGAACAAGGAAAACGTTGGAAGGGAAAGCTTTTCAGGTTTTAATAGTAAATTAGTATTCTCACAAACATAGGGATAGCGAACACTGGCGGGGTTCAGAAGTCTAGACGGGAAGGGCGAGCGAAGCTAGTTGTGACCGGCTAGTATCTTTGTACATAGATCATTCTCTCATGTAAGATGAATCTTTAATGAAAATCATTACACAGCTGCTAGTAATTATATCACTAAATATATGTCGAATTTAAGTTGAGGATTTCCGTATTCAGAATAATATTAAAATTATTTTATTAATTGTTTCTTTACTAAAAATAATTTTTTTTTGTTGCAGTGACTGATGATCAAAAGCATTTTCTCATTATTGAACTTCAAACAACACTGAGGTAAGATTGAATTATTAGTTAAAGGTAGTTAAGTTGAGTTATTAGTTTAATTAAATTAGCAACTGGTTTAATTTTTGTATTTACATGCTTTTTTATATATATCTGTGTCTGTGCGCGTGCGCTTGTATTACTCGTATATAGTAAAAGGATAAAAGGGAACTTCTAAGGTAGAGGTATAATTCTGTAAATGAAAATATTAATTTATAAATTTAGTTGATCTAGCGTACAACGGCTCTGGGTATTACACATAGTAGCTATTCGTTTTTCATCTCATATATATACAATACTCTCCAGTAGAGCGGGACACTGGTCGGGGTTAGTGTCGGCCGAAACGATTATCCCGAACGATCCCACATTGGACCTCTTCCTGCTGGTAGGCTTGTTGATCGGGACGGTGACGTTCACGCCCAGCGGCTTCCTCGGCGGTTCGGCCAGACCTACTATTTCGGTAATGTTGGAATCCAATGGAAAGTCCGACCAGGGAACTTGTTCCTTCCTCTTCCATCTTCTTCATGATCTGCTCCTGCTGGTGGTTTGCGAGTGAATATTCTTGCAGTATAAGTGCAGTATGTGGCAAAAATTCTACGCAACAATAAAAGATCACATAAGCTTGTACTCAAATGACTTCTTGAAATTTATGTTTCCAGTTTTATCTCTTTTTTAAATGTTAAAATTTTTTTTTATTACATATTTTGGATGAAATTAATAATTATTATTATTACAACAGAAATTACTTTTATTGCAAAAAATTATGTTTGAAAATTTTTTAAATAAAATCATTTAAGATATTTTTGTAACTATAATTAAAAAAAATAAAATCATCACTCCCTTAGAAACCAAATTACTTTTCGTTCAAAATAAATCTTCGTTTCCATAGCAAAAGAGAATTTTTATCGATTAAATATTTTCTATTAAAACTAAAAATTTTGATTCAATCAATATTTACATTTTTTCAAGCTAATTATTCAACATATACAATACATCTTTACGTAAAAATACATTTAAAAATATTCGCTAAATAAAAGACATTTATTAAAAAAATAACAGTATCCATTTCTATCACATCAGAAAATAGTTTTCATGAAACTCAACGTAATACTTTCGCTTACAGTACAAAACCTTTTCATGCTTCCGTTGCATAAAATCATTTAAATACTTTTTAATATGATTAAAAAAAATGTATTTTTCAAAAACAATAAAACTGTGATGAGTTTAAAAATGTTAAAAACCCTAATTTTTTGCGCTCCATTCAAGGTGTGCAAACATTTGTACTCAAATATTTTTATTGAAACCATGTGACTTTTGATTTAATTTGTATTTTTTTTTTTTTGTAGCGCGTTTCACACACTTTCTTATTCTTTTAATTTCACCGGTCCTTCTAATGTTGATTTTATTATAACTTTGTCGACCTACTATTACGTGCTACTATGACCTTATTCTTCCCACCAATTACTAGGTTTCTTCTTTGTATAACTTTCACCCACCCTAATTTCATGACTTTCCTAAGTTAAAGTTCTGTTTTCTTATTCTGTTTGGTCTTTTTTTACATCCTGTTATATTCAGTTTGGCATTTCTTTTGTTTCAATGTTCTCACTTTCTAGATTTTTTTTAATCGACATTTAACTTAACTTCATGTCAATTCGGTCTTAATATCATTAGTAATTTATATACACAAAATCTAAAAAGTTAAATTCGTAAATTTGCAAGAGAAAAACTGGAATTTTCATATTACATCATTTTTAAGTAAATCCATATACATTTTTGGAATTCATATTTAAATTAATAATATTATTTATTAAGTATATGTATCTATTGTATTAATAATTAAACATATATTGATTGAATGGTAAACCTTCAATAAATAACATTTACCCAGATAATAGTTTTACGGTTCTATTTTAAAAATACGTTTGCATTAAAATAATTTGCCCATACCTTAGTTAAAAATAAAACAGTATCTAGCCAAAAAATTTTGCGAGTAACAACGAAAACGCTGTTTGGATGACTGTTATTATTTTACTTTTTTGGTTATTTATGTTATTAATATTAATAATTTAATGGGAATGAAAAAACTAGAGTGGTTATTATTAGCAGTAAAATATCAAAACGTTTAAAACTATGTAACCTTTTAATAAAATTAAAAAAAAAATTAATATACTCCTATATTCCACTGAAAATAGTATTTAACTCTACTATAAAAAATGATGCAATACTCATACGTACCATCGTAAGCGTGCTGCATGGTCTGGATTATAATTTAATAAAGTAGGATTACAAACGAGAAAACGTTTTAAAAATCTAAATTAAAACATGGAAATCTAGTTCAAAATACCAATCTTGTAAATTTGGGCAAGTACAGAATCTAAAACGAATTAATAATAAATTAATGAATAAATGAAAATTTTTATTTTTGACAGCAAAGGATATAAAGCCGATGATTTTTGATGGAAGGATTTTAAAGACTGCCAGTAGGTTTACTTAGGGTTTTAAAATTCTCTTTTTTCCGCATTTAATTTTATTCTTTAATTGTCTAGTATTTATTTTTACATGATGTTTCTTTAGATTAAAACTAATCGAATGATACCTATTTAAAGAAAATTTTTCTTTTCATTTTGGAGTATATGCGTTGAATATTACTTCGGAAAATATCTCGGATATTTCCGTGGTAAAAAAAAAAACTTAGATGGAAAAAAAAAATAAATGGATAGATATGTGATCTCATTGTGTTTTTCCTTTTGGGTTCCTGAAAGAGTTCTTGGTGCTCTTTAATATACGAATATATCTGTAAAATGCTATTTTACTTCTCCGCTATTTTTTATGATATCGTATCATGTTATACAAATTTTTATTTAATACAATTCCTTTGTAGTTAATACGCAATGGAAGTTTATTAATCAATCTATATTAATTATTTTGCTCTTCAATTAACTTGTATTATAATTATTACGGAATACGGCAAACAATTATATTGTATGTAGTACTGGGATGGTTACTGTACTGTTCTGTTTACAAACTGTTTATTATACATAAGTTCATATACATGGAATAACAATCAACATTCCAGGCGTTGACCTTCTCACCATATACATATATACAAATCTACGTATGTATATGTGTATATATAAAGTGCATATCCGCACCACACAAAGATAATCAGTAGTCCACTGCTCGGTTTTCAGTTTACATTACATTACATAGGATCGTATTTGGGTATTGACATGAATTTAAGCACTGTTTGTTTGCTTGTTTGTATTCTCCCGTTGTACGTATAATCGGCATCAATAATACTGTATACAACATTTCATTCGTGATGTTCAACCTAAGCCTATCATCGTCATCACTGTATAATCATTCTCATAATCATGGCAGTCATTGCTATGCTATTGTAGGTCTATTTCATATATCGTTGTTCTGTTTAGACCACGGGAATAGATAACTAAACTCTCAAACAGTGTTCAATTACTCTTAAATAAATAGATAACAATCCAATTTCACTGTAATAACAATTTCTTTGAATAAGTTATTTGTATCGTTTAACTACAGTTAATATCTAATTACTCTTTAATTTACTACGCGTTTAATCAGAAAATGATATTAAAAGTAAGTATAATTATTTACGATTGAGGATGGAAATAGGAAACGTTGATTAGAATAAAGAAAACCTCGGGCCAGAGTGGGAGGCATGAGTGACCTCCACACAGGTCACATCACATTAGAGGTATTATGTTTAAAGAATTATTCATGAGTGCTAAAGAAGATTCCCTGGTAAATCTTTACATTACTAACTAATTAATTCAGCAGACGTAGATTTGTCTGAAGCTGAAATATTCTTGAAGACGATTCTTTGACTCTTGTAGATTTTGACAAGAAATATTGAATGTAACCGATTAAAAGAAGCTTGCAAAAAATAAGAAGAAAATGGAGAACCAGTTTTACTGTAATAATTATTAAAATACTTTTACATGACGACTTTTTTTGGTAGTAAAGTAACACTGGCTTTCAGAAATTATTATAGGAAATTTTATTTAAGAAGCTGGATACCTCACTGTAACTCTATTGTACTGTAATAAACTAAATTATTTTATTCAATTTTAAATGAATTATTCAAGGGCGAGAAATATGCTATTACTTATATGGTTACTTGATGACATGGGTATTATTTTTACAGTAGATGGGGCTAACCCATCAACTCCAACCTTGGACCTCCTCGTTTCGAAAAGGTAGGTGATATACCAGGGGATTGGTGAAAGTATTCCTTGTTTGCAGATGGCAACAGAGAGGGATCAGTCGACAAATGGTAAATGGATATGTAGAGTGATCTCGGACCTCTTTTCCCTTTTTCTGTAATAGCTTACCACCCTAAGCTATTACTTCAGAGGATGATATGTATGAATGTAAATGAAGTGTAGTCTTGTACAGTCTCACATCAACCACTCCTGAGATGTGTGGTTAATTGAAACCCAACCACCAAAGAAAAACGGTATCCACGATGTAGTATTGAAATCCGTATATAAATAACTGCCTTTACTAGGATTAGGATAGAGATTGGTCTAGTGGTGAATTCGTCATCGCAAATCAGCTGATTTCGAAGTCGAGAGTTCTAAGGTTCAAATCCTAGTAAAGGCAATGATCTCGGACCTCTAGGGATGGCTAGATCCAAGCACGGAGAACTGACTCAACCAAGTTCTCGACCGATCACGGTTTCTTCAAAGTATACCTGTGCTCGCCGGCATTGAGAACTTCTGCCGAGTGTGATTACTGCATAAGGAAGGACACCGTGTTCGAATGATGCAGGTTCTCGCAGCTCAGGGGAATTTGCTTAACAGAATTTTGCATGCTCACCCTCCCTCCACGATTACATCATGGAGAATATGAAGCAGAACGAACGGGCGAGGCACGTTGTGTCGAAAATGACGATAATTATTCGTACAAAGATGAGTTCTCCCTGATTTTCCCGTGGGGCTGTGTTCGTGATTAGAAGTCCTGCTCCTATAAGAAGTAAGTGATAAAAAAAATTAACTAGTACTTTTTAATACAAGACCACCTAGTAGGTTTTAGGGTATTTGAACATTTATTCGGTTTCTGAGAAGGACCATGGGTCCGCCAAGTGTATTTTTTTTTTTTTTACTTTTAAGGCCGCAAAGGACAACTTTAGTCAGAATAATTCAAGTCTTTTTTGCTGATCTTTTGGCCTTTAAGTTCTTAGCTTTTACTTTCTCCCAATATTTAGTCATTCTTAATGATCTTAATGATCTTAATGCTTTACGATCCTCTTCGGAATAAACTCTTTTTGTATAATTAAAAGTTCTTACTTTAAAGTTGGTATTCGGATCTTTAATAACAAATTTTAATTTATCGGTAAAATTTCGTAAGTCAAATTTAATTCTTGCATGTCTTCTTTAATTTCTTTGATCCATAATGACGGATTTTTTAAAGACCAAAATTGATCGCTAATTCTCTTAGTAATCCTATCCTGCGGTAATCTTAACAAGTGTGTACAGAAAGATATTCGCTTCCTTTTCATAGTATCAATTAAGGATTCAAAGTTTTCGTACAGAAATTAATTAGGCAATAATCTGTACTGATTTTCGTGTTTATACTTTTTGTTTATGCAGGTTCTAAGAATCCTGCGTTCAACTTTAAACAAAGGTTCAGTCCTATTTTTCTGATTTAATCTAAATAAAGTCTCGCTCGCGTAAGTAATTACTGGTTTAACCACAGTTTTTTAATGTCTAATTTTAGTGTTAATCGAGAGCGATTTTTTGTTGTAAGTATTTTTGGTTACTTGTAATACTTTAAATAATTTATTAAGTCTTTCAATCCAATTTTGTTTTCGTTACAATTACAAGTAATGATCTCTTCAATATATTTCAATTTTTCTACAAGTTCTACTTTGTTTCCATTAATATTCACAGTTTAATAACTAATGTGTATTTTATAAATATAAATTTGTTAAAAAACTGGACCAAACTTTTACACGTCGTATATTTTATCAAGATTCCATCTTTATAATCTTCAACAGCAATTCGTTAAAATAAAACACATTTTGAGCTTAAGATTTAAAAACAAAAAAAAAAGTCGTGGCATATTTGAGACTCAACTTCATTATTATTATTTTTTTATTTCACTGGAAGATAGATTTATATTAAAATTTTGTCTTACTTCACGTACTGAGAATTTTTTTTTTTTTTTTTTTTTAACCTCCGGGTCCACGGTTAGGCATGTTTCAAAAGATGAGATGAATGATTTGTAGCGTGTGTGTAAATGGTATGCCCGACCGGGATTCGAATCCAGGACCTCCGGAGGTCATACATACTGAGTTGTAATATTTCAACATAACATCATTCTTCATCCTAAAAATATCTAAAAAATCATTAAATTTTTAAAACATTATAAAAAAATAAAAGAAACCGTTTACAGTTTATATTAGTGATTTTTGAAATAAATTCATACTACTTATTAAAAGTTCGTTTTTAAAATTAGTTACACAAGGATTCTATTTAAAGGTGCATTTTACTTTACTAAAAGTTTTCAGATGTGAAGTAAGAAAATAAATTATTTTTTTATAATCTGAAATATTGTAGTATCTGTACATACTCCTGTTACAGTAACATTGAAATAAACATTTTTATCAAGAATGGTTGCTCTGTAGTGAAGCAGTAAATTGTGAAATGGGAAGACCTATTTAAACTCATTTGACACAAAATAAAATATCATCTTGTAATCCAATGCAGTATTTATTTAAAATATTATGGTTATATTTGTTTCCATGAAGATATCCTTACCAAAAATCTCGACTTTTGTTGTTTTACCGGGCAATTTTATAAATTATGTCTCTTTTATGTCTTCATTTGATCAATTCATAAAATTTTCATGGTTTTATTTAAGGAAAAAATATACGAATTACTTTTCATTGTGTTAATTTGTGTCCAACATATTGAAATTTGAGGTTTATTATATTTTTACCGGCCACATCTTGCTTTTTTAAAGACGTTAGTAATTATCTATAATGAATTAAATAAAAAGGTATTTCCTGAAAATTCAAAATAATCTTTTGAAAAAGTAGAAGTAATTGTCTCAGAATTTTTGTTTTTTGATCTCAGAAAAAAAAATCATAAGACATCCTCATTAGTAGACACTTCTGCCTTCTCATTCATTCTTAAACGTGAAATTAGGTAGGGATGAATTTTTAAAAGTAGTTCATGAATAAAAATTAATGTATTTATTAAAATTACGTGCACAGGGTGAACTTGTCAACGATTGGAATTAAAAAGCGCGGTATTTAATCTAACCAGTCATTTCAATTTTACGGCTGTAATATCTTATCTTGAAAACTGATACAGAAATCTCTGTACCTTTCATCAGATTATTTTTAATGTGCTGGTTATTACACCCTGAAAATCGCTCGCTATTTGTGTTATAATGTAACAGTAATTTTCATAATAAATGAAATAGAATAATACTAACAGTATTTTGTGAGTGTGTTTTATGTTGTACCTTTTTGCGTAATACAATAAGTAGTTTATCGTGTATCAGACTTCACGCACGCAAAGTTTTATGTCGTGTTGCGTGCACGCAAGCAGTCCTTGTACTGTATAATGCAAAGCAGTCTTTCTTTTTATAAATGAGGTTCTGTCAGCTGCCAAACTCTTCTGTTCAAGTAAATATCACGTACAGTAGATGGTTTAGAAATTATAAACACATTGTTCATAGAATCAAAATTTATCATTTTACTATTACTTTCAAAAATAGTTTTGTCCAATATTTTAACCTCTGTGTATAATAGTGTTTTATTATTAATCCATGACCAAAATATATTCATTATTTTGTAAATTTTTATGATTTACTAAAAAAAAATTATCTAAACGTCTTAACAAAGGTGTTATACAGGTTTAGGCTTGTAATATGAATGAACAACTGAGGTTTTTTTTTATTGATGATTTTGCCACATAAGCTTGAAGTTTATGCTGGGGATGTGGCAAAGGAATTCTGTAACGTATGAAAAATGTCATATCTGACCGGCGGATTCGAATCTGGCATGAAATTGAGTATGGAAGTAAAAGTGTGTAAAAAAACTAAATTGTATATTGGTATCTTTAATTTAATATGTGTATGTTATCATTCAGAAAATTGAATTAAATTTTCTTCAGAGAAATAAATTTAATTTACATATTAATATTATGAATTGAAACGAAATATATTTTATTTTAAAAAAATAATTTAAAAAAAATGATCCTAACATAAGGTCAGACTTGATTTTTTTTTCGTACGATGTATTCTCGTGAGTTTAGCTCAAATTTTACTGTATTTTTCAAATAAAAGTTGAATTATTTTTTCAGTTTTACTGTTGTTTCATTCATTTCATTTACGTAATTTATTCCATAGCAAATTGGATAATTTATTCCGACATTTATTTTACTGCAAACATGAAATATGAACCATAACCTTTTCTAACACCTACTTAAAAAAAAACGCATTTGTTGTATTACGTTTTTTCTGTTTTTCTCTCCCGTTGGTTTTCTATCAATTACAATGAAGTTAGAATTTATTAGCAGTATTTAAAAAAAAAACTAGTTTGCTTTCTGATTTAAATTGAAAATTAATCTAAAATTAATTACTTGGAATGCACTGTTGATTTGTTTTTAGTTTTTAGGATTTTTATTTCATTATTTCTTTAAATAATTTTTAATAGCCTATATTCCTAAGAAGTACTTATTAATAAAGTGGTGTCTTAAATTTGTGTTATTCATTATCATACTGACCACGTTTTATATTATCATTATTATTTATTAATTTACTCTTGTTTAACTATTATTATTTACACAAGAATTAATAACGTCCTTTTTATCTATTCAAATAGGAAGGTAATGAAGTTTATAGATTGTTTCAGTTTTTTGACTATATTTGCTTTTTCATTACCTCGTCTATATTGATGCCACTGAAAGATAGTAGAACAAAAACGTTTGCTGATTTACCATACAAATAGCTCACTTAACCGTTAATCAAATGGTGTTTAGAGAGCATCGCTATTAGCGTAGTTAAAAGTGCACTATTTCACACAGTAGACTGAACCGTGTTTTCCTTTTAACCATTCCGAAGTGAGATTGGGTCTAGTCATTTCACATATCCCGTTGTTGGTTAGAGTATATTTTGTTTGGTTATACTATTGGCAACTTATACCCTGAGTAAATATATATTTTTTCTTATTTCTATCATTTTAAATTTATATCGAAAAGTAGGAAAAGGTATTTAATATTTTCTGTGGCACTGAAATGAACGTAAAATTCAATAATAGTATTTTAATCCAATATAGTTCACTTATTTTATTACATTACAACATAATATAGTTGAGATTGCAACCCTTTGATTACGACTTGATTAATGAATTCTCGCAGTTTGTCCGGTTTACCCTTTAAGGTAAAATAAATATTTTACGTGTCATCATATAAAAGGCATCATGATGTTACTGTGTATGTTGCTGAGTAATATGTAGCCATGAGAAGCAGTTAGAAATTCTGTCATCACAGCTGAATTGGCAAAGTGAATTCTATCTGCGTGAGTAATGTTAATACAAATGTTTAATATCATGATATTTATGAATATCTGCAATACACATATTTAATAAAAATATTAGTATTATTTGCGGTTTGGTTTTGAGTAAGAAGTGAACAAATTTATTTCGTAGTTCTCTATACAAATAATGCTAAACGTACTGTGAAAGTGCTGTGATGAATATTTTTGCGATATTCTAAAATATATCTTAAGGAATCTTAAAACCTTCTTCTATTAACTAGATTTAATTTAAATTTATTACATTACGGCTTTTATCCCCAAAAGCTCATGCAGTAAACTGCTATCTATATTTTGAATCTGTGGTTAATACAAAATAAACTTAATTTCAGTAAATATCAAATTTTGTTGAACCCTCCCAATTTTTTCTATTTTTTTTTTACAGATTTATATTTGAATTAATTTTTCGATTGCGTTAAGGAAATGGGTTAATTTAAATTATACTCAAGGGAAGTAAAGTTACCGCCTGTTGTCAAAGCTTACGGAAGAAGATTCTAGTAGTTTCCCTTAAGCTAAACATAAAAACCATAATTTTTCGTTTATAAAATTGTGTTTATAAAAAATATTTGTAAAATATAGCAAAACCTTTCTAACAGGAATGACCCTTATATTGAGATTCAAAAATTTTGGTATATAAAGTACGTTTGAAAAAGTTTTGAGTCTAAGAAATGTTGAAAATTTCTTAGTTTATTTTCTAGTTGAAATTAGAGTTATCGATTTTTCATTTTCCTATCAAATATGATGTATAACAATATAATGGCGTGCTATCTAAAATTGGAAATCAGGATGACATGAAAAATATTATAATTTGTCATCTAATCTCTGTTTTACATGTACTTGGACAATGTTTTTGATGTACTTCTACATTCCAGTGTATAACTTTTGGAACATTCAGAAGTCTTCTCTCGAGCAGATGATACATGAGCTGATTTTTATTTTTAAAATATTCAAAATTATCATCAATTCTTTTTGCTACGCAGATAATAATGATATTCCAGGAAAGGATGATTACATCTGAATAACTATACTTTTCAGATGCCGGCTTTGTGATATGATTACGTATCCCGCCTCAGTAGTCTGCTATAAATATTTCCTTCTTAATAACAGATTCTGTTATTATGATGCTTGGAGTATTTTATTGCTCCAGTGCTGCTTAGAATGACACGTTTGCGTTCTGAATTCCGATTACATCCCAAACCCCGTAGGGGAAGACACCCACCTTGTGACGATTCTGGTCGTCACCTCCCCCCCCCCCGTTTCTAGCCCTGATGGGCTTTAACGGGAATCGTCTTCAGACCCTCTAACTGATTACACCTCACAGTAATAAGCTAATAAGCCAGGCCTCGGTTGGGATGCCATCGGTGTAAATGCCTTGGTAGTCATTTACATCACTGATTTTTAACTCTGCTTTTGCCTTCGCTGCAGGCCTCTTCCGGACATCTTGACTATCGTACATTGTTGCCCTCTGAACTAGCTATCCGAGTTCGCATAGCATGAACCCGGCGCCTAGTTCTACGTTTACATAAGCTACTTGTGATTGTAAATGTCTCAACTCCGATTGCAGTTAGAATGCCAGTCGGTTAGCAGTACTTAATCTTGTACGATGGCTTTTAGGGAACCTTTTATAAAAAGAGGGTCGCTGGCAGCAGCCTGCCCAAGAATACAGCTGGCACTGTACCCTCCAGTTTTAGTGCTAGCGGGGAATTTCATCTTATGTAAGTGGTGACTGAATCGTTGCAGTTACTGCAGGCTGTAGACTCGCTCAACTATCAAATTCATTATAGTTTTATACCTTACAATTATGCTTTGGGTTCCCAGATAATTTTACAAAATTATAGAAACTAATTTTAAATCTAAATAAAACTAATATCATGATTTATTTAATTTACTCTAACAATGTATGCTGATTCAATGTAATATTTCTTTTCAATAAAAAAACATAGTGCGTTGGTTTGTTTGCTCATATTTTTATTTTAGATGCTATTGGCGTAGAGCGGACCAATGGTGGTGCGCCGGGCGGCGGCGCACAGTGCACGAAGGAATCATTCGTTCTAACGATTTTATCTAAAACTATATTTGTGTTTTGGGGATCAAAAATGAAAACATTGGGGTTAGAGTTGAAATTAAAAATTCGCAACTCAAGAGACAGCTAAAAATGTTCAGGAGTTTGAACCTTTTCGCTGTAAATTTTTTGATGTTGTTAGTAAGCTGAATTCAACCCAACGGGTTGGTCTAGTGATGAATGCGTTTCCCAAATCAGCTGATTTGGAAGTCGAGAGTTCCAGCGTTCAAGTCCTACTTAAGTCAGTTATTTTTATACGGATTTGAATACCAGATCGTGGTGTGTTTTTTGATGGTTGGGTTTCAATTAACCACACATCTCAGGAATGGTCGAATTGAAACTGTACAAGACTACATTTCATTTACACTCATACATATCTTTTTTTGTCTTCTGAAGTAATACCTAAACGGTAATTCCCGGAGGCTAAACAGGAAAAAGAAAAAGTAAGCTGAATTCATGAACGTTATTTAGTTACCACCGGCCAAAACATTTAACAAAATCATGTGTCATGAAACATAAACCACGTAACATCTTCGTGTCGGACCTTTTTTCTTTTATCTACTACATTGTGTATACTATCTCAGATAAAAAGAGATGATATGATTAAAACCACTTAATTCATCGATACGAAATTATAATGATTAAAGTGTTTAAATTATTTGCCTAAGTGTCTTGGTTCTAAGCGTGAGTTCTGTTAAACTGCTGAAACACTGTACCAGAAAGTTAAAATATTGCTCAAAAAATATGCAAGCAGAAGAAGAATTTTTATTATAGAAATTGGTTATATTGTTTCAAGGAAAACGCACTTGAGAAACGAACTTGTAAAGTTCGTAAAAAAAATATATATATAACATACTGTTAAAAAAATACGATTTAATATTTTTAGGAATTCATCCTGATAAATGTGACATAATTTGTTGAATAGATACAGACAGTCATGCGTGATACAGTTAAACTAGTTATATTGTTCATTTGATCTCTAGTAGATAATTGGATCAACTATAGTTAAAAATATTTAATACGTAGAGAATGTAATCTGAGGGTTGAATAACTAGACATTCCTTAAAAATATCGTCCTACAGTATTTTTAGTATAACAACGGAATCATTCTTATTGTTAATATTGTAAAATGTAATAATTTCCAAAGTAGATTCTATTCCCGTGAAACTTCCCTCCTATAAGTAAACATTTAACATACATATATTTATGAGTTAACTATATATTTATGTGATGTATTAACTATTTTTCAGAAAATGCATATCATATTTAATAAAAATGATTTTCATGTAATGATTTTTACGTAGATTAGTTAATCTAGTAATAGTAGCTGTTTGTATCATTTTTAAATAATAATCTTTCGATTGATGTATGAAAAGATAAACAAAGAGATCAGTAACACGTATAAATTAATCTTGGTTTTGTTGTTTGAGAGTTAGCCTCCGTTATACTTCAACTGATAGTTCCGTTGAAGTTCTTTACTTTCTAATGTTATTTGACATCATTTTTGTAGATTCATATTAGTTTTTCGTAAAACCCATGCGATACATCTAACAGATAATTTTTTTTTACTTAACTTAAACACACAAAAACGTATTTCAGCTATAACGTGTATTAAATTGCTTTTATTTATTTATGTGATATATCAGTTTAACATAAACTGATATTCATAGATATTTTGTCAAGATGTCTGCGACGCATAGAGAGTGAAAGACTGTAGACTAAAAAAACAAATATAGTGTTAAAAATATGTAATTTTCGATGGAAAAGTGTTCCACAGTTGCTGAATTTATAACCCTTCCGACTGTGAGTGTGTCGGTTGAAGAAGGAAAATTGGGATAAGGGAGATTATGAAGTGTAGGCTGCGTAGAAATTGTTGAAGCTGTCATGACGAAGTTGTCTTTTGTCACTGGCGTTCGGACCACAAAACTTAAAGTATATATGTCTCCTATCACCTTGTAATAATCCGTATTTCCCTTGAATAATTGCCACGTTTTGGAGCATCAAATTTTCCTTAAATGTATAAGATAATGCATCGGAGATTCCAATTGTTTAAAGAATTAGAGATAGTACGTGATAATGTGACAGTAAATAACAAAATTTACAATTTATGAAATCTATTTGGCTGTTCTATTTAGAACAGCCAAATAGATTATACTATATTTATAGTACACTATATTTATATTTTACACTATATTTTATTTTACACTATATTTATAGTAGTTCCTTTTTTTAACGTGTGTGTATGGTATCGTATGTATGTATGGTGTTCTCTCGACATGTTTCTATAAAGTGGCAAGTGCTTCCATTAGTTTCTCTTATGCCTTCTGTTTGGTCTTTTTTTACGCTCCATTCTAACATCTCCTATCAATTCCAACCTTTTTCTTTTTTCATTTTTCTCCTTTAATTTCCTTATGCCTTTTTGGTAACAATCGTTTCCATTTAAGAATGTATCCGATCTAATTTCCTTTTTTCATCTGAACTTTATGGATCATCATTAATGCAGCTAAGCACGCTCTCATTTCTTATTCGATCTACCTCTTTCATTATCTCAATCTTCCTTTATACCCACGTATAGGAAAGCTTTTTGTCCTTCACGTCTCTCCTATGGTTCATTTCTCACTCCCATTTAAAATAGTACTTCACACTTAACATTTTAAATGATTTTTAGCTCTGCTTTAAATCCATACCGTTGCGTTATAATGTTAAAGTCCCGTGTGTTTTCGATTGAAAATAAATCGAGTAACGATGTGGGTTACTTGGTCGATTTCATTTTTTCTTTAGAGTTCCATTTTAATAGTGAAAGATCTCTATGAGGATGGGCTATGTTTTTTTTTTTTAATAATTTTTTTCTTTTTGAGACATTCTGTTTTTATCCTACAACGAATTCTACAGAATGTTTCAGTAAGATGTGAAATACTACTAAGAATACTACTTAAAAATAGGTGTGGTACATTTTGTTCATCACATTTCTTTCCTTGAGATCTAATATGTAAATGATCTGAAAAAACATTAGCTCAAATATAAGGATGTTTAGGCGTAAATTGAAATATTAATAAATATAAATATAAATAATATAATATTTAAATAAATATAAAATATAATTAAAGAAATATAAATAGGCATAATACTGAAATATAAAAGAAACTTCATGTAGTAGGAAATTGTTCGAATGAAAGTTTATGCTTGACAGAATGTGTTTTGATTTCATTTTTTTATAGAGTTGAAGATGGAATTGTCCATAGAGTTCCACGTAGATAAAGTCATAATTGCAACCATAATAATATTTTTTTTTAAATGTTACGATTACTAATTTTGAAAATAAATTCGGAAACAAATTTCTGGTTTGAAAAAGCCTGATTGTGCGTGTGATCAGTGGTAAATAAATATTAAATAAATCATGAAAAATAGTTTATGAGATGTGTTTATATATATATATATATATATATATATATATATATATAATCTCCCCATGTATAAAATTTTGAGGCTCAAAAATCTCGCAACTACTACATTAGTTTCATTGAAATTTAGATATAAATGTTAAAATTTGATGAAAATTGGTTGAGTAGTTGTTGACCGATCAGGATCAGCTGATCTCGGTTGGACCACTTCTGTAGTACGATTATTTTATGGGACTTCGATGCGCTTAAAAAAACAAGAATGTTAATCGAAAACCTATTTTGAGCATAAGATTTTATTTTTTATTCAGGATTTTTAAACACAATTCATATATCCAAGATCATTCTTATTTATAATGAACTGAATTTAAAGGTACGGAAAGTGTCGAAAAATCATATTTTAAAGATTATACAGGTAGCGCTGCCTCTGTCAAGTTGTCATACTTGCTAGAGAGGGTGCTAGCGACCGCCCCTCGGTATTTCTCTATATAATTAATTTTTTATAATTTGTAGTTTTAAAGTCTATAATAACGGTTTTATTTTATTTGATTAGTTAATTTTTCAGAAAGAAGGATTTTTCACCCATCTGTGTATGTTATCTCATGACAATTATTGTGTTTTCTATGGTTGAACAATTTTGTTTAATTCTTAATATGTGGTCTATGTGCACAGTTTTCCTTAAAAAAAAGATAAATAAATAAAAAAATTATTTAAATAGATTCCTTTCATCGCTACGTTTTGATATTTGTAGATTTCAGACAATAATAAACGAACAACGTTTTTCCTCCTAAAATAAAAAAAAAAATTACGAACTGTTTGATATTACTTGTTTTATTATCCAATGTAGGTTTTTTTCTTATACAAGTTTTTAATTTTTGTATAGACTTACTACTCGTTCCGTTATGAACCGTCTGTTTCTATTTCAGTGACAATGATACGAAATAAAAAGTTATTAATGTGTAATAAAAGAAAAGGTAAAATCCTACGACTTTTTATATTCTTTTTAAAAGGTTTACTATCTAGTACATATTTTTTATTAATTTTTCATCATTTAATTTATAGATTTTTGTTATTAATGGTAATAATAAAAAATTAATAACTATTTATGATTTTTTATTTAATCTTAAATGTAAAAAGGGTTGTTTGATTATCACCAAGCCTTTAACTTCAATAATATCTATGAGAATGACCTTTGTATAATCGTGCCAAGTAATGATACTAACTGTTTTCATATAACTTACTATTATCTTCACTGTACTGAAAAAATTAGTTGTATAACTAGAGTTATTTACCTTACAAACTAAAAGAAAAAAACATCCTTTTTTCTAATAATGGTTTAAAATTGAAAAATAATGCGCTTTTCGTGCCAAATTAAAATAGGGTAGAAAGCTTTGTAACGGTTACCTTTAAGTATATTGAAGCATCCTAAGGGTAAACAAGAAGAAAAACGTATAGTGGTGGTGTATAGGAAGGGTTTGAATAGATGGTAAGGGATAGTGTGAGCGAGCAAAGAGAATAAAGGGTGAGTGACTTGTGAATAGGGGGATGATAGGGAGGGGTTGTGTATATCCACAAGGAACGCACGTAATGATGAAAGATTATGCTGCATTGTGTGCTGTTGGAAAATTGACAGTCGCGGGGCAAACAGTGAAGAAGAATATAAAGGAAAATAAGCTTTATTAGATGCCAGTTAATTTAGGTTAGGAAGCGCGAGCGCCACATCAAACGAGTTTCTGGCTTAATATTCCATCAGCGGCACAAAGCGAACTTTTCTATCGGCTGCTGTAAACCACCCCCTCCATACACCACATTTCTCCTCTCTACAGATGTCCCTACTCTTGTCCTTTCTACTACCTCATTGTCTTTGGATAATCTTTATTTTCTTTCTCTTTAATTATAAATATTCCTATATTACGGGCGTATTTCATATCAGCCGCTTAAGTTTCCACGCTCAAGTAAAGCTTATTTTGTATAATTTTCCTATAAAAATGTGGGTATGTTTTATATTTTCAGTGAATAATTAAATAAATATAGAAATACCTTTTTAAATTATCTGCATCTTAATTTATTTCACTTCCTGTTAACCTTCAGACTTCCAATTCGTGGATTCATAAAAATACATATTAGTCGTCTTACACTATATTATGAAACAAGGTTAAATATCGTATTGTTTTATATCATGCTATTGGTTCTATGAGTATAGTAAATCGGAAAAAGGTAGTTGAAAACAAAAATATTTTTCAACTCCAGTGTTTTTATTGCGGGTTGTTTCTCAGGAGTGCTGGAAACACAATTTTGACCCTACTTTTACGAAAATGTTCCGTTCGAAACATATATCAAACCATAAAAATTTCCCAACATTTTTGTTAAAAGAATTTTAAAAAGTTATTATTTTCCATTAGAGCAGAAATTAGGGCGTAATTTTTTGCTATCCTTAGTTCAAAACAAAGCGTTTCCTTTTACCTATGTTTAATAAAGGTTTATTTATATTAATTAGAGAAATGCAATAGTAAAGTAATAGAGGAACACTATATACATATTACTGTATACGCGTTTATAAATAGTGTTTTATAATATTGTACCATTCAGCACTTTTAAAATACTAATAGATAAATTAGTTGTCTTAGACATTAGTTATCGTCATTCTTTTGAATTTATTTTAATCACACAAACAGAATATTATTTAATGATTAAATAAATAATTATTAAATGAAAATTTATTTATTTTAAATGTTAAAAAAAAGCATAGTAAACAAAATATCAAATATATAGATAAAAAAAATTGATAACTGGTGGAACTTAAAAGCTAAATGTAACATTAAAAGTGCTCATTCTTGATGAAAAGAAAAGCTCAGATGAGAAAGAAAATTAAATCATTCATAACTGAAAACGAAATCATTAAATAGAGTAAAAAATGATGTAATCTGTTAGCAAAAATTAAATTCTAAAGCTAATTTATATTATATTACTATTAATTATATAATTGTTCTACATGTTATGTTACTTATAACAGTAAGCTTGTGGTATTTTATACAAAAACAACACACATAACAAACATATATATATATATAAAATGTACTTGTTTTACTTTGTACATTAATACAAAGTAAAATAAACGTGGTCTGAAAAGATATGTAAAATAATCGTAGCTGAAATAAGGATAACAATAGGATAAGAAAGCAACGGAGATTGCTTTCCCGGCACTGAGAAATTGAATATGTATTTCGTAAATACTGTTTCTTAAACAATTTTAAGACTTTCCCTTAACAATATTTTTTAATTTAAATTATGATTTAAAAAAAAATAAATTAAATATTTATTACCTGAGCGGTAAATTACTTGCTAAGAAAGTATTTTTTTCTAAAGCACCTAAGTAAAAATTTATAAATGAAAAATTCGTAAAATTCCTCCATCTACTTGGATAATTTTAACACGATAAAAAATGACTACTTGTCAATATCTATTTACATTTGAATGAAATCGGTTCATTTAGTTTGAATATTGTTTATTTTACTTAGAGCAATGAGATTTATAAATTCATGTTGTACATACATACGAGCATAGATACATTCATCTTTCCGTCTGGAATAACGTTTGTGTTTTAGTCTTAATGGAATTCTTACGGTCTTAAACGTCAACACTTGTCAAAAACCAGGTAGGTAATTTTTTTTTTCACTGATCGGCGTACTTTGTTTTATTATAACACAGCCGGGAAAGTAAAAAAATGCTAAGATTTAAAAACAATTCAGATCGTGACAAACCATTACAAGGTGTTTAACGTCATTTAGAGTATTATTTTTGTTTTAAAAACGAAAGAACCCATGCTTTTGAATGTTGTACTAAGCACTGTATAATCTGGCGGGTGAACGTGCCGTGTAACTGCGTAATTTACTTGAAGTAAAATAATTGTTAATTGTACATAAATTACGCGTCTCCCTCATTTTGTTTCAATTTCTAATTGAATTCCTATTTCACTGATGATTTTAGCGATTTAAAATTTATCGCTAAACGTTCATCAGATTTAGAAATGCATTTTTTTTGTTGAAAAAATAACCTGTGCGTTTTAAAAAAGATTTAATCAAACTGATCTTCTAAAGAGTTAGACAAACAGTATGTTAGAATATCAAATTTTATCGTCGTCCGTTATTATTAAATGGCTGTATAAATTTCATTTTTCCGAAAATCTACTGAAAAATCTTGTTTTTACTTTCCGCTACAGTGATATATAATGATTTAGTAGCTAAAGATGTAACGAGAAAATGTATAGTTCGGTTAAAAAAATTGGAGATTTATGTATTCTGCCTTAAGGAAACATTTAAAAAACCTTTTTTTATTAAAAAATTGACTTAAATAAATCGTAAATAACATGTGAAAAAAGTTTTTGTTCCATTGATTCCGAATCCAATAAATCTATTTTTGTCAGACAAACGTTTGTGCGTATGTAAGTATGTACGATTTTTTTCAAACTTGGTTATATGGTTCCAATGGGTATAATACATTTTTTCAAAAATTGAAAAAAAAAATTGAAAATTGATTTATTTTTTCTATGATTTTTTTTTTTTTGACGGCACATTATTTCAGCAGTTACTCTTCAAGTTATAAACTTAATATAACTAATGTTTATTTCTGATCAAACTACAGAAATTTAAACGTAACTAGTAAGCTGATCTAAAAATCTATTTATATCATTCTTGAAATCCGCCATTTGTTTGATATTTTGGCTGGCATAAAATTTCAAATAAAAATCAGTTTAGCAAAAAAAAAATTATTACAAAAGTTGACGTTTTTTTAATAAAAATTATAATAAATTTTATTTAATATTCACCTCCTCCCCAGAGAATGACATCATATATTTTTATTTTTTTAACTATATCCTGTTTCAGAAAAGGAGCTAATGCGAGGTTTTTTGAATGTATATTTACTACATCAGTAGGTCTTTAAAGCATTACAATTTTTTTTTGCCCATTCCATTACAATTGTTTGTGGTAAAGAAATATTTAAAAAAGTTTTTAAAATCTAAATCCATCTCTTTTACCCAATTAAAATCTTTAAATTGTAAAAAATCCTAATTTTGTGGTTGCCCTTACTCTTTGTATTTTTTGAAAAAATCTTTTAAAAAATCCTACAAAATTATAATTTAGTTTATTTAGAATTGTGGCTGTATCTTTTTATTTTTTTTAAATATTTTAAAAAGTTATTTTTTTTTAAATTTATTATCACCCCTTAGGAATTATTTTCTTAAAAATGGATTTTACCCGAATGGTTTCCCTTGAGAATGGGAGCCCCAAATTTTTTTTCCTAATGTATACGTTGCAGTCTGTCCAAATAGTGAACAAAAAGTGATCCCCCATGCCCCAATGAGATGATGATATGTAAGGCTTGTAAATTAAATGTAATTTTGTACAAACGCCTCAAAAATAAAAAAAATGTTTTTTAAAATTTAAAATTTTTAACGCTTAAATGATTTGTTAAACAATAAAGTAACTTAATACCCTTCCTCTGATGGGGAAGTTCCCTAGTTATTAAAATCATGGGCAAGCACCCAAATTGTTAAAATCATAATTGGATTCCATAAGCTGACCGGAAATGTTATGTAATTTATTATCGCTTTTTCTTTCTATTTTCATGCCAATAAAAATATATAGGAAAACGAAATGAAAGTGTTTTATAAATTTTACTAAGAGAAGATTGATAATTCGAATGGTATAAATAAATTTTTTCTATGGTTTTTTTTTTGACGGTACATTATTTCAGTAGTTACCATTCAAGTTATAAACTTAATGTAACTAATGTTTTTTTTTGTCAAACTACAGAAATTTAAACCTTACTAGTAAGCTGATCTTTGTTATCGTAATGTTTAATCAACGTAAGAAAAAATACTAACCCACAAGATTGGTCTAGTGATGAACGCGTCTTCGCAAATCAGCTGATTTCTAAGTCGAGATTTCCAGCGTTCAAATTCTAATAAAGGCAGTTAGTTACTTTTATACTTAGTTGTACTTCGTTGGTAACACTTAGTTGTTGCAGTCCCAACCCACCGGGTTGGTCTATTGGTGAACGCGTCTTCCCAAATAAGCTGATTTGGAAGTCGAGAGTTCCAGCGTTCAAGTCCTAGTAAAGTCAGGTAATTTTACACGGATTTAAATATTAGATCGTGGATACCGGTGTTCTTTGGTGGTTGAGTTTCAATTAACCACACATCTCAGGAATGGTTGAACTGAGAATGTACAAGATTATACTTCATTTACACTAATACATATCATCCTCATTCGTCCTCTGAAGTAATACCTGACGGTAATTCCCGGAGTCTAAATAGGAGAAAAAAAATTACTTCAATTCAGCAATCAAAGTTTTCATTATTGTAAA
Organism: Lycorma delicatula; assembly: GCF_047948215.1. Classification (NCBI taxonomy): domain Eukaryota; kingdom Metazoa; phylum Arthropoda; class Insecta; order Hemiptera; family Fulgoridae; genus Lycorma; species Lycorma delicatula. Next base: position 128,067,537 of record NC_134460.1, on the reverse strand, counting down.
GTTTCATAAGCTGCTAAATAATAACTTTGTACACAATGTTATTTAAAAAAAATTAGAAATAAATACAATAGTTCGTAAATAAAACACTATTTCAAATATCTGCTGCTTATATATATATATATATATATATATACAAATTTTTTTAATCTTACAAAATTATTATTAAAATTTGATCAACGTAATATCAAATCGTGAAGTGTCTTTATTTAAAATCAACTTAGAATTTTTTTTTGTATCTCGTATTAAATTTACGATTCGGTTCCGTAGATTAGAAACCATAAGTAAATTTCATGAGAATAATCAAGTTAAAGGAGTTTCCCTTGAAACACGTTAATTAAATACGTTCTAGAAAATACATCAATAGTAAATCAAAGATGGCATAAATTCTAGCCAGTAATGAACGAGAAATCATAATAATATCCAGTACTACAAATAAACCACAATATAAAAATATAAAAAATTAGATAAAAGTAATTAAATATATTTATATAATCTGTTTAGATTAATGGATAAATAAATAAGTAATTAGATGCAGTACTTATGTCTATAGTAGGTTGAATATGTTTTAAGGAGAAAATGTTTTAAGTATATAGCTTGATGTACGTAGTTTATTTTTAAAGAGAATTGCTGTGGAATCGGGCTGGTTTATCTCAATAAATAAAGGTTAGTAGTAGTCTATTTCTTTTCACACAGTTGGAGCTCTTAAAACTTCCTTCTTTCCTTCTATTTATATATTTCTTTTCTAATGAACTAGAACATTAGCATAATTAATTGCTCACTCAACCATCCCTTTTTTCTAAGTAAATTACTGCTGTACTAAAACAGAAAGAAAAAAAATTATAAACGTTTACAGAAGACATTACGATGACATTTTAAAATGAAAATATAAGTAAATAAAATTCTTTTACATTTAGTTTTTTATTTATTTATTAATTTTATATTAATATCATCATCTTTAATTTCCAGTTTAATTTATTATCCTTTAATTATAATTATAATTATAAATTAGTGAAAGATTTTATTTATCTGTGCAATAAGTACTTTTACAGTAACTATCGCTACTTATAAATTATAAAAAAATTATAGTTCATTTTTTTATTTTTTGTTCTTTGAATAATATAATATAAAACCATTTTTTTTAGTAATTTTCAATGTAATTATAATTTTTCAAAAGATATTTTTGTAGTTGAATAACATATCTATTTAAAATAGTCAAATATTTTAATTTTTTTAAAACAATCAGTGTTGATTCTTTTCTCAAATTAAAATATTATGAAAAGATATGTTAATAAAAAAAATCCTGGGTTTTAAATATACGAATGATATATATAAAAAAATATATATACCTTAAAATATTATACCATAAAAGACATTTCTTGAACAAACTAATTATTCTATTTATTAATTAAGAAAAGTATGGTAAATCTTTGAAAGAAAAACAATATCCAAAGCACATTATAAATATTGCAAATCTGTGGATACATAATCAGTACACAAGTTATTAATACTTGGAAATCTAGTCGGTCATGTTTATAAAAAAATATATGAACTACCATTTACGTAGGTGTTTTTCAAAGGAGATGAATCATTAAACTTCCCAATTTTACTTAGGCTCTAAGAATTTTAATTTATTAATGTGTTTGTGCAAGGAAGTATTGTAATCGCGAAAAATTTCGGTTTTCAGATTTCAACGGAATTACACATTTTGACCATCCCTGAATCCATTTTGACTAATTTCGGCGTGAGGTCTGTACGTACGTAGGTATCTCGCATAACTCAAAAACGATTAGTCGTAGAATGTTGAAAGTTTGTATTTAGGACTGTTGTAAAATCTAGTTGTGCATCCCCTCTTTTGATTGCAATCGACTGGACTAAAAGTGTCCAAAAAAGCCCAAAATCCAAAAAAAATTGAACTTTATCTTAACGTTTGATTTTGGACTTTTTCTTAACTGCAATAATAAGCCCTCATTGAGAGATTTTCATCAGTATATTATAAGTTGTACTTATTTTCAATGGTTCCAGAGTTGTAGCCTAATAAAATATTAATTAATGAAATTGATTTTAAAAGGGGAAGGCACATCGGTTTTCGAATCGGACCTCATTTCCTTTTATTTTTAACTTTTTTCTTTTTAATTTAAATATATGTCTTACTAATAATTAGTAACCTCTGTTTGTAAGAATTTTTGCAATAAATAATAATTCAGTAATTACACAAAAAAAGTAATAAAAAGTATGAAAAAATAATGTATATGTATATGTAATTTAACAGGTTTACCAGGAAGTCGTTCAAGGAAGGAGTTCACATTAGATTTTTTTTTTTTTAAATGTTTAGATAATTTTGGTGTAAATTACGAAAATAATATATAGAACCCCTTGTTTTAATCTATCTTGAATGTGAAATTTTGGTTTGAGAAGAGTCAAATCACATATTAAAATTGAAAACTAATGTTATTATTATTATTATTATAAAATAACTTCTATTTGAGAAATAGAATTGAAGAGTGTAATATTAAGTATTTAGTAGAATTTAAAGTAGAATACAAAAACTTCAACTCGCAATTTTTTTTTATATATAAAATGTATAATTTGAAAAAAAAATCTAACGATAATTCAATGATTTTAGTAATACGTGATTCAAACACAATTTCATATAAACAAAGTTCTAAAATAAATAAGTAAAATATTATAATATTTTTTGAAAAAAATGAGCCTTAAGATCTTAAATAATAAAACATCAGAATTAATCTTTCTAAAAATTGTCCCTCTCCATTCTCTTACTAATCCTAGAATTCGGTTAGAATATTTATATTGAACTATGAAAAATCCAAAAACCCAGTTTTCTTATTTAAATAATTCATTCAGTTTCTTCATTTACAATCAGATTTTATTTTTCAATTATTTAATATATATATATATAATGCATATGTATGAGCAAAGCTAATGCTTACGTGAAATGTCTCTTCGCTTTTTTTTTTAATAACGTAAAGAAAAAATCTTTACCTTTTAATATTTACCGAGGATTACGATGTCTATAGACTAGTTTGGTTTCATATAAAAATAAGTTTGTTGATGCATAAATTATAAGATTATTGAAATTGTATAGAATAACAAAATAAATAAAACAGAGAATAAAATAAGAAATGAAATATGAATGATGAGTGAATAATATTAGATGTAGAAAAAAAATATATCAGTAGGTTTCTTGGAATACAGGAGGAGGTAGAAGTAGTTCCTTGATGTGTTAGAAGGCTGAATGATGTAGGGAGTAAAAGGGTGGCAGATAGATGCGCTAAGCATGGTTATGTAGTGAAGGTAGTGTGGTTGGGTGTATACTGGCGGGCGATATGGTGTTGGATCAGGGGAGCATTATATAAACAGTGATAAAAGCAATCTCCGCGGCTTGATCCGACCATCTCTGGATGGGCTCGGGCTGAGGGCATGATCCCTTAATGGCGTCCTCAAATGCAAATTCATCCCTCGATACTTGATTGTCGGCTTTCGCCCTGTCCTAAGGAAAACAAAATATTTGATCTCATGCAACGATCTCTCTCACTCTCACTCACCCTCTCTCACTCTATCTCTCTACATATATATATATATATAATGAAATAATAACTTATCATTCTTCTTCGTTTTGTTGGCTTATTTTAGCGCAATCTAATTTGGATGTTAAAAAAAAAAAAACAATAGTTTATTCGTATTCTATGAGTATGCTTAAATTTTATGTTTCTTTATTAGAGCTCGTTAAAATTTCACGAAAACGATTGTTAAGGTACGGAAAAAGGATAAAGAAACGAAATTATTATTAAATACTTATAATTTTAATTACTATTTTACGCTAAAATAAACACGTAGATGATTTTTTTTTTATTTCGATTTCTGATATATTTTTATTCTAATACAATTTTTAATTTTGATTTTTTAACTTGGTAACACTATGTAGATCTAATTATAGTGACGCTGTTGAAATAACGAAGATACTCGTCATGCAGTGATATAGTATTAAAAATGAAAACATTGAGAATTTTTCTCAGTCGGCCTTCTGTATCAATAAATCAGTTCCTTAGCGATTTCGTATACTGCGTAATCTAAATATCTTTCTTGTAAAAGAAAATCTTGCAACTCGTTAAAACAAAGTTTTCAAAAAATTTGAAATTGTCAGTAATTTATTAATAATGTGGATGGAAGCGAAATAAGTCTGTCGAATTATTATTATTGTGATAAGTTATGCGAAAATGCTCTGATTCGATTGAGGTATTCGTTTATAATTATTATTATTTACATACAATAATTACTTTTTTCAGGTGAATAAATACAATTTTTAATTTATTACTCGTTATACTGTCCATATTGTCTTGAAAAATCGTTCAGATTTTTAAAAATTTACATTTTATCAGCAATCGATTTAAATATATATTTTGGTTTCAACTAATTTTACTCTAAACGTTATTTAATATTATGGAAAGCATTATGCAAGTTATTTTTTCATCATAGATTGATGTGCGACTACGCTTTTATAGAATACAAAACGTACACAAAAAATCATTTCATTCCTCTCTTTACCTACTAATATTAACAGGGTTTGGACGTTATTCGCGACTATGTCAGTGTCGATATTGACTACTACCTCACGTCAGGTCACTTTCATTTTTTTTTATCGATACCCAAAAAAACTTTATCATTACGTTTGTGTATGATAAGGTAAAATTTCAGCTCTCTACATGCAGAATTTTAGTTGGCTGTAATATGAAATTAGCATTTTTACTCTTATCATAATATCATAGAGTTTGTAACATAATTATTTCATTATTCATTTATATATGGTAATAATATGGATGTTTATGGTACTGAATTAAGATATACTGCCGTGGAAGTGGATAGATGTTTTTTTTTATTAGGTCGGGAGCAGCGTTGGAATATCACCCGTGAGACCAGTTTAAAATTTTGTTGCATATATAAGTTTTTTTTTTATTATTATTTTTTTTTAGTGTGCTACAAAATTTACTTTGAGTATAATTTGAAGTTTATTAACGTGAAAATGTCACATAAAGAAAGACATTAAAAACTGATCATTCATTTTTCATCAGGATAAAAGATTAGCGCAAAAAGTGAACACATAAGTTAATGATTATAGTAAGTAAATGTACGTTAGATAACGTTACATAGCTTAAACGTCTTAAAAGTTTCACCCTTACCGCTTGATACAGCTACTTACTTATACACTCACTGTTCGTCCTAGCTTCTGCTTCTGCTTCTGCTTTTGCTGCCAAAACGAAGCAAGTTGTCACGGACAAAATATAGCTTTCGGACCAGTACCAGTCATGCCCCGGCTAACTTTATTCGCCTATCTGAAAAAGCATCCCTAATGTATTCCATCTACCCTTTCCTTACACATTTCTACATCATCCCCATCTTCTTTTTTTCATCTACTTCCCCCTTTCTTCATCCTTACGCCCTCAATCTATCTATCTATCTATCCTTTTCTTTCTTATGCATACCGTGTCTTTCTGTCTCGCTCGCTTATTTCTCCCATCTCTCATTCAGCGAACGGTAGTGAGGCAGCCAGCTATTCGTCTTCCTGTGGTTTACATTCTTACATTCCCCTGATGGAGCTCAATAACACACCTGATTTCACCTTCTCTTTCGACCCCGTCATCTGTTACTCTAAACCTAGAACGAAATCGTAAAGCCTACCTCTACTTACCTCCACCTATATCTCCTAGCTACCACTTCTTTATATCTCCGCTCTTCTCTCTTACATTTGATTAGAATATTCGATTACGTTTTCTTTTTCAACTGGTATTGCCACGGTACAGCAGTAATACTTTTCAGTATTTTCCTGAATGGTTTTTAAATTAGTTTAACTTAGTTTTCTTTTCTTTTTACATTAGACGGAACATTTATTTTATATTTGCCAGTATATACATATCTTTTAAAAAGAAGAAAAAACATATCATCCATAATACCTGTGTGTGTGTGTGTGTGTGTGTGTAGTTTTTTAAATTTTAAATAAAATAAAAATAAAGTCTTATAAAAGTTTTCTTTGTTTATTCTTTTCAATTTATAGAATATTGAACTATTTAATTGCTTATGTAATATTTGTGTATTCATTTAGCAATTATACGATTTCAATCCTATCATCGATTTGGTAATAAGTGTCATCGATTAAAATTTTTTTTTGCTATTCCATACCTGTTACTTTGGTCCACTCAATATTTCAATAAACAGATGACAAGAATCGTTTCATCGTACTTCTTCAAATTAATTAGGAAATTTCTTGTGTGAATGCTGGATTGTATAAACAGTACAAAGTATATTTGAATAATTTTAATTAAATATAAACATTTAATTTTTGTCTGTGTATCTACCGTAGAATAGTAATTTAATTATAAACCAACATCATTAAAAAAGCAGAATACAAGAATAAAGCATAAAATAATAATTATGCAGTTATCGAAGTAATATAAAATTTTATTATTTATAAAAAAATAAAATAAAAATAGAGATTCCGATTTAGAATATTATAAACCTGCATAATTTTTTTTTATGCAAACGACATTTTATGAAAATTTAAATAAAACAGAATTTTTAATTTAACAGGTATTTATAATCAACGAGAGTAGTTGGGGGTAATAATTTTTTGTTGCGTATATATAAACAAAATATTAGGGTATCATAACATAATCACTGATATGAGATTTTTATTTGTGTTTTGGCTTCTTATTTCGTAAATCCTAGTCGATAGATAAAAAATAAATAAAAATACTTTTCAGTATGTCGATAAATTAATAGATTTATTTATAAAAAATGAAGCATTTGCTAATAATGAAGCTCTTATAACAACGTAGATTTTAGTCTTAAGCTTAATTATTATGTAATATTTTTTACTATTCTACGTGTAGTGGAGGGGAGAGTGGTGCCTGACGCAGCATACAATTCTTGCCGTACCTTAACCACCTTGAGCCCTATTATGGCAATAAAGGTCAGTCGTCTTTCTTTCTGAAAGAATATTTTTGTCCTGCTATTTTAAACCAAGAAGGCTGGTAATCTCCTCGGCACATAAACTTCAACGCATAAGAAGTTCTTTGCCTTAAGACGGGAAGAAGAGAAATGGGTTCAACAGGATCGACAATTGTTAACTGAAGGTGTAATAATTAAGTAGAAAATTCATTATTTTATGATAATCATAGTTATTTCTGAAGCCCATTTCATATTAAATTTTTTGCCTTGGATTAGAATGAAAGAATTTTGAAAAAAAAATCCATTTGCCTACTTGTCCACAGTAAATGCTCATTCTTTCAACGCTTGAATTATGGAATTTAAAGTTTCTCCCTAATTTTATGATAGTGTCTAGTCGAATTCGTTTTCCCTTGGACATAATTGTTCTATTTATTAATAAATAAATTGTTTCAAGACATAATTAACGTAACATTTTTAATTTTTAGAGCCAACCCTCTATGGTTCTTTGGAATAGAACGTATGTTTGTTTAATATAATCTATTATATTGTAATCGTTAAGCGACAAAGAATTTAAAAAAAAAAATTATTTGAAAGTATTACTTTTCGTCCCCCTAATTTTTATTTTGGTTGGACGGATCAGATAAATATTTGGTATTTGTAACTAATTTATATTTTTTATATCTTTCTTGAACGTATGCCTGTTATTGAAAAAAAAAAATTTGTTAACATCAAAAGTAAAAAATATCTAAATTTTGTTTTTCATTTAAAAATTACCGTATTTATTCGAGTATCCCCCCGACCCCGAATAAGCCCTCACCTCGATTTTCCGGACCGAAAATTTAAAATAAAAAAATCGAGTATATACCGGTATTTTAAAGTGCAAGAGATATTTTATATAAAAAATACGTAAATACTAAAATATTCAGAAAGTAAAGCATTTAATTCGTTCATTTAAATCACAATATTAATATTACATTAATAATTAATTACCTAGTTAGCACTAGTTTAGTTCAGAATCAGTAGGCCAGTAAAATGAAAAGAATGTATCATGTTGAAAAGGATCATTTCAGTACACTTTTTAATATGGGATTTTATTTTTAATTAATTACTGTTACTGTCAATGTCTGTAGAAGAGTTACTGGTAGTCTCCACGTCGCTCTGCCAAAAGTGATCTTCTTCACTACCATCAAGTTAATTAGATATTCCGCATTTTTTAAAACTTTCCCTTACTTATTCCGTGGAAATATCTTCCCAAGCATCTTTTATCCAAATACAAATCTGGTTAAAATCTGGGAGTTTGATTCTTCCTGTAGGCGAGAGAAAGAAATTTTCATCAGCCATCCATTTACTGTAAGTTGTTTTAATGTAGATTTGAAAGGTTTATTAATCCAGACATCTAGTGGTTACAACAGAGATATCAATCCACCTGGAATTATTACTTGGTCTGTCATACCCTTTTTTAAAATGTCTTTTACTTTACCAGTCGTATGCCCCCAATAACTATCAATTACTAGCATACTGGTATTTTTTTTATTAAGTAAATATTCTGATCGCTTTTGCCATACACACCTGATCCGATCTAAAATTAAGGTTTCGTGCATCCAACCTGATTCCTGTGCTCTGATAATAACTCCATTTACCTTTTTTCTTTTAAAAACAATGTACGGAGGTAATTTTGATCCATCAGAAGTAATTCAAAGCATAACACTACACCTTTGTTTTTCATTACCACCAGTGCGAATCTTAACACTTTTTTCACTTTTTAGTATACGGTTTTGTCAAATGGCATTTCAAAATATACAGGGGTTTGATCAGCGTTTCCTATTTGAAAAGGCAAATAGCCTTTCTCTTTTCTAAGATTTATTATGTATTTGCGAAAATGTAATATTTTTGTTCATAAGCGTCAGGAAATCGTTGAGAAATGGTCATTTTTCGTCTTATTGACAAATCATTTCGTGCAAAAAATCGTTTTATCCATCCACGGCTTGCTTTAAAATCAAGTTTATTCAATGATTTAGCGATTTCACAAGCATATGATTGACACATTTCTGTCGTGACAACATAACCGCATTTCCTTTTTTCCATAACAAAGTCATACAATTTTTGTTGTTGTCTGTGTATTTTGGTTTTAAGCCACGAGAAGCCCTTTTATTACCAGTGCCTTTCAGTAGAAGTTGTTTCTACTGGTGACAGCATTGGACTTCTGGTGACTGGTTTCTTCTGGTGGAGCATAGATTATAGATTTTTCCGTATCACAGATTACAGTTACCATTTAACGCCCTCGCCGGTTACTACGGTAACAATATTATCTGAATTTGAAAGCCGATAAAAATTAGATCAATGACCAACACTTGTTTTCTTTCGTATCTTCCACTATCTATATTATATTCAAATATTTACATCTGTTAAAACAAATACATAACAATGTATGGTTACATCTCGCAAATAGATTCCTTACAATATCTTTAATATTTCAATCTTTTAGGATACATTCTAAAATGTAATATATTTTCGTCTTTAAGGTTTAGTGAAAATCAGTTTATATTTTTATCCATTTTTCGGGTTTTATTCGAAAATAATTTGACTCTGCCAAAGGTCCTATTCCTCCATATGAAGCCATGGTTTAGAGCATATAGTGTAATTAAATATGCGTCTTAAAACTCGGGTAATCAGGTTTTACTTTACGTCTATAAAAGTAATTTAATTTGATTTTTATTTGTTTCTATTATTTTTTTTTAAATTCATAAGCTTTTTGTATGTATGTTGGAAATAAGATTAATTAATTAAATAAAACCAATATATTTTGTCCATGTAGTAAATCAAACATGGGTTTCAGTAAACTACTTTATCAACTTAGCTTCCGAAAAGGATTTTATTTTTTGGGGATAAACAGTTACGACTTGTAAACAATCTTAACTGATTAAGGTAAAATATAGTCGATCATTTATTAACAATTTAGAAATAATTAAAATAATAATTATTTTAGAATTAATGCAAATAATTTAGAATTAATGTAAATAGTACATTATACATATATATATTTTTTTTCATAGTTGTGGATCATGATCTTTGAGTTGGGAGTACCACTCTGGAACTCCCAACTTCGCAAATTAATTTTTATCTTAATCTACAATACAGCTTGTATTTTAGAGTTTTTTGCATTAACTCAAACTGTTTTGGTTTTTAAGTTGACCGACAAATTAGTTTCATAAAATATAATGTATCTTTTTCTTTCACTCAAGTTATCTATTAAATGTAGCCCACTTAATTTTTAAGAACAAATTCCCTTAAATATTAAGAATCTATTTATTTGTAAAATCTTATACAGCAGTATGCAGCCTGATTTAAATATATATACACAACATTTCTTACGATTTTTTTTTTTTTTTTTTTTTAATTTTAATTGTATTAAGTATAAATATCTAAAGAGAAAGAAATTAATTGATTAAGTTAACATTTTTGTTTCTGGGATGAAGCAAAGTGTACTTTGTGTTTATTCTTCTGGGTATTCTTGCCGGATTATTTAACACAATAAATGAGAACAAAACTTCTAATACTCATTAACTTCTTTATAATTATTTTCTTTATTAATTATCTTACATTCTCCTCTTTAAAGCAACTTCAAGGAAAGGTAGGCGAGTGTAACGTGAAGTATATAATTATCAATTAAAATGAAATTTGAACTAAAATAATATTAATTTTTAATTATATCGTAATTATGAAAAGAGAAAAAAGGTATTAAGAAAAAGTTAGATTTTTAATTAATTTTACGAAGTTTAACGATAGAAATAACGTAAAAATTTGTAGAAGTGCAATATTCCAACATTTATTTTGATAGAAATGCCTATTCAATGGATCCTGTTACAGGAAAAAAATTATGTTTTCAGCACTGTTGTATTATCCGTTATAATACTGCCACCTTTTTCTTCTCTAGATTAAAAAGGAAGAAATTGTTTACATGTTATAATTCTTTGATAAATAATATATATACATATAATAAAATAACTAGAGTCGTCTCTGATTACGCAAAAACTACTGGAGAGATTTTAATAAAATTGTGCAGACCTTTGAAGGTTGGTCATTATCTCCAATTAGAACTATTACGTTATTCGTAACGGGGGTTAAGATATTAAAGATATTAATTAAAGAAAAGAAATGAATCTTTTATATCATTATATTTTTGTTGCCATTCTAACGGAAAAAAATCCCTGAGTTCAGATTTATATACTAATCATTTAATATTTTATTATTACTTAAATAAACTCATTTAGTAAACTTTTAGCATTTTGATTATTTATTTTAGCTGTAGATATTGAATTGTCAAAAGTTAAAAAATAAGCCTTCAAGAAAGAGAAATAACCTTTCTTATTATTAAGTCTGCTAAAAGAATGAAAGTATCTCCGTCATCTTAAACAGCTGTAGTTCGTGGTTCTTCGTTAGCTGCTGATCGAGAACGATACGCCCAGACCCGAGCGGCAGTAAATTTGCAACGCTAGTTGCATTTGAATTCATATTGTTATCATTGTTCATATTGTTATCATTGTCAAGCTATCATGGTCACAAAGATAGAAGTAGCTTTAGCTGTAATGTATAAATTAAATAATGTACACATTAAGTACGCCGATCGTGGACATATTGGAGCCATAACAGAAGTGTGTTCGTGTCGTCATACTCAGAAATGGGAAGGGGAACCAAAAGGCCCCATCCCCTTATTTATTCGCTCACTGCACCTCTAACCGACCCAAATTTACGATTAAATTTAAAACAATACAACAAGAAAATAAAAGTCGTTACTATGGAAATCGATGATTATTGAAAAAGAGATTTTCGAATATTAGGAAAATTAGAAGTGGAAAAATAATAATAATATGGAGAAAATAATTGTTTGAAAAAGGGCAATGGAATATTAATAATTTTGAAAATTTTCCATTTGAACTGTTGACTCCCTACCCTTCAAACTATTCAAATGCCACCTACGAAAAGGTCGAGAATTAATCGGATAATTCCTGCAGCCAAAAAGAATCTTTCCTGCGTCGAAATACGTGAATAACGGAAGCTTCGTGTACAGGTATCAGAGTTTCCACGTTAAGAAAGAGGGAAACCAATTGGAGATTTTTAGGCTTTAATTTTTATTTATCAGTATTATTCTCATAACCATGAGGATAACGCAACGGATGTCCAGACGGCTAGACGGGAAGACTAGCTTTTAATAAAATCATTAAGTTAAATATTAAGTAAAAATATTTTTTACCGTTGCAGTTTATTTGTTTTCCCACTATCGCTAAGCGTGACATCATTATTTAATATTTATTATGCCAAAATTTATTCTTGTTTAACGTACAATGTCATCTCTCAGGGCTTCCTAAACCTGTATTTAGAAAATTTATTTATTGTTTTATATAATAAGTTAACTTTTTTCTTATATTTATATAAGCAAAAAGAACGATCACTTATTCTTAAAGAATAACAATATCTACCTTTACCAAACCAGAAAACCGAACTGTTTTCATATAACTCAGCACAATAATTTGGCTTACGAGAAACCATTTGAAATTTTTGTTCCACCAATTTATTTAAACTGCAATTATATATTTTTTTTCTTTTACAGAAAGAATTTTACTCTGTTGATGAATGTTTAAATAATACCAATATTAAAAAAAACATGATTTATCTGCATCCCGTTTAATATGTACGTAAACATGTCTTCGAAAAAGTCTTCGATTGTGATTTCCGAATCATGAATAATATCGTGATTTTTTTTAATTGTGTTTCCCTGATCATTATTTCATGTATTTATACTTAAATAGTTATTAATATTGAATTTAATAACATCTATTTTTTACTTCTTTGTACGAAGTAAAGGAATTATTGTGATCGCGAAAAATTTCGGTTTTCAGATTTCAACGGAAATATCCATTTTGACCATCCCTGAATCCATTTTGATTAGTTTCGGCGTGACGTCTGTACGTACGTATGTATCTCGAATAACTCAAAAACGATTAGCATTAGGATGTTGAAATTTTCGATTTAGGACTGTTGTATCATCTCTTTTGTGCACCGTCTCTTTTAATTGGAATCGACTGAACCAAAATTATCCAAATAAGCCCAAAATAAAAAAAAGTGGATTTTGAATTTTTTCTTGACTGCAGTAATAAGCCCTCATTAAGAACTTTTCCACGATATTTCATTAGTGATACTTATTTTCGTTGGTTCCAGAATTCTAGCCAAATAATATTTTAATTATTAAAATACTTGGATCTTACAAGAGGAGGGATCATCGGTTCGAATCCGACTTCATCTGCAATTTTTTAACTTTTTTTAAAATTTAAATTGTATTGATTTATTAATAATTATTAACCTCTGATTGTAAAAAAATTCAATAAATAGTAATTCAATAATAATAATAAAAAATATGAAAAAATATCAGAATTATTAATGAAATAAAGATTAATGTACTTTTCATTAAAAAAAAAAAATATATATGTAATTTAATCATTTCACAAGGAAGTCATGTGTTGTCCACATCAGATTTTTATCATATAATTTTTTTATATTTATAATTTACCTTATACGTTAACATGACTCCCCCCCACACACACACCCATATATATATATATATAATAGTATGAATATACATAATCCAATCAAAATATAAGATTTATTTTAAATTTCTTCTTTTCAAGAAAGCTGAAATTTCTCACAGACGTAAGAATCTATCATTTTTATAATTTTGAAAAGAAATTGACGTTTATTTTTTTCTTTAGAATTAATTACTTTTTTTAACTGATGAATTGATTAAACATACAAAGTTATAAGGAAGCATATACCTGGGAATGTAAAAATGAAAATTTACAGGTATTAAAATGCCATTTTTGAGTAAAATTGGAACTCAGGACCACCGGATGGATGGCCGAGACGCTACCACTTGTCTACCGAAATCGGCAACTTTTTACGAGTATATTTTTTGTGCTGGCTGTATATTTATAAAAGCAGTGGAGTATAATTATAAATAAATGCCAAATTTTTTAATTAATGCCTTAAAATTTCTTTTTTTATTCAAATGTTTCTTTATCTTTATGTGGAATATTCATGATACATATTAAAATTTAACAATGTATATGTAAATTGGTTCACATTACTGGTTATCCTTCTGAAGATACTTAACGGATTTCTTCATATCCAAATAAAAATTCATTAAAAAGAAAGATAATCAGAACTAATGTAGAAAATTTTTACACTAGTCGGAAAATATAGTAACGGAAATAGAATTTCGGTAGTTTACCTGCAGAAAATTTTTAATTAGTCGAATTAAATTTTAAGTTAAATTTTAGTCGAATTTTTATTATAATCACAAGATTCAAAGCTACTCTTTTTGGTCCTGTCTAACATTTTACATTAAAAACTGAACAACTAATTTCTGTAAAGTAAATCTTTTACTTTTCATTTTATATATATTTATATATAAAATCTTATCGTTTTTATTTTAATATTTTATTTTTTAAAAAAACATGTTCTGAAATATAAGGTTATTGTACTTTGTATTATAAATCATGTAGCTGCGGTTTTTAATTCAGATTGAATTTTTATTTGAAAACTTAGTTATTCTTATTTAAATAAAAAAAAAGGTAAGAGTAGTTGCTAAATCTAAACTAATCAATTGTATTTATTAGCTTTTTTCTCTCCTTTATTTGTTTTACTTTGCTCTTTTCTTATTTCTATAAAAGCTAACGATATATATTACTTTCTTTTTTTTGTTTGTTATTTTTAACTTGTTATTTCTCTTAATTTTTCAATGGAAAAGTATAGTAAAAATTTGAATATGCATTTTCCTGCATCCTAAGATAAATTTAATTTTATAATCATTTAACCGAGTTATTAACACATTTTGTTATTAACACACGTTGTATAACAACGTTATTTTACAGTTATACGATTAACTTAATCCTTTTTAATTGTATTGAAGCAGAAAAATAAACGGACCCTTTTAATTGCCACCTACGTTTTGCTACTTCACTTCTTTGATTTCCATTATTTTCACACGCTATTAATGCAGTTATTGTGGTAAAAATTTATCGATGAAACATTGTCAGATGCAAATTACAAAGTAAACGTTTCATAATTTTTAATTCTAAAGAATTAAATTGTGGCAGAGTTAATGTAAATTTTTATGTATTTATTGTTTAATTATGATGAGCCGCACTACAGCCGAATCTTTAAAAATAAATAATTATTTTTGATAATTAAATCTGGAATTTTCATTTATTACTTGATATTTGTTCTGAACAATTTTGTTCATAATATATTCATATTTTATGGTAAAATATCTAGCTACGTTTAACTAATGCACAATGAAGATCTACACAAAGCAGTTCGTATATTGATAAATTATATGCACTCGATTTACCTAATAGGTGATTTTTTTTTCAAAGAAAAAAAGGAAAATACTTAACAAATTTCTGTGCCCACATATATACACAGTAATCTGTGACATATTGCAATACGTGTGTATATTTCATTGTTCATTTTTGAAAATTGTCTTTGATGCATTCTTTGATTAATATTTCAAACAGTGGAAAAACATGAAAAAAAGAATATTAAAAAGAAAAATACTGCAGTACGAGAAAAATCTCACATTAAAGATTTTTTTTTTATCAAATAAAAATAAAAATAAATTTATAGGAAAAAAATCAGTTTCTTTTCTTCTGATCATAAGATTTATATTGTAATACAGGTATTTTTGTAACAGAAAAAATTATGAATTTTTTTAATTTTGTGCTAATCATAAAAAATAAAACAAAACTCCCTTTTACTCTTTTTTTTTTGTATTTACAGTAAGGGAAACTTAGAAATCTCTTATTATGTACATATTGGTATGTCTTTTACAAAAGAGATATTTAAAATTACATAATTTTTCTTCCGAACCCAACAAGTAGTTCGTTGCAATCATTAATTTGTAGAAATTTCAAAGATTTAGTTTAAAATTTCAGGTCCATCTTCTTTCAAATAAAAAGAATAAAGGACCGATCGAAACAGACGAATATTTTTATGACGATTTAATAAATTCCTCAAAATCCTTGATTTGATAATCGATTCCTTAAATAAAATGAAGTAATTCGATTTCAAAGATATCTCTTAATTAATATTAATTGTATCAGGGTGAAACGCTAAGAGATATTTCAATTGTTATTTTAGAATTGCGGCTTTAACCAAAGAGGAAAGGATAACAACCAAATAAGAGGTCTAGGCCATGTAAATGTGTATCTCTTTTGTAAAGGGTTTTGCTGAGCCCTTTGGCGGATGTTCTGCTGAGTAGTGAGTGTTGAACATCGGCAAGGGCTGATAATGATGGACTAAGGTGGGAATTAAAGTACACCAATAGTACCGCTATCGGATGTTGCAGGTCGGGGGAGACACCAAGAGATGTAGACACCAGCTGAGGTTAATGAACCATGATCTTGTTTGATCCTCTCAAAGGAGTTAACGAGGTCTTCTCAATACTAGTATTATTATTACTATTGTTGTTACGACTGTTATTAGCATTGCTAATACTTCATGCACTTAGGACGATTCTGGAAAGAATTTTACGTTTTAAAGAATCTTTTATCACCTACTTTATTTAAAAATTTCCTTTTATCCGTACTGGCTAACAGTTCCAGAGATGATAGACGGTACTTTTTATTTGCTATTTAATCTTATTTTTACTATTGTAATTCTGTTGAATTATATTCGAATGATTTTGAATTCTTATTTAATTACAATAATTTATAAATAAATTAATTTAAAAAATATATTTATTCCAGATAATAATAGTTTTTTTTATATTAATCTGCAGTCTTGGTAAAATCATACAAAGACTTTTAATATTCTCAGTATTATACTAATTTTTCTTCGATGGAAAAGTTTTGTAATATTGCAAATATTTAATATTAATTTCTTTGATTTTTGTTTTTCTTTTGTCCATTTTATCAAAAATACTTATCGATAAATCTTTTCAGTCAATAAACTGAGAAATAAAAAAATTGTAACGATGAACTGGAATATTAATTTTTTTATTACGGACAAATAGTTAAGTTCATTTTGAATGTAATTAATTGAAACGCCCAATTTTTCGAAACTCAATGATACTGAGATTTGATAAAACTGATATTTTAGAACCTTAATACAATGACAAACAAAAGTAAGGAAGAATTGTTTGTATTAACTTTAAATTGAAAAATTGCTATATAGAACTGCTAATAACTGAAAAATTTAAACTAGAACCTGAATATTATGCATCCACTATTATTTCGTTGGTTGGTTACGAATATTAACATTTCCTACTGTGTTTTTTGTAAACCCATATTTTGCTACAACTGAAATACAACACAAAATATTTTCAGGAAATTTACTCGAGCTATACTCAAACAACCGATGCCAAATTCAAAATATTCCAATAAAAATCATCCCTAAGAGTTAAACTTGATTAAATCCTATTCCCTCATATCAGCATTTTTGTATGTGTTGAGATTGATGTTTGTATCAATCATTGAATTTTATGAAATGACATTTCGGCTTTTCTCTTTAAACTACACTTGAAAGGGTGAAGCTTGATTAAGGGTGAATTTCATAGTTCCACGAATATTTTACGATGTAACTGTGATAGAAGCTAGAATTTGGTTTTAAAAGTAATCCCAATAATATATTAAATAATTGGGACTTCTCTTTTAATTACCCTTAAAATCTGTGAAGAAGAAAAAGCATGGAATACTTACAATAGAAATTAAATCTTTGACCGGGTGGTAACTAAATTGGAGATTATTTTAGCATTTCTCCTTAACCATCATTTAAAAGACGAAACTGGATAAAAGAGTTTCTTATATCCAATAAATATTCTAAAAATTTAACAAAAACATCTTGTTAAGGAAAAAAAACACTTTTTTTTAGGGGTTCGACGGTGTACGGTGCGGCGGCTTAATCAACACAGCTCTTGCTACCGTTACTGTATGTGCATCTTCCTCCAATTAGTTTACTAAAAAACAAATTAAAAAAATTATGGCGACGGGAAACGCAAGTAACCATATAGGGCGTTCATTTTCTGAATGGACGCTTTGATCATGAGACCAATTAAACTTTTTTTTAACATATTTCAATAAAATTATAAGAAGGAAAGTTTTACGTTTGTTAAGAAATAATAATAGAAAAATTGTTTGTATATGTAATGTTAAAGCACAAAAATATTTTGAAATATTTATCTTTATTCATTCTTTAACGTAAATAGCTAATAAAAATAATTTATAAACAGTGCTCAAATTTTTGTATAACTTTTTGCCTTTATCTAGTTCCAAGTAT
Organism: Lycorma delicatula; assembly: GCF_047948215.1. Classification (NCBI taxonomy): domain Eukaryota; kingdom Metazoa; phylum Arthropoda; class Insecta; order Hemiptera; family Fulgoridae; genus Lycorma; species Lycorma delicatula. The sequence continues at coordinate 128,049,249 of NC_134460.1, read as the reverse complement.
ATTTAAAATCTTCAAACTGAAATTTAAAATTTAACTGGAAATAAAAATGTAAAAATTCCAAAATATGGTTTTGCCAATTCAGCAATGCAACCATTGTAGTGATGCATAAAATAATACTCTTTTATCAATACATTTTTAAAATTAAAAAAAGAAATGTAAATACTCATTCAATATATACAAAATATAATATTTTAGTAGTAATATTTAAAATAGTCAAATTTTTTGGTTAAACTAGTGATACAATTACAGTTTTAAAAATATTGTTTGTTGTTTTTTACAAATATTAACCTCATTTTTAAGGGGTAACTATTATTTGGTTATTAATTAAATGGATTTTATTCAAACTTAGGTTATTTTTAAATAGGTATAAAGATTAAATAGCAGAGGTTCTTTGCACGATTTCATTATTCTGTATGAATATAACCTAAGTGCTTGATACAAGTGTATGTGTGTTGGGTGTTTATGTATGCGTAAGTATACTTGCGCATACATACATACCCAACACGTTAAAAATAGCCCGCAGATATGTCCTATCTGCGGGCCATTTTGAACACAATAAAGAAAATCAGCCCAATCTGTCAGTATAACGTCTGGACGGACTGGAAATAAGTTTTGACCTCGCATTTTACCTGTGGTAGGAAAAGAAAAAGAAAAACAAGGGGGTTTGGGATGAGACGAGTTGTAAATTGAATAGGTTTATGACAATGTTTTTAAATATATAACATTATTTAGTAATAATAACGCTTTGGAGCATCACGGGTCCACTAGTAATATCATAAAAAACTCTGGAATTCCATTTATCAGATTCATAATTTGTCGAGCTCTCATAATAAATATCAGATATTTTGTGGTAATTGTTTGTTCTGTAAATAATTACAGACTATTAGGGACAAAATTTAAATGCAGAAAATATTTGAAAAAAAATAGGTGGTGAAATATCATCAAGCGGTTAACCGAAATACTGTTGTTAGATTTAAACGTACATAAATAATTTAAAAAAAGTATTTAAAAAAAATACCTAATGATGAAATTTTCTTTATTGTTTTTTATTGGCCCTTCAAAGAAAATTGTTGTTTAGAAATTGAGTTGTAGCTATAAAAATGAGTTATTGCTTTATTAGGCTAATCACTGCACATAATAATTTGGATATCCCTTTACAGTAAAAATCTAATAATTCACATCAAATTATTGAATTGAAATTTTTATCAATAATTAAGCCATTTAAAAAATATAATAAATAGGCTTTCAATTATGATTTATCGTAAATAAATTCTACAATAATTTATTGTAAAATTGATTTATTTAAAAAAATAGCGCAATAATGTGAAAGTATAAATCATTTTATAAATCAATTAAGAGGGTAAATTTAGTCAATGAAGAATATTGATTAAATGTATTTTAATAATACTTAACCACTCGAACAAAAAAATATTTTTTTGTTAGAGTTATCGTTATTAAAAAATTGTAAAAGAGAGCTAGGATGGCAACCCACACGTGAAGCTAATCTGCCTACACAAATAACCCGAAGGTTGAAACGAACCCCTCTTGTGTATGATGACCACAGAAGGGCGGGTCATTTTTCATCACAGCCTAGTGGTTCACAGACAGGTGCGTTCCAGGCAATTACCGTACAGAACAAGACGGCTTGTATCTAAATACACGTCAGTAATTATACCCTCGGAGAGCTAATGTGTATGTGTGGTAGTGGTAGGTGGTTGTGTTTGCGCAAGCCATTTTGACACACATATACAAATATATATGAATTAATTTAGAGACGTGAACTAAATTTATTATTAAAACATGCTATATATATATAATTTTATATAATTAAAACAAAGAAAAAGAACAACAAATTAGAAAAGAATCTTCTGTTATATTAAAAATTAGTCTATAAGCTTACATTTTATAATTATTATATTATCTAGAACCATGACTTACACGAAAATAATTTAATTATATTCAAGATGCTTAGATAATCCTAGCAAGTAATTATCCTGAACTTTACTGTAGTAGAGCTCTACTATTATATACATGTGATAGATTACGGATTAAGGATATAATAAAAATTTAAAGTAAAGCTTTTGTTTTTATTAACGAATTTGCTACAGGAAACATTCATTTCCATTAGATTTACTTCGGTATTGATATTAGCAGATTGATCAGTTATTAATAGTAATTTATTGATTGGATGTAACAGAAAAAACATTTTTTTTTATAGACCAGAGTAATTAACACCAATTAATTATTTTATAAATTAGAATTTAATAATTAGTAATGTTGAATTTATATGAAGAAAACTACATTTGGTATACATTGAATTTTTTTGCTATATTCTTCATTTATTAAATGATATTAATTTTAAGCTAAAGAGAATTAATTATAATTTTATAATTATAATTGAAATATTATCCCTGATATCTAAGAAAGCTACGAAAAAATGTGTTGTTGTAGTCGTAATAATGTTTAAATATTATGTAATAAGAATGGATATATTATACGTCCTCATGTAAGAGTTAGCTTTGATAGATATATTTTACTAAATGAATAATTAAATTTTGACGGTAAAAACTGAAATATTTGAAGTCTTACAAACATCAGTAGTAAAATTCTTGAGAAGGTTTAGAATAAAACACGTTCACAATTTTTCTGAGTAAATTGGTTATCGTTAAAAAGAAAACTTGATCTGGTGGACAAATTATTTTTCAGAGAAATTTTATCAACATTTTAAAGAAGGATAAATAAGTGTATTAAATTATTTTTTCCTTTACCCCTTCAAATTATTGGTCTCGATCTTTTGGTTTTTCCTTTTTTTACTGTAACTTGGCAATCATTGTTTTAGTTTTTATGACAAATAATTACTTCATAAAATAAAATTTGTTCCAATTTCGATTTTATTTCTCTGCTATGCATACTGAACATTCCATTTATAAGTTGTGTTATTTCATTCATCGGATTATTTTTGTTTGATCTTTTTTATAGTATTACTAATTCCAATTTTTTTGTTACCCTACATATTTTTTATGTATGAATAAATATAAAATTTATTTTATATCAAACTAATATATACATTTAATTTCTTTTGTACACAAAGAAACCCCCATTATACATGAATAAATTAAATATAAACTTTTCTTTTCGAATAACTTTACTTAATATAAAGAATTACATAGGCTGAAACATACAAGTTTGTAAGGTTTGTTATACCGAAAAGATGAAGTGTTTATGAGATATAAATTAAGAATCATATGTCACTTGGGGACAAAATAAAGAATAACTGAACCGTTTAAATCAGTTCAAAAATGCAAAACGGTTCACTCGGGAACAGTTTCTCACCGATCTGTTTTATTGATCATTCTTTTTATATAATGTTTTCTCATGCACTTTTTTAAAACAAAAATAAGATACATTTATCGTTAGTTCTTTTGTTTGTAGATAAGTTACACATAATAGTTACTCACTGTTTATTCATTTTTTATGCATAAAATTCCTTTAGAAATTTTTATGAGCAGTGTTTTAATGGGTGTATATTAAATACTTTGATTTCATTTTTTCATATTTATTTTTTTAACAAAAAAGCTACTTTATTTACTGATTATTTTATTTTTATCAAAGTACAAGAAATTTATTTTTTTTCTTGATAATTACTCTCAAAACGAGTGATAAAATATTTAATTGTTACCGATTAATCTTATGGTTTTTTTAATAAAAAATTGACTGTAATGTTATTATGATTGAAAAAATAAGTTATTTCGTGGTGTAAATGATTAAAATTTTGAATAGTGTTATTTAACTATTATTTCTCATGCTCTTAAAAAACCCATACACGTAAAAGACTTTTACCTAGTTAAAACTACTAAGTAAAATACATTCTATTTGAAACAGTTTACGTTTCAAACAGTATTTTTTTTTCATTAATGGTAAGAATGAGTTGGCAATAAAGTAATTTCGATTTTGTAGTTTGAAATAAAACTCAACTTTTTTATACAAAATATAAACTTATCACTTATATACTTTTCCTTTTGCCATCTGTCTGGTAGGTAACTTCATGATTCCGCATTCATAGAACTTTTTATCCTTATCAACGAAAAACTGAACCGACTGCGATTTCAGTCGGTTCAGTTTCTAATCGGCCGGTAAAATTTCTAATAATCATTAGTGAAACTTTTATTATTCAAAGAATTTTGCGAATTTCAAAATAAATGGTAATCTAACGATGCAACATCGGTGCTGTTTGGAGGATGAGACATCACTTTCCTTCCAAGTTCCAATACATAACTTTCTACGAGTTACCAAAGATGTGCAAGGGTCTTGCATTGTTATGGGGGAATACGATTTCTTTGCAATTTGCCAATTCTGGCCGTTTTTTTTTTTTTTTTTGATTGCTTTCTCCAATTTCAATACTTGTTGACAATAAACATTTGAATTTATCGATTGGTTACTTGGAAGCAGCTCAAAATACACAACCCCTATGTAATCCCACCAAATTTATCTTATTTTTTTTATGCAATTCAGCTCTCGATGTGGCTTGTACTCTTTCATCACGCTTGAACCACAAACATTTTCGATTGATGTTATTGCAAACGATTTCCATCACCAGTGATGATTCATTTCAAAAAAGGATCGACTTCAATGTGTTTGAGATGCTTATCACAAATATTCATTGTCGTTTTAAATGAATCTGTTTCAATTCATGCGGAACCAAAATATCGAGCTTCTTAACGAGTCTAAGGCATTTGATGTGATTTTCAATTCTTGTGTATGATACATTTAACTTCTCTGTGTTATATGACGGTCCGATTCAATTATGGCTTTGATTTAGTTTTCATCAACTTCAAGTCGATCAGAATATTGATTATCTTTGATTAAAAAATCTCCTGAACGGAATTTCTGACACGTGCGTTCTGTTAGGCAATCAGCACTATAAACTTCACATACCTCTTTATGAGCCTCAGCAGCTTTCTTACCTTTACGGAAATAGAAAAGAAAAATATGACGAAAATGTCCGTTTTCACTCCGTGTTAAAACTGATTATAAACTAATATATATACCAACGAAATTTGCTACAAAAGTATGCTAAAAAATTTAGATAAATGGCAAAAAAAGAAATGATAACATTGACCTTCAAAACAAACATAAAGTATTTGTAAAAACCAAAATTACTTTCTTGCTGACCCCAATACATTATTCATCTGATCTGGATATCTATAATAATAGTAAAGTTATTTGATTAAATGTTGGTTAATTCTTTATTTCTCTTATCGCTTTTGATGCCTGGTGTTATTTGAAAACGGTTGACACATACAAAAATATATAGACCATAACAGGAATGATTTTATTTACATTTCTTTGAACTGAAATATACGTTAGTATTGGTTCCAAACGTAAGTGGATATAAAAAGTCAAGTCCAGGAAAATGCAGGTGATATTTATTCCTATAAGTGAAAACTTCATTCTGTTCATCATAATGATTGACTGTATAGGGAACATCACTATTCTTAGAAAAAAAACAATTTTACTAGTACCTTGGCCTATTGTGTATGTATGTGTATATTTAAAACACATATGAACTTTATTTAAATAAATATAAATAATTTTTTCTAAAGTAATAAAAAAAAAATTATTAGTTTAAATCTGCTTATTTAGCACATTTTTTAATTAAATAATTTAATTTATTTTAATAACTACTGATGTCTATTTACTAATTACGTTAAGTTCCAGTAAATAAAGTGATTTTCATTATAAAACAATTTTATTTCTGGATAAAAAAATCTATAAGTATATAAAGAAAATATTTTGTTAAAAGTGGGTTACAGATGTGAAAAAATATGATTGTGGGAGCGTGGCGGTAGAACAGTAGTGTTGAGCGAAGAACGTATTGCGTAGTCTAATCATACTGCTAAGCACTATTTAATTGTGAATTATTACCTAGTTTTAGTTAGGAACATTTCAGTAACCGGATGATATGAATGGAAGCTAACGAGGTGATTGATGAATTATACGTATTTTACTCTCTCTCATCTAAACCATCCATTTATAATGGTTCTGTATTATTTTGAGAAAGTGGGGAGAAGAAAGGATGGGAAGGAGGGTTAGACTTTGATTTAGTGATTGACTGAAATCTTTGTGTACTTACGTTTAGATACATCATATTGTTACTTGTATAAAATTAATTTGTATAACGGAATCAAGATTGGTTTTGTTATAAAACCGTGGTTGCTTTATATTAAGTTTTAAATCCACAAATTCTTCTCACCCCAGTTTGAATTTATAATTTCCTTATAAATTTTGGTTTTGCACTGGTTAGCAGTACGATAAAATATTATAATTCTTTTTTTCAATTTTTATTTACGTAAATTCTTTTCTCCTGAAATCTTTGACATACAAATGTATCACCAGTATCACCAGTACAAAAATGTATTTCTTGCCAAGATAGGTGGAAACCCAATTTGAAATTTCAAAATAAATTAATATGAATGATTTTTTAAATATTCTTTTTTGGCTGTTTCCAACTATTAAAAGTTTTATTACCGTAGCTTCAGAAAATGAACTATTACCCAGAACGATTTTGCCCAGAATGGGACATAATTTTCTCTGATTTAAAAAAAAGAAGATATCTTCCGGCGTTATTAAAATTAGAGCGGTAATGACAATTAAATGAATCGGTAACAGTGTTGCCACCTTGCACGTTCTATATTACGAATTTAACTATTCAAGGTAAATTTTAAAATAAATCATCAACTTAAAAAAAAATTTATAATAAATGTTTTATCCTCCAAGAATATTTTTCTAGGACATAAAAATAAATGCTTCACTGAATCAGATAAAGAATTAGTTACTACAACGGAAGAAACTTAAAAATAACGAACAATATTTCAAAGATAATCATAGATTGTAAAAAATAAACATGCCAAGTTAATTAACTATGTTTCAAGGTGTCTTGCACTTGTTTTGTAGTAGCTTAATGTAATCTTGGCAACACTGTGTCTGTTTCCATGGATACTCCTGCAGATTTGAAGTTTTTCACGGTTTGTAGTAAAGCACGGTATGTAGGCGATTATCATTCTCCAACTATGAGAACATTCTAATATTAAGAAAAGTAAACTAGAGAAAAGTATTTTCAAATTATATTTAGGTAAAATTATTTATATTCCTATTTTACCTTATTTTTAAAACTACATTTTTTGATTATTTAGATCCTAAAAATTATATTATAAAAATTTCGAAACTTTCAAAAGTATATATATATATATTTTTTTGTCTTCAGTCATTTGACTGGTTTGATGCAGCTCTCCAAGATTCCCTATCTAGTGCTAGTCGTTTCATTTCAATATACCCTCTACGTCCTACATCCCTAACAATTTGTTTTACATATTCCAAACGTGGCCTGCCTACACAATTTTTTCCTTCTACCTGTCCTTCCAATATTAAAGCGACTATTCCAGGATGCCTTAGTATGTGGCCTATAAGTCTGTCTCTTCTTATAACTATATTTTTCCAAATCTAATCTTTTCTTCTCAGATACTCCGATCGTCCAAGTTTCACTTCCATATAAAGCGACACATGTAATCAACTTATATTTCTTACTGAAGGCTGTTTAGCTTGTGCTATTCGGCATTTTATATCGCTGCTGCTTCGTCCATCTTTAGTAATTCTACTTCCCAAATAACAAAATTCTTCTACCTCCATAATCTTTTCTCCTCTTTTTTTCACATTCAGTGGTCCATCTTTGTTATTTCTACTACAGTTCATTACTTTTGTTTTGTTCTTGTTTATTTTCATGCGATAGTTCTTGCGTAGGACTTCATCTATGCCGTTCATTGTTTCTTCTAAATCCTTTTTACTCTCGGCTAGAATTACTATATCATCAGCAAATCGTAGCATCTTTATCTTTTCACCTTGTACTGTTACTCCAAATCTAAATTGTTCTTTAACATCATTAACTGCTAGTTCCATGTAAAGATTAAAAAGTAACGGAGATAGGGAACATACTTGTCGGACTCCCTTTCTTATTACGGCTTCTTTCTTATGTTCTTCAATTGTTACTGTTGCTATTTGGTTCCTGTATATGTTAGCAATTGTTCTTCTATCTCTGTATTTGAACCCTAATTTTTTTTAAATGCTGAACATTTTATTCCAGTCTACGTTATCGAAAGCCTTTTCTAGGTCTATAAACGCCAAGTATGTTGGTTTGTTTCTCTTTAATCTTCCTTCTACTATTAATCTGAGGCCTAAAATTGCTTCCCTTGTCCCTATACTTTTCCTGAAACCAAATTGGTCTTCTCCTAACACTTCTTCCACTCACCTCAATTCTTCTGTATAGAATTCTAGTTAAGATTTTTGATGCATGACTAGTTAAACTAATTGTTCTGTATTCTTCACAGTTATCTGCCCCTGCTTTCTTTGGTATCATGACTATAACACTTTTTTAGTGTTATAGTCATATAGGGTTTAATATATATAAATATAGTCATATATTGTTTATATACATATATAGTCATTTAGTGTTTAAAAACATATATATATATATATATATATGTTTTTTCCGCCTCCGGGATCACCGTTAGATATTACTTCAGAGGATGAAATGAATTATAATTTTTGTAGCGTGTGAAAATGCCATGCCTGACCGGGATTCGAAGCCGGGACCTCCGGATGAAAGGGCGAGACGCTACCACTCGCGCCACGGAGGCCGGCTTCAAAAGTATATTTACATGACTCATTCATTAGTTTAGTATTTGAGATACTTTATACCCATGTCCAAACTGGATAGCTGAACAAAAAAAAGGCGAAGTCATCGTTACAACTATTCATTTCCAGAAAATCTTTTAAAAGATACATTTGCACAGTGTGTCAAGGTTTATTTTCCAGTTCTATGGTGTTATAATGAGCTACGTAAGATTTATAATTTCTTGTAGGAAAATTTACAGAGTTTAGTCGGAATCATATATACCGAAGTCATGACATGAGTTGATTATTAGAATTTCTTCAATTGACATTATTGATTATCTTTGTAACTATCCAGATGTTCTAGTTGTTGCAGTCTTCCAAAGAAGCTGAAATTTCATAAATATTTATGAACTAAGAGAGTTTTTTATACGTTAATAAAAATATCTAACAATATTATTGATACCACCCGTAATTATACATTTGTTTTAAATATTGTTATTTAATGACAAACACTAACATATTCGTACACGAAATTAAGAGCTTACTGCAAATATTATATATGTTCATATGGGTGTGAGTGGTTATATTTGTGTTTATGTATGTTACATCTCAGCCTTCCTTCTTAAACACACGACAAATTAAAAGTACTTTAATGACTGGAGAAGGAGGTACACGTAAGATAGGATATGAGGTTCGGGCGGTTGGCAAGAGTAACTGAGAGCGTTCTCCTCTTGCCACAAAGTTCTTACTTATACTCTGTTGAGTAGCTGAGTAAGTGAGTGCATGAGTAAGGGGTACACGGCCCATCAGACCTTTTCATCTTTTACATGGGACGTATTTAGACGACGGTTCTATGTTCTTAGAGGTTTACTCCTCCCGCCTGTTGCTTTCTAAATCTATTTCTCAACCCTTCCTTTAGCTCTGATCCCATTTGAACTCTAGTAATTATCTTTACCATAACGGCCAGTAACCCAGTATCACCAAATCGCATTACTTGAGTTTAAAACGACTTACCTTCTCTGTTCAACCTTTTATAATCACTAGTTTTCTGAAAGTTTCTGCTGTTCGCCGCAGAAATATCTATTTCCAATCTTTATCTTTTAGATTCCACCTTTACCATGGAAGAACGATTTAATATACAGTAGTCATTCATCTGTAAATTTATTGTATTTTTCCCAAAATCAGTTAATTTTCACATTTAAAATTTTTTACAATAAGTAATAAAATTCTGTGATTTACAACTCGGTCATTTTTATCAATTAAAATATCTCTAAATATAATTAAAATTTATCTACTAACTCAATTACAAATATTGTTCAAATGACTCATTGGTCAATATTTCAAAAGAAATTATTTAAAGGTAAGTGAAAATTCTGATACCTTCAGAATAATGTAATTTAAACTCTTCTTTTGCTGGAGAAACTTTTTTTTAAAATCACATTTAGTAAATATAATGGGAAATTTTATTCAAAAATCAGTTAGACGAATTCGTGAAAAATTAAATACGACCAAATAAGATTAAATCATTTTCATTTTTTATTTGTCAATATCTGTGTCTAGCAAATGTTGAATACCTATCAGTAAATGAATGCCTGTCAGTTAAAATATTAAAAAGTATTATGATAAACAGAAATAAAGTGTTTTATCTTTTTTTATCTTTTCCCTAATAAACGCACGCGTACACACACAAAACCAACACATAGTGTGTGCACGCATATGACAGAAAATTAATGAAAGTAAATAATAAATATTTTGTATATTAACCTGGGAATGGTGTACACTAGTGAACATACTATTATTTTTAATAGATTGTTTTTCACATAGATTGTGCTACCATTTTATTTATATTTACAAATTGTTGGGAGGATAACCTAAAACGGATACAATATAATGTGTATCTGTATATAATTTGTTGTCAATAAATAATTAATTATTGTTAAGGTTTCGGGAAAACTTTTGTTAAAAAACTGTAATTTTTATAAAAGACCGTGCGCCCATTTTAAAGTAATTTTGATAAACGCATCTTTTCTCGAGTAAATAAAACGATCTTTAATTTATTTTTCCTTTTATTTTATTTGTTTATTTTATTGCGTAGTCATTATTTGGCGCTTTTTAATCGGAGACCTCGACCTCGGGCTTGCCCATAAGATTTCAAATAACGCGTACTCGATTAGTTTCCATACTTTTCAAGATCTATCTAGGGTTCTGGTTGACCGGTAAAACCTTAATTGTGTCATTTTGTGGAAAATTAGAGGAATAATAAAGGGTAATACTTGCTTAAACAACCGATTAGTAACTGAACGATAGAATCGTCTCTGTCTTAACTGACTGATGTAATTAATTATTTTAAAAAATCAACTAATGGTTGAATCACCAAAATAAATATTTAGAAGACTTTTTTTAATTATATCAGATTTTATAATACGTAAAAGAGTGAACGTTATTCTCTGAATGAAAAATACCTTAATTTTTTGTAATTTTTCCCGAAAATGTTCAGTTGTTGATTTCAAAAATATTAAAATAATTATCTTTATAAAATTATATTTTAGTATGCCTCTGTTTAGAACTAAATTAGCCGGCGATATAATTTAATATCATTAAATTTGGTCTGATAGCTTGTGTGTAAAGGGGGTTGATTGTATTAAATAGTTTAATTCTGATGAAATTAGATCTGTATTTCAAAGGGAGTTGTAGTCTGTATTTCAAGGGGGAGGAACTCCATTAAAATGTTAGTCCTATATGTTGTCAACTTAAAAAATATTCATTATAAAAATAAAATATAGATATTGGAATAATAACAATGCAATTTCCCCAAACGAAACCTGTTATCGGATAAATTTAATTTTTTTAAATTTGCTTTGAACTTTTATGTAATGTAAAGTTTTTTGACTTTAATATGTAGAATTTTTTATTGTATTTCTCTAAATAAAACTTTATCAGGTTTAAATTCTATCCGAGGGTTTTAAAGTTTTCATTTCTATAAGGTACCGCACCTGTTTTATAAATTTAGAATTACTGTATATATTTTTTGTAATTCTTTTACTGTTCCGTTCTACCGATTAAACTTTCTTTTTTTTTTAAATTTTTTACTCTAAACTCTATGTTGAATGGAATGCTTTTCTAATTTTACTACTTACATTGGGAGTATATTTTGTAATTTTTACATTCAAACAGTCCAAAATACATTAATTATGACTGTTTTTAAGTTAGTTTTATGCTATCACAAGAGACAGTAAAAAATTAAATTTGTACTAAAAAAATAAAAGAATTAGATGTTAAAAAATACACTCAATTTATAAAGTTATTAAATAAGTAAGACCAAATGAGTCCAAATGATGACAATATTTAATAATAGTAACATACAACTTAAGAGTAAATTTTATAATATACGTAAACGACATGAAAGTCAAAGAACATCATCGAGTTTTTAATCTTTAAAACTTCTTCCTTCGTAATTCAAGATTTTTAACTTTTTGATTTAGTTGTCAGCAGTTAAATAATAAATTACCAAGTTTACTAGATAAAACCCGGCTATAATATGAATTATCTAAATGTAAAACGCAAATTAAAAAAAAATTAAAAAATTTTTTATTTAGTATAAGGGTAATTATATAAAATTTATCAGATAAAATTTTTGTGGATGATCAAATCGATTTGGTTTAAGTCAAAACCAAACCTTAGTGATTTCAGTAAAAGCATTTTTTCTCTTAGGGTGAAGTAGTGTTGTTTGATACCAGTGATTACTGTTATTTTTTTTCGGATTAGTTTCATAATTATTTTATTTTCAGAAAAATAGTACATTATATATATGATGTTATTATATTTCCATTGCCTTTTTTAAATAAATTAGTTAAAACAGTCTACTCTTTCGAACAATTTATGTAAAATTAATGTTTATCTTTTTTCTATGTATATATTTTTAAATAATTTCCTTAAATTTCAATTTTCTGCATTTTAGTTTAACTTATACATGAATAATAATTATGTATTCAAATGGTTTTTAAATATGTCTTAAATTTTTGTTGTTTTCCTCCCATCTGATTTAATTTATACATATTTCAAGAATTAGTTCATATAGCATTATTTTCGTAATTATATGAAATACAATTTTAAAACTTTTTTTACAGTTTTCGTTAATCTTTCAAAATAATTATTCCCGAGAAATTTACTTTTGTAATTGATGAAATAGTATGATTGAACTCTTTAACATATGATTACACACTGGTTTTTTTTTTAATTTTCTAGAAACAAATGACAAGAAAATGTTACTCAAGGTTTATAAAAAATTCTCCTATACTTTTAAACTAATTTATGTTTTTTTGTGTTTTACCATAAATCTTTAGTGTTAGTTGAGTTCGGTGTTATTAAATTTCGAAATATGCGATCTCTTTTTAATAGAAAATCAATAATAAATGTTTTACCGTACATTTCGTAAGTATTTTGGCATGTATGTTATTTTCAATAACCATAATGGTATTTTTTTTACCTGACATGAGTCACTAATCATATCCTTTTTTTCTTTTTCCTGTTTAGTCTCCGTTAATTACCGTTCAGATAATACTTCATCAGTGTAAATGAAGTGTAGTCTTGTATAGTCTCAGTTCGACCATTACTGAGATGAGTGGTTAATTGAAAATTCAACCACCAAAGAACACCGGTATCCACGATCTAGTATTCAAATCCATATAAAAATATCTGGCTTTACTAGGACTTGAACACTGTAACTTTCGACTTCCAAATCAGCTGATTTGGGAAGACGCGTTAACCACTAGACCAACCCGGTGGGCTTCACTAATCATACCCTTTCTTTCTTTTTCCTGTTTAGCCTCCGGTAACTACCGTTTAGATAATTCTTCAGAGGATAAATGAGGATGATATGTATGAGTGTAAAATGAAGTGTAGTCTTGTACATTCTCAGTTCGACCATACACTAATCATACCCAAAATGACATAGTCTAACTCAAATAATCATGCCAGGGTTACTAGAAAAAGTAGTAGAGAAAACATGGAATGCCGGCAACATATAAGCATTTATTGATTAATGTATAATAAAAATAATTAAATAATAATACCTTGACAAATATAAGAATTTAAAATAACTGTAATAATTAGGTGAAAATATTATGAATAATTATGTTGATAAAACAGATACATAAATATAATATGCTATATTATTATATAAAAATACGGTTTCCGATAATATTTTTATAGATTACTCAAAATTACAAATTATAATAATAATAAAAAATAAATAAAATAATAATAACAATGGTCATCTCACGTTTAAATTCAGCCCGAGTACGAATGTTCGTATATAAATATACATGAATACATCAAAGATGAAGATTATGTACACTGTGCTATGTATGTATGCATATGTGCAGCTGTAACATATAATACATTTATATGTTAAATATTCATGATTGAAATCAATACCGTCTGAGGTATTACCTTTGGCGTATAGAGTATAGGGAAAGAGCTAAACGATTGAATGAATGTAACGGAATGTTGGAGCATTGGTTAGATCTTGAATTGAGAAAGAACAAAATTTTCAGTAATCTGGTCACGAGATCTCTGGTGTACACGTAGTAATACACATACAAACATACATTTATATAAAAAAAAACATACATACATTTGAGCACTTGTAGAAGATGAGAAATGTTGCATAGTATTGTTATTACTATTAAGTAACCTCTTGAAAATTGGAATTCGATTCTTGTTTCCCTTTGTTTATGTATTATTTACTAAAAGAAAAGAAAGGATCATGTTTTTATTTGTTATAGAAAATATAGAGTTTGAAATATTACCGAATTCTTGTACTTTTCTGTAATATATTTATTTTTTTCTGTTGGTAAAAAGTGATTTAAAATGCAATTTTCGTTTGAAAATAACGTAATGCCTTATGTATGTATATATATATATATGTTTGTGTGTGTGTTTGTGCGTGCGCGCGCGCATTTGTGTATCTTATGTGTTAAAATAATGTTCTAATATGTATTAATGTACATTTTATATATATATATATAAATATATATATATATATATGAATTTTCTTTGACTTTTTTCTGTTTTTAGTATTAAAATTCTTTTGGGAAAATATTCTAGTTAAGAATTTTTTTAAGATTTGTAAAGTTACATTTTCTGTATAATTTTATCATATTCTAATAATTAAAATCAAACTGTAATTATCTATAACTTAATTGTTTATTTTTAATTACTTATGAATCTTCAAATTTAACATTAGTTTTAGATCTCTCGGTCAATTGAAAAGTGCTATTGATATTGGGCTCAGTTAATTTACCACTAAATTTTATTTCAGGAGTGGTAGAATTTAAATTCTACTCTCAGTTTTTATTTTAGTAAAAAAATATCTTTCTTACAATGAAAGTTGTATTACATTCCCATGAATTATGTAGTTTACTTTCATTTTATGAAATATTTTAGGAATAAAAACCTACAAAAATTTTGTAAAAATAAAAGAAAATTTACATTAAAAAAAAATCATTTATATTTTTATTAATTTTTTCAAGGAATTGAAGTATTTTTTCGCTTGAATACCAATTTTTCTTTTCAGACATATATAAGATCTGAATTATGTGATTGTTTCTAATTACGATACGAAAAATGAAATCAACGCTGGAATTTTCTTCTTAATGACCGTTTTCTGCAGGTTATTTATGTATATTTTGTTCTGCTTAATTTATTTAAAACTGTAGTAAAATCGGTAAACATCAGCCAATAGTACAGTTGTATTTCTTTCTTCGATAATATTGCAAAATAAATCCCTATTATCCAACTTTAATTTTGAGAAATCGATTATAGGAATAACTACAATACGTTTTCAGTACCGATTCTGATGTATTTTTAATGTATAAATATGTAGAAATACTTATCACAAAGTTGTCAAATATATATCAATATAATTTTAAAAAAAAATAAATAACATAAAACTACGGAGGTTTACTTGTTGATGCATATTTCGTCGGTTAAAATTCTCTTTTGAACTAAACAGCACAATTTCATTTCTGTCAGTAACACTCGGTAGGTCTGCTGACTCTTATAATAAACATCTCTCAGCTAAAAGGTTGTTGCAGTTCTTTAAAAATTTGTTTCCGGCCTCGCGTTACTCTCAGGCACTTACTGAATCGTTTTGTGTATTTAACTTATACATGCAAACTTTATCTAATAAATTTATTCAGTGAAATATAGGGCAAATCATTTCATGTAACTTATATTATATATATATATTAAATATAAAAGGTTAGTGCTTGCTGAAAATTAAAGTTACTCACTACAGTCTGAATAATTTTACGTAAAAACAACTTTTATCACAATTTTTAAAAAAGTCTTTTAAATTATTTTAATTTTAAAGCGTAACAAGCAATAAATTTTACTTCTTTTCAGAATCTCACTTTTTGTGAAATGACTTCTTTTAACATCTCAGAATCTTATACTTTTTTATGTAAGCTCACTATCGCGTCTCTTGATTAATTAAGAATTCCTTAGATTTTTATTAGTAATGCAATTTTTAAATTGTTAAGAAGATGTAGTACTGATTAAAAATTTTAAAAATTAAATCTAAATAAAGAATTAAAAATCTTTCATATTTGTTTTATATAATATATTTAATTTTCATGAAATCATTTTCAGTTAATCGAAATAACAAAAGTTAGCTCTCATGTGTAGGTCTGGCTAAATACTTTCCGAGTTCAAGTGGATACTATATCACTTGTCACTCAATTTTATGAACGGGTAAGAATTGTTTTTAAGAAATTCTTATATCGCATCGGGTGGCCTTTGCAAATTTATGGAAAGCAGTTCTTTGTAGGGTTTATTTAAACTGGTTTATACAAAATTATACATAAATAAAATATGGCTCCCATTCAAAGTAAAGATGCCTAGATCTCATTAGGAATTGTTGGAGGAATAATAATGCTTCCGGAAAGGCCTCCCCACCCACCGGCTGTACGCCCGGCACGGTAGATCAGCCCACCCGGTTCCGGATCTTTTCTTATTGCTGCCCGCCTCTAATCCTCCGCACGTAAGGGAAGGTCCGGGTATGTCGTCCCCCCCCCACACGCAGAGAACCGGGTCTCGGTCTTTACTCTTTTATGCCTGCCTCAAACCGGCGGCGCCAGCCCCAGCAAGCACCGAAGCGCCCTCAGGAACCGACACCGCCGGCCGGGACTCGGTCTTTTCTTTATCCCTTTCAAGCAACCCCAGGAGTTCTCACCCCATCACCGGAACCCGCATACCTAAGCATACGGGCCCTCCGGGGTGGGACTGTCCACCCTGTCCTATCTTCACGCCTATCGTCTGTGATGCCTATCCTCTTCCTCTTTAGATTTGAGGACGGTGCTCGCAAAATTGGAAAACCAATCCCAGTTGTTATTGGATTGCATTAGCCAGCTAACCAGGTTGTCAGGTCTCAGGTTATTATGTCTTATTTCACGTCTGAGACCCTCCCATCTATAGCGGTTGAATACGATGTGTTCCGCGTCGTCTTCTTCCTGACAGTACGGACACCTTGACGTCTGCCTTTTCCCGATTCTATTAAGGTATTTCCCGAACGACCCATGTCCTGTCATCAACTGAGTGGTGTGGAAATTTAGTCCGACTTTCTCCCTACCCAACCACTCTTTCAGATTGGGAATATGTCTCCTTGTCCATTCACCTGTTTGAGCGGATGACCATGCGGTTTGCCAGTTGCTAACGACTGTGTCTTCTACCTCGGCTCTTGGCACACCTGCCGCCCTCATGCTTCGACCTTTTATCTGTAATTCAATGGGAGGCGTTTCAGCTAAGACACATAACGCATCGTAAGAAATTGTTCTATATCCTGAGACAACTCGTATTAGTGCTACTCTGTGCACGCTTCTAAGTTTGCGTTTATCGCGTTGTACATTCATTGCAGTGCCCCAGACTGGTGCCGCGTATAAGATAGATGACATCATTGCCATTTTGATCAACCTTCTGACCACCAGTTTCGGTGCACAGTGGTTATTTAACAGACCTTTTAGAGCCTTATTTGTAGGGGCCACCTTTTGACAAATCATATCTATGTGATAACCGTACTTTAGACTCTTATCTATGAATACGCCCAAGTATTTGACGTTACTGACTTCACGAATAATTTCCCCCCTTATTTCTATATTTATTCCTCTGACCCTTCTCATACCAGAGAGCAAAATGCATTTTGACTTAGCTGGGGCTACTCGGAGTTGGTTGTTATCTAACCATTCGTCTAATAGTTGTAAGGCCTGATTTGCCTTAATTTCAAGAAGGTCCACTTCCCTATCCTCCACCAGTACCGCAACGTCATCTGCATAGCCGACAATCCTCACTCCTTCCGGATGAGGAAGCCTGAATATTCCATCATAGAAAACATTCCAGAGTATGGATCCTAGAACGGACCCCTGTGGAACGCCGCCAAACATCTGAAGATTTACCGTGCCCTCAACAGTTTTGACGTCAGTATGTCTATCGGGTAAGAACTGATTAATCTGATTTACAATGTAATCACTGATGTTCATGTTTATTAGAGCATCAATAATCGCCGGCCATAACACAGATCCAAATGCGTTTTTTACATCCAGTAACACAAGTAGTGGCAGACTTCTAGATCTCCGAGTACCGCTTTTGGCTGCTGTTGCCCATTCCGTAACTCTCTTAATCGTGGAACGCCCTTTCCTAATGCCGTACTGTTCTTGGTGTAGGCAGTTCTTCTCCTCTAACTCATTTACAGAGTCTTATAGTCAGAGTCTTATAGTCTGGAAGCTATAAGTCGTTCAACCAACTTCCCCATATTATTGATAAGACTTATAGGCCGGTATCCAGCTTGATCTATATTCGCGGCTTGCTTGGGCAGGAACACAGTTCTTGCCGCCTTCCAGCAGCTTGGAAACATGCGGTTTTGAAGTCCAAAGCTGGCCACGTCCACCATCTCCCAGGGAACAGCTTCTGCCAGACCCGTAAGAATTGCTGCTGGTATAGCGTCTGATCCTGGGCTTTTCTTATTGCTGAGTTTCTTGATCGCATTTAACACCTCTTGTTGATCGAATCTACCCCTTTCGCATTCAAGTATCACTCTGTTTCCAGTATCCTCCCTGGGGAATAAGGTTCTTAGCTGTTGTATAGCTTCATCACTGTTTAGTATTGGAGCTTGCCGACCAAGACGTTTTGCTATGATTTGGAATGCTTCACCCCAGGGGTCGTTATCCAGGTCTTTACACAGTTCTTGCCACTTCTTGCGTTTAGCTAGTTTAATAAGGTAATTTAGGCGTTTTCTAGCGGTTCTATATTCTTCCATGGCTCTACTACTTTCTTCATTTATACCGAAGTGGGTGCGAAGCCTCTGCGCTTTACTCTTACATCTGTGCATATAATCTCTTTGGCTAGCTATATCACCATTCCAGCAATATACAGTAGTATGCCTTATTGCATTACATGGGATTCTGGACATTTCATCGGTGATAATGTTTTGAAAGCTGACAGGATTTATTTTCATGCACTCTGCGATTCTACGAGCTGCATTCCTTACGATCCTTTGAATTTGGTTGTTCGACCTTCTTGGTGTGACATTTTGTTGAGTGCTTCCTGTGACTTGATCATTGATATCTACGGCTACCGCCTTGTGATCACTCGCCGTCTCTTCCGTCAATACTTTAAAGACTACTGTGTCCGGATGTATTCTGTTATCGATGATTGCTAGGTCTATTATTGTCGTGTGCCCTCTGGCATTGTACGTAGGTGTTCCGTCATTTATGCACGTTGCCCCTGTAGTAGCCAGGAATTCCTCCAGTATTCTACCTCTTACATTGGATGAGACGGCGCCAGCCGCCGTTGCTCTACAGTTAAAATCACCGAGTATTATTACGCGTTTCCTAGACTGCATGACTATGCGCTGTAGACTAAAAATTCTATCTTGGAATTGATCCAAAGCACAGTTTGGGCTGATCACCAAAAGTCCCCACCAAAATCAAATCGCTAGTTTGACGGCAACAATATCATCCTCTCTGATATAAAGTCCGAAATCCCTGTTGTTGGCTACACGTCTGATGGCTACCACACCATTTTTGTCCGGAACCCACTGCATTGGGCTTCGTGGTTACAATAAAGTCATATTCACCTCTCATGGCAATTTCCTCTGCAAGGTCACCGGACAATAAACTTCTGTTGTTATTCAGTAAAAGCACTTTAATCATGCGGCTTTCTACACCCTGTGCTTCCAGTCCTATGTGACCGGCTATCGCAGTCGAGACATTTGGTGGCCTCACGGCAGTCCCTGATCGAGTGACCCTGACCCCCGCAGTTAAAACACAAATGGGACCTGTCAGGGCCACTGCAGTCCCTTCTGCCGTGCCCGGTTGCCCACACCTATAGCACCTCTCGTTCTCAGTTCTTATATACGTACGGCAGTTCACCCACCCTACTCTTAGTCTTTCAGCCACCAGTTTTACAGCGCCCCTGTATGTTGTTATCACAGTCGCGTTCTTAGTATTACCCGATGCTTCTCGAAGAGAAGTTACTTGGAAGCTCTCTCCCGTTCCTATGACTTTCTCAACTGCTTCCTTAATTTCACTCTCTGATGTGTCATATTCTAAGTCTTTGACATGAACGACGGTTCGACGATCACCCCTAGTCCTGACGTCGACTTGGAGATCGGCTACACGACTTCGGAGCAGCGAGGTGAACTCCCCCGCTTTTTGAGACCCTTTAATTCTCACCTCGACCTCCTGATTTCTGCCCCTTCTAATAGACAGGACCTCACCTGCCTCTTCTGCTCTTACTTTCTCATTCATCGTCTTAACCAAATCTGCATATGAATTCCCCTGGGCTTTTACTACTACTGTCTTACTTTCGGCGATTGGAGGCGTACCTCTTCTCACCGAGGCCGACCTCGATCTTGACCGCACTTGTTCTCCCTGACTAGGCAGCACCATTTTGGGAAGCGTCTTGCCCTTTCTCATGACATAAATGACGATCTTTTTAATTATTATTCCTACCGGGCCTGTGGGGACTACAAATACTGCCGAATCGGTTTTCCCTATCACTCTCCTTAGGGCTCTGACAACATGTGACGCCGTATTTCTATCCCCTTTACTAGAATCGTAAAGTATGGTATATCTTGTGCCCCTAGTTGTTGTTCTATTATCCTCAAGTATAGTTGAGTCCTGCAGCACCAATGCTCCAGGACTTGCGTCAGCAAATTCACTGTTGGGACCTATGTTAGCTAAATCCACAAAATGACAGTTGTCTTCGCCTTGTTTTATGGCCGCCACCTGGGTAAGCCGGTTCATTACCCAGGTCGACCACCTCGCCGGGAGCCTATCCAGCAACTGTTCGTCAGTTAGATCCGTATCCAGTATATCGGGCATCTCATCACGAAAGTGTCTGTCTGTCTGCGTCCCTACGTCTTCCAATTCAGGTGTCTCGTCATTAATTCTTTGTAGCTCTTTATAAATATCAGTGAGATCTCTCTCATGGGCCTTCATTGTGGAGATACTGGCTTTACCTAGGTTCTGTCTTAGCTGGATTAGTATTTGACCCAGTCTGTATGTTACGTCCTTAAGTGTCGGGGAGGCCTCTTCCTCCTCCGATGAGCCGGCTCTCACTCTTTTCGCTGCTCTTCCCTCAACCGGTTTCCAGTTCTTTCTCTCTTGTACATTGCCAACTTCTACGCTGCTCGTTTCCATATCTTCTGCCTCATTTGAAGTGGTCTCCTTCTTTGTTCTTTACGTCCCGGATGTTCCCGGTTGTTGTTTTACGTCCCGGTTGTTGTTTTTCTTCCAACGTTTTATAACTGGAACGAATCAATGTATGTTAATTGGACAGGATATTACATAAACACAACAAACAGTGTTTATTAATAGTATTCTCTCTGTGTTTACGCAGACAGAATTGTAATTATAGAGTGCACTTATATTCGTGAGTTACAATATATTACAATGATTATTATTTAAATTTATCTTTTTTTTTCATCTTCAAAAATGAAGAGTGTGGTAAGTACAAGAAAGCCGACTATATCTGAAATAATATGTAAAAACTGATAGCGCTAGAGTCATTATTTTTTCAAGCTAACACAGTTTAAAAAATAAATGGTCTCGATCCGTCCAAGATTCGCGGAGATAGAACGACTTCTTCGCTCTCTGACAATTTGAAGTTACGAATTCAGCTTTATTCGCGCGCCACTGCTGCGAACCGCTTCCTCCTCCACAATTACCGCTCTAGTAAGCTCTATTTTTCATTAATTTTTGGTTAAAACATTTCACCATTTGAAAGTATAAGTCTTGAAGAATAGATAGTACTTAAAATAGACAGGGAAAAGTTCTTAAAAGTCAAAATAATTACAGTTGGCTGAAGTGTCTTTTTATAAACAGATTACAATATCTCAGCAACATATAAATTATTTACTTATGTAACCACTCATTAAATTCGGGATTCCAAGAGCTAATTTTTTAAATAATAAAAATGTTATTTTTGAAATAAATATTGGTTTTGCAAAAAAACTCCAATTTTTAACGATTTTTGGGTTTCTTTGCAGTAACTAATTCGAAATTCAGCGTTTAAGGGCTTAAATTATAGGTACTACAAATGATCACAACTTTTATTCAGAACCTCTTCACCTAGGAATTTTACCTCGGTCTAGAAAATTGAAATACCGATTTTCACCACCTTTGAACGGCCACCACTTTCTCCATTTAGACAAAAATTTTGTTCAGTCGCGTAAAACTTAGTTATACTTAGCCTAATCTACAACCTCATGTACTCTAAAACTCTACTAATTTTCTTCAAAAATTGACCTTTTTTCCGCCATTGACTGGATTACATGCATTTTTAATAAGTAAAACCATTTCAACAAATTTAAGAAAATTTCTTCAAAATATAGTAAGTACATATAACTGAATTTCACAAATAAAAAAAGAAAGTAAACGTCATTGTTATTCATGTTTGTGATAATTAATATAAAGTAATATAAACATGAATAAATTTTATAGACTTACTAACTGGACCACAGTTCATCATCCTCAGCATTCTTAACATTCTTTTATTTCTGGTTTCAGAATAGGTCTAGTTATTCATAACTATTCAATTATCGAGTTCAGAACGAATATAAATAGATATGTTTCTTTTTTACTGGTTTTAATTTAAATCTAATATATTATAATTTTATTTGAGAATGTTTCTCGTTAGCAGATCTTAGAGTAGGATTATAGCAGTACCGTCCGCAATCACTAATTCCAGAGCTGTGTAATTTTATTTTTGTCTCCGCGACACCGTGCTGCAAAGAATGAGATGAAATGACAGTTCTGTAGCGTGTGAAAATATCATGCCTGACTTGAGATTTTGAACGCGGGACTTCCGGGTGAAAGGTCAAGTCACTACCACTCGCGACACGGATGCCGCCCGAGCTGTGTAATTGGTGAACAAATCGGACTGAAATAGAAAGCTTTCAGCCAAAGTACAAGATATCCCAATTCTGTTTTATTATAGATTTTTAAATTGATATAGAATTTTGAATGTATATTATTTAAGCGTTCCTTAAACATACTTTCAAACTTTATCTAGATTTGAGATAATACTAGAGCAAAGGATTGAGTATTTTGAATGTTTTAAAAATTCTCTCAGCATTTTCGTTTTGATAGTTCATTTCAACTTGAATTAGTTATGTTTTAGGTCACAATATGTATTATGTTCACGTATGAGTATATTATAGTATATAATAAACCGATTATTACGGGTTTTTCTTTATGCATTTATTGAAATCTATATCTTTGTTGGCGGAAAAACAAATGAAATGTTTTGTTATTTATTGTTATTTTGTCATCGTCAACGTCTAATAATAATCTATTATTCAATGTTATCAACAGGTAATATTATATTTCTTATCATTCAATAACAAAGATACTTCTCCATTTACCAATCCCTTTCTCCTTCTCTCCTCTTAAATTTATTTTCATATTCACCTACTTTATTATTAAATTTGAAATGAAATAGAATATAATCAGTTCATTTTTATGAATAATATTTTAATTTTATCATTATTATTGTTTTAATTAAAGTCAATGCTAGATTTGAATATAAATATATAGATTAAATGAACAAAATTAAAAGTTTGATAAAACATTAACAAAATTAACATTAAAGAACTTCACAAAATGTATCCTTTCCCTTTCTTTCTTTTCCCTTTCGCCCTTTCTCCCTTTTATCCTTTCACCAATTTTTCCCTTTTCCCTTTCCTATTCCCATTTCACCTTTCCTTTTTTCCTTTTCCCTTTTTCCCATTTTTATTATATTCCTTTCCGCATTTTCCTTCTTTAATCCCTCTTTCCCTTTCCTTCCCCCATTCATACATCCTTTATTTTCCTCTCTTCCTCTTTCCTCCCTTGCACTTTTCTTTTTTCTCCTTCCCCGTTTTTCCTTTTCTCCATTTTCCTCTTTTTTATTTTGCCTATTTTACCCTTCTTTTTTACCTTCTTCCCTTTCTCCTTTTCCCCGCGCGTAAATCAGTTCAGCAATTTTTTAGTCTATACTAGAACACATATCGGAAACATCGAAATAAATTATAAAATATCAAGTATAGCGTGTGTTGTTTTTACGTCCAACAGATAGCCTCTCTCTCTCTCTCTCTCTCTCTCTCTCTCTCTATATATATATATATATACACATGTATATAATACGCACTTTTCTTAAATGTAATTTTTTTTTTAAAATCAAATGATTAATAGAAGTAGTAGTGTAATAGCATACATATTTTCACTGAAAATCAAGCACTTTAATCAGCACAAACATTTATTAAATTTAAATGGATGAATATATACAGTCAAATGTATAAAAGTTTATTCGAACAGTTAAGAAAACAAATTTTCATAAGACAGTTAAATGAAAAGAGTGTATTCAGAATCTCACACGCTGTTTAAATTTAATCTCCTTTCTCTTTCAATGAATTTTCTTCGTTTTTTGTGTTTTTTAACTACTAATTCCTACAAATTCAACATTCAAAGAACACTTTTTATTTTATTTTTATATAAGCATTTTAATATGACTTAAATAACGTTTTTGAGACAAAATAATTGTTTCATATTATTTCGTACATTGTTGTAATTTTCATTTGTTATTTTAACTGTGCTTTAACATCTCTCTAATAAATATATTTTGAATTAATTTTTCAACCTACGAACGGTTCCTTCCTTATTGAATTCAATGTGTAAGAACGCTTTTTGTCTCGGATTTTGATCTTGTTTTCGAATTCGAACTAAGCATCGCTAGAGGACTATAAAATCACATGAATGGCAGCGATTGGCCGTCGGGCTCACCTCAAAATGGCCGTCAAAATAAAAAAAAAAATTGTAATAATCATTACTCAATAACACAGTAAACAATCAACTTTGTTGAAACGCACTTAAGGTTTACTAAAATGATAAAATATATAAATATCAATTTTGTAAATCAAGCTGTAAGATCTCAAAATGGTGGAAAAACTTACTTTCTTATAATTGAAAACAAATTAAATATGCCATGAAACCGCCAAAACACAAGGTAAATAAATTATATTAACTTAACGTAAGTAGAAGTTAGTGAGTGATAATAACTTTGTTAAAAATTAATTAATAATTGAGAGAACAGTAATAATAAGAATGTTCGTTCGGGAAAGTCTTACTAGATCTTTCATTGATAACTCTTTTTGTAATATTAAAAATAATAAAACTGGACAGGATATAATTTGAAAAACAATACTGAATAAAGGATATTTTAATTTGCAACGTTTTTAATAACATAAAAATATTAATTGAATGTCTAAAAACAAATGTAATACATTTTTATAAATCTTTGTTCCTGAAAAAGAAGCAATCTTATCAGTTACATTAAAAATATTTTTTTTTTTATTCGTTGCAAGACATTTTAAATTTTCTTTAATTAATAAATTAACATTTATTTTAATAAAATTGAAAAGAAAGTTGTCCCTTTTGTACCTAACTAAATCCACTGGTTTCCCTGCTAGTAAATTATGTTATTATTATTACTTCTTCATAAATAAGATTCCGTATTTTTTTTCTATAATATAGGTTTAACTTAAGAATTCAAGAAAATACTTTATAATAATATAAGAAATATTTTTTCAATGGTATGATGTTAGGGCGTATGTTACCAATATATGAAAAGATATTAAATCTAGAAAAGTTCTTAAGGATAAGCAGAATAATTTATCCAAGTTTAAAGATATACAGTAGGGGAAGTATGTCGTACCTAATTAGTAGGATTGAAGACGAGCTTCTTTTGAGGAGGATAAAAAATTAAAAGAGAAAAAGCGAGTTCCTTGTTACCTGTTGTTATTGTTAATGCATCTTTTATTAGCGAAAATCCCCAAACACTCCAGAATGAATTATTATATCATCTGGTTTGTTTAGTATGATGGTATAGTTAAAAGAAAAAAAAACTGTACGAAAGAAAGAGGAGGGAGAAATTTAATAGATGTATGAAGAGAAAGTGAGAGAAAGTTTGAAAAGGAAAGGAAAATTTGAAAAGCGAGTACAAGTAGAGACTTGCTACCGGTGAATTTTACAAGTGGTAAAAAGAGTTTTTATTCTGGCTACACACGTTCATTTTAACTCTCTTTTCTTCATTCTGGTCCCACGTGTGTTAACATTTCGTTTCATGGGAAATGAGGGTAATTTGTTAAATATTAATGTAACCTCTCCCCACCGTAAAATTTCATGTAGAATATTCCCAACTCATTGTATAATGTAATCCCCTCCCTTTTTATTTTTGAAACTCCTTTCATTTTTTCAAATGGAAAAAAATTGTTTTTTCTTTATAGATTTATACAGACGGTATTTTTTTCGTATTAAAATATTTCATATTGTTATTATTTTACATTTATTTTTAAACTATGATTTTTAATTACTCCCAATGTATTTTTATTTTTTTTTGGAATTGGAGAAGCATGGAGATGAAGTGAAAATAATCTGTATCAATGACTTATCAGTTCCATTTCTATGAAT
Source organism: Lycorma delicatula (assembly GCF_047948215.1). Taxonomy (NCBI): domain Eukaryota; kingdom Metazoa; phylum Arthropoda; class Insecta; order Hemiptera; family Fulgoridae; genus Lycorma; species Lycorma delicatula. Next base: position 128,022,577 of record NC_134460.1, on the reverse strand, counting down.
TGTTGTTTATCTTCAATTTTTTTTAACTGAGATCTTTTTTTGGTTCATTAATATAGTCTGATTAAAAAAATATATTTTCTTTCACTTGTATAACAAATAGGCTTATCTGTAATTGCGATGTGTGTGTGTGTGTGTGTGCGTGTGTGTGTGTGTGTGTGTGTGTGTGTGTATGTGTGTATATAAGTCTTTACATATATTATTCTGTTAACATGAACTGTACCTATGGAATTATTTTTATAACGTTTATTCATAACAAATATGAATACATACAGACGATTACGTGAATAAAAGTTTTTGTTTTACATTTTAGTTTAAAAGTAAGATTACAATCATTAATTTAAAAAAGTAATTTTTACGTATTTCAAACCAAAATAATGAAAGAATATTTATATTTAAAATCAAATTCATCATATTTTTTTACATTTTACTAAAATTTAGAAAAAAAAATTGTACTATTGGGACAAACTATAGCACTAAAATTTACTTTTTAGTCCATTTTTTCTGAAGTTGAGGTAGAGCTTAATTTTACCAAAAGTCAATGACACCAAGTCGCTATGATCTCTAATATTTGTAAACGCAATATGAAGATAAGAAGTAAAACTGTTCTTACTATATTTCCTTATCAGTTTTGTAGATACCATAAAATTTCTCAGTTTTGTCTATAAAAACTAAAGAGTTGAAATAAAAGTCCTAATTTTTTAAAGTTAACTCGATTTTATGACAGTTTGAAAAAAAATTACTAATTAACTTAAAACCAAACATTTTAATAATTAGTCTATTTTTTCAATTGTCTTGACCCATTTGGACGATTTTTGACTAAATTCCATTCTATCATATTTTCAAAAATTCATTAATTTTCAAAGATTATCAATTTGTCAGGATTGAAATAAAAAAAAACCTGAAAAAAAAATTGTAATACTTTCTTAGCGTTTATTATTTATTCTTAAATAGTGGAAAAATACTGAAAATAGTTACCTAAGATTTCTTTTTGGGGTGGGAGTAATATGTAATGAAGTTTTATTGTAAAAATTATCATTATACGTTTAAATAAACAAAAAACAGTTTTAAAAATAAAAATCGTTATTATTTCTCTGCTTCCCCACCACCAAAATCACTTTCCAAGAATACTTTTTTAGTTTTCTACGATTATTAAGTTAAATGATAGAAAATAAAAAAACGTTCCACTAAAAGATATACAACCAATAAAAAATTACCTAAGATTTATTTTTTGGGTGTGCGGGAATTATAATGAAATTTTAATACAATATTGTTACTAAAAGTTTATTGTTTAAACTTTTAATAACATTAAGTTTAAATAAACCAAACAGAAATATTGTAATTAAAAAAAATTGATATTTTTAACTTTGATCGGTTCCCCCAACCCCAATAATGCATCAAAGTATTTTTTTTTTGTTCGCTTGCGCTACTACTATGCTCGACATTTAAAAAAAAATTGTTAAGAAATATGCAATAAATAAAAAAATATCTTATTTTAGATTTTTGAACAAGGGGAAATTTTGGGGTAAATTATTATTAAAAATGTTAGGATATGCATGCTCAGTACGCATATACTGAGCAGTACATGTTCAATAAATGTACTGAGCTTAAAGTGGGGAGTTTGCAAAATTTTGAGAAAATTGACCCCAAAATATTATCTACCATACCTTCTCACGATGTTGCTCCTAAAACTTTACCAACGAATTGTCCATTATATACGAATCTATGTAAAAAATTTCATCAAAATCGACTTATCCAGTCAAAAATTATTAAGTTTCAAATACACCAACACACGTACATACGTATTTATGTACGTACGTACAGTGCCTACGATGAAAATAAAAGCTTGCTTGCACGAGGTAGACACTCGCTCCTGGGCATTTATATTTCTCGTAAATTAGTCTCATTCAGAAATCAAGTATTCTGCAATACAGAGTGTTTAACTATTCCCATAAATAGCATTTATTATAATTTGGCTTACTTTCAGACAATTTCTTTAGAAATATTTAGCCTACTAGTAAGTATTTCTTATCGTAAACAGTACAAAAACGAGTAGTTTATATGTGATTAATAAGTAGTTTTATGCAATTAATAGATTATTATTACACTTCCTCCATCAAGTGAATCATAAAATGAATGGTTACTTTATATACAAATAAAGATTAACAAAATATTTCATTTGAATTATGTTTATATGCACTTTTAAATTGGGTATTACTGTTGTTTATGTTTATAGATATGGATCTGGATAAGTCTATATTTATGGGTATTAATGACATTTATAATAATAAAGATCATTAATAGAAGTTATAATAAATGAAAATAAAATCTTACAGGTTTGAAAAATTCGTAATTTAAAGACAAATTAGGTCATCTTTCTCCTTACCACAATCAAATTATTATTTTGGAAAGTGACCTTAACTGCCTTAGATTTACTTGTTATAGTTGTTACAGATAGATTTCATAAGAAAGCTACCTGTTGTAATGGGTACCATGATTCGACTTCCGGGAAAATTTCGATGTATCTTCGCGTTTCACCTCCCCAGACCCCAATGAAAACAATCGTACAAAGAAAAGAAGAATTTTAAGATTCTAAATGAAATAAAATTCTAATTATTGTACAATAATAATTGTAATCAAATTTAGCGTAATTACGGGTACAATATACATTCAAGCACTTGGTAACATTTTTTTAGTTTAAAAATAGAGCTGAATTAAAATTCTTGTTTTTGCATTTTCTATTTATTGAATTATTATTTCTAATTACATAATAATGGATTATAACTAATAAAATATAAAAAAGTAATAAATTAATCATGCGTAAATAAAAGTACAACGATTATTATTGTCGTCCTATTAGAATGTTTCCTTGTTATAGTAAATAAATGTTTCCAGGTTCGGTAGTAATGCAGTCTCGAACTTCTCCAACAGATGCTTTCATTTTCATTATACGCACTATACGAACATTAATCCCTGCTTTATTTTTTATTTTTTTAGGGGGATTTCTGGGTCATAAAACGTCGGGAAATGCAAAAAAAATAAAACATATTCCATTTTTTGGCTGATTACGATAGTTTCCATTTTGCAGCGTAGCTCTAGAGATATTATGACAGGAATGTAAAAGTAAATTCTTTTTAAAAAAAACTATATAAAACAATTGCTTATACTAATTCTAAAAAGTAATTTAAAAAGACAAGGATAAAATGATATTTAAAAATACGTAAAACACCTGCATGTTATCTACTACTGGAGGGTGGAGTGGAGCAATAAACACGTAACATTATTCTACTATACTCAGTTTAGGGGCATTATACAGTAGTTATAATAAGTGTAAGCAGTTTATTTTTTTGTTGATCTACTTTAAATTGTGTTTATTTTTTTTTTGCAGACTACAAACAGAATAGAAAATTATTTTAGTTTGATATCTATTTATATAGGTGTTCTCTTTCTCAGTCATTGAAATAAAAGAATTGAAAAACTTTCTCCATCTCTATAGTTTTAAAATTTTATATGTCTTTTATTAATTCTTTTTATTAGAAAAAACTGCTCTGCAGAAACAGAGATCACTGTAAAGTATTTAATGTGAACAAACGATAAAAAGTAGTGAGTGATCAAATGTTTTAATTAATTATATTGGATTAATATCTTCTTCGATGAAATTTGTTAAACTTGTACTTATATAAAATACATATATAAATATTGTATATTGTATTTAATGCATTTTAATGCAGTTTTCTTTACCAAACATACCGATGTCGATGACTATTTTTTATTTTGTAAAATATGCTCTGTTACTTTTTGTATAGAATAAATTTATTAATTTTATTATAAACCTAAATAACTGGATATTATATATATTAAATTATCGAGAATCTGATTTGAAATAAAAATTAAAACTCGTTCATTACTTTTCACAGCAAAATCCTTAAAAATATTTAAATATGATCATATTATATTTTTATTTGTTACCAAAAGAAAATGTACGTTAGTTTTAAGGGAATCATTAAACAATTTTATTCTATTTATTAATAGCAAAAGAAACGATAAAATGAGTTATAATCGTATTTTGAGCAGCAATGTACATTTTACTCCTTAACGTCTGAATGATTATATTTTTGGGCCTTTAATAATTTTCTTTAAAAAAAAATCATATAAGACGTGATATATTAAGACTGTTATTAATTTAAGTGAATTTAAAAGTCTAATTTATCCAGTTAGGAAGTGAAACAGTTTCTCGGATTTTTTAAAAGTTTGTTTCTTTTGTAATTTTCTGTACATATATATGTATATGATACATATATATATATATATATATATATATATATATATATAGAGAGAGAGAGAGAGAGAGAGAGAGTAAGAGAGAGGGGAAAAGAGAGAAAAATCTTTAGTTATTAATAAAAATACTTTTTTTTTATATTTTGAAAATACTTCTTAGTATCTTTCTGGTTGTTTTTCTATATCCATTTTCTTTTATTAAGTGGAGTATGAGTAAGCAAAGTGAAAGGTCGATTGTGCTCAGTTAGCTTTTATCTAATATGACAACCGTAATAACTGTTAAATCGTGTTATACATAGCTTACATGTATTAAAATCGTTTATTTTAAAAGTAATTTCTAATTATAGTCAAATTCATTTCTAAATATCTTGTAAAATATATAACAAATCTTTATGAAGTGGAAATGGATTTGTCATATCACACCGTGTAACAACAAATTTCAAGAACTAGTATTAATTCGAAGTTAGAAGAAATAAACGTTTTTGAAAAAAAATAAGAAAAACTGGAACGGTCAAGAATGTATGAAGGGAAAAAGAATGCAATTGTCACAAGCAAAAGTAGATTTATCGCTAAATAATGTTGTCAATTTGATAAATGATATGAGGGAGGATAATAAAAAAATTGAATAACAATTAGGCTACTCCACTGAGCGTTGCTGTACAGACATTGAAGATATAGTAAGGAAAATCAACCGAAAAGAGATATAACTTAGTACACGTTTTGAAAAATAAAAGCCCAGTTTCTTGAAATATTCAGTTTGAAAAATAAAAACAAAGTATTGCGGTAGAATATCTCAAATTTGCAATTCGCAACAATTTTCTAAGGAAAGTAGCATCGAAATATATAATTATCCTGTGAAACCTAATTTAGACATGGTCGATGTTGTTAAAAAAGTAGGATAGGACTTGGGTCATATGATTACTGATCAGCAAGTTGATTTCTATCATTGACTTACAGTACGAAGGGAAAATATGCCACCAATAATATTATTTGAACTAACAAGAAAATTCGACAAAGATGAGCTACTGAAAAAATGGAGAAACAAACGAGATTTTTCACTTATAACTTTCTCACTTATGGACTTATGGGTCTCCTACGAATATATTCATCTACATTAATGAAAGCCTACAAATAGAAAAACGAAAAATTCTTGCAACATGTAAGAAAATGAAAAAAGTTTAATTATTTATGGATACGTAATAGAAACTTAAAAAAAGGAAATGAAGTCCAGCCAGTTATTCTACTTAAAATATATTCCTGATTTATATAATTTAATGTAGTTGGTCTAAAATATTATTTTTATTTTTATGATAATTTATAATTTGATGAAGTGGTAGAAAAAGATTTATGTTTAGTTTTGCAAAATATTAGAAGAATGTGTGAGAACTTTTTGTTGTTTCTACAATAACTATTATTACCAGGAAAAATTCCTGAAATCACAGTACTGACATGGATCTTTGAAGGAGAATTATTTAAATATCAGAAATATAATTTTAACTGTTACTCTGACTATAATTCTAGTTATAGAGCAGGAGGGGTTATTGTGTAATTAAAAAAGGAATAGGCCTATACATTGTATTGATAATTCTAGAATAACTTTTAAATAAATGGATGGTATACAAAATGAAATCGAGCAAAATAATTTAACGTAATTGCTTTCTACAGATCTAATTCGGTATCAAAAGATAAATCTTCAGGAATTAGAGAATTATTTTCTGAAAATGAGAATGTAATATATCTCGATGACATAAATATAAATATTATGATTGATGATGCAGTAACTAATAAATATTTACTGCTATTGCAAGGTCGCGGTTTTAGTTTTATAACGAATAGTCCTACAAGGCTTATACGTGTTAGACCATATTATTATAAGATAAAGTAAATCGTTAAGTTGTGAAAATTATGATTCGGAAATTTTTGATATGGACATTACAGATCGTTTATTGAATAGAGTAATACTTCATAATTTTTGCCCAAAAAATAATAAAATTAAGGATAACGTTAGTAAAGAATATTGATAAGGTAAACTTTTAAGATAAATTGAGTAACGTTTCCGAATCAGAAGATGTGGACAATGCTTTAACGTCCTTTCTGAGCATATAAATTCGGAAAAAAACGCATATATGCGTAAAACTAAATGTAATCCCTTAAAACTATGGATAAATATTAATCTAGTACGTAGAATTGGTAAAAGGAATGTGTAATATAAAAAGACAAAACAGCATCCAAAACATTGAAAACATCAAAAAGTATTGAATAAGAAACACAAAGATAAATTAACAATTGATTTAGATATCGGTTAGATAAATATTTCAGTGATCATACTTCGAAATCTAAAATTAATGCAGAACATTGGATGTGCATAAATAATTTATTAGGAATAGCCAGATCTAAAAATAGTGAAATGGATTCTTTAAAACTTACTGATTATGAGCTTATAAGATAAATCCTTAATTTATCTTTTTAATTTTCTTAAATTTTTTTTTAAAACATTGATGAAAATTGTTGTTTAAAATCTTATCACTTTTCCGATCTAGTTTGTATCTTTTTCTTCTGATTAAACTTGAATTTCTCAAAGTTTATTTAATTTTAATAGAGATTATTTATAAAACTTTTCTTTGAATTATCTACAAAGTTACTTTGGAAATTTTATATTTTTATTGGTAAATTAACAAAGTTATTTTATTCCAAATCTAAAAAAGTGTATTTTCCGATAAAACCTTTTCGTGTTTTACCCTGTTTTTCTTAAAACCTAAGTAAGGTAGAGGTCTGAGACTTCTTTTATTCAATTTCTTAGATCAAAAACCATAAGGAAGAATCAAGTTTATCCCTCGATTTCTATCCCAAGAATTTTAGTACGGTTTAATTTCACAGAGATAGCAGAAAGCAGGACTAAATATTTCGAGAGCCGAATCTCGCTAACCAACCGTTTTCTGATCTAAGTTTATGTGAACTTTTTTTCTTAGGTTTGACTATAGAATCATCTCCCAAGAAATTTCCGTGCAATTTTGAATCACTCTGTATATTTAGGTTCTTTTAAATCAGTCAAAATTATTTATTTGTTTTATGTATAGTTTGCTTATCGCTTTATCCAAGTGAAAGAAATCATTATAATAATAATAATATTCGCTGGTAACATTAAATTAAATCATTATTTACTTTTAGTAAGTGGTGATTTCTATATTTATTTTCACGTAGAATAGTTATTTTCACCTTCCTTAGTGAGTCTTTATAAATGATCGTTTCAGCAATCCTGGACTAATAGTTTGGTCAAAACATGTTGAAAAAATTGTGATTTTACTTTTTCATTGTCTGATTGACAACCACAACAGTTTTTTAATACCATTATAAAAAAAAATTTGGAATAAAAGTAAATCATTACTTTAATATTTCATTTAAATAATCTGTTATAATTCTTAATCTAACAAATGATAAATAGTCATTTGAGAACAGCGTACAATGTTAGGATAATAGTTTAAGTGGTAAATGTGTGTGAAATTGTCCTCTGTATATAAATTTCAGTTTGGTTTGTACTGTTTAGTTTTGATAATAGACGTAGGGAGATGTGTTATGTTGTACTTCACAACTACCACGAAAGCGTGCCTTTGTTGCGTCAAATTGGCTTCGCTAACTCGATTCACAGCCATGCAAATTGCTGCTTGTATAAACGAATGAAACTCGCCACTTCCTACATCTTCTCAGATACTTTCGTTTACTCTATTCAACTTTCTGTTGTATTCCTTCCTCGTTTTTACGATATTTGTATTGTGAATCAGAAAACCAACAATGAAAACTTTTTATATTTGTGTTTATAAAATTATTTTTGAAATTAAAAGAAGCGATGTTTTGGATAACAATTGAGACCTTCATACTGTCATGACGGATAACTTTTTCATTATTTTACCTTTTGACAATCAATTGTTATATTTATAATTTTTTTTTAAATTCAAGTTTTACAATTAATGATATGTAAAGTAATAAATTTTAATTATAACATATCAATGTTCCTGAGGATAGATTACTAATCCGAAAGCGCTCGAACATACTATTAAAGATTATTGGTAAGTGGAAACTATTATATAAATAAATTATTTATCAATAGCAACGGGCCACGATTAAAATTAATTTAAATTAAAAGAAGCGTCATTGTTTTGTTCTCAAAAATTTCTGATTAAAAAGTAAATGTATTTCTTGGAATCTACTCAGTTTTTAAAAGATAAGTTTTGTAGTATTTCATTTAGTTTAATCAAAAACTAAATTTATAGATTATTCCACGTTTATTGCATGTTTTTAACTTTTTTGCTTTTATCGATTCGAATAACTACTTACTTATTAAATGAAAATATTGTTAATTCGTTTTTATTATATAAAAATCTTGGTTATGTAGAAGAAAATTTGGCTGTTACTGTAAATTAATTTAAAACGTATTTTTATATGTTTATAAGATGTTATTAGAAAATCTGCATTGAAATTACTAACAAAAAAATAAATTAAAAAAAAAAAATAACTAAAATAAAAATAAAATAGTAATATTAATTAATATTACTATTTTAAATACTATTTAATATTATTTTATTACTATTTTAATATACTATTTTATTACTATTTTATATTCTTTTTTTATTACTTTTTTAATACTATTTTATTACTATTTTTAACAGTAATAAAATTACTAATAAAAATAAAAATTTCTAAAAAATTGAAAAATAATTAAATTGTTTCTGGGTGTCAATTTAAAAAACAAAATATTTGATATGAACAATACAAGACTTCCTTGTACGCCTATTAAATTACACATACACATTTTTTTTTTATGAAAAGTACAAAAAGTTTTATTTCATTAAAAACTTCTGATATTTTTTCATTTTTTTTTTTTATTGAACTATTATTCAAAATAAAATTTTTTTACAATGAGAAGTTAATTATTAATAAATCAATATATTTAAATTAAAATATAAAGTTAAAATAAAAGGAGATGAAGTCTGATTTGAACCGATGTGCCATCCACTAAGATCTCAATGAGCTTATTACTGAAAAGCTCTCAATGAGGGCTTATTACTGCAGTTAAGAAATAGTCCAAAATCTAAATATTTTTTGATTTCGAGTTTTTTTGGACTCTGTATTCAGTCGATTGCAATTAAAAGGGGAGGTGTACAAATAAATGTTACAACAGTCCTAAATCCAAGATTTCAGTATCCTACGGCTAATCGGTTTTGAGTTAGGCGAGATATGTACGTACGTGCATACATACATTCATACCTAAGTACAGACGTCTCCCCGAAACTAGTCAAAATAGATTTAGGGAAGGTCAAAATCGATATTTCCGTTGAAATCTGAAAACGGAAATTTTTTGAGATCACAATACTTCCCTTACTTCGTACAGGGAAGTAAAAACATTCACTTAATAGGTTATATATATATATATTTTTTTTTTAACTGAATTTTTACGGGCATCGACTGCTAAGGTCATTAGCCCTCGTCACATTCTTTAAAAGAAATTATTATCTCCATCAGGATCGTCATATGTAAGGATGTAAAGGGCCCTTACATTTTATTTAAAAACACAAACTTCACAATAAACATTAAGACATAAAAGACAAGGACAATCACAAACACTTACGGGGTGTAAAGGGCCCCAATATTAAAATTTGAGATAGGTTCTCAAAGGACCATAAAAATCAAAATTTCAGCTTATCAATACCATATCTTTCTTTCTTTCTTCTACGAGTCTCATTTATAGTTTGTTTAAGCACCCTCGGGACGACCAGAACCGCCGTTGAGCAGTATATCAGTCGCGCCAGGGTACCGTGGCAGTTGAATCCTTCTTATAAACAGGCTATCGGCATGCTCGGCATACATCCATAGCCTCGCGCCTTCAATCCACCCTTGAGGGTCCCTCATGCCATCATCGGACACACCCCGACTCACTGCTGTTGAATGCAGGTGAGCCAAAATGGCCTAGGCAAGAGGGCTACCTCCCGTCACTATGCGTGCCACGATTCGAGACTCCCTTATATATATATATATATATATATATATATATATATATATATAAAACTACCGCTTAGAGTATCTTTTATCACAGCTTTAAACTTCCATTTTATAGACTTTTAAGAAGTCCACTGGCGTGTAAAAATGCAACTATATTTTCTTCATCTTCCATTATCTAGATTAGCACTAATATTATTTGTAAGACGGAACCTATTTCTGAGGTCATCATATATGGTACAACCTTCTATTAGATGCTTGATTGTTAGTGTTTTATTACAAACACCGCACATTGGTCTCCCTTCGCCGGTTAACAAATATAAATTTGTTAACCGGTGTCTGGTCACCTCTACTTGTTCACGGCGAGTCAACTTAAAGTCGCTTTTCCAATTATAAGGAGAAGTTTTTACTGAGTTTAATTTTGTATTTAAACTCCTCCATTCAGCGTTCCACTTGTTTGTTACTATGTTTGTTAGACGGTTTTTAACATCTGCCACTCTTACAGGAAATGCATCCAAATCATCGCAGACTGTTGCCTCTCTGGCAGCTTCGTCTGCGATTTCATTACCTGTAATACCAGCATGCCCCGGAGTCCATACAAATACGCATCGCTGTCCTCGTTGTTTTAGCACGTATAAAATGGACAGCATGTATACAATTAGGACATCCTTAATGTTCTTGTTCCGAAATGCGACGAGTGCACTAAATGAATCGGAACATATTAGCACTCTCTCTTCGCAATAGTGTTCAGTGTAGCGAAGAGCTTGCTGAATTGCAGTGAGTTCTGCTGTGTAGACACTGGCCACATCTAGCAGTTTCCAAAAGTGGGCTTCTTCATTTACATATATTGAGCATCCAACACCATGTTCGGTTTTAGAACCGTCAGTATAAATTCTAATATGTTCTTCGTAAATACTGACGGTTGCCAAAAATTCCTGCTGGATGATCACTGCTGGTTTCTGTTTTATTTCTCCTTGAGAGAGATCCAAACTTGTATTTACCTCTGGCAAGAGCCATGGCGGTATTTCTCTAGTAGAAATTGCTAGTGTCTCTGGTATAGCAATTTCATATTTTCTTCTTAATTCGTGGTACCTTATTCCGGCTGGTCTGGAATAGGTAGCACGATGTTCATATACTGCAGCCATAGGATGATTCGTAAACAATTTATTATTTATATGGGCATGATAAGCCCATATATTTGCTGCGTATCTTACTAAAAGGATCTCTCTTCTATAACGGAGTGGCATTATTCCGGCTTCAGATATCAGACTAACCGCCGGACCTGTGCGGAAAGCGCCTGTTGCATATCTTATTCCGCTATTATGAACTACGTCTAACTTTTTTAAATGCGACTTTCCAGCGGATGAATATACGATAAATCCGTAGTCTAGTTTAGATTGAACCAGTGCTTTATACAATCTCAATAATGTCTCTTTGTCTGAGCCCCAATTTAAGTTCGATAAACATTTTATAATGTTTAGGGCTCTTTTGCATCTATCACTCCTATATATGTAATCCGCATGTAAGGGATTTATCCAATACTAGTCCTAAATATCTTACATTGTTTTTATATTGTATTGGATTATCATCAATTGTCAACGCAGGACTTTGATGAGGAATTCTCTTCCTACAAAAGTGTACACAGCACGTTTTTTCTGGTGAGAATTGGAATCCGTTACTCTTTGCAACTTCATTTAGAGCATTGATCGCTCGTTGCAATTTGTACATCACCATAGCAGTCTTGTTGCTGGCATACGCAATTGCCAAATCATCAAAATAGACGCTTTTGCTTATTTCTACTGGAATGGCTAGAATCAATTTATTAATGGTAATGGTAAACAAGGTACCGCTCGACGGCGAACCCTGCGGTATGCCATTTTCCAAGATTCTTGCACATGAATATTCATTGTTGACGCGTACTTGGAAGGTACGGTCATTCATGTAGTTGCTGAGCAGTATAGGCAGATTGCCACGAATGCCCCATTCATGTATCTGGAGCATTATACCATGACGCCAGGTCATATCGAAAGCCTTCTGAAGATCAAAGAAGACTCCGACACAATGTTTCCTTTTAATAAAGCTGTTATATATAATGTCCTCTAAGCTGATCATTTGATCAGTGGTAGAATGGTATTGCCGAAAACCTGCTTGATACGGTGATATCAGGTTTTCTTTTTCCAAAACCCAGACGAGTCGATTATTAATCATTTTTTCCAGTATTTGTCCCATAGCACACGTCAAAGAAATAGGACGATAGCTATTGGGGGTCTGTTAAATTTTTTTTTCTTTGGTACTGGAACAACATGAGCTTTTTTCCACTGCTGCGGGTACGTTCCATCCCGCCATATTTTATTATAATGTTCTAATAATCTGCTTTTTTCAGTGGTATTCAGCTGCCTGATCATATTATAATGGATTTCATCCGGACCAGCAGCTGTGTTACCTGCTTTTTCCAACGCTTTCGCGAATTCTTCCATTTTAAATGGTACATTTTATGAGTAATTATACTCAGTTCTAAAATTTAGTAGACCTTCGAGTTCTTCTTTTTTGGTTCGAAAACCTTCCTTGTAGTTGGCCGTTCTGCTGGCCTTTTCGAAGTGATTGGATAACAGCTCTGCAATTTCATATGGAGTGTCTTTTATTTCATCTTCATCTTGAAGGCTAGTTATGGAAGCAAAATCATTACGCCCACAAATCGCCTTCACTTTCCTCCAAACATGTGATGCAGTAGTAATTTTTGTCGATGGATGACAAGTATTGCTGCCAGGATCGTTTTTTCGAGTCTATCATAAGACGTTTTGCATACGCCCTGTATTTCTTAAAGGCTACAAGATTTTCTATACTAGGACGCTTCTTAAAGGCGTTATACGCCCTTTTCTTTCTTTTTATAGCTTCACTTATTTCATCGTTCCACCATGGAACGGGTTTCTTTGTAAGTTTCCCAGATGTTTTGGGAATATATCTCGATGCCGACTGAATTATTGCATTTGCTATGGCGTCGACATCGTCTCCGATAACTCCAGTTGTTTCTGAGAGTATCGTTCTAGCTGTGAAGCTCGTCCAATCTGCCTTACCAAATAACCATCTTTTAGAGATGGGATATGTTTTTCTTGTAACATCAGTTACAATTTGCACCGGGAAATGATCGCTTCCATGCAGATCGTCTATGACATGGAAGCTGTACCTCGGTGCTATCGATCCGCTTATAAGTGCAAGATCTATACAGGACGTCGATCCATCTCTGGCATTGAAAAAGGTTCCTGATCCGTCGTTTAAAATAATAAGTTCTGAATTCATCTGGAACCCTTCCAGTTCTCTTCCACGGGGATCTACTCGATCCGATCCCCAAAGAGAATTATGAGCGTTAAAGTCACCCACTAGTAAAACAGGTGGGGGAAGCTCGGAAATTAGTCTTGCTATGTCATCCTTATTCCAATCAAAATTCGGCAAGTATATGCTGCAGACAGTGATCTGAAGCGGACGCTTCATTCTAACGGCGACCGCTTGTAAGTTTGTGTTTAGAACAACCGCTTTGGTGGTAGCTCTAGTCGATGTTAATATAGCTACTGCGCCTCTAACTCTTACATTTGGCGGTTGATCTCGCCGAAATATATCGAATCCTTTTAATTTAAAATTTTCATTTCGGCGGAAATGAGTTTCTTGCAGACATATACAGATCGGGTCTACATCATGTACCAAGCGTTTGAGCTCATGAATGTTTGAAACACATCCATTAATGTTCCACTGTACTATCGACTCACTAATTATGACCTAGGTTTTCCTTTCGGCCATCCTTTTTTTCTCTTCTTCTCCATCCTACGAACAGCATCCTGTTCGCGGAGAAGGTCGTCGCCTGTAAGGCTTCCGGTCTCCGTATCGGTTGGAGACCACTGAAGCCGCCGACGACGACGGGCATGGATCGGCACCGGTTACAGGCGCCGATTGTGGGGCGGCAACTCGGCCGACCCCTGACACGGGGGTCGCACCGGTCACCGCCTGTGGAGGGGGGGCACTCGTCCCCCCTGTGAAATTTTTTGTGGCCTCTGAGGCTTAGAGGCCACTTCAGTAACAGGAGGCTTGTGAGCCTCCATAACAGTCTCTGTAGGTATCACCTTTTTCTTTTCATCAAGAATCTCGCTGAGACGGACTTGACATTCTGGTTTGGTGTCCGTTTTCTTTTCTGGAGGAGCAACTTTCAATTTTATCGATTTATCTTCAGCAGGCTGTACCACTATCTTTGGCTTAACAAATTCTTTATTGCTGAAAGGTTTCATCTTGTTTTCGATGATCCTCTCAATCATGTTAGCCAAAGTAGGCGCAAGTTTATTTATAATTTGAGCCTCATCTTCAGCAATCGGAGCAGGAGCAGGAACGGTAGCCGCAGCCTGAGCATAAGATGTTGTTGCTCTAGGTTTGCGGGCGTTAACAATCTTTTTGGCTTCGATGTAGCTGACTTTCTGCAGGGTTTTAACTTCCTACACAGCTACTTCTTCTTTGTAGACAGGACAATTCCTGGATCTACATGAATGCTGTCCCTTGCAATTGCTGCATGTAGGGGGCTCTTTACACGGCTCTCCCTCATGCACCTCTTCGCCGCACACGCATATTTGCGTTCTCTCACATTTGATAGCGGTGTGGCCAAAACGTTGGCACGAAGCATTGCGTTGGTTGCGGGATAAATGCCCGCACATCCAATAGATGTATCCCCGCTCTAATCTTCTCCGGCAAGGTAGGCCGGTTAAATGTGAGAACATGAGAGGCTGAAGGTAGGACTTCGCCATTCCTCCTCATGTTCAATCGACGACACTCAATTACTCCCTGTGATGATAACTCCTCAACAATTTCTTGCTCCGTGCAATTTAGAAGATCCCGACAGACGACCACACCACTTGATGTGTTGAGCGTACTGTGGGGATCGACATGTACAGCCAGTTCTCCAATCTTTTTAAGCCCCAAAATCTTTTGAGACTGGACATCATTTACAGTCTCAACATGAAGTCCCATGAAGGTCTTCCTTATTTCTTTTACAGGGCCACCAGCGCATTTGTTTATCTCCCGAGCGATGAGAAAAGGACTCACCCTCGAGAAATTTCCATCCTCCTTTGTAATGACCAAATATTTGGGTTTCGGTACATTACTACTTCTAAAAAAAGCTTTTTGTAAGCTTTTTCTAGCCTCAATCTCAATCCTTTTAGTTTCCGCACTTTTTCTTCGTTTTGCTTCAGGCGAAACGGCCGGTTCTAAACGAGGGTGTTTGCGTGAACTCTCTGCCACGTTTAGTTGTTCGATTTCCATGAACAAATAATCCCTTCTGTAGTAAAGCTAGCCACCGGGGTACACCCCCACTCGAGGGCTACCAACTCTGGAGGTCCGTTCCGGTACTCCGGTGGAAGCGGCATATGTCCTGGCAGAGAGCGGATGCGCAGTCTCTGCACTGACTCCAGGCCCTTACTCACCGAAGCTTTCAGGGCTTCCATGCTCCGAACATGGGCACCTTAGCTACATGCTTGCCATCGCGGGGGGCATGTGGACGACGAAAGGTCTCCGTTATACCTGCAAATAACTTTGACCGTGGCCGCCACATCGCCAGCTCTAAGTTTGGTATATGTCCACTTCCTAATCAATAAATTGTTCATATCCTGCAGGTAGCAGAAAAATCCAATCCATGAGGGGACCTGAAGGTGGAAACAGGTCAAAAGAAATGCATATCCGAGGAATTTACTCGGAGCCCCGTTAGCCAGCTATATGTATTGTACGTAAGTGCGGCTGTTACCGCCCTGGACGTGGAACGTAGATGTTGTGTTCCGGACGTGGGGATTACCTACCTCAGGGCAATAGGTTTTATTATTATTATTATAATATTCTACTATCATCTTGTTTTAGATACTCCGAAACACCTATCTTCCATAAACATAAATCATTTTAAAAAAAATATATATATATTACTCATAACGTTTGTTTTTAATTATCTGTTTTATTTTTTCGTTTATTATCGTTTTTATATTGGATATACATACGCATATTTTTACAAGGAAAAATCAGATTGATGAAATGATATACCGAAATATTATACCAAGTTGGAAGTTGAATTAGAGCCGAACAAATTTACAAGCTAGTATGCAAATCATTCTACTAACTGGTGACTCATTATCCAAAATACTCCAAATTTCGTGTAATGGTTTAATTTCTGTTTATAAAATAATTAATTAAATCTATGACGGTCTATGATGTTATTTACTTTCTCAAAAGAAAATAATACAACTGTCTTTACACGATATATATATACACACACACACACACACACACACACACACACACACACACACACACACATTATATACTATAAATACTGTATTTAGGTTATACTATATTTTATTTTATACATATATTTATATTTTATTTTTATATGTTTTTTTAATTTTATATTTCTATTTTATCTTTTAATTTTATAGTCTATAGAAGATATATACTATATTTTAGGTTATAATTTTAATGTTTTAGAAATCAACGCTTTAATTCCAAATGCAAACTTAAAGATGACTTACTGTCATTTTTGACAGAAATTGCTTATATTTAATTCTTTTTAGCTCCAAGTCGACTACATTGGCCATACTGGTTTTAACCGGGGTTTCATTAGGATATGTTAACGAAATTGATCATACAATTTTGGGAAGACCAGCAAAGTACGGGAATAATTTTATTAGTTAATTGTTATGTGGAAAGATGCGATACTTACACGTACTTCTATTTCCAAATAAGAAATAAATGGGGTTATTTTTAAATTAAAATGATTTAATACTTCATACAAAGGAATCTTATAATGTTAAACAGTGTTAGAATATTTCCAGTTACAATTGTGGGATTAGGAAAGTAATTTTTTTTTTGTTCCTAAGAATGAAATTTTATTTTAGTAATATTTGTGTGAAAAATGTTTGTTTCAATATTAAATAGTTTATAAAAGGTATATTTTATATTTATTATAAATTATAATACCAAGAGAGACCTTCCCGATTTTATTGATTAACGGTAAAATATTTATCTGGATTCTCGTGATGGTGATGCAATAAAGACAAACTGCGAAAAGTCAACAAGAATAAAAATGAAAGAGAGACACAGACCGACACAGATAGAAAAATAAAATCAAATTTATGACTGTGTTTTCATTCTGATTTGCTTAAAATATTTCTTAAATTAGGTGCCTTTTTTAATATATGATAAATATTTTATTGTAACGAGAAGTCGTGAAAGTATAAAACAAGGATTGCATCACCCAAAAACAATAAAAATTTGAGATTTTGTATTAAAAGATCATTAAAATGCATTTTATTCCAGACATCAAAATTTATAAAGAATTACAGCCATTGAACTGTTAATCAATTATGTACTCGTTTAACAATAAAAGTAAAGATTTAATTTTGCAATAAGTGAAGAACTGGCGTCGTTAAAACGGCTTTAAACCTCGGGAATTTTTTCTAGTATGAACGGGTAGAGTTGATATAATGAACCAATTGGAATTCTACACGCGTGTAAAGTGGACTGAATGTATTCATAGGGTTAGGTTGGCTGGGTCAACAGTCAATCCGGCCTACCCGCGTAGTATAAACCATCGGCGTATATACAGTTGTGGTAGATTCACTCAAAAGATAATCTACTACAGTAACCTAGATGCAGGCACCTTTCTGTGTATTACAGGCTTAAATTATTTAATCCGTTCGATTTATCGTAATCATAGCATTATTTTTTATTTTATTAATTAATACTTAAAATAGAATTTTGGTTTTATTTATGAAACATTTGAAAATAAATTCAAACATTATATTGCAATAAGTAATTGTTTTTTCAACATTAAAATCACGGGGATCATTGGTGAGAGATTCAACTTAAAACTGGTTGTTTACGTAGATTTGCCGCTGATCTTTGTAATAAAGTAGCATAATCTGTTTTCATCCGAAAGGTCAGGGTTCGAATTTCGGACAAGCTTAGAAATTTTTTGCACATGAATTATTTCACGCATCATTAAAAATAAAATGTTTTTAATAGAGCTTGAACTTGTTAAATTTTGAAGAAAAATCAAATTATTAAATTTTAAACCTAGAAGAGATAATAAAAATACCTGGAACAGACATTTTTTGCTTGTTTTAGTCAGTTGTTTAGCTAGTAAAATTCTGGTATCATTATTTAATGTGAAACTTTCTTGAAAATGGTTAACGATTACAATAAATAATATTATCGGATTATCCAGGATTGGCTATTTAAAGGACAATCTTTATATGTATAAACTGTATCTATCTACTCGTGCAGCACATAATTAATATCTTTTTTTTAAATTGACATTTTGATTTTCTTTAATGGATTATTATTATTAAAAGATCTTAATAATTAGTTAATATAAGTCCTATCAAAAGTATTTTAAAAAATTTTAAAGGGATAAAGTAAATCGTTTTAAATAGCAAAAATGAATTTATTCTTTAATAATTTGGTGAAATACCTTGCCGATCCATATTTAACCATACAAATAAAAATGTATTATTGCACATACAAACAATCTTGAAATAATAATATTTTTTTGAAATACTTTTAACTGTCTTTAAACAACTTATAAAAAGTAGAGGTGTTTTAAATTCAAATTACCTTCACCTAAGGTCTTTTATTTATATTTTAAGTTATATCCGAGAATAAATATTAGTTCTTAGTAAGTTTCTTTTAAAAAACACATCAGCAGAGAATTCTTTGAATGAAAAATGACATGATTACACTGGCGATTTGAAGATTTTTTTTAACTTTTTTGTCATTATCATTAAAGAATACTAAAACCTTTCAGCGAAATGGTATATAGAAACTTCAAAAATTCAAGAAAATAAGAACGAAAAATTGTTATAAAAATAATACACGTTTATTTTAAACAGACTTTGCTCACACACGTTAGTGGTCATTTAACGCCTTCTTTTATGGTTTTGAGCTCTCTTTTTTCTTAATATTAGGTTATAAAAATGATCTTTCCGATTACAAACTTGAATAATCCACTTTTAAAAACACTCACTTACATGAAATTAGCATCAGTGGAAAGGAAAACTCAAAAATTTTGAATGTTTGGTACATTGTAGTGTAGTTACTGTTTTCGTTGCTAGGGGAATAGAAGAGAAAATGGCTGCCAACGAAGACAGGAAGGCTTTTTGTGTGGTGGATTTTCACATCACATCTTCCAGTCCGGTATCATTGTACAAAGTAATTGTAGAACGAACTTTGATTAAGGCTCACCCACTGAGCCCAGTATCCGTAAGTAGTATTCTGATTTTAAAGCAAGAGGATACATTTTCAAGTGAAATCTACCAGTCGTTACCAGCAAGTGAGGCAATTGTAAAGCGCGTGAGAGAGAGAGAGATAGAGTTTCGTGCGAAGTTCACAGAAATCTGCAATTGGAACAGGTTATCCACGGTTTAATTTTTTAACAGGATGTGGCACCCCCCATTTCCAGTTAGATGGTGGAGGTGAACTGAATAGACAGTTACCGAAGAGGTGAATTGGGCGAGCTGGCCTCTACGTTTTCACGACCTTACACCTTGTAACCTTTTCTCTGGGGTTTTGTCAAACAACAAGTGTATTTGTCATCTTAATCACCTAAAATCCAGGAGTTTTGTGATCGGATCACAGAAACCATTGTATTAGTTGATCATCCAATCGTGTTGGTAGGAATTGAACTATAGACGAAGTGTATCACATGACACAGGGATCTCATACTGAGCACATGTGATGTGATGTTCTGAACCAAATATAGTACAAAACCTTGTGAGTTTCGGTTTCCATTGATGTTACTTTCACGTATCAGAGCATTATTAAACGTAAGTTATTCAAGTTTGTAATCCAAAAGATCATTTGTAATAACTCTGTATGATAAACGTTTAATTTTAAATTAAAAAAATTGAAATAAAGCTGATACTTCAAAAAGATTTCTTTTATATTTAAATGTAACACTACTTTATTCTTCATTAAATTTGATGTTTTTTTATTACAAGGCAATTTATAAATTAGAAACTGTGCAATTTAGAGTGTACATTTTTTTAGATTAAAGCTTATCAGAAAGGATATTTTGTTTGCCTTATTATTTTTTTTGACAGGGGACATTTTTAATAATAAATGGAAATATTGGGTTAACAAAAACTGACTAGAAAAGAAAATACTCCGCCAGGGTCGATTTTTTTTTTTTTTACCATTGTTATGAAGCAGATTATTAAGTACTAAACGTTTTTTAAACTCATCGGCAAATATATAACGCGAGTAGTAATATATTTCTAGCATAAATTAACATAATTTTAAATGATTTATGTAATTTTTATGGTAATAATAATTATAATATGTAGATAAATAAATAAATAAATGGATTAACATGAATGAAGCAATAGGGAGAACAATGTTTACAATGATTACACTAAGCAACACACAGTAAACATTATGTATACCTATATACATCATATGGACCCTCACCCTGTTACTAAGTAAGTAGCTGACCGCGCACTACTCGACTAAGTAATCAATAATCAATCACAATCTATGTATCGGTCAACATGGTCAATCATGTCAAACAACAATTTAAGAATTTTCAATCAAAAGTAATGTAATATTCAGAATAATATTAATAATATCAATAGCAAAACTATTCTTCTGTTGGAGCGAATATAGTTAATGTAAGCGAAGAAAATACTATTAATAATTGTTTAGAAGTATTTATTTAGCTCTTAACTTAAGCAAAACCAAAGCTACTCATTTTATTAACACAAATTGAAGAAACTTGTAGTAAACTCGTAGTATTTCGATTGTAATCAAACAAGAAATTTTTAAATGATTTTTTACACATTATTAATCAATTTTAAACCGGTAGAAGCTGTTTCATTAATTTTCTTTAACCTACAGGATTAACTGTATCACAAAAAAAAAACTTTATTTCAAGAATTAAAAATCTGAAACTAATTATTTATTTTACCGTAAAGCTAACGCTCTAAGCTTTTGCCGTAAAATGCAAATCGATGACTTTCGCTCCTGTTAAAAGACACAAATTCAAACGACATTAGTTCGGTAGATTTATCGGGTGAATGAAGAGAAAGAAAGTACCCAACTCTGTAAATATTTCTATGGCTAATGCTAATCTACTGGTTTTTACATTAAAACAATTTTTTTTCTATTTGTATACTAATATTGTCTTTAAAAAATTAAATGGTTGAGTTTGAGAACGCAAATTATTACAAGTTCTAACTCTCGTCTCTATTTTTAATAATTTTATTAAAAAACCTATCATAAATTAATTTATTCAAATATTTTTATTTTTATTTTCAAAACTGTGTACATTTCATTTTTTTAATATTAAGTCAACATCTTGATTATTCATTATTCCGTTTAAAAATTTACAAAAGTTTTGACATGAATAAACAGTGTTTGCGTTGTTTACCTATGAAAAAAGAGTAAAAATTGGAAAAACCTTTATATTGGCCGTAATTTGACAACATATCTCTTTACGCATAATCAATCATATTTAAACTATGTTTAAAT
The DNA here is from genome assembly GCF_047948215.1 of Lycorma delicatula. Lineage (NCBI taxonomy): Eukaryota > Metazoa > Arthropoda > Insecta > Hemiptera > Fulgoridae > Lycorma > Lycorma delicatula. Next base: position 128,000,770 of record NC_134460.1, on the reverse strand, counting down.
AAACCATTTTATACGTTTAGCTAATTGAAGAAGGAAATCAGGAATTCTATTTTGTCAAGCAAGTGAAGAAGGTATAGAGGATCGTATGTTATTCTTGAAAAATTGTTTTCTGTCTTCTCAAAAGAGTTAATAAACATATATTATGACACAATTTTTGTATTGTTTGATTTCATCTTAAACTACGTTCTTAATATCATTTAACGGGATTATTTAGTTAATAAGAAACAGCAAGAAATTGATTAAAAAAGATTTTAGGTAATAAATAAAAATAATAGCTATAAAATCAACGAATTTATTTTAAAAAGAAAGCTAACTGGAACATTATAATAAATAAAAAAATCAATAACTTACTTTTTATGTATAATTTACATAGATGGATGTATAAATTAACGAGCAGATTGATTGAAAAAAAAAAGCCAGTCGGTTGTGATGGAGTTATTAAATAAAAAGATTCGCAGGTGTAGTGATTAAAAAAATTGGCGTGCCTAAAGCTTTATGAAAAGGAAAATATGAAAATAGCCAACAATATGATTTTGGAATATGCGCTAAAAGTAAAAAAAAAAAAAGTGAAAATTCCAGTTTGGTTGAAATGACGATGCAATATGTCTATCTGTTTACTCTGCGGCGTGCGTATTTGTGTTATTGTGCATGTATTCCCGTTCATATGATTTGTTTTCTATGGTATACAGTCCGGTATGATGCTGTGTACTGAAAGAATAGGAGAATGTGTATTTTTTATACTATTCGAACCAATAAATGACTATTTGGTTCGGCAGTGTAAAGGGTAGAATTATTGGCATGGTAGAAAACGGCATACTGTCTATTGCCTACTCTATTGCTTGATACCGTCATTCCACCAATCATTTCATAACAAAACAAAATGGAACAGAGAAAAGTAAACAAATATATATATTTCTGCACGTTTTTAACTCCCCTCTCATGCTCTCTCTCTCTCTCTCTCACTATTGCTAGTATTTGTATCTCTTTCTGCTTTAATGTAACAATCATATATTTTTTTATATTTTGGTGTATAGGCATAGCCTTTTTCATTTAAAACCACTTTTGATAATGAAAAATAATACGTCATTCTGATCAATCAGACCTACTATGTGCTTGAAATATCAAATATTTTATAATATAGTTCATTCGATATTATTTTAAATTTAATATTAACAAACGTTCTATATGATTTTTGATGGAATGTGTTTTTCAGCTACGTAATAATTGCCTATCGTTGAATAATACAAAAATATTTGCGTACAGTATAATATTGTTTATAATATTACCACATGATAACAATAACAAATTGTTTATTTATAATAATAAATAGCTTCTGATATCTGATTATGTCAAGATATAGACGACAAGTAGAGTAATCTATCACTTATTGTAGGGATTGATTTTACTAAATCAACTTTACCCAGAAGTATTTGCTTACTTCAGTTTTAATTATAATTGAATAATAGTATAGTACATTATAGTACTAAATTATAGTACTAAATTATAGTACATTATAGTACATAGTAAAGTACATTATAATCACTAAATTACTGGTTATAAAAAAAACATTATCGTTCGGTTTATCCCATTTATCGGTAGAAATTAATAATCAGAAGAAAAATCTGTTGGTTAGATCGTTACCAGTAAACTGATAAGATTCATTATTACCAATAAATCTTCCTGTGTGTGCTCGTCATTAGTATATCCCATAAAATCGGTAATCATTGTAAATAATTTTGTATGTCATACACATAACAAATATAAACAATAATCTTTCTTTTTCCTGTTTAGCCTCCGGGAATTACCTTTCAGATTATACTTCAGAGGATGATATGTGTGAGTGTAAATGAAGTGTAGTGTTGTTGTACGTACAGTCTCAGTTGGACCATTGGTGAGATGTGTGATTAATTAAAACGCAACCATCAACGAACACCGGTATCCACGATCTAGTATTCAAATCCTTGTAAAAATAACTGACTTCACTAGAACTTGAACGTTGGAACTCTCGACTTGCAAATCAGCTGATTTGAGAAGACACGTTCACCACTAGACCAACCCGATGGGTTATAAACAACAATCTACAATGAGTTATAAATACTATTCACTATTAATTTCTTACTAATTGCGAAAATATTTTAATATTACATACACAGGTAAACCTTTGATGTTAAAAAAGTTTTTGTTGCTTTGGTTTAAAATAGCATTTTCTTGCACAATTCTGAATCAATTATACTATTACATTGAACCACATATAAATAATATATGAATGCAGCGTTCGTACTATTTTACCTTTGAGATAATGTAATAAAAATGGTAAAATCTTTAAATTTGAAAATAAATTTTCTCTACATCCATCATTTAAATAAACCATGTTATACAATCGGCTCAGTGAAGAAGACAACGGGAAATCTCTTCAAATTTCATTTTCTCAAACAAGCTTGGTATAGGATCCTTGTTATTCTTGAAAAATGGTTTCATGCCATTTTCAAATATATTGGTAAGCATATTACATATATTGGATATTACGAAAAACTTTAGAGTTGAAGTAGAAAAGATTACATAAAATTTACTTTTAATGAATAAGTAAAACTAAATTGATGAAAAGTTTAGAATTTAATAATTTGCTTCTTAATTATGCACTATAAGATTTATTTTTGCTTTTTTAATGTCAACATGATTAAAAAAGCAATTAATATAAAAAGCAACGTTACTACTAGTTACTAGTTGACGGGTGTTTAGAATTTGAACTCCTCTTCTGAACCATTAAAAAAAAAAATTCATTTCATTTCAGTGCGTGCGTGCGTGTTATCCATTGTCATTTTTCTTTAAGATAGTTGAATCTGCTAGATATTTAACAGATCAATTTAATTTACACAATAAGTTATCCTTATAATTTATATTTTACCTTGTGCATTATTTTATTCTGACCGTGAATTTTTTTCGTAGTACTAAAATCGTGATGGAATTGATTACGTTATTATTGATTACCAATGATCATAATTTTACATTTCTTTCGTGTTTACGGCACTCGACTTGTTGTGGAGAAGAAACAATCGCGAAAGTGGTGGAACCTCAACAGCGGGTGGTGAAGCATAACTCTAGAAATGTGCAATGGTGAGATTTTACAAGGGGGCAGTGGTGATGGTGGTAGACAACGATTGAGTAAGGGAAGTTGTATATGTGTGGGCGCGCGCGCGTGTATATATATATATATATATATATATATATATATATATATGTGTGTGTGTATATATTTGAGCGTGCAAGAGGAGAGAGAAACGGTGTAAGAGTGAGAGAGAGTAGGGTCATAAATCTGAACCAAACTGCTACTCATAAGAGAAAATCCCCGTAAACCGCAGACTAGCCCACAATACTTCGAACCCTCCCACGCATGCTTCTCTCTTCCCTTCCTATGTTTCCAATATTTGACATCCTCCTGTAGCACTGGCCTGGCATCACATAAATACTTTGTAGACCATAACAATACGTCCTCTCTCCTTCAAACCAAACACCTTACTCCCCCTACCAGTTTCTACCAAGTTATATATCATCTCCACCCATCCATTCATTCTACAGCGTTCGATTCTGTTGTATTTTATATCGCCGTTACTCCACAATGTACTCTATACAAACTTGAAAAAAGTAATGATAATAATAATAATAATCGCGTACACATAGTACCCTCATCATGGTTATTGAGAATTGATCCATCTTAATGTAATTTAAACATTCGTAAGTAATTTCTTACCAAAAAGGAATACTTTCAATAGGTCTACTTAATTGCTTATTTCGACAAGAAGTTTAATAGTGTGAATAATGAATTGATTTATTCATATTTCTACTTTCTTCTTCTTCTTATTATTATTTTTATATTAGCGAATTTAGTATTAGAGAAATAATTTATTTCTCTGATAGTCTCAAAGATTCATATTTAATTGGTCAGTAAATGCGGAAAATTGTGGCTTTTACAACATTATATACGAGGACTCGCACAACATTCTCTTTGAATTTTTTTGTTCAATAAAGTTACGCGGTTGTTCATTAACGTATATCCATCCTGTTATTATCTAAATGAACAAAACCAGACCTATGAAATAAAGCCTCATTACATTAACTCGTTGAACATCAACTTGATTAAAAATATTTTGCAATTTAATAACTCGCTGATTCATATTCACGAAAAAATATTTTTTCTAATGTTAATTCCGAGGGGGATGCGTGTAATTACCCAAGATTGTATTAGTAAAACATAATTATTTTTAATAATGTTTTTTTTTAAGGACTAGGTTTTTTAAAGTAATTACAATAACTTTTACAGTAGAGTTATTGAAGCGCTATTGTTAATGGCGGTTCTAACAACATTTTAGAAAACCCGTTAAATTTTTAATGGAATAATATATTCGATGTAGTTGTATTTATTAGTTTAGGAGTAATGTTATTTTTGTCAAATTTTCTGTTACTTAATTCATTCGCTGCAATCTAATTTAAACTCTTGTGTCGCTCTGTTTGTTAGGGTGTATTTTGTTTATTTCTGTATATTCTAACTGTATGGAATTCTAAAAATAAACTGTTGACAAAAATTACAAATGATACTATGCTGAAAACTGAGATTATGGAGATTGCAGATTAATTAAGTTTTAGTATATTTTTATTTATCATAATTTAATAACCATAATTAATGAAACTCTGTTATTGATATTTCTGATCTTTTCCATCGTTAACATAATTCATTATAGAATTCATGGTAGAATTTAAAATAATTTTTATATTTTCAACATATTAGTTATCTAATGAAAAATGATAAACAAGTTGTAGGTTAATTTGTTAAACCAGAAAGAATGTCTAAATTCAATCTTTTAATGAGGTGCATTTTTCTATCGTATAAAATGAAGTTAAAATCATCTCAAATTACAATATGTTAGATTATATAATCTGAAAATTACTTTTTAAAAACTGAGATAAGCCTATTTCTTTTTGTAAAATAAAAATGATATATTCTTCTCCTGGATATAATTGTTACCAACCGGGTTGGTCTAGTGGTGAACGCGTCTTCCCAAATCAGCTGATTTGGAAGTCGACAGTTTCAGCATTCAAGTCTAAAGCCAGTCATTTTTACACGGATTTGAGTACTAGATCGTGGATACCTGTGTTCTTTGGTGGTTGTGTTTCAATTAACCACACATCTCAGGAATAGTTGAACTGAGATTGTACAAGACTATACTTCATTTACACTCATGCTTATCATCCTCTGAAGTATTATCTGAACGGTAGTTACCGGAGGCTAAACAGGAGAAAGAAAGGATATAATTGTTGACTGCTACAGGACTGTACGAGTATATTACTCCTCCTGAGTAAATTCTTTGACCTTTTACTTTTCTTAACAATTAAGGAAAATACATGAAAATCTATTTTATTATAAGTTTTTATTATGCGTGACACATTTACTGTTCTATTAAAAAAATTTGCTAATACAAACTAAGAAATGTTTTTAATAAATAAATTAATAATAATAATAATAATAATAATAAGAGTCAACAACTTTTTATGTATTGTCAAGAGGACAAACATATGAACAACTTGACGAAAGTACACCAACCCCGTAATAAAAAAATCCTTTCGTTTTCTATTTGGATCACTTAACATAATAATTGAGAGTTCTTAAAAGTAGTGCTATTATAAATAGTAAAATATTTTACATATAGCAAATCATACTGTTACATAGAGATATTGCATATACTTTAGTTCCAAGATAGGATCTGATGAACTTACATATAATCTATGACCTTAATTTAACTGATTTATGTAACAAATTGGTAGAACAGCTAAAATGAAAGTTTCTGTGTTATTTAAGTGGAGTTGTATTACTTTAATAGCAAGGTAAAATAAATCTAATCCTTTTTTAATAAAACGTACATTTAATCACGAGTGGTTAAATATGACTACCAGAAAACTAATTTATAACATATATGTAATCACGAAAATTTTTTTAAAATAATACGTACTTTTACGCCTGCTAATTATAACGGAAAATAATTATAATCTTTAATTTATGTTAAGATAAAAATTATGAATAAGTAAGTAATAGTTTTCAGTGAATTATATATTTGAGATGACACGTATTCATAATAAAACTATTTGTTTTTGGAATATATTTAAAAAATCTTTGCGATAACATTTACATTTTCTGCCTTGCCGATCAGACGCTAGCCAGGAAGTAAGAAATAATCATAAAGTATTATTGCTGAACCCGCAGATTACACCGTTAATGATATTATTGTAGAAGATTATTTATAATTTAAGAATTTTTTTCGTGGTTTTTCTGAATAATTTGAACAAAGCATCCCAAAATTTCGAACAATAAAAAAAAGTAGGGCCATTTTTTCTTAATTATTACGAAATATTGACTTTTTTATACACTTTGTAACTGAGGGAAAAAATTTAATTATATGTTATTATAGAAAAATATCAATTTTTTTTTGATCTTGAAGGTACTGAGAATGCAGTAAAAATTACATAAAACATTTTCAAACACCATTCCTTGTCTTAATAGACATTCACCGTGAGTAATAAGTTGCTTAGTCATATAAAACCGAATCGACTTAAGCAGAAGAAAGCTTGTTTAACAAACATATCTCACTTGGGAGGTTGATGCATACAAAGATTTAATCTGGAGCATCTGGGTTCCCTCAGATGTAACAGGTTGCTATCATGTCCAATTTTACCCTGAATAAAAGAGTTAAATTTTATGAAGGTTTTAAGCGAATTCATTTAATGAGATATCCGTGATAAAGTAGCAATCGCATATCCTAACCGGATTTATGTATTTTACTATTTACATCTATAAATAGAAAATACAAAAATCCAATCTATTTATTATTTAGTTAAAATCCAATACAATAATAATGCAAGTATAAAATAAAATGATTGGAGTAGGTCTGAAGATAAACTGGCCAAATAAAAGAACTATAAATGTCGTTAAATTTTATTAGATTTATAATCCCTAATATATTTTTCTAATAGCTTGTTAATTTTTACAAGACAGGTAAATATGATGTATATTGTACTTTAAGTCGATATAACGTACCTTTAAACTCTTAAATTAGTACCGGTAATGATATATCGAATGGGGTGTTATTTTTACGGTCAACAATTTAATGAAATAAGTTCTCCTCTCTTAAAAAAATGATTTATTGAAGTTTCAACTCAACTGGATTATTTTAAAATAAAATTCACAATCTAGTTATTCAATTATTAGTTTTAAAACTAATTGTTTCCTTTTTTTATATTATTACGAAATATTATACAATGTTAATTATTAGTGGAATCAGTAACCAAATCTGTATTTTGGTCTTTTTAGTCAATTCATATGTTAAAAAAAAAAAAAAAAAAAACACTCAGAAAATATCTGTATAATCTTGGTAGGTTCAAACGTGTATTCTGTAAAATAAAAAAGCCAAATATTCTACTCTGAATCGTAAAACATTTTTTGAAAAGGCTGGTTTTTAATTAGAATGTCTGTTTAATGCTGCTTTAGAATATAATTTCGATACAAAATCATTGCAATTAATTATTAAAATGATTTGTTTTTGCATATTTGCCAAAATAATAATTTGGTTATAAGACAATAGAAACAAACAGTGATAAGAAAAATAATTATTTGCCATAAAATAAAATGTTCGTTTAATACTGGAATTTGTAGCGCATTGGTCTTGATTAGTAAACGTGATATGAAAGAGAGAATGTTAGAAAGAGAGAGAAATTAAATGTATCTAATATACAAAAAGAAACGGAATAAATGTTGCGTGGATCAGTTAAAATGTATAGTTCAGCAAATTGCTTTTCCATATATATTTAAAATCCACCTTAGAAAAGATGCTCTTAAGGCTTCCTAATAATCTATCTCTATTCCTAAAATTTTAATTCTCAATTGAACTATAATTCGTTCAATCAAAGCCTTTCTTGTAGATTTATTGGACATTTATTTATAAAGTTTTATTTGAAACATTTGAAGTTATGAAATTTTATTCATTTTTTTATATTTATTAAGATTAAATAAAAAAACAATAATAATAATAAATAAATAAAACATCTTAAAAAACCTCTAAGAAAAAATTTTTTTTTCACTTTTTCTTGATTTTTAAAATTAGTTCTGATTTAAAAATAACTATTAACATACTATCTATAACGTAGCACAGGCTTGTGAAACTCAAAATTTTAAGAAAGTGAAAAAGGAATATTTTAAAAACATTTTTTAATTTTGTTCAATTATTATTCATATTTAAATTAAAAATATGAATAGGTATGAAAAATGCATATATGATAAAAAAAAATCATCATAATCTGATGTGGACATTACATTACTTCTTGATATGCCTATTAGATTGTACACATTTCTTTGCTGCACTTTATTTAAACTAATTTCATTTTAAAGTGAGATACGATCCTCCAGTTCTTTAATAAAGTGGATAGTTACACAATTGCTGAAATAGTTTTTTTAATATCAAATATTTACACAATTATTAATTCAACAATCTTACATGAAATATTAGGATATAGTAAAAACCCCTTTATTACTGGTATTACTAGATCAATATTATCGTATATTTCTGAGTTGCTGATTAACAAAAGTTCCAGATTTCTGGCCTGTCGTATAAATATAGGATAATAATAATTCTAATATTACGTTTAGTGAACTCCTGTATACTGGTTACAAATGTTAATTTCGCACTTACGCTGTAAAATATTCAGTTTTTATTATTGGATTATTTGGTGAATAATCAAAAATGAAAAAAAAAACAATCATATAGGAAAAGAAAAGATAACATGAAGAAATATATCTCAATGAAACGACAAGAAGATAAATATGAAGGGGAATAAATTGTTAAGATCAAGAAAAGGAAGAATAAAAAGATTAAGAGATGATGAACATAAACAGAAAAAAATTGAAAACTAGAGAACGTGTACACAAAATAAGATCAGATGAATTATATCAAACTAAACAGCGATTAAATGATTGGCAACACAAAACAAATAAACGAAATGATGATCAACTCTGACTTAGGAAGGATATTGATATCGGGCATGTATGCCTGCCTCAGTGTATATGTTGTTCTTGTGAGGGCCTATTTTTCACCCACTCTGTAGATAAAATATAGATAAAAATGTAGATTTAATGTAGATAAAATTAAACAGAAATTCTTGTGTAATTAAATAAAATTAATAGAAAATACAAAACTAATAAGGTTCTAAATTATAATTTTCAATTAGTATTAAATAATCAGATGTTTCACCAAATCTGTTACATATACACATATGTAATGCCTATTAAATTACATATAGACATTTGTAAAAGTAAAAAAAAAAATTATTTCACTAATAATTTCTGATATTTTTTTGTTATTATCGAACTATTATTCATCGTAATTTTTTTTTACAATGAGAGATTAATAGTTATTAATAAATCAATATATTAACTTAAAAAAAAAAAAATGAGATAAAGTTTGATTCGAACAGATGTGCCTTCCCCTAAGATCCAAATATTTCATTAATTAAAATTTTATTTGGTTATAACACTAGAACCAATGGAAATAAATGTCACTTATGATACATCGTTGAAAAGCTCTCAATGAGGACTTATTACTGCAGTTAAGAAAAAGTAAAAAATCAAATTTTTGTGGATTTTGACTTTTTTTGGACACTTTTGGTTCAGTCGATTGAAATTTAAAAGGGAGGGGGATAACTAGATGTTGCAACAGTCCTAAATCCAAAATTTCAACATCCTACGGCTAATCGGCTTTGAGTTATGTAAGATACGTACATACACGTACGTACATACCGACATCACGCTGAAACTAGTCAAAATGGATATTTCCTTTGAAATGTCATAATTTTAATTTTTCGTGATCACAACACTTCTTTTACTTCGTACAAGGAAGTAAAAAATAAATGGAAAGAAATAATACAAATAAATTGCTATTGAACTACATTTAAGGTTAAGGATATCTAAATGTGGGGAATAACTATTATTTTTTTATTTAAAATATTTTTTATTTTTTCTACTTAATATCTTGAATTTTAATTTGAAAATACTTTAAACATATTATATGCCTTCTAGATATTAATGAAAAATAAAATCACTGAGATCATTTGTTCAGTTGGTGAAGAATAAGCTTAAATATACATGAAATAAAAATCCTTCTGGTTGAATTGTAAACTTTTATTCTCGCTTGTCGTAACTACGACAAGCGAGATTAACGTCGAAGTCGTAAGCGATTCCGAAACAAACTATTGAGAAATATAAAAGATTTGCCATGGTTTGCAAAAACCACTGAAATATAAGATTAGCTGATTTTGCCAACCGTTGGAGAGGAGATACGGCGATTCAGTACGAGATACAAAATAATACTGAAAAAACGTGAACAGTTAATATCCTGGATAAAAGCGAGAACCTTAGGCGCCTAAAACCAATTGCTTGTTAGAGCTGTGAGTTATCCGAGATAGCTACCCAAGGATGTTGTGGATCGTCAAAATTCCTCATTTCATTTCACCATTACTTGGTTCTTTGATTTGTTTCAATGTTATTACGTTTGATTAGCTATTTTTGTGCGATTCATAAGACTGTATTTTGATGTTTACTTTGCTTTTATGTTCTGTACTATATCAATGTTCTTTTGTCTCACCTTTGTATGTACTTATTTATGTTTATTATTATACTCTACAAGTAAATTTTTTTTGTACTCAAATTTACTTATGGTTCCGGTAAATTGGACCTATTGTTTAAACACTGTGGCAAAAAAAAAAAAAATTATAATAATATGATCTTTAGCAACTTTTCTTATTTTAGTATAAAATTTTTAACCAAAAAATAAGCCGGAACTGGGGCAAATGTGCATCCGTGGGATTGACACATTTACTGTTTCTGAGATGATCGACTTAATGTATAGTTATGCTATCACCGTAAAATATTTATTTATTTTTTATTACATTATTTTATCTACTTATAGCTACTTTTTAATTTTTTAAATAATGAATAAGATATTTTTTTACATTTTTTTGAACTTACTCCTTTTTATTTTCTTTATATTAATTAGTGTTAATTGTTTCATATTTTATTAGATTTTATAAAGAGATGAGTCAGTTAAACTTTCTTTTTATCTTACCTCTTTCTTTTCTCTTCGAATTATTTTCTACTAATTAATGTAACGTTATGTGCTAATAAGATTTTACTTAGAGGTAAAATGTAAATCTTTATAGTAATACATAAACTATTATCCTTTTAAAGTGTTACTGATGGGAATTAAAATATTATAACTGGCATTTCCTTATAGCTTAGTTGTTTCAGTCCATTTTTCATAGTATTTAATCCATTATCAGCTTATTTTAGGTTACTTCAGAAGATTTAATTATTTGAAATATAATTTAAATAAAAATAAGTGTTTCTTAACTTTAGCGATATTTCTTTATGAACTAAATACAAAAGACTAGGTGAAATTAAACTCTTAATTTTAAATTTGTCTTTTAAATTATAAATATAAAAAATAAATGGAAAATCTTTAAAATAAAAATGTTATTCTAGGTTTTGCACCTGATAAAACAACACTTATAACATTTTTAATTATTACAGAGACGTATATTGTTAACTTCTTTGTTTGGAACCTAATTTTCAAGCCGGTTATAGATGACACGACTTTATTAAAACGCCTCATAAAAATAATAATAAAAATATGAAAAAAAACTGAAGTTATTTTAGAAAAATGTCTCGCTTCTACTCGTAAAATGGGTTCTTAAACTTCTATTTAATTGAATTTACGATGCCAATTTTTACCCCATTCTTTGGGTAATTAGAGATTTTGTCCCTTCATCATCATCTGTATCAGCATCATCATCGTCGTCATCGTATTAGTAAGTTGTTTTTAAAAAGTTTTTGCATAAGTAGCGACGCCGTCCGTTCTTTTTTTTTTTTCAAAGGGCCTTATTCTAATTAAAACTTTTTCTTAGAAAATTTATTATTTATTATTATTACAGGGTGATAGAGTTCAGCGTTGGCAATTGAATATTCATTTTTTTCACTTAGAATAGGCTACCATTTAATTAAGTTTCGGTCGGTTATAGTTTGCCTTTTATTTTTTAAACATTATAAATCTTTACTTACAGTTATAGCTAGATTTTCCTTAAAATTATATCTTATAATTTATTTATCTATTTTTTACTGAAATGATAAGAAAAAAGGAATTAATAAGACAATATTTTTACCTCACACTAACAATAGTATAGGATTTTTAGACATCGTTTTAATACAGTTTTATTAAATAAATAATATGTATATATTTCTTCTTTGCAACCATTTTTTTTAGGAATAAAATAGGTATTACAATTTTATGTTTTGAGTTAATCTACTTGTTGCTAAAAATTGGTTTTTCTCCACACAGATCAAATTTGGAGAGTAGAAATTGTTAGTTAATGGTTTCACAATTCCTATTTCTTCTTATTTTCTTCAAACAAACACGCGCGGACACAAAAAACATAGACGTACATGTATATTTGTAATTCGCCTGTCATCGGTTTACCCTGGGCCCCACTGTTCATTATCCACATACTTCTAAAAATAATTCTTATAAATAATAATAAAAGCCTGTTTATTATATGTATAAAAACTGTCAGTGCATTATAATTTCTTCAGAGTAACAGTTTGGTCAACACTGGACTCGAAAATTTAGCGATATAAAGTACATCTTTTCAGAACAGTCGGCCGCCTTCTTAAAGTAATGGTTATAACAGGTTAATCGTCCTTTGTATGGGTAAAAAAAGTATTTTACACGGTTATTAGCGTTACCCAACAAACATGACGAACAGATGACCGTGAAACTGCGTTTCTAATTCTTTTTTAGTCAAGTAACCGAAGACAGGTGCAGCCAGGTCGCACGCATAGTAAAGGTGGCAGTGGGTATGTTGGTTGAGCCGTCGTACCGTACATCATCGCAAATTTAATGGTAATTTTATCGATAACCGAAAGAGATATCGAAAATGACTAAGGGGCTTTTTTTAAGAAAACTTAATTTCAAATACTGTAAATGTTTTTTTTTTCATTCGATTAAACTAACGGTTTGGTGATAATAAAGTTGAATGTCGGCAAGGAACGTAATCCGGTTGTGCTGCGATCCATTACCGCAACGCTAACTATTTCTGAAACGCAATATTCGTTTCCAGGTATATAAACTATGGTTACGCAAAATTTCAGCTCAATGCGTGAAAGAATAACAGCTCACAGAAACCACTATATATATATCGAGCTCTTTTGGGATCTGATAGCATTAAACTATTGATAGTGTTGTATAATATTAGTTTATTTTTAAACATTTAGAAAAATATTAAATAATAAATGGTGAAGTTGTAAGTATTTTATATTGTGCCAGTTATATTTTAATAATTAAAATGTAATTGTATAATATAAAATACTAGATTATATATTAATAATTTAAAGTATATTTTAATAATTTTTGTTCTATTATGCTGATAAGTTGGAAAAAAAATTATCTTTTTTCAATTCTGTATTTTTTAATTAACAATCTATTTGGAATTTGGATTCTTCTTCTTCTTTTTTCGTGGCATGGGAAATAGCCTATTCCGGTCTCAAAAAATATATCTTATGCACAATTTGAATCACCATCGGGTTCTTGGTTTCCCAACATCTCTCCCACTCCCTGGTTTATATTCCCATATCTTTCTTGATATTCTTCCATTCGGCATTCTTTCTAGATACCCCAACTATTTTTTCTTATTATTTAATATCTTGGTTTCTAACTTAAAAATATCTAATTTCTTCCGGATATTTTCATCAAAGATTTTATCTAGTCTTGAACACCGTTTCACCGACCTCAGAAAACGCATTTCCGACGTTTAAATAATGTTTAAATGCTTACTACTAGGAACCCACGTCTCTAAAGCATTCAATAAAACAGGTACAGCCAGTACCAGCAGTTGAGTTTTTTCTTGTACTCATAGTCAGTATACGGATTGTTCCACAAATTAACTGGAATTTACTTAATTTCTCATCAATATAAATGTAGTAAATACGTTACATAATGGAAATGAGAAACCTGTTCTAATTTCTTATTATCTACAACTATCTTAGTATGAACTGGATATTTTTCCCAGAAAGCCATATATTTTATCTGCTGATTGAAACCTTCATATTATATTCCAAACAAACCTGTTGCAGTATAAACACAGGGATCTGAAATTCAAACTCATTCGGCTGAATTATAATTTGACCGTCAGCCAACAGCATTGTATTTAAAAATACACCATCAATAACAATCCCTGAATTCACCGTCAATTTTCAACTCCATCAATTTCCTAACAATACTACTCATATATATATATCTATTAAAAAGTGTAGGAGGTACACTTGCCTTGACGGCACTTCCTGATTTCTTCAGACAGCTCTCTTCCCGTATCCTACAATATTCTTGTGCTCAATACATACTCTTAACAACTTCTTAACTACTCAACAACAACTCTCTCTTAACTTCTCTTAACAACTTCATATTATTTGGATATCCTGTCTTACTAAAAATACTCCATAGAAACGACTTTTTAACCTTATCAAAAGCCTTTTCATAATCAATGAAGTCAAGGTGCGTATTGGATAATGATAATCCATTAATAATTCGGATTATTATTATTATTATTATATGTTGTGTTACATCTTTACAGTATCTTTATTTTTTCAATCAATTAATTAAATAGTATTTCCATTTCATCTTTTAATCAGTTATTATACTGACGGTTACAGTATTATTAAAATTAGTTTAGAAAAATAGACTTCGTGGGGAGAAAAACGTGATTGTATTCTTATATTTTCCTTTGACCCCTAATAATAATTAACCCTCTGACAGACTTTTCTTAATCCGTAATTCATATTATTTTCACAAATAAAACAGAAGTTTACTATTTAATATTACAGTAGAATACAAAAGTTAAAATTAAAAAGTGTTGAGATAAAAATTTATACTCAGATGTATTTGGCGATCAGGAATGAACCGATTATTGTAACTTAATAGATAAATGAATAAAATATTTAATAATAATATATTTGTTTTAAACAATTTCATTAATGGTTTTCCATTCGGCCAGTATGCATTTTTACTTCGCTAATTAATTGTTTGTATATTTAATCCTTAATAGATTCTCTGTTTTATACCGATGTTACTTTTTTTTAAATTAATCTTGTCAAAGTTCTGTCTTTGACAGGTGATATCTTTTTTCTAATATTTTAAATTGAATAGTTTGTAATAAAAAAATTATTTCTTCTTCAAAGACCATTTGAAGAAACCTTCTGTATATTTATCGCCTTCACTGATTAATGTTGGATTGTTTAATCGTAATGACTTCTAACCTGATGTTATAAGTATTTTCATCCTAAACATCAATAAAATTGGTAAAAAAAAAATCATTTTAAAGTGTTACTGATGGGAATTAAAATATTGTAACTGGCATTTCCTAATAGCTTACTTGTTTCAGTCCATTTTTCATAGTATTTAATCCGTTATCAGCTTATTTTAGGTTACTTCAGAAGATTTAACTATTTAAAATATAATTTAAATAAAAATAAGTGTTTCTTAACTTTAACAAGATATTTCTGTATGAACTAAAAACAAAAGACTAAGTGAATTAAATTTTAAATTTTAAATTTGTCTGTTAAATTATAAATACACCTGGGAAAATTCTCGGCTCATACTCGGTAAAAATCCATCTTTTCTGTACATTCCGGTTTCATGTACTTATCAAGATGCACGTTTCTCGTTTTGCCATTTTTTTCATTGGGAAGGAAATTTTAAACTAAATTTGACTGTAACATGTAAAAGAGTATAACATTTTTTGACAAAAGTATTTCAATTAAAATATAAACTAACGAAACCCACCTAAAATACTTTTTTTCGAAGATTTAAAATTGTCATGAAGTTACGTAATAATTTTTTGGTAGTTGATTGGTTTCAATCTAACGCTGACATAAAAATAACGATGTTATTAAATTTAAGCAGAATTATTATTTTTTTTTTAATTTAACTTTTTGTTTTGGCTTATAATTTTATGTTTATTGTATTTAGGCGAAAATTTCGTTATTATCTAAACAACGCGGAGTAACCGTATAGAGCGTATTCATTCAAAGTTTTAAGAAAATTGTTTATATTAAATTATTATTATTTTCGTTTGCAGGTAGATCTATGAACAAATATTCGTTGCTACAATCATTTTACATAAATGAACTCGGTACTTTTGTATAGTTTGTTAATAAAAATTATTTCTGAATCAGTAAAGTTTATTGTAGTTGAAGATGTAATAAAAAAATACTTAATTGTAGGAAAAAACAAATTAGTTCAAGGAAAAGACAAGTTTTAGGAATTTTTGTATTTTAGGAAAAACGACAGGTATTGGTGTTAAATTTACTAAATATTTTGTTGTAGTTCGTTTGCAGAAAAATATAAATAAATAATTTAAAGAAATTCTTTTCTGTTGCTAGTTGAACACCAATAGCTTATTGATACTTGCTATTATAAGTCGGCGTCATGACATCTCCCTCATTTAAATTCTCACAGGTATGAATCGAGCAGTTTATAATTTCCATTCCATTTTTCTTACTTCCGTCTTAGCTAAATTAAACGTCAGGTAATACTGTTATGTATGCCTGACTGGATTTAGAAATTAAAAGTTACGGATAACTGTCTGCTATACGTAATTTTCCTACAAGTTTTGAATGTTATTCCAAGTTTCTTAGTTACACTGTTAGAAAGAAGAGTCTCTTTGACAATAACTATATAAGTTACCATCTGTTGTTGATTCTTTTGTATCACGACAGTACCATTCGAACACTTGCTGTCCTGTCAATCGTGAGTATAAACTTTCCTTAATTTTTAATGTCCTTTTCAGCCGATTTTTATTAAAGTGCTAGTAAATTTTCCTCTCAAAATTGCTTCATGTAACTTATCCACTTCACTCCATTACCTTTAGCAATATTCAGCTCCTATTAATAAAATTGACAAAGGTAGTTCTTTCGTCCAATTGTAAATAAAGAAAATATTTTTTCGTTCAAATAGTAATCATATTTCTTCATTAGAAATTCTTTCTGTTGGATAAAACAATTATGTAATTACAGAGAGGATTGCAATAAACTTTCAGTAGGTACAATTTTCCTTTCTAAATAAAATAAAACTTAACGGTCGAAGAAACAGTAGTATGAATGTACGCTATCATTTATAAAAATAAATAGAATTGAAAAACGTTATTTTAAGATGTAGAAGTACAGTTGAAAGCCGTGGAATCTTATTTTGAAATTATAACAAATATTAATATGTTTACTAAGTTCATTTTTCGTGATACACTTCAAAATTGAATTTTTTATAAATGCTCGTATGATTTTGAAAGGTCTTTTATATACAAATATTCTTTGAAATAATAACTGCAATTATGTAAAGCATAATAATTTTTTCAACTTTAAAAAAATTACTCAGTTTAATTTAAATAGCCTTAGCCTACCGACTTTTCCCTTTAAGATTATTTTTTTAATTCATATTAATTAAATCGACTTTACACTGATAAAAATTCAAAATTTTACAAAAAAATTCATTTACAATAAAAGTAATAAACTGTCAAAATCTGTTTTTAAAAATGCTATTTTGTAGTGGAAATTCATATTTATGTATTTTCTATATAGTACAAAAAAGTAGTTCTGGATCACCTCAACATATTTAAAATATTTTATTTTTAATTGAAAATATTTTAGTAACATATTTTTTTTTTTATAACTTCAAACTACTTCTCTTTGTAAATAGTGGTACGACTAGAATTTTTAACGGGAAAAACTGTACTCGAGCGTAATAATTGTACATTTTTTTTACATTAATAATATTTTTAAACACTGTTACGATTTTTCCGTATAAATACATAACAAAAAATAATTCGATTTTTGTAATTTATGTTTTATATTTTTTTTAAATGTGCATGTGTTAAGTATGCACCTTGTGCGTGTTCTCTTCGAGTTTGTTCGCATGCGTACGTGCATCGTATTTTTTTCGAATAAGTATAAAAGTAAAGGAGTAGATGTATCTTAAATGCAGAGCGCACATTCTGGTCAGAGTTATGTGGATCGACATTACTTATTGGTTAAATCCAAGCTCGGATTTATGTTGTTTTCCTTTTGATTCAGTGCTATCCTTTAGGAAATGTATTTACTGTTGGTTTGAGATGTGAATTATATTTTAACCTGTAGTACCTGTAATATTATTTTTTTTTAATTTTCTGCTCATCTCATTTCCATACATCTTAAATCGAAGGTGTATCTCTTAGCAATTTCTCTATATCTGATATTATTATTTTTATTTGATTTTTATGTTGCATTTTCTCAATATTATTTATTTATAGCAAAGTAATGTATTACATTATTTTTTATTTTGTGTTACCATGTTGCATTTAAAAAAAATGAACTTGCTGATTTATTTTATATAGATATTATGTTAGGTGCTAATTAACAACATATATACACTAACCTTCCATTCTATTAAAGATTTACCATGCTACTGGTACATTCTTTTCACGAATACGGGACGCAGACTGTATATATTAATATTTCGCATAAATATATATATATATATATATATATATATATATATATATATATATATATATATATATATGTATATAGAATTTATACGTTTTTAAACGTTGGTCCAAAGGCGTTTTAATGCATGTGTCGCTATTAATTATAATAAATTACTAAAAAAGAACATTTAAAATAATTTATAAGAATGCAGTGCAACCTACTGTTTAAATTTAAATCATCTAAATCAATTATTTGTTATCAATTTAAATTCATCTGTGATTTAATTTCAAATGTGTATATTGATTAGTAAAGATTAACAATTTAATATTGTTACCTTTTTTTAACCTCCGGAACCACCGTTAGGTATTACTTCAAGCATGGCATTTTCGCACGTTACAAATTATTCATCTCATCCTCTGAAGCAATACCTAACGGTGGTCCCAGAGATTAAAAAAATTGTAACTTTGGCTGCAAAGAAAGCTGAACAATTCAGAATCCTGGTTTCAATTGATTGGAATGATCAGTCAAACAATTAAATCAGTCAATCAATGATGATTGATTGTCAAATCTAATTAAATGATTATTTCACGATCATATTTTCTTCAGAAACGGCAGTATCCTTTGGGCTAATCATTCGTCAAATATCGAAGCTTGGTTTTTTTTTTTGAGAAACTGTTGAAGAGTAAGGTGATCTACTCTTACGAAACTTGGAAGAACTGAAAGAATATTAATTACAATGTTACTGCAATCCTGTGGATATCATACGTCGTATGTTAGAAGTTATAAAAGCTCGACTTGAAAAATATACGATTAAAGATTGTTGTTACCTTTGGACGTATTATTCAGAATTTAGTATATTTTAAGGTGTAGTTATATAAAATACTTTGTTAAATGTAAAAGTAAAAATAATTATAAAAATTGTAAAATCGCCTGTGTTACCGTTCAATAATTATTATTGTGATATTTGGTGTACGAATATATCGAGAATATTCGGTGATTCTAAGCATCACCGCAACAGTTTGGGGGTTTATTTGATAAATTAATGTAAGCAAAACCATTTGTATAAACATATACCCGGAAATACACAACATATATCCGGGTTTTTTAGTTATAGTTAGCGAAATATTTCGTCCTGATTTCTGTACCGAGGATAAAACGAAGCCTTATTGAAATTTTTGGGACCCAAATTTAAGAACAGTTGATGGATTTATAAGATAATTTTTTTAAACGCAAAAAAACAAATAATTGATGATGTAGTAAATAAGTTGGGATTAAATGTACAGCACAAAAAGAAAGGAATATCAAATCACTCAACTGACTATCGTTCCAAGAAAATAGACTTATTAATTTTGAAGTGATCAAGTGCACTATTAAGCCTTGGTGAATCTTCACTTACCCGACAACTTCATTATTACGATTAGTATTTACGAGTATTCTCGTGTATGTGTTTGTGTTTACTCAACATTCTATCCTCCATTTACTATTGTCAGTCCGGCATCATTAGTATAATGAACGGTTAATTTGTGGTTACCGCTATAACATTTGGATTCAGAGCATCGTAACCGTAAACCATTAATAGATAATCAGTAATTACCTTTAAGTCAGTTGCTTTAGCGTACCTGATGGTAGCTATTTACCGTAACTTTATTAGGAAATGACGTTGTGTCTTGGTTTCTCATTAATTTTACGGTTAATCTTCACTAAAGCTCGAATGCGTAACCGATTTAAATTAAATTTTAAATAAGCTATTTTGTATAAATTAAAAGGAAAAATCTTTGTTACGTATATAATGGGTTTGAAATTAGGTTAATTCCCATTCTGAAAAAGTGATAACCAAAATTTTCACTTATTTTTTGTCCCTTGTCTGATTATATATTCATTCTCATTTATTTTGTAAAACGTATATAAATAAACAGAGGTCGCATGTTGTTTAATCAGTGAATCTTCTAGATGGATAAAACTAATATCTCAGCTACATTTATAGCGTTAAAATATATATTACATATTTTATTGCTTATAAATAAAACTATATGTTGGGAAAAATTTATTCTCATTTCGAAAAGTATACTTTTTCTTCCGGTTAGTTAACACGAGTGTGAACAGAAATATTTCAATTATATCTATTAATATTTTATTTATTTTATGTGGATTAAAATTTACCGATTCGGTTGTATTGTTTTTATCGATTGGTTTATTTTTAATTTTTTTACACACCATTTACTATGAGTTCAAATAGGATTCTGGAATAAAATAAATTTATATCAGATTTATATACAAAATTTCTTTTGAAAAAACCTTTGTTTTCAGATACAACTTACGCTTTATTTATTATGTATGGGACTAGCGTTTAAAGGATCCTAATGGAAAGATTAATTTTTAATTAGGTTACACAGTAGTTTCTATAAGTGGAATTGTACTTTATAGTAAAATATATAGTTTATTTTGGTTGATAAAGGAGGACTGGAATGATGTGATAAACTGAGTAACAGTAATTTAGTTGTTAATCATGGACCTAAAGCGGAGCCAGTACTGGTAGACCATATAAGATGTCGCCTGTCGTAACAGAGCTACTAGTTATCTAACCTACCAAACCGTACGAGCAGATCTCTAAATCTGGTGGACAGAGCCCTGGGCTTTGTTGGCGACAGTGAATATATCACATGCAACAAGTCAATGGGCATTCGTCTTATAGGGTACAGTTCCCTCCGATCCCTAACCAACTAACAGCCCGTGTCCCGAGCCCATTTCAACCCCTAACTTAAACCGCACTGTACTACAATCAGACAAAACCGCAGTCATTTATCCAATTAGATACTTAACTTCAAGAGCTGGTTATTATTATTTTTATAATTAATCATCGCTTAAAAACCTTACATTGAAACATGTATTTTATTTCATCGTATTAAAATAAAATTACGTGATACCTTTATTACTCCAAGCATGCTTCTGAATATCATGTTAGTAAAGAAAACAATTTGTTTGTATTGCGAGAAAAAATTGTAATAAAAGCTAACAGAATTTTTTTTGAGTTGTCACTCATTTGATAGATTGAATTTTATTTAATGAAATTTGCGGGCATCGACTGCTGTGGTTATTTAGCCCAAACGGAAAATTGTAGGTACGAAAAATGACATACTCGACCGGGATTCGAACCCAGGACCTCCGGATGAAAGGCTGAGACGCTACCACTCGCGCCACATAATTCACTCTGTTATAATTTTAACAACATAATTACTAGTTTAAAACATTAGACTCGTCGTAAATCAGCTAATTTCGAAGTCAAAATTCTCAGGTTCAAATCCTAGTTTCTTTTCTTCTGATTTGAATACAAGATCGTGGATACCGGTGTTCTTTGGTGATTAGGTTTCAATTAACCATACGTCTCAAGAATGGTCAGCCTGAGTTTCTTCATGACTACACATTACCGGTACAGTTACAGTACACCGACAAGTTGCTAATTATTTTAATTGTTGATGCAAAAAAAACATAATTACTCTACCGAATATTTTTGTTTTAGGATAATCCAAACTTTGTTTCTACATACATTTTTAATATCTTTAGCACCCTGTAACTACAAATTAACTAAATATTAATATCATTATATATAGCCAAGTAACTGTAATTTTTCTTTTAATTAATCGTTTTAAAAAAATGTTAATTTCGTATTTTTTATCAACCATACTGTTAATTTCGTGATTTCAACATTATCCTGTAATGTAGTAATGGTTTCTGTCTCCCAAATTCATTGATTTTCTCCATTATTTAATCAAAAAAATTTTTCCAATTCCTTTAACTTATGTATTTTTCACATAAGCAAAAAAATTGTTAATTTGTTTCTAAAAATTGTCAAATTAATCTTTGATGTCTAATAAATAATTTAGAAGTTTAATAATGGTAATCCCTGTAGTATACTTCTTATTACAGTAATATTTATGTCAATGATTAAATTCCACGCTTCAAAAGAAATAGAAGCCGTCCAAAAAATAGCGTTGCGCACAATATTTGGAGCACCGTGGTTCATCAGAAACGCCACTCTTCGCCACGATGCGAGATTACACACCGTATCCAAGGTGGGGGTGGTGCAGGCACGCAGACTGTTCAGGAAAGCGGCCATGTCCGAACACGGCCATCTCCGGGACATCTGCCGAGAGGACCCTACTCCATAGGGTATAAGAAAACGGCCTCATGCCGTATTAGACGAACCACCGTGAAGAGGCGGTACGGGAGTCAAAAAATGACAAAACAGGCTTAGGCTTTCTATATCGCGTAACCTATAAATGGAAACGGCGCGAAAATCCCGGCCGCGAAAGTGACCGTTTTCACAATTAAATTTTGCTAAAACTATAAAAACCTAGACAACACCCCACACCGTCCCACCCACGAAGAGACCACAATTTAATTCAGTCAGCATATGCGACTTCCTCCGGAGAAGGAGGAAGTCGCATTGCTCCCTCCAAATAACTAGGTCCCGGTAGGCGTATTACTGCTAGCCCATAAGGTGCTAGTACCGAAAGGACTTCAACGGATGGACTGAAGGGAAGTCACGCCGGGAGTAGTAGGCTCAAAAGCCTAGTCTCCCACGGTCAGATCCAGTAAATAAATTTCATGCTGGTTCATACGGATAGGAACGCAAATTACCGTTCATAAATAAAACTTAAAATTTATAATCGTCACTAAATAACCCATGAAATCCGCCCGATTTAGAAAGACACCGCAACATGGGACATTGTCCAGGCTCTGCGATATGGAGGGAGAAATATTGAAACTCCCGCCATTCTTGCGTTCCGTTCCGTTACGTCAATGATAGATGTAGTTCCTCAGGATTGGTTTTATGATCGATATATTCAATTTTCACAGCGGACCTTTTGACTACGGACTACTTCACTGTAGCTTCATTTGCCGAGGACACAACTCTCCTCGCCTCCGACGTTAACCCAAATCTAGCTTCAAATAAACTACAATCTGAATTTTGCAACATCAACGGTTGGCTGTCAAAATGGAAGAGCAGGGTTAATCAAGCGAAGTCAAACCATGTAACATTTGCAATGAGGAAAGGAGTCCCACCTTAGTGGGCTCAAGGGGCCCACCTTAGTGGCGTTCCCATACCAGATGTTCAACGTGTACATTACCTTGGTCTTTATCTTGGTAGTCGTCTGACATGAAACGTCCATATAAGAGAAAATAACTGGATATTAAGTTTAAGGAAATAAACTGGTTGCTGTACTGAAAAGGTTACTACAGTACAAACAGTGAAATACACGAATATCTGGATTTACCGTATGTTCGAGAAGAAATACAGCGATTCGGTGCAAAATATAAATTGCGGCTAAACAAACAAGTTAACTATTAAGCTATTATTATCTATTCTAGACAATAGTAAAGACGTTAACACTAAAGACGGTAAAACTATTCCACTTATTGGTCCTTGGTAACTTTACGAGTGGTAATTTGATGTGGAACCATATCAACTTAGTGGAACCCATCATATAATTAAGTTATTTTATTTATTATTCTTTCATTACACAATACAGTTTTATTTTATTTTTTCTGTTTATGAATTCTTATAGTTTTTGTTTTGTGTTAACCTATTAACGGTACTGTTCTCTGACTTAACATTATGTGTAAACTTACATTAAATGTTCTGAATGGATAGGAATATTAGTATATAATTTTTAAGGAGTTTGATGAATATTCTCTACATGCGATTTCATGTGATCATATTTACTTATGGTTTCTGTAATAGTGCAACTGATTGTAAATTTTAATTTCAGACAAAAATTTATTTACAGACAAAAAAAAATTATTTACAGATTTTGATTTGTAGATAATCGGGTGGAAGCAATTTATTTTTCAGGTTTGACTTCACAAGATTTTTGAATCAACCAGGGATAGTTTTCACCACGTGCGATTTTTTTTTTTGTTGACAAACTATATAACTGATTTCTTCCGTGGAATAAAAAAATAAATAAATAAAAAAATTATTTCTGTAAATTTTCTTATTATTTTTATATTAAAACGTTTTCTGCGAATTATTCTTTAACACTGTTGAAAAATTAGGTGAACTGTAGTTAGTATGCTTATATCGTAAAATCTTATGATAGTTTGATAAAATACATAATCCTGGTGTTTCCGTTAAGCGGGAACTTACCTTGACGTCCGACTCTACTAGAATATGGCGTTTGTATTCGTTCTTTCCTATAGTAACAGAGATCACTCCACCGCGGGCTTCTGTAATGGAAAATTAAATGTGTAATCCTCTTCAGAGAGGTTTTAAATCTAGCTTAACCTCCAAGGCTTTTGTGAAAATACTTAAATCCCCAGAAAATTAATGTATTATATTTTCATTGGAAGTGACGTAAGTTCTTAGAAAACTTTTAGATTTTGAAAAAAATATAATTCTTAAAATTAAAAATCTAATATCTGTTAATAATATATGGACACTTACGAAATGATAAATTACTATCTTTATGTGTTAAACTTTCTAACCACTTGTGAGCATTTTGGCTTGTAAATAAGCTTGTCTTGGATTTGATTTCTTTCGAAGTATAACAACTATCCAGCTACTATTTTTTTCAATTTATCTTATGTTCGTTGGTAAATGAGATATATTAATGCAAATAAAAGCTGCAAAGAGAATTATTTATGCAATATGATTAGATAGATTCCAAATAGATAAGAATATCCTTAAAATTGTACTAAATATTTAATATAACTGAAATATTTCAATGGTTTTAAATTTCAGAAATTCAATTTCTGAAAGAAATATTTGGATTTATAGATAAAATATTAATTTTAAAATGAGAAATAAAAATGAATCTTTCCTAACTTTGTTATTTAAATATAAAGGTATTTTATTAAATTTCTTCTCATCCAACCTTTCATGATTAGTTTTATACATCAAGCATTTTTCAGTATTTTTTGGTTCATACTGTATTTCTAGAACTTTACGAATCTTTACACATTACAGATATTTATATTAATATTTTTGACTTATAAAGAATATATTTTTTTAATTTAATATTAGGAGTTCTTAATTTTATTCTATGAGTGTATATTTTATTTGTAAAATTCGTGTATATATATATATATATATATATATATATATATATATGGTGTATATATATATATATATACATACGTACATTCACACACACACCAGGTGGGCCAAGATAAACCGAACAGGACATGGGAAAGGAGAAACCGAAAAGGGTAGCCTTAAGTAATAACATTTCGAACGCCATGCAGCGAGCTGTGATGCACACTGACCTTGAAGTGCGAGAAGTGAAAAGCGCTGTATGGGAGAACACGACTTGTAGGTGAGAAGGAAACGCAGTTGAAATAAAACCAACCACTACTGCCCACACAGGAATATGCCGCTGACGAAGGATGCCAGAATATTCATCGTCGAAGGTATATTACGCGCAGGGCAGATCTATCAAAGGACTGCATGGAAAATTCGTGCAGACTTCAAAAGTGATCCACCCGCCATGTCATCCATAGACGAGTTTATGAAGAAGTTTCAGCTAACTGGTTCTATGCTTGATAAGAAGTATTAATAATACTCACCTTCAAAAAATGGTCCAAGATAACATTGTGACCACACATCTCAATATAAAATTTTCTGTTCGTTTGATTAGCAGGGTCAAAAATAGATCATTACATTTGAAAAAAAAAAATCATTTAATCTTGAAATAAGGTCAAAGTCAAGTTAAAGGTCAAATAAAAGGCCCCCCATGAAATGTCCCCATCCAATCTGAGTAAACTTTTGCTTAGGTAATCTTTTTGTATAGTGCATAGTTTACAAGAAAATCGCCTCGGGTGATTAAAATGAAACACCTTGAAAAAGGTTCAATGACAGATTGTGACTACATATTTCGGTATAAAATTTTCTCCTCGTTTCACTGGTGGATGGACAGTCAAAAAAAGGTCATTACATTAAAAAAAATCGTATTAACTTTGAAATAACGGTTAAGCTCAAGTTCAAGATCAAATCCAAGGTCCCATAATGTGTCCTCCTCCGATCTGAGTAACTTCTGTTTAGGCCATTTTAATTTTTTTAGACCTTTTTAATTTTTCATAATACTATAATTAAAATAAAACAAAATAGTAAAATGAATGCTTAAAATTTACATCACATTAACAGAAACCGACTTTTTTTT
Source organism: Lycorma delicatula (assembly GCF_047948215.1). Lineage (NCBI taxonomy): Eukaryota > Metazoa > Arthropoda > Insecta > Hemiptera > Fulgoridae > Lycorma > Lycorma delicatula. Next base: position 127,974,013 of record NC_134460.1, on the reverse strand, counting down.
ATTTGGAATTGACGCCTGGATTTCAGTTTAAACAATTTTTCGTGATTTACTCATTATGGACCGAATTTAAAAAAAAAAAAAAAATTATATTGGAAATTAATGAAATATAATTTTTAACAACTTCATAAAAAAACAAATATTTTTTTTTAATTTTGATAAAATATTTTTCTGGCGATTGTATTTATTGCTCCTATGAATAAAGGTGTATGTAGTAGAGCAACTATCCCTTCTCCTGGAAAGCTAAGTACTGCCGCTATATCTGTATAAAATTTGTACGAAATTTCTAGATAGGTTATAAATTGTATTTCTTTAATTAACGCTTTAAAATATTACGATGGTACTTAATTAAATTTGTTTTCAATTGTAGAAATATTTCTTTTGATTTGTATTCAAAGAGTTTAATATAGAGTGTGACTTCTTAGTGAAACAAGATCTGCAAATCTAATATACCACGTGTTCTAAAGCTTCCGGAATAAAAAGAAGTGAACTCTTGGTTCATTAGAGAATACCCTTCTTTCATACCAATTCGGGGTTTCAGTGCACCTCTCCAGTCTTCACCTTCATGATTCTTTACCTTATATATATATATATATATATATATATGTGTGTGTGTGTGTGTGTGTGTGTGTGTGTGTGCGCGCGTGCGCGCGCAAACTTACACACACACACACACACAGACACACATACACACACAGAGACACAGAGAGAGGGAGAGAGAGAGAGGAATGATACATAAATAACAAAATAGAAAATTCTTTCTTTCTTAAATTTAACTTTATGAATTTTCTGATTAAAAATTAAAATTACATTTAATAATTAAATTTCGCTTTTGTGTTTCAATAGGCATTTTTATGTTCTTGTAATTATATATTGTATATTTACGTGAAAGAACCTTATTTTAATCTTTATCGAAAAAGTTTTATCAGTAAAAGTTTTATTGAAATTAAATATATCAATAATTTAAAAAAAAATATTGCATGGTAGATTAATTTATTATTTACTTGTAGACTTAATGTAAATAATTTATTTTGGAGAGTTATTTTCGAGTCATTTCAAATAATTTTTACTTTCTCGTCTAGGTAATGATATAGCAGAGCTAGAAGGGAAAATACTGTAATCTTTTAAATTTGGACATATGCGGTTTTCATTAGATCTTGACATTTTGAAACCTAAAGAACCCAAAAACCGGATCGGAAATTTTCCGGATGTTAATGTTCGTATGTACGCGTGTGATTTCGGTGTTGGTCCCTAAACCACCTTATATATCTAGAACTACTGGACTGATTTTGACCAAACGTGGTCAGATTACTTCTATATATGGGGTATTGATGACATTAAATTTTCAGGTTAAAAGATCGAGGGGGTGAGGCTGTAGAATAAGGTCACCTCAGCATCTCGAGATTTAGTATAATTTATGCTATATTTCTTAGGCACATTTGGTAATAATCAATAAATATTTTCATTTTGACATCTTTTCTATATTTATGGGCTTCTATTCTTTTTTTAAGGTATTGATATATTTGTCCAATGTATAACGCGATATATATTTAATTCTATCCAATCAAGAGGAAGATAAACTTAAATAAGTTACATATAAGTTAATATTCATATATATATATATATATATATATATATATATATATATATATATATATATATTATATTTATGTATGTATATATTAACTTAAATGTAATTTATGTATATACATACTATTTATTTATGTTTATACAGTAGCAGTTATATTGTTCTACGAATAACGCGGGGAGTTAATAAGGCTTCCTTTCTTTTACAGTGAAATTGATTTTCCTTTAACCATTTAAGAAATACCATTTTGAAATCATTTTCAAAATTTTCACCCTCAGTGTTTTATTTTGTTTAAATTGCAAGCTTTTGAGATTTCGTTTTATTCATAATGTTTCTTTATTTTCACCCATATCCGAAATCCATTTAATATTTTGCATTTCAGAAGTCACGAAATAATCTTATAAAATTTTTATCATAATTTTCTTCAACTGGTCTTTCACAATTTAGAATAAATAATCTTTCTAGATTATTCTAAATAATAATTATAGATTTTTTGTCTACATCCTCCGTTTTAGGTCCATTTGCAGAAGAATCTATAATTATTATTTAAAATAACTTAGAAAGATTATTCTAAATTATGAAAGACCAGTTGAAGAAAATTTGATAAAAGATTTATTTGGTGACTTCTGAAATGGAAAATATTAAATAGATTTGAGACATGGGTGGAAATAAAGAAACATTATGAACAGTACGAAATTTCAAAAGCTTGTAATATTTTACAAAACTGAGGGTGAAAATTTTGAAAATGATTTCAAAATGGTGTTTCTTAAATGGTTAAAGAAAAACAATTTCACTGTAGAAGAAGAATGTAGAATGTAGAATTCACTGTAGAATTTCACTGTATAGAATTTCTACTGTATCAAAAAAAGGGTTCGTATATTGAATGAAGCGTAATAACTCCCACTAAAAATACGTTTCAAAAAATATCTAAACCCCAAAAACGTTTTTAAAAAAAATTTTAAGTATTCCTTTTTTTCAATCAAGTTATGGTAAATGCGTAAATATTAAGTAATTCGATGTACATTTGGTTGATTATTTTGTCATCCACTATATTATTTCGTACTTAAAAATAGGAATCTTCAATAATTCTAAAAAATCTCGTACTTTCAGACATTAATTTACAATTATCGGGAATATGATATATATTTTAATCTTACTGATGTTTTTATTTTATAATTTTCATAAGAATTAAAATACACGAAGTATTTTCTCTTTTTTCAACTTTTTTTTTTTTTGCTTTAACAATGTTTCTTTTATATAATAAATAAATAAGAAAATAATTTTTAACCGTGTTATGTCTCAGTGGTACTGTTCTCGGTTATACAGTATGTTATTAGTGAAAAACGAATAATATACTAAAGCTTATATATTCTATGTATTATGTTTTTACAGTATTCTTCACCAGAATCCGTTGTTTTTAGGTTTCTTCTTTTCGCTATAACCGGAAGTTTGTACTTCCTCTCCCTGCTGTTCTGGATTCATGATTCAGAATAAAATATCACTCTTTTCCCAACTCTCCATTACTATTATTCCTTTTTTTTTACCGTACATACGTAACAACAATTACACAGAAAAAGCATCACTATTTCCTTCGAAAAAGAATTTTTTTTCTCTTGAAAATATATTATAATATTTTACAAAAAAAAGAAATGAAGGAAATGTTTTATGATGTTTATTATTCAGCAGGAAATTTGGGAATTGAAATAACGGTAATAGTTAATTATTATTTACTCTTAGATTTATTAATGTTATCGTCTTCTTTACACTAAGTATAAACAGAGCGGTTCTCAGTAATTTTTGTCATTTTAATGAAAAAGAAATGAATGAATCACGGTTCAGTTACTCATAAACATATTTTTGTTTTTTTCTTATGCAAGAAAAGACAATTGATTGTGAAATGTCTGTCCAAACTTTCCTTCAACTTTGTAACTAATGTGACTACAACCAGAAGATTGCCTCTGCCTTTGGAAAAGTTAAATATAAAACTAAAATCATGGAAAAGGGATTATTCCTAAATTGGTTTATATGAACAATGATTGAAACGAAAATTATTTAAAATAAAATAAAATAAGAAAAAAACTAAATATGAATAATGCGGCCCTTGGTTAATTATAAATGAAAATCATAAGAGAAATCGGTCATGGTTCAACATTTCATGGGAATAGTCCAGAAATAGGTTTAAAATGAGATTTTTTTAATAAATATGAATTAGAAAGTTAGGATACTCTTTTTATTAAAAATGATGATCAAATTTTTTTGTTGAAAAATGATCAAGAAACAATTTTTAGAATTTTAAATTCATTGTTTTTTTTAACCATAACATTGTTAAATGTTATGGTTAAAAAAAACTTTAAGTTTAAAAGTAAAACTTATATTATTAAATATTACCAATAAATGGTAATATTTATCAAGAATAAATCTTTTTATGTAGATGTTTCAATGACAGTTGAAAACATATGCATTTCATACTAAATAAAATAAAATAGAACAAATTTTTATCTTATTCCCTATACTAAGGTTTAGGACCAGGTTGGCCAGTCCAAGTTATGAGTTTACGTAGTTATGACGTATTTTATATAAATGTTTCGCTTTTGGCTTAAACTGTCTAAAACGATATTGTATGATATCTTTATGCAATTATTTGTTTTTATTTATTTTTTTCTAGTTCTATAAGCTGAAATAGAAATACTTGTTTTACCTATATTCATTTATTTTTTATTAAGTGTGTTAGTTATGTATCAATCATGTATTTTTCTTATTTTGTTTTATATAGCTTTGTTTTTCATAACGTTTGAAGGATTTTTATCAATTTATTTGCATCTACTTTTGATGATAACAATTAACAACAGAACTACGAATTAAACGGCTATCAACTGATATTATTTTCTAAATAAAAATTAACTTCCATTGTTAATATCAACTGATATTTGTTATTTATCGTAAATGAAACAAATCAGCTGGAAATACTTAAAAATTTGTTACAAATTTAGTTGAGTAAATCAGCTGTTAATTTATTAGGATGTAAAAAATGCAACTTATTAAGTTCACATTTCATCTTTTTACTTCAACATAAAAATTTAATGGTAAAGTTTGATAGTGCTAGCAAAAATTAAGTTGTAGGCCTAGGTGCTCAAATTAGTTTCCTGGTTCATTCATATAGTTTTATTAAATATTAAGTTTTCAAATAACAATGCCTTCTTCAAGTGAAAACGAAAGAATAACTCTGTTGATGATGTACGAGTATGGTGATAGAATTCTGCCTTTTTATGCTATGTTTAATAATAAATTTTCAAACAGAGAACCAATTAGTAAATTGACTGTGATCAAGACAGTACAGCGATTTGAAGAAACCAGTACTATAAAGAATCGTCTTTAGACGTTTAATTATTGATGGTTTAATGTGTTGTTAATTGTTAGTTATTGTGTGTTATTATCAATAATATAGCAATGTATAAAGTTCGTTATTGTATGCATTATGAATGTAAAGTGCAATAAAATTGTTCATGCAGCGCGTTTCACCTCGTTTTACGGCTAAACGATTTTTCATTCATTGCAATTTTAAATGCTTATAACTCGATAACGAAGCCATTAAGAGAAAAATAGGTGTTAGCATTGTTTTTCTTGTAAACATTTTAAATTGAAATCATGTCGTATGTCCGTCCATTTTCCTATTTAAAAAAAAAGTTTGATTTAAATATAGCGGATCAAAGATAAAGGATAAAAATTAAAAACCGTAATTAAAAAAAAAAAAAACACCATAACGCAGATTTTTTTTAACTTTGTAGAATCCCATTTCTTTCTGCCTCCAAATACCTCTCAGATATGCAGTATGAAGCTGTTTCCATACTTACATATCCCCCGGTATATATACTCTGGCACTTTGTAGGTGAAAATTTTGAATAATAATATTTCTAAAATTTTATTGATAAGAATATTTAGGTACCTTACAAACAATCTCAGAGATTATTTTGTAGAATATATATTATAATTTATAATATACATAAATAGTAAGTATTATGATTGAAAAATCTTTCTACGAGTCAGGTAGTCACTACTTTGTATACCATTTATTCAGTAGTTAAATTATTCACTTTTTTACGTGATAAAAATTTCTCTAACATTTTACTTGGATCACTATCCGCAGTAAAGTGATGTTTTCATTCACATTATACATTATTAAAAAATCGGAGAGAAGTTAGTGGCTAAATACTGTAATCTTATTTCTAAATCATGTTTTGGCTGGCTTGAGTAATATAATCATTCTTCTACTTTTAATTTGATTGACAATTATAATTTCAGAATTTATGCCTGGTTATTAAAAAATATACTTAAACTTGATTTTTTTTCACATTTGCAATCTGTGTAAAATAACAGAAAATATAAATTGTAAATGTGAAGATTCATATATTCGTATTAAAGACCTCCCGCCATGAACTCACTCGAATAGAAAGAGTAAACATCTCGCTTACAATAATGTTGGATTTAATAATTAATTATACTGGTATGTAACGCGATAACAATTTCATTATTATTTTTAAAAATGTAAAATTTAATTAGATTAATATATGCTTGCAAAAAAAAAAAAAATAATAATAATTTGCGTATTATATATTTTTAATTTCATGTTGTTTAATTTTAAAATAATATATCAAGTGTATTAGTATAATACAGAGCAAAATATATTATTAATTTGATGCACTTCCGAAGGCAGTAATTAAAAGAAAAGTTATGTTTATTTTAATTTAATAAATTCATTTAAAATCAATAAAAAGGAATTTAATTTATTAAAATTCGCTTTACATATATATGTATATGTTATTTGTTTTATAATGTATCAATTCTACCTTAATTTGATGTAGGAGTTTTTAAAACTACATTTATAATATACTCGTGTTTATATATATACAAAAAATAAAATTAATTTGTGTTTAATATTATATTAATGCCTTTTTTTATGAAAATTAATTTCTGTAATTGAAATTATATTGTTATCAATTTTATTATCTACTTATTAATCTTTATTTATTTATTTATTACAGACATTATTTATACATAAATATTGTATAAACATATATTTTAATATATATAAAGTCGATTTTGTCTGTCCATTTGTATGTTCTCACTTCACACGAGAACTAACCGATTCATTGCTTTCAAATTGCAGGATATATTTGCGTTATCCCAGGGAAGGTTTCAAGTCATAGACTAAGGTCCTAGCCCGCTTTGGGGTGAAGATATCAATTAAAAATTCATTAAAGAAGAAAAAACTTTATAATTAAAAATTAAATTAATTTCTCTGACCATGGCAACAGAAATAAATTTGTAGTTTTATTCGTCAAAGTTCTGTGTTCTTTACTAACCACAGTTATTACTATAATTCTTTTTTAATCTAATTTCTTTTTCATGTTTCTATAAAGCCTGAATACTTTAATTATTATATATCAGTATTATTTATACACTGATGAGGGTAACGAACACTGCGAGGTACTGGGTAGACTGTATATATATATATATATATATATATATATATTTGAGAGAGTCAGAGCAAAGACATTTAATTTCGTAGAAAAAATTACATTTAAAAGATTTTTTTTTTAATGAATTTTGAATCCAAGAAAACTTTGATTTTTTCTGTATAAAGAGCTTAGATCATAGTAATTGTATTTAACAGTTAATGTATTTTTCTAAAAAGTTTTTTGTGATTTGTTACTGAACTAGATTAATCGCTTTCATTATGCTATTTAAATACGTTATTTCTTACCAAAAATATAAAAGGTAGTTAAAAATTTATAATAAATATTCTGCCTGTTTCAGTGCTGGTGAGCCTAAATAAAAAAAAAAAAAAAAAAAAAAACTTTATACCTGTTTCTATAATGAAGAAGATAATAGAAATTTGATTAAAACCCTATTTTTGAACGATATTTGTTGTTTATATTTAATTATTAAATCTTTATGATTAAAAGAACTTTGCTTTTTTACTGGTTTTCTATCAGTTTTAGCGAATGACTTTATTCTTTATTTTCTGGTAGGAACGTGGTAGAGTATTGGAGTTGTGTTGGATATGCATATGATAAGATTAGAGCTTCCAGCATTATTATTGTAATTGTACTGTAGTACTGTAACATGTGTGTGTGTGTGCGCATCCGGATATTTTATCTCGGAATTCTTTATTCTGATTTATTCATTTTTGTCTAACGTTTAAATTATAGAAACGCAGCTCTTACTTACTCTTTTATTTAAAAAAACAAAAAAATTAAATAAAAATAGATGAAATACATATACTTTATATCGCTGAATTTGATAAACACGCGGCTTCCTACATTATTTAATAACTCTAAAAAAAACTGCAAGGTAAGTGCTTACATTTGACTTATGACCTTAACGTCATACACAATTCAATAGTTAAAGTCTATTAAATTGGACTGTTTGTTATCCCCTAGACGGACGATGTCGCTGCTGTGATGTATTGTACCAACTTCAATAAAACCTTAAAAGCATAGCAGACTAAAAATAAATAACAGAATATTTCAAGGGAGATCCAAACAAGAGGGAAAAACAAACAGAGTTTGCTTGTATTGAGGACGCTGTAGGACTCTGAGTGTTCGTTCGGCTATTGTTAGGTTAGTTTTTCTCTCTTTCACCCGTTCGCTCCTTAACCATTCAATCCTCTCATTCTCTCCCTTTTTTCATATTTCACTAGCACCCTACCTTTTTCTTATACTGCTTGATTGGTTATCATAGGCATAACCACAACAGGTGTTTCCTTACAACTGTGGTTTTATTTGAAAAAACTATAATTTCCGTTAGTTCTCATTACACATTATACTTTTCTTTACAGGATATTTTTGTATCGGAATTTAAAAAAAAAAGAAAAATATTTTACCTCTATTATCTGAATCACCTGGTACTCCTTTAGAAGACTTTTTCTTTTTCGCCAACAATATCGACCAATTTCAACCGTGTATTTAGCAAATTCAGTGATACAAAGTATATGTTTTTATTTATTTGTTTTTTTTTATAAAAACGTCTGAGTTGCATTTCTATAATGTAAACGTTAGACAAACATTATATAAATCAAATTAAAACATTTCCGAGGTAACATAATCTGTTACATTACAGATCGGTAACATAATTTTAACAGCAGGTAATAACCTGCTGTTAAAATGAAAAAGAAAAATATAAAATTGTTTCATGAAAAAGAACAGAGCCGTTCTTAAATATTTCAACAAAAAAATATAAAAACGCTTTTCCTAACTTTATTTTCTTTAATTTTCTTCCATAAATAGTAAGATTAAGATAGATATATAATCTGCGAAAAAAATCACAAAAAGTTTGAAATAAAACAGGAAATTGTAACTTTCGTTAAAAATTGAAACTATTTTACAAAGATTGTATCAAATTATGTAGGATTTAATTTTTTCTAGTGCAGATAAATATAAATTAATGTGTATATTTTTATACAATTTTAAGGAATGAAAAGAAAACAATACCTTACTTTTCTATTTTCAGAAACATTTTTTTCTCTATAAACTGATGCTAACATCAAAAGGGACTAGCCAATTTCTGTAAATACAAAATTAAAAGAATATTTAATGAATTATATCATTTAATGTTTACATAAATATCAAACGATTACTTTCAACTATATAAACGACAGTTGCTATACGTCGATTAGAAGAAAATAAAATGTCAGATGGTTGAGATTACATTTCCTCAAAGTCTAGAACACGAATTATTTAAAACTAATCAGCTAGGGTATCAAGTTATTTTTATGTTTAAATATGTAAATTATACTAAAAAAAAAAAAAAAAATTAAACATAAATGAATACAACAAACCTGGAAATCATTTAATAAAAAATTATATAAGATAGATCATTCATTTTTAAATTGAATCCTAAGAAATTTTATTTAGAAAGAAACGATTCGAAATAATTTCTGAAAAAGTAAAAGAAAGGAAGACCACAGGTTAGCCAATTAAAGTTAAAGAGTTTGTTTTCAAATCTCTAATATATCGTTTGTTTTAATTTTATATTCTGATATACAATTCTTTATTTATACTCATTAATAATAATAATAAAAAAAAATATATATTTCAGCATATTCTTTTCCTAACTGAGCTTGAGGCAAAGAACGTCGATCGAACGCATTATTTCACAAACTAATTAACACAAATTTTTCCTTACTTATATATATATATTTTTTTTTTAACTGAATTTTTACGGGCATCGACTGCTAAGGTCATTAGCCCTCGTCACATTCTTTAAAAGAAATTATTATCTCCATCAGGATCGTCATAAGTAAGGGTGTAAAGGGCCCTTACATTTTATTTAAAAACACAAACATCACAATAAAACACAGTAAAACATGATAGACAAGGACAATCACAAACACTTACGGGGTGTAAAGGGCCCCAATATTAAAATTTGAGATAGGTTCTCAAAAGACCATGAAATTAAAATTAAAATTAAACTTATCAATACCATATCTTTCTTTCTTTCTTCTAGGAAGTCTCATTTATAGTTTGTTTAAGCACCCTCGGGGCGACCAGAACCGCCGTTGAGCAGTATATCAGTCGTGCCAGGGTGCCGTGGCAGTTGAATTCTTCTTATATCAGGCCATAGGCATGCACGGCGTACACCCATAGCCTCGCGACCTCAATCCACCCTTGAGGGTCCCCCATGCCATCATTGGACACACCCCGACTCACTGCTCTTGAATGCAGATGAGCCAAAATGGCCTAGGCAAGAGGGCTACCTCCCGTGCCACGCTTCGAGACTTCCTTATATGTATATATAAAACTACCGCTTAGAGTATCTTTTATTACAGCTTTAAACTTCCATTTTATAGACTTTTAAGAAGTCCACTGGCGTGTAAAAATGCAACTATATTTTCTTCATTTCCATTATCCAGATCAGCACTAATATTATTTATAAGACGGAACCTCTTTCTGAGGTCCTCATATATGGTACACTCTTCTATTAGATGCTTGATTGTCAGTGTTTTATTACAAACACCGCACATTGGTCTCACTTCGCCGGTTAACAAATATAAATTTGTTAATCGCGTGTGACCGATTCTAAGTCTGGTCACCGCTGCTTGTTCACGGCGAGACAACTTAAAGTCGCTTTTCCATTTATAAGGAGAAGTTTTAACTGAGTTTAATTTTGTATTTAAACTCCTCCATTCAGCGTTCCACTTGTTTCTTACTATGTTTGTTAGACGGTTTTTAACATCTGCCACTCTTACAGGAAATGCATCCAAGTCATCGCAGACTGTTGCCTTTCTGGCAGCTTCGTCTGCGATTTCATTACCTATAATACCAGCATGCCCTGGAGTCCATACAAATACGCATCGCTGTCCTCGTTGTTTTAGTACGTATAAAATGGACAGGATGTTTGCAATTAGGACATCCTTAATGTTCTTGTTCCGAATTGCGACGAGTGCACTTAATGAATCGGAACATATTAGCACTCTCTCTTCGCAATAGTGTTCAGTGTAGCGAAGAGCTTGCTGAATTGCAGTGAGTTCTGCCGTGTAGACACTGGCTACATCTGGCAGTCTCCAAGAGTGGGCTTCTTCATTTACATATATCGAGCATCCAACACCATGTTCGGTTTTAGAACCGTCAGTATAAATTCTAATATGTTCTTCGTAACTACTGACGGTTGCTAAAAATTCCTGCTGGATGATCACTGCTGGTTTCTTTTTTATTTCTCCTTGAGAGAGATCCAAATTTGTATTTACCGCTGGCAAGAGCCATGGCGGTATTTCTCTAGTAGAAATTGCTAGTGTCTCTGGTATAGCAATTTCATATTTTCGTCTTAATTCGTGGTACCTTATTCCGGCTGGTCTAAAATAGGTAGCACGATGTTCATATACTGCAGCCATAGGATGATTCGTAAACAATTTATTATTTATATAATAATATATATGGGCATGATAAGCCCATATATTTGCTGCGTATCTTAGTAAAAGGATCTCTCTTCTATAACGGAGTGGCATTATTCCGGCTTCAGATATCAGACTAACCGCCGGACTTGTGCGGAAAGCGCCTGTTGCATATCTTATTCCGCTATTATGAACTACGACTAACTTTTTTAAATGCGACTTTCCAGCGGATGAATATACGATAAATCCGTAGTCTAGTTTAGATTGAACCAATGCTTTATACAATCTCAATAATGTCTCTTTGTCTGAGCCCCAATTAGGTTCGATAAGCATTTTATAATGTTTAGGGCTCTTTTGCATCTATCACTCCTGTATATGTAATCCCCATGTAAGGGATTTATCCAATACTAGTCCTATATATCTTACGCTATCTTTATATTGTATTGGATTATCGTAAATTGTCAACGCAGGACTTTGATGAGGAATTCTCTTCCTACAAAAGTGTGCACAGCAGGTTTTCTCAGGTGAGAATTGGAATCCGTTATTCCTTCAACTTCATTTAGAGCATTGATCGCTCGTTGCAATTTGTACCTCACCATAGCAGTCTTGTTGCTGGCATACACAATTGCCAGATCATCAACATAGACGCTTTTGCTGATTTCTACTGGAATGGCTAGAATCAATTTATTAATGGCAATGGTAAACAAGGTACCGCACAACGGCGAACCCTGCGGTATGCCATTTTCCAAGATTCTTTCACATGAATATTCATTATTGACGCGTACTTGGAAGGTGCGGTCATTCATGTAGTTGCTGAGCAGTATAGGCAGATTGCCACGAATGCCCCATTCATGTATCTGGAGCATTATACCATGACGCCAGGTCATATCGAAAGCCTTCTGAAGATCAAAGAAGACTCCGACACAATGTTTCATTTTAATAAAGCTGTTATATATAATGTCCTCTAAGCTAATCATTTGATCAGTGGTAGAATGGTATTGCCGAAAACCTGCTTGATACGGTGATATCAGGTTTTTTTTTCCAAAACCCAGACGAGTCGATTATTAATCTTTTTTTTCAGTATTTTTCCCATAGCACACGTCAAAGAAATAGGACAAAAAAAATTTAACAGACCCCAATAGCTATGGGGTCTGTTAAATTTTTTTTTTTCTTTGGTACTGGAAAAACATGAGCTTTTTTCCACTGCTGCGGGTACGTTCCATCCCGCCATATTTTATTATAAAGTTCTAATAATCTGCTTTTTGCAGTGGTATTCAGCTGCCTGATCATATTATAATGGATTTTATCCGGACCAGCAGCTGTGTTACCTGCTTTTTCCAACGCTTTCGCGAATTCTTCCATTTTAAATGGTACATTAAATGAGTAATTATACTCAGTTATAAAATTTAGTAGACCTTCGAGTTCTTCTTTTTTGGTTCGAAAACCTTCCTTGTAGTTGGCCGTTCTGCTGGCCTTTTCGAAGTGATTGGATAACAGCTCTGCAATTTCATATGGAGTGTCTTTTATTTCATCTTCATCTTGAAGGCTAGTTATGGGAGCAAAATAATTACGCCCACAAATAGCCTTCACTTTCCTCCAAACATCTGAGGCAGTAGTAGTTTTGTCGATGGATGACACGTATTGCTGCCAGGATTTTTTTCGAGTCTATCATAAGACGTTTTGCATACGCCCTGTATTTCTTAAAGGCAACAAGATTTTCTATGCTAGGACGCTTCTTAAAGACGTTATACGCCCTTTTCGTTCTTTTTATAGCTTCACTTATTTCATCGTTCCACCATGGAACGGGTTTTTTCGTAAGTTTCCCAGATGTTTTGGGAATATATCTCGATGCCGACTGAATTATTGCATTTGTTATGGCGTCGACATCGTCTCCGATAACTCAAGTTGTTTCTGGGAGTATCGTTCTAGCTGTGAAGCTCGTCCAATCTGCCTTGTCAAATAACCATCTTTTAGAGATGGGATATATTTTTCTTGTAACATCAGTTACAATTTGCACCGGGAAATGATCGCTTCCATGCAGATCGTCTATGCCATGGAAGCTGTACCTCGGTGCTATCGATCCGCTTATAAGTGCAAGATCTATACAGGACGTCGATCCATCTCTGGCAATGAAAAAGATTCCTGATCCGTCGTTTAAAATAATGAGTTCTGAATTCATCAGGAACCCTTCCAGTTCTCTTCCACGGGGATCTACTCGATCTGATCCCCAAAGAGAATTATGAGCATTAAAGTCACCCACCAGTAAAACAGGTGGGGGAAGCTCGGAAATTAGTCTTGCTATGTAATCCTTATTCCAATCAAAATACGGCAAGTATATGCTGCAGACAGTGACCTGGAGCGGACGCTTCATTCTAACGGCGACCGCTTGTAGGTTTGTGTTTAGAACAACCGCTTCGGTGGTAGCTCTAGTCGATGTTAATATAGCTACTCCACCTCTAACTCTTACATTTGGCGGTTGATCTCGCCGAAATATATCGAATCCTTTTAATTTAAAATTTTCGGCGGAAATGCGTTTCTTGCAGACATATACAAATCGGGTCTACGTCATGTACCAAGCGTTGGAGCTCATGGATGTTTGAAAAACATCCATTGATGTTCTATTGTACAATCGACTCGCTAATTTTTAATTAAATTATTGTCTGGGTTTTCCTTTCGGCCATCCTTTTTTCCTTTTCTTCTCTATCCTACGAACAGCATCGTGTTCGCGGAGAAGGTCGTCGCCTGTAAGGCTTCCGGTCTCCGTATAGGAGACCACCGAAGCCGCCGACGACGACGGGCATGGATCGGCGCCGGTTTCAGGCGCCGATTGAGAGGCGGCAACCTGGCCGCTTCCCGACACGGGGGTCGCACCGGTCACCGCCTATGGGAGGGGGGACACTCGCCCCCCCTGTGTGATTTTTTGTGGCCTCTGAGGCTTAGAGGCCACTTCAGTAACAGGAGGCTTGGGAGCCTCCATAACAGTCTCTGTAGGTATCACCCTTTTCTTTTCATCAAGAGTCTCGCTGAGACGGTCTTGACATTCTGGTTTGGTGTCCGTTTTTTTTCTGGAAGAGCAACTTTCACTTTTATCGATTTATCTTCAGCAGGCTGTACCATTATCTTTGGGTTAACAAATTCTTTATTGCCAAAAGGTTTTATCTTGTTTTCGATGATCCTCTCAATCATGTTAGCCAAAGTAGGCGCAAGTTTATTTATAATTTGAGCCTCATCTACAGCAATCGCAGCAGGAGCAGGAACAGTAGCCGCAGCCTGAGCATAAGATGTTGTTGCTCTAGGTTTGCGGGCGTTAACAATCTTTTTGGCTTCGATGTAGCTGACTTTCTGCAGGGTTTTAACTTCCTGCACAGTTACTTCTTCTTTGTAGACAGGACAATTCCTGGATCTACATGAATGCTGTCCCTTGCAATTGATGCATGTAGGGGGCTCTTTACACGGCTCTCCCTCATGCACCTCTTCGCCGCACACGCATATTTGCGTTCTCTCACATTTGATAGCGGTGTGGCCAAAACGTTGGCACTTCAAGCATCGCATACATTGCGGGATAAATGCCCGCACATCAAATCGATGTATCCCCGCTCTAATCTTCTCCGGCAAGGTAGGCCGGTTAAATGTGAGAACATGAGAGGCTGAAGGTAGGACTTCGCCATTCCTCCTCATATTCAATCGGCGACACTCAATTACTCCCTGTGATGACAACTCCTCAACAATTTCTTCTCCGTGCAATTTAGAAGATCCCGACAGACAACCACACCTCTTGAGGTGTTGAGCGTACTGTGGGGATCGACATGTACAGCCAGTTCTCCAATCTTTTTAAGCCCCAAAATCTTTTGAGACTGGACATCATTTACAGTCTCAACACGAAGTCCCATGAAGGTCTTCCTTATTTCTTTTACAGGGCCACCAGCGCATTTGGTTATCTCCCGAGCGATGAGAAAAGGACTCACCCTCGAGAAATTTCCATCCTCCTTTGTAATGACCAAATATTTGGGTTTCGGTACATTACTACTTTTAAAAAAAGCTTTTTGTAAGCTTTTTCTAGCCTCAATCTCAATCCTTTTAGTTTCCGCACTTTTTCTTCGTTTTGCTTCAGGCGAAACGGCCGGTTCTAAACGAGGGTGTTTGCGTGAACCCTCTGCCACGTTTAGTTGTTCAGTTTCCATGAACAAATAATCCCTTCTGTAGTAAGACTAGCCGTCGGGGTACACCCCCACTCCAGGGCTACCAACCCTGGAAGTCCGTTCTGGTACTCCGGTGGAACCGGCATATGTCCTGGCAGAGAGCGGATGCGCAGTTTCCGCACTGACTCCAGGCCCCTACACACCGAAGCATTCAGGGCTCTCATGCTCCGAACATGGGCACCTTAGCTACATGCTTGCTATCGCGGGGGGCATGTGGACGACGAAAGGTCTCCGTTACACCTGCAAATAACTTGGACCGTGGCCGCCACATCGCCAGCTCTAAGTTTGGTATATCCTAATCAATAAATTGTTCATGTCCTGCAGGTAGCCGTAAAAACCAATCCATGAGTGGACCTGAAGGTGGAAACAGGTCAAAAGAAATGCATATCCGAGGAATTTACTCGGAGCCCCGTTAGCCAGCTATATGTATTGTACATAAGTACGGCTGTTACTGCCCTGGACGTGGAACGTAGATGTTGTGTTCCGGACGTGGGGATTACCTACCTCAGGGCAAATTACTTATTTATCACAGACATTCTCAGGGTTGTGAGGAATGTAAAGTATTAGATGAAATATCCAAAATTACTTTCTATTATAGTATTCATGTTCGGTTTGTTACATTCTGATTTGTAACACTATATTTGGCTCAGGGAATGTGAGGTATACCATTTCACCTTTTCTTAATAGCTTGGCTCGTCATGCTTTATATTCTTGTACAAAGTTTTATCTCCTGACATATATATGTGATCACCTGCAACTGTTAATGTTATAGCAGCTAAAAAATACAGTTCCTTCTTTTCATTATATAATTTTTATTTGTTATAGGTAATTTAAAAGAAACTCAGAAAACTGGTTTCAGATGGTAGACTTATTTTCTAAACAGTGAAATGAGTAAATACGATAAAAGATTCTTTCTATGTAATTAGGTTTTCCTTATTCCTTGTATTTAACGAGGTATTTATCCGGCTTCGTCTAAATCACCCCGTTTGTTAAAATAGTGGGTCAGTCTTTGTGAAACTTTTCTAACGAAACTTTGAAAGTTTGAGTAACGGCATAGTAACCTCATTCACTAAGTTTCAAAATTTGTCCTTGATAGTATAGAATACCCTACTATCAAGGATTATAAATCTACCTTACTGTTCTACCTCTAATAAGAGGTAGAACAATAAGGTAGATTTATAACAAATTAAAGCTACAGCAATCATCTTTCTTATCGTTATTCATTTATGTTACGTGGATTACTTATTTTAATTTTTCAGTAAGTAGGAATATATAAATTAGTCAAATTTTTAAATACTCGTATATTATATATATATATATATATATAATCGATTATTATATATATATATTAATGTTAATAATTAATATCGAGACAAACTTGCCGGGTTAGTCTCGTAGTTATACTCGTCCTCGCAAAATCAGCTGATTTTCGAAGTCGAGAGTTCTAAGTTTCGAGCCCTTGGCAGTTGCTATTATATGGATTTGAATGCTAGACTGTGGATACCGGTGTTCTTAGGTGGTTTGGTTTCAATTAGCCAAATTTGTCAGGAGTAGTTGGCCTGTGTCTGTTTCAGACTACACATTTATCGAGACATTTACACTTATACAACAGACTGCGTTCAGATGCTTTGGCATCTCTGCAGAATACTCCCAACCCAGTAGGGAGAAGACCCACCTTCTGACCGTTATCGGTCGCTACACCACCCACTCCGTTCCAATCCCTAAGGGGCATTACCGGAGGTCGTCTTTAGATCCTCTAACTGATTACATCTCACAGCCATCAGCCAGGCCTCGGTCGGGATGCCACCGATGTAAATGCCTCGGCAGACATTTGCATCGGTAAAATACAAATCAAATTTCGCCTTCACGTAGGCCTCAAACGGACATCTTCACATCCAGCCTAACATGATTCCCTCAAACTAACTGACCGAAACCGCAGAAGCGCGAACCCCGCGCCTAATCCAGATTTGACAGCATCGTTCGTGACTGTGAATACATCAGGAATCGAACGAGTTTAAAGTCAAATCAGTGCTACACTCAAACCAATCAAAATTATGTTTTACGCAACATAGAGAGTTTCAGACCTATACCCAATTAAGTCGATCAATTTATTATATTATATTCATTATATGTCCAACGGGACGATATATAGGGAGGTAGTCAACTGCCATGGCATCTGCAGCGACTGATGTAATGCTTAATGGCGGTTCAGTTTCACCAGGGGTACTTATAAAATAAAAAAATAAAAGAATATTGGTATTGCGAATACATTTTTTTCATTCTTATTTTGTGTTTTTTTTTTCATTTTAATACTGGGACCCTTTACACCCTATTAGTGTTCACAGTGTCGTTAATATATGTGTGTCTAAATGTTTTGTGTTATTTTTGGTGTTTTAAATAAAATGTAAGGGCCCTTTACATCCTTACATATGACGAACCTGATTGTGATTTAAAACCCTTTTAAAGAATGTGACGAGGGTTAATGACCTTAGAAGTCGATACCCGTATAACACCAACAAAAAAAATAACAGCAGCAAAAAAAAAAATAAAAACAACAATAATAATAATGAATATAGACATAGAAAATAGTAATTAAAATGAGGTCATAATTTTTTTAAAGACATTAAAATTATAAAAACCAGTTTACAGGTCAGTTTCCTAAAGTCGTTGTAATGGTATATCTTCTGAGAGAACCATCCACTGGTACTGATTCCTCCTCCACCTACAGTCCAGGATGGTGAGGTCAAGCACCGACCGATGACCTCTCGCTACGTACGTGGGCGTATCGTCATTAATGCAGATGCAGCCGGCAGTTTCCAGGAGATCGGCAAGGATCTGTCCCCTCCTGTTGGTGTGTCGACTGCCAGCCGCCACCATTTTGCTGTTAAAATCACCCAACATTACGATCCTCTTGGTTGAATTGGTAATCACACCTTGTAAAGTGTCGATGAAGTTAGTAAAGTCCGCAATGTTGGGCGAAATGTACACACCCACGAATAGAGTTGTGCGAAACTACTCTGTCATCGCTTGTTATCACGACTACACCGAACACGGCCTCGCAGAACTATTCGCAGAATTACTGACTCTGCTGGATCCTAGTAATATTTATATCCTCTGGCCTGTAAAACCAGTACCCACTTCATCCCTTAACTGTTGAAGCGTAATAATTTTCATCGTCCGCGACCTTAAGTTTTCCCATAAATTCTTATTCCGGTCCGTTAACCCTTCTAGATAAACAACACCTTTTGGAGATGCCATTGTTTGTTTTACAAAGAGAAAATTGAAACGGACCTGTTCGAGAAAGAATCCCTTTTAGTTCCTTTTGGATTCTTCTTTTCAATATTATTCTCTCGATCTTTCTTCTTAATTGAAAGAAATCCGTTATCTTGGTCCGTTATACTAGTCCTGATACAATATATTCATATACATATATATATATATATATATATATGTATATATATCTGCTAAAAGAATACTATTTTTTAAGTAGAAGTGACAAAGTTCACCATTTGCAGTCTTTTTGAAGTGCTATACAGGTTAAATTCAAATCAAGTATATGTCAAAATAGTTTTGCAAATTTCATTCAAATTTATAAAATATAATGGCATGATGCCTTAAAATGGAGGGAAAGCTTTTATACTAGTATGTAGGCAGATTTTATACTTGTAGTTCATCATAAAGACTGGTTGACTACAACCACCTCTACACCTTGTCCACCTCTACAGGTGGACAAGTGCTTTAATATTTATATTTTAACCATTTCTCTAAAGGTATTTCCTAATTATTAGCTTGAAGATCTTTATCATTTGGATATTGCTGTTTACACCCGTAGTACGCAAGATACATTATAATTATACATACTGTTTATATATATATATATATATTTCCGAATAACCGTGATCTGTTAGATCGAGAGTGGATCTGAAGCATGCAAAGAGTCTTCAACCTACTAACAAATACGCCGTGTGAATTTTGAAAATGAGACGATAGTTTGATGAGATATTATAAGAGCACCCCATTGTTTCTTCCAAAACAGCGCCTCAGGGGCACTCCACTTGTTACCAGTTGATGATTGGTCAAGCCTCCCAGGAGGTGTTTGCATACCTTACCACTCAAGCCTCACACGCAGTCTCCAGGGAAGTCCATTGTTGTTAAACAGAATTTTTTTAATATTATTTTATTTAACGTAAATGTAATTCTATTATTTTTTAAATATTATTTATTCAGTTAATTTGAATCATTCAGTTCAAATACAGCTCACACAGTTATTGACTCACAGTTCATAGTTCATTAATTCAATCCATTAAAATTTGTACTTAAACCGGCAAATATCCACAACTACATGCTATATATATTTAAAATATCCAAATATAAAATATCTAATAAATATCCAAATATACAACTATATATATATATATATATATATAGTTGTGGATATTTCCACAATATAGTGGAATTAGTTATAGTTGTGGATATATATATATATATATATATTTTAGATTTTTCGAGATGAAATATATTTAAAACCCTTCTTGGTTATGCCAAGAAACACGAATCAAAATTTGGTTGCTGTTGATCGAGTAGTTTTAGTTTATCCTGAATAAACAAAAACCTTCTTCCTCTTTATATAATAGTGTATATATATATCTGAAGTTTTATTCTTTGGTATGTCTATGTACACAGTGTTATGTCCTTGAAACATGTATGTCTCCATTCTCCTTATTTCTGGCTAAAACTTTTAGTTCCTGAAAACTCTCATTTCATTTTAGGTTATCTATAATTTTATATATTTTTCCGACTTCTCTTTTTATAGCTTTTACTAATCCTTGTAACATTATTTTTCTCCAATCATTTCTTCTCATGACTGTTTCAGTCAATTACCTTTTTAAATTGTTCTGATAAATGCTTTATTCTCTTTTACTCTCCTTATTACTAATTTTTTCAATCGCGTCTGTCCTTTTAATTTTTTCCAACTTCCTGCATGACTATATTTAATTTGCTTCCAACCTTTCTTTTCCTCTTTCCTTAGTGCCCATATTTCAAATTTGTACAGAATTATGCTCTAAATATAACACTTTATGTCAACTCACTACCCATAATAATCGTTTATCCTTATTAACTGTTTCCTTGTCTATTCCTATTCTTGTTTTTATTTCATTTTGAAGTTTAAATCTTCTGTATGATTTTTTACATATCTATAATATTTTAATTAATTCATTAAATTATTTTATTTTAATTTGCATTTCTTCTTTCGTGTACGTAGTTGTTGATTTTATGTTCCCAACCCCCTTCAATATTGTTACCTTAAAATTGATTTTTATACTACATTAATGGTACCTTCGAATCTCGAAATCAGAATTGAATACCTTAGATTTCATCTCCTAAAATACCATGTCACCAGCAAATTTTTTGCTGGTGACTTTTTTCCTTCGTCTTGCGTTGATCTCTTCATTATCATCTACAGAATTTTGCAGCATTATTTCGGATCATTAATAAACATATTAAAACGAAGTTATTGAACAAGTTTTGGGATTTCAGAATTTATTTTATTTGTTTCATATATTTTTTATTTACATTGCACGATTCAAGTACAGTTCTTTAATTAATTTTTTATGTTTCCAGTGTACTTTTAGGGGTTTTAATATAACCTTTTTGACACCGTGACTGGATTTACATTCTATAAAACAGATATTTATTCCTTTACCTCTTGTTCATAGTTTTTATTATCTCAGTCGCATCGTACGTTCCGTTTCACTTCCCTAATCTACATTGTTATCTTAACTTTTTTCAATTTGATTGATAAATTGTATGATGTTTTTCTATGTATATGTACAGTACTTCTGCAGACCACTGCTTCTATATGCGTAGTACTTTTACAGATCTCTGCTTCCATATATATATATATATATATATATACGTATATATATTTAATGGTTCTATTTATAGTCGCATCAACAATTATAGTCATTAGCGACTACAGTAACACTATCATGTAATATTATATAAAAGAACAAAAATAAACAATAAAGAAATAGGAACAATAAATAATAATAATAATAGGATAACAAATAATAATAGGAACAATAAACATCGACAAGTAACAACAATAAATACAAAATAAAATACATAAATCATACAAAAATCACTAAATCTTATTCTTCATTCCACTGTAGGAGAGGAACTGCAACAGACGTTTTATACCTTCGTTCTGGTTTAATAGAAATTTCATATCCGAACCCAGGTCTAAGTTTTGTCGGTTGGTTCTAAAGATTGGGCAATCAAAGTGGTACACGGACTATTTGACCTTCCAAGCCTCACAGATGTGGCTTCCGTATTACTTTCGTACATTAATCAGTGATATGGTTCTGTTTATTGTTTTATTGATTTTTAAGAGCTGAAACGTTAATATTTATGAGAAAGGATATTTTTGTCCTACTTATCACTATTTAAAATTTTTATTATGATGCACTATTTGATCAGTCATTCACTACGGTAGTCGATTTTATTTTCTAAATATTCGAAACCATTTACGGCTCGAAGAGATTTAAGTTTTTAATTCCTGTAGAATATAACAGATATGCGTTTGTATAAAATTTTATATTTAATCACGTGTTAACTTCCAATAAGTTCCAAATAACAACTAAATTTATATTCAATAGTTTTCTGAGTATTCTTGATCATTTTATAGACATTAAATTTCGTTTCAAGATCTTAAACTACGTTTGACATTCAGGATCGATTCTACTTTGTCCTGATTACTAATAGTGAAAGCTTTATTGTCAGAAAATTATTATTATTTATAAGTTTTATATTTTTCATAGAAATATATAACTTTCATTTTTTAAATTAAAAAGAAATTTGAAATCGATACGTTTTTAAAAAAAAAATTATTTTTCTGAAGTATGTTATTTTTCACGGCTAAATGGAGTAATTTTAATTTTTCTAATGTTTTTTAAAAGAACATAATATGAGTTATTTGAAGTATATGTAGTTGCAGTAATATTTGTTTTAGGAACATGTTTTAGATTGTATAACAGTTGTTCATGTCAAATATGAATTCCCTTGGGTAAATGTTTCTTGTATACAATGCGTCTACTGCATCGCTTAGCATCTGTAAGCTAGTGAGGCGGATGAAAGTGTTGCTAATAACAATAATAGTACGAACAGCGGTAGCGTATGAGAAATGTTACGGCAGAGAGGAAGGGTTACTATAACATGTGGGTGATGGTAGATAGTACGGGGGGTTAGAGGTCAATTTTATTACTCATTTTACTACCTGATGGTGCGGTATGGCGTAGATATAACTTCCGGAGAAGATAAAATCTATTTATTTATTTGTAGTTGAAGTTTAATGGCATAATTTGATGTGTGTTGAAATTGAGTACAAGCCTCTATACTTCCTCTTCGTCTGCATGTTCGTTAGTCAGGGTGATATTATGAGTGGGGATTAAAAAGGGGTTCGGTTTTTAGGAACGGGAGGTCGGTGGAGAGCGGTTTCGAAAAGGGATGAGGTCGACCGCATGCATTGAATATTCACAACTTTATACGTAACGATACGAGCTAGCTGTGCTGTACTGCTGTTGCTGTCGATGCGATGCGCTTCTACTGCCTCCTTTACCCCGTGCTTCTGCCACCAACAGCAGCACGAAGTACCTCTATGTATGCTACGCCAAGTTATTTTATAACTACACATTACCATCTCTCTCCCTTCCTCACCATCCTATTCCTAACTCTTCAATGGACATCACTCACTATTATGCTTATTTCCACCCCACCCCTTATCAGATTATGGTACCTTATTTACTTCACCGTGCAGGTTTTATCATTTATTGCCTCATCAAATAATTCCATTTAATACGCAGTAATACTAATAATTTTATATTTAAAAAGTAAATGCCTATCTATTCAGGAATATGATTTCTACAAGATGAAGTAAGTAATGCAGCAAATAACTTGTCCTACATAATAAAGATGTTTTAATTGTGTACATTGATTCTATGAAGCAGTGAAATTATTTAAAGTTAGATCTAGGCAAAACAAATTGTTATTTTTAATACATTTTTCATCTAAATTATATACATTATTCGATGTTGGAAATATTTCAATATAGATAAAATATCTACTTTGTATGTGACGTAATCGATTCTAAATTAGCTATTAAAAAATAAAAATACAAATTAGACTAACTGCTGAAATGTTCTTTAAGTAAGAAACATGAGATCTATAACTTTATTATAAATTCCGCCTGCAAAAATCCAATGAATTATTTATAAAGAATTTTCAAATCTATAAATCTGTTTTGAATTATGTAGATGTGTTTGTTTGATCCTACTTCAAATTGTGTATTAGTTTTATTTTATTATTATAACGCAAAATAATTATTATGGTACACCAATACAATAGGTTGTAAGATTAGATATCGATTTAAAAATAAAGACATATCTTATATGAGAATAAAATGCTACTAAATTAATAAAATCAATGAGAATAAAAGTTGAGAATGAAATGTTAGGAAATATGTTTAAGCAATCTCTATCTACTCGTACAGGTAGGCTGATGTAATTGACAAGCTGAGTGGCTATTAAGACAAAAGATCTTAAGAAATGAAAAATGTAGAATGTAATCCATGAGTATATATCAAAACATATATGTTTTTGTCAACACATTCCACTCTCCACCACGATTCCGATGTATTCATGTTAGCCAATGATAAATTATACTGTTTATACATTAAAAATAAAGTGTTATCCTTCTCATTTTCCTGCTAAGGAGAAACCGAAACAGATTTTTTGCATGGTGTATGATGGAATTGTGGAAGTATACTGGTTAGGATTCCGGAAGTATATGGGCTATTTTTTTCAGTTACAACAATGTAACTTTTCTTCCCGGGTTATTACATAATCGTATATTTTACATACGTACATATATGTATATGAACTTTTTATTTAAAACATTAAGTGCAGATATTAACCGTTAGTTGACTGTGGTAATGGAAATAAATTATTATTTATAATTAAAATAATGATAATTCCTAACATTCCTCATTTAACATAAAAATAAATAATATTATACTTCTATTTGAATAAGTTATTTTTTTTTAATTTGTAACATATTTTAACGTTAAACTTTTTACCCTTTCAACTATTTTTTTTTTCAATTTTGATAGATTTACATCACATAAAGATTATAATTATAACATTTTTTTATTTAGTAGAATAAATTTATAATTGTAAGGTGTTTCGATGCGTAGATGAGAGTTTTGAGTTAACTTGGAAACCGTAAAGGAGGCATAATCGTTTGTTGTTGATTTGTTTGGGTGTTGTTTGTTGATGATGGGGTGGATGTACGAGGGTTAGGAATAGGGATAAAGTAGAAATAATAGTAGAAAGAGAGAGGTTAAGTTAGGCCGATGGGTGGTTTGAAAAGGCAACAGTACTTAGGCGGCTGTGAGAGCCCTCCAGGGCTCTTCTTCGCAACTCGCTAATTAAAAGTTCTGAGTTGAAGGAAACTGGCGGTGAAGTAAGGCATGATGGAAGAAGTAGAACGTATATTCAAGTATACAAGAGCAGAATGAGCAGAATTAGCGTAGAACTGTAGCACTAATAATAGTAATAATAATAATAACAGCGGAAATGCTATGTAGCAACAGCAACAGTAGTAGGTTGTTCAAGTGGGCTTAACATTAATTACACTTACTTAGTCACTGGCCAGTTACATTACCTTCATCTATAAGCATTACTATTACTGTATTTCTCTCAATGGTAGCATTGCCACGAAAACTCATCAAAATCGTTGTTACTAAATCTTGTAATATTAAACCTTCAATTATTTAATAATTAGTAAAAAATAATAAAAAAAATAAGATTAATATTAGTTATTTACAAAATTTTGATAATGATTTATCTATGTAAAAACCTACTTAAATACATTTTGTTTTCAGTTAACATAATTTAATCCTGTTCTTACATCCGTATAGGAAGTAGGATTAAATGTGTACCCTCCACGAATTCCATAATTTTTCTATGCTTTCTTAATATTATTTAACAGAGCAAAGCGATCCCTTCTCTTATAGCCAAAGGGATCCGCCACCTAGAATTGTTCGTTATCCTCATGGAAGTGAGAATAATAGTGATAAAATTTCCAAACGAAGTCATTTGAAAGGCGCTGTTGAAGAAAATCTTTGGGTTTAGGATGGTTTCCATTCAACAGTGCTTCAAGTACCTTTGGCAGTTCTTGAACTGGAAGTAAATGAATCTGTCCTGATGCACAATATGTCCTTTACGTTCTCCTTTCCATTTCTGAGCTGTCAATACGAACACTTCTATCATGGCGCCAATATGTCCATGATCGGCTTACTTAATCTGTACAAGATAGCTAAAGCCACTTCTATCCTTGTAATCATGGTAGCTTTACAGTGGTATCAGTGAACTCGTGAGGAATTTAACTGCAACTCGCATAGCGTATAATTAACAGTTCGAGTCTGGGCGTAGCGCTTTCGTCATCAGCTTACCGAGAATCATGCACTTTAGCTCTTTCAGAG
This sequence comes from Lycorma delicatula, assembly GCF_047948215.1. Taxonomy (NCBI): domain Eukaryota; kingdom Metazoa; phylum Arthropoda; class Insecta; order Hemiptera; family Fulgoridae; genus Lycorma; species Lycorma delicatula. Next base: position 127,947,800 of record NC_134460.1, on the reverse strand, counting down.
GACTGAGATACTCTCATTCTTTTAGTTTACTTCGAATAATAAGAAACGTTACTTCTCTTTCTTAAAAGCAATTTTTTTAATTTTTTACAATTCAATATCGACAGCCAAAATAAAAAATCAAAACCCACAAAAATTCGCTAAATCTGCAAATTTATGTTAATTCCAATAATAATAATTTTATAATAAAATATTAAAATGTTTTTTAAAGTATAAAGATCTGAACTTAGAGATTTTTCTGTTACCATGGTAACAGAAATATAATAAAATAAAAGAATTAATTATTTTCTTTAATAATTATCTATATCACCTTTAGGAAAATCGTGATGATTCTAACTGGAATTAATGACCAATCATCTACGATATAAATTTGCAAAGTTATATTAAAATCTTTCCAGTACTTTTTCCGTAATACGCGCATATAGATGATCCTAGTTATCATTTTATTATATGTAATAGATTAAATGGTACAGAGCGCTTTTAATGTCACAAAAATAAAACTAATTTGGAAGTACCCTTACATTATATTTATTTTAAAAAATTTGGTGGGATGAATGTTTTTCTGTGATTGTAAAGATCAACACTTAAATCTTGTGATATTTTATCTTTCCACTAAATTATTAGGCGTCTGCTTAAAAAAAAAATACATTGTATTTAAATGTTACTTGATTATGGAAAACCTGACAATTTCAGTTTTGTAATTGGTTAAAAGTTTCTTCCATAAAAATACAACTGCTTTGGATATTTATTTTTTATTATTTTTTACACATGGTTTCATCCGATACCATATTTCATCTGATACATTAAAAGCCAAAATATTGGAGTCAATATCTATTTTTTTGTAACAAACCTTTCTGTTTTTTTAAAATTTGTAGTTTGAAAATTTGTAAATTACATTACACACTACTTACAAACTGCAAGCTAATTTATATTTGTAGTTTGCAATTATTCAACAAATAGTGGTTGAATTTATTTTACGTAGACAATAATTGTTATCATAAAATCACTACGAACTTTGTATTTTATTAAAAATTGACATTCAAAATGGTTTCAGAAAGTTTGTATGGAGCATCAATGAATTCAACAATGTTGACTTAGCTCATGATTTTGCTTTTTACCGTATCATCTTCAGTATTCCTATTAAATTTCAAATATAACAAGATATTGTTATGAATTTGAAAAAAATTAAAGAAAACACTTCCAATTTCATTTTAGAAACTCTATAGTAAGTTGAAACAAACATGTAGAAGCAAATTCACCAGTAGCAGTTCTTATAGAAAATATTTTCAACATCAGTTATGAGATTTACATGAAGAAGCAATTAAATTTAAATTTGTTTCTATAATTTTATATAATTAGGTTTTTTTTTATGATAAAATATGAGTTGGATGACATTATGTACATGATGGTCATAACATCATTAACAAACTTATGCTCAAACTCATTAACAAACTCATTATTTCGTATGCTCTACGTATTAAACCATACATATTCACATTTACACATACACATTTTAATAATTTTTTTTTATCTGTATTAGCTGTTATCGTTCTGAGGTTTGACGTCTTAGGTGAACTTCAATTTTTCATTACAATACGGTATCTATTAACTTGTAGTATATTGTTCTGCCACGGCTCAATTTTCTCTTTTTTAGACAACATGTGAGATGGTTATGATTAATTATATCATACCCATTAAAGTTCATATTACATTTATGAATATATTTGCTCCATAATTAACTTCTTCTTCTTATCTTCTTGTTATATTTAAAAAAATATAATTAGCAAAAATAATGCAACATATTTTATCAATATTTAACAAAATGAGTATATTTCATCATACACTGTTTCCGCCTTTATCAATAAGTAAAATTTCGATTTATACAATTAATTAATTTTTCTTTTTTAATTATAATTGTGTTTTGTTGTACATTTCAGTTGGAGAAAGGATAATCTTTTGTCATAGCTCAGTACCGATATAAAACTATTCGTTAGCCTGATTGTCTTGATAGATTCATAAACCGTGTATCTATTCGTTATTCTATTTAAAAACTTGAGACATTTTAAGATTCTATTTAAAAAGTCTATGTAATGTAATGTCTGTGTATAAGAGATTTATTTGAATCAATGTATATTTATCCCCTGACCTTAATTATTCTACGTAATTAGATATTTGTTATGTTTACCTCATAAAGTATATCCCGATATTTTGTTATTGCTTTAGATCTTTTAGTAGATGACAATTTTATTCGTGAAAAATAAAAAGATTAAATTTTTATTTTATCAGCAGTTTGGAAAGGTGTATAAACAGCAGGAATATTTTTATGCCTTCTTTAAACGTTAATCATCTAATAATATATTACAACTTTGAATTTAACTTTAAGCAGTCTTTCTTTGTTAGTTTCTTGTGAAAAGAGCTATAGATTTTTTGAGCTTAAAAAATTAATTTTTCTATTTTCAAAAAATATTATCCTTAGACTCATTACTGTAATTTGAAAAAGTTAATTTCTGTGATTTTTTTTGAACTCTAGAAAATGTGATTGGAATAAGCTATATGATTTTCAAAATGCTGTTTCGACTAAGGATTACTGTTATTACTTACTGAATAGTGCTTTTTGCTTGGACAGAACAATCAATTATAAAGCCAATTAATTAAAATAGCCAGTTTGCTAGCTAAAAAAATTTTTTTTAAATGTAAAAACTCAAAAAACAAAAATGCGTGTTAGAAAGCCTACTGTTTAAGTAGGTTTTCTTGCAACTTATTTAGCTCTAAATATTATTTAGATAACATTAAAAATATAATGTACGGAATTTTGTAGCATTAATTAATACTGAAATTTCTATATCCTTGCATATAAATTACAAGGTGAAATTAATTAAAATATTAAAAACTTCTGGGAATTATTTGAAAAATAAGAATGAATTGAGATCTGAAAGGAATTGTTTTAATTTGAATGGAAATAAGTTCACCCGTGTGGGCTTATCGCAGGTTTCAGCGGATAATTTTTCTTTTACATACAAAAACAATAATAATTATTCAATGATTAATTATGCCTTTTACTTCCCCCAACTCAGGACGATTGTTCTAACGGTCCTGATGGGTTCTAGCTTACAATATAAATTGTTTGCAAGCTCTTTTAGGTTATTTTTAATCTAGAGACTAAATATTTACAAAAATGAACAATTAGGGATTACGTAAAAAAGGGCCTAATTTCTGCAGTTTACTTAAGTCATTTCTGTTACCAGTTAAATTATATCTAAATTTATTCAAAATTTTTATTTTAAATTCCGTTGAAAATATTTCTGAAAAATAATTATAATTATTATTATTATCATAGAAACGAGTGTTAGATAACATTAAATCTCTCCTTTTTAGCAAGGATTTATGTTTAAACATTCTACCGTTTCTAATCTATTGTATCTTATTCGTTTTGTTTTATTAAAACTAGATAAACAGCATCGATTGATTTTATTCATTTCGACTTTAAAAACTATTTATTCAATAAATTTTAATGTCCTCTTGAATAAAACAGCTACAGACGGTATTGTAGGTGATTTAATCCTTTTTCCAGTGCTTATTTAAGTAACAGAATGCCATATGAAATCTTCATTAACTTGAGATGTTGTGGAATCACAAAGGCAGTACTAATGAGTCATCAGTGCCTGCATTTAACCCTGTTAACCAATTAATGAAATGCCTAGTTGAATCTGAAGTTCCAAAGTTTTGTTATTTGTTGATTATGTGAAACTTTATTGGACAATATTTTTTTTTCTCTTACAAAAAGACTTGAATAATATTAATGAATAGAACATAAAATACTATTAATATATGAATAACGCTAAGCATTTCTGATACTAAATTTTTGAATTTTATAAGTAGAAGAATTTAAAATATCTTCAAATATAGGTGGTGAGCGTTATAGTGTGAATTTTATTAGAGATCATGTTGATAGTGGAATAGTGAATTCCTTTCTTGAATTTAAAATCCATTTATCTCACGTTTAAAGAACGCTAATAAGTCACTTGGTTAATATTTTATAAGTGCAACAATTTTAATAATATTAATCTTATATAACCTTTATACTATTTACAAATAAGTAGTACAGTTTACAGGTAGTATTAACCACACATCTAAGGAATGCTCGAACTGAGACTGTACAAGACTACACTTCATTTCCACTCATACATATCATCCTCTGAAGTATTATCTGAAAGGTAATTACCGGAGGCTAAACAGGAAAAAGAAAGAAAGAGTGAAGTACTGTTTGCCGGCCTTCGTGGCGCGAGTAGTAACGTCTCGGCCTTTCATCCGGAGGTCCCAGGTTCGAATCCCGGTCAGGTATGGCATTTTCTCACACGTTACAAATCATTCATCTCATCCTCTGAAACAATACCTAACGGTAGTCCCGCAGGTCAAAAAAAAAAAAGAAAAAGTAGTACAGTTTAAAATATGGCGTTTATGTTTGGCAATCCTTTTATCAAGATACAACTAATGACATTGATAAAAATCAAAATGGATTTCTAAGGTACCTAATTCAAAGATGTTCAATACTTTGTATTATTTTGCGTTCTCAAATTTTAACACCATTTAATATTTCTCTTCAATGTTCGTTTTCTCAAAGTTAACTACCAAACGAAACTGAATACCAATACTCTACGTTCAAACAAGGCAAAAAAAGCAAAAAAAAAAAAAATAAAAGAAAATATATTTATATTTTGATCTACCTTTTTTTTTATAAGTTGCACGAGTATATTTGAAATATTTTAAATAACTAAATTCATATTTCAGAATCTATTATTAGTTTATTAAATTATTATGTTGCTTGTAACAAAATTAAACCAGTTAATTTTGTTTTCATCCCATTTATTAAAATAAAATATCATTGCAACTTTTATTATTTTATAACATTATGACTAAATAATAAATTGAACACAGTTATCTGTGTTTGAAAATCGTTTTACAAAATTGAAAAACTCTTGTGAGATATCCGTACATTTGATTGATTGATTAATGTTATATTTTGTAGCACTTCTTCTTATTCTAGAGCTGGTATTTTTTTCTCTTTTTCATTATCCTTCACTTTATTAATAAACTTGTAAATTTTATTAAATAATCTTATTTGAGAAATAGGTTTATGTTTTTTACATTTATGATAAAATTGTGATTTAATTTTTTTTTAATGTCTATTATTGATTGTAAAGATAATCTTTTTAAGTAAAACAAATTTATGAATTATTTTAATTAATGTAAAGGTAATAAAAACGGTGACTGTCATTTGTAAAATTTGTAGTTGATAAGACTCAAAGAGAATTTTATCTTTCTGGAAAGATTTTAATAATTAAAATATTTTACGCCGGTATTTTCTTTAAAGACTACACTTATCGTGGTAGAGATAAAATGGGACTTTGATAATTATTGATTCATGATATAAACTTATATTACTTACTTAAAAAAAAAAAAAAAATTAAAAAATGTTATCCTTCTTAACAGTTTTCATGAAGCTTGGTAATGGCTTTTTAAAGTTATATTTTAATTTCCGATTGCTATAAACAATAATTTTTTTTTTCTACGTAGATGTGTTTTTATGTTACTTTAGAATTAATGTTTAATTTCCATCATGTATTTGGGACAAGTAAGATTATTATACCAACTATTTCTTCAGATAAAAAGACTTAATTTTTAATAAAATAATGTAATATAATGTAATACGGTATTTTAATAATCATAATGGTAAAGGATTTGCGTTTGTGTTTTAAATTAAATTTATTACTGGGTTTTATGAATAACATTCAAAATTACAAGCTAATACGTATTTGGTTTGGAAAATGTCAATAAATTAGCTGTAATTTTAATCCAGCGGAATGACATCTTCCAAAATTCTAAAAGAGATTAATATATCTTTTCTATCTAAACATACATTTGCATGTTCAGAAAATTTATTTAATGTTATTATTATTACTATTATTATTATTTATATTAAATCATGTTATAATAATCACTTGTAAATTTCTGTGTTTTATATGATTTTGACACTATCGACATCTAAATTAAAACAAATTATTTAATAAAGTAATTATTTATTCATTTAAATTTTGTATATTGATAATGTTTCATCATATAATTTTTATTTAGTATTAAAATATGAAAATTAATATTGTTTTATCATCAGAAAAAAAAAGTATTTTTACGGCTTGTTTTCGCAAATCTCAAAAGCTGTTGATCCATGGGAGTGGATTATTGTGCGAAGTTGTCCACTGGAGTAGTAGTGAGTAGATAGAGAACGTGACATATTTAGTTCGATATATTTTTCGGCGTAATGTATATTTCTACAGTAATTTATTTCATAAAACTTCTAATCAATTGAAGGCATTCTGTGAATGGTTATATCATGTATATTTTATTTAAATAAATATTTGCGCTCTAAAATTTGATTTTGTTCTATTTTAATTAGGAGATTATATGTACCATAGTTACATCCTTTAATATGTTGATCAATAGGCTCATCTCTTGAAAGAAATGTGAAGAAATCTTATTTCAAATTCTTATTCATGAAAATCAAGTAACCTGTAATTTTCGTTCTACTTTTGTAAAGGTCAAAAATTTTGTGACAAATTTTGTAAAAATCCAATATTGTTTAGTTTTCAGATAAAGAATTTAAAAATAAAAAATATTTAAAATTTTGGGGTAGTTCACAAAGCTCAGCTTCCAGGATTATTCAACCTGCAATATTTTACTCTAGCATCTACAAAATCAACAAATTTGTCCTTTGGCTGTTTCATCGTACGGTATTATATTGTTTGACTTCATAGTGTAATATTACGTATTACTCATTATGGTGTATTAAAAGAGTACAAGGAACTATGAACTATTTGATTTCTCTAATTTCCGCTTTACTGCCATTACTAAAAGTTTAATGAATGAATGTATAAATAGTAAAGCTAAATGTGACTTGTATTTTAATACGGTTTGTATGTCGATATACAATTTTATCTTGAACTCTGAGAAAAGTACAACGGGAAACCACATCATTCCTCATTTTCTGCATGCGTTACGTGTAAAGCCCCTGACTTCAGTTTCCTGTATTTTTTTTGCGTTATATGAGCATGGTTTCCAAGGTCATTGCCCTCATATTTGTTTAAAAAAAATAAAAATAAAATCAGCAGGATCGTCGGATGTAAGGGTGTATTTTTTCTGTTTAATAAAATACAAAAATAAACGTTACATGAAACAATTAAATAACTCCCCACACATGTAAAACTTACAGGATGTAAAAATCTCTGATATTTACATAAAACAAAAAAAAAACTAAAACAATAAACACACATCAAAATAAATTACACAAAACATATTGGACAATACCATGTAAATTTGTGAATCCTATGTTTGGGTGTAAAGTGCCTTCGCGTAGGTAGATTTTCAGTCAAGCATAACACATTCTGACTTTTTCAAAGGCTTTCTATAAACGTGTTAGTAATCCGTTGGCATATAGAGCCAACGTATTAGTTGCTTTGTAAGCAACTAATTTTTCTTCTTTGCTATTTTCAAAATCAGTAGCAACATCTCTAAGTTCGTAACTCTTTCTGAGATTTTCATAAAATTTAGCGATCTGATTATTTTCGTGATCTTATAATATCTTCCAGTAGATGCTTAACAGTAAGTGGTTTATCACATACATTGCACATTTTTCTCCGCGGTTAACAAATATAAATCTGTTACGGGTAAGAATCGGTCACACATTTGTTTATGTGTGACCGATTCTAAAAAGCAATGCAGGTCACGGATTTTTGACAACATCCATTGATGTTCCATTGAAAAATCGACTTGTTTATATTAGGCAGTTAATTAATTTCGGGGTTTGCTGTTTGTCCTACCCTTTTTTCTCTTCTTACCCATCTTCCGGTCACACTTAACGTAGTATGAAAGAAGAAAGATTTTGTTAACAGCTACACAGTATACTCCTCTATTTTATTAATTTATCAGTCGGATCATTACACTTTCCGAAGAGTTAATTGAAACCACAATTCCTATCCATTTTGTTGAATTCCCTCTGTATTTAATCTTATAATTTTATTCTTACATAACTTCAGTTAAGTAAGTTTCATATATTCTCTAGTTTCATATATTAAAGGTATTTAAAATGATTTGATTCGATGTTTTGATTTTATAATCACTCAGGGATAATTCATACAAATCTATGATTTAATAATAACCATCACAATAATAGCTTCACATTTTCTTAAACCAGTTTTGTAGTTATTATATGGAAAAGAATTCCATCAAATTTATTGTAGTTCATTCACCGTCTGATCATTATGAATCTTAGTCAGAGAATTTATTACTATTATTTCAATGGATACATATAAATTTAGGACTATAGTGAATAAATTTTGTAAAAAGTTATCCTGTTTGGTCTTTCGTAGCAGTTTTTAACATGTGATCTGACCTCAGATCATTCAATTTTGATAACTCAAATATAAATTAATTTTTTTTTCCGGTGAGATGGAGGAACCCCATTTGCGGGCAGAGTGTCGCTCGCTAACAGGTTCCGCAAGATGTTACCAAGAGTGTGTATGTATGCCTGCGCCCTACCATCTAAACCTCCTATCTCACCGGGCTCCCTCTCGGGGCCGAACCCACAATTAAGCATTACTCAGCCCCGGGAGGATTCTCGAGCTCGGAGGATACAGAGTCCCCGTCCATCTCCATCGCCCATCCACGCAAGCGCGGACGCGCGACGGCTCTGCAGGAGGCTGTCCTTCACCCCCTCGCCCGATCGTCCTTATCTTCTCAGCCTCTGTCGTGACTCACACCATATAAACTCTCACTAGAGCCTCTCCAGCTAAAAGCCACTTCTCCGCTCCTGATTGTCCTATATATGCTCGGGAAGAGTGAGATCCTGTTAGCATTGGACAGTAATAACTTAAAATTTCGGTGATCCTTTACACATCCAGCTTCCCGTACGGTGTCCTGTGGCGCCAGAGTCCAGAAATTTTGTAGCTTCTATACGGTTGTCGGCTTTGTGTCCACTGTCCCCATAGTTTTACCAAAGGGCAGTCCGTTTCGGTCCACGGCACTCCGAAGTTCTTTGGCCAACACCCCAATATCTGTAACACTTAATGTTGTCCGCCATGATTTCCACCCTGTTGGACTGCCAACCTGTCTTAATTCGTGCCTTTTTGGCCAAAATCTTTGCCTCTCGCTGAGGAAGCCAGCCCTAAGAGTATCTCCATATGCCAGGTGAATAGAAGAGGTCAGCATGGGGACCTCAGAGCCCACCTCCTTTCGTATAGCTTGCTTCACGTCTGCTTGGGTCGTATCTAGATTTAGATCCTCAAGACATAGAGAAAGCAACCGCAAGTCCCTTCATCGATCACAAATTATTACTCCCTGAACAGTCGCACCAATCCTGTTCTTGTTAACCACGTTTTTTGAGCCCGTATCTCGGACTCTGATTTTTACTGTACCTGCACGACCTCTACGCACCGATAAAATGTTGTCAGCAATGTCACTGCCAATACCGCCCTTAACCTGCTTCAATAAATCGGTGTAGTTAACTCCTTCTTGGCTTGCTGTCACCACCGCCGTTTTGGGATCCCTAGAAATAGTTGCCCTGGATGTGGAAACTTCAATGATATGCAAAGGCAGCTTATCCGGGGACTGCTATTCCCTCCTGGCCCAAAACTTCATGTTCTTATGAAAGCAATCACCAAGTGGGTCGTCAGACGCAAAGAAAACGAGATCGTAGCATTCTGCACCCCGAATTTTTGTTAAGGTCGTTATGTATCAACCACCAATACATAAACTTTCGACAGGTCTGAGTCCTCGTTATCTTGATAGAAAGTATCAGTACTCTGAGAATCCCTCAGCACTGTCCCACTAGGGATAAAAGTTTTCGAATTAAGCTTTCTGCCTACCCCAGACACACTTTCGCATACTGTGGAGGCACAGGAACTACTCCTTGCCATGGCCCTGTCTAGGAGGAAGACGTAGCAGCCATCCACACTTTCATCGGGGAGGTCTCGCTTAACGTTGACTTTAGCGTAGAAGTCCGTGCTCCAGCAAGAGCCAATCACAAGACACAAAGACCCGATCAATCATGGCGTGACTTACGCTGGAAGTTTGGGTCTACTTGTCCTGCCTGCTTGCGCCGCCACAAACCAGATCCTAACTGAGATCGACAAAATGTTGCGTCATAGACCTCACATCCCGAGCAAAGGTTCTAATTCTCTTAACATCAACCTGTAATGCAGTAGCAATGCTGTAGCGCCAAACGAGAGCTTCCTCTCCTTAACGGGAGGACGACTCGATTTAGCTTGTATACAGGACGGCCTAGTCTGTTCCCCTCCACTGCACTCTCACTGGTCTGTGGTCCGTGAGGTGGCAATGGCACGCTTTTTGGTTGCAGCGGCCAGGTCCAATTTTTCGTCAGTTTCCCCACATGATGAACCCATAACATCGCTGTCGTTCATTTCCGGATCAGTCAGCCGCCTACGCTCATTAGAGCTTCTACAATGGCTTGTAGCATGTTGTTATTATCATCAGAACCCTTACAGACACACCTAACAGCTTTGACCTCCCTTGCCAGATCACCTCTTGTCTTGATACCTCTAGTAGAGCTGCCCGATTTTTTTATTTATCGCTTTGTCCATTGTGGGATCTGACATGACAGAATTAATGTTATCGCACACTTTACCCAAACAAAATAACGTAACGTTATTACGTATAAATTGGTCACACAAAAACATCCCGAATAAGGAAAAAGGTTTTCTACGTTTTCTACGAAAAAAACAACAATCAGTAAAGGACAAAATTATTCATTTACCGCCAAAAAATAAATAATAAGAATAAATCAAACACAAAAGTATAAAATATCACCTTTAAGATATTAAAAAATAGCAACCAGCCCACGGTTGCTATTGGGGACGAGTCCAAATATTTACACTTCAATATAAAGTATAAATAAAAGTAAATATCATAAAAATTCGCTCTAAAAACTTCTGAAATTGCTTTTAACGTGTTGTGAAAAACACTAAACAACGTCCGGTGCACAAAAGTGTATCCGGAAGCTTGGAATTCTAAAATAAAGTTAGACTATTCGGAAAAATTTAATCCCGATAGGCGATAACAAAAACGAAAGAAACAAAACCAAAAAAACAAAGAAAACACGAAAATAATTAAACAACTTTAATAAAAAATAATTAACTAACGAACACAGACAGAAAAAACAACAAAAACGCTGCACTTAAGCACTGAAAGTTAACGTAATCACGATGAGCGGTTCGGTCAACCAACTCAAAACTACGTATAAATATAATCTAACCTGAGTATTATATTTAGAACGTTCAGAACGTTAAATTTAGAACTTTTAAAGAATGTCTTTTTCTGTTTCTGTATGTGAGAAATCGCCAATAACTTTTCATTCATAAGTTACATAAATATATATATAATTATATACTACCCTGGCAGGGCGGAATCCCTGGAACCCAGACGCGTTCGTTATGCTCATGGTTGTCCGAAAATTTAGTATTTATACTTTTTGTTCAACATCCAGGTGCTGATCTCTTTCCTCATTGGTTTCTTGTTCTCTTGAAACCCAGCTACGCTTAACGGCACTTGATAATCGTTCTAATATCTTTTTTAGGAAAAAATGAAAAAAAAAATTAAAAACTACACGGAAAGAAGAACAAAAATGAATAATGAAAGGGAACGTTATGTAAAAAAAAAAAAAAGGAAAATATGAAGAAGAAAGTATTGAGCCTTTACAAATATGTAAAAAAAAAAAAATATATATATAAAAGGCAGATAGTAGTAACTATAGTAGTATGAATATTAAATATTTTACAGATATTCATTAAACAAAAATGGATTAGTTATTTTACTTAATTTTATTTCTATTGACATGGTGACAGAAATATAATGGAGTAAAAGGATTAATTTTTGTTTCTCTAATGAACATTTTTAATTCAAAACTTTACTTCCAAGGGCGCTAGGGCCTCGATCTTAGCTTAAAATCTTCCTTAGGATAACTCGAATATATCCTGAAAATTTCAAAGCAGTTAGTCGATTGGTTCTCTCGTGATGCTGTTGCAAACAAACAGAAAAACTTTCGCATTATAAGATATATGACTCCGCGCTCGCATGCGTGTGTGTGTGTAACTACTCTAACTATGAATCAAGCATAACTAACTACCGTCTATAAATGAGTAATATAAATATATAACTTATATAGAGTATAAATGTAACATATATTAATATACATGTAATACTCATATATGAGTATAATACAACAATTTAGTATGTACAATTAGTACATTTAAAAGTGTTTATGGGCTTATAACCAAAAATTAAAAAAAAAAAATTATATGAAAGAAACTATGTTAAAGTTGTACGTCACCATCGCTGTAGCTACTCCATTATATGGTTTTGAGGCTTGGATTTTAAGGAGAAATAGAATTAAGCTCTGTACAGGCCACCGAAATGAACTTCTTTTGGGACCTTAAAGATGAAACAAGAATGTATGGATCACCCAATTAGGATCTAAGAAGAGAGTTCAATATTACTTCTAACAAATTATAGGTGAGCGATGCAATGAATATGTAGGAAAAATAGAGGGATCAAGAATTTCCAAACAGACTCTCAACTATCCACCGTTGAAAAACCGGGAGAGAGGACGACCGAGGAAGCACTGGAATCCCGAACAAATCTATGACCTACTAGTATATCATTTTGTGGAAATGATGATGGGTATTTCCTGTGATTTATTACTCGTTTTCCCTATTCTATGAGACAGTAAGGAAAAATAAACTCTTTCCTTGATATCAAAGGATACTCACCTTTAAATCACCTGTTCTAAGAAATTTGTATTGTTTGATTTTTTTTCTATTAAAAATAAATCTACTGCATCTTCCTTAGTTTGATGGCATTCAGTTACAGAAGTGGAAGTAGTTTAAAATGTTTTGTTGCTGACCTAATAATTGAAATACGCTATGAAACTGAAGTGACGAGTTTTTGATTATGCGGTGACCCAGTCAATACCTTTTCCTAATCTATCTGAAAGCAGCCAATTCAATACGAAAATTATCGCGATGTCATATAAACTTTATTCAAATCGAAGCCAGTCATACACATCTTAACTTTTAGCTTTGATCAATCAGTACCCAGTGAATAAGGTAATAATCAAATTACTAATGTTACAATCCTTAATTTTATGATGAGTAATTAGTTGATTCATTGTTGTTTTCAAGTGACTTTGACAATTCTTTCCAGCATTGTTTGTTAGTATAATTTATAATAAATTAGGGCTGTTACTGTAAATTGTTATTCACTATAAAGTGTTAAATAAAATATTTTAAGACAAACATTTTAAATGCTAACTGTATTACATAGATAAAAAAGAAGAAAACTGTTGTTTAAATGATGATATTTTCTTTGTAACGAGGCAGGGTATCCCATTGAAAAAAAGGCTGGTTACTTCGTCTGTTATATGGGGCACGTGGCGAGTTGTGGTCTGTGAAGAGGAAGGTATGGGTTTGGAATCGAGGACTGGATAGTAGGAGGGTAGAAGAGGAGGTAATTGCGGCATTAAACGAAGCGGGATTGAATCTGATTGGACCGGGTTATTCAGAATAAGAGAAGAGGCTGAGGCTTCTTCCTTCGTATAGTCTACTGTTTGCGATGCTAGTCTTTTTACAATGAGAAGTTGATAGTATTCAAGACGCGTTTTTAGACGGTACTACTATAACGTTTTATTTTAGTGTTCGTTTCCTTCCTTTCTTTACTGTTTTTTTAATTCTTTTGTTTTATTCCTTTTTTCCAACACCTATTGTTTCATTATTTTAATCTACTAATTTCATTAATGTTGACAAATTTTTATTATTCTTCAGTTACCGCATGTTTTTATTTAATGTTTATTGCCTTATGTAGTTGCATTTTATATAATCATTATTAATTTTTACTATAGAAAAATATTTATAAAGAAATAAGAGAATAAAGAAACATTACATCATATACACCTACATTAGAATCTGTTTATCCGACATTAGTCATTACTTCTCCAAGATGGATATAAAAATAAACGGATAATTGAACAGTCATGTTGAAAATAACAAATATGAATGAAGATACCAAAAGTTTTACTTATTTATGAAACAAAACTACTCTAATATACTACAAGTCGAGAGTTCTGAGGTTCAAATCCTAATAAAGGAAGTTGGCTTTTATTCTGATTTGAATACCAGATCGTGGACAACGGTGCTCTTTGGTGGTTGGGTTTCAATTAACCACAAATCTCAGGAACGGTCGACCTGAGACTGTACAAGACTACACTTCATTTCCATTCATACATATCATCCTTTGAAGTAATACCTTACCGTGGTTCCGGAGGCTAAACAGAAAAAGAGAGCTGATACGTCACTAGTAACTTTAATTGTTGGGTAGATCTTCTCATAAGAAATTAACGAAATAAAGTTAATATATTTATTCTAAATAAATTATCTATATAGCAATATTTTTCGAAAAATTAATATTTTATGAGTTTGAGTTACACTCATTATATTACCTACATTGACTGTATTAACGATTTGCAAACAACAAATAGAAACAATTCCTCATCATTACGTAACATTATAGTGATTTTGTTATGATAATTTAGTTATTCATTCGTTTTTGGTTTTTTGAAAATGGTTACCTCCCATATGCTTGAAGTTTGTGGAGAACAATGTAAAATGAAAATTTTTAAGCACGTAGAAAATACCAAGCCTAACCGAAATTCGGACCTGGAACATTCTGGATGAAATGTTGTGAGCTTATAAATCCTTTAATATATGATTTCATCAACAAGAATTCTCCTGAAATTTTTTCCTCAAATTGAATTAAAATTAAAAACGTCTAAGCTTACCTTGTTTTACAACTGCTATGTAAATAACACCAGTTTAGTTATCAGTGTTGAATTTTTGTTTATTTTTTTATTGGATTTAAATTTAATTAATTTTTTTACTTCTGTTTCTCTTGATCCTTTCTCATTCTCAATTTTTTTTTTCTAATAGAATCAAAGCAAGGTTCCAAGGGAATACGGATCAACTTGATCATACCTACTCTGTTGCATACATATATATGAGTATACACACACACACACACACACACACACACACACACACATATATATATATATATATATATATATATATTACTGGTTTAACATATTCTTTCTTTTACATTTTTTTTCATTTTAGAATTTTTATTGGTTTTACATTTATATAACAGAGAATTCTTTAAGCTAAACTAAAAAAGAAACAAAAAAAAAACATCAAGCAAATAAATATAGGTGAACTACTTTTTCAAATCTGTAAAAGGAGTTGTAGTATGTAAACCAGATTATGTTGATAGAAATGTTTATTTTTATAATATTCCAGAATAATAAATTCGTTATTTATTTTTTTACTGTTCTGGAAAATGTTTAAAAGTTTTGGATAAAACCTATGTTGTTAGTTGTATTTCATCATCCAGTTAGGGTCAGCCTGGTGGTTAAAGAAAAACTAAGGTGTTACCTCTCATTCGTTTTATCATTTTCTTTGTTCAACGTATACGTATGTGAGTATAAATGTGTTCCAGTGTGCAGCTATGTCTGTGCGCGCGCCCTCAGGGTCAAGTCTGGGGGGGACGTGTTCAGGCAATATGTAGCCACTTACGTGCTCGAGAGATTTACACTGCCGTTATACCGGGGGGGCCCCCATTACTGTCTTGAATGGCCCCCCACAAGCCAGCCGATCAATGCCTTGATCGGCTATTTTTCTCTCTTCTGTCGCGAGTTATCACCAAAGGTTATCAAGTTAGCCGCATCTGCAGGAGAAATAAAGCTACTTGTGCTCGTCGGGTTTACTGTTTTCATCTTTCCCCAAACTCCTTTCATTCAGAATAATACCATTTTTAACCTCGTTTTTACCTTTTCTTCACTTTAAACTTAAAACCTATTTTATAATCTCTTTAAAAGTAAAATAAAGACGCTTAAACACTTCACCTTTACGATCCGTTATTTACTAAAATAAACTAGATTACTTTATTATTAATACACTACTAGATTTAAAACAAAATCAAACTTTACTTCTTTAATTTGATTTTTTTTTTTTTTTATGAAATAAACACAAAGTTTAACATAACCAGAAACTGAAATATAACCAGAAACCGAAACCAATTAATTAACCAGAAACTGAAATATAGTTTTTTTTTAAGTATAGAAGATTTATTTGTAAGTAATTTAAGTGTTTTTGAATTTTCGAAGGGGTTACCAGAAAAATTTATAAATTATTTTTCGTTGTAAAACGTCATTTAAGAATGAATTGTTTTTAACCAAATTGGAGTTTTTGCAAATTATTTATCTCTAAAATAAATAATCCATTAAATTCAATTTAACTGAATAAATAATTTAATATTAAATCAAATTAATAGAATGAAAAGAATATGGTGTACTATATTAACTTTTTAATATTTATATGAAAATCTGATGTGAACACCACATGACTTCCTTCTACGCCTATTAAATTACATACACACATTTTTTTTTTTTAAATGAAAAGTACATAAAATTTTATTTCTTTAATAACTTTTGATATTTTTTCATATTTTTTTTTTATTGTTATTATTGAATTATTATTTATCGTAAATTTTTTTTTTACGATAAATAATATTTTTATATTGATTAATAAATCAATATATTTAAAAAAAAGGTTAAAAAAAAAGAGATGAAGTCTGATTCGAATCGATGTGCCTTCCTCTCGTAAGATCCACATATTTCATTAATTAAAATTTTATTTGGCTATAATTCTGGAACCAATGAATATAAGTACTACTTATGATACGTCGTTGAAAAGCTCTCAATGAGGGCTTACTGCTGCAGTTAAGAAAAAGTTCAAAATCCAAATGTTTTAGATTTTGGGCTTTATTGAACACTTTGGTTCAGTCGATTTCAAGGTCTAAACGGGATGTGCACAAGTAGATGTTACAACAGTGTTAAATACAAAATTTCAACATTTTGTGGCTAATCTTTTTTTAGTTATCCGAGATACATATGTACGTACTTTCATACATACATACATACGTAAGTACAGACGTCACGCCGAAACTAGTCAAAATGGATTCAGGGATGGTCAAAATGGATATTTCCGTTGAAATCTGGAAAACGAAATTTATCGCGATCATAATACTTCCTTTACTTCGTACAAGGAAATAAAAATGCTAATAATTACCAAAATTACATATATATATATATATATATATATATATATATATATATATATATATATATATATGTAGGTAAAACTATCTGTTAGATAGACAAATAAATAATAATAAATACCAATATAAATCACCTTGAATATTTTTTAACTGTGTACGTTAGATAATTATAAACTGATAGGAGAATATAAATTAGAATCAATTATTGCTTTCCTGCACTACTTTTTGGTATGCGTATTGAACACTTTCCGGATGCGAAATTACGCAATACAACCAAACAGTGGTTGGAGTCTACACAAAGTGTTTGTATTCTGCAGAAATACTTCTGTATAAATATTAAAATATCAGATGCACCCTATTAAAATCAATTTTAGAAATACTTATATTAAAACAAGTTCTATTGTACTTTCATTTGAAATTGTAGAAATAAAATTCATAGGAAATTCAAATGCGATTCTAGATGTCAAAATTGCCTAATTTCATTTAATTGCAAAATTTTTATTTTATCTTTAATTTTTAAATTAATTTCATTTAATTAATTAGCAATTTACTTTTCTAAAATCGTAAATACATTTAGAGAGATTTTCAGCTTCAGTATATGGTAATTCACTAAGTCTTGAGTTTTCACTAAGGTCTGGTGTTCTGCCTGGCGAAAGGTCCCTTACGCCACCGCTGTCTCAAACCTTCATTTCCATTTCTGTCCCAAACCTTCTTCGTCTCGTTGTAGTTTCCAGTCACCTCATATACACAGTTTATCTTTCTTCTTTCTCACTTCCCGTCTTCTTCTATTGACCTTTCCAATGTAATTACCAAGATTTCACTTCCACTAACCATACGTCCTTACCAGTTTCCTTTTCCTTTTGTGTATTTCCCTAATAAGTGCTCTTTCTTCTTTAATCGTATTTATTATTTTTGATAAAGTAAATTCCTCACTTTATCTGTCCATCTTATTTTCTACATCTTTCCCTATACTCACAATTCAAAGCCTCAGTCTAGTCCTTCTCCCTCTTCCTCATCATCCGTGCTTCACTTCCATTCGACAAGATACTCCATACATTCCAATTGGCTAACATCTTGCTTAAGTCTAAGTCAAGGCTTTTATTACATAGTAATTTCCTTTTACCGAAGAAATCCTTCACTTTTTTATTTTTTTTTGGCGCACAACGAAGGTTCGTTATTAGTGCGCGAAAGTAATGATTTTACAATATGTAAACTAATTTTTTAAGTACATGCGCTAAGTATAACGATAAATAAACTAAATAACCGAAAAAAAATTAAAAAATAAAATTAACAAACAAATCGCACTATAACACAGGTAAAGTTGGAAAAGTTAAGTCACAATATAAAATACTAAGAAAACATATTGTATTAAGTATTAGATAGTCGAACATAGATGTCCGGCTTTAAGAAAGAACAAGATATTCGATAACATCCTCAGATTGTTTCGTAGAATATCTTGGTTGGACGCCACATAACACACCAGTCCACAAGGATGTGGTGTGTCGTTAGTTGGCAGTTGCAGCGAACACAAACTGTTGCATCGATCTGATTCATTGGTATGCACTATTTGCAACAGCAAATAATAACAACCTCCTCTCGACGGTTTTCCGGTTTGAAGAACTCCATGACAGTACAGTATCCTTGATGTATCGGAGTTTATTGTCTATTGCAGCAGACCAGTCACCTTGCCACTTCCTCGAAGAATTTTTTAACAGAATTAATCAAATCGATTGAAGTAACATGTGTAATGAAAGGCTGTTGGCTACATGCGTCTCTAGCAGCGGAATACACACGTTCATTACCCGGGCATTACGCGTCCATTCCTACATGGCTAGGGATCCAGCGGAAAACTCACTTGTGTGTTGCGATGGTTCAACTCAGCGACTACGTTATGAATTTCGGTTCATTATGTAAGAATAAATATAAATCTTCTAAAACTTGGAGTGCGCTAAACGAATCGCTACAAATAAGGATTGACGGTATTTTTTATGAATGATATTAAAAGCCTTACTGATGGCGTATAGTTCATCATTGTAGACACTTTTAATAACAGATTGACCGAACATAAGTTCTATCATTTACAACAAAAGTGCATTCAACGGTATTCTGTTTCAACCCATCTGTGAATACTACCGAATGTGGGTTTTTTTATAGAAGTTGGTAAAACATTTCCTGAAAGAGGACAGGAATTGTTGATTTTTTTTATGTAAATTTTTTCTTTTATTATTATGTATAATTTTTTTAATTAAATTGTAATAATAGTACTCGTATTGTGTACGCTTATTTTTCTTTTGAAATATTATCTACAGTAAAATATTTATACTTACTATTGTACAACAAATAGGAGATTGTCAGAATTTAATGATAATTATAGTTATAGTATAGTATTATTAATATTATTATTACTGTTATTATTATTATTTATTCTACTATGATTTTAAAAACTTTTGTAGCTTACTTAATTTTGTACCCTCCAAAAATTTCATTTCAAAATTTTGCAGTTTCATCTTATGAATGTCTTTTCATCATACAGAAAATAAAAATAAATATAAAAATGCATTTTAAATACTTAACTAACACCTGTGGTTACTAAAGACTGTAGAAAGATGATATTGTATCTTTATATGTGTGCTTCTTGATAAATTTAGTAGTAAACTGATAGATATCCTAGTATTAACTGGAGTTAATACGGTTAATAGAGTTAATACATTAACTAGAGTTAATAGTATTATTAGAGTTAATACATTAACTAAAGTTAATACTAGGATGTACTAGGAAGAAGTATAGGTACTATATATTACCTATAGTATAGGTAATACTAGGAAGAAGTGTAGGCTATTACTAGATAATAGCCTACACTTCTTTCTTTGTGAATCTCACCCTAATTTAACGATTACTTTCCTCATACTTTTTTTGTCATTATTTTAATACCAAGCGTCATTAACTGAATTGATATAAATATTCTATAAAGTACCGCTAACTGCCAAGATCAAGATTATTGCTCTGTCAAGCGTCTTAGTAAAGGATTTACTACTTTAACTAAAAAAAAGTGATCTTTGGTTGGTAGTACCTCTGTAAATAAAATCTTCTAATTATCTTTGCTTCAACTTCTGATAGCTTCATTAAGTTTCTTTTGTAATATGTCAGTCTTAGTCTTCCTCTAGATTTCTTATTTTTATCATAGCCATCGGTTATTGTTTTATAACATTATTATGTCTCAGAATTGATTACGATTAATAAATTCTTCTGCCAGCAGGATGGTTGTTTTACTCGTTTTACGAAACAAATTATGTCTTCTTGTTTGGTCATCATTGTTAACCCGACATTATTTAACCTTGCCAGAGTAATGCCGTTATTGGGACAAGTGAGCGCTGCGCTCACATATAGATTTTCGTTTTTTTACCCATATTAAATGTCGTATATTTATTTGTGGCCATATTCAGTTTTTTTTTTATTAAAAAATTATTTGTTTATTTAAAATTAACAAAAAATCACATCGCACTACTATAAATTTGTTGGATAATTCTCAATAGAATGTTTGTATGACTTGTTGTTTCATCATTAGAAAATCTGGAAAAAATAGTTTCCATACCTCGTATGTTATTCTCACATTTCTAGCGATTGATTTGGCTCCTGGAGATTGGTTGACATTGTTTCTCGGTGGTTTATGTGTGTGCTGACTAGATGCGTGAATATTCCAAGTTGTAATATTGTCGCGGCCGATGAGTTGCAGGATAGGGTGGATATAACGGATCATCTTCGACAGGTGACTGGTCAATTTCACTGTCATGTATTTAATCAATATGAGACACGTCTGAATCAAGTTACTTCTGCTATTACCTTATAATTAATTTTTCGCTCCTCATCATCAAATTCATCTAACTATGCGAGTATTTGCTGTTTTTGGTTCATTGTAACAAACTTAACTCATTTTTTTATAAATTAAATATAAAATTAAACGTATAGATTTATGAAAATGAAAAATTCAGAATGAAACTAACGAAATTCTTACAAAAATTGGAGGAACAACACGGACAAAATTCTAGCACGGATAGTCGACGTGTGAGCACCACGCTCACTCTGACACAGTACTAATAAAAATAATTGAATACTGAGGATTTCCTGCAAGACAGAAATGCATCGTATTCCAAACACATGCGTAGGCAGCTGGACCGCGTTCTAAGTATCTACCGTAAGCATAAAGATAATAGGAAAGAAAATAATACCAATGCGAGCGTGGCGCTCACACGTCGAATAACGACGGGTTAATTTTGCTTCTTAAATAAAGAAATTCATTTCAATCATTTCCTTATTTAATATTGTATAATTTGTAATTTCTTACGTGCTATCTACTATAATTTTAGTTTTTCTTACACACTATTTTATCCATTATTTCTCAAACTGATCATTAAAATCCTTATCACATTTCACTATTACGATAATTTTATCAGGGAAGTATTGCATATTTATTCTCTTTTACCTTGTATTTTTATTCTCATGATTGTTTCTTGTGTTATTTTTTTTAAGTTTCCTGTATTTATATAGTAAAATAGAAAAGAGAGAGATTGAATAAAATGAGGAACACATAAAAATAATTTACATTTGTACACCATAGATATAATTTTTCTCTCTAATAATTGTACGGTGATTAAAATTTTTTATAACGTTTAAGTAACTTATTTCATTTTTATTTTGCAATAGTAAAAAAATTATTATGCATTTTCAGTTACTAAAATGAACAAAAATCTTTATCTCTATATTTTATTAATCTACTTTTTTTTAATATGTTTGATTAGATATTTTTGTATAAGTTTTTTATACAATATTTGTTATTAAGAATTTCGTGTATATTCAGTTTATTTTAATAAAAATATCACATATTATTTTATATGTAGTTGTTAATATTTATTTATATGGCTTGCAAATGAATTAATGGCAATAATATAAAAAATAGAAAATATTTTAATTAAATATTCCCTGTATCCGTTTTTATTAATTTCTAAATCCATCAAATTCCATCGTTGGATTAAAAATGACATACATATGAATTTAGAATATACACATGATTTA
This sequence comes from Lycorma delicatula, assembly GCF_047948215.1. Taxonomy (NCBI): domain Eukaryota; kingdom Metazoa; phylum Arthropoda; class Insecta; order Hemiptera; family Fulgoridae; genus Lycorma; species Lycorma delicatula. Next base: position 127,925,504 of record NC_134460.1, on the reverse strand, counting down.
ATATATATTTTTTTAATTTTTAACTTTTTTTATAACTCTACAGAAAGAGCAGCGTAAAAGTTAAATCGCTTTATTTATAAGTCATGCATTTGAAAAAAATAAAAAATATATATATATATTACAACTGGTATTTTTCCACTATATTTATACGTATTTTAATGAACAAGTTTTTTATAAGTTGTTGTTACACGGCTAATACTTTTATAACATGGCTTAATAAACAATTTGAGAATAAGGGACAATAATTTTATAAATCGTTATGCGATAGTGATGTAAACTGCTTTTTTATTTTATCAGTGGGAAACGAAGATCATTTTTAAATATTTTATATCTTTTTACACTTTTTTGTTGGGACGTAAATCCCTAAATTCTTACAATAGCCTGTTGAACAGAATAATGAAATCACACAGTATGATGTAATTAGAAGGGTAGTTTCTCGGTGGCGTTGGCCATCCAGAAACAGAAGTTGGCACGCTTCGATAAAGCTGGGAAAACCCCCGATGGGACACCCCAGAAGGTGCAAGACAAGGGGACAGAGACGACTACCACGGCTCCCTGAGATGACTGCGCATTGCCTAACGGCGAGGGCCGGTGGTCTTGTGAGGGTTTAAATATATAAAAAAAGAAAAAAGTATCTTGTAACTGTAATCATGGATGAATGATGGGATACTGCAGATCAGAATATCATTAAACTGGTTCAATTCTAAAGATAATAATGTAATTATTTTTAATTGGGTTCGAGTCCCAGTGTCAATATAGATTTATTAAATTTTAATTACCCATGTAATATCAGGAATAATTGACCTAATATTGTACAAAATTCACTTTCAAACTGTAACTAGGCTTGTAATATTTTCTAAGGTTGCGTAAAATAATAAAAAAATACAATACATAACATTATACTCGTGCATGAAGTAGAAGTAGAACTAACAATTCGGACTTATTTAATGGGCCTTAAAGTTTATGATGAACGAAATGAATTTTACTGTTTGAATAGAATACCAATTTTATTTTTAATTCTTAAATACTTACCAAGTTGATGTTATTAAAACAAAAATGATTTATTCGTAGGTATTTTGAAGAATAAAAGGTAGATGAAAGTGAAGTATGGTGGATGCAGTAATAGTAGTAGAACTTTGACAGCAGTTAAGTTTATTATCGTTGATATAAACGAGTGCAAGGTGTCACAATTCGTTCATGTGTACGTATCAGAGTTTTTTCAGTCTGTGAGTTAACATATTTTCTATACTATTTTTCGTATTTATGTCATATATTATTTAATAATCCTTTATTATATGTACGGCTGAAATAGATTATAATACATTACTGCTGTGTTTTACCTTGTCTTGTCCGCAATTCTGTTTTTGTACTCCGTTTATAAAATTTTACAGTACAAGAAACCCATCGGATTGATCTGGTGGGCAACTCGCCATCGCAGATTAGCTGATTTCGAAGTCGGCAGTTCTAAGTAAAGGCAGTTACATTAATACGGATTTGAATACTAGATCGTGAATACCGGTGTTCTTAGGTGGTTGAGTTTTCAATTAACCACACACCTCAGGAATGCTCGACCTGAGATTGTACAATATTACACTTCATTTACATTCATATATGTTATCATTAATCCTCTGAAGTAATACCTTACGGTGGTTCCGGAGGCTAAACAGAAAGAGAGAGTATAAGAAAGTATCCTTATCAGTAAAATAAATTTTCCCTACGTTTTGAGGTTCCATGAATCCAAAAAAATACAAAAAAGGAAGATTTTTAATGCACTTATGCGCGTTTATATTTTTTATTTCAAAACAGTTTTTCTTACAATAACCAAACTTTGACATAGGGCTTGGGCATTCATATTAGAGGGATGAGACTCCCCCATATGAGGGGAATATGAGTAATATGAATCCCTCATATTAGAGGGATTCATATTAGCGGATGAGATTATTGATAGGGGTTCCATATATATATTGAAGCTGATTGGATTTCATAAAAATTCTACATTTATGTATTTTCTTGTTTATCAAGCAATATCAACAAACAGATCGATAAAAATGTTTTGAAAAGATCTAATAAAACCACAACCATCCTAAAAATTTTAATATTTTAAAAAAAATTTGCTGTTTTAACTTAACGATTATTTGAAATTATTTTCTCTAAAAAAGATGCTAACGCTATAGAAAGAATTTTAAGTTTTAATCATGTATTTAGCTTAATAAATTATGCATAAAAATAGACGTTTTTATGTTTTCTATTTACCCAGTTTATCGTTTAATTAAAAGAAAATGTTTTTTTTTTGCACAGTATTATTTAAGTGGGTTAATAGACCTTTATCTAAAAAAAAGTACAAAGGAAATTTTAAAATGGTTTGGAAATAATTCATTTTTTGTTGACATCATCATAGAATATTATGATTACAGATTTTTTAAAAGTAGATTTTAAAGTAAATTATTGAAATACCTTAAACTATCGTAAGATAGGATTGATTATTTTTCAAGCTTTTTAAAAAATTAATTAAATTAAACAAATCGTCCTGCAGTATTTTTTTTTTTTTTTTTTTTTTTACTTAAAATGGTGTATATAAATAAGTAGTTTTTATTTTTATCTGACCAGATAAAATAGATTTTATTTTTGTTTTATATGACCAGATTATGTTCTGTTTATATATATATAGTAGCATCCCGTCGGGTCAGGATTTCCTATCGCGGTCAGGAGCTGTTTGGCTGGTCAAGGATGTTTGGCTCAGCCCCTGGATCCCTCTGTGTTCACTAAACTCATGCTGGTGAAAATAATAATGATAAATAAAAATTAAACCCTGTTCAATTTATAAAACTCTCAGTTTATTGTAATTTCTTCAGAACAAACGTTTGGTCAGTATAGGACCCACTAATTGGTTTTTAGATTTACCTTCGCGGCTTCTCTCGCGAAAAAAATTCAGTTTTACAAACATAAATTATCATCACAATAAAACTAAATCTCTTAAAGACTGATTAAACAGTGGTATCATAAAACCGCAAATATATAAAAAAAACAATTTATTTTTTTACCAATTAAAATATAAAAATTCAAAAAACCCAAAAATGGTTTTTAAATGAAGTGTATTTATCTGAAGAGTATATACAAGCCAAAAGTAGTGAATATCTCCTTTAGTATAGTTGGAAATGGGGAAAATTTGCAATCGTTGTTCGTAAATTTTTTACATTTCTTCACGGTCATTTCTTTCAAGGTCAAATTTCGAAAATCTATTATCTGGTTTTTTAAGATATTCATGAACATTACACCCACCAAAAATCAAGTTGATATAAATTGAAGTTTTTGTTACAGAGAAATTAAAGAAATAGTAATTTTCATTGTTTCTCTATTTTAACCCTTTAAACGAGTAATTTCGAAAAATCCTTTCTTAGTGTGTACTTCCATTTTAAGAAGAACGCATATACAAATTTTCTTCAATTCAACTTCAGTAGTTTTTACTGGGCGTTGATTATGAATCGCTCACCGTATGTTGTTTTATATAAATAGATATCCAGTCTTTTTTTGAGAATAGGGCTGGTGGAAACTGGTTAAGTGGTACGGTGTAAATGAGTCTCAAGTAGTCTATATATATTTCTATTATTAAAAGTTTTATGTAGATATGAATGGGTAAATTAATGAAGTGGGCCGTACGGAAAAAAATCTGTTTAGTATCTTAATTGCAGTACCTATTACTTACTCTCTCACATTTTCCTTTTCTCTATCATATATCAAGTATTCTTGGAATATTCGATATATGCATCAAATGAAAAACATTTAGATAGGAAAAAAGTTTTAATGATCTTAGATTTCTAGAATTTATAAAGTTACTGAAAAGATACAAACTTTCGTTCTTGAGATTTTTTTTTTATATCAGTAACATGGATTAGTAGTTAAAACCAGTAACTAGTAGTGAGAAGTTGATGCAAATAATTATATCGTCTATCACAAAAGAAAAACTAAAAGTGTTATTGTTCTTTGAAAATAATTGTCGTCCACTTCGTTCTATTAATTAAGTATTGTTTTTAAAAATAATATTCCCCTTGGAGTTTTAGAAGTGGTGAAGTAATAAATTTTTATTTGGTCATTTTAGATTCATTTCCAGGATTCAATTACGATTTCGATTTGTTTTCTCTTTTTGGGTTTCAAATATACCAATATTTCTTAAAACATAAAGTTTATTTTGGACTAGTCTAGAAGAAAGGAAATAAAAATTATAAATCGCTAAATAAAACGTATTTGATGCATTTCACCTTTTTTTTTTTTTTTTTTTGGGCGGAGGTGGAAATGCATTTATGCACGAAGTGTCGAACTCCTGCTGGTGGTGGTCTAATCCAACCGCCATCAGCATATTAACCGACTAAAACCACCCCCTTTGGAGTAACCTACGCATCCCGGAATCACCCCGAGGCATTACTTCGAGATGTGTAGTCTCCCTTACGAACTACGACTTACGAACACGTAGATATATCGCGACTTCAATAGCAGTCTGCGACTCAACATATTTCTATTACCGTCGACCTTATTGGTAATTATGGATAAAACCTTGCCTCCTCCTGAGTTTTCTTTTTCACTACTGCCCTGATAAACGTGGCCACGACAGCCCAGGACGTCTCACTTCTTAAAATTATCTCTCCGATACTGTCCGGGGAGATGGGATCCACTTCTTGGACTACCTGCATTCTCAGAAGCTCCCATCTAGGGCACACAGAAAATGTGTGGTCGGCAGAATCGACTGCTGCCTTGCAATACACGCACTCACGGGCGTCTCTCCTCCCTCTCTCAGACAGATAGGAGTTAAAACACTCGTGTACACTAAAGGACTGGGTGAGATAGAAGTCCAACTCCCCCAACCGTTTATCCACCCAGTTTTGGACGTTAGGCAGCAGTCTTCTTGTACATCGCCCTTTTTGGCGGAAAAAAAAGGGCGCATCTCTTTCTCGCATCTACTCTGCTAGCAAACCAACAGATCTTGCTTAGTCTCGTTACTGTTCTTGCCCTCCTTCCTCTTCTTTATCTCCTTGGCTAGCAGGTCGAGAGGAGGAAGCCCGGCAAGGACCATAGCTGCCTCAAACGAAACGGTGCGGTAGGCTAGACCACACGTATCGCCATTCTTCTTCGTATCCGATCCAGGATATCCCGGCATCTGGCAATGCACAGCCCCGCCTCCCACACCGCAACGCCGTACAGCATTACAGAATCTATCACCGATACCAGCAGACGTCTCTTCAACTGACGTGGACCTCCGATGTTTGCCATAATGCGGTACAATGCCGAAGCTGTTCTTTCAGCCTTGCCGGCGATTTCCCTGATGTGTACCTGTTACGTCAGCCTCTTATCTAGCCAGACGTTCAGATTCTTTACCGCGGGAGCCGGCACAACGACAGTGCTCCTAACCGAGAATGTCACATCGGCAAGTCTCCTCCTCCCGGCAAAGACAATGGCTTGCATCTTATTGACAGCCACTTGCAATCCGCTGGCGTCGAACCAGTCCATGATTCTTTCGATTGCGTCGGCGGCTTTGGCCATCAGTACCGCCTCCGTACGAGCAACCACCAGTAGGCCTAGGTCCGGCGTACGCTATGGTTTGTGACCCTTGAGGCTGCTCCAGCCTGAGAACCGGGTCGTAGGTCAAGTTCCATAAATAAGGCCCAAGAACAGAACCTTGCGGCACACTCGCGGTCATCACTCTTGTTACCACGTTACCTTATCTCCCTCTCACTGAGATAGTCGTGAAGAATTCTCCTCAAATAGTCACTGACTCTCCTCCTCTCCAAGGCTTCTGTTATAAGGCCCCACGGCAACGTATTGAACGCGTTTCTGATATCGAATAATATGAGACCCGTGATCTTCCTAGTTCTACGGGTGCCGCTTAATGACTCCTTGTTGATACTAACTACCTTGGAGACCGCATCAATAGTCGCCTTGCCCTGACGGAAGCCGTACTGACTATCCGCAAGGCCGCCGCTGGCTACGATCTCCTCTTCAAGCCTCGAGGTGATGCATTTCACCTGCTTTTATGAAAGTGTACATTCCTAACAGTAGTTAAAATATTAAATTAGTGGTTAAATATTTTTAACCATTACTTATCCATGATTAGATCTCTTTTTATTTACGAACCTCTTTTTCCTAGAAAGGTTAATTTTTGGTTTTAGTCAAACAATTTTTTTTTTTTTTAGTTGAACAAGCAGAGGGGTTTAATAAATTAAACCCCTGTGCTTGTTCAATAAATCAGAATATTTTAATAAGAATCTCCTCTTTTTCTCGTGTAGTTATACAACTGGTAAAATAATTAATGAACCTTCCATATTTTTATTCTTTTCATGTTATAAATAACACTAAATGGAAGAGTTATTTCTTTTACCAGTGTTATCTATAGCATTGAACATAGCTTATTAACAATAATATTTCTTGAAAAAAGATTTAATTAATTTAAATATAAAAAAATTAAATATCGCTTAAAGATTTAAAAGTATGTAGCACCTTCACTAATCGGAGTGACCACGACAATATAATTCTTTTTTTAATTTATAATCCCTTTCCCCAATTGGAACCATAAATTAATCATACGACACACTATGGCGTGAAAGAGGACATCCAAAGACATTCCTTAAAATACAACACAAGTAAAAATGACAATAGATAACTGATACTAAATTAATTTGAAGATACTATTGTAAAATCGTCCAAATGAATAACACAAATAGTAAATAACGCAAATAGTGAATAATGATAAACTGTTAAACATAATAAGAAAACACAATCTGAGATTTATATCTTCCACGATCCTAGGATCCACTGCTCACCGCAATTGGTTGCTTCACAGGCAACGTCTATGTCTATTTATCAAAGATTACAAACATCGATAGGGCCGATTAGTCATTTTCGTTGAGAAGGATACGGATAATAAATACAAAGATCAAATGAAGCGAACCACAGACAAACAGAAAACTATAATACAGAATAATAAAAATATGTTAAAATAGGACATTTATTAAGCTAGTACTTAGACCAACTTCGCCAGTAACAGAAAAATGCCCAAGAAAACATATCATTTTAATCATCGATATCCTTCGCCTAGGTCCAGTGCGACGAGCCTTTTCAGCTGTCTGATATTTCCTCCATTGTTCAATAAATTCAAAGCAAGATGATTAGAATGCGGGATATGATTCAGTCGGGATATGTATTTCAAGCCCAGAGGCCTAATTTTCTCAAGAACAAACAGGATACCCAGATGCCCGAGAATCTCATTATTCCTATTAGGGCGACTGCGCTTTTGTCCTTAGAAATTTTAATTTGAAAAGGCTGAATCACATCTACGTCAGTTTTGCTAATAGTGCACCATAATTCCCGAGGTCTATGCTGGTTTTAAGAATTCCGAATATAGTAATACGTTGTTGGAAAGAAAGAACTGAAAACCTTCGCCTAAAAGCTGGAACATCTTGATCATATTCAGTTACTATTGTTTCTCTCTTACGTATTACTCTCATGTCAAGTGACGATCTACATGTAATCCTAGGTATCAAACGCTGTTAGTGTGGAATATCGACATTGTCAAGGTAAACTCGTGAGCAGTTCCCCTCCGCATTTTAAATATGTTGAACATAGCTGGATTAACCATTATTTTTCATTTTCGCAGTCACATATTGATGAGGTCCCACGTCGATTGAAGTTATTATAGGCTAGAGTTGGATCATCGTCAACTACCCGTATTACCGTATCGTCTACAAAAGAGGCAATGGTAAATTACTCCGGGTTGGGAAGGTCTGATGTGAACACCAGGTATATAACACCAGGTTTCTATCTATAATGTTTGAGGTAAAAAAAAATGTTTATTCCACATTTAAATAAAATAACAATGTAATCAATTAAAACGAATTTGCGGTTTCGACTACCTAGTTATTTTTAAATAATTAAACAGAAAACAACGTCGTTTCGATTATTTATAACAGACTGGTTAATAGACTTAATTTTTGTTCTTATTTAGGCGTTTCGGTTTTTTAAACCATCACCAAATTATATCCACATCTACTGAATTTTTTTTAGAAGCTATTCAAACGTGACAAACCTAATAACGTTTCGAAGAGCTAAAACTTGTTATTATAAAAGAAATGTTTCCGGTTGAGTTGTCAGTCATTCAAAATTGAATGCTTTTAAGTAACTTTTACAGGCTTTTTAATTATGTCTGTATAAGTATCTTTTCTTAGAATAATGACCAACGTCATAGAAACTTTATCAGTATTTTAAATAGATGTTATCTGTTATAAAATAGTTCATAAATTTTTAGAAATATACAAGAAAAAATTTCGTTATTACACACGATTTGTTATTCTGATTATCAAAATGAATATAACTGGATATAAAAATAACCGTTCCTGAGTAAAATTGGTCTTATTTAAATAAAATTCGTTTAAAAATTCTAAAATTGAGCGAGCATAATATTTTTATAATGGTTATCAATCAATAGAACATTGCATTTCACACAGGTATACATTAGAATAAAGGTAAATAATAATAAAAACGTTCATTTTTGTTTTGTTTTTCTTTATCTTTTTATATTCAAATTCAAGATAATAAAATAAAATTAACGGGAAAAGGATTAAAGATCTCCACTTTGGCTTTTTACAGTTATGTATTATTGGCAAAGCTCATCGGCAAAAGTTATAAAACTATTACTATATTTCTATGTACAGTAGAAAGATCACTAAGATTAAGTGTTTTAGATAAACTCATTTTTATTCAAAATCTAAATGTAGGTTTAATAAATTTCTTCTAAAAAAAAACATTGTATAAAAAATAATTATGTTAAGGAGATTTTAGTATAATATTATAATTAATTAAATGTGCTTAAGATAATTTTTTATTCATAATAAGTTTACGAACTGAATTTTTTTCAATATGTTTTGTTGTTATAGGCTGATGGTTACAGTTGTACAGTTTTCTGGTTTTTAAACTGATTCTTTCAAAGTGTTGGTAAGTTATGTTTAATATTTTTTTTTTTTTGTTTATTTATTAATTTAAGAAATTATTGAGATGCTTGTTTATTCGAGTGTTCAGTTTTATTTCTCCATAGTATTAGTTACTTACTGTTAAAGAAACTGTTTGATTCGATTTAGTTGATCTTTACGCTTTGTTTTGTAAGTGTTGAACTATTTGAGAGATGTGTTACTGTGTTATGGCGGAATGAAAGAGGGGAATTGTTAGGTGTAAGTTTTGGTGTAGTTTTGTTGGTTCTAGAAGGTGGATTGTGGGTGGTGGTAAAAAAGAGTGGATGGCAGGTGTCAAAGTGACCGGTAGTGTGCGGTGTGGATCGATGGTCCGAGGGGTAACGGAGGCGGCCGACTCAGAAGTACCGTCGTCGGCAGGCGCGTGTCAGTCGCGTGTTGACTGGATCGCTTGCAACATCAACAACAATGAGCGACCGAGCTGGCTTCCATCATCGTGCTGACGCCGGTACCAACGCTACTGTTTCCTAAACTAGCGGCGGCAACTAAATTTTGTTATTTTTATCTTCAAATAAATACTCCTTACTATTTTTAACAACATGGATTACCTCGGCCGATTCCTGCTACTTTTGATCTTCTGCCGCTGGACTAAAGGTGCTTAAGTATCAAATATATAAAAAAATAAAAAAAAATATAGGATTTTACTAATGCTTTATTTACTGTCGTAACATGTGCTAAATTGTCATCATTTGTTATTCCTTTTTTCTCTGCTTTTTATTGTTTCGATTGTCGTATTCTTTAGGCTTTTCTATTCTTAATTAATTTTTTACAATTTTAGAGTGAAGTAATTTTTACTGTAAATGAATTATAAACTGCGTTTTATATCGTGCTAAAAACATCGCATTTATGAAAAATATATCTTGTTTATTGTACGATTGTAATCTGTATTCCTTTTATTTGAAACATTTACAAATCTTATATTATTTGTAAAGCAATCGTTTGCTATGGAATTAATTTAATACCTAGAAAAATGAATTTAATACAGCTTATATTCAGTGGAATGAACTTATGAAAATACAGTTTTTAAAAATTGATTTAAAGTCTTTATTTTAAAATAGTCTGCAAAAGAAGTAATAAATATAAATAACTTTAGTCATTTAACATTATTTTATTCAACTGTATACTATTGATGTAATATTAAAATTTTTATAAGAATAAACTCGTAGATTAAATTTTTATGAATGTAATTTATTAACATCCGTAATAATCTTACTTAATTCAATCAAAACGTTTGCGCTTATTTATTAGGTGCTCATAATTTATGGAAACAAATACAAGTATTAAAGTTTTATTTTTTTTAGTCGTAATTTATTATTGCTATTGTAAAGTTATTATAAAAAAAAAATTATTCTTATAGCTACAAAATTGTTTTATAAAACATTTTTGTTTTCTTTTGGAACAAATTTTCGTTAAATATAAAAAGTTCTTCGTAGATTAAAAAATTATTACCTTATTATGGTAATAATTTTTCCGTAGAATTAAGTTGAATATCATTGCTTCATTTATAATATTTTTTTAAAATCTTCAATGATTTTTTGTTCTTTGTCAACCAATAGTGTTTATAAATTTCAAAACAACGACAATTAAAAGTAATTTGATTAATAGAAATATATATAATCTTGATTAATTTACTAATCGTTATTTCATTATGTTGAATTACACATAAAATTTTTATTATTTATTTTTAATCACGTGTTTTAATTTGTTAATAGAATTAAATATTTATTTTAAGTTATTTTGATTTTAGGATATTTCTACTTTGACACTTAAACAATGTTTACATATTATATTTTAATAATAATAATTGATTTCTTTATAAAGCAAATTAGGATTGAATAAATCGGAAAAAAGTAATCAAATAAATAAAAAGCCATTTTCGTAAATTAAAAAAAAAAAAAAAAAATATTACTAATGACGAAATATATATTATTTAAAAAAAATAAGTTCTCAGTAATCTAATGATAATCTCAAACTGCTTAAAAAAATTTAGTTCATTAAGTACTACAAATAATTAAATAAAACATTGGTTATTTAACATTGTGTATTTTATTTTAGTACGATATCTATTTAAAGTAACATATTTTAGGTTTAAATAACATAAATATACACCGTATCAATATTTAGGTACAATCTATATGGATGGATATTTGCGTTATTTTATTTCAAATAATTAGGCAATGAGTTTTATCATATTAATAATTTATTTAATTTTTTATCTGCTTTCATAAATAGACATAGAACAAATTGAAAATTATTTCCTATTTATTTATTTATTTTTAAATATAATAAATTTTTAACTTTATAATTAATTCGTAATTTTTTAATAAGTTCATTAATAAATATTAGATTTTCCTTTTCATTTATAAAGATTATATACGATTTTTGTTTCTTTATTAGTCTCGATTTTTAATTTGCTATAGATTACAACGGTTGAAGGTCTGTTACAGTTGAGTTGGTCTCATGTAGCTGATTCTTGAGTTGCTGTTGTTAATTAATAGTTGCAATAAATTTAACAATGGATTAATTTACTTAATTAAGGCCTTTATTCTCGAATTAACAGTACTAAACTAAATCTATTAACTTTTCTATTTATTCCATGTTAAATGAGCGCCATCAAGTAATTTCTTATTCAGCATAATAGGTGATTTTTAGAAATCTATTTTAGAATAATATGTTTTTTAAAATGGATTACCTAATTTTTAATCAGTTAGTGTCGTAGTACTAAAGGAGAATTTATCCACGTGAAGAAATAATTGGATTTGAGACACTCTCCTTCGAATGATGAGTATATGGTAGTTCAATCGAGGACAATTAATTTTTCTTAGAAATAGCGACTTGAAACAATAAAACATTCTTAATTAAACTATAATCTTTGGTCTTACGTTCTGTTGCGAAACAAATAAATCTTATTATAAATACGTCATATTAATATCATTATATAATGTTATTATTTTTTGATAGATTTAATTGAAATAAAAAGTTCTACCGCGAGATCAATTTGATAATAATATCTGATTAGTTTAAGTATTTACTAAATAACTACATCAATAGTTGGAATTTTTTATTTAAAAAATATAATGACGTAGTCATTTGTAATATTCTTTCTAAATCCCACGTAAATTACCAGCAACTTCTTTTGTGGATGTTTTTGATAAAACATACACATAACATCCACTTCTTTTGTGGATGTTTTTTGTTTATTCTGTTTATAATAAATTAGATCATGATTCAAAGGTATAGGGAACTTTAATAATACCTTCATATATAATTTAATATATTAAAAAATAAGTAAGATTATATATAGTATAAATCTTTCATTGGAATAATAGAATAAATAAAAGTAATTAGTTCTGGATATAAATATGTTTATAAATTTTAATTATATCCTATTAATAGAAATGTATTATACATATATAAATAATTATGAAGAAAATAACTTTTAATATACTTCATAAAATTCTTTCTATCCTTTCTAACTTTTAAATATATATATATATATATATATATATATACAAATTCCAGGTTAAGTAATTTCTCCCTTAAAATTATATTTACTTATCAATTGTATATTTAAATTTTGAAATTCAATTATTGAAAAATGTTTTGGTAAGATATACCTTTTATTTTTAAATTAACAACTCAAAGAAATTTCTTTTACATATTATAATTAGAGTTAACGATATAAATAAAAAAATTAAAAATATTTCATTATTTTTACATATTTATTTACGAAGTACTTTTAGATCTTAAATAATGGTTTTGGAATGAATAATGTACGAAAATACTGATGTACTGATGAAATAATGATATATTGTTTTAATATTTTATCTTTGGTACAAGTTTCAATTATTAATTTAACTTAAGTTCGTAAAGTCTATATAGGTTAGGTCTTTGTTTGAAGGCCTGTATTATAAGAGTTCATAACTTCTATCATTAACTTATGTAGGCCTATAAGTTAATATAACTTATTTAAATGTAATTAATAAAATTTTCTAACTTTATAATAAAGCTCCAAGATTTATTATGCGTTAAATTATGTGTTCCTTTAGAAACAAGTATTTTATTATGATTACTAAATATATATATATAACACATACGGAGCTTAGAAATCGTAAATAAATGACTAATTTACTTTAATTACATTTTGTCTGTTGATTAATAAAGTTATTTGAATTTTTTATTTCAATAAAATTCTCCAATGTATAACATTATGTATAAAATTAATGTATAACATTAACATTTACTTTAATTTCACGTAAATTTTATTAACCAACTTTAAAAAACTTCTTTTCAATTTCTATTTCTCTTTTATTTATAAAAATTAAATTAATTATTTCAAGTATAATTTTAATATATTAGATCTGGTATATACGGATATGAATAAATTCCATTTTACCATTAAAAGGTCGATACATTATTTCGAACATTAAGAAAACTTTCTCACGAAGTTCCAGTTCAAACATATATAGAAAAATTAATTAACATAATATAATAATACTAAATAAAAAGAATTAAGCGAAATTTTTAAAATAAGAAACAAAATTAAGATATCTAACGATGAGAAAAGTTTATATTTTAAACAATCTTCATGAAACTGTTGCAGTAGAACTTATAGAGAAAGTAACATATTTATCATAAAAGAAGAGAAATAATGCATTTTTTTAAGTTATTGATGGCAAGATTCTTTAAATCTAAAATACATACAAAGGTTTCACGTTTTTGCTGAATGAATCCTTCAGTTACGATAAAAATGTGTCCTCTCTTACGATAAAAAGTTCGGATATTTGATTCAGGAAAATTAGGGCTGCTGTTTCAAGGGAGCATTTCACAATCATTTTTCTTATGTATACATTCACAAAAATAAATAGCACATTAACTTATTTCCACAGACAAGTAAATGATGTCAGATTTCATTTTGACTATTCGAGTGGAGGATTCATTCCACTACTTTTCTAAATTTCTTATTAAAAGTAACAATAACAAAAATGAACTCTTATGACTAATAATAGAGTACATCGTCTTTAAACATTTTTTTGGCCTTAAAAAATTAAAAACCATTTTTCTTTATTTCAATCAGTTTCACACATACAGAAATCATAAGTAAATTGGATCACAAACAATGACTTGAAGAGAAGTTTGTTTGAAACTTCTTAAATGAATATATATAAAAGTAATCGTAATCATTACATGTATGAAAAGAAACATACACTGAATCAATGAAATAAAACCAAACATAATCAACTTACTCCCAGACAAAACAATGAGATAAAGCACAATAATACTTAACGGAAGAAGTTCCTCTACAAATATCACGCAGTATTTCCCAGGTCCAGCTCATGGAGTCGTTTCAGCAGTCTTACATCCTCGCTGTTGTCCAGTAGGTTCACAGTAGGTACTTCAAACATTGAAAGGCAAGTTTTGGTAATGCAATGTTGATTGCATATTCTACGCTTTCGTCATGCACTAACGATTTTACTAACTTTAGTAACGACAGGTTAAGATTTGCAATCATTTATAGTTACTCTACGTTCTGTCAAATTTTGTAGCATATAAAAAAATATCTGACTGTAAGTTGAACCCTGAATCTTGTAATACAAAGTACTGACGCAGATAAAAAATTAGTTCTTTTGTGTTTTTTTTTTTATCAACGTTTGCAAATTCCACGGCTCGAAAATATTAAGGTATATGCAACCGTATGCATTAAATATCATATACATTAAAATGACGGTGTGTGTGTTTGTATATATATATATATGTATATGTACGTCTGTTACTGTCTGTTTTGCATATTAACTAAGGACATTTTTATGCTATAAATTTTAGCAGTTTATTTGATTTAACTTTTAAAAAAAAAAACGGGAATTTAGAAAATTGAATTAAGGTGTGAAGAAATCTTGAGAGAATACTATATATTAAAGGTGATTGGACATTATATAATTATAATACACTTTCGTTTTTTTTTGTCTTAACAAAATCTCAAACAGTCTTGGAAAAAATATTTCCAAAGAATACCCTATCACTAAAAACTAGTTATTTAATTTTTTCTTACTGTTTTATCCTATCAGCTTGAATTAATTATTATTCTAAATAAATTTTTATTCAGGTCCAGTTGTGGAACAGTTTCATCAATCAATCAATGGAATAGGAGGTAATACTATTCCAGTCTATAAATGATTCCAACTATACGATATACATTTGTATAAGTATACATTATGCGGCAACTTATTATATTTGTATATACATAATTTGTATGAACTATTTCATCATATTTACGTGAATTTTTTTTCTAATGGAGGCGTTATATCAGGGTGAAAATAATATTCTAAGTTATTTACAAATACAAAGAAAGTTGCATAATGTTTTCCTTTTTTAAAGATATTTTATGATAGGAAAGTGTATTCAGTGTAAGGATGAATTATTTTTGTAAATTCTGATCTAAAAAATCATTTTAAAACTGATTTTTACTATTTTTGTATAAATAAAAGAAATAAAATCAAAGCACGTAACGTTCACCTTTCGTAAGGAACATTGTCCTCCTGTTTCTATCTTCGATGTTCCGTTTCCGAGATCTCAAGACTGTAAATATTTGTGTTTTCACCTTCACCGACAACTTACTTGGGAAAAACATATCAAATCTAAGCGGAAATAGTTGGATCTCAAGTTTAAAAACATGTACTGGCTGATAGGACATATATCTCGGCTTTCAATTGAAAGTAAATTATTGATTTATAAATCCGTTTTGAAGGCTATTTGGACTTACGGGCTTGAATTTTGAGGTACAGCGTGCAATTCCAGTATCGACATACTTGAATACTATCTGAAAAAATTTGCAAAAAATTCTAAACATACCCTGGGCATAAGCAATAACCTCGTGTATAATGATCTTAAGTTGCGAACCGTTCGACAGGAAATCGAACCTACGCTATCAAAATCTTTTGGATCGTCACTCGAATTATCTGGCGATCATTTTATTGTAAAACGCGATCAGAGATTTTTCAAGATTGCTGAGGAAAAAAGTTCTTGGCTTGCCTTATCGTTTCAATTAGTTAACTTTATGGTCTGGCCGTGCGGAGTGCTCTTCTATTTCATTTCTTTCATTTCGTTATTATTATTGTGTCACAATCCACTGGGTTTGTGACTACTTAATGTTAGTTCAACTAGGTCTTATTTACTTATTGTTCAATTTTCTTACTGAACAGATTGTAAAGTTGCTGTGTGGTTAAAATTAAAAAAAAAAAATTTTTTTGATAAAAAGTCAAATATAAATAAATATATAAACAGAAAAGTAAGTAAAACCGAACGATTTATTTTCTTTAATTACTTTATTACTAGGGAAGTAGATAATTTTATGTTTTTATAATGCTAGAAAGCTCAGCAACATTATTGCCAATTTTTTTTTTTAGTAAGGTGTGTAACAATTTGTTAAAAGTAACTTGGTATTGCCTATATAAATGCGACAATACATTTTTGTATTATTCATTAAATTTTTGTTTCTTTTTTTCTGTTATACAGTGTTTCATTTGTTTTGTAAAAGTGCTTTTTTAGGCTTAGGTAATTCTAAGCTACCTAGCCAGCTAGGTAATAATTAGGTAGAATTTTTTTAATTACATTAATTGCAATTCATTATAATAATGTAAAGGAATCACATAATTCATTTCTGCCAAATTTATTTTAACTGTAGCTTTATTTTTATAATCTAATATCGAAAATATTTTTACTATTAATGTTTCCAATGCTCAAAATTTTCTTTAAGAATATTTGCAGTGATTTTTGCTTTTTATTCCGAATTAAACTGATATTTAAAAATTTTTTTTGTTGAAGGATAATATGACCAAATATTACTTTCTTCTTGTAATATTTCAAGTTAGATTTTTCTGATTCAAAATATATCATCTTTGTTACATATACTCTTTATAAAAACTACTCTAGATTAATTTATATTCTTATACTCTTATTTTGAAAGGATGAAAGAATATTTATTAGATAGAAATCCCTGCTTGAATTTTATTTTTTTTTTTATTGATTTATTTTCATATTAAATTCTTAGAAAAAAATAACGAAGGATTTACATCGTTTAATAAAACTCTTTTAGTCGTAAAATGTATTTTAAAGCATATAAAATACAATTATCAGTACTTTCATATAAACAACTTTTCTATTTTACAGCAAGTTTTTCTTTAAAATTTAAGTTTTACAAAAAGATATATTGAAAATATATGTACATAATTATTGGCATCATCCTTATATGTATATAAATGTCATTATATGTGTGTAATTAATAGTATTTTATCCTTATTCGCAGACTGAAATTATGTATCACCATAATTAGTGTTGCATAAATGAAAAATTAATAAATATTTAAAAATTAAATAATTTTGCAAGTTTAATTTCTTAAAATTATTGTGATTTCACCAATTAATTGATTAAAATTTTAGAGTTGCCCATTTTTAATTTCCAACTTTTTTCTTATTAACTTCAGTAAGCTGATATTCATCTGGTAATGTCAGTTGATTACTTATAATTTGAATAGTGTGTAATTTGAATTTGTGTGTAATTTGAATAGTAGTGTTGTAATTTATATTTTTATACAATTCCATATAATTCATAGTAATTCTAATTAAAAAGCTCTACGTAATTCAAACTTTGTTTATACTGTGTAGATTCTCAGTCGTGCAAATATTTTTATTATGGGAACCACAATTGTTTCTTAGAATCAAGTTTTTGTTATAATTATATGTATTAAAAATTTCAATAAAACAATCTTTAAAACCCAAAATATTTGCAATTGTTTTCTTCAAAACGTTCTTACGTTATTTTTAATGGGTGATTTCTACTAAGAGATTTTAAAAATTAAAATAAATTGAAGCGGATGAAAACCTTTATTAATTATTTATTCAAGATGTTTTATTTAATCTTGACTGTGACGTTTCGTCCTTTCATTAATAAAAATTTGTTTTTCAAAATTCGAAATAGGAAATGTTTTGAAGTTTTAAAAATGCATTTAAAAAAACAACCAAAAACACGAATTTCGAGTATTCTATTTCATTTTTCATTTAAATTTTCTCTAATGGTCGTATAGGAATGTTATTCATGAGAACTTAAATGAAAGATATTTTAAAAAGAAAATTATACTCTATGCGTAGGCAATTTGAAAAACCTTAATTTGCTTCATCATTACTTGTAATTATTGAATACTGTTGGATTGTTATGACTGTAATAAATTTGATACCAATATGATATTCAAATATTTCCACATGAAAATTTATCAGTATATATACCTGAATTCCAAATATCAAGCACCATATATTCATACTAATTCCTCTGTAATATTGATGATGATTGTTGAATAATCGAAATAGCTGTTTAGTTTTACATTTAAGTAATTTTATCAAGTATTAGTTATTGAGTGGTTTCTAATAATTTGTATAAATTTTCCTTTTTCAGCCACCTACCAAAATTTATAAATTAAAAATATAAACTAGCAACCCTACCACGGCTTTGCCCGCCCTATATGATTATTTGAGTTTCTAGTCGCGGTCAATATTATTTTTAATTTTATGTGTTTTAGTCAAGTAACCGGATGAAGGAGAAGGCAGTCGCATCGCACATACAGTAACACTGGCAGTGGCGGTTGGTTGAGCTGCCGTGCTGTACAAAGTCGCACCGCTTAATAATCGAAACTAAAAAAAAACCCGAAAATAATTTTTAGATATTTGAAGTGTATTTTCAAGTCCAGATTTAATAAATATCTCGTTTATTATTGTCGGGAATGGGGAAAATTTGCAATTATTTTCAAAATCTTTTTACTTTTCTTCACTCCTTTCAAGATCGAATTTCAAAAAATCTAGAAATCGTTTTTCGATATTTATATAAAGATTACATACACGAAAAATCATGGTATTATCTACAGTTGTTTCTGAAAAATTAAAAAAATAATAAAATTTCATTGTTACTCCATTTTAACACTTTAAACTCGTAATTTCAAAAATCCTTTCTAACAGTGCACTTACACAGTAAGAAGAACATGTATACAAATTTTAATCAATTTATCTTCAGTATTTTTTTCTGGGTGTTGATTATGAGTGAATCACGACCATTTATTTTATATACATATATATTTAGATAAAAACTTTTTTAAGCCCTATTATTGTTTAAATAATAAAAGCTTTGATTTTAGTTATATATATTTTCTAAAATTGTTTTATTGAAGTTACGAACTTGGAAATAGTGCACTTGAAAAATAACTGGACGTAAAAATCAAATTTTTGTGTGTTTTAATAAAAATAAAAATATTACTTATTTGTTTATTTAATAAGTTCTTAATGAAATGCTGTGGAAGATAAACATATTTTATATTGGAAACTTTTTTCTATAACTGCATTTAACGAAATTATAATTCAGTTTTTTTTTTTAGCCAAATTATAGGCTCTAATAATTGTAATGGAAAATATAAAAATACTAGCTGCAGTGGCGTGCCTACGGCACACCCTCCGCAGCTAGGCCCTTCGGGCGGGTTACCGTGGCGGACGGCGTCTCCGAATGGGACTACTAGGTATCCAAAATTGATTACCTCTTGTGGAAAAATATTTTTTTTTAATGTTAGTTTATAAAACGAAAGTTAAATTAGAAATTTAACTTTAGAAATTGCTACTAACGAATTGTTATTTTCCGCTAGTGATTGGTACATACCGGTGCCTACTTTTTGGTACATTATTTTATGAAGACAAACAATCACTTAATTAAAAAAATCTGATATGTACAACTCATGACTTCCTTCTACGCTTATTAAATTACATTTACATTTTTTTTTTAAATTTAAAATATATAAAATTTTATTTTATTAAAAACTTTGATATTTTTTTCATATTATTATTGAATTATTAATCATCGTAAAAATTTATTTACAATGAGTGCTTAATAATTTTTGATAAAGCAATATATTTATATTTAAAAAAAAAAAGATAAAAAAAAGGAGATGAAGTCCGATTCGAACAGATGTGCTTTCCCCTGAGATCCAAATATTTCATTAATTAAAATTTTATTTGGCTATAATTCTAGAAAAAATTAAAATAAGTACCACTTATGATACAGCTTGTTGAAAAGCTCTCAATGCCGGCTTATTACTTCAGTTAAGAAAAAGTTTAAAATCCATTTTTTTGGATTTTGGGCTTTTTTGGTTCAGTTGATTACAATTAAAAGGGGAGGTGCACAACTAGATGTTACGACAGTCCTAAATCCAAAGTTTCGACATCCTACGGTTAATCGTGTTTACGTACATACATTCGTACGTACTTACATACATGGCAGACGTCACGGCGAAACTGGATTCAGGGATGATCAAAGTGGATATTTCTGTTGAAATCTGGAAACCAAAATTTTTCGCGATCATAATACTTACTTTACTTCGTACAAGGAAGTAAAAATATATTGTTAATATTTATTTTGCATATGTATCGACATATATGCGATATATCGATAAATAATAATATAACAAGTAAAACAACCTAAAATAATATAATAATAATAATAATAATATAACAAGTAATATAACCTGACCACCACGCCGACATGTACTAACGAATCGGGATTTTCCGCTAGTGATCAGTACATTCCGGTGCTAAGCTAAGGAGATTGGACACGGACACACGCACACACACACACACACACACATACACAAACGTCCTTTAGTAGGGTACAGATCTAATATAGCACCAGTTTATAATTCTTTGAAGAGATTTCTTATGATTTGCCATTTATTTTTTATTTTGCGCCAACTTTTTTGCTTCCACATACAGCATTAACTATTCGTTTATATTGCACCATTTATTCGTTAAGCATTTAAAAGAATAATTGTTGAAATATTAAAAATACAAACATATCCTTTTATATATATGTATTTGTTGAGAGTAACTTAACAAAAGGTATATTAACTAAGTTAACTAAATAGAAAGAGAAATTTTACTGTGTAGTCGTCGTACGGTTTGTAGTATCTTTATAAGAATATATATTTCAACGCTGCTTCCATAAGATATAACAGTAAGCTGGAAAAGTGATTCTCTTTTGATCCGTTTAGCTTCTATTATTTGCATACACCCTACAATCCGGATATTATTTAAATAATTGAATTCATAATCCAGTTTTGTGAATGATAATAAAACTTGGGATAGAATTGTAAGAATATTTTTATCTGATTTACGTTATTATCGTTTTAAGTTATGATTTAATCTCTTTTCATTTTATCTCCATCTATGATTTCCTTTTACTTATAAAAAAAATACATTAAAATTAAGCTAAATGCAATATGATTAAGTAAAATAGATTATTAAGATATTTAAATATTATCTGTACTATACTTTTCTACAGTCAATCCATATGCAGTTGCATATTTATTAAGCGTGAAAAAAGTGACGATTATCTTCTTCTATGAATCCTAAACGTTTTGTAAAAATTAAACAGTGATGCTAATATTATTCGAATAAACTTTAATTTATATTAGTTTGAAATATTTATTGTTTATATCTATTACTTAATTAATCCTTAAAAATATTACTGCTCAAATTTTAATTCACCGTAAAGTACATCACGACTATGTTGTATAGTATTATGTGATATACTAATCTGTTTAATCAAATGAAGGAATAATTATTTAAGTTGTTTAGAGAGAAATAATCTCCTTAAAATGGAGTTCGAATTATCATTAGTGTTTACATACGACTTTGGTATATTTTAATCTTTATTATACACCATGATTACTGAAATTAATTTTTTTTTTTGGGTCAAAATAAAATTTACCATTGATTATAGTATTAAAGAAACCTTATGAAAAGCACATATAGAGAGGCTTCCATCAATGCTCCGCAAAAATTACCTACGAATATTCCTGTATGGAATATTCAATTTAATTATTCACGTAAAGTTAAATCAGAGACCAATATAATTGGTAGCTCAACACAAAACAAAATCGATCATAAGGATTAATAGAAAATAGAAAGTTGAAACATTGAAAGAAAAAAATAAAACAAAATTAATAAGAAAGAATAATAAATAAAATTGAACAAAATGAAATAATTAATTTATGGTACAGTTGATGCAGCTCAAATTCCCGTAATCACCAAGGCCCAACATGTTGACTCGTTTTAGCCTTCTAACGTTTTCACTATTGACTAGAAGGTTAATGACTAAATAATTTACGAATCGCTGGATTCGTATTGGATCGAATCGCTGTATTTCTATTCGAACATGTTGTAAACCCAGATATTCGTGGATCTCACTTTTCTTACGAACGAATGCGCTTCTCTTATACTCCTCAGTAATTTTTTTCGGAAACGCTGTATAATCTCAACATTGCTGCTGCTTGTTGTACCCCAGAATTGGATCCCGTAAATCCAGATCGGTTTCAGAATCGTCGTGTATAACAACTGCTTGCTAGATAGTGAAAGCTGTGATTTCCTTCTCAGCAACCAGTATATTTACTTAGACTTTGTATTCAGTTGTTTTCTGTATTCCCTTACATGGACCTTTCACTTCAGTGGACGATCAAGAAGAAGACCGTACACTTTGAGCCACGGGGTCCACCTCGATGGTATTTTACCATCGAGGTGGACCCGTGGGCAGTCTCTTCTCCTCTTTACGAATGTTATATGACAACTTCGTTTGATTAACGTTAATCTTTCAACTAGAATAATGCAATAAATTGAATTTATATTTATGAAAATTACAATGACATACCTATGATGTAAATATATATTTAGTTGAACTGATGCTTAGTAAATTGTAATTTTCGCGAAATAATTGAACAGAATATTTATATAATAACAATACACACAGAACTCTGGGATAGATACAAGTTAGAGTTTTGAAAAGGGCCCTACTATATTTATGAGCCAGCCTCCTTTTTGTAGAAAAACTACGCAAAACGTTTCTGGAATCAAGGAATTGTAACAGCAAAACCCATCAACTGTAACAAGCCAGATATAGTAGCAGTTGATAAAATGGAAAAGGTAACTTACCTAGTAGATGTAGCCATCCCATCAGGTAACAACAACACTAAACGCAATGAGAAGCTGCAGAAATATACAGATCTTGCTTTTGAAAGTAAAAAATTGTGGAATCAAAAAGAAGTTTATATAATCCCAATAATTAAATCTGCGGAGGGAATAATACCATCTACTTTTCACAACAGTCTTGAAAAACTGAAGATCCAGTGGAAGACCCACGCGCTAATGCAAAGGAGCGTGATAATTGACACCTGCCATGTTGCCCGGAAGGCACTCGGTCAGCAATAACAAGCCTAATCTCGTTGGTATAAATTACTCCGAGTTTAAGGAATGTCACCGGCAAAAGTAAAAGCTGTGAAAGTGTGGGATAATAATAATAATAATAATAATTCACGTGTACCCGTAAAATTGAACGATTTTAATGTAAAAGGGTAACAATAATTCTTAATTCAAAAATAAGATTACAGTAGTACAAATCGAATCTTATTTCGTATAATTCATATGTGAAGTTTCTGAAAACAGTAATAATTATTGGTTAATAAATAAACAAATATTATAGAATGACTCAATAAAGTTGAAAAATATCACTTGGGTAAAGCGTTTCGTATTTGTCTACTAATAGATTTCGTTCTAGTGATGCCAGATTCATAAAAACCTGATTCAATTTTCCATAAAACCGGTTGAAAATATGGCTTTCGGAACGGAATGCAAGGATGATGGGGGATGTTTATCCTCCTGTTTATTGCATAGAGTGAACAACAGTGTTATTGCTTCCTGAACTTTCTGGTAGGCTTGGCAAGTTAATATGGAAACAAAAAAAAATTTATTGAAGAAAGCAATGGGAAATCGCTCAGTTTTTGCTTTTGCTGGTTAAATAAGTTAAAATATTGAAGATTATTTTGAGAGAATTTTTTTTTCTTATAGGAGTAAATTTTGCTTCATTCTGATCCAAAATACTCGCGCCATTTGCTTTTTCCTAAAAAAAAAAAAAAAAAAAAAAATTGGAAAGTTTTTTGGTTTAAAATTTTTAAAAGTTTTAATATTCTTTATCATAGTCATTGATGAAAGTAATAATTTAATTAGTGATTTTACACAATTTGTTAAATATGGTTACCGCTGATATATTTAATAAATTATAAAAAAAATATTAAAAAATGAATGAACTACCTTACCAGCAAATTAAGTGTGACTCAGGATCTTTCGATTTATTTCTAAACAATTATCAGGAGTTAAAAATATTATAATAAGTTAAAATATTAAAATAATTTCAAAGATTAAAATACTTAAACAATCATGAATTTTTGCATTCTAACAGTATATTCAAAGCAGTGTATCGTTAGAATGCATACAGTCATGAATGTGTAAGTATTTTAACCTATGATATTATTTAAATTTTTTAACTTGTTTTAATATTTTTAACTGCTGATGATTTTGATGTAAACCGGAAGATCATGAGTCAGACTTAATTTGTTGGTAAGATGGATTTTTAATTTTTTTGTAACAATTTATTTCATTATTTATACCATTTATTTATTATATTGATTTTCATATAATTTCTAGGCTAATTATTTTGTCCATCTGAATAAGTTATTTATTTAAGAAATATATAATTAAAATTTTATGTATTAAATATAAATTTAATAGATTGTTATTGTATTTTTAATTTTCCTCAGTTTTTATATACTTATTATGAGTTTGATTATTATGAGAGTTTTTGTTGATTTTAAAATCGATTTCTTTGAAGTACAGTCTTTTTGTTTCTCTTGTTTATTATTTTTTCTAAATAAATTACGCCTTGAATAATGTATACGGCTGGTTATTCATGTGTCACAACAGTAAATTATTACCCAAGTTCCAAAGAGTTATGCATCACTAAGTATTCTTCTTTGAAATGAGTGTAATCGCTTGTTACAAATCAATCCGTCTATAAGTTAGGTATAAAGTGGTATCAGTTAAGTTGCTTAATATGATTAGGCGTTTTCGCTGCAAACATATTTTTTTTTCAATTACGAATATCTTCTTGATGTATTTTTTTTTCTGAGTTGCTGGGATTTTAAAAATAGCCTTGTGCTTTGCTTTTAGTATTTCCTTTAATTTATTAAATCTATCTTTAAAAAAAAGAAAATAATAAAGAAAAAAATTATTCCGTGATCTGTGTAATTTGGGTACGCATAATTCTATTTTTATATCCTTTTTATTGTTTTATCTGGTTACATATCATTTTGTCACGTTGTCTTTTCATCATTTCTGCTCTCAGAAATTTCTTACAATTTTTATAAATTATTTAATATTGCTTATTATTATTTATTTACTTATTATTGCTTATTATTTAATATTACTTTAATATCCATTTACTTTCCTGGCAATATTGCTCTAAATCTTTGCTGCAAAAAGGAAAATATGGTTATCAGTTAAAATATGTTGTGTGGGTATTTTTTTTTCATTTCTCGATGTTTCATGACCCGGATCCCT
The DNA here is from genome assembly GCF_047948215.1 of Lycorma delicatula. NCBI lineage: Eukaryota > Metazoa > Arthropoda > Insecta > Hemiptera > Fulgoridae > Lycorma > Lycorma delicatula. The sequence goes on along the minus strand of NC_134460.1, from coordinate 127,900,027 downwards.
TAAAAAAAAATATATATATATGTAGGGATAAAGTTCGTATCTTCGTATGTACGTGTGTTGGCGTGTTTAATCTTAATAACTTTTACTGGGTAAACCGATTTTGGTGGAATTTGGCACAGGGTCTCGTGTATATGGAACAGTTTGTTGGTAAAAGTTGGGGGTCAGTATCTCTAGGGGGTGAGGAAGACAGTTTCTTTGTGGTAAATTATCTTATAATTTTGCAAAAATTACTCCACTTTATATTAAACTCCGTACATTCACACATCCTTATTTTATCATTTGTCTTTTTAACTTTGTCCCCATATTTTCCTCTTCCCCAAATATCGAAAAAAAGCTATGTCTTATTTATAACTATTTTTAAACGATTTTATTAATTTCTTCCTAAGTATAATAATGTGGCAAGTGACCCCCCCAAAAAACTGTAGGACCAATATTAGGGGTGGGGGAGCCGATCAAAGTAATAAATATAATTTTTTTGAATTTCTTAAACTTTTTTCATATTATTATTCTTTCTCTATATAAGAAAAATAAATAATCAATGCCAGAAAAATACAACAGCTACGTTTTCAGCTATTTTTTTTCTTTTATTTAAAGCTTTTTTATCCATAAAGAGGTTCATTATTTAAATTGACTTCTCCAAAAAAAAAGGTGAAATGCATTTCAACTTTCTATATACTGTACATGCACAAACTTTGTTTTTAATTTGCTATTTAGTTTCCGGAAATATAATCTTGAAAACAAACAACATTTTATCTTGTTGTTTATTTAACAAAATTAGGTTTATCATTTTCATGATAACTGTTAAAAACAATATAATTTTCGTGTAAGTGAATGACGTAACGTTCATTAGTGAGTACTAAAATATGGAGTTTTACTTGTAAAATTACATTTTACGTAAGTAAACACTTTACATACTGTATGTTATTAAATTGTTACGATTTCGTTCTATTTTCTTGTATTTTCGTTCTACATAATACTGAAGCAAAAATGCATTATCTAATTTTTTCTAAACAATCATTTTAGACTGTTATCTTCATTTCAACTATTTTTTCTGGGGTTACATATAAACAGAAAACTCTCCACCATGAACAAATTTTCTGAAAAGGATTATTTTTACAAAATATGACTGTATGCAGAATTTAAATCTTTTCTCTTTATAATCTTACAAATTTACTAATGAATCTCTCCTGACATTTTTCACTTAAGGTGCACTTAACCTATATATATATATATATATATATATATATATATATATATATATATATATAATTAAAATCATTCCTCTTTCAATCGTATTTTATTTTCTTTAGTTGCAAAGATGCATTTTAACAAAACTTTTTAACGAAGGAAAATAATACTTGAAATAACTTTTCTTGGAAGCGTGTTTTACATTTCAAAATCGTAAAGTGATTTTTTTTAACAAAATGTCTTCCTCATCCTTTTAGTAAAACTCTTTTACTTATAAATTATTAGCTGAGGATGCAACTTTACGAAAGCTTCTAAGGTATTAAAATTATTGGAAATATAATTTCAAACTACTTTCATAACTATTAGTTTAAAATTTTAAGCTGGATTCCTTTCTCCTTTACCTTTCATAACCGTTTTTATTTTGTGATTTTCTTTTATCACTTGGGATTTATTTTAATAAAAAATTTCTTGCTTTAATAAGAAGAATTGTGTATAAAACTTATAAAGAATTTTCCAACGAAAATCTATTTAGAATTATGACTGAAAAAAGTGGATTAAATATTTTTTTTTTTAAAAATGGCTTTATAATACGTTTCAAATCCGAAATTATTACTCTGACTTTTTTCTCAATGTGAGTTGACTGTTACTGAAGCTGTGGTTTTAATTGCACTAAACCTTTAAAAGAAAACCCGTACGTGAATGTTCTGATCTATTACAGTACTATAGACTTTGTAAAGTGGGTTTCCACTTTGAATAGCTGTATTAATATATATTCTGTGTTAAATAAACTGTGTAATATTAGTTAATTTCGCTTCATACCAAATTATGTTACCAATAAAATAAAAATTTTCGCAAAATAAGTTAATATTTTTGTCGATTATTATTGTTTTTTTTTCTTTTTTTATCTTTAGATCCCTGAATTTGTTTTAAATATATCGAGAAATTTTTATGTCACATTAGACGTGTTTCTTCCTATTATTGATGTGAGACAAAGTAGAAAAAAATACATAGTTTTAGAATTAGGAATTACATAATAAAAAAAAGGATGGTGACTATCAAAATTCAAAATTTATGTACAGAGTCAATCAAGTTTATACAAATCTGTTGGTCACCTCCTGACGGGTTAATATGATATGCTTCTAAATATACAGGGCGTTTCATAATGTTCTTAGGAGTTACAAAAATTCAGTACAAAAAAGTATTTCACTTACCAAAATGAAAGTTGTACGATGTAATGCAGGGACTCAAATAGTTTTTGTTAAAATCTATAAATGTTCAATATGTGCTCCTCTGGTGACACGGCACACATCAACACGAAAGTCTAGCTTTTGCCAAACTCGTTCTAACTTGTCATTTTCGATAGAGTTGATTGCATTGATTATGCGATCCTTTAGCTCAGCGATATCGTGCGGCATTAGTGGAATAAACACCTTATCTTTCACGTAATCCCAGCACATGGCGTGAGGTCTGGTGATCTTGGTGGCCACAGCATAATGTGTTGGTTTTCTTCAGACGCACGTCCTATCCAGCGCCGAGGTAATGTTGTGTTAAAGTACTGTCGAACCTCATTATGAAATTAGGCAGGAAAACCATCTTGCTGGAAAATGAAGTCGTTGAGTAGCTGAGGCATAAGCCATAATTGTAACATATCCAGGTATATCAGCCGGTTACTGTCGTTTCCATAAAAAAGAACGGCCCATACACTGCCTCACGAGAGATCGCACAGAAAAGTTTACTTTCAGAGAATCCCGAATGTGTTCCACATAAGCGTGTGGGTTTTCAGTTCCCCAAACTCGCACGTTATGACGGTTTACTTTGCCTCTAATGTGGAAAGTAGCTTCATCGCTGATAATGATCTTGTTTACAAAACCTTCATCTGACAACATCTTTTCCTGTAACTGTAAACAAAATCGCGTCTACGTGTTTTATCTCCATCAGAAAGACGCTGGATTAATTGAAGACGGTACGGTTTGCATAATAAACGTTTACGGAGAACTCTCCACACTGTTGTTTTCGGAATTCCTAATTCTCTGCCTGCAGCCGCAGTCGATTTTGACGGGCTGCGAATGAAACTTGCACGCACACGTTCGACATTGACTTCTGAGGTTGATGGACAACCAGTTGATTTTCGCTTGCACAAGCAACCAGTTTCACTGAATTGTTTATAACATGCACGAATTAAATTTCCACTTTGGTCTCCTTATGAAATTTCAACCGAAACGCACGTCGTACGGAAATTACTGACTTTGACAAGTGAAATTCTAACATACAAAACGACTACTCATTTCCCGTGGCAGCCATTTTCTCTACTGTCGACGCCTAGCGAGAAAATGGTTTATTAACTGCTTAGTATATGTGAAAAAAACTATTTGAAGTACTCTTTCGTACAGTACTTGTTTTATTATTATGAGTGAAACAGTTTTTTGTTAATGAATTTTTGAAACTCCGAAGACATTATGGAACGCCCTATAGTTCAAAATGCAACATTTCTTATAATCCTTTGAGATTGATATTTATAAGTTGGTAACCATATAGTTATATTAGAAACGAGATATTTATTATAAACATGTATCGACTACGTCCTGTTTGATTATTTCAGTGTAATAAATGATGCAAATAGTAGCCATTCCCCTAATTGCTACTAATTATATAAATTATTTTTGTTTAAATGAATATTTTTTTTGGTGTATCATTACGGTAAATAAGTAATACTGTTACGAAACTTAAATCTATTGCTCTTAAGTATTATTTAAACTTTAAATAACTTAATTTATATTAAAAATTTACGTCACTACGATAATAAATTCTTATCAGTTTAGTAGGTCCCTAATTTCTACTCAACCGTATAGGGGTTAGAAAATATAAAGTTTGTATTTGGCTTTCGATGTTTTACAATTTAGTTGTCTTCTACCTCTATCTTTTTAATTATGTAAATGCTTTTAGAAAATCTTTCTTTCTATAATAGCATTGGGATAGAAGCCAAGCCTTTCTTTTTATTTAACTTTATTTATACTGAATAAGTAATTTACATGAAATAATTAATCTTAGAATAAATGAAATCAATTTATAATAAAACTGAAAATTTTTACTTACGTAAAAATACTTGTCCAGCGTGTAAAAACCTTTTTATAAAAACACATTCATTGATTCTTAAAACAAATAAAGAAAAAAAAGCTAAAAATAAGTTAAAAATAATATAGACAACCAAAACAAACGTACATAAAACCATATTATTTCGTCAAAATTTTTTAAACAGATATATTTATCTCAAAAAAAAAATTAAACCTGAATATAAAACAGCTTTTTAAACTAAGAGAAAAACTATCCATTTCACGAAAAATATATACATTCATAAAACAAGATACTAACGGATACACATCTTCTGCATTGGATAAACAGTTTGCAGCTTTAAATCAATATAAATAAATACTCACACGCATACATACTTCATAATATTATACAATCAATTCTCTCTAACCATAAAGAGAGAGAGTCGATTTTAGGAATTGCAAAATAAAAAAAAAACCTAGAAAATCATCTTAAATACAAAAAAGTCCACCTTTTCTTGCATAAATAAAATAATAGGAAAAGCAAACAATCAGAGGGGGACTGCCCACGGATCCACCTAATTGGCGTTTTCATCACACATGCTGACCACGTTCGGTTTCTATGACTACATCTGAACCGTCGTCTGACATGGAAACTTCATGTAAGAAAACAGTTTAACGTTAAATTTAAGGAGATATACTGGTTGCTTGGCAGGAGATCATAGTTCTCATTATATAACAAACGATTGCTATACAAAGTACTTCTGAAGCCGGTAAGGACCTACGGTATCCAACTCTGGGGAACGACATACAGAAGCAACATTGACATTATCCAGGGTTCCAGAAAAAATTAATTGGTAGCACAACGGAAGCGGCGTGGTTCGTGAGGAACAGTGAGATCCATGATTATCTATGATTACTATAAGTTTATGAAGAAGTTCAGTGATTCAGTTCTAAATGTAAATTATGATTAAATAACCATGAAAACCTTCTGGCTGTAAACCTGCTGGAATACAGCGAGGTTATTTGATGATAGCTGAATCGATTTCATTGGACCTGGGAAATACTGCGAGATATTTGCAGTAAAACTTCTTCCCTTAACTATTATTGTGCTTCATATCATTGTTTTCTTTAGGAGTTAGTTGATTATGTTTGGTTTTGTAGTTCCATTTTTCTGTTTCTTTTTAACATTTTTTGTTATGTTATTCACAGTACTAATTATAGTTTAATCACGTCTGTTGCTTTTCATACAAGTAATGTATACGACTACTTATATATATTCTTTGAGGAGTTTCGATTGAAACTTCTATTCATATCATTGTTTTGGATTCTAATTTACTTATGATTACTATGTATGTGGAACTGATTGTAGTAGATAAACTTTGAAGGAAAAGAACCACTATAAAAATGGTTGATATAATTCAAATCCAAAAATGAATTTTTACAACTACATCTTGAACAAGTATTTTTCTCAATTGGAAATATGTTTTAGCAATCACCTTATCTTCGTTAGTCAGTTTCCATAAAATAAGTGTGTTTTAAAGTTAACAGCTCGGTTAAGAAAGTAACTGAAAATATATTAAGGAAGGTATTATTGTAGTGCTAATAATTTTAGTGTTGATCTACATAATTTTATTCAAAAAATTTCTAGAAAGTCTTTTGAATATTGAATTACTTACTGAATCTGTTCCCGTCTGAAAATTAAAACAAAAAATACATCTGGAAGTATGCTCTATTAATTCTCTAATGAGAAACGATTTCTCATTTGTATCATCTGATTTGGTCAATTTTCGATCAGTAATCTTATATTTGAGAGCCATTTATCATGTAATAACTATTTGAATCAGAAATTGTTATTTTAAAACTAAAAAAAAAACAAATTCGTAAAAGATTAATTTCGCTTTGATAAACTAATTAAGAAAATATTAATAAAAATAACTAATCTAAATATAAATATTATTATTTCACAATAGTGTACCATAACTTATGAAGAAAATGATCAACCAATGGGAGACAATAGTTACTGACACCGGTTTTGTTCACTATATATATTACTTGGACGTTATAGAAGTATTTTTGAGCTAGAAGTAGTTAATGAGACATTTTAATTTACTAGTTTATTTTTCGATTTGCAATTGTGTTTAATTAATTAGAGTAACTATTATGTTTTCTGACAGCTTATCAAAACAACTACGAATTTTTTGTTATATTTAGAATATATTCCTAATAAAATACAGGTCTATTTTTTTGAAAAGTTAGGCAAACCTTATGGATAAAACATACATGAAAACCAAAGTAAAAATTTTATATTAAATTATAAAATAATAAATTATTATTTCGTAAGTTATAATAATTTTGTTATAATAAATGTTCGAAGTGTTCATCATTCGTGGTTATTCAGGCATCAACATGTTTTTTTTTAATCCCCCGGGACCACGGTTAGGTAAGGATGAGATAAAATGGCAATTTTGTAGCGTGTGAAAATACCATGCCTGACCGGGACCTCCGGGTGTAAGCCTGAGACACTCCTGCCACAGAGGCCGGCTGGTTTTGACGTGGTAGGAGCCAATTTTTAACGGCTGCTATTCTGATATGGGATATTTTAAGTTCAGTATTCCTTTGATCAATCAGTTGGTCGATGATTATTTATGAAGACTTTTTCTATTAAATAATTCACAAAAAGAAAAGCGAGAGATAAATCTAGCTACCTATGAGGTCATAGACCATAGAAAATTAATTTATTTTCAAAGAACTCCACATAGCAGCAACATTACGTTATTCGCTGTGAAGAGTTAGACCGTTTGCTGTGACCACCAATCGCATTCACTTGTAGCAGCGTTATGAAGTCAATAATAACTGGTACCATTCAAATGCTGTTTCTGTGAAAATATTGGATTATTTTATGCCGAGAAATCGTGCAACAAAATCCGATTTTTTCTGAATAATATAGTTCATCAAAAAAGTGAGAGTTCTCTGCATTCAAATATCGATTGTTCTGGTTGTTTACATAACCACTTAAATAAAACCATGCCTCTTTACTAAAAAAAAATTATCCAGGATCAGAATGTGGCCAGAAACAAAACTCGTAGACCATGTACAATAATTGAGTCTTTTTCCGTGACTGGGTTCTCGCAATTCCTACAAGAGGTAAATACGATACTGATGCAATTTAAGTTTCTTTCTGGTTTTGCGGATAATCCCATATTACATTCCAATTTTCCTAGATAACTTTCTTATTTGTTCAAGGTGATCGTTAAAAGGAAGTACAGTCCGAAATGAAGAAACGTTGGAAGTTTTAAGGAATATACAGTCCGAAGTTTTAAGTGACGATTGGAGTGTTTTAAATTTAACTTGTATTTTAAAAACGTTGGCTGGTCGTTAAGTTTTAGCTCATCTACAAAGTCGGTTTCTCTAAAACGAGCGATTATGCATCACAGTTTTGACTTAGTGGGTACTTTGATCTAGGAAAACCTGCAGCCAAATCTTCCTGTAAAACGATTACGATCTTAAACAATTCTCAAGAATAAATACAATGTGAGACTTTGTAAAATACGTAATTTCTCATTTTTGTTGTGATAGACAAATATAGGAGAGACTGCTTGCACCATGAAAGCCAACCTAAAAGAAAATTTCCTACTTCAGTATATTAATGAATTCAAGGTTAGGTCACTCTTTGCTTATCCTGCAGCTGTTACTTTGAACATGGCCGATTACTGATAAAATGTTGATCAGAAAACTTCCAAATTGAGTGAGGATAAGCAGGGACCCTGCTTAGTTATTAAGCAGGTAATAAACAGGTATATACGTCAGTTTTCCTTTTTTTAATTTCAATTATGAAATGAATTTGTATAAGGTCACAAAAAATATTTGGAGAAAAAGAAAACACCATACTATACTTTTAAGTCTTTAATCAAGATTATCCACACAGTTTTTTATTACATTCATTGTGTTAAAAGATTATTTAATTTTAACGTAAATAAAAAAATTTATTTTATAAAATTTTGTGTGATTCTTCATAAAAATAACATTTATTTATATTTCAATTTTCACCGCCGATTTTATTAAAGCAAACAATATTCGCATATTTAATTACTTCTGACTATGATTTTTTTTTGCTATATATTTATGCTGTAATATAGGTTTTTTTTAAAGTAGTATATGATTTATACGTATTATAGCGGTACTATTTATCCAGTTTTGATAAATAAAATAAGGTAATATAAATATTATGATACAGAAAAAAGAAAACAAATAAATTAAATAGTTATGGAATTACATTTTTATTAAAAGAAAAATTGTAAAACTGTATTAATAGAAAAAAAATTAAAATTATTCTGACTTCACCCAAAACGTTTTGTAAAAAATGACAGTTTCAGGAAATATTTTTTTTTTTAGTTTTTAATTAAATAAAACAACGTTAGGACTCTGAATCCATTCTGTTATGCCTGCAAGATGTCTACCGCCGAATGATACTCTGATTTTTATAAATTAAGAATTTTTTTTTTTAAATTTAAGCAAATGCCTTGAGGGGCGAATACTGTTCGGCTGCCTTTTTTTATACACAGCAGGCCTTTGACAAGGTCTGGGTGCCTGGCCTGCTATAAATTTAAAAAAGAACCTACCTCAACCGTATAACTTGGTTCTGCTTAACTAGCTCGACGGGCGTTTTACGCAGGTGATGTGTAATCAGGTGTTATTTGTGTGCTTTATTACTAAATATCCTCAAGGATCGGTTTCGGGACCCGTTTTATATTCCATTTTCACAGCGGATCTTCTGACTTCAGAGTATATCACTGTTGCTTCATTTGCAGATGACACAGCTCTCCTGTCTTTCGATGTTAACCTATCTCTGGCTTCAAATAAATACAATCTAATTGCACGAAACCAACAGATTACTGTCTGTAGGGAAGATTAAGTTTAATCAACTGAAGAACAGTCGTATGTCATTCGCAATGAGGAGAGGAGGCTGCCCAACGGTCCACCTCAATGGCGTTTCTTGCGGTCATATCGCATTCTTGAAGTGTATGGTACCTTGGTCTTCATTTGGATCGTTATCTGAGGTCCATGTAAGGAAAAAGAGAAAACAACTGAATGTTAAGTTTAAGTAAATATACTGGTTGCTGGGCAGAAAATCACTATTTCTCACAGCTTTCACTATCTAACAACTAATCATTGTACACGAATTGATTCTGAAGCAGATTTGTACCTATTGAATCCAATTTTGGAGTAAAACAAGCAGCAATAACGTTGAGATTATGCAGCGTTTCCAAAACAAATTAGTGAGGAGCATAACACAGGCGCCTGGGTTTGTAAGATATTGAGATCAACGAATATCTGGGTTTACTGTATGCCCGAGAAGATCCGTAGAAAATATAAATTGTGGCTAAACAAACACGTGAAATATTTGGCTATCAACCTTCTAGACAATAATGTAGATGTTAGAAGGCTAAAAGGACTTCACGTGTTGGACCTTGGTATATATATATTGGTATATGTATATATATATATATATTGACATTGTTGCAGCGTTCTACCTTAAATCATAATCTGAGGCGGGATTGCAACAACTTCTTTTTTTTTCTTCATTAGCCTCCGGTAATTACCTTTCAGATAATACTTCACAGGATGAATGAGGATGATATGCATAAGTGTAAATGAAGTATAATCTCGTAAAGTCTCAGTTTGAACATTCCTGAGATATGTGTTTAATTGAAACCCAACCACCAAAGAATACCGGTATCCACGATCTAGTATTCAAATCTGTGTAAAATTAACTGACTTTACTAGGACTTAAACGCTGGAACTCTCGACTTCCAAATGAGCTGATTTGGAAAGACGCGTTCACCACTAGATCAACCCGGCGGGTTTGGACTGCAACAACTAAGGGTTAGCCATCATATCATTATTTAACTTCGTTAAATTTTCTGTTTTTATTCTTTCATTTTTAATTTTAATTTAATTTTGATTTTTTCCTAACATTGTTTCTCTTTTTTTAAATTCTTATAATTATTTTTGTTTACTGTTGAGCTGCGGATGTTGCTGCTCTCTGACCTTACTTTATGTGTGGATTAAGTGTTCTGTATAGGAATATTAGTATGCAATTTTTGAAAAGTTTCAATGGAAACCTTTCTACATATACGTGTGGTATGTGATTATATTTACTTATGCTTTCCGTAATAGTGTAACCGATTATAAATTTATTTTGAGATAAAAAAAGTGTTTTTATAAATGTATGTTTGTATTAAGTAAACGTAATAACAGTATTAATAGGAACGGTAAAATGAACTCAAAGAAAATAATATAATTTAATAATAACAGGAACCCAATATCAATAACCTCCCTTACACGAGAATCTGTATTTCAAGGAAATCATACGATGTATTCGTCGGTATACGGAAGTTCGGTATAGCGAGCTTCTGTATGTTTAATGCACTTAATTTTATTTGTGATAAACATTTCCGTTAATCGTTTCACCTTTATTTTTTCGAAATAAATTAAATACTAAATTCTGTTCTCATCTTTTCTATTTTCATAATAATTTCTTACATAGAATAGTTCAGTAAGGAAAATATTTCACTTAAATTGTGGATTCATGCTGAATAAAAACGGTAAATGTAACAGAGATCAGTGTGTCACTGTATCAGTTTTTCATCCACGTACGTACAGTTCATCAATATGTCGAGCGTGTATTTGCTTTTTTCAACGTTTTCTCTAGCTCAGATATTTTACGTATTTCAATGGTAATTTCATTTTTTGGCCGACAGTAAACAGAATTTCTTTTTTTGTTATAACTTTCCCACAATTTAAATCATCATTTTAAAAGATTCCATAATTTTCTTTTTAAATATTTTGAAGAAGAATAAAGATGTATATGAGTTATTTGATATATTTCGTAAAAATTCTAGTATTCCTAAAAATAAAAAAATAAAAAATAAAATGTGCTAAGTAATTTGTTTATTTTTCTCTAGCCAGTATTTCAGCTACTGCCGGGTCTGGGTATATGTGGTTAGGTAAATGCTATTACAGCTATCGGCTTTCCAGGCCTGATGTAGCTGCAATGTAAACGTAAATGTACCGTTAAACATGTAGTCTGGAACAGACTCAGGTCTACCAATCCGAAGACGTGTGATAGTTGAAACCCTAGCATTAAAGAACACTGGTATCTACAAGCTAGCATTAAAATTAATATAAAAACAACTATCTTTACAAGGTCTTGAATCTTAGAATTCTCGACTGTGAAAATAAAATGATTTTGCGATGAGGAGTATAACAACTAGTTTGACCCGCGGGTTAGTTAGTAATAATTTAACTAATATTTTTAAAAAAATTATTTTATTTATGGAAACGTAATATCTTGACATTTTTTGTTGGTCAGCAATAAAAGTTATGAATTAATTAATTATTGGTATAAGAATGGAGATAATTTAACACGTAACAAAACTAAAAGTTAGGCTTAATTAAAATAATGTACTAAAAAACCTATTATGTATGTCGTGAACTTTTAAATTAATATCGAGAACGTAGTTTACTCTAAACTATAAAATAGAAGTTGTAAATTCAGTTTAGTTTGCCTTTTGTTGAGATTTAAGTAACTAGTATTAACTGTAACATGCTTGCTGTGCAAACATCAAACACAGCTAGTTCTCTTCTATACCATTTATTTTTGAACAAAGTTTACTTAATTTTCCTGAATTCAGTTGTTTTGATATTGTTTATTATTTTCATTACATATTATTAATTTTTAGCCCTTTTTATTTGTATCGTGCAGCAATATTTAATTACGTAGCTAGAAAAAAAAATTGGTATTTTGTCATTTTTGATAACAATTCCTTTAGACCGATTTAACTGAACTGTATTTTAAAATTTTCAAGTTTGGAAACAATTAATTTTTTCAAGTAAATTATAACAATAATAAATGAAACTAAGTTTTATAGAATGAAAAATTAACCAAATTTACCCTCATGATTGTTTTTTAAATATAAATGATTGAATAATAAAAGGGATACTAAAACCGATAAACTATTTTCTAACATTTTGTTTCACATTATTTCCTTAAAAGTACAAACATGAGTGAGTGATTTATATGAGTACTCTGAAATATTCAGGATATCTGAAATAGCTTGATTTAGTTGTGACTGGTAGGTAGATTCGTCCCTTATTAGTGAAATGACGATAGCATATATATATATATATATATATATCCTAGGAATAAAAATAACATATTCTAGATCAACAATCAAGGATGTGTTATTAATTAAAGCAATATAGGTATTGACCTAGTTATAAAGCGGTAGCGTTATAATTTAGCTAATAATAATGATAGGCTAAAATCTATGTAAATTAATTAGAAAATAATCTGTAAACTTTTGATCGTTACATTAACTAAACACTAATATCAAATTAAACAGATGTGAGACAATTTCATTTTTCTCAATCGGCTGCAAAATTAATTTATTGAAATAGGTCTAAAAACATTTAATTAACTGTAAAAGATTGTAATTATTATTTTTTAGTAAATATATACAAGAAGGTTGTCTGTATATTTCAAAAGCTTCACTAGAACATTTGTCCTTCTAATATTATCTTCTGCTTAATTTACAGATCCTTAAAAATTACATTTTATTAAAAGTGTATAAATCTTTTTAAAAGCTATCTGGATGTGTGGTTGCCAAATTTATTGTTTTTCAGAATTATCTGCTTGCTAAAATATAACGTTTGAAATCAAAGTATTAAGACATGTATCTAATCCACTCTTCTATATAACAATTGCAATTAAATACTCAGACTTTTTATTACATATAAAAAATGAAGTTTATCGCTTACAAGTACATCTCATGTGTACTTAGTTAAAAAGTCAATAGATAAATCGTTACCGTAACCGACCAATTATCGCCCTAGACTCACCGAACCATTTTTTTTCCCTACATCCCTGGGCCGGACATCCAGTTAAGTATACTCGGCCCAGGGACGTGTCCTTAAACTCTAAGGCGGCCTTCCCACCCACCGGTTTTACACCCGGCACGGTAGGTCGGCCACCCCAGTATCGGATCTTTACTGTGCCTGCCTCTAATCCCTGCCGAGAGGAATGCAGCCCGGCTATGCCGTTCCACACCCCCTCTACAGGAACCGGATCTCGGTCTTTACGTCATCGCCTTAAACCGGCAGAGCCAGCCCTAGGGGCACAGGACCCCCAGAAACCAGCCCCGCCGGCCGGGTCTAGGTCTTTTTAATTTGCCCTCTTCTTACACGGACAAGCTCCCCAGGAGTCCCCGCCACCTCACAGGAACCCGGACACCTGAGCATGCGAGCCCTCAGTGACGAGGCTATTCGCCCTTCCCTATTTACGGCACTTTATCGGTCCCATTCCTCCTCATTCAGTCCGATTCCTCCTCCTTTATTCTCAGTATATGTCCGGCAAAAATGGAAAATTGCTCCCAGTTTTCTTCGGTGGTCAACAACCACTCGATGAGGTTGTCCACTTCTAGGTTGTATTCAATTATAAACTGCCGACACCGTACCCACCTCCTGCACCAAAACAGGGTGTGCTCGGCATCATCAATCTCCCCACAATATTGGCACTGTGGCGTGTCCCTCTTACCTATCCTATTTAAATAATGCCCGAAACAGCCGTGACCCGACATAAGTTGGTCACGTAAAAGTTCATATCTCCATACGGGCGGTCCAGCCACATGTCTAAGTTATGTATCAACCTCTTAGTCCAGGCCGCAACTGTAGCCTCAGCCCACATCACCTTCCAGTCTCGTCTAGTTGCGGCGTCTACCTCAGTTCTGCTTAGACCCTCCGATCTCAATTTCCTTCCATATACCTGTAGGTCGATCGGAAGGACTGACGCCAGCACACATAACGCCTCGTAAGATACTGTACGAAAGCCAGCCACAACTCCCAACAGCGCCATCCTATGCGTGCTTCGCATTCTTGTTTTGTTACATTGGATATTAATGGCTCCAGCCCAAACCGGTGCAGCGTAAAGCACAGATGACATCATGACAGATGTGATAAGTCTTCTTTTGGAAGACCTCGGTACTGAATGATTATCAAACAGCCTCTTTATAGCCTTAATAGTGGGCGCCACGCGCTGACAGACCATCTCCATGTGCCCTTTAAATTTAAGGTTTTTGTCAAGTACTACACCCAAATACTTTGTGCTGTTAACTTCTATTATACCCTCTCCACGAATCATGACATTCACACCTCGAAGCCTTCTTCTCCCCGTGAAGAGGATACATTTACTTTTAGCCTGTGACACCTCCATCTCATTTTCTCACAGCCACTGATCAATCAAGCGTAGAGATATATTGGCCTTATCCTCGACAGTACCTATTTTTTTGTCTTCGACTAGAATGGCAATGTCGTCTGCGTAAGCCACAATTGTGACTCCTTCAGGGTAGTTCAGTCCCAAAACTGCCAGTCCAGACTCACCGAACCTGCCAAATAACTCTGCACGACGACGTTGAAATAAAACTTATCACAAGACATGTAATATTTCAATACGTGTTCGTTGATCGAAATTGATTAATGTTTAATGTCTGTTGCTGTACCATCACTGGGAAATGGACTCCTCAAATCCTTTTTTGTTGTAGGCTATTGGATTCACTTTTTATTTATTTTACAGTTGTACATAAAGTCTGATAAAACTAAAGACAAAAAACCATGTTTTTTAGGCTAACATGCATATGACTCATCCAATTAAAAAAAAGTTTACAACTCTATTCGAAAAGGTTTTCGAATAATAAAAATTGTTATTAAATCGCCTTGAATTAAAATCAGAAGTATACAGGATAAAAAATAATAATTTCTATACATATAAGGTTAATTTTGCTTCCTAAAAATCAACATCTTTCCTAAATCTTGATTTGAATTGGACAAATCTGGAAGGATTTTGAGAATCTCATGTTTTATCATATATGATAATTATACAGATGTAAGTACGAATTAAGTATATTCAAACGTTTAACCGTTCAGAAAATGAGATTTATCCCCTTGCTTTTAAAGTAATAATAAAATCAGTTAATTGTTAACTATTATAAGAACCAGCAGACATTAAGATACACTACATCACCATCAAACTTAATGCGAGTCTAAACAAAACTAGTACACTAATTTATATTTTTCTTAATCAAATACCAAACCTTTTTTTTTGAGAAAGTAACAGTAGAAGAAACAGGTTACATGACTATGTTAATCATAATTACATCTCTTTATTAATGCAATCATGAAGTTCCAATACAATCGATAAATACAGAATTATTAAAATCGTTGATAATTTTTATTTTATTTTATGTATTCATGTTGTGTTAAAATAGCCATATAAAACATTTTCACCGTATTACTAACAAAATCTAAATTTATCTAATTATATAAGTGTATTTTTGCAAAATTTTTAAACATTTTGTCTGTAAGATTTAATAACGATTATTATGTAGATATATTTTGGTTTCTACCATATAGATTCTGTAAAATAATGTATTTCCGTATTTTTTATTTGTAGCTATGTTTCAAAAACTTAGGGAACCTTTTTTTTACGAAAAAACATGTCAATGGGTAGTAAATAGAATTATTATCCTAAAGTAGGTATGTTTAACTTCTTTACGAAAAAACAAAAGCTGGCAGAGGGTGAATAACTCTGATAAATTTTTGTTTGAAAACCATCAAATGTTCATAAAAAAATTTCGGTCCGATTTGACCCCCCTGATGAAATTACGTTTTTACTTTAAAAATTATGTACTCTTATTATTAAAAGTATAATTTAGAAAAAAGTTAAAATTTTTAGTAAAATTTTACTAAATTTTACTGGTGGGCACCATCCACCAGTGCAAGCACGGGCAAACGGCAGTTCCGTACGGAGCTGTCCTTCACCGCCTCCCTTTCCAATATTTCAGTTACAAACCCCGTCACAGTGTCGAAGTCCACCAAACTTCGTAATATCGTTCCAACGATGTTACGGCAGTACAGTCGCAGAATTCCTTGTCCCACCACGGACACTGGAATATCACGTGTTCCGGCGTGTCTAACTCCTGACAGTAGGGGCAGAAGGGGTCTTCAGCTCTTTTTCGTCCACACAGTATGAACGAAAGACCCCATGGCCGCTCAGGAATTGTGCAGCCAGAATCCCAGTTCGCCAGTGAGCCGAATTCCTCTCGGCTCACCGAACGATGCGTCCACCTCTCTTTCGTGGTTGCATCCCACCTGGATTGCCAATCCCTGTAGACAGTTATGTTGGCATCGTTCTTAGACTCGCCCTGATAAATTTGCGCACGAGCCGCCACCAACTGTTGAAGTGGCGGCATCCCAGTCACCACCAGCACCGCCTCAGGCGAGACAGAGGCGTATGCTGACGCCACCTTAAGAGCCTAACGTCGCTGTACTCCCTTGAACAGTCTTCTGTTACGCCCTACCGCCATGGCTCTCTTTCACACTGGCGCGCCATAAAGAAGAATTGAGTTCTCCACATGCGCGTACAGCCGACGTACGAGGCCCTCCAACTTTCGATAGTAACTTAACCAAGTTCTTGACAGTCTACCCAGCTTTCTCACTCACCGCCTGGATGTGACGAGTGAATAGTGGTCCTATGGTCCAACCACACTCCAAGATACTTGGCAGCCTCTCGTGATTTGACCATTGAATAAGGTTGCGTCACTTTATGAACACTAATAATTTGAGAATATTTATTTTATCCAATCATGCTAGTGATTCATTACCTAAAGACAAACGTAGAATTTTATTACATATTTTTATTGAGTTCTTATATATTTATTTTTGAGCTCTTTATAATTTTCTTTTTCTAATCAAAGTGCTTTAATGGTTTATTAAAAAAATTACATATATATGTTTATTACGCGATATATAAGGGTTCTTTCAAAGTTTTATATTTTCTTCTGTGTTAAAACAGTCTACAGGTGGATAATTACTAATTTTGTTTTACTTCCTTATCTAATGAGTTTACTGTTTTTTGAATTGATTTTACATGGCAATTTTTCTCCTTCAATTTTTGTGTTTTTACCTTTTTTTACTACACCGTATATTTATTCTAAAAATATGGATGATTTGAATATTTTTCCTATTAAATCCCCTAGAGTTACATTTCATCAGCCGGAATTACTGTATTTATACAGTATAGGAAAAACTTATGGGAGTTTATAGGAAAATTGTAGTAGAAAATAAATCTGGTGTTTTTTGAGGGGGGAATTTATATCATTTTAATGTAAATTAATGACTTTATTGAAACTTTATATAGTTTTTTTTTTACTGGAAATTTAAACAGTAGTTTTGTACTTAATGAGACCTACAATTAAGAAATATTAACTAGCTGAAACCCTAGTTTATATTCACTGTAGGTTCTTTGATTAGCAATTCAGTTTATGTTATATTAAAACAACTTCATTTATAATTTTACTTCAAAATAATTTAGAGAGAAAGTTAATTTTAAATTCATCACTATCTATTGAATCTGTGTTCATGGTATTTGCAGGATAATGTATATTCACAAAAATATTTAAAAAAACTTATAAAAGTTAAAAATATTTAAAAGTTTAATATAATTTTAGCCGTTTAATTTGTATACTGCTAAGTCTGTAAAAAGATGTTGATAAATTACCCTGAAAGGCCTTTGAGAGAAAAAGTTCTATTTTTCTTAATATGAATTGATAAAATTATATATCACTGAATCGTTAAATGATTGAATTCAGATCCAAGACATTTTAAAACCAAATTGAATTAGTTTTGTTAAATTTATATATACTGAAACCGATGTTAAAATATAACACCTATCTTTATATGTGTTTAAAATAAGTATCTTAGTTGTTAATACCGCTTTTCATCAAATACACTTTAAATATTACTAAATGGAAGCATATATATATATATATATATACACATACACATACACATACACATACACATACACATACACATACACACACGAGTATATACCTTCTTTGAAAAATATTATAAACCAGATATTCCGCACAAGAGAATCTCTTCACAGAAGTCAGTTAAGAGCCAACTGAGCTGAGGTAGTGAAGATTTTTCTTCTCTCGTATTTTATTCTTTCTTCCGGGATTAGGTACGCCGTTTCTTCCGGTTTCACAAAAGTTTTGATTCAATGTCGTTTCCTTGGTTTTCATTATTCTCTATAATTTTTTTTTCTTTTCTCCTTTTTTTTTCATAATGTTTGCATGCAATTACCAACCACTTTCAGGATTTTACCATTAATTTTCCATTTTAACATGCTTTTTCCATTTTAACTACAAAAAATGATTTTTTGTTATACTTTTAAGTTGTATAATATTATTTATCAAAATATGGAAGGATTAAATTATTGTTGTGATGTAAATTTTGCTTATGAGATCGTTTGTGTGTTACCTTTTATTCATTCAAGTAAGTAATTAAATAAAAAAAATATTTTTTTAATAGTTATTTAATGGAAATATTATTTAATTGAATAATAGTTTAATTTATTTAAAACATTTAAAAAAATATAATTTATATTAACTATTTATTATAAATAATAATTTTTTGTTTTAAATATTCAAAAGAAGATTTTATATTTACGGTATATCAAGATCTAGATAATTCAACGCATTTTACGCATTTTAATTGACGCATTTTACGATGATTTTTTTACCAATAATTATATCGAGTAGTGTGATCGTTTATATGTAATATTGATAGTATCAGAAAAAAATATTAATAATTTGGATGATAAAATAGAAATTTTCTATATCCTAAAAACACAAATAGAAATCTTCTTGCGTTCCTCGTATTTCTTCAGATCGTATCTCTTTGATTAAATCAGTTTCAAACTACATCTTCTTTCATTACTTTGTTTTGAAATAAAAATCATCGTCTTCAGTTAGCAAACTATGATAGATACCCTTACGAACTAAAATAAAACTCAGTCGCAGTAAGTGTGTCAGAAGAGCGGAATATTTGCGTCTGGTAGAGCGGATGAAAAAATCTTATATATACATATGTATATAAACATTACAGAACCTTTTTCAGGTGACTTCAAAACATAAAAAAAACTCATTCCCCTCCTGTCTGACACATATAATTTAACCGAGCGCAGAACGGGTTTCTATATTATACTTATACTATCGTATAAGTATAAACAAAACCGTTTCGGTTAGGATGTCAAACTTAATCAAAAAAATATCTTTAGTTTTATTCATATAATTTAGTATGTATTATCATTTATTAAAAATATTACCTATGACAGAATAAAAAATAAAAATATTTTCTGTTCTTCATTAGAACTAGATAGGATTTGTGTAGAACAGTTGATAAGCATCAAACCAGTTATATCTCATAAAATAATTTATTCTTAATTAAATAAAAGGGAATGTAAATAAAAATTGTGCCCAGTAAAACGAAAAAAATAACTAAAGATGTACCGAAAACCCCCTTTTTTTTATTCTAACTCTGATGTCTATGAACCGATTCAGTTGAAAAAAATCAATAAGCTTTTTTCCCAATAGGTTTACATTACCCCACCAAGTTCGGTTAAGATTTACATCCGACAGAGCGGAAAAAATCTTATACATTCATACATATGTATATAAACATGACCGGGCGTAACAACGATTTCCAAATTCTTTGGAAATCCGCTAAAAATTGGTGTGTTGCATTTTTTCTTGAATATGGTTCAATTTTCCTTTCGGTAAACAGAATTCGTTCTTCGCTTCAGAAGTTTGTATGTTTTAGTTTCTCATCCTAACTTTTTTGCATAAATTGTTTCGTAAATTAACTTTGTGCAAGAGATTTGTTGTGTGACGACACAGACAAATCCAGAATATTTCCCTCTAATAATTTCATTATTTTCTATTAAAATTATGTTTCGCTTATTTTTATTTTTTTTTTGGTTTTACAGTAATAAATTTTCATACATTTATTTCACTCGCAGTTAATTTATCATTCAAATAAAACTGTAGAAAAAACATAATAAACATCAAGTTTAAAATTCTTTAATAAATTTAAAGAGATATTTTTCAGTACCGTTTAGCCTACTTGATTTTACTATTGTGTTTTTAATATTTTAATTAAATTTACATTCATAATTATGAAAAATAGTCTTTAAAATAATGTACCTTATTATTTGTGCAAAGAATTAATATAATTAATAAAACGGTAAATTGTAATTTTTAATATATTAAAAACAATTTCCTATAAAATGTAGATTCAAGTAATTTATTTTATTGTTTATTTAATGGTAGGTTCTTATGTGCATAACGTTTATTATTGTAATAATACGAAATTGAATTTCAGTAGAATAGTAGATGAAAAAAAACTAATGTTTTTAGCACATGACTTTCACAATAAAATTACCTAATAAGAGGATTTTATTTTTTTAAATCTGAAAATATTCTTTGTTCTTTCTTTTGTTCTCTCTATTTTTTATTTTACTCCATACTAATTTGAAGTTGCTGTGTAGTCTAGTACTTCTTTTTAATAATAACCGCGTTCAGTTGATCATCTTGTGCAGTCATAGAACAATAAATTTTATTGAAAAGAAACAAATTATTTCTGGAATTGAAACATAATATTTTAATTATTTTAAACTACTTTTCTATGAATTTTTTAATTTTATTTTCATAAAGTACGCTGCGGGACTGGACACCTTTCGTTGTTTTCAATTTCATTTGAAGTTTAATTTTCCTCTCGGTTTCCATAAACTGTAATATGGCAAGATCCACACTTGTATGACAAACTGCGATATCCTGTTATCCAATTCAATATTATGTTTAATCAAGTTTAATGACAAATAACTTTTTTTGTGCCTGTCAGACTATCATGAACTGTAAATAAAATTTAAATATATTCAGTTTTACATCTTTTACAACCTTTTAAACATTTTTCAGGTAGTAATTCTAATTTTTCAGGTGTCTAATTGAGAAAATTTTATATAAATCTGAGAAAGGAACCTATTTTAGAGCTCTGATTTAGTTACTTTTGATTAATACTCGCAAAACTCATAACCTTTACATAATTTTAACTAATATTCTTCATAAATGGAATATTCTAAATGGATTAATGTAATCTAAAATTACCAACTTTTATATATTCAAGTTTATATTGTATTTATATAGAGGTGCTGTCTTCAGAAATCTTTTCATACATATATGGGAAACAGTACGTTTGCTTCGTTAGTATTAAATGTTAAAAGGTAAATATTAAAATGAAGTTATAATTATTAGATTTATTACATGTTTTTCTTTTAAGATATGTTGATATGGTTGGAAAGAAATATCAGGTTGCCATATTACTTTAGGCAACCAACTTTAATGCTTGCTAGAAATTTACTTTTTATCTGAAAGTAATCTACAAACGTTACACTCTCTTCCTTACAATGTAATAATTAATAAAAATATAAAATAAGGACTAACTAGATTATATGCAAAGGATGTAATATTGATCGGAAAGTATAAAATTTGAAAACGTTAAGGAAAGTAACTTATTTGATTACAATATACAGTTAAAGTTGTTAATAAAATGAATTGTACAATGGGAATTTTGAGTCTATTTTTTCACGTTAATATGAATGAATTTTTTTGATAGTTAAATAATCTTACATATTTACTTTTTAATTACGCTGTCAAACTGAAACTGAGTTATTGCTACAGCTATTTAGTTACCTCAAAATGCCGTAAACCCATCGTTAAAATTTCCGTCTTCAGTTCAGTAAATTAATACTACTTCTAATAACTTATTAGTATTGCTTACTGTTAATGATTAACCAATACTAGGTAAGCTGGAAATATAAAAATTAACACCTTATCAATCAAACGATCCAAGGATTAATATGATTTTTTTTTTTTAAATATACACTATGAAATTAGAAACTAGGTGGATTTATAAGGAAAACTAATTACACAAAATATTTAGGCTTAATTATAGATTCTGAATTAAGTTGGATGCCTTACATTAAAATTAAGAAAATTATTATTATTATTCTTATAAATTTTACAAGTTACGACAACAGTATTTGTCGTAACTTGTAAAGTTATGACAAAAAAGTCGTATTAACTTATAAATCTCACTTAACAAGTGCGGAAATAGCACGAAAAAGAAAAATTACAATTATGGATTTCAAAAGCATTTTCAACCCACCTCTTGAGGTTTTCAAAAAACTCAATATTTGACTCATAAAGAAGCTACAAAATATTTTTCAACAGTTATAAAGATCATAAAATAAATAAGTGTACAATACAATAAGTACGGATGCAGTAAGTACACAATTCCCGGCTGTATTTAATTAAAGAACAGTGTCGAAAATTATTTGTTCACTTAGGACCTAAAATTTATAACATCTTAGTCAATAGTATAAAGCGTATAACTGTTGAAAATATCTTTATTAGAGAGGGGAAGAAATGAGGTTCCAGTATTCAGTAAAGTAGTTGTTTTTTTTTCTAAATTAGATTGAATAAAATTAACATAGAACTAATAAAATTAAAATAGCGTTCAAAATTTACGATACGATCAAGGTTTTGTACTATTGTTGATGAAGTGAACCATACGTCGTGCTATATCTAATGATTATTAATATGAACTAGAATCGATGTGACAAACTTTAGATTAATTATATTTAGATTAGGCTTCATTTTAAGACTTATCTCTGTATTATTATCTTTGGCAGTGGAGATTGTATGTTGTGCTAGGTATCCCACAGAATGAAACTTTGTATACCTATTTGTAAAATTATTATTGGAATAAATCTGAATGCGAATTTATACTCCTTAATATAAGAGCTGTGGTAGTGGGAATATAACCCAAATTTTCAATGGAAAACTTAAAAAAGCGAGTTTTGCAGAATAAAAATTATTTGAAATAAAAATTCTTCTGTAGTTATATGACTACAATTTTTGTTGCGATTTATGATAATTTTGTTGCTACACATATTGTTCGGTTACTTGACTCATAAAAATTATAGAAGTAAATCAATTATAGAGGTAAATCAAGTTTGGCAAAATTGACACGAAAGCCGTTAGTGTTC
The DNA here is from genome assembly GCF_047948215.1 of Lycorma delicatula. NCBI lineage: Eukaryota > Metazoa > Arthropoda > Insecta > Hemiptera > Fulgoridae > Lycorma > Lycorma delicatula. The sequence continues at coordinate 127,876,783 of NC_134460.1, read as the reverse complement.
TTATATTGTAATAACATAAAATATCGGTTTATTTTTATTATGATATTAGTGTTACAGTTGTAACACTAATATTAGTTTACAGTTGTAAACTTGTAAAATTGCTATTTATAAAAAATAACAATAAAAGTAATTTAATTATAAAATTATAATGAAGAAATAATGATAATTAAATAATTAATCGAAAGAATTTACGATACACTTCATAAATACAGAATATAAAAAAGAATTATCCTATTTCAAACAGATGCATTTATTGTAAATGTGTTACAATTATAAGATAAATAAAATATTATTCAAAAAACTTTAAATTTCAATTAAGTTATAAATTTTCTTCTATATACCGTCTATTTGCTGTACAGATGACATCTAAACGATAGGTAAATTTTTCAGCAACGCGTTGCAGATAATCTTCTATTGGAGAAGTTACTGCAGCTGTGATTTTGATTTTCAGCTCATTCAAATCAGCAGGTAATGGTGGAACATAAACGCTTTGTTTTACACATCCCTACAAGAAAAAGTCACAAGGTGTAATGTCTAGGGATCATGGTGGCCAAGAATTTAATGCCAAGTCTTTGGTTCCTGTATACCCTATTCAGTGTTGAGGCAATGATTACTTTAGAAACTACAAACTCGGTTGTGATAATGTGGCGGTCCCCATCTTGCTGAAAAAAATTTCTTCATTTAATTGTGAAAAAAACCAGTCCTGCAGTATCTCACTAAGAATCCCCTGTTATTATTTATTTTAAAAAAGAACATAACATTTTTTAAACGAAATTCACAAAAAATTAAAAATTAACCGCAATAAAAAACTATGTTCTTCGTTATCATCTTACAGCATATTCCTGAAATTTTACGTTTACATTTGTCGCTTAGACGAAGAGCTTGTGCTAGTTGTAATCGGTACGATCTGAAATGCAAGAAGCGTCGTCGTAACACGCGCCAAATAGTTATATTAGAGTTCACAAGTTAACAAGACTAGTGGACTTTTTCTAGTGTCTCTGAAAAGCCTCTTGAATTCATTATACATTTTCTTCTGAAGAGCGTGATAGCCCTGGACTCTTTTCCAAACAAAAACAACCCGATTCTTCAAATTGTATATACCAGCGACGATTGTTTTTAGCCAGTGGTGGGTCAATCCTGAAACACTGTCAAAATTCACGCTGAACTGTTATTCAGTTCAGCGTGAATAACAGGCAATTGTAGAACACAAAACTCTTCCGTTACGTAGACGCTATGTTGTTTACGACTGAGATTAGAGTACGTTTGAGTGTTAGTATTACAATTTGGAGGCCCGTATTTGAAGCTGTAGGATACGCACTTTTAAGATGGTGCAAATATTATTCATTGACCTTGCTTGGTTGGATAGGTGTGTAGTTTTGAAACCGGGTCATTTTTTGACACACTTTATTATTACTCGTTTAAAAGTAACAAAAAACTATAGAAACGAGTAAAACGTTTTCACAAAATGGTATTTTGTAAGAAAACCACATTAGATAATTAATTTTCATCATTTCATCAATATTAATCTTTAATTTATTTATTTATTTGTTTTTTTTTTTATTATAATTTTTCATAATCTATTAATAATGATGTTTTACCATCGAAATAATTTATTTTTACATTAAAGTGATTATTTTTTTTAAACAGTTTTTAATCCAAATTTTTCCGAAAGATCCTTCCTTTTCTTGTTTTCCGATTTAATGCAGTAAAATGTTAAAATATAGCGAACAAAAATTATACGATTTTATAAGTATTATTATATTACTCTCTTCTATTACATGATTATGGTAAAATAAAGGTACTGTACTTGAGAGATACCTTTTCCCTCTCTAATTTATTTATATTCTCTGTAATTATAATCTGTAATTAAATAGATGATTTATTTCAATGATGCTAGAATACTAGATAAATAGAAATTTAAAGAAAGTAAAATGGTGGAGGATAAATTATATTTTTCTAATAAAAAAAAAAGTTTGGGTTGAAATTCATTAATTGAAATGTTAAATAAAACCACTGTTTTCTCTCTACTCATTGTAAGTATGAAACTGCAAATAAATAGGTCGTGTGTGAATGTAGTATGAACAAGTTGTTTAAACACGAGATGCACTTGAAAAATATAAAAATTTAAAACGAAACGTTAAGTGAGATAGTGTGTTGAATAATTTAGTAATGTTTTGAGTTGTTTACAAACAAATATTTTTAATTATGTTAATTGGTTTATTATATATGGTATCTCAACGGAGATAAACTAGAAGCTGATAAATTGGATTAAATGTACATATTTTATTTACAAGAGTGAAAAAATTATAAATAAATAAATAAATTATATATATAAATATATATATTATATTATATTATATTATTATTTTAAATAATTATGCAAATATATATATATATATATATATATATATATATATATATATATATATATTTGCATAATATATATATATATATTTTTTTTAAATTGTTTTTTACTCATCAGCAGATCAGATTTTTATGTTCGGTTTAGTTCCAGACCTGAGTATTCCATTATCTGAAGTCATATTGTTTTACTCATTCTGAATTTTATTACAAAAGTAATTCATTTACTCTTGACATGGACGTGTTACCAGAATTGTTGAATGGTTTACTTTAATGTTTGTAAAATTCTGATTGTTTTTTATGAAATTAAAACAATATATTTATCAAAACCGTAAATATATTTAACGGACTTATGAAATTATTAGTTGTATTCAAATGAGTACTGCATTTATTAGGTTAAATTTGTTGAAATATATAATATATATACTAAACATAAATTAATGCAATGAATGACAATTTTTTTCCTTCAACACAGTTAATTAAAAAAATAAATCTTTTCAAAAAACTAGAATGTATGTTTGTTTGTATTTATGTTCGTTTAAAATTAAAGAATCATTGAATCAATTTGAATGACTTTTATCATTGTTTTATTAAATTTTATTAAATGTTTAGAATGAATTTATTAATAATTTAATCCAGATAAATTTATTATCGAGTTAGCAATACATTTATTTGGGGCTGTCTCATATTTTGAAGCATCATCCTGACTCTTGTAGGGGAAGGGATCGGCTTGTGACTATCCCGGTCACCACACCACTTTCTCCGTTCCAAGCCCTGATGGGCTTTACCAGAAGTCGTCTTTTAGATCCTCTAAACTTGATAACACAATACAACCATCAGTTTGGCCTCTGTCAGGATGCCACCGATGCAAATGCCTTGGCAGGCATTTTTATCAGTTTATTTACACAACATACTGTGGCCTTCGTGTGGCCTCTTCCAACCACAAACACCTACCACAACATACAACCCTTGGCTATCAAATTAACCGATTCGTAAAAGCGCATCCCCGAGCCTTCCTCTACCACCAACGGTTTCACGCAAAAACCGTTGCTACATGCAACTTCAACGTAAATAGATTTGAATCGCTGACTACATTACAACTTGTAAGAGGTTTTGGTAAAAAATAAAAAAAAAGCTGAATTTATTTTTTTGTATTTCATTGATAAAAATTCTTGTTAATTATCTTTCAGATATCAGTGATTTAATCGAAATATTGATTATCGTACAATTTTCATACATAGGGGAGTGGTGTATTTTTATTACTACAGATTATTTATATCTAGCTTGTGTAAATAAATTTGTGTCTGTAAACTGCGAGGATGTTTATTTATATTCATATAAAACTTAAGCCAAAGGGATTTTTCTGCAGTGGTTTTATTTATCTCAGTTTGTACTCTCAATTTTTACTATTTTATGTTTGTATGGGTTAATATATAAACAATATAATATGTGTAATCAAAATTTTAGAATGAAATTATTTTATCAAACCATTTATAATTATTTTAAATTTCTGCTTCACATTTTTTTTTTTTAACATTAAATTGGGGGAAAAATAATGGAGTAATTTTATTTACTTTAATTTTTTATTTTTCAAGGAATGAAAATTAAAAAAAGACTGAAAGAAAGAATTCACAAAGACTTTTAAATTGTCAAACCAGAGTGAGATATATTTCTGAAACAATATTTCGATTTTTGACTAGATGTTGTGGATTACCTTCCTGATAATGAATAATATTTGGTGAGGAACACTGCCTCACTCCCTAGGATATTGAAAATTTTATCGGTAGTTTTGCCTATATAAAAAAACACCGCTTAAACAACCATTATAGTTTGCATTTTTTGAAAACTCAGATTTCATAAAAATTCTTGTTGGTGTAGTTCTTATACATATCTGATTTCAGGAAGTAAAAATATGTTTAATTAATAGAATTATGTTGAACTCTGTCAACACGAAATAATTTTGTTCTTACTTCCTAACAAGTATTGAAAATTCTAACAGTTTCAATTTTTTTTTAGAATATAGAAAATCGCATTTTGGCTGAAAAGGTTATTTATTCCCTTGTTTTTCTTTTATCTTTTTTAAGGTCAGAACATAATTCTATAATGAGGTTACATCATATTAATTTTTATGTCAATACTGAATTACGAGTTATGGAAAAGTTTTTATTCTTTTATTAAAATCGATAAACTGATAAATACCCTACTTTTATCATAGGTTTTTTTTTATTCATTCATAAATTAATAAAAATAGTAATTTATGAATGAATAAATTAATATTCATTAATAAAAATTTTAATTTTTACCGTATAATGTTTTGTTTGTTATTCATTCTAATTTAATTTTCTTCTTCATCAATAAATGTCTATCGCATGTCAATCAACAATGTATTATATTCTATGCTAGTGCTTGATGTAACATGTTATATCATCTCAATTTACCAATCCATTTACAAGATATCACTTTCTGTTTTCTTTTCCAATTTAGACTTTCACTCTTACAATCATAACACTTAAGCTTAGTTTCTCTTATTCACTTTTCCTCTCTTTCTTTATCCCTATTTCTATTTCACTTTATTTTTTTTTTAAGACAAAATTCTTTTTCTAGACTTCTCCATTCCTATCTATGTCTTTTTCACTTTCAAACTTTTTCCTCTTTGACCGAATGTTTAAAAGTGTGTAGTGTATATATATGTTTGTGTGGTGAGTCAAGTCTTTTACCACTGTTGCACGTTCATCTCAATGGATATTACTCCCAAACAACTCTAATTCAGTGTTCCCTCTTTCTGTTTCTTTCTTTTTAGTTTCTAAACTCCCAATCTGTCTTTTTCTCACTTATTCTCAACCTGTTATCTTCTTTTTTATGAATTTTTATTACCGACATCCTTTTTTCCTCTTACTTACTGACATCCCATTATACTACTTGTGTTTATAAAATGAATGAAACTTACGGTGCAAAATTGAATCACCCGTTTTATCAATGACAGTTTTTTTATTTTGGTTCTTAACTTTTTTTTCTGTAACTGTCTTTCTTTCTTTCACATTTATGTTGTCGAAAAGTTTACAGTATTGTATTTTATTTATTACATTTAGAAACGCAAACTACTTTTTTCTACTTAAATTGTCTCTTTATTGTTGTAGTTTAGTTTTTATATTATCTTCTCTGTTTGTTTTATTTTTGATACTGTTGCATGCATATAAAGTAGATTTCTATACTCCGTTTCTTGGGAATTATCAATGTAAAAATAAAATATTGTTATTGTTGTACTATACATAAAAGACATTGTATTATAAAATAAATATTGTTGCATAAAACTGTTTGATGTTTTACTATTTATTATTAAAATTTATGAGTGTCATTTTTATGTCGATCCGTACGTAGAACGATTGCTGAACACGTAGATATAGCAGAGTAACTTATATTCTAATATATTATATATACCTATACATATATATATGAATGTTCCTTAGAAATAATACTTCATTCAAAACAACGGGTGATTTCTTTTTAAAAAAGTAAAATGGCGAGATTAATTGACTGATGAAATTGATATCGTTCAATCGTGTGCTTAATTTTATCTTATCAGTTTTTTTTAATTTACGTGTATAAAAATGTTTAAAAGGTTATTAAATTATTATATTAATTATTTTTAAATTATGTTTATACACGGAGTTAAAAATTAATGAAAAATATTTTATAACATTACGTGGTACATGATTCTTGATTAAAGAATAAATAAGTAATGCATCATCAAACGAAATAGAAAAAAAATATGTACTTTTAACTTTTGTGAAATCATAACTTAATCCTTAATAGCCTATTGATAGAATCTAAGAACGTATATATACGTACGTTTTAGAAGGTCTACGCTAAATTACTTCTTTTTTTTTTACAGTAGAGGTAATAACCTAAAATAATTTTAAAAATAAGACGTCATTTGGCTATTCCATATCTATGAAAATGGATTTACACCTGTAAATCCATTTTTTTTTTAATCTGCCAGTCCTAAACTAAATTAAAAAGGTAATCAATCTGTTATAATTAAATTCTCCGGTACATTTGTCTTAAACATATTTATAAGTGAAATGTAGTTTCTGTTTTAAATAATAAATTGCATCTACATTTTTATTTATTTTAGTAAATATTTTATTCCTTACATCGTGAAAATAACTAAGCTAACATGAATGATATTTATTCTCAATAATTCTTTTCCAGTTGTCCGTATAAAATTTTGATATGAAAATGAATTTCATACAAATAATTGTATGATTATCCACATAGAAAAAGTTTCAATACACCAGTTAACTGCATTAATGAAACATTAATGTTTATTACAAATAAACATTAATATTTGTATTAAAAATTATTTATACAAGTTTTTTCTTTTGTTTTGAATATATTTTTGCTAATATGAACAGTTTAGTATATTCACTTTTTTTTTAATCAATTGTTTATTAAATTATAAAAAAAGCTTTTTGAACTCATATCAATTATTTTAAAATGAGATTCGCGTGTTATATGAATTATTTAATAATATATATATATATATATATTATGTTGAAATTTTAAACATAATTTATGAAAAGTTTTTGAATTCATTATTCACACGTTCAAGTTGTAGCCAACCTTTGTATGGAAATGGGATATTATTTAATGAGACTTCTTTTTAATATAGAGACAAAATAAAGGGTTTCATAAAGTTTTGTGAAAAATAAGCGTATAAAAATGTAATTAAAGGATTATTCATTTAAAAATTAATTATTCAACTTTTAAATATTTATATGTATTTTCAGTTCTTTAATAATTGTAGGATTTTATTAAAATTTTCGAGGTAATGCTGTGTTTTAAATATGTATTTTTTTTGTATTCATTTATGTATACCTTTGAATGAACGACGAGTAAGACCTGCTTTTTAAAGTGTACAGTTAGTTATGAAGTTAAAATGTATATTTCTATTTACTTTTTTTTTTGCAAAAGTTTTATAATAATTTAAATTTAACTTTTAATGTTTTTATTTTGTTATTGTAATAAATATATTCAGTTTATTAAATTTAATATAAAAGGCTATAAATAGATTAAGTTAATAGTATTTTTGCCAATTTTATCAACCGGAAGACCGTAAAATTACTTGCATTTTTTGACGTATTCTTACGTCAAAATTTGTATAATTTTAGTAAGTTACTTTTTATCATTATTAAAGACTTCGCTGAAACTTAGCCGGTCCTTACCAATGGGAATGTGAATTAAATTTCTTTTTGAAGAAGACTCTTACTTACGTAGTAACGTAATCATACTTGTGTATGATTAAGGTAAAATTTATATCTCCTGCAAATTAATATTTTTTTCTGTAATTTTCTGTCTCATAAAATGTACTAACATTCCAACCCCGTAGGGGAAGACACACCCCTTGTGACGCTTCCGGTTGCCACACCACCTCCCCTCGTTTCTAGCCCTGATTGTCTTTAAAGGGAGTCCTCTGACTTTTTACATCTCAAAGTAATAAGCCAGGCCTCGTTGGGATGTCACTAATGTAAATGTCTCGTGGATATTTATATCACTAATTTATAAACTCAGCTTTTGCCTTCTCTGCAAGCCTCTTCTGGACACCTTGAATGTCCTACATCGTTGCTCTCTGAACCAGCTAACCGAGTTCGCGAAAGCACGAACCCCGCACCTAGTTCTACATTTTATAGATATAATTCATAAAATTTGTACACTGCAATTTATTACTTTATTATCGACATTAGTTTGTTCTTTTCAGAATTACTTTCATGATCTACTAAGAAATTTTTCTAAACAAATCCTTAAAACCAAACACTTCAATTCACAAATTTCTTTGAATCAATTTTTACATAATTACGTAATCATATTTACGCCTGGTTGCGTTGTAGTCATGAATCTCCCTGTGACGTTCTCTTAATCATCCCCTTACTTTAGTTCCTAAGAGTCGATCCTTGATATGAACAACGCGGTCGTGAGTAAGGAGTGTACTGGTTCAAAGAGTGGAGCCAAAAAATCTATTTCAAAACCGCTTTTCACCAACACACTTTCGTCATCTCACCTATCGTACACTCCAACAAACGAGACAAAAATTCTTGAAATATTCAGCTTCACAAACGCAAAAATATATGAAGTTAAAATGAAAAATTGAATCGTACATTGTATTATTTAAATCCCAATTAATTTTAAAACTGTTTTTTTTTTGTACGCGCTAGGTAGGCATCACCTATCTTTTTTCATTTTTTTTATTGACTTATTTTTTTTTTTTATTGTAACGTCATTACAATCTGTTCAGTAAGAGAATTGAACAGTAAGTAAATGAGATCTATTTGAACCGACACTAAGTAGCTACCTAGTGGTTTGTCGCTTAATAATAATAACGAAATAAAAGAATTGAAATAGTAGAGCACTCCGTAAGTTCGTAAAAGAAGTCTCCGTAAGATAAATCAAATCAAGAATACTTTTTCCCAGCAATCTTGAAAAATCACTGATTGTGTTATCCAATAAATTGACTGCCATATAATTTGGGTGCTGATCCAAATGATTTTGATATCGCAGGCTGACGAGAGAGAATTCCTATCGAACGGTTCGCAATTCAAAATCATTATATATGAAGTTATTGCTTATGTACCAGGACATGTTTAACATTTTTCGCAGTGTTTTTTTTGGATAAGTATGTCAATATTGGAATTCCTTGCTCTACCCGACTATTCAAGCCCGTATGTCCAAATAGGCTTCAAAATGTATTCATAAATCAATAATGTATTTTCTACTGAAAGTCGAGATCTATGTCATATTAGCCAGTACATGATTTTAAACTTGAGATCCAACTGTATCCGCGTAGATTTGATATGTTTTGCCCAGGTAAGTTGTCGTTGGTCAAGATGAAAACCTAAATATTTATAGTCTTGAGAACTTGGAATTGGAATATTGAAGATAGAAACAGTTGGATAGTCTTCCTTTTGAAGGGTGAACGTGGCGTGCATTGACTTTGTTTCGTTTATTTTTATTATTCAACTTGTAAACCAGGATTAGAAGAGAGAATGAGATGCAGTAGCTGAATTTTCGTAGACACCAAGAATTGCAGTATCTTCAGCAAACGTTGCAACTATGGTATCTGCCGTAATTGGCAAGTCGGCTGTAAACAGAACGTACAAGATGGATCTGAAAACGCTTTCTTGAGGTACCCTTGATTGTATAAGAAACAAATCCGTTAAAACCTCTTTATGTTTAATTTGAAAATATCTGTATTCTAGGTAAGATTTTATTACTACACAGAAATCATGCGGTAAAATCTTTTTCAACTTATAGAGCAACCCTGCATGCCAAACATTGTCAAAAGGTTGACTGATATCGAGGGAAACCGCTGAAGAGTATCTTTTCTGGTTTAGAACATGATTTATAACGTTAACAATCCTGATTTCTTGCTTCTGTTTTCTTCTTTCTTTGCTGTTTTCATGCTTCTCCCTAAACCCAGCTTGGTGAATTGGAATTTGATCGTTCACGCACTGCTTCAGACTTTTCAAAAGGAGTTATTTAAACACTTTAGAGAGCACAGAAAGCAGGCTGATAGGCCTATAATGTGTTACATTTGTTGGGTCTTTACCCGGATTTGCTGTCACCGTTATTTGTGAAATGAATTCGAATAATAGCATTAAAAATTAGAGTAACTAAGCGTATCGCATGTTGAGGTAATGCCTGGGGAACCTGACCGGTGATCAAATCATATCCCGGCGCCTTTATTGGATGTATTTCATTGTCAATAACTACACAGACCACTGGACTGTAAAGCGTTCAATTGGTGAGGACATTTGGAAAGGAGAAGTCAAATACTCGGAGGTTTCTGTGATTTCATCCGGATCAGTCTCGATATTATTGGGCTGGAATACGACGAAAACGTGTTCAGCAAACAAGTTCGCCTTCTCTGGAAAACTTCTCGCTCATTTTTCGTTAATTTTACTTTGAGGAGGAATAGACTGCAGGGGTCTCTTGAACGACTTTGTAGCTGACCATAAAGAGTATTCAGCAACCTGCCTATCGGAAATATTCTCAAAGAAAAATTGAAGCGAAGTGTTCTTAAATGCTTGAATTAAACTTTTTAGTTCTTGAGAAGCACTGTTAAATCTTCCCTTATTAGCAAGGTAAACAAATTGGGAGATCTAGCAGTTAGCATAACATTGATACAAAATCATACATAGATACTGTAAGTACAACTGTCGTATGATTTGAAGATAAGCAAAAATGCGGCTCAACATGTAAATAGCTCCTAGAAATACCTTTGAAAATGTAAATATCCAAGAGATCAGGAAATTTATTTAAATCTGTAAGCCAGTAGGTTGGTCGTCCTGATGACAAACACTCTGATGACAAAATTATTGTCAGTTATTAATCGGAAAAGTTGCCTTCCTTTTGGCGATGTCAGTCGCGGTCCCCATTGTAGGTATTTAGAGTTCTAATCTCCACCACAGATGAATCTTGGTCCCAAAGACCTAAGAACTGTATCGCTTTATTGTAAACTGATCCGTCTGTACAGCATGTCTTGGTGGGCAAAAAACGGAGGAGACAGAATATTTTGATCATCCAGCGTGGACAACCACGGTAGTGGCTTGTAAAAAGTCTTTTTTATTTTCAAACGATACATAATGAGAAAACGTACTTAATAATAACAGCAGTACCGCCGTGTTCATTACCTGATGATTGGTTGGTACAATATATAGTATAGCCACGAAACTTAGTAAAATGTCTATCAGTGAACCGTTTTTCAGATACATGCATTATTTCTATTACTATTTTTAGTTTTTAGTTTTTCTTATTACTATTTAAAAATGCTTTCAAATCTAGTTTCTTATCAGACAGTCCGTTGGCATTCCAGATTGCTTGTCTGAAAAAGTTGTTCATTTGTCCGAAATTCCTGTCCATCATAATTCTAATTATTCGCTCAAATCATTGAAACGGATGATCTAAGATATTCATGAGCCCATGAAAATTCTGTTTATCAACAGTTTACTGATCATACGAACCACCCATTTTAACTTGTTCAGCGTAAGTAGGACCGGAAGTATTCAGACTATTTTTGTATTCATTTTCGTTGCTATCAGAGAGTCCACACATTGAAACTTTCTCAGTGTAGGTAGAACCAGATATATTCAGCCTATTAATAAAGTCATTATTATTGTTATCATTAATATTATTATTATCATAAACATGAGAATCACTGTTACTCGAAGAAGTTACTCGCACATCTCCTCTTTTGGCACGCGGAGTGTCGTTATTGACAGTAGGATGTACCTCTGGAAGATAGGGCGGGTTTGGATAGAAAGACCTTAGTCTTATATTGTTGATAAATTTTACATCCTTTTTAACTCCATGGGTGTATTAGAAATTGTAAAAAGGTTTTTTATATCTCTACTTTAAACAAAAATTAAATTATAAATATAAATTCATGTACACGTTTGAATTTACAAAATATCTATCAGTGAAAATTTTTTCAACATTTATCCTTTATATAAATAAATATCTGTTTGCAACATTTTATTACGTACCGGTAACCTAATAACCTAACAAAAAATAAATATAATATTTCCTGTTTTTTAATAATGTTTCAATCTTAAAATATTGTTTTATTAAAGAAAATATATTAAAAATTTGTAATTTACAAGTTTGTGTTATAACTTCTGCATCAACCTGCATTTAATACAGCTGTATAAGAAACATTTACGACTGTGGAGGAAAATTTATTATCATAGAAATTTAGTGGCAAGATACTATTTAAAAACTAGTGGGAAATTTATTTTCCACTTACTTTGAAATTTACTTCTTTTTCAAATTTTATTACATAAACGATATGAAAATGCATTATCAAACGTAAAGATTTATTTTATAAAACGATTTTTAATTCTATTTTTTTGATTATTCAGTTTTCAAAAAAATACGTTAACTAGGTATTTGTTAAATTTATTGAGCTTAATTTATTAAACCTATGTTTTTTGTTTGTATTTTAATATTGGTAAACCTGAGTGAGTAGGAGTGTGTGTGTGTGTGTGTGTGTGTGTGTGTGTGTGTGTGTGTGTGTGTGTGTGTGTACGAGCGCGTGGTTGGCTTTGTAGCAAGGTTAGAGTTGCAATTTAAATCGGCAATAAATGAAAAATTATTGTTCTTAAATCGCGATATAAATGTCAGATCGAAAGAAATATCAACCCTATTAAAGGATATATTTTTGTGTAAAAGTGTAATAAGAAAAGAACTTAATTTGCGATTCGGAAGAAATACACGCATTGAAAGCCTATTCCTTTTTCTATTTTTTTTTTTCTATTTTCACTACTGAAAACCAATTTTCACTACATCTTGTATTTCTATATATATTTTTTCGATTTTCTTCCTTGAGATTTTATGAGTTTACATTTTTGTATGTTTGTTTTGAATTTGATGGTTTCTGTATATTCTTGTTTGTACTTTTTAATATATTAAATTTACTGTACTGTACTTTTCTTCTCGTGCATAATAATTTTTGGGGTTTTATATTCTAGAATGTATTTTATTAAACGTTATTTCTGCATCAATATATATAAAAAAATGAAGCTATAAAAAAATAATTTATTACTTGTGTGGAAGTATCTGTTTGTTTCAAAATTTAGTGCTTTCAGTGACTAGCCTTTGAAGGCTAAAATAACGAAAAAAGTCAAAGTATTTTATTAAATCGTATCGCTTTTCATTGCTTACTGCATGTAAAATCACGCATGCTGTTATAAAGTGTTGAATATTTTTAGTTATTTTTATATAAATTTTACATTTTTTTCGTGTACATGAATCTCAACATATAGAGTTTCTAACTCGAATTGCATTTTGAAGGTATTTTTTTTGGATGATTTATGTGAGATCTGCCGTAATAATCGCATTTTAATGATAATCGCAAATTATTATGACGATTTTCACTAGAATTGGTTTAAAAATAAAACAAAGATAATGAAATGTAACAAAAAAGAAAGGATAATGAGGTTCAAAATATTAGCTGAAAATAAGGTAGCAGAAGTTACGGAATTCTATTATTTAGAGAGCAGTTATAATAAAAAGTGAAGTAATACAGATATCAAAATCATATTGACTCGAGTAAGGAGTGCTAATTTATTTTATTTAAAAAAATAAAAATTGCTAATAGGAATGGAATCCCAAAGTTGACGGGAGTTTATTTCTCCCTACTTATCGCAGAACCTGGACAGAGTCCCTTGCTGCTGGATGATTCTAAACGGGCGTTTTTTTTTAAAAAGGTTTATTTTTAAATGGCGGGTCTAATTTTTCAAGTTTTGTTTTGTTTATTTAGTATTTTAAGGACGGATTTAATTGCATAATTGCTAATATTACATGTAGATCCAGGGATTAGAAATTCTTTAAAATATTTATGAGTAGTGCAAATCTTTATTGCAATGATAAATATAAAATTGGAAAACCAGAAAGGAAAAGGTTAGAGGTCTTTGATATGTTGTGATATAGATGGATCTCTTTCAAATTCTGCCTCAAATTTCTCTGCCTTCCAATTTCTCTTAAAATTTTACATTTTGAAATCTATGGATCTACATAATTTTTAATATTCTCTAGTAATACAACATTTCAAAAGAATCTATTTTCGTTTCTGTTTTTCCTACTGGCCATGTTTTGTTACCATAAAGCGCTACACTTAAAAACATATATTTTCAAAAAACTGCTTCTGACTTTTAAATCTAATTTGATACTAACAGATTTACTTTCTGCTTCTAAGCTTTACTTTTCCATAAATTACAAATATTCTGCTATATTATGTTCACCTAATTAAGCCCTTCTTTCCTCATTATCTCCCTTTCTATCATATTTCATTACCTTCTTCTTTTGTTATAATTTATTTTCAATTGATGTTCTCTCACAGCAATGTTCTCTCACAGCTATTCCATTCATTAGTTTTTCAAACTCGCGTATTTTTTTTACAAAAGAACAGTAACAAGACAGTTTTTAAATTTACTTCTTACAAACAACACATATTTTTGCGCTGATTGTACTTGTATTACATAAAAAAAACGAACTAAGAACAAAGTTGTTGTACTTCCTGGCACAGTTATTTATTCCTATGTAGTGGAAAAATAAAAATATATGAAAAAAAAAATTTTTTATTAAAAAAATCGATATTTTTAAACTTTGGTCAGCTCCCATTCACCAATATTGCCCCCCCCCCAAAAAAAAAATATATATTTTTATATATATATATATATATATGTTTTTTTTTTGGCTACTTGCACTTCTACTATACCTTGAAATATATTAAAAAAATCGGTTAAAAATATCCAATAAATAAAAAGATAGTTGCAAAATTTTAACAAAAAATGGTAAGATGTATGATTGTACTGATATAAACTGGGGTTATGCAAACTTTTGAGAAAATTGACTTCAAATTATCTATACCATCCGCTGCAGATATGTTGACCAACAAATTGCTTCATATACGTCAGATTCTGTGCCATATTTCATCAAAATTGATTTATCCAGTCAAAATTATCAAACACGCCCACACTTACGCACGTACTAATACGTATGTATGAACATACCCCCCACTTAAAAAAGTGGGGGCACTCTTTTGTTTTTTGGGGTCCCTGGGTCACGAAACATCGATAAATACCCTACTTTTTGACTGATTTTCATAATTTCCTTCTTGCAGCATAGCTCTAGAGAGCTTTGATGCCAGTAAAGTAACTGATATGGGTTTGCGTAAATTATACTTAAATCTGTATTGTTGATTCTGCTTTTGGAAATAATAATAATAATAATAATATTATTATTATTATTAATATTATTTAGTATAATATTATATAAATATAATATTATTTTAATAAATAATTTATTTTTGTGATTTAGTACTCTCTCTCCGAAAAGGATGAAGTAAAAATTGTAAATATTTTAATATAGGGAATTCAATTTATTAATAAAAATTTATTTAAATTCATCATCAAAGTGGAATCGATGGAATTGATTTAAAATATCGATAGTACCAAATAAGAGGAACAATATACAATTAACATAAATGTAGTAAGTTACCTCGCTAAACATACGTAGTAAATGTTAAACATACATCATACATGCATTCATTTATTATATGTGCACGTAGGGCTTACTGCACTCATATATAATGCTTACTAATATTTAAAGCTCATAATAATTATTTCAATTTACTATCTAACTAATAAGAACCCACAATAACTGAAATCTTTCCTTCCCCCAGAAAAATATTTCACAAATTAAGTTTTTCACAAGATAGAATTGGACAAACAAAAAAAAAAAAAAATTAATAGCCTGGTCACATTTAAGACTTTTTGTTTTAAATTCGATTAATCTTTACTATTATATTTATAACTTTGTTTGATTTGTTGACATTTTTTTTGTAATTTTGATTAAAAACTGTAGAGAAGAACAAAATTATTTGTATAAAGATCAATATCTGAATGAATAAGTATTATTTTACCTGGTAAGATATAGAATTCGCTAAGGAAAACTAAAAGTAGCGGAAACTGATTTTATTGAATCTCTTTTTAACGGTTCAACGGATCGGAAAAAAATTTTTCGATACATTGAATTCAAGTTTCAGATTAACGCATATCATATACTCTTATCCGTACATGTTAAAAGTATAACTATTTATATTCATTAAAAGCTCCTAATTTGACTGATTTTAAATTTTGCGTTGAATAAATAAAAAAAATCTTTAAATTCCATGTTTTATTTAGCAAACTTTTTATTTAATCACTCGAAATATTTATCAAATGGATGAAATTAGATCACTCACCACTTTATTGTTTTTCCTAGTACTGAGGTGTATTTAGAAACAGAATTCGATGGTGTCAACTCATCTTCAAGATTATCTGCATTTAAGTGGATTTCATAAGAAAGCTACCTGTTGTAATGGGTACCATGATTCGACTTCCGGTAAATCTCAACATATCTTCACGTTTCACATTCCCCAGACCCAGTGGTAGTTTGACTACCACATTTGACTACCAGTGTTAGTCAAACAATCAAAGCCTTTTTTATCCCCGACATCCGAAACCGAGATCAGAAACCTGTAATCTTCCTGATGATTCTGATTTTCATCTCCTTCAGGTGAGAAGCTTAATTGGCTAATAATAATAAAAAATTATTACCTTTAACCTTTAAATTTTTTACGATACATTCTACATGTTTACATGTTAAAGGGTTAATTTTCTTTTATCATGTTAGGTATATATCCAGTATGAAATATTTTACTTGTCAGAACCTTTTCGTACGACAGTAGAAAACTAGTTTCTTCTATCTATAGTTATTTTACGATTTTACTTCTATTTGTATTTTTTCTGTTCTTCCCGACATTATAAATTTACCACCTTGAAGATGCCCTCTAAATATTTTCCTAATCTACCATCTATTGTATATATTAAATTATTCTTATTTACTACATAATCCGTATGTTAACGTAATTTTACCTGGTGCTTGTTATTTAGTTTCTTATTGATCTCTTCTTACTGTTTTCTATTAATTAAGTAGGATGATTTTCATCATTTCTCAGCTGATTTCTTTGATGTCCTTCTCATCCCTTTGTAAAGCTCTCATTAGTAAAATCCTATATCTTTAATTATTTTCTTAATGATTTTTCTAATTTTTTTGTCCTGAAATATTTTTATCTTCTACACTTCCTTTCATCAATGAATTGTCTAATCTGGTACCTCAGTTTCTCACCAATCAACTTTGTTTTTCCCAATTTAGGGTTGTTGTTTTATGGAATGATCTTTTCAATCTTGAATTTCCTTCATTACTCTTAATTTTTCCTTTTTTGCATTTGTTCATTTTTATATAATTAGAACGAGTCAGCCATGATCCCCTCTATTACCATATCACTGATAGACTGGTACCATTTGTTAGCCAATTTTTTTTTTAAGTAGGGACGCAGTTGCTTTTTTAACTGTCTTTCGATCAGAAGCCATTTTACTTGATTTTGAGAGTAACAGAAAAATCTTAACTACTGGCTGAGATGTCTATTGGGTAAAGTTGGGTGACACTTGTTTTTTGTTCTACTGGTAAAATATCTATAACAGGATTTTGTTTTACTCTATCCGACATGGCATCTCTTTACTTCAAAACTTATTATTTCATACCATTTTAAGATTATTTTAAAACACCATTTTTTTGGCATTCTGTATTCTCTTATCTTAAATTTATCATTATTTTCATTTTTTAACATTCATTTCCTTTCTTTATTTTAAAGTAAATCTCCTGTCAATGAATTCATACTATTAATTATTTCTTAAAAGTTTCAATCTACTGAATATATCAGAGTATATTTAAATATTTATTTTTATTCTCTGATTATTATATAATTTAATTTATTTTCCTTTCAAATTCAATATTAATATAAATTTAATATTATTCCTAATTCGTACGTTGCAATCTGTTCAATTAGTGAACAATAATTAACCCCCCTACCGACCAATGAGATGAGAATATATATGCATATGACATGTAAATGCGGTATACTCTTGTATAGTCTCATGCTGAAACTGTAGTTAATTAAACCCCAACCACCAAAGTATAACGGTATCCACTGTCTAGTATTCAAATCCGTTTAAAATTAATTAACATTTACTAGATTTAAACTTCAGCTATTAAACAACTGATTACCGACGACGAGTTTACCACTAGACCAACCCGATATCAGATTATTAAATTTCTTAATTTTGTAAGTTGAAAGTCAAATCGGGATGGACTACAATCGGTATTTTTTTTTTTTTGGGAGTACTGGAATTTATTTAGTCTAACTGTAATCATGACCGATTAATTTTTATACAAATTATATATAATTCAGCGGTTTTTTTATCCTACTATCCTAAACTTTTTAATTTTATTTTATTTCATATTATTTAATACTTCATATATGAAGAATTTCACATAATTTTCATGTAAAGTTGTCCCTTATAACAATGCATTATTATCAATAAAAAATCATTCTTAATATTTATTTTACGTCTTCATATTTTATTCTGTAATATTGCTCTCTCCTAGATTTTTTCTTGTAAGATGTCAAACGCGAAGTTCTACTGATATTTTCACATTCATCTGTTCCTCTTTGTCAATGTTTATAGGTGTATATTTTTCTTTAAATGTAAAATCATCCTTTTGATAGATATAGTTTAAATACTAACTTAAATAATCTGTTTAAACCTAAGTCACTTTAATAGCAGAAAACTTCTAGCGGTGTATCATTTTTCCTTTAATTTTTACTATTTTTTAAATCCTTTAAAATAAGATTAAAATAATAAAATTGTAACCTTTCTGTGTAGTTCATCTAAAATCTATTATTTTATTATTTTAACATACCATTAGATAATTCTTTCTTTTTTTTTAAGAATTACTGTTTAGCACTTTTCATTTTCTGAAGGTAATTTTTAGAAAATATTTTTGATATTAATACTTTCATGTTCTCTCAAATATACTCTTTTCTCTGTATACATACATACATATATATATATATATATATATATATATATACACACACATATACACACATACAGTATATATACTTTATAACTTGGAAATAATTAATTTTAATCAATTAATTTCTCCTTCAACGAATTATTTTTCTGCTTGACATTGTCAGTTTATTTTATTTCCATTATTTATTATACAGATATCCATTATAATTTTATTATAACCTGATACATTTTCTTCCTATTGTCATTATTTCCACTGCTTTATCTTCTACACAGATCTATCATTAATAATATTTCTTTTGTTTTACCATCAACCGGGTTTTCTACTAACTGTTTTTATTCCACCTAAAGTCTCCTTTTGCTAAATTACTTCCTTCAATAAATTATTAATGTTATATAATCTGTAATATTTTATGTTATAAATATTTTTTTTTTATTAAATAACGACTGTATTTTATTGTCATTTAATCAAAATTGTATTTTAATAACATTTTCTTATTTTTTCATAATGATAAGTGTATTCGAGCAGCATGTTTTTAGGTCTTTGTAAAATGTACTCGTATGTTTGTATGCTAGAAACAAACAGCCGACCGACTAGATGGCGCCAATACAAAGACTTAAGTTGTTTGTAATCGGGAAGGGTTTGTTATGTTAGGTAGTAAACCCAGTTGGAAAGGGTGTGTGTACTCGGTACGTTAGCTGTCATCATCATTCATTCTCTTGATCATTCACAAAGAAGTTTTCATTTAGAGCATTTGTCATTTTCTTTGAAGCTGACCGTAACGATGAATAAGCAAATAATGTTACTATCAATGCTTAACCGATATCTACTTTCTTTTGTCTTAAATAAATCAAAAAAAAGTGTATTAAAGAGAAAAAATATAAATAAATACATAAAAATGTGGTAAAAACGGGTTAAAATATGTATATTTTGTCTAACAAATTACATTTTTTTAATTGCAAAAATATTATTTTTATAAATCTTTTTGCTTCTTAAATTTATTACGAAAAATAATGTTTAATAATTGATGTGTAAGCAAGAAATTATTATTTTTTTTTTAAATAATGAGACATTACTTTTTGAGATTATCGTTGTTTTTTTTATGCTTCATTAAACTTATTTTACAAAACGTCTTAACAAATATAGACAATTTCATATTCGAAGTGCATGAAAGTAAAAATTGTTCCTTTTATATCATTTCTATAATTTTATGTGATTAAAAAGTACGTATTTTAATCGTCTTCTTTTCCAGAAATAATAAGCATCGTTCTACAACATGAAGCATATTTCTCTTTCCTTGATCCTAAAAGTATCTGAGAGCTTTTTCATCTGAACTGTACAAACAACAGTATATGTTGCACATTTATGTAAACACGTCATAGTTGGCAAACGTTATAAAATAAAAGCATTCACAACCCACCAGGTTGGTCTACTGATGAACTCGTCATCGCAAATCAGCTGATTTCGAAGTCGAGAGTTCTAAGAGTCCTAGTAAAGGCTTTTACTTTTATACGGATTTTAATACTAGATCATGGATACCGGTGATTTTTGGTGGTTGGGTTTCAATTAACCATTCATCTCAGGAACGGTCGAGCTGAAACTGTACAAGACTATACTTCATCTACATTCATACATGTCATCCTCATTCATTCTCTGAAGTAATTACCTTACGGTGGTTCTCGTTCAATTGTTCCTCTCTCTTGTGATTGTGTGATGTAGTGATTCTGTAGTAATATTTATCATTATAATAAATGTTACTATATGTAATTAAAATTAAATCCAAGAGAAATAAAACTTCAAATTGGAGAAGTTATCGCTAAGTCATTATCTAAGCGGTCACTTATTCTAAGCGTTATTTGCAATTTTAATTGGAGGGTTTAAGATTCTAAATATTAATGGTTCTGTAAAAGTTTGTTTGTTATTTTTTTTTTTTAAATTCTATTGTTATATTTAACTGTTAAATTAATTGTTAGGTTAATTGAACAGTTGGAGACCTGGTGTTGTGCAATATATTAAAACGTTTTTCCTGCATTTTCCTTTGCGTTTTTTATATCTCAAACATTTCTATTTCGTTAATTTAGCCGATGTATTAATTGGATTTAGGGATGGATGAAAGGACATAAAATAAATGTGTTACCGATGTAGGCTATCATTAATATAACAATAAATTACTTTGTAATGGAAAAAAAATATCTACGATAAACATACACTGCTCCTGCCTACGAATTAAATTTAATTAACTGGAAAATTTAATTTTATACATTTATTTATATTATTAATAATATTTGTTAAAAAAAACAGGTTAATTGCAGCTTTTTAATTCACCATTGCATTGGTTCTGTTACCTCTATTACAATCTGTTCTGAAAGCCTTAATTTGTATTTTGTGTATGTTCGTGTGTGTGCAAACTTATGCACACACAACTCTGATTAACAACTCAGATTAACTCTTTTGTGTGTTTTTATATCTCGTTTGTCATAAAATTATTAGTTGTTATTGCCAAAAATCGTACATTATTTGTAATTATCCTGGTTATTACATACCAAACAAACGAAAAATATAGTTCATATTAAAAAAATGAATCTCTAACGTTTTGAATTTTTCAATATCTTAATGTCTAAAATAAAATAAGAAATATTTAAAAATGCTTTCCAAAATTCTGTAAAAGTGTATGCAAGTGCACGCTTAAAAAACAAATATTATGATAAATCAATTGCATAATTGGTTTTAAAATAACAGTCGATTTATTTCAAAACGTTTTTAAACAATCGTTTAGTTTTTTACCTAAAGAAGTTAAGTGATTACTTTTGATAAACTTTTTTTTCTCTCTTTTTACCTTTGGACCGGATCTGCAGTCAAGCATGACTCAGTTCAGGTGCGTGTCCTTGCCACTATAACGGGCCTCCCCGGCTGCCGGCAGTAGGTCCGGCATGGCAGGTCGGCCCACCGGTTCTGGATCTTCTTATTTTAATTTGCCAGGACTCGGTCTTTTCTATAATTTTTTTTTTTTTTTTTGATTCGGGAGTTTGGGAGCCCTGTGCCACCACACGGCCGCCCACCTGTGCAATCACGGTAGAACGACAGCTCAGCAGGAGGTGTCCTTCCCATCACGTCTTCCACCCGAGCTTCAGTTTTGATAAATTGGACGTCTCACCCTGTCTTAAGAAAATATATACGACTCTATCCAGGTTATAAAATTCTCCAAGTGATTATTTCTAGATTAATTCTAAAGTGATTATCTTCCGATTCAAGTAAATGACATAGAATATTAAAAGTGTGCAAACCTTTTTTCTGAAGAAAAAAAGCGCAAAATTATATTTTGTCAATAAACTTCTAAACATTACTTTAATTTAAATATATTTCACTTAATAAAAGAGAATGATGTAAACGGCCGTCGACAAGAATACATATTAAAAAGACCAGTTTTTCCTTGTACTATTAGTGAATCTGAAATAAGAAACATCAATCAGATAAAAGTTAGATTGAGAATTGCAATATTGTAATATTTTTACATTGAAATTAACTAAATCTTTACAGTTTCCATATCTAACGATTTTAATTAAAACCGTATCGGATAAATAAAAGGGTATTACATTTTTCATTGCTGAATTTGATCTTACTTGATTTATTTTATCTTTATCGGAAAATTTTATTTTAAGTAGTAATGACGAAAATATTTCTTATCTTTGTTTGTCAAAAATTGTCGTTTTATTAACAGTTATATAATCTTTTCAGTGATAAGAATTAAGCGGTTTTGAGGTTGGTCAAGTGTTGTCTGCACATTTAGTAATGTGGTTAAACAAAATATTTACTTAACGTAATTTTTTACTATATCTCTTTATTATAGACAGAGGAAATGTTTGTTGCGTGTTAACAAAAATCTCAAGAACCGCTGAACTAATCGCTATAAAATTTTAACAGTAGCTTCATTATGTAATCAAGAGTCACAGGCTATATTAAGATAAAAATTATTTATTAAATTATGTAAATAATAAATAATCCATTACGGTGCTGCATTTCTCATTCGGACCGCTAGGTGACGAGCCTCTTAATTCTCTTGTTCGTTTCTTACGGCGATCCGCTCCCAAGATTTTTTTCAATGGAGTGTATTTCGATAGAGGTCTTAATGAAATTGAAGACAATAACATGTTGTTAGTGATTCATAATCAAGGCCAAGCAAAAACTACTGAAGATAAAATGATGAAAGTTTGTATTCGCATTCGTCTTGGTGTAAGTGGACACTATGAAAGGAATTTTTAAAATTCAAAGTTTAAAGGGGTAATAGGGAATAACAATGAAATTTAATTTTTTCTTAATTTCTCAGTAAAAGATGACGATATATGCTTGATTTTTTGGTGTATGTAATCTTCATATATATATATAAATATATAAATATATATATCTAAAAATAAATTTCTTGAAATTCCGATTGTGAAGGGTAAAATGAATTTTTGAATCTTTTTTTTTTAATCCGGCTAAATTTTTAATCTCTTGGTAACAAATCAACCTGATTTTTGGTGAGTGTAATATTGATATAAATAAACCAGTTTCTAGATTTTTGAAATTCCATCATGTAATGAGGTGAAAAAGGTAAAAATGCAATGATTGAAAACAGTGATTGCTAAAATTTTCCCTATCCGAGTATACTAAATTAGGTATTAAAAAGATTTTGGCTTGCAAATATTCTGAAGATAAATATATAAAAACCATTTTCAGATGTTTTGAGTTCTGATTTTTTTTAAGGGGTTGGTACTACCCAGCGGGTTGGTCTAGTGATGAACGCGTCTTTCCAAATCAGCTGATTTGGAAGTCGAGAGTTCCAACGTTCAAGTTCTAGTAAAGTCAGTTATTTTTACACGGATTTGAATACTAGATCGTGGATACCGATGTTCTTTGGTGGTTGGGTTTCAATTAAACACGCATCGCAGGAATGGTCGAACTGAGACTACAAGACTACACTTCATTTATATTCATACATATCATCCTCTGAAGTATTATCTGAACGGTAGTTACCGGAGGCTAAACAGGAAAAAGAATGAAAGGGGTGCTATACAATAGCACCGTGGCAGCTCAACCAGTTCAGTCACTGCCACTGTTACTGTGTGTTCGATTGGCTGCACCTACCTGCGGTTGCTTCACTAAGAAACGTAAAATAAAAAACTCATTGCGACGGAAAACGCAAGTAACCATACAGCGCGGACGAAACTGAGATGGGGAGGCAGTGTTTTCCTTTATGTTCATTTATGTGACAAGATAAAATATATGATACTATGTTTAGTTGAAATTAAACGTATTTTAATAAGTCACGAAAGTTATCAATATTGTTGATGAGGTGTGGTTTTTCTAATTGTTCATTCTTATTATTTTTTTATAACTGCGGTATTGTAATTGGTTGGTAATCGGTGTACTGTGAATCGTTTAAGGGAAACAGTGTTGCTGTTCTTTGGAATAGTTCCATGTTTGAAGAAGTAAAATTTTAGCGGATGCGGTAGAATGAATTTTTACTGCGATTGGTTATATTTAATGGGTTTCACACTTTGTAAGTATTAGAATCAAAACTGTTAATGTTTCATATCTATTTCAGTTGACGCAAATTAATTTTCTGTACTAAATTAATAAATATAAGATTTATAATTAACCCTTATATGATTTTGAATCTAGCCATTGATGATAATGGTTTTTTCATACAAAGATATGGGGACGTATTACTGGTTTTGAAAGCATACATATATACTTTTTAATGTACGTTATGCAGAGAATGCAGAAATTTCAAACTGGAAAAATGCTTAAAGACTACCCATTTGATTAGAAACTCAAGTCGGCTACAATAACATAATGCCTTTCAAATAGCTGACAGATTGCGTGCGTATTTTTTCATATTCCTTTCATAAAACAAAACAAAATAATCATTTTTATTATGGATTTTTTGGTATGCACACAGCAACTGAAGTGACTTATCATTTATAAATTTCAATTTTTAATAAAATTAAAATTAGTCTAATGTAAAAAGTTTTATTAATACATCCTCGAAAGTTTAAAAATCTGTTTTAAGCAATCTTATTCAAAATTGTATAGTAAGCTTACAAACGGTAAATCTATTGAATCTCCGAGTCAGTCCTAATCAATTTTGGTTCTTACATTTTTTTTTTAATATATTCTATAAAGACTGTTATAAATACTTAATCTATGGGGTTCGACGTGTTAAATACTTAATACTTGTTTTTGATTTGTTGATTATTTCTTGTTTATTTTCTTATTTATTTCTTCATTATTATTTTCGTATTTATTTATATTTTGTGTAACATTTCTTCAGTACCTATTGATAATGGTTGCTAACTGCTGAAATAACAATTTAATTTTAGATTTTAAATAAATTTGATGTACCGTTATTTAAGATTTATTATTTTTCTTTTTTTTTAAAGTTGAAAAAAATATTTTTCAACTATTTGAATATTGTTTGTTTATTCGGTTTATGGAACTGTTTTTATGATACATTAAGGCAAAAATACCATACTGCAAGATATCGTTACTTATTTTATAAACTCTTTTTGTTGGTTAAAACATTATTCATTTTGGTATTTTAATGTTTCATTTAAAACAATTTTTTTTCATTACTTTTCTTTTGATAAGAAAATTAACATTATTTAATAGTTAATAATTTCCAAATTTATCACAGAGGAAAAGTTAAATTTTAAAATCAACGCAAATTTCTCTAAAACTTTTGAAGTTATTTTTTAATTAGTACAAATATTAGTTAATTATGCTACATTTTAATTATATTTGTGATTTATTGCTAGCTATTCTCCAAAAAAAATTTAGATTATGAAAAAGATTTTATTTAAAAATTTAATAATTTTTTATTATTTATGCTATGAAAATATAAAAGAACGTCTTTTATTAATTTTTTCATAAGTACAGAATCTGATACAAATGATTTTAAAACTTTATTTTTAAATTAAATAAAAAATATAATTATTTTGAAGTTATCCTGTAGAATTAGTTTATATGTCCGCAGTATAATTTGTTTGTTTGTCATATCTGCATGAAACAAATTTTTATCTTAAATTTTCACCAACTTCGGGATAATCTTAAAACTTTTGTCGTTTTTAATTGACGTGAGTACTTGATATCTTCAAACAAAGTGACATCTGGTGTTTATTTCAGGTTTTTAATTCTTTCAAACCCCGACTTTCTTCAGTAAACTATTTATTTTTCGTATTGTAAATTTTATTACATTTTTAGAAATTTTACTGTAGTGCTGAGTTTTCAATTTATTGATATTATTATTTTGTAAATGAGGCTGCAGTCATATTTTCACTAGTGCTTAGTAGTGGTTTAGAGATGCATATTCCCAAGAGAAAGGTTCGAACAGATGAATATCCTCCTTGGTTCTCTGTAAAATTGATTTAATGCAAGAAGAAGAAGAAAACACATATGAAGTTCAAGAGTACTCATGGGGAAAATGACTATCCAATCACTGTGGAGTTGAGAAAGAAAGTTACGAGATTGTAAAATACTGATCTTCAAAGGCATTCTGATAAAGTAGAAAATGAAGTTTGTATGAACTCGTCTAATGTATTCAAGTGTATCAACTCCGTTTTGAAAGAAGCGAGATGTGTTTGACCGATAAGTACAGATCGTGGAATAATAACCGACACGAAGGAAATAAGTAATGGATTTGGAAGATATTTTGAATCGGTTTACCCATCTGAGACATCCTTTTTTTTATACATATTTTCCCACCTACTCCTCTGGAACGGATCTACAATCATGTTTGACTCGAACCACAGGAGTGTCTTTTACTCTAGCTCGCCTCCCCACCCGCCGGCTGTATGTCCGGCACGACAGGTCAGCTCACCGGTTAGCTCTTTTATTTATTTTATAGATGTTCATCATACACTGATTACTGAGAGTCCACCACCCTTGTTCTCTCAGCAACAGTCACCCCTAAACAGTCACCCCTATTCTTTAATCCCTCTCTTTTTTTTATATGATATCATACCAACCCAATTAGTTACGGAGTCACATAAGCCACGGAGTCCTCAGGTTTCTTCACCTCTCTGCCCATCCACGGAAGCACGAACGAGCATGAGCTCCACCCTCGGCTGTCCGTCATCACAATCGAGCAAGAGCACCACCTTAAATTACCCGTCAACAACAGACAGTTACCTTATGACAGTTTTCAGTACCTTTTAACAAATTTTATAGTTTTTATTAAATTTTTTTTTTTTTAATTGTGTCTTGCAAAACTAATATGCCTGTGCCATCTTATAATATAAGAAACACAAAGTTTAAGAATCTATAAGTTCCTTCACCACTTATCCTATTTACATAAAACCTACAAACTAGAGCTCCATCTTCAGCTACCCCTCAACTACAAGCAGTTTCCTCTTGTGCATTTTCAGTATATTAATAAATTTTTATACATATTTTATAATTTTTTTTTTTTTTACGTCACGGAAGGTGTGTAAACTACACTCAAAGTTATATCTCAATATTGCCCATTCTCTTAAATATTGACAAACGGAAATTCCACCTACGACAAGCCGTCATCAGCGAGCGGATTCTTCTTGACGAGCTTTCTCATCTTTCTTCTTTATAACTGCGGTTATGAACGATGAGATCACATTAAAGTTATCCTCGTTAAGTAGCATTTTATCCACCACATTCTCCATAGATAATGGCCCTATACGTCTTGCACAGGATTGCCTGCTTTCAGTCCAACGGTTACATTCAAATACTACATGTTCAGGGGAATCATATGCCCCACAGTAAGGACAGTTGCTGTTATCTACCCTTTGTCTTGCACATAAGTAGCACCTGTTCTTACAAATATTTATAATAAAAACTAGAGAATGGTATCTTTCCGTAACTGGAAATTAACAGTAGTTTCTCCTGACTCGAAGGAAGTTGATATGCGCAGTGTTAATAATTATCAACCAGTGTCTGTACTGTGCATTACATCTAAAATATTTGAGAAGATTCTTCAATCACATTTTTACGACAAATTCGATGGTGCCATTGAAAAAAAGGCAGCATCGATTTAGGGAAAAGAAATCTACCACAATTAATTTAAATCAGTTGTTATCATCGGTTAATTATGAACTTAAGAACATAAAACAGCTAGACACAGTTTATTTCGATTTCCGTAAGGCCTTTAATTCAGTTCCACATATTATATTGCCCAGGAAACTTGCTGGTTTCAGAATTCCTGGCAAAATGTTAGAATGGATAAGGTCTTACTTGTAAAGGAAAAAGTTTAGAGTCAAGGTGGCTAGAGAATTATCTGATGGATACAGTGCTACCTCTGGGGTTCTCCATAGTACCATATGGAAACAATTTAAAAAAATGTTATTTATCAGTGACAAAATCGCATTATTAAGAATAATATACTTTTGTTTGCCGATGATATTATGATTAATAGTAGATGATGAAGAATACTGCAAACCAGAAAATATTACAAGAAGATATAGATCGGTCGACTGACAATAATGTGCCCTTAAACCTCTATAAAACAGTCGTAATGACTATTCTAGGAAGATGCCGACTGTTAAATGTGGGTGCCGGATGGCTAGTAAAAATATTAGGAGAGTGATCAGTATACGCAATCTGGGTGTCGTTTTGATACCAAATTGTTATTCACTGATCATTTGATAATATTGTCTAAGGCTAGAAGAAATTTAGGACTGATTCTTTTGGTATCAAGACGATTTCGCACGGCAGATAACTGATATTATATAAGACCATCGTTAAATCCTTTTTGGAATATTGTTCGCAGTGTAGAACTACAGTCGTGACTACTGTACAAAGAAAATAGAAGGAGTCCAGATATAATTGCTATCGGTACTGCCAATAGCAATATGAAAGAAGTCTCCGTCGTATGAAGATTATCAAACTTTGGTCATCTTCACTTAACAAAATTAAAGGGTCGCACTTATTTTTTAACCACTCCGGTACTTTTTGTAAAGATTCATTTTACTAATTAGTTGCAATATCAATTTAATCCTATTTTTTATGTTTTGTAAGTTTCCGTCTTAAAAAAGAAAACAATTTAATGTGTACGATTTTTAATTTTATCAATAATACATGGCAATTCAACTGTTTTGGAATCTTTTATTTTCAATTACATTAGTGTTTTTTTTACTTTTTCTGTTTTCGCCTTTTCTTAATAGATGGCTGTATATTTTCCCACAAAATCTTTTCTTAAAAAAGTCAGCTTTATTCACATACAATATTTTTTGTTGATAGTTTAGTTAAAATTACTCGTAAAATCTTTTTCACTCTTGGAATTACAGTCGAGAAAAAATTACTGTTTCATTTGTATTTAAGTATGATATATATTTAATTCAGTAGGGAATAAATTCTGTGTTAGGGGAGCTTCTTCTCAATGTATGCGTGGAAAAATCTTATTTTTTAATGATAATGGCCTGGTTTCAACGCATTTAAATAAGCGAAGAGGAAGTTGCGGCAGCTGTGAGACGCTGTGTGGGGTACAATAGGTTGGGAGTGAGGAATTGTAAGGGTAAACGGAGTAACGGTAAGGAGGTGTACGCTTAAGAAACGTGAGGGGGTTGTAGTGGAAGAGTAAGGTTTGGTAAATTGAACGTCCTTACATAATCTCAAAATCCGCTTTCCAATATAAAGACTTGAGACGTTATTTCTGTTAGCTGCTGCTGACTGTGTTGGTAAGCTTGTTTCATACTTAAAATCGAATCAGAAAAACTTGCTTAGACTTGTTATCGGATTAACAAGGCAAGGCAGCAGCCATTCGGTCGGCGTTCCATTTGCACTAAGTTTCGCGAACGAATCCTACTTGCTTATTTATTTCGCATTTCGATTTTATAATTCTAAGACGTCTTTTTTCTTGTGTAAAGTTCTTCCTTATTCTTTTTTTTTGTTTTATTTCTAAGGAAAAACATTAAATATTATTAATATCTTAAATTTCATTTTAAAATAGCGTTTGGTTTTTTCTTTGTATTGATTAAATATTCTAAAACTACTTTAGTTTCTTCTATTACCATTTACCATTATCTATCTATTAAAATTCTATTTTTTGGTTAGAATTAAGTCTAAATTAGAAATTATATCTAACACTTTTTTGCAATTTTTATACAGGTTATCATAAAAGAATGGTGCGGTTTTGAACATGGTTTAAATTAAAACAGAATTACTTACAGAATATGTTTTTTATTTTTCATATTTGTCGTCTCAAACATTTTTTTACATAATAAATAAATTTCAATATGTGCACTCTTAGTCGCTCGACAAATGTCCAAACGATACTCAACTTCTCTCCAAACATTGGTTAACATTTCTTCGTTAATGGTTGTCATTGCTTCATTAATCCTATTTTGTAATTGGTATAGTTCGCGAATTTTTTGTGTATAAACAACGATTTTGATGTACCCTCACAAGAGAAAGTCGCAAGGTGTCAGGTCTGGACTCCTTTGAGGCGAGAGTATGGGTCCTTGCCGGCCTACCCATAGATCTCCAAATTTTTCGTTCAAAGCGTCCGTGACCAATGCATTGAAGTGCGGGGGAGCACCATCTTGTTGGAAATGAAGTCGATGAATGTTTTCGATTTCATCCGGCTGAGGAAAGCAATAATTGGTTAACATGTCAAGATACACTACTCCATTAATTGTTTTTTTCAGCGAAGAAGAAAGGCCCTATTACACGATTTTTCCTCACACCACACCAAATATTAACTTTAGGCGAATCGCGTTGTTTCTCAATAATTGCGTGTGGGTTTTCAGAGCCCTATATTCGTGAATTGTGTCTCTTAACGCATCCATTCACATGGAATGTAGCTTTGTCTGTAAAAATTATATCGTCTAAAAATGATTCGTTTTCACTTATTCTGTCCGACATTTCATTTTGTAAACATCTTCTGCTGATGTTTACAAAAAACCTATTTCAGGTACACCTGAGGAACTTTCTTTGCGTTATTAAAAATAATCGTCATAAGTCAAAATCGGTACGTTAGTTTGCCAGTAGAAATTAAATATTATTAAAAATAAATAATTATCAATAAATAAAACGTGTATCATGGCGAACATCGATTCTTTAAGAGAAAGATTTAATTTATTTATTCACTTTATTTTATTTTTAAAACTTTGGATATGCTCCACACGTTTTTAACAAGAAGAATGAGATAGATGAAATGGAAGGTGAAAAAATACCAGACGGTTGTAGAAAATCGAACTCATGACCAGCTGATCTGGAAGGCAACATGTTCTCCACTACACTAGTGAATGCTAAACTTTTTTTTTTAGTGAATTCTCAGCACCATTATCGAATCTTGAAATTTAACAAGGTACTCTATGTCAAATTCTAACAAGTAGACTTGGCAAAATAGTCAATCATTTTTGGCAAGGAATAAGTAAAAATAAATTTAAAAAATACATTTTAGTTTACAAAAACTGTAATAGAATAAATTCTATATAGAGTGATTAAGGAGTTAAGGGTTGGAAACTGATTCTAGAGCTTAAACGAAGGAAAAATGTTCATACAAACATTCCGAAAACGCTTTATTTCTAGTTACAGCTAGCGAAAAATTACGCCTAAATTTCAGTTTCTGGATGAAATGAGGTCATAGTAGAATTTTTAAGTCCTTATATAAGGAGTAAATCTGGTGGTTTCTTATGTTTTCTGACCTGAAGAATCTAATAAAATAGGTCACAGAACTGTATCTTCTATAGTTTTTATGATATTCAACGAAGAACAGAAAAATTCGGTTACAAAAAACACGTTTGTTAAGGTTTGATATACAATAGCAGTGCTTTATTAATAATCCGTAATTTGAAGAAATTTAATTCTGACAAAATTGTTGTAATAACAACTTTGATGTAAATTCATAACATTTTTTTTTGTTAAGTTTTGTTCTACTTTGTTTTTAATAATGAAAATTCATTATTTCAGACTTTATTACATAACTTTCCTCAGAATTAAATTTCCTCACAAAGATATTTTCATCAGGTTTACCCGTTATTATATAAGGCCTTAAAAAATTTTATTAGATTTTTCAGGTCAAAAAACATAAGAAACTATCAAATTTTCACCTTATATAATGCCTTAAAAATTTTTGTATGACTTCATTTCACCGCGAGAAGTGAAATCCGGGGAAAATTTTGATAGCCGTAACTAGATAACAAAGCGTTTTCGGACATATGTTTGTATGGACAGTTTCCTTATTTCAAGCTCTACAAACAGTTCCCAAATTATCTTCCTTTCCTCGTGAATCACACTTATGTTTTCTATATATATATTTTGTCATTGAATAGAAGATAGAAATAAAATTATGAAAATTGTTACATTTAACGGCGACTCTGTGAAGCAGTTGAGGCTCTCCGGGCGCCGAGATGCACACTTTGGGACCGATGCATATTCAACCGGCTGGCCAGTTGAATATATCAATATTCAAATACTGATCAAGTAGTAAATGAAAGTAAAATGATCTGATACAGCTAATGATTCATAGTAAAATAAATTAACAACCAAAATATAATTTATTATTGTCTTTCTCTCTTCTTTTCTTTAGTATTCTTTACTTCTTCTTCTTCTTCTTCTCTTTCGTTTCTTTACTTCCATATTTAAAATCTAATCCTTTATCTATTCAAATGCTACTAGCCTTTCTTTTTCTCCGCGTTCCTATATATGTATAAATCAATTTAAGTAAGATAATTCTATTAAAGACTGGGAAAACTCAATTGAAGCGAAAAGTATTGAGGAATTAAAACGAGATGGTATAATTTAATAATTTATAATTAATATTCAGAGAGCGAAAAGCGAAGGGAAGTTAGACGTTACTTGCACTTGAAACATTGAAGATGTATGTGCGGTTACTGCAAACTTTTTTTCCTATAGAAAGTAAATTTTTATTCTAATTTTCAGCAGTATTGTTCAGGAGATTATATATTGCTTAGTGTCTACAGTATAGGGTTACTACAAGTCAGAAATATAACTTAAAAATTAAAAAGAAAATAATAATAATAAAAATTACTACTACTATATTTTTTTGTGGTATTGTTTAGTGGATGAATTTTTTTTTATTTGTTGGATTTAATCCAAAGAACGTGACCTCGCAAAATATTTGCTAGAATAACTGCAGTTTAGTTTGCATGCCCCCTTCCTCCCATTCTCATTCTACCAGTAAGTTCACCTCATCTGGCTTTTTTTTCAGCTGACCCAAATTATAAATGTTTCTCGTGATCTTACAATCGCCCTAACTTATATATAAACCTTTTGTAGCTTTTTTTTCATTATTATGATTTGTAAACTGTTAAAATAAAAATACTGCGTTTCAGTAAATTATATGCTGTTGAAATATTTCCTTTTTCTCTCCGTTTACGTTAGCGAGTCTTTTAGGAAGTTTTAATTTTAAGACTTTATCTAAATTATTTGAAACAGAGATAAAATTGTATTTACTAGATCTATAGAGATTTTCTGAAATTTCCTCATATTTATTCCGAACAGCAGTTAACAATTTATTCATATCGAAATGAATTGTTGTACACTTCCGAAACGGGTTGTCCTTATCATAAGATTTCGGTTATTCGAGCGTACACGATTTAACTGAGTTAACCACACAACTAAATTAATTTTAATATAATTAAATTAAATTTTCATTGATTGTAATAATACATATATATTCCTTTTTTAAAATATGTTATCATAGTTTTGTTTATCAAAGAACAGTAAATCGTTTTACCTTGTTCTAAACTTATTATCGCTTTTTTTTGCACTGAATCCCATTGTCAACTAATAATGATTGGTAAAGATTAATGATTATTGATTATTATAGTCAACGAATAAAGATCTTCATTTATTTGTTATCGCACACTCCCTCCGAATGATCTTGCCCACTTGATCGCATTTTTCGCAATCCTTATTCGTGTTTATTAAATACTATACAGAACTGTCCTCCAAATCGGATCGGATCGCAAAGATAACCAGGAATATTTATCACTCTATTTAATTGTGGAGGCTGGGACATAGGTCCCTTGCTGCTGGGTCTTTGTAATTATCGGTTGCGTATTTAATTATTTAATGGCGGTTATATATTTATTTTTATTTTAAGATTGATGGATTCGGGGATGCGTTCCAGTCTTTGTAGATCGGGTTTTGAGTATTATTTTACACTTGGGTTGATCCTTGGAAGATTAGCAAGATATTTTCTTCTCTTTTCCAGCGCAGTTTCCCTTCAGCGCAGTTTTCCAGCGCAGTTTCATCTGCTGAAGGCCTTTTAGTGTTACTGCCTTTCAGTCTAGCGGGATGCGCCTGATAAGACCCTAGTTATTGGAAGGTCTAATACATTTCCTTCGCGGAAGAGACGAATTTTCTGTCGGTAGGCTAATAAAACTGATCCTCGTTGGTCCCCTGCAGCATTTATATCTCCGGGCCTAAGGTCTGATCTGCATTACCAGTATCTGACCCGCCCGTTTGTTTTTTCAAGAGTAATGATTTCTACTATCCACACCTTCCACGCTTTACTGTAAATACTCACGCATTTACGGGTGTGCCGAAGTATACACGTTACATTACATAATATTAATTTATCAAAGGACATTTTGAATTTTATATAAACCTTTCATTCCGTGACTGCAATTTTACAAAACATTTTGTTACAAACCCTTTCAAACAACGGTTTTTTTTTTTTTTACATAATAATACCATTTAATACCATTTATCAAGAAATTTGTCTCTACGTGAACTACCTGATCTGGCTTTGATGATTTCATTACGTTTTACCGTTTCTATAAGCTTGATATTTTAATATGAGCATACGAAAGAAATTTTTTAACATAGACAAATATAAATGCCAATATTATTAGTTAAGCTAATAATATTATTAAGTAGAGTAAATGCCAGAAATAACCAGATCAATCTTGTTACAATATGAGTACAATAAAGTAGCATTATTTTTAATAAGATGGCAAACCTTGTCCCGAAAAACACCCATAATTCTTGTTGAATA
Source organism: Lycorma delicatula (assembly GCF_047948215.1). Lineage (NCBI taxonomy): Eukaryota > Metazoa > Arthropoda > Insecta > Hemiptera > Fulgoridae > Lycorma > Lycorma delicatula. The sequence goes on along the minus strand of NC_134460.1, from coordinate 127,841,973 downwards.
AAATATAATCTGATCAAAGAAAATATTTCCCCCCTTTCTATTGCCTAGTTTCGGACTAAAAATATAAAGAGCTAATCTGCGATTACTTCTGTTTAAATGTGTGCTTTTAATGATTTAAAAAACCACATAAAATATTTTAAATAGGATTATACTATACTTGTGAGTTTATACGAGAGTACAAATTTTTTTTTATTCAGGATCTAAAACTCTTAAAACGATTCTGGATAATTTTTTTACGCGTTATGAATCCATGTGTTATATTTTACTTACGGCATTTAATACATTGCCTAAAATATTTAGCCTTTTATTGTAAAAAATAGTTAATGTTAAAATTAATTTCAAGGGAAGAGGGGTTTTGATACGTTAGAAGGCAAAATTATTAGAAACATAATAGGACAGGTATAGTATTATTATCAAAACTGTGAGGAGGAATCCCGAAGAAAGGATGGCATGATGCGAAGAGGGAATATCCTTATAAATGAGATTATACTAAAAACGCAATTACCGTAAATCTTGTGCATTTATTAAGGGCGCACAGTGCATACCAGCCGTGCATCGGTAGGGCATCTGCGGAATGTGGGACAATCAGGGTAAATAAACGGGGAGACGCAAAATCAATTTAAAGACGAGACTAACACTATAGTTATACAAGAGACTATAGACCCCTTCCCTATCGATGTTCGTTTATTCGTAACATCGGTCCGTGCACGGACCAAGCAAACTTGTGTACTGTTTAATGCGATACACTTTCATAATATAATGTTATGTTCTACACTTTGCAGTCATAGCCCTCTTGTATTATTTAACCTACCCTCTCATCCTTTCAAAATCTACTTTACAACTCTCCTTCCAAAACTGTTAAGCTACAACTAATTCGGTATTCTGTCGGTTATACTGAACATAAATTCCAGTTAAATTAAATCATAAGATTGACCAACGTAAGAAAATGTTACATTACATTCGTTACTAAAATTGCGACGTGAATTAAAATTTTGTTCATAAAAATTCTCATATTATTATCATCTTTTACTCTTTTTGAAATTTTTCTTCCTTCCCTTTTTTTTATTCCTGGAACTTATGTTAATTGTCAAAAATAGGAAACTAGTTCATTTAGTTTATTCCTTTTTTCTATTAAATAAAGCTGTTATAAAAAGTAATTTTATTTTTTTTTTTATATTTTGTTGTAAAATTTCTTCAATTTCAATTACAATTGGATTTAAATCCATAAATTGTATAAATAGTTTTATTTAGCTAACTGCTACTGATTTTTTCAAACTCATTAAAATTAAAATAAACTGCCGAAAAATAAAAATATAATATTTTATTGTCAGAAGCTGTAACTTAAGCTTTTTTAATTTTACTAATTAATACATTTATTTTATAAAACGAAAACCTCTAAATGAATTTTTAATTTTAAAATAACAGTTTTTAATATTTAAATTTAATAAATAAGTTCTTTAGAATGTTGCAGTGATAAACATAGATTACAATCTTTTATATCTCTATTTTTTGTTATGAAAAAGCGGGCATCAACCCGCTTAGCAATGAGCTAAGCTGAGCCGAGCTAATGACTTATGGTCATTAGCTCGATGGAAATTGGTAGCTTATGGAAAGAAGCCATGCTTGTCCGGGATTCAAACCGAGGAGCCCCGCACGAAATTCCGAGACGCTACCTACTCAGTAATGGAGATTGGCTGATTACAATTTTAAGTAATCTGTTAAAAATTAGGAAATTATAAAAAAATAAATTCTATGACGTTAGATAATATAATAGGAATTTTTTAAAAGTATAAGCAAAATATAGTTGAAATATAAAGTAGGTCATTATTAATGAGTACTAAAAAAAAAAAAGGTAACACTAATAAGAGTATAAAACCAAGACAGGCAGACTCCACTTATGAAAGGCATGAGACAAGAATGATTGGTTGAATAAGTAACAAAGAATGGAAGAGTAAAGTTTTAGATTGGAATAGTATTTCATACAAGTAAATCTAGGATAGTATAATTTGCAAATGGTGTTACTCTTTAACTGTGTTTAAAAAAAAGTTGAAAGAATTACTTAATTTTGGTTTTATGATGAAAGAAATTTGCCTTAGTAATATCTAAAAGAAAATGAAAGTATCAGAAAGGACAATAATGTTTGTTTAAATAATATGATATTAAAAAATAATGTATCAGAATAGAAAATCGTTTTATACTTGGTAAACATATAATAATATTATATAATAAACCATGTAAGGAAGAAATAAAAAACAATAGGTGCAAGCAAGGAAAAGTCATTTTGTGATGTTAAGCATAATCTTAGAATTTAGGAGAATATTTTATAAAGTATATAGTATAGATTTTATTGTATATAATGATGCAGCATAGGTAGGACAGAAAGAGGTGATAAAGGCGTTTGATATTAAGTATTAGAGAAAACGTTTATATGATAGTCATACTAATTTGGTAGTTGAAGACAAATTGGTCGAAGAAAGAAATCAATAGAAAATTATTTCTGAAATAAATAGCCCATTATGTCATCACAATGGGTTATTTCTTTCAGAAAGAATTTTCTATTGGCTTATCGATTTATACAGAGTAATTTAGTAATGAAAGAATATGTAGAAACCAAAAAACTGTAAAAGATTACATAAGATTGAAATTTACTTTTTAAGCTAGAGCAACCCCAAATGCCACAGTGAAGTATTACGTACTGTGTGTGACTTTCTCTGCTAGAATCTGGATTCGAATTCTTGTTAGGGTTAGTAATTCGATAAATTTCATTGCTAAAATACTTAACACGATAATTGCACGTACAAACTGCTTATAAGGTGACAAAATATAATAAAAAGAGAATTAAATAAATCAACGAATTGTATTATGCAATAAAAATATTATGCTTAAAGCCCTGAGGTAGGTAATCCCCACGTCCGGAACACAAAATCTACGTTCCACGTCCAGGGCGGCAACAGCTGTACTTATGTACAATACATATAGCTGGCTAACGGGGCTCCGAGTAAATTCCACGGATGTATTACTTTATTGACCTGTCTCCATCTTCAGGTCAACAGACGGATTGGATTTTTCGGCTACCTACAGGATATGAACAATTTATTGATTAGGAAGTGGACACATACCAACTTAGAGCTGGCGATGTGGCGGCCAGGGTCAATGTTGTTGCAGGTGTAACGGAGACCCTTCCGTTGTCCACATGCCCCCTGCGATGGCAAGCAGGTAGCAATGGTGCCCATGTATGTCGGTGCATGGGAGCTCTGAAAGCTTCGGTGAGTAGGAGCCTGGAGTCAGTGCAGAGACTGCGCATCCGCTCTCTGCCAGTACATATGCCGGTTCCACCGGAGTACCGGATCGGACCTCCAAGGTTAGTAGCTCTGGAGTGGGGGTGTACCCCGGCGGCTAGCCTTGCTGCAGAAGGGATATATGTTCATGAACATTCTTGAACAAACTAACGTGGCAGAAGGTGCACGTAAACACCCTCGTTTAGAAACCTCCGATTCGCCACAAGCGAAGAGGAAAAAAGTAAAGAATCTGATAAGATAAAGAAAGATGCTGATAGAATCAGTAAAGAATTAAAGCAGAGTCTATTTGGCTATAGCGCACCTAAGCCAAGATTTTTAATTATTACAAAGGAGAATGGAAACTTTCAAAAAGTTAGTCCATTCTTAATCGCAAGAGAAATTACTAATTGTGCTGGTGGTCTTGTCAAGGAAATTCGTAAAACTTTTAATGGATTGCATGTCAAAACCATCAACGACATGCAAAGCCAGAAAGTTTTGGCGTTGAAGAAGATCGGTGAATTTGCGGTTTCTGTCCAACCGCATAGCACACTGAACTCATCCAGAGGAGTTGTTGTTTGTTGCGATCTTCTTAATTGTACAGAAGAAGAAATTGTACAAGAAATGTCAAGTCAGGGAGTGACTCAATGTCACAGACTTACTATGAGAAGAAATGGTGAGATTCTTCCTTCGGCCTCTCATGTTTTGACATTTAATAGGCCGAATCTTCCTGAAAAGGTACGAGCTGGCATCCGTCGGCTTGATGTACGAGCTTTCATCCCGCAGCCGATGAGATGTTTTAAGTGTCAACAATTCGGACACACAGCAGCAAGATGTGAAGCGCAGGAAATATGTATATGTGGAGAGAAAACACATGAGGGTGACCCATGTAAAGACCCTCCAACCTGCGTTAACTGTAAAGGGCATCACAATTGTCGTTCAAGAAACTGCCCTACGTATAAATTAGAAACAGCGATTCAGGAAGTTAAAACGCTTCAGAAGGTCAGTTATCCTGAAGCGAAGAAAATAGTCAAAACAAAGTAAAGATGAGAAGGCTCATCCCCGGACTGACGCCGTTGACATCAGAGACGCACCAGCACAGTTTAAATCATCAGCTAAACCTGCGATTATTAAGCCACCAACTGAAGTAAGAATTAAAAATCTTGACTTATCCAGCAAAGAGAAACGGATCACTCCGTCGCCTAGTCACAGGTTTGAAGAAATTGTGACAAGAAAACCTGAATCTGCGGAAATGGAGGTGCAAGTTATTATAGAAAAAGCACCAGACGCAGATGAAATAAAACCTTTACCAATAGAGCCTCTAAAAGCGCAAAGATCAGCTTCGGTGAGAGCATCTATTTCAGCTGGACCCAGTACTGCAGAAGAGATAGTGTCCGGCTCATCCGCCGCGGAGACATCATCGCTCATTAGTTTAGATTCTTTAGCAAAGATGCTAACAGCACCGGCGAAAGTTTCATCAACTGACGTCAGCCGAAGACCGTCACTGGCATCCGAAATAGAGGAAGCGATGCCATGTCTGAGGCCTCAGATACGCTGTCATCAGAGGTTGAGGCCGTCAGAAGAATGGAGAAACGCAAAAAAGGATGGCCGAAAGGAAAGCCTAGAATGTAATTTTATTGGATCAGAAGTTATAAGAAAAAGTAAAATTTTGATCATTTTTTGACACATGAAAATGTGAAATATTGAACCCTTTTTTATTTTTTTTTTGAAGTGGGATGGGGCTAATGATCAAAGTAGTCAATGCCCTAAAAACCTCAAAAAAAAAAATTATGCTTAAAATATTAAGTCGGGACACAAAAAAACTATCCAAAATAAAAACTTCTCTACGTTTGTTAATATGACGAATGTTTTTTTTACTTGAATATAACAGACATGTGATTAGTTTAAAAATTTTTTGTATCTGCCTTCAGAAAACCTATAAATGGAACAATGGTAGAGATCTATGTTCATGATACTACACATTTAGAATGGGAGGACTTTTTTTATGACAAAATTATACATATATAGAACAAAAACAAAACCTAAGAAAACTATAACTTATACAAAATAATCATAAAATTAAAACAAAAATACTAATTCAAAAATATTATCGAAAATAGAAGTAAAAAAAGATACGTATTATATATTATAAATTAAAATACTATGAATAATAAATCTCTATAATAACAGTAATAAACAGCAATACCGGAAAATTTTATTAAAAAAAAAAAAAAAGATTAAATCAGATAAATGCTGTTGTTAATACCTCATTATATCGGAAACGGTTGATCATGTTTATAACATCTGCTTGTAAAATCCTTGACGCTATGTTGTTATAGTTGTTAGCATATAACAATCACATGCCACATTTTGCATAAGTTTCTTGGCCAACACAGTTAAATGTTAACTTAACTTTCCCTGTCATTTACCTGTTTGAGTAAGCGTTACTACCAACGATATACATTGAAATCATAAAGCAGAACAATTTTAAAAATAATAATTATATATATATATATATATATATATATATATATATACTTTTTTCTTATTACACATATTGTATAAAATTTTACATTTTTAATTTTTATGATTCTGATATTAGTATCTGAATTTTCATTTTAATCTTATAAATGAATAATTGATATATACTTTTACAAAAAAACTTTTATGTTTTAATTTAAATGCTGTTGTCATTATTTATATTTGTAAAAGAGTACTTTAAGTAAATAAAAAATTTAAAAAATAATAATTAAATCATTTACTTTCGATCATTAAACAAACACTGTAATAACAAAACAACTTTTATATAATAATACTTAATAAAACAAAATACTATTAAAATTCACGTAAACATTTTTATTCAAGTACGTAATCATTATTCTTACTTGTAAGAGATGTAATAAAAATATTGTTTTGACAAGGATAAGTACTTTAAATTTATGATTCTAATAATCAGACATACTGTAACAATTTAAATAAGTAATTTAAGTTAAAATAATAACAAATAATAACAATTTTTGTCAGGTAAATTATAATATATTGCTTGTGTACTTTGTAAAAGAGTATTAGTTTGTTCGTGTACCGACAGAGAGAGAGAGTGATAAAGAGAATGATTCGTAAGCAAGTTAAATAGGTCGTTAGTAATCATAGGTGGTCACGATATGTAATGAGTCACAGCCATGCCGGTCTTTATGGGCTATCAAACCTACTGTTGCCATTGCCTGTGAAACTGACGGCTGACTGCTATATAGGCTTCGTTTATGTTACGTACAACGTATTCAAAACTAGCCACGGTTACTTCCACTATTATATAATATTTGTATATTTATATAGTCGTTATACAGAACTGTGATCAAGTAAACAACGTAGGCCAACTAATATTACTGTAGTCTATTGAATGTTGTAGCAAAACATGCAATATTACATACCACGGAAACTTCTTAAAATTCAGAATGGTTTTATTTACTCGTAGGATTACTTATACACGCACAGAATATAAAATTATGCGTGTATCTTTATCTAATTATGTTTAATACTAGGCTTAAAAAGTATATTTTTTGAGAATTATTTCTTGACGTTCATTATTTTGGCGATAAAATGAACTCGTTAAGTATATATTGTTTTAAATGTTATATATGAGAAGAATCCTGTTATTAATTCAATACTTACATATGTAGTCTTCTGGTGGATTAGGAGGTTTGATTTTATCAAAAGAGCATTTCAGCTTCCTAACAGGATACGAATTTATCCATTAATACCACGATAAAGCAGGATGCTGATATTTTACCATGGATCCAGTGGCCGTATAACCATATCTTCCATAAAGAAAGAGAAAAAGGATAAAAAAGGAAAGCTGTTTGTAAGAAAGGAGTAATCTATCGATACAGGAACCACTAAACAAGACAGCGATACCCACCCAAAGGACTACTTCAAAGATACCCCTCGGGTGGTGGCATTCATCCAGCCAACTATCCTCCAGTTGTCAATGTGTCCTTGCTAAGAACGACATATTAATGATAAAGATTTTGTTAAAATATACTCTGCAATAAATTGCTTTTCCTCCAGCTGCTGAAAATAATCTAAAACGGATCAAGCTTCCTTAAGGATGCCTGATGTCCTTGAATTATTCGACCGGACTCCACTGGAGGTTATTATGCATTACCTAACCACATCTAAGCATATCACTATTTATACAAATTGCTGGAAAATTCGAATAAGCCAAAATTATCATAGAATCTATGTTATCATAAATTAACTACATAAAACTGGAACTATTGCTTTTACAATGAAACTTAAGTGTTTGTATTTATTTATTGGAAAATTTATTTCATTTATCTACCGTTAGTGAAGATTTCTCAGAAGATACAAACAAATTGTATTTAACAAAATTAACTTTCTTAGATAATATAAGTCGAAATTAACATAAAATAATATTAATATGAAAATTTACATTTATAAAAGTTGAGGAAATCGAGGTCTTGTTCATAGGCCATGCTTCTTATATAAATTTGACCTGCCTATTTACGGTTAATTGAATATAGGCTATAAAAAGTAATTAATCTCGCAATGTATTGAGTAATTTAAATAATTTTACACACAAAGAACATTCAGAGGACTCCTATTTTAAATCGCTGATCGTAACGAATTGCTGTTCCGGCTACACGAAACTCTAGGGAACGCTACAGGTTTGTAAAGTCATTTCAGTCACAAAATAAAAATATTGATTGTAGTAAAAACATTATTTGTGTTAGGATGCCTAAAAATAATAGTAAAAATATTTTCCCCGAGGGAAGTTTATGCTCAGTCGTAATAGAACTAAAATTCTCAATTTATTTATTTTATACTTATACGTATAGGTTTAATGAAAATAGTATTGTAGTATAATAATAATATTTATCGTATTATTTTCCCTGAAGAATGAAAAAAAAAAATTCCATTGAAATGATATTTTTGATTGCCTACTATTCATTTAGGGAAAAGTCTTGGCTAATCTAAGAAAACACCCAAATTTGAAATTTTATAAGCTAAAAAACTAAACGTTGGGAAAATTCATTTTATGCACTAAATTAAATTTTGTCCTTCTCCATATTATTTTTATTAAAAATTGATATTAAAATAAAAACATTTGGAGAAAAATTTGACCAGACTCCAAAATTAAAAAAAAAAAACAAATAAGAAAAAAATGTCACTAGAAAGGAAAAAAAAACTTTTTTTTTTACTACACCTTCAATACAATCTTTGAAATTTATTCTTTAAAATCGGCGCCAAATGTTAAATGAAGTACGAGTGCATTAGGTACGGATTACGAAATTTATTTACATTAGGATTTCTGGCCAAAAGATTTACTTTAAGATTTCTGGGTTAGGGCCAATTATAAAATTTGGCCCTAACTTCAAAAATAAGTATTAAAGACAATTTATTAAAGAGTCGAGGGAAAGGATATGTAAGATTAGGAATCTGTTCGTACTTAAGCACCTCGTACCCTCTAAAATGTGGAAATATATGAATTGTAAGTTGTCATAAGAAACGCAGTTTGAAAGGGAACGATATGATTTGATTCTCAGGCTTTTCTAAAATGAGACTAGATGACAAGGATCACACCATTTTTTGTAGATTCATAAACCTATTTGTAATTAAATGACTGAAGAACGTTCACAATGACTGACTATAATAAGAGAGCGTTAACGTGAAAAATTATGAAAAGAAATAGCCGATATAAAACGTATTCGTTTACAAAGAATGGTCAAGTATCGAGTAATATAAGACACTTATTTAATGTAGAAGCTAACGTCAAAAGGCAGCAAATTTATTATGTAGCATAATCGAAGTTTTTTATACAATAAATTCTTTTAATGATCCTGACCACTCGGTAATAATTTCGGACCATCACGGAATCATTCTGTTTAAAAAAAAAAAACATTCATCCAAATTAGAGCACTTAGTAAAAAGTTATGCTCGAACAAACATACAAAAAAAAAAAAATACCAAAAAAAATTTGGATCGAATTGAGAACATCTTTCTTCAAATAACTTAAAAAGAATAAATGTATGTTTTAAACAGAGTTTATCGCAAAATTCTCCCAGTACTTTCGTAACTTATTCTACCCGTGAAAATAATGGAAAAAGTTCATATAAACATATGTTGTAAAATGCTGCGTTTGCGATTTACGGCTAATGAAAGATTTCGCACGGATTTCAGTTACTCCGGTGAAATGAGATCGTATTGAACTTTTTAGAACGTTAATTAAGGGAGTAGAATTAGTGATTTTTTATGAATTTTGAATAAAAGATCGAACAAATTAGGTGGCAGAATCGTATCTGCAGCACTTTTTTTAGAAATCTGGAGTGAAAACATACATATGGCTATTTCTATAAATTTGTACACATGTGTATGAACACGCGTTGTGTTAATTAATATCTAATAATACCTGATGATGTATTATTAGACCATAAACCATTAGTTGTTATGTAATGATCTATAATGAATGACTGAATACACTACAGTATACTCACCCTCTAATTTCGTAAGCAAACACACATATACAAGCTGTACTGATTAGATTCATGCGTACCCGTTCATCCACTTGTATTCATACATCCATTACACATATAATCTAGCATTAAAACGTAAATATGGGATAGGATCTCTTCAGGATAAACTATATTTGCTCGTATTAAGTATTTGTCTATTACATTATTTTATTTTATAAAATAATCTAACTTTACATCATTTAAAAAATGTTATTTTTGCTGAATTTATTATGTCTTTACCTTGATTTTAGAGTTTCACAACATTTTGAATGGTGTAATATTTTAACATTTTGTTCAAATAATATTGAAAGTACGTTGATATTTACTATAGTTTCAGATATATTATTAAAACTATTTTTAAGTATATATTTAAGTTTGTATATAGATAATAATAATTGTCACGTATCTTTTTACCTAGAAAAATTAAAATTCTGTCATTCAAACTAAATATTTCAGGTCAATAAATTGACCCGGAAGTTTTACTATTCCATTTGCACCTTGATTTACCAAAATGTAAATTATATATTCTTATATCCGTATTATAAAATGAGCTTTACATTTTTATCAAATATTCACGATTAATAGTAAGAAATACGCTTTCAGAAGATCTATTCAGGATTATAATTTCTCTTTATTAGTGTTTTTGTTGGTAGCACCACTGTAAATAGCACTCGATTTAAAATTAAGAAAAAAACTTTAGGATTAAAATAAATAGTTTATTTCATTTTAGTTGCTGTTTTTGATTATTATTCTTTAAAATGCACATTGAATAGACATAATATATATACAGTAAAAATGTTTTAATTGAAAAGTTATTTGTTTTTAATAAGTTTTATATTTTCAAATAAGTATTCATTCTCTTCAAGATCTAGTTAAATGTGCGTGTTGCAGTCAATAATATCGTTGAATATGTGTGTTTTACAAAATTATTTGTTAAAGTTGATTTGACATTGTGTGTAGCATCTGCACAGATTTCATAAGAAAGCTATCTATTATAATGGGTCCGGAAAATTTCGACATATCTTCGCGTTTCACATCCCACAGACCCCAAAACCACAGTCAGTTCAAACGTTTATAACTGCCGTAATTGTGGACACGATAACTTCCGTAATTTTCCGCCAATCACTTTCAATTTGATACGTAAAATATAACGACCCAAAATCTCGGTCGAGTTCGTTAATGGGAAAAATCGGACTATGGGAATGGAAATGTGGGGGCTTTTTCGAAAAAACAAACTTCGCTATAACTTTCTTATTAAGTAAAATATCGAATTCTTTTAAAGTTCCTTCTATTCTTTGGATTAAGTCCTAAAACTTATCTAAGTAAAGTTTTTTCTTATCACCAACCATCGGCCCAGGGAGTGTAAAAAATGGGGTTTCGAAGACTCAAAATCCCTTAATAAGCAATGTATTGAATCGATGTAAAATGTTTGTTAGTCCTCTAAACATTACCTAAAACTTTTGTCTGAAACACTTCTTGATATGACCAACCCTTACGATAAAGGATGACCAAAATTTTGCTGGAATTGTAAGAAAATGGGCTTGTCGTATGCTAAATATGTGAAACTTTTTTCACATGCAACTATTATCGTATTGAGTAAATTTGAACTTTTTCTTCAAATTTAAAAGAAGAAATCTTTTTTATCCCGTACTTAGCATCGGTGAAATCTATCTCCGCCTTCCGGCGTACCGAAAGGGATTTTTATTTTTATTTTTAAATATGTATGAATTTTATGTATGAATTTAAATATGTATGAATTTTTAAATATCTATGAATTTTATTTTTGAATTTAAAGCAAAATAATCATGTTGGAAATTTTTATTCAAATGTTTATTGATATATATATATATATATATATTAAAGCTATTTTTTATTATTAGGCTATTGTTTTATAATTTTTTTAAATACTTACTTTATGTAATAAAATGTTTATAATTATTGACGTACATGATGTGTTTAGTTCTGCTGTATGGTTGTTAACTTACAAGGGTGTTTTTAATAAGCATTGAAAAGTTTGTATAAAGACTGTATGTTTGTGGTATCTACAGATGATTAGTTGCGATATGATCTAGATCTCTAGATCGTGGGTACCGGTGCTAAGTATCATATATACTTAATATTTTAATCATACATACCTATATTTTGGTGGTTGGGTTTCAATTAACACTTCGTTGGGTACACTTCATTTACACTCATACATATCATCCTCATTCATCCTCTTTAGTAATACCTGAACAGTAATTCCCGGATGCTAAACAGGAAAAAGAGAGAGAGAGAGAGAGTTTGTAAGAGAGAGAGAAGATATGATTAGTTGTGTTGAAGATAAGTGTATTAGTTGTCGTGTACACATAAATTTCGAAGATCGTTTGTTGTTTAGCAAAGGGAAGATTATTCCTAATAAACTTAATGCTTAAAAATTCAGTTTAATAAGAATTTTTAAATACCGGAACTTTCAATTTGTTGCCTTATAAATAAATTTAAGTAATTGATCTAATGTGAAATATTTCCTACAGTTCAAAAAGAAAAGGTATTGTTCTAATAATTAGGAAATAATTATAAGTATTTTTCAGTTTTTTAAACGGCTGGATACGTTAATTTTTAAATGTTTATATCTGTAAGATTTAAATATTAAAAAAAAGAGAAAATTATCAATACTGCTAAGCCAGTTATTATAACTCAGTCCTGTAAGGTTATTTTTTTTAGAACACTGTCACCATTACTACTTTAGTATATGCCACGTTTTCGTTATTTTTTAAGTATTATTTAATTTTTTTATACCTAGAATTACAGTAGCAGAAATACATTGTTATCAAAGAATACATTTATGTATGGACTGAATCTGAATTACTATTTTTATAAATGAATCTGCAGTGAAATCATTCACTTTATTGTGAAATAAACATTCTTTTTGAACATGTATATTTTTTTTTTCTGAATTTTTTATGGGCATCGACTGCTAAGGTCATTAGCCCTCGTCACAATCTTTAAAAGAAACTACTATCACCATCTGGATCGTCATATGTAAGGGTGTAAAGGGCCCTTACATTTTATTTAAAAGCACAAACTACACAAAACATTTAAGACATAAAGACAAGGACAATCACAAACACTTATGGGGTGTAAAGGGCCCCAATATTAAAATTTGAGATAGGTTCCCAAAAGACCATTAAATTAAAATTAAATTAAAACTTATCCTACCATATCTTTCTTTCTTTCTTCTACGAGTCTCATTTATAGTTTGTTTAAGCACCCTCGGGGCGACCAGAACCGCCGTTGAGCAGTATATCAGTCGCGCCAGGGTGCCGTGGCAGTTGAATCCTTCTTATAAACAGGCTACAGGCATGCACAGCATACACCCACAGCCTCGCGCCCTCAATCCACCCTTGAGGGTCCCCCATGCCATCATAGGACACACCCCGACTCACTGCTCTTGAATGCAGGTGAGCCAAAATGGCCTAGGCAAGAGGGCTACCTCCCGTCACTATACGTGCCACGTTTCAAGACTCCCTTATGTATATATGCATACATTTAAAATTAAAATTAAACTTATCAATACCATTTTTTCTTTATATATATATATATAAACTACCGCTTAGAGTTTCATTTAATACATGTATATTTTTAGTTTGAATATTTGGAAAACATAGAACGAACTACAGTTTGACTGTACCGAAATATGTATATATATATATATATATATATATAATTATAATTATTATTATTATTATTATTATTATATGTGTTATATTTTATTAAATATACTTTTGTTAAATTCATATTAAGATTTAAATGTTAAAGATTGAAAAATACGAGAAAAATTACCAACTACTGAAATATTTCTTTCTTTATCCATAAATATATTTATTCGGTTTTAATTAAATTTTTTATAAATTTAATTATTTTTAAGGAGCAATTCTGAATTTCGAAGATAATGTATTTAATGAAATTAATTAAATTTATTGAAAAACAAATGTCAATAAATATTCCTTTTCTAAATATCATTCTTTTATTACGTGGAGTATTTTTTATTACATTGTAAATGATAGTTTTGTTATGTTACTTAAATTGTAAAGCTACCATATCAGTAACAAAGATTGAATTTCATCAACAGAAAATATTTTACTACCTTTGTATTGTTTTTACAAAAGAAACGAAACTAATGGAATTTACTGATAGGATCTCCATCAGAAGAAGATTTATTTTCTATCTTCTGCAACATTGTTGTTATTTTCATTTTTCTTTCTCCTCTTTCATGATCATATTGTTTTATTCCAGTTTCTTTTTTTAACATTTATCTAATTTCTCTGTATATTGCGATATTTCTTCGTTACATTTATTGTTAAAAGTTCTTTCTGTTTAATTTTTTATAGATTGATTTTTTAAAATATTGAAGTGTCATTAAATCTTGTCGAAGTTATAGACTTAGTTGATATATAAACGGAAATATAATTTGTCTACTATTTCAAAAACCTACATTTTCATTGTATTGGTTGTACTGGGTTTCTAATAATAATAAAAATAATAAGAGTAATAATAATAGTTAATATAATAATCGAGATGGAGTATTTTGCAATTTTTTAATTTTAAGTTCGTCCTTTAAGAAATAGTATTTCTTTTTGTAATATTTTTTATCATTTTCAGACTGCTGTATACTCTTGAATAATATTAGACATTACATATGCTTGAATTAATTGTAAATATATGAATTGTCTAATTACATACATAAAATTAAACTAAAAATAAAATATACATATAATTTTAAGGGTGGCTAGTTTTCTTTTTCCAGTATAACTGACACACCAGTACAAGCAAAATCAACTTTTATTTTTTTTATCTATTATGAGAATTCTTGTGAGTTTGATCAGATATTCATCTCTATTTAAAATTAAATGTTTTGTCTTTGTTCATTCCATATTAAAATATTCTTTATATAAAGTAAGAATTTACCTTTCTAAGTTCCAACTGTAAAACTAAAGCTAATTTTATATTCCGGTTTCTTAAAATTATATAGATTATTTCCCTAGTAGAAAATGTTTTCCAAGGTTATAAGATAAAAAAAAGAAATAAATACTTTTTAAAATCACATTCGAAATTGGTAAATACAAGCTTTTTTTTAACGAAACCAAGAATTTGTTTCTTTTCTTTGAGTCTCTTTCATGTTACCTCTCTTTTCCCTGTTTAGCCTCCGGTAACTACCGTTTAGATAATACTTCAGAGGATGAATGAGGATGATATGTATGAGTGTAAATGAAGTGTAGTCTTGTACATTCTCAGTTCGACCATTCCTGAGCTGTGTGGTTAACTGAAACCCAACCACCGAAGAACACCGGTATGTTACCTCTAAAAGTAGATATCTGTTAAGGAAAGTCCAATAATATATTCATTCAGATGAAAATCCGCAAGGTCAACAGCTCTACTGTTGGCCTTGCGGATTTTCATCTCCATGACATAAAATAAAATTCTCGCAACTCTTCTTCAATATTAAGTGCAAATAAAGGAATATTTCTATAAATTGTTTGAATATTATACATTAAGGAAACATGTATTGTTTATTAGATCTTATACAACTGGTGAAGAAAAAATTAATAAGTTTTGAAGTGTTAATTTACTTGAATTTGAAATGGTTTATTTAGCATTTGAAATGGTTTATTTCTGTTGACTAATCGGCCTACTCAGCACGTTGAAATATTCTTTTTATTTTTTTCTTTCACTATTTCTTATATTTTTTTAATTAATTCTTTGCTTGTAATTTTATTACAAATTTTATCTAAGGTAAGATATTACACTAAACATTTACAGTTTTTAATTTCACTTTGTTTCAAATCGCAAAATTATGGCTTATTTAAATAATTAATTCGTACTTTAACCCATCTACGGTTAAGGAAGTGCGTTATTTGTCAGACTTGGCGGAATGAAAATAGAACTA
Source organism: Lycorma delicatula (assembly GCF_047948215.1). Classification (NCBI taxonomy): domain Eukaryota; kingdom Metazoa; phylum Arthropoda; class Insecta; order Hemiptera; family Fulgoridae; genus Lycorma; species Lycorma delicatula. Next base: position 127,826,242 of record NC_134460.1, on the reverse strand, counting down.
GTTTAAACCATGACAGTACAGATTTAAGGACTTACGGACGAAGTTAAATACGTAGAACAAACTTTTATTATACTTAAAAAAATGAATAAAACAAACTATAGTTTATAGTTTTTTTTATAAACTGATATAGGTATTAAGTTGTGAGGAGGGGATTTAAGCTATGACTTTATGGACTTAAGGAATATAAAAGGGAATATTAAGTACATAGAACAAACTTTTAATAAAATTTAAGAAAATAAATAAAAAAATACTACAGGTTAATTTTTTTTTGAACGTAGGTCTTACCCCCCCCCCCAGTTTCTTTATTTGGTATATTTGTTACTTTGTATTTTGTTTTAGCAAGAACGTGTTTGTAATAAAATGAAGATTATTCAAAACTGATACAATAAACTTTCTCGTCTTATTAACTTAATACTTTTATTTATGTTTAGTCTCAGTTAAGTCTGAATACACAGCCGATAACTTCGTATTTTCTTTAAAGTTTAAATTTCTTACATTTTATTGTAATTACCTGTAAGTTGCATTAAGTGATTTAATAAATGAAAAATATATTATTTCAATTTTTTTTTTGTGTGTGTGTTTATTCTTATATAAAAATATATGTATACTTAAACTAGTATACTTGATAATTCTAAAAACAGACGTAAATTTGAATCTTAAGCAGTCTCGATACGCATTATTATTTTCTATTGCAGTCAGGGCTATTAGATCTAAAATTTTGTTGAAAGGAAGATAATGTAAGATTCTTTGTTAAACAATCGTAAACTTTTTTTTAAATTTATCCTTTTTTATTATTTTTACTGTAAAACAATAAAACATAACAAATTTAAAACGTTCTTCACATTATTAAATGTGTATGTTCAAAATTTATGGCGTATTTCCTTCGTAAAATTTACTTTTTTTAAGACTTTTTTCTAATAAATTAATACATTCTTTATTTTCAAATTTCTACCCTTACTGTAGCTGTTTCTTATTCCTTTTCTATATTCTTATTTCCTTTTACAAAGTAAAAGATGTATTGTGATCGCGAAAAATGTCGGTATTCAGATTTCAACGAACATATTCATTTTGACTAGTTTCGGCGTGACGTCTGTACGTATGTATGTCGCATAATTCAAAAAAGATTAGTCGCAGGATGTTGAAATTTTAGATTTAGAACTGTTTTAACATCTACTTGTGCACCTCCCTTTTTGAGTGCAATCGACCAGACAAAAAGTGTCAAAAAAGCCCAAAATCCAAAAAAATTTGGATTTTGGACTTTTTCTTAACTGCAGTAATACGATCTCATTATTATTTTCATTGGTTCCAGAGTTAATAGCCAAATAAAATTTTAATTAATAGAAATATTTGGTTCATAAACGGGAAAGGCATATCAGTTCGAATCTGACTTCATCTTCTTTTTTTTAATTTTTTTTTTTAATTTGATTGTATTGATTTATTAATAATTATTAACCTCTGATTGTAAAAAAAAATACAATAAATAATAGTTGTATAATAACAATAAAAATATAAAAATATGAAAAAAATATCACAAGTTTTTAATGAAATAAAACTTCATGTACTTTTCATTGAAAAAAAATGTATATATATAATTTAGTAGGCATACAAGGAAGTCATGTAGTTTCTACATCAGATTTTTTTACTTTCTTTAATATCTTATGTAACTCCAAACTCTTCCAGTTTTTGGCACCTTGCTATATCTATCATTTTCCGATTATTTTCAAGCAGACTATTCTCATGTAGAATTAGGTTAAATGACTATAGATTTTAGAAAAAAAATTAATGTTTAGTAATTCAGTAGGTTTGGGTTGATTTGGAAATCTTCCTATTCCCTTATTAAATATAAATATTTATAATAATTGCTCGTAAAACTACATTCAAGATCAATTAAATTAGGGTCTTTGTTAAGACTCACTTTCTTGTTCTTCTTGTTAATTAATAAAATACATAATTTGTCTCGTTTCTTTATACTCATTTGTAAAAGTAAATAAATTTTTTTATATACATCTGGCTTCTTTTATCAGATGATAATTTATATTAGAAATTCATTATTATTAATGCACTGTCCAGTCTAAATTTAGATCTCATTCTGTACATTCTCTACACTTTCATCACCTTTATCAACAATGTAATCTTCATTTAATATAACTCAAACTAAAACGTTAAATATGTAGTGATCATTATAACTTGTTAAATTTAATATTTAATCAACTGGACAATGTCTCTTATTTCATACAAAATACGAACCAGCAAAGTAATTATATAAAGTAATTACAATTAACTGAGGTATTACACCGAAGCGGTTAGTTATTCGAATATATTTTGAATATGAAGAACGAGACAGATTATATATTTTATTATTTTCAAGAAGAAGAAGAAGAAGAGTCTTAACAGTCTTCTTTCTTTTTCTGTTTAACCTCCGGAACCACCGTAAGGTATTAACTTCAGTGGATGAATGAGGATGATATGTATGAATGTAAATAATTGAAGTTTAGTCTTGTATAATCTCAGGTCAACCATTCCTGAGATGTGTGTTTAATTGTAATCCAACCACCAAAGAACACCGGTATTCCCGATGTAGTATTTAAATCCATTGTAAAAGTACTGCCTTTATTAGGCAGACTTCGAAATCAAATGTTTTGCGATGACGAGTTAACCACTAGACCAACCCGGTGGGTTTATGAATAAAATTATGGCCTGCAACAATTCTAAATAACTTTCTAAATCTTATGACTGAAATGAGAGCGTAATATTATGAAGACCAATAATTCAGCACTACAGTGAGAAATATTAAATAACCAACATAGAACCCAACTGAACTGCTATTGCATCCGTTTTTCCCCACTACTCTGTCATTTCAAAGAGGATACCGTCGATACAATGTAACCCAACGCATTCACTCAGTTTCTTTCCATTCGATGTTCATAATAGTTATTCCGTTCTTTATACGGAAGAATTTTATTAACGGCTAACATTTTGCGAATGATAACACTGGAAAATGGGGAATGTTTGAGAAAGCGACCCAAAATGAATACGCCTGCGCAAATTGACAATCAAGATCAGCTCGGTAGGAGATGAATTAAAGGAGAAGTAGACGCGATTCAACTTCGCCATTAAACACGATATGTTAGTTCTTTAATTTCGGTTTTTTTAGAATTGATATTAAAAAATGATTATTTATATACATCGCTGATATCCGTCACATTCCAAAAAAAGTTAGAATTGAAATGAAAGCTCTCTTAATGTATAAAACTATATATAAACATATTAACACTAACGTACATACTAATTGGATAAATTTTTATTACATTTAATTAAAATTATAAGCAACGTATTACTTTGATTTGAATAATTAATAAATAACTGAATTGAATTAAAAGTTTTCATTGTAGATCTTGTTTCCAAAAAGAAGCAATAATAAGCTTTTACAAGAAATGGTTAAGGTAAATATTTTTGACCAATATTTTATTAATGGTATTTAAAATTATTTTCTAAACATCCCATTAGAACAATGTACTTCCTTTATATATGAACTGATAATTTTTTTATTTCTCCAGATCATTTATTTTTTATTATTATTAAAAATTTTTGAAATCCATTTTCATGGGAAATACATTTAAAAAAAAAAAACATGTATCATATATCTTAATTACGTATGAAGTAGAGTGTTATAGTATAACTTGAATTTCTTCGTTAAAAAATAATATTTAAATACTATTCTTACAAGTCCTAAATCCTTTGCTTCTGACGTCGGAGAGCCCTACCAGAGATTACCAGTTAGCTGTATAGGAACGTATAAAATAGTTTTTTCTTCACCACTCCTTTTATAATTTTATTTGTTCTTTCTTCGTATAATAAATATTCTTTACCAATCGTTATCTTCCGCTCTTGAAATTAATATAGACTATTAGTTACAAAACCTGCACTCGATATTTTTTCTCCACATTACTTTATCTTTTAATATCTATACTTCGAAACTGCCATAAAATTATTTCTTTAAATTTACGCTTAACCCCCTTTAGAAATATAGAATTTTGATGGAAATTATTATTTTTTCTTTTTGTATACAAAAGCAATTTCCAAATTAATATTTTAATTCCATGTTAAAAAAGTAACAAACAAACGAACCTAAAACCTTTTTCAGATTACAATAAAATTTTACAATCAAATCTCTGGAAATACTCTTAAGGAAAAAAATTCTTAAAATTGTTAGTTGAAACAAAATTTCTAATTTTCAGATCAAATTTTATATAAAGGTAACTTTCTATTTACCAAATTTAATATATTTTTAAAGGAAGACCGACAAAATTTTAATTAAAATACAATCGAGTATGAGTGAAATAATAGTAAAATTTAAAATCATTTTTGTTTCCTTGACTATAAACTTTCCTCAAGCTCACTTGTTTATAATAGTAGTATTCATTATTTATTCATAAAAATAGCAAAATTTTATATACTATCTATATTTACACAAGTAACATATAGCTGGTCTAACAAATCGTAATGTAATAAATTAAACGAAAATAAAAAGCATTTTCTCTGCCACTTGAAAAATTTCAATTATGTAGCAATTACTTAATTTTATTTAAAAAACTATTTTGACAAAATGTTATTAATGAAATAAATATCAATTGGATTAGTTGAGCAACCCCTATTTATTATTATTATTATTACTGTTTTTGACCAGTATATTTTGACCAATAACAACTAGGAAAGGAACCGAATAAGGCAGTAAGGCACCAATCATAAGGTGTGAATAAAACTCACCAATTGGAATAAAACAAATTTTTACCGATAAGATACGTACTGTACTTGGATGCTGTTAACACTATATCAGATACAATCACAAAACTTTACAATTTATCAGACACGAAGACACTGAGAAATATCCAGACAACTTTTGAGTAAATAAAAGAGAGAGAATTACTACACCAATAATTTACCAGATAACATAACAAAACCATTAGAGAACCAGTCCAATCAATTTGTGATTCAGAATTTATATTATACACATATATTATACGGTTTCAATTTAAAATGTGAAACTACATATTATTTCAGATCTCGTACCTTTTGACAGATGCAAACAAGAAATTGTTTGTAGGCGATAAATTATCGTATTTACAGTTTAATTTTGTTATGTATTTTTAATAACAACAGCGATATCTTCAGCTCTAGAGAGAAGAGGAAATGCAATTTTCCGGAATTGAGAATTACATTTAAAAAATGTATAGTTAATCTCAAACAAATCGATAAAACCTTACATCATACAGGGTGTTTAATTTGTATTAATCACCGAAAAGGGAAGTTGGTCGATACACGAGGTCATGACAAAAAAAGGATATATTGTAGATATTACACAATGATAGGATGGTGTATTTAATTTTTACTGCATCACGAGAAATAGAAATTGAAAACTGGAAATTTTACATTCAGGCCTCAAATACAGCCAATCGAGGTGATCATTATTCTCAATGCGAATTTAAAGTAGGACCCACAGGATTGAGATATATATATATATAGTCTTACTTGGTGATACTTTGGTAACAATTCAATCATACGAACTAATTATCATATTAGAAAACGTGTTTGATAACATTTGAAAAATAGTTTCGTTCTTTCCTTTCCCAGTATATAAAATTTAATATATTAATTTCTATAGAAATACGTGTACGTCAATCGGTATTAGAATACGAGTTTACGTTTTTCTAGTGACTTACAGGAAATTATAATGTATATTTGGAAGTTAAATTTCAATATTTAAGTCTAATAGCTGTTGTTTTTTTTTTATATCAAAACGTAAATTACTTACTGGACGGCACTCGCATATACAAATACAGAGTGTTCAGGGACGTATTGGAACGTCAGGAACTGGTTCAGCATACAAAAATGAGCAAAAGGTTCATATCGACGTAAGTCCTATTTTCCTTTATTTTCCTTCTGGACAAAATTTTGTGATTTTCAACAAAGAGATTATTGCTCACAGGTAAGCCTACTATAATTAAAATTTGGCAAATCTTTTTTTTTTTTTTTTTGTCTTCAGTCATTTGACTGGTTTGATGCAGCTCTCCAAGATTCCCTATCTAGTGCTAGTCGTTTCATTTCAGTATACCCTCTACATCCTACATCCCCAACAATTTGTTTTACATACTCCAAACGTGGCCTGCCTACACAATTTTTCCCTTCTACCTGTCCTTCCAATATTAAAGCGACTATTCCAGGATGCCTTAGTATGTGGCCTATAAGTCTGTCTCTTCTTTTAACTATATTTTTCCAAATGCTTCTTTCTTCATCTATTTGCCGCAATACCTCTTCATTTGTCACTTTATCCACCCATCTGATTTTTAACATTCTCCTATAGCACCACATTTCAAAAGCTTCTATTCTTTTCTTCTCAGATATTCCGATTGTCCAAGTTTCACTTCCATATAAAGCGACACTCCAAACATACACTTTCAAAAATCTTTTCCTGACATTTAAATTAATTTTTGATGTAAACAAATTATATTTCTTACTGAAGGCTCGTTTAGCTTGTGCTATTCGGCATTTTATATCGCTCCTGCTTCGTCCATCTTTAGTAATTTTACTTCCCAAATAACAAAATTCTTCTACCTCCATAATCTTTTCTCCTCCTATTTTCACATTCAGCGGTCCATCTTTGTTATTTCTACTACATTTCATTACTTTTGTTTTGTTCTTGTTTTTTTTTCATGCGATAGTTCTTGCGTAGGACTTCATCTATGCCGTTCATTGTTTCTTCTAAATCCTTTTTACTCTCGGCTAGAATTACTATATCATCAGCAAATCGTAGCATCTTTATCTTTTCACCTTGTACTGTTACTCCGAATCTAAATTGTTCTTTCACATCATTAACTGCTAGTTCCATGTAAAGATTAAAAAGTAACGGAGTTAGGGAACATCCTTGTCGGACTCCCTTTCTTATTAGGGCTTCTTTCTTATGTTCTTCAATTGTTATTGTTGCTGTTTGGTTCCTGTACATGTTAGCAATTGTTCTTCTATCTCTGTATTTGAACCCTAATTTTTTTTAAACGCTGAACATTATATTCCAATCTACGTTATCGAAAGCCTTTTCTAGGTCTATAAACGCCAAGTATGTTGGTTTGTTTTTCTTTAATCTTCCTTCTACTATTAATCTGAGGCCTAAAATTGCTTCCCTTGTCCCTATACTTTTTCTGAAACCAAATTGGTCTTCTCCTAACACTTCTTCCACTCTCATCTCAATTCTTCTGTATAAAATTCTAGTTAAGATTTTTGATGCATGACTAGTTAAACTAATTGTTCTATATTCTTCACATTTATCTGCCCCTGCTTTCTTTGGTATCATAACTATAACACTTTTTTTGAAGTCTGATGGAAATTCCCCTTTTTCATAAATATTACACACCAGTTTGTATAATCTATCAATCGCTTCCTCACCTGCACTGCGCAGTAATTCTACAGGTATTCCGTCTATTCCAGGAGCCTTTCTGCCATTTAAATCTTTTAATGCTCTCTTAAATTCAGATCTCAGTATTGTTTCTCCCATTTCATCCTCCTCAACTTCCTCTTCTTCCTCTATAAAACCATTTTCTAATTCATTTCCTCCGTATAACTCTTCAATATATTCCACCCATCTATCGACTTTACCTTTCGTATTATATATTGGTGTACCATCTTTGTTTAACACATTATTAGATTTTAATTTATGTACCCCAAAATTTTCCTTAACTTTCCTGTATGCTCCGTCTATTTTACCAATGTTCATTTCTCTTTCCACTTCTGAACACTTTTCTTTAATCCACTTTTCTTTCGCCAGTTTGCACTTCCTATTTATAGCATTTCTTAATTGCCGATAGTTCCTTTTACTTTCTTCATCACTAGCATTCTTATATTTTCTACGTTCATCCATCAGCTGCAATATATCGTCTGAAACCCAAGGTTTTCTACCAGTTCTCTTTATTCCGCCTAAGTTTGCTTCTGCTGATTTAAGAATTTCCTTTTTAACATTCTCCCATTCTTCTTCTACATTTTCTACCTTATCTTTTTTTCTCAGACCTCTTGCGATGTCCTCCTCAAAAATCTTCTTTACCCCCTCTTCCTCAAGCTTCTCTAAATTCCACCGATTCATCTGACAACTTTTCTTCAGGTTTTTAAACCCCATTCTACATTTCATTATCACCAAATCTAATTTAAATTAATTAAAGTAGTTTTTTAATTGTCTGTAAGATATTTTTTTGCCTATTTATATTTCCTTCGTTAAATGTAATAAAAATTATTAATAACAGATAATAATATTAAATTAATAAAAATTATCACCTTGCATTAGAGTGCACAAGCGTACTGCCGGTTAGTTAGTTTACTGCAATAACTCGATTGTTTGTCAACGGATTTTTACAAATGTATGATTTTTTCAAAATAAATTGCTTAATAAATTTTGTAATAAATAAAAATTTGATCAAACAAATAATTACAAAAATATTGAAGATTAAAAAATTAAGATGGCGGCCATTCTGAAACTTTTGAAGGTGACGTTTCAAAATTTTTTATTTTGTAGAATAAGACACTAATATTAGATCTGCCAAATTTAATTAAAATAGGTTTACTCGTTTCTGAGAAATATTTTTTTTTGCTGAAAATCACGAAAGGCCATCCAGAATGAAAAAAAAGCAAAATATGACTTATGTCGATTGAAATCTTTTGCTCATTTTGGTGTCCTGAATCAATTCCTGAATTTCGGCGAATACGTCCTGGAACACTTCGTATATATATATATATATATATATATATATATATATATATATATCATCAGTTTAAAATACTTAATAAAATTTTAATTAAGCTGTAATAGTAATAATGAATTTAAAAAATATAATTAACCGAAGATGATTTTCTGTGAAAAATAAAATGTTCTTTATGAATTTTTTTTTTTCAATTTTGTAACGAAACTGTAATTATGAAAACCATTTAATTAAAATGTAATAATCTCATAGAAGATTAAAAACAGTGTTTTATTGAAACTGTTTGTTGTCTGTTTTTTCGCCTTCTTTTCTTTATTGTTTTCTGCAATAGCGAAAGTTAAATTTTCTTACTTAAACCGCAATTTCTCGTTTGAAAGAGAACAACTTAGTTGTAGCCTAATTATAAAGATCAGACTCTCCTTTGTAAAGTTTTGTTGTATATGTAAAACTGTACGGTGCAGTATATTCTTTATTTAAGTTACATAATACGGTAATATGTAAGTAAAAAAAAGTAATAAGTAGAAAATTTTTGCGCTTTCAAAGAAAATACAAATTAAAATATAAATAAAGAAAATAAGCTAAATTTATATTTCTCAATACGGTATAACTTTATATTAATAAAGAGAAAGTCAAAAATTAATTTATTCTTTTTCATTGGCATAACATTTGCTAGATTTCACTGATACGCGATGTATTGAATTAATGTTAATTAATTCTAAATATTGAATTGAGTTAATTAAATACACATTAAACTTAGTGTGTTCTTTCACTGACGTTTGACCGTATATGTATAGGTTTTCTTAATGAGCTTACCAACTTAAACATTTCTGAAATATTTTAAGTTTACAAAAATATTAAGTTATACTTTCTTACTTCATTGAACCTGGAAAAATCGTTAGTCTATTGATTCATCAATTTACTTGTAAAGTCACATTTAATCTCCAAATGTAAAATAATATCATAACATTTTTAATAAATAGTAACAAATTACTGCTGTAAAACATAATCTGTTTGATTTTTTCTACACAAAAACTACTGTAAAAAAAAACTATTGATAAAAAATTATATTCTATTACGAAAGTAAATATTTTAAATTCAAATATATTTTTATTAAAAAAGAGAACATTATGAAATTTATAATGTGTATGTATAAAAACTATAATTAAAACGTTAGAAAGGTTAATTCATAGTTGCATAATTACATATAGAATAGAAACAGCGCATTTCACGGCTTCTTAACCACATTATCAAATAATATCCTAATACAATAAAAATAAATTAAATAAATTTATTTAAGTCTCCATTAAGTTATTTAAATAAATACAAGTATGCTACCGCTTTCATGCTTTAAAAAACTTATAAAATATTTAAACTGGTTATCCTGAATATACTGCTTAAATATAAAAGAGTTAATTTCTTATCAGGAGCAGTGAAGCATACGTCAAATACAGTTTATTTTTTTATCAGTAATTGGCCTTTCCCAGTATGCAATTAAATACTTCAGAATCAATTACCATTAACTAAATACTAAAAATTAAAATAGAACTGACATCATGTAATTTTAAAATCAAATAAAAATTATTTTGGATTTTAATAGTACTTGAAACTTGAGTTCTGAAGCATCATACCGATTGTTACAGGATTTATAAAATGTATGAACGTTTTGTCAAGCTTTGTAGTTTGTACTGATGGTGCTCGTTTTAATTCCAGCTGTTATGGAGGATTGCAGCTTTTATTCTAAGCACAGTCCTTTTGGACCTACTGCGCTAATCACAAGGAAGCATTTAAATCAAAGTACCTGAGTCCTGAACGAGGTCTAAAAATATTTAGAGAATGTAGTAAACTTTATAAATATTCGGTCGTTGAATCCAATATTATTTTTTAAAAAACTACATGAGGATATATGGAAGCTGAACACATCATCTTCATTGTACTACAGAACTCCGACTAGAAATCTATATTACTTTTAAGGAGGAGAGACACAAATATAGAATATTTTGTAAATATAGGTTTTTTGGTAAAAACTATCATATTTATGTGAAATTTTTGAAAGTCTGAATACTTTGAATCTTTCCCTTCAAGGAAGCAACGTGTATATACATTTTAAAGTTAATTGAAACAATTTTAGGTTTTATAAAAATCTAAAACTTTGGAAAAGAAAAATAGGTAAGGCCTTCTTTAGCCGTGTCTTCAGCTCTTTTTCGTCCACACAGGTATGAAAGAAAGACCCGATGGATGGTCAGGAATTGTGTCAGCCAGAATTCCAGTTCGCCAAACTTCCTCTCGGACCACGGCTCAATGTGCGCGATCAACGATGAGTCCACCTCTCTTTCGTGGATGCATCCCACCTGGCTTGCAAATCCTTATAGACAGTTCTATTTGCTTCGTTGTTAGACACACCCTGATAAACTTGCGCACGAGCCGCTACCAGCTGTTGAAGTGGTGGCATCCCAGTCACCACCAGCACCGCCTCAATTGAAACAGAGGGGTATGCCGACGCCAAAATAACAGGTCAAAATAACAGTCATTCATAGTCAACGCTCAGCAAAAACTGCTGAAGATAAATTGATGAAAATTTGTATACCCATTTTGCTTACCGTGCAAGTGCATACTAAGAATGTGTTTTTTAAAATTCCGAGTTTAAAGGGTGAAAGTGGGGTAATATTAAATTCTACAATTTTTTGAATAAGTCTGTAAAATTTATTATTACCGTTATTTTTTTAATAACGGTATAAACTTAATTTATGATGTATGTAATCATCTTTTGAATTTCTAAAAACCAGTTTCTAATTTTTTTGGAAAGTTTACCTTGAAAGGAGTGAAGAGGGGTAAAAATTTCGAACAATGCAAACGTTTCCCATTTCCGACTACACAAAACCAGACATTTACTCGATTTAGGCTTGCAAATACTCTTCAGATAAACAACTAAAACTCATTTTCGGATTTTTTGCATGTTAAGGGATAAATAAACATAAATTTTTTTCTTAAATTTTTGCCGTTTTATGGTACAGCTATTGAATCAATCTTAATGATGTTTGATAACATTTTGATGGTAATTTAGAGAAATGCTATAAATTTTGTTTCATCTTATATCTCAAATAGAAGTTTAATAATTAGAAAAAAATAAAAATTATTTATACATTTTTTCCCTAGGGGATTACAGACCATATGCTCGTAATAAATGCTAGGGATTTGATGAAAGGTTATGTGAGAAAACTAGGGATTTTATGCCATACGCTTTAGGGGAAATTTTATGTAGTCTGCTCTAGGATCAACTTATACAGTAGTCTATTCATTTGTTCCAGAATGAAAGACTATTAATGTAGTTTACAATTATAAAATAACATACTAAAATCTTCACAGAATCTATCCGAAAATCAAACATCACTGATGTAGTGATATGCTTATTCATACGTAACGCAAATGCTACCTACCATTCACTACATATTTACCTGTATATTTTCCTTTTCCCTAGAGTTCTTTGTTTTCAACTCGTTCACATTTTGTTCTGTTTGCGTTCATTTTTTTTTTAAGATACGTTATATTTTTTTGAATAATTACTCATTTATGTATTTCAAAAAATTAAATAAGCTTGGCATTAAGGAATTAATTTTTGTATTCATATTCAAATTCTGATTATCCATTTCGTGAGCGAAGCCGTGATGGGAAATGCTAGCAATTTTATATAAAAGTAATGAACTGGATGTAAAGGTTATTGAATAAAAATACAAAATTAAACTTCAAAAACCGTTAATAAAAAATCCCACTTAAAAACCGAATACTACATGGCCATTTCGGTTATTAAACATCGTCATCAGTGAACATTATGGAAAACGTCAAAAGTAAATAATATAAAAAAAATCTAAGAGTAAAAACAAAGAAATAGTAATCAATATTAATTTATAAATAAACAGTACTTACGCAACACTATAAATATAGGTATTTTTAGCAGGAATTTTATGGCAAGAATAAAAAAAAAATACTAATAATTGTTGTCGTTCTACGTAATCCTAATAGAAAGCTTAAATCTATATATAAACTATTTCATCCTCCTCAACAAGAATGCTGACCATGACTTAGTGCATAACTCTATAACTGGTTCGATAGACAAAGCTTATCGTAAGAAATATTAGGACTCTATGAAGCTTAAAGTAATAAAAGAGATATTTCAGTCACTGAGCAATCTAAAGGATTATAACACATATAAAAAGAACAAAGTAGGTATTATTGATTAATTTGCATGAACGGAAATCATAAAAACAAAATATTACAAAAAATCAACGGATTGATGTAGTATGGATAAACAAACGTTGGATAATCACTGATTATTGACAGTCTAATTGGACCTACAATGCCCGAGGAAATCCCAAGAGAAAGGGATGATAGCGGATTCCACTTGGATCAGTTACCAAACGCCTTAGGTGTTTTTTTTTTTGAGGAACCCATAATACAACGCGGTACATAGAAGTTATAATTGGAGAGAAAAACGGAGAAAACATATAAAACAAAAAGACAAAGAAGAAGTCAATAGTTGGCCGATATTCATCACGACGGCAACACCGATCACAAATAACCTAGACAGGAACGAGGATTCAAATAAATTAAAGGTCAAAATATTTCAAAATATTAAGACGTTATTCCATAGAAATGACCACTATATTCTAAACAGAAAAATCTCAAATAACAGAATAGAAATGCCGCCGTCGTAATTGACCATTATATACTTCGCAATTATATAAGTACATATTACTGAGTGAGGAAACACTACAACGTTTAATAAACAGACTTGGAAGACGAACACACAAATGACGATTACCATAACGATATATACCAAGAAGAGATAAGACAGTAATAATTATTTCTATAAAAATTTAATTATTTTAATAAAATACTGATAAAACATTGCTCTAAGTGATACCGATATAACTCTATGTATTTCAGGGTTACCCAGTTATCATTTTTTATTTTGGCTCTTCGCCATTATAGTTCACAGCGTACCACTGACATTAAGCAAATTTTTATAAGAACATATATGGTATGCGCATGTTTTCATATACAAAGTTTATTATCGGCTTACCCTTGGCACAGGAAAATAACTAACTCGGATAATCGTTCTATTTTTTCTACTTCATTGTAGTAGTATTTACATTTTTAAATTAATTACATTGTATATTATTTTTTTTTTAAATTATATATATATATATATATATATATATATTGCCCATTGTCTATCTTTTTTTTTAAATTTTTTAAAATTTTGCTAGGTTTGTCTTGTCTGAATGAATGTTTTGTTAGCGGTTCCAGGAGGGGGGGTAGCCAGGGGTGGCGTTAAAAAAAAAAAAAAGTTTGTCTTGTCAGAGTCTCTATTATTACTGTTATTTTAATCTGGTTTCAGATTAAAACTGAAATAATAACACACAAATGACGATTACCATAACGACATATACCAAGAAGAGATAAGACAGTAATAATTATTTCTATAAAAATTTAATTATTTTAATAAAATACTGATAAAACATTGTGATAAAACTAAGTGATACCGATATTACGTGTAATAATGAACTAAATTTAATTTGATACCTAAATTTCATATCTTGATTCATCTGGTACCTTAAATTGTCCTATTACTACTCCTAGATGTATTTCTATATACTGATTTGAATGAGTTTTTTTTTGTTCCTACGTTACCTTCCAATGCAATTTCACTATAATTTTCTACTAGTGTACCATTTGCTTCTGTTCCAGCAGCTCCTGGTATTAGTGTGTTATAACCTGATATGTAATTAGTGTTCCATGAATTTTATGACTGGAAAGTATTTTATACATTCCCTTTTTTGTTCTAATTCTTATTTATTTACTATGTCTCTCTCTTTTTCTGTTTAGCCTCCGGAAGTAAGGTATTACTTCAGAGGATGAATGAGGATGATATGTATGAATGTAAATGAAGTGTAGTTTTGTACAGTCACAGATCGACCATTCCTGAGGTGTCTGGTTAATAAAAATCCAATCACCAAAGAAAATCGGTATCCATGATCTAGTATTCAAATCCGTATAAAAGTAACTGCCTTTACTAGGATTTGAACCTTAGAACTCTGGACTTCAAAATCAGCTGATTTGCTACGACGAGTTCACCACTAGACCAACCGGGTGGATTTAGTTACTATGTCTAATTCCTCTCTAAGTAATAAGTTTTCTTTTAAACGACATGTATGACCAGTGTCTTCTACTTTTGTTGCATTTAATATTAGACGGGACCTATCTTATTTTCCCAATACTAAGTTCTGTGTTATTTCAAAATCCGTATGATATAATTTGTTGTATCCCCTTGTATCAGTCGTCGTCTTGTTACATTAAATATCTCTATTATAATTTCATCTTCAGTCCACGATAATTTTTCACATTCCCCACGATAATTTATTTAATTCTTTAATTATCTTTAAAGCTTGGTTGTTGGCTTCTTCTGCTTTTTCCCATCCTCCCCGCCCAGAATTATGCAAACTGGTATAGTATTAGTATTAGATTTTAGTCGTTACTGAATTTCACATCCATATAACTACTTTCCTTTTGTATATGATATATGGAATTTCCTCCTTTGTTGCAGGTGTTTAATACCTCTAAGAACAATATGTTAATTATTCCGTTAATCGTTATACTTCCTCTAATAAATACATATTTATTAATTGCTTTTAATAACTTTAGTTAGTTTTTTATTAAACATATAAACAAATTGTTCTTACTTTTACAGGTAGTCTGAATCAATATCCATCTCCTTGCTTTCCCCCTCTTCCATTGCTTTGGATGGATGGATCCTCCATCGTTCTTTATCGCTTTATTTCTGGGGATGGGGTTCTTATTGTCGATATTCGTTGGTTGTGCAGCCATTTTGCAGTAGTATTTTCTTCAGAAAACTAACAAATTTTAAGGGTAATGATGTTCTTACGATTGAAAACTTTCACGAGATGATTTAACAGATTTAAACTATTGGTGCTGCTCCTCTATAGTTCTTCAACTATAAAGTTTCTGTTGCTGTTGATAAAGTCAGTTTCCCAACTATCAACTCCTTGTTTCTTAAGTATATTTTCTAAACCGTCGTTTCAAAAAAAGATGGTGTTTTTTTCTTTTTAAAAAACAATACCAAAACATTAGTACTGAAATGAAATTCGTTTCTTTTTTTATCTGGGAATTTGATTTCATCACGATAATTTTTTTTTTTTTGAAAAATAAAAAATAAAACGAAATAAAAACAAACAAATATCCAACTGAAAATAAAAAAAATCACTACTCTTATCTTTTGCAGTTTACCCTTATTCGTTCCTTGAAAAAATACTTAAAAATTAAAAAACAAACATGGAAAAATGGAACAGCTATTCTTAATTATATTTGAATTAACAAAAGTCAAGAAAAACGCTCAAGAATCATTTAAAAAATATTATACTCTGAAACTTATGCACATTTAGGATGTTAAACATTCAAAATCAGTTGGTATTAAATATAGTTTTCAATATAAAAGCAAACTAATTGAATAATAAAAAAAAATAATAATTTACTAATATTTATATAACATCAAAAAGCTGACAACACAGTTGTAGGACTTTCCCGTTACGCGGCTTACACATGCAACACACACAATTTAGCATGTCGGTGCTACACTAGCACTTCTTGTGGTGACAGGGGGTACTACTGATGCAGCATACCCACTTAACCACTAGTTTAGAGCATTTTTTTCAGTTTGAGGGTGTGATTTTACTAACTTTTTTTTGTTGGAAATATTATTTTTTAATTGTTAACAATATGCCTAAGAAAAATAAAATCTTAATTAGGTGAAATTTTGAGATACTGAGAGTGACCTTGCTCTACAGCCTCACCCACTTGACCTTTTAAATTGAAAATTTAATGGCCTCAAACCCTATATATAGGAGTAATCTGACCAACTTTGGTCAAAATCGGTCCAGTAGTTCTGAGGTATAATTGATTTAGAGCACTACTCCGAATACACACACGTACATACGTGATATCCGCAAAATTTTCATACGGTTTTTTGGTTTTTGGATTGCTTAGGTGCAAAAACGTCAAGATCCGATGAAAGCATATACCCAAATTTGACCGATTACAATACTTTCCCTTCTACAGCTGCAGCTCTGCTATAGCGCTAGATGGGAAAGTAAAAATGTGAAAACTAAAACATTATTTAATAAAAAATATTAGCTTAAAGTATAATCTACATCAAAACTTAAATTTTTTCTATTCATTTAGCAATTTCTTTTATATCTATTTTATTTATGTTTTACTTTTATATTAATTTTTTTTTTAATCTACAAATGATGACTTCTTAAAATCTAAAGTTAGTTTAGTGTAAATGGTTTATGAGGTGTTCTCTTTGTTAATCGATGAAAAATGTTATTTCTAACAACGAATCTTATCAAAATCTTCATGAATTTTTTTTAGAAAAATCATAATACTAAATTCAAGAGTAGTATTGTTCTAATTAATTCAAAATCTGGCTGTAAGCATGGTAGTTTTTTTCCCATTTTTACAAGCTATTTAAATAATAAATCTATAAAAATAATAATATAGAAAACATAAATTACGGAAATAAACTTTTATTTTTCTTTTACATTGTTACAGCTTGTTTTAAGAAATTTAAAATTAATTTTAAATTCATAGTTTTCATATTGAAATAAAACATCTGAAAAAAAAAATTAACTCATTGAGAGTAAAATCAAAATTCTTAAAAATTATTAATTTTAAACTTTAAAAATGGTCTTCTTGTGTTATTATAAGGAGAATCTATCAAAGAATATATAAGCTTGGCGACGTAACAGAAATTAGAAATTTAATTAACTTAGGTTTAAATATTATTAGAAAGTTATTTTTCCTAGATAAATTATTGGAAAAATATGTACAGTATTTAGAGATTGTAGATGTTATAAGTAAAATATATAAAGTATAAAATTACTTACGTTACTATATTATGATTTAATGTTATACATTACACCATCATATTAAACAACATATGCGCACACTATCTGAATAACTTATTGAATAATTTTAATAATTTATGTTCTAGAACTCTTCTCGTTATAACTAGCTATTTATATCCTAAGAGAATATGAATGGATGGATGGTTGATACGTTAGAGCAATATAAATGATGTTAAATTATATCAGTAAAGTTGATATCATATGCTTGAATAAATGTTTAACTATGTATTTCTTTTGTTATTATTGACTTTAAATAATTCAAAAAATAAATTAAAAGTATTTTTGATAAACCGTGTTATTTAAATAAAGCTTTATATTAATATTACTTCTGTACCTTTTATAAATTTGGAATCAAGTTTTTTCCTTTCCACTATCATCATTAATCATTTAGAAAAATCTAATACACAAATCAATAAATTTATTTATTATTTAATTCTTTGTTTTGTTTTTTTTAGATGTTTAATATTTGTTATATCTAATATCATTATATTTTTTTAAAAACAAAATGATAAAATTGATCTCTGATCTTTATAAAAAAGAAGCAATTACAAAATGTTTTCCTCTACGACTTTAGTACATGTAAGAGAATACTTATTATTTTATATTATTAAAAACAATTCAACAATTTAAAAATAATATATAATATACAACTTATGATTTTTAACTCCAAAACTTTTCTTGGAGTTATTTACTTGTAATTTCAAATTTGTGCGAGTGTAAGAGGTGTGATAAAAAAATAAAGAGAATATTTTTAATTCTGCGCGATACCTTTTCGACGGAATTCGTATTTTTCCCGCGATGGCAGCACTGTCTATAATGTCTATCAATATTTTCAACTATATTGGACAGCCGAGTAATATTAATAATATTTAAACATTAATTTTAAATGTATTTTTTTACAAAAGGCGTTTTATTTGGTTTTAGAATGATTTAATTTACATTAAACTTTGCGCTAATAACGGAATAATGTCTAGTTAAGTGATAATATTAAATAAGGATTTTAGTGAAGTTTTTTTGTCATTACAAACAGTTAATGAGTGGTTACGAAGCGGTTTCAGGAAGGTTATGAAGTTGTTGAAAATGAAAAAAGGATTGGACGTCCTAATACGCCAATAATCGATAAAAATATCGACCAAATAAAAAGCGTTATGATCATTCATCATCAAATCACTATTAGAGAATTTGTTAAAGAGATTGAAATCTTTTATAGGTGGTGTAAAACAATTTTGACTGACATTTTGGTATCAAAATAGTAACATCAAAGTTTATTCAAAACTGTTAAATTATCAACAAAAGCAACATTGCAAATATATCCCAGAATATTGATAGTTTTGTTAGTTTTCATTAATGATAACTGAAAAGTCGTCATAAGAGATGACGAAACATGGGAGTAGGTTATGATATTGAAATAAAAATTCAACAATCTCAGTGGAAGCTTTCTAAAGAAAATAGTTGTCAATAGCACACCAAATTCAAACGAATTAAGGTTCTGCTATTGTTTTTTTTTCGGTGAAAATAACGTCAACCATTACCGACTCTTATTATTACGTTGTACGGTCAATAAAAGTATTACTTAGTATTTTTACGCCGTTTAGTGAAGCAGTTAGAAGAAAACGATTCCAAATATGGGTGAAAAATTCTTAGATTTTGCATCACGATAACCTTCCAACTCACACTTCACTACTAATTCATGATTATTTTGCCAAAAAGAACACCATACGGCCACAGCTTCTGTATTCTCCAATAATTGCCCCTGCAAAATTTTATTGTTTCCACTGATTAACTGAACTTTAGGACAATTTGCATCGATTGATTTGGGGCAATATCAATATAAAAGAATAGGTAAATTAATTTTGATGAAAATTTATATTCTCATTATTTTGTTATCATACCTAATATATAGGTGCTTGGTAGAAATTATTCTCTTAGGTGGGTTTGAAATTCTTTTTCTTTTCCTTTATAGATTTTGACTAAAAAAAAATGAATTAAACAGGTCCCAGAAATGTATCTCCCATAGTTTTCATTATATCCAAAGTAAAACAAAGAATTCGGTGCGAAAAACATGTATTTTTAGGTTTGAAATACAATAACCTTGTAAAATGACTGATAAATGCGTAAATCTTTTTATAAAAATTTTATAGAGTTTAATTCTGAGAAAATGTATGTAATAAAGTCTATGAAACAAAGATTATTAAAATCAAAACAGCATTTAAATTAACAGAAAAATGTTTGAATTTGTTAAAAATTAAAACAGCTGGTTTTTAGTACATAAATTTAGATTTTTAAAATAACTTTTAATTTATTTAAAATACTTTTAATTTATTTTAAATGAATACTCAATGTAGATTGTATTAACTTACAATAAATGTTCGAAAATTGCACCACTGATATCGATGCACTTTTTCGCTCGTTTTCTTATATTTTCTGTCGCCAACCTAATGATATCTTTGCGTTCGTTGATGAAAAAAACTGCATTGAGAATGCAAACGAGTAGTTGAAGTAAGAATTGTCTTACTTCATTCCTGAAATGAGATGATGAGACATTTTTGAGCACTGTAAGAAATCCATTGTTTTAACATTCCACATAATTCTCCCAAATAATTAGGAGATAACTTTCATACTAGGGAGATCTTGGGATCTAGGGAGATACTTGGGAGAACTTTCATACTAGGACAACATTTATACGTTGTCCTAGTATGAAAGAAAGGCTTTATGGTTGTTGATCAAGCCATTGGTTGACCAATGGTTGACCAATCGTAGAGAAATTTGATTCAACTGTAGAATGCGGGTTTTCTTCAGATCACCGATGTGAATTCCATGTGTTGTTTGTTTAACCTTTTTTTTATAAACTTTATTACATAAATCTTCCCAGAATTCAATTCTCTACAAGTATGGATAATAAAATTTTTCGCATTTATCAGTCATCTAACAAAATTATTTTATATCAAACCTAAAAAAAAACGTCTTTTGTCACCGAACGTTTCAGTTTAACGTTGGATATCATGAAAAATACGGAAAATATAGTTCTAGGACCTATTTTATCAATTTTTCAAGTAAAAATTCATAAGAAACCGTCAAGTTTTTCCCTTATATAACTCCTTAAAATTTTCAATATAACCTCATTTCACCGAGAGAACTGGAATCCGAGCGAAATATTCCAGTAGTATAAATCAATAACAAAGCGTTTTTTGACATATGTTTATATGAATTATTTTCCTTACTTCATGTTCTAGCATTAGTTCCTAAATTATTTCCCTTTCCTCCTGATTCGCTTTATATATCGAAAAATAATTAATTATATTTTTTTTTATAGATCTTTTAAAGACTTTTAAAATCCATTTCTAGTAACAGTGTATACATATGAATATGTAAAGTCAATGAAAGATTTTTAAAAAATCTGAAAAAAACTTAACAATGAGTGAGAAGATTATTAGAACGTTATTGATTCAGAGATAGATAGAAAATTTAATTTTAAAGTAAATATTGAGGTAAAACCTTAAATGCAGAATAACAGTTACGAAAATTATTACTTTGATATTCAGATAACAAAAAGATATTATATGAGGACACTAAAAGTCGATTAGCATACGAAAAATAAAACGTTATATAGAATTTAGTATTAACCAAATATTGATAAAAATGAAATTGGATATAAAAGTTTTTTTTAATGTGTGCAGTAGGAATTTGTCGTGCAGTAGGAATTTCTATCTGAATTTGTATTTAATTTTTTATTAAAGTACTGTAGAACAATTTGTTAATAGTAAGGTCATGTAATAAAATAACCAACAGTTGCCTAATTTAGTAGTGGAAAGAAAATCTAGCAGTTATTCTAATGAATATATCGAAAGCAAACGTTTGCGTATTATGAAGGAAATAATTAATACTAAATGTTGTAAGAAATATATTGAAGTTACACAACCCAGAATGGAAAAGTGCATTAAACAATTAAACCAAGTTATTGATGGTAAATAGTTTTTCTGTTGAAGGAAAAGAAATAAATCCTCTTTATTTTTTCCTCCGTTGTTTGATTCTTTTTTTATTATTTACATTATTTTAACTTTCTTAGGTGTGAAATTTTACATTATTTCATTATTTGTATTTTTTTTTTGTCTTCAGTCATTTGACTGGTTTGATGCAGCTCTCCAAGATTCCCTATCTAGTGCTAGTCATTCATTTCAGTATACCCTCTACATCAACATCCCTAACAATTTGTTTTACATATTCCAAACGTGGCCTGCCTACAAAATTTTTTCCTTCTACCTGTCCTTCCAATATTAAAGCGACTATTCCAGGATGCCTTAGTATGTGGCTTATAAGTCTGTCTCTTCTTTTAACTATATTTTTCCAAATGCTTCTTTCTTCATCTATTTGTCGCAATACCTCTTCATTTGTCACTTTATCCACCCATCTAATTTTTAACATTCTTCTATAGCACCACATTTCAAAAGTTCTAATCTTTTCTTCTCAGATACTCCGATTGTCCAAGTTTCACTTCCATATAAAGCGACACTCCAAACATACACTTTCAAAAATCTTTTCCTGACATTTAAATTAATTTTTGATGTAAACAAATTATATTTCTTACTGATTTGTATTTAAATCACAAAAATTAAGAATAATATAACAATATAAAAATAGTAATAATGTTTCTATGTTTTTTTTTTTTTTTACTAAAATATTTAGAATTTTAAGAAGTGTATATTAATTTCTGCTGTCGCTTGGAAAAAACGACTTATAACTAATCCCTAATAAGGTTTTCAACTCCCTTACTATTTATACAAAATTATAGAAAATATATTCCACGTTATTCAAACTTTATATATATATATATATATACAGTATTACATTTATTTTATTTTTACTATTGGTCAGTATCGAAGTGGAAAATAAACTGAATAAGTATGTTTAGATGTTCAGTATATACATAAATTCACTACTCTTCTAATATTTTATTTACCTATTACTATAGGTGTATTGTACAACGTAAACCAAACAAGACAGTAGTTTGAAGGTTTGAAGGATGATCTGTCTAGTAAACTGAGGTAGTGGATATAGACTATGTATATAAAAATAGTGGATTGATAAAGATGGCATATTCTGCTTCAGCCGTAGCTGTTACTGCTCACACCACCATGCATATATCCACTATATTCATCCACCTGTACACCATCTTGACATTATCCAATAAGAAAAGGAAAGAGTGAACATGTGAATTTAAAGGTCTGTCGGCGAGATATGGAAATTTATTGAATACTTAGAATGAGAATGAATAAAAGGTAGGAAATATGAATAAATGAAAATTTATTCCTATATAGTTAAACAGATGATGCCACAAAAAAAAAAAAAAAATGAATACGAAAAAATCCTGAATATTTTAATGCAATATTTTATAATGTATAGTGTAAAATGAAGCCTGTGTTACTACGTCATCGTTAAGATAGCTTGAATATGATTAGCCTGCACCTACTTAGACCTTCCACATCTTCGCCTTCTATACATCTATGCTCCATTTATATCACAATAACTCTTCTATTCTACATCAATCATCTTATTTATTGTTACATGTGGGAAGTTATACGTGTTAATACTAGTTATATATATATATATATGTTATTTCATTAGTTTTATTAGTGTAATAATTATTCAATATCAGAAATTAACGGTAAAAATTATTTATAAAAAGAAGGATGTAACATAGTTTCAGGACATGTTCTACTGGCGAGAATAAAGAAGAAAGTTCATATAAAAGAAGTTCGGAAATGCTTCTTTAGCGAGTGATGGGTGAAGAATTTTGCCCTGATTTCTGCACCTTCGACATATCAAAACTTCTTTCTTCATTTATTTGCCGCAACACCTCTTCATTTGTCACTTTATCCATCCATTTGATTTTTAAGATTCTCCTCTACCACCACATTTCAAAAGCTTCTAATCTTTTCTTCTCATATACTCCTATCGTCCAAGTTTCACTTCCATATAAAGCGACACTCCAAACATATACTTTCAAAAATCTTTTCCTGACATTTAAATTAATTTTTGAGGTAAACAAATTATATTTCTGACTGAAGACTCGTTTCGCCTGTGCTATTCGGCATTTTATATCGCTCCTGCTTCGTCCATCTTTAGTAATTCTACTTCCCAAATAACAAAATTCTTCTACCTCCATAATCTTTTCACCTTCAGTGGTCCATCTTTGTTATTTCTAGTACATTTCATTACTTTCGTTTTGTTCTTGTTTATTTTCATGCGGTAGTTCTTGCGTAGGACTTCATCTATGCCATTTATTGTTTCTTCTAAATCCTTTTTACTCTCAGCTAGAATTACTATATCATCAGCAAATTGTATCATCTTTATCTTTTCACCTTGTACTGTTACAGTTTATAAAATGCTAAAAATTTGATTAAATCTTTTTTGTAAATGCGGCGAATTTGATAATTCCCTCCATTCTTGGAGAATATTATATACAGTGTGTATGTTTAACGTTAATTAGACGAGGTTAGCGAACGAAGTGAGCGTTAGGTTATGTTTGACTTATATTTAAACTTCCTCTTTTTTTTGCGAGGGTTCCTAATAATGTATTTTTTACCTTGGAAATTGGAATTGGGTGATTTTTTTTCTAATTTCTAGCTATAGTTTCGACTCCCACCATTATTTGTGTTTGTCGACATATATCGGTGAAGGTCCTATTAAGAAAATATTTCGGTCTTCCACCGACGGGTTTGATATCTGTCGACATTCACTGGAAAATATCGACATTTGTCGGATATCGATCTTTCACGAAAACATACACGAGTAACACAACTTTTACATTCCAATTTGGTTAAAGTACTGGTTAGCTTCTTGGGAAGAGTTGACTACCAATCTTGATGGTAAATTCAGGAAAAGAAAAACATGTTATTGTTCATCCTATACATAGATTTTATAAACATTAATTTTATTATAAGATAGAAATTTATTTTGTTTTATGAGTTATTATCATTTCATATAAAAAAATATATATCTTTTGTTATAAATATTTATAATTTTTATAAATTAGAAATTTATTTATTTATTTAAGTTGTGTTAATTAAGAAAATAGATTAAATTGAAAAATTACGAAAACGTTACCAACAGGGAATTGAAAAGAAAAAAAATTAGTTTCGAAATCAAAATTCACAAATTGGTTTAATTTATAATTCATCAGATGCAAATAAAAAAATTATGTAAAAAATAAATGAAAGATATTTACAGTAATTATTCTAGTTTTGTATGAAATTTCAGATAAAGGACGTTATTGGTTAATAGAAAATCACAACCTGCAAAAAATCAATTTCATTGTAAAAGTATTTGAATCTCATTACCCCAAAAGAATATTTTTAGTTGAAAAGGAGCCCATAAAACAATTGTTTGCTCCGAATTCAAAAAGAAGATTGATATGCAAAGTAACTGAATATTATTAGCTACGCTCAAATTTCCTTAAAACAGAGTTTTTTGCTTCAAACGCAGAGAAATACATTTAATAAATTAAGTAATACAAAAAATTGGGAAAAAAAATTTTACGCGCTGTTTAAATTACAGTATAATAAATAGCTGAATAATATTACTCTAAATTGATGTTACTCTTAACGATTGAGTAGCTTGCTTTTTATTTATTTGGGATTTTAATCCGAAAATTCTAATCTGAGTATAGAATAATTACCGCAATTTGTTACAGAAATCCGTTGTAAATGGATTGAAAACACAACAATAAAAATATTTTGTTATATTTATAATTTATATTAATGTATTTTTATTTGATATATCTTATAAGAAAAAAAATTAGTTAATATTATTTTTTTAATTTATTTATTTTAAATTTAATTCATTTTTTTAAATTTATATGTTTAATTTTATTATTATTATTTTATTTACCAATTTTTACGCGGCTTATATGAAACAAATTACGCATCCATTACGTGTTAGAAGGTGTGGCCGCGAGGTTTAACGGTTTCAATTTTTGAAAAGAGTAAAACATATGATTGTAGCCTGCACTATCTGACAAATAATAGACGAAACGTACGTTTGCTTGCTATGAGAAAAGAATAAAAATGGCGGTTTCATTTTTTTGCGATGAGAAAAAGAGTAAAAACATGTAAACTTTCAATTAATGAATATTTAATAGTTATATAGAATATTAATTTAATTGTTTTTATATAAATTAAATGCATAACAAAGCGGTATTACTGGTTATCATGTTAGTGTATGTTTTTTTTAGTCAACGAAAAACCGCGACCTTTCATAAGAAGCTTAACTATTACTGTAAATAACTCCAGTTTTTCGTTATCTTCTGTCTTTTTTTTTTCACTCTTCTGTTTGTGAATTTTTGGTGGACATTCATTTGACTCCCAAACCGAAAGTCATGATTAGTTCAATATGACCTTCTAAAAATACATTCTATTATATAATTCTACTCTAAAATACTATGAGAGTTATAATTATTATTATTTACAAAATACTGCAGGATTTAAAAATATATTATATTATAAATATATTATAAGAAAATTGGAACGTGTATAAATCCAGTTGAGAGAAAAACTGTATGGTATGATAAGCAGTCCACAATTCATCACTTATTATTGAAGAAACAGACAATGATAAATAAGATTTTAATAAACAATTTATGTGAAAAAATATATCATTGATATTAGAGAAAAAAGGGGAAAGAAAATATGAAAGGAAACTTATATGCTACTAGAAAACATTTTGCTTCTAGTTTATTATAGGGAATACAAACAAACTCACATATGTGTGTGAGTGTGATTTTATATTATATATATATATATATATATATATAAATATATATATATATATATATATATATATATGTGTGTGTGTGTGTGTGTGTGTGTGTGTATACAAAGCAGTTTATGTTATACAAACAGCATTACAAAGAGAATATATGTTTAAAAAATTAATAAAAAGAAAAATAAACTTTTAAGCATAAAAATAGAGAAAGAATGAAGTCCCAACTGAATAACCCCGTGAACTCGTACGTTTTAATATATCCTTTCTTATGAAATGTGTAGTTCTACTTACAATTACTGTGTATTAATTAAATAATGTTTTGTAATAAAACAATGGAACACCTTTCTATGAAATAATTAAATCAGAAGAAAACATTTTTTAACGACCTTATTTTTTTTTATATAATATATTTTTTTTAAATCTTTGTAAAATTATATGACCCAGTGTTTCTTATAACTGTAATCTACATAAAGGTTAGAAGGTGTCGTTAGAGTTCTCTGACCGCAATAATCTGTAGAGATTATCTGTAGAGAAAAAAACCAAAATATTTTTTGTAGGGCTAAATATTTTTACTTCGAAGAGCGCCTTGATATATTATATTAAGCTCATTGAAGAAGTAAACGGTAAACTTTTACACTCTCTTTAATAACCCAAATGTATTTGTTAATATTGTGTATTTGTACCATTTTTGAGATTGACTTGTATCTCGTGTCAGACAACGTAGCTACGTTCTTAGTAAATAAGTCATCGTTTTTGTGGCGCTTGGATTATGAAAATGAAACGTGAGAAATATCATTCCACAAATAAAAACGGCTTACTCTATTCGAGCTTCTTCTCCTATACCGGAGGGCGTACAGAACTAAACTAAATGATGTAGTTAAGTAATTAGATATAAACTAATTAATTGCGTAATACTGTTTAAAATTAGGGATTACTCAAATGTCTTATCATCGTAATAGAACAATGAGTTCAACATTAAATCATTTTATTACTTAAGTAATAATAGACATAGATTTTTATTAATATTAACTTACTTTAAAATAAATTCTGGGGAAGAACAAAGAATAAACACATCTGTTTCTTAATCTTTAAATTTATTATATGCACGCTATTCTTACTAGAATTGGTAGAATTGGAATCGCAGTTATATAAAGTGATTCGGGGAATCAGAAAATTTTGAAATTTATCTTGGTAGCTCTGAGGGAGTGTCAACACTGAATAGCTTATAGAAATTTCACACCATCTTGTCGTTTAGTTATCATAACTATTTATAGTGGTATGCAACATGCTTTTGCAATCAATGCTTTTTTATAAAAATAATTACCATATGGAGGCTGCGCGTAGAGGATTTCGCCGGCAGTTAAATTTACAACGCCACGATCGTGTATCGTTAGCATGTGCTATTACGCATGAATACTTAATTTTGAGGAAACGGGTTCAGCAATGAAAAAGAAACCTCCAGGTTGTGTGCGGACTGTTCATACGCCAGACAATACTTAAACTGTTCGAGCTGCTGTTATTAGAAGCGCGCACCGTTCAATTCATCGTTAAATAGTTTTTTCACAATTGCATAGTTCAAGTATTGAAAGAACACTCTTGAAGGATTTAATTTACCATTCGTACAGATTTCAGAAAGTTCAGGTACTGAAACCTAACGATCGCATAATGATGTAATAACGAATGGTGTAATGAAAAACGAGGACAATGACTTAGTTAACAAACTGTAGATGTGGGACAAATTCCATTTCCATTTTAACGGATTTTATTAATATACAATATTTTCATTTTTGGGTGCAAGAAAATTCTACACAGATACATCAGCGTGCGCTACACTGCAATTAGGTTATCATGGGTGAGCCGGCCTCCGTGGCGCGAGTGGTAGCGTCTTGGCCTTTCACCCGGAGTTCCTGGGTTCGAATCCCGGTCAGGCATGGCATTTTTCACACACGCTAAAAAACATTCATCTCATCCTCTGCGGAATGAATTGTTTGAATACGGACCCGGAGGTAAAAAAAAAAGAAAAAAAGAAAGTTATCATGGGTGTGCTTTGTCAATGTATGTTATAAAGCCTCTTACTTTTTTGAAAATTATGATGGCCTCATGATTAAAATCAGATCACATCGATACGTCGCTATGGTGAAAACGTTTGTATGGCAAAAACTTCAGACATTTCCACAAATTAGTGACAACACTTGGATTCAGAAAGATGGATCAATATCAAACATTTTATTAGTGACTGCTATAAACCAATTGTTTGGCAACCTTATAATTTTAAAAGTCCGTTGTGTAAGGAATCCTGTCTATCGTAAATATTTATTGGAAAAAATTACTTTAAACCGAAAAATGTTGATATTCCACGGCCTTCCAAGTCTCCTGATTTGTCGCTTTCATTTCTTCATAAGGGTTCACCTTATAAATAAAATATATAGTAGTCCACCACGTATTACAAAAGAAAAACTATAACTATACTATAAACTATAACTAGAAAAACTATAGTCAAGACCCGAACAGCAAATGCTAAAATTGTTGTTGAAATGTTGGGTTGAGGAAAGCATAGTTTCACAACGAGACTCCAAGAATATCTATGCAGAGTCGCAGCACACCCGCAAGATATTTTCAAAAAATAAATTTCATGTATGTATCCCTTAATATAAGCACATTTTTTTTTGTATTTAAATGTTATAAATTAATATATTTAATACAATTTTTTCATTAAAATACTTAATTTTCAAAATTTTCTTTTCTCTATATCATTCTGTACAATGACTTTAGTATGAGCTTGGATATTATCTGTTAACCCACCGGGTTGGTCTAGTGGTGAACGCTTCTCCCTAAATCAGCTGATTTGTAAGTCGAGAGTTCCATCGTTCAAGTCCTAGTAAAGCCATTTTTACATGGATTTGAATACTAGATCGTGGATACCGGTGTTCTTTGTTCTTTGCGTTTCAATTAACCACACGTCTCAGGAATGGTCGAACTGAGACTGTACAAGACTATACTTCATTTTCACTCATACATATTATCCTCATTCATCCTCTGAAGTAATACCTGAACGGTAATTCCTGGAGGCTAAACAGGAAAAAGAAAGATATTATCTTTAAACGGAATTTATTTTAAGTAACCTATCACCTATCAGCCTGTCTTTGAAACACATTCACACCAAAATGAACTATTTAGTTATATAAATCATTACTTTTTTCCTGACTTACAGACACAGTCATCATAATCATGTAGTATTCTCATCTTTACACCTTCTTCACTGTTACGTACTGAATCTATGATTGATATTTCAAACGTTTTCTTTCTTTTTTACTTAATATATGAATAAATGTCTGACTAAGTTGATTTTTCCAATATTTGAAGAAGTTGGAAGAAGCTCATCCGATGAAACTCTTACCTGGAGAAGTATAATTTAATAGAATCGACGATTCACAGATGTTGGCCTGCCCTATTTTATTACTGATTATATTATTCTAGAATTGTTATGATCAGGTAGAACTGAACTCTCACTAATGATCAAGTTGTGCGACGTGAACTCCATCTCTGGACAGTGAGTAATTTCTCTAATTAGGTTTCGTTCTTGATTTGTCGTCGTGAAAATTCGTTAGGAGATCCTGTGTTAGAAAGATAAATCCAATCGTGATTTGAATTAACATTTTCCTTTAGGAATAAATTAATGTAAAAATATTAACTTGTATTTATTTTATCCGATTATAACATTTATTAGAGTAGATTATTTTGATTATAATTTTACTTAGGTCCTTGATTTTTTATTTTATAATAAGCAGATCATTTTAGTTGTAGAAGTAATATATTAAAGATGTGATGTTATTTGATGAGTTACTTTACTAGAACCACTGGTCTACTCTTCCCTCTAATATAATATTAAATTAGTTATATAGTTTATAATAACGCTTGTACACTAAATATAGTTGGTAACAAATTTAACAGACTGCTGAGGTACAAATTCATATCTAAGAAGTTAGATTATTCGAAGGGCTAGTGCTACTCATCACTAGCCCTTCGATGACCTTTACATCAATTAATAACATTGTAGATTTCTTCATTTTATATTAGATTTCAGAAAAAAGTCATCAAAACGCATTTCCTTCTTACTGTATTTTCTCTTTCTGATTTTAATATGCTTTTGTATTATTCTTCAATTACTATTTTTACCACCACTGCATTTCCCTCTTCACATAACCGACCATAACTCAAACGCTTCCAGGCTTTTTTCATCCAACTTTTTCCAGTTTCCACGTTTAATTATTATGTAGATTTGAGTATTCCTAAAGAGAGTTAAATAAAAGCTTTTAAAAATGTAGTAAATAAAACATTGTTAATGAAACCATATCAATTTATACCACATAAAATACTGTATAAGTATAGATCTATTATTAATTATTTAAAGAATTTTAATTATTTAATTCTATTCTTTATTTAATAGAATAAAAGAAAATTAATATAACGGTTTGTTAGAAAAATTATGATGTAAAATGATATTAATATTTAATTACATTAGGAAATGGGAGCGAGCATGTTTAGATTTGTAAACACAAGAGTGAGTGGTATTCTTCAACAGTTAACAGTCTTGTTAATTACAATTAAGACTTTTATTTAGGTTATCTGCCTTACCTGAAAAATACCATCGCTCTCTCTGTCTTTCTACATTTAATTTCTTTGAATTTTACAATTTTTTAAGCATTTTCACTCATAAAGTTTTGCTTATAACGTTCCCGTTAGTCAATTTTTGAACATTAAGCATCTTTTTGTAACTTGTAGTAAATTATTTTTAATGCCAAGGAAAATATTAGGTTTTTATGTACAGTTTTCTTTTTAAGTTTTTATACGGATATTAGTAGTAATGAATTGTGATTTAAATCGAATTTAGATTTTTTTTCTTGTCTCTTTGTATTCTCTTAACTCAAAAATAACCAATTTTTAAATTTTGTCTAAAAATTTTTTGTCTTTTAAGATATTCTTATTTTAACCCTAATTAAAAATTAGGGTGTGCCGCAATGTACTCAGTTCAAATTTCAGAACGGTACAATGTGTAATAAATTAAATTACATTACCATTATATTATTCTACGTAACATCTTAACATAAATTGTTTAACACATTGGAACAATTAAAACATATAGTCACTGCCAAATTAGACATTATATAATAATTAAATTAAGTGCCACGTTGTACGGCTCGCCGACTAAACCAACATAGCCACTGTTGTTACTATACATAGTATCTACGACGTGACTGGCTACATCTGCTTCCAGTTATTTGACTAAAAAACATAAAATTAAAATAATTAAATATTTTTTTTTAATATTAAAAACGAAGTACCTTCACCTCCTAGTGGTGTTTGTCGGGTAACGCTAGAACCGGTCAAAATCCATTTTTATCCGTGCGAAGTACGGGTAACCAGTAACAACTAATATTTTTAAAATGAAAACCGACTATTTTGGAACCCGCATCCTTCAGTTCATACAAAGTTTTTGGTTCTGTACTGACCAAACTCTTGCTCTGAAGAAATAACAATACACTGATAGTTTTTATAAATTGAATAGCTTTAATATTTATTTATCATTATTACTCTCACAAGCATGAAGTTAATGAACACGACGAGGTCCAAGGGACACCCGAAAATCTTCATTTTCTGTTTTTTTAATTTCGATATTTTAAGAAGCGCGATGGTGTACGACATAGTGGTTTAACCAAAACAACCACTGCCACTATTATTGTATGTGCAACACGACTTGCTGCACCTGCCTCCGGTTACTTGACTTAGGAAACAGAGGGAAGCTTATCCCTCTAACTAGGGAAAGGCGAGCAAAGCGAGCCATGACCGGCTGAATATTCCCTGACCGCGACAGGAAATGTAAGTAACTATAAGGGCGTACGGGTATGCGAAGCCGCGTTGGGAATGCAAATATATCTATAAAACGACATATCGTCACTGATTACTAATCAACGCCCAGAAAAAGTTAGTAAAGATAAATTGATGAAAATTTCTCACATTCTTCTTAGGCTGTAAGTGCGCACTAAGAAAGGATTTTTTGAAATTCCGATTTTATATGGTTATAGGCTAATAATTGAGATTTACTATTTTTTGAATTTCTTCGTAACAAACGAAGATATCTATCTACTTGATTTTTGGTGTTTCTAATCTTCATGTGAATATCTAAAAGCCAATCTCTAGATTTTTTAAAAATTTTATGTTTAAATTTTAAAAATGGATTTTTGAAATTTCTTTTGAAACGCGGCTATTTGTTTAATTTCTCATAACAAATGAAGATATCAACTTGATTTTGTTGTGTGTAATCTTCCTACGAATATATAAAACGATATTTCTAAATTTTTGGAAATTCAACCTTGAAAGGGGTGAAGAAAGGTAAAAATATTTTGAACATAATTGCAAATTTTCCATATTTACGACTGTACTAAACTAGTTATTCACTAGATTTGAGCATGCAAATATCTGAAAACTATTTTCGATTTTTTTTTAATTTCGATATTTTAAGGGATGCGGTGGTGTACGACACGGCGGCTTAACCAACGCAGCCACTGCTACTACTACTATATGTGCGACGCCACTCGCTGCACCTGCCTTCGGTTACTTGACTAAAAACATAGAATAAAAAAAAATTGAACACGACGGGAAACGCAAATAGCCATAAAACGCGGGGGAGGTCGGGACGGGTGTCTATATATATTTATTTATCTTTGACAATAAATTTTTTAAATATCTTGTTTCTCCTTCATACTTTGTCGAATAACAGATACAAGGAACTTCATCTTTAGTTTATATGGTATCCCAAGATTCCTGTGTCTGATAGATACGAAATTATTCAGAATAATTGACTAATTATATGAGTTATGCGTGAATAAGTTTTATGAAGCATTTGATGATTTGATATAAACATCTGGTTTTACATTAATTCTAAAAAAAAAAAAAAAAAAAATATTCACGAGTGCAGGTTTGTACCAATAGATTTATTAGCATATTCACTTAATTATAAATAGTTCGTTATACTAAATTTTGGGGAATAAACAAAATGAAACTTTTGTAATTATAATAAAAAATAAATTTTCATTAAACTTATTTTTAATTTAAAAAAGGACAATTAACACAAGTTTTACAATTTAAAAGTTAAGTAATACATTTAAATATTGTATACGAAATATAATCTTGTGAAAGGGTCCTGTAAATTTAAAAACAAATTTATACTAACGAAGATACGGGTTTTTAAAAAATAAATGTTGCAGAAACAGTATTGCATAAATATATTCCAATCGTCTGATAATAATTTTTGTGTACATAACTCTGAGTCAGATTTTGTAAAAACTGGATGATTTAAAAGAATGCAATTACCTTAATTTATTCTTCGCTTATTTAACGCCTTTGATATTTAACTAAATGTTAAATCTCAAATATTTTCGTTTTCTTTTAAATAAAGAAAATGAAAAAGGAATATTTTCAGTATTCAGGGTGATTTATTTTATTGCGTTTATTCACAGGGTAAAGTAAAGAGAGGTAAAAATCTGTAAAATATTATCTATGTTATATTAATACCAAACTGAATCATGCTTAGGCTGATAAAAAAAGATTTAAAAATGATAAAAAACACTTCAATAAAAATGCAGAAAAAAATTGAACGCAGTAATGTATTTTAGTTTTGATTCGGGCTGAACAAACAATGAACGTTGAAACAGTAACAAAATAAAAGGTGGAATTGTTTTTAAAGATATGAAATTCAATGTTCACGATTTGTTGGTTGGCTTTATAGAAGTATAAACTGTTCGTCGAAACAGCATTTTCCAATTCTTAGCTGGCCATTAATTCAGCAGAGTCCACTAAGTCGGTCTGGCACCTCGGGTTTCTCATACTGCTCCAGTAAAGAGGTCATTGTGAAATATGACGTGGCCATTCTGTGGTTGGAGTTTAGGGAAAAGGCTCATGTAGCGAATGACAGTTCCCCTATCATTATTATAGACATTGATTCTCCTCTTTCCACAAACTTTGTACCTGTAACATCTTACTGTCCTATAATGCTATAAAATTGTATTAAATTTTTATACCTTAATATATAATTTTACAATAAAGAAAAGTCTTTTATTAAAAGTTAAAGTTCCATTATCCCTTATTATTTAGGTTATCAAATATCTTGAGTATTAAATATGATTTTTTTTATAAAATAAAAGTTAGGGCTTAATTAATAATTATGAATTTAATTTTCAGTATAATTTTATAATAAATGGCATTAATAAGAAAGTGGATAATAATGATTTAAGTATTAAAATAAAAATTACATTTAAAATTAAATTAAATTTTAAGACGACGAATTCCTTTGTGTATGTTGTAAAATTAAAAAGGATGGATAACTAAAACTCAGGTTTGGATGACGAAGGAAAATAGTTATGTAGAATAGTAAGAATGCAATACTTTACCGGTGTATAAGTAAAAAATGTGAAACTTACTTAGGTGCTATCAGATCAAGGAAGCAATACTCAGAATACACTTGCGCAGAAGGGAGTTAAAATTAGTTTTGAAATTTTTCCCTGGGCGCACAACGGAAAGTCTTTATCAATCCCCGGATACAATATTACTATAGAAAACAATTTAAATTAATACCAAACTTGAATATAAAATAACAGTAACAAAAGCACAAAACAAAAAAAAAACAAATAAAATCCGCAATTAAAACGCGCAATATCATAACGAAAAATATTCCTTATGCAGCACAGAATAGATGTATAGTAGTTTTCAGAGAGAATTGTATTACGCTATATACTAAAGGATAAATAAAATCACTCCTGACGTACGCCAAATGGCTTAAATAGACGAAAAACAGTATAGTAATAACCAAATATTTGAATACTGATGTGCGGCCTTAAAAAATACCAAGTCGTCATATTGTTTTCTAAATTATTTCGGATGTTAGCCCCTAATTTAAATTTCCGACGCATAAGAGGCGCAGTCCACAAGGATGTGGTGTACCGTTAGTTGGCAGTCGCAGCGAACACAAACGGGTGCATCGGTCTGAGTCATGAGATGTACATGTGAGAGTCTAGTGTGACCAATTCACAAACGGCCAACAATAACCTCCTCTCGACAGTTATTTCTGCATGAAGAGCTTCACGGTGACACAGTGTTTTTAAATGGACGAAGTTTGTTGTTGACGTTAGCATTCTATTCACTCTACCACCAATCACGAACTACTCTCTTCAGATAACAGACAAGATCGTCTGAAACAACGCGATTAGTGAAAGGAGGCTGGAAACAAACTTCTTTTGCCGCACTATTAGCGCGCTCAATGTTTGAAATTCTAAAAATTTGGAATTATTAGAGGTTTGTTTGCAGCCTTCATTCACTAATAAGTGAATGAATCAATAAAATTGTATTGATTCAGAGATAATTGAAAAACAGAGAAATTTGTTGAAAATTATCACTAGATCACTAGATC
Source organism: Lycorma delicatula (assembly GCF_047948215.1). Lineage (NCBI taxonomy): Eukaryota > Metazoa > Arthropoda > Insecta > Hemiptera > Fulgoridae > Lycorma > Lycorma delicatula. The sequence continues at coordinate 127,790,300 of NC_134460.1, read as the reverse complement.
AGTTAATCACTGTACCATTCCTATTTATCTTTTCTTTGGTCATTTGATTGGTCTGAAATCGATGAATCAGTACTGTATATTTCTCTCAGAGCGAGAATTATCCAATTTAATACTGGGTTATTGTTGGTGGCTGGAAGATGTTTATTAGATATAGATTAATTTAATTAATCTAAAATAGCAATTCAAAGTTCTTAAAGAATGTCAGCATTTTAAAGATTACTTTCTTAGAATAAATTAGGCTAAAATAATGTGATATTTAAGTGGACTCATAAAACATGTTTTTGTTATACAATTTACTTTTTCTATATTTCATGTATTATTTATTTTTGAAAGCTTAAACGTGGCTTATGATACGAATTCCGTTCAATATTAAATGTTAACAGTTTTCATTGGCAGAAATGTTTTACTTCTAGATTTTGTAAACCGTAGAAATGAGTTTAAAAGCTTTATAGTTTTTAGTAATTTTATTTATTGATTTTTTCCCTTTATTTACTTATAAATAGCAAAATAAAATTTATTAAAGTAATTTTGACATAAAATTTTAATAAAAAAGGAAGATTTTATAATATTTAAGAAGTAATTTGTCCTCAAAGAAATTTTATTAAATACCTTACACACAAAATTACACCAACAAAAAAAATAAGAAATAAGCTAATTTAAAATGTTTTATTATGTTTAGTTTTGGGGTAGAAAAGTTAGAAAATAAATACAACCGTATAGTCGAAAAGAGATGTAAATAGAATTAATTGATCAGGTCCCATTTCGGAGGTTTTTTCAATATGAAAGCGTAGATTATTCATGAGCGTATAACGGTAGGAAGTCGATTGGGGTTTTAAAATATCGCTTTGATATAACTATACCAATATACGTAAACGTATATCGTGTCCTGGATGTAGCAGCCTTAGTTCAACCTGGGAAAGGTTATTGAATTCCACCCTGTACAAAAAAAAAAACCTAAACCAGCGATATTCAGTCAAGGGAAACTGCTTCTTTGTTCGAATAAAATAAATTAAATTTCTCTACATTTTACCCTGGGATGGATTCCTTATTACTTCCATCAACCTTACTTGTCGCCTGAGGCATTACACAAAATTAATTAAATACATATCTAGTAAACCCTTTACTTCGTTACTTCCTTTTTCCTTACTGCCGACTAATAACCTGACACGTAAAACTGTGTTTTTTTACATTATTTTATTTATTATTTATATTTTTATTAAAAATATTTATTTTACCGCTCCTTTCTTATTATAATTTAAGTTAAATATTGTCCAGCTTACATTATATTTATTATATTATTCTCATTGTTTATTTCCGTAATAATTATTAAAAAATTGCATCAGAAATCATTTTCCGTTTTAGAACATAACAAACAGTTGGTATTTTATTCATCATAATATTCTACACAATCGCCTTTAACTGCTCGATATTTTATTAAAATTTTAAACTGACCAGAATTCCTAATGCTCCGGGTAGATGTTAGTTCCTTCATTAGAAATAACGACAGAATATCTGTGTGGATTAAGAATTGGACTTCTGGAATCATTAAAGTTCAATTTCATTGTGGGTAGGCAGAAAATTTGCTCTTTTAAATTCGGGGTGACTTCCATTCACCCAGAATCGTCTTATGATGCAACCAACTTTACGATCTATACCTTATTCTTTGCGCCTGTATAGCCAAACCCTGTGTAAATACGGCGCGTAACGGATTATCCTAAACTAGGTCAAGTTTCTGTATTCGATGTTCCGATCGAACATCGATGAGGGTGGCAAAGAAAGACCGTTGTCCCGGTGAGGATCCGTTTGTGGTTCCTCATTTGAGACGAGGCGTCAAGATCGGGGTCCCGTTGTGGGATCTATGGGTCCTCTCATTAGAGGAATGGTGATTAATTAAAGATCGAGTCCCGGTTGTCTGGGGGGGGGGGAACGTCAGTTCTCGACTAGACACTTTGAGGCGATGGCACTTCCTAGAGAGCTGTGTTCATGCTTGATTTCGGGTCTGGCTCCAGGGAGGGAATAAAAACTGATGAACTCCAAAAAATAAAAAATAAAAATTCTGGATTACAAGCGATATGTAGAGGATAACCTATTTCATTTTCAGTGTTTGAATCATTATTTTCGCTATACTTTATGTTAATTCGTGGCATGGAGGTAATATCATAACGTCCGTTGTGTCAATCTATCAACCGATTAAGGATAGACAAACTTATGGGTTTAGTAGCGACCTTATCATTAATTTTAGGCCGTACCGGAAACATCCGATGAGCCTTGGACCAATTCCATCTCTGAGAAAATCCATCGTTTTTGGTACATCACCGTTGAATCCGTTATAGACTTTGATATACACCTCTCTCTTTTTCTGTAAAACCTCCGGAACCACCGTAAGGTATTTCTTTAGAGGATGAATGAGAATGATATGTATGAATGTAAATGAAGTGTATAGTCTCAGGTCGACCATTCCTGAGACGTGTGGTTAATTGAAACCCAACCACCGAAGAATAGCGGTGTTCAAATTCTGGTATACACCTTAAAGTTAGTAAGTGAACAAAATTAAATCTTGTTTTGTGACTAATGGTCCATTAGAATAAAAATAACCAGAAATAGTAGCGCTTGAGAGATAAGTCATATATGCATAGTAACATCTGAATTCTATTTTTTCATCATGTACAGAAAAATGTGTTTTAAATTTTTGCAGTTTTACTTGTTCATTTTTCATTCAACAGTAACATTTGTTTCTTTTAACAAAACGGTATAAATATCTAACATACGAACCTTCTTCGTTGATAGCTATGTCTTTTTATTTATATTTTGTAATAATGATACCACTGAAAAGAAAATACAATGATATAACACTTAAGTTGATATTTTTTTTCTCAAAATCCATCAACAATTTTATAAATTAAAAAAAACCAAGAACATCTATCTAATTAGAAATTTTTAATTTTATAAAAGCAGTTAGTAGATATGTTAAACTTCTGTATTTACGATAAGAAACGTTAAAATATTTTAATTATTTATTTATTTGTAATGAGAATTTGATGATACTCTTTGTATTTATTAAAAATATTTACGTTAGTAATATAAAAAAGTTATAACACCGTATTATATTAACTACCAACTTGGCTGAAATTTTACTACATAAAATTTGACTCTTAAACCATGAAATCACGTCTACATCAAAAATTACATCATCATCGTAAAACTGGCTACAAAATTTACTTCATTGTATTTCATAATTATTACTATAATTGTTTTATTCCTAATCTTGACGAATAGTTCGTTATATTAGACGGAGAAAGATAAATAATAGCGCTATCTCATCCTTACTAAATGTAGGGTTAAGCTACGTATGTAGGATATGCAACCCATCACTTATTACTCTAATAAGAGTAGACTGCATTTATAAGTCTTTAAATATTTAAACTTGAAATTATTATTTGTATTCATCTTTAAACACAAATAAATAGCAATGATAAACTGTTATTAAAATAAGCTATAATCAATTTACGTTTCGCTTACAAAATTTTCTCAAATGTAAACTTAAATGGTCATTTCAGTTGTTAATCAATCATCACTACGGTAAAGTATTTTAAAAAAATATACCAGTATATAAAAAAATTAAATAAAAACAAATAAATAATTATTTTTAAGTAATTATCATTCATATGAGATACTGTATAATAATATTTTTTAGTAAGGATTTTAAAATAAAAATCTAAAAAAGAATTCAAATGACTGTTTTTGTTCTTTAAAAATCTAATAGAACGCATAAATCTATATTTCGGTAGTTTAGGCAGGAATTTTCGAATAAGAACAAAATATAAAACTAAAAAAACTCTTGCGCAGTTCTGCACAAGAAAACCGACTTTTTGATTCCGATGACCTAACTATTTTGCAATCAAAAAGTCCGATTTTCAGAGTACAGCGCACTACATACTTTCGACTAACGAATAGACCCTACACTTGAGCATCTAGTTTCAACTTATTCATCACTGTGACTCACTGCATAAACGCGTATGAAAAATACACCACTATACAGTCAATATAACCTAAAATTGAGGCTATGTTGTCTGTTGTCGATCTTAAATTGAGCGTAACTGATGAACTATTAAACCAATTTTCATAAAATTCACGCACGTACAATTTCATATACACTACTACAACATATCTAAATTTCAGTTAAATTGATGCAGTAGCTTAGGAGATTTTTGAGCCACAAAATTTCATCCATGAATGTTATTTTTAAGATTTTCGAACCACAAAATTCTATACATAAATGGCGGTATTTTTGTTCCTTTCATACTTCTAACTGTAAAGAAAATTCATCTTCATTCCCCAATCTCATCAAATTGAGGTTATTTTGTCTGTTTTCTACCTTAAACTGAGCATAATTCAACCAATTTTCATCAAATTTTCACAAGACACAGTACTATGGAATATCTAAATTTCCATGAAATTGATCTAGTAGTTTATTTATTTTTGAGCCATAAATTTTACACAAAGGCCTATATATATATGTATAAGGAAATTACATTTTACATTTTAAGTGAATGGTATTTTCGTACTCAACTCATACCTCAAAGCGAACTAAATGACTGAAAGTAATAGCGTACTGTTTTTTGAAAACTCGGAAAAGAATACAGTGACTGTTACTGTTCTAGGCAATCCTAATAGGAAGCGTAAATTTATTTAAAAAATATATAAACCATTTTTAAACCTTAAATTAAGACTGTCCATCACGAGTTAGTGCACGCCTCTTTTATGGGTTCGTTAGATAAAAATTATCTTAAAAGACATAAAGACTTCATTAATCGGAAACAGTACAGGATACTTTAATGTTTTTATGGTAAAAAACTTTCACAAAAACATTTTAACAAATTGAAACTTCAAAACAGCTTAATGAATGATATTGGTCCAGTATAGTTAGCCAAGAATAAAATTTTTGTTTTACTATTAATAAATGAAGTCTCCTACTGCCCAATTCCTGTTTATGAAAGTCTTCCATGTTTCATTCGAGAAGTTGAACAGGATTAGCAAGCAATTGGAATAATATGTTGGATTCCGATGAAAATCGCAAGGTAACTATTTCTGATCCGGTAATACCATTGTCTCCAAAGATTATATGGGTGATGGAATACTTTGGTTTTAATTACTTTAATTTTCTTTTAATTTTTTTTTTTAGTCTTGTTATAGTTGAATTGGACTTACTGAATTCCTAAATTAAATCTATTGGAAAGGTGAAAGCACCTGGCTTTTCAATTGACTTTAACTTTACCAATAAAAATAAAAATTAATCAATTTTAAGTTAAACCAAAATAATTAAAATAATTTATATTAAATTAAAATAAATGAATAAATTATTTATAGTTAAACAGTGATAAAAATAATTTTCAAAACATCATTAATCTGTTAAGTCAATTTGATTGAAGAATCTTAGCAGAATTCAATGCAATAAATGTTCAAATCGACCTCTTTCCATTGTTTTGCTTGAATTTCAGCCGTTTATAAAAGAGATATATTGTTCAATGCTTTTGAATTAATATTTTGGGCTGCTTCCCTTATTCTATATTGCAAATCGGAAATATTTTGAGGTTTTGTTTGAAAACAATATTTCTGTTGTAGTTATATGATATTTAACAACAAAAAAGATAACATTTTTGGTGATTTTTCCGGCCATTCTGTTTCGCCTACTCCATCATCCGTCTTCTTAGAAAAATAAATTTAAATATAGGGAATTTAATAGACAAAATAAGAAATAAGAAAATTTTTGAAACCAGATTTGAAAATCTGAGGTCTTTTTATTTCAGGAATTATGTTTTTCGTGAAGCATAACATCATAATTATCTTAATTTAAATTTCTATCAATAAAAATTCCTTTTATTGATAGAGTCCTAACATTCCCGAACAACAATATCTGCCTGTTTTTAACTTTTATCAGATGTTCTTTATGATACCTGTGTGGAATGACATATCTATTAAACTGATCACTATCTACAATTATGTCTATGTAACACACCATTTAACATGAAAATTGTCTCATCGTTAAAAATTAAGCTTATATTTGATTTCTATGAATCTTGATAATCATAATTTTACATAATTCGATTTTATAAAAAAAAAGTGTCCTTATAAAGTTCTTCCAGTAAATATACTTCGAAAAGTTTGATTTAACTTTCAATAGTCTCAAGACTGAACTTTGACAAATATAATTTCATGTCAAGTTGAAAATTGTGGGTTTCTATAAAATTTTACACCTTACATCTTCTTGAAATAAATCTAACGATCTATCATAAGAAGCTGCAGTTATAGATGACGCGTTATTTTTTTAATGCTACAATATTTTATTCAAAACGCTAAAATAGTTCTGTCACGGTGCATTTTAAAATAGAAGAATATTAGGAAAAGAAATCCCCGTTTAGTTGAAATAAAATGGAACTAGTCTTACAATTATATTCTTTTTTTTCATAATTGTAATTGGTGTAAATAAAAGGGTCCCACTTCACCGAACCTCCAAATGAATGGATATCTAAGTGGATTTGGAGTACTTTGATGATCGGGAAAACTCTTAAGTATTTTCTACGGCCATTTTTGATTGGCATATTGAAAATTGTTTTTTATGTCATTTATCTTATCTTAATAGCTTTAAAGTAATTTACCACATGATGGATAATGCTATATGAACATTATCAGTTGCATCTCCCACCCTCAAAAAAGGGGTGAAACTCAAAATTTCATTATTTTGAATTCATACATCAAAAGGAAATAACAGATGCATAAACTTTAGTGAGCGTTTAACTCTCTAATGACAAAGTACAAATATGTTTGTACTTTGACCAAATGAACCATGAAATCAAATGAAACTTTGACCAAATTAATGTACCGAATGAACTATGGTAATATAGTATTTTAATTCTTTCTATTGCTGTTTATTAATAAAAATGGTCAATAATTTTTTAAAGAAAATTAATTGTTTATTCTCTCTTAATCTCTTTGAACTGGTTTTGTTTTTTTGGATACATGTAAGTGGTTTTCAGGTTAATGCAAATATTCATGACAACAATACCAGGCCAAGTACAAATATATCATAAAAAAATAAAATATAAAAAAATAATTCAGCCAGTACATAAGATATGTATTTTAATAACCTTATTTTCAAAAAAAAAAAAAAAAAACTATTAAGGTAGACCTAAATTATTCAAAAGCTTACCTGATGGAGTTTTTCGGTGGTAATTGTTTATATAAATATGGATTGTGATAGAACTAATTTTTAGGTAGTTTTTTATGATTTAATACCTTTTATTATTAGTTTTTATTTTCATCATAGTCTAAGAAAACATTTTTTTAGTATTTTTTATGGAAATTAGTATAAAAAATTATTTACATTCATGTTGACATTGATCTGTAGATAAATTTGTGAAATGTACGAAGAGGAAAAAATGTAATAATAAAAATACATTGACTTTAATTTAATTTTAATAACTTGTAACAAAATTGAAGCAAGTGTCACCTAAATATATTTACATAAGACGCAAAAGTAGCAAAAACAATAAGTAACGTTAATAAACTAATGAGTACTCGTTTGTATTTAGGTTACAGTGTACGAGTGTAATAAGTATTTTTGTTTGTTTTACACCACACACAGACACACACACACACACACACACACACACACCCACATGCTTTTATGAGACATCTTGTTTCTTAAAATGTTAATATATAAACGCAAGACAATTTTAGAGTAGGCTACAATGTGTGACAATACGTTGATTATAAGGAGTAACGCGAAGAAGGGTATGAGCGCACACTCTCATAAGTTAAAGAACTTGTAAGTGAAAAGTTTGTTTAATACATTCACCAGGTAAACTTCTTCAATGTTAATGCTTACTGCTGCTTCTAGGAATTTCAACGAAATGCGCTTCACATTGAAATTTAAAACTGACATTTAACTTTTACAACCGCAAGCGGATTACTAAATTTGTTGCTTTTGTAACTGTTGAAAGTGTTAAAGCGTTTAATTAGATAAAGTTTAACAAACTTGTATATATAAATATTTTATACTACTTTATATTTAACAAAAGAAAATCATATCATTCGTACTAATAGGCTAATTTCAATTTTGTTTGTTTTGTTTATAATATATATTACATTTTTTTTCAGCCACGTTATTTTCTCAAAATAGGCTGTAACTGTAATATTTACAGCCTATAATTTAGATAATTAGCTACTTAGAGTTTGTCTAGATTTCATCCTATGATAATATCGTTAATTAAACTCTAAGGATAACTCTACATTGATAATAAATTTCAAGTATTTTAATTTTTCCAGTGATGATGTTAACTTTAGGCAGATATATAATTTATAAAAATAGAAAGTAAATTACTACACACTACCTACATTTTGCAGTAAATCTCATTTAAGTGTTATTTTTTTTTTTTAAATATTCAATTCTCTTGTCTGTAAAATTTATTTTTTCATTGTATTTTAATTGGATACAACTAGCCCTATAAATTTCAGATGTAGGTTAGTATTACTAAATATTTTTTGGCTTCAGTCATTTGTTTGGTTTGTTGCAGCTCTCCAAGATTACATATCTAGTGCCAGTCGTTTCATTTCGGTATACATCCTACATACCTAACAATTTGTTTTACATACTCCAAACGTTGCCTGCTTGCACAATTCTTCCCTTCTACCTATCCCTCCAATATTAAAGCGACTACTCCAGAAAGCCTTAATATAGCCTATAAGTCTATCTCTTCTTTTAATTATATATATTTTTCCAAATGCTACTTTCTTCATCAATTTGCATCAGCACCTCTTCATTTATCACTTTATCCACCCATTTGATTGTTAACATTCTCCTATAGCGCCATATTTCAAAAGCTTCGAATCTTTTCTTACTCCGATCGTCCAAGTTTCACTTCCATATAAAGCTACTCTCCAAACATATACTTTCAAAAATGTTTTCCTGACGTTTAAATTAATTTTTGATGTATACAAATTATATTTCTTAATGAAGACTCGTTTCACTTGTGCTATTCTATTACTAAATAAATAAATTTCAAAAATATATATATAAAGAAAGATTTTAAAATATTGTTCTACAAAAAATTAAGATATGTTTTAAATGTAGTAAAATTTTCAAACAAAAAACCGTTTTTGGAGTTATTTTTTTTTAAGATTACAAATCAATTATTTTCATTTTCATTAATTAATAATATCTTTCCATCGTTCAAGTGTGCAGTTCTGAATATTGATGATTCTCCAAAAAAAAGATATAAATTTCCTAAAATGAACTAATTTCATTAAACAGTCACTTCATAACGTTATTAAATAATTTAAAATCATAATTATATGGAGCTTCATTATTCTAAAAAGTAAACCTCGAGCGACTGAAAATAGCCACACCCATGTAATAATTCCTTTCAATAAAATCAGTTTATTATTGAGTTCTGTTACTAATTTATAGAAAAAGAGTGTTGTGAAACGTTCTCGCCTATCCTCTAATTTATCAATATAATACATTGATAATAAATCTGAATATGATAGCTTATAATAGACGAATGTAAAAAAAGATTTTAAATTAAATACAACGTAAAACCTTTCCTGAGACATCTTTATTACACGCTTACATGAAAAAAATGAACTTCCAAACAAAAAAAACTCATACTGAAGCCTAGATTTTTATGATTCCGGCCTCCGTGGCACGAGTGGTAGCGTCTCGGCCTTTCTCTCGGAGGTCCTGGGTTCGAATCCCGGTCAGGCATGGCATTTTTCACACACGCTACAAAACACTCATCTCATCCTCTGTGGAAAGAATTGCTTGATTACGGACCCGGAGGTTAAACAAACAAACAAAAAGAAAGAACATTTTTATGACGGAATTATGTTCTTAAATTCTGTATAAGTTCTAAATACAAAGTAAGGTTTAAAATTTTTTAGTGGCTTCAGTGATATGGTTGTTAAATGTTAATCTACTACAGGAAAATATCCCAAGTCTCTTATAGTGTGAAAATCTTTCACAGGTTTTCCTGAAACGTTCATTTAATTTAAATGAACGTTTGGAAAAAATCATATTATGATATTTAAAGCAGGATTCTTTCTTTCCAGATATATGATTACTTTATAATACCACGTTTCGTTATTATCCTTAACTGTTGTCAACTGTTTTTTTCCCACTGAATTCTGTTATTATGTCAAATTACGTCGTTCACTAATAAATACCCACTTCTGATAATAATTCGTTAAAGTTAAACTGATACTAAAGTATTCGGTATTAATTTAATTAACGATTATTTATTATATTTTGTCATAAGGATTATTCTAGCTTTGAGAACAAGTAAGAGTTGTATTATGAATGAACAGTGCTTCGATTAAAAGAGCGGTGATAAGGCTTGTTGCTATGACGATATCCAATTCCGAAAAAAACATTTTTTGTAGATGTACCAATAAAATATAGTGTTAAAATTTTAATTATATAGGTATATTAAACAGATTTTTGTTACACAAATTTAAAACATATTTGTTTGTAAATTTATTTTTAGCTTGGTACAATGATTGCTATCAATCAAAATGTAAAATCAATCAAATGTTTTTCTTCAGTGATGATTTTTATTCGTTCACAAATGGTTTTTTTAATGTATTATTATATATTTAATTATGCAAATTAAATTAAAATATTAAACGTAATATTCTAACTACTTACTGCCCGAAATATATCTTCATATTTTATTAAAATTTCTGTTTTTATTATTATTTTTTAATGGATTAAATCGAACTTTTAAGTAAATACATGAAAAAAGAATTTTTTTAATGAAACGTACTTCAAAAATGTTAGATCCGAGTAAACATTTTTGTTTGATTTCTGTCCAAATCCTCTTCCAATTTTGAGTTTTGAAATCGACACCAAATTAAATACGTACACCTATCAATAATTTATTTTAACCTTTTGTTAGGCATTAACTTTAAAAATTCGAAATTTTAAGGTCTAAATAATATATTTTAACATTTACTTTGTTTAATAAATCTATTGTTTTACTAATTTTGTAGTTTTTAAGTTTAATTTTTTAATATGAAAATAAATAATTTGCAAAGCGAAAATGCATAAAATCTGTATAAAAATGAATTCAGACAAATGACGTTATGTAGCTATTACTTATTCGTAGCTAAGACTATCTGGAATGTAGGCATTTTTATATCTAGCTGTTTTTCATCTAATTTTCATGTGAAAATATTTTGAATATAAGAATGACTTCAGGCTGTATATCAATCATTACGCTATATTATCAAGCAAGTATATTATACTTGATAATATACTATCAAATATATATTTTTATTATATAATACATATTTATGTTTATATGATATATATATTATCAAGTAGTATTTATGGTGATGATGAAAAATTAATAAAATATGGTGTTAAAAAAATAATAATAATAATAAAGCCAACCTGAAACGACAAAATGGCGTAAAATTAAAAAAAAAATAATTTAATACTTTTCTAATTTTTCTTTCAATTTTTAGGTTCCGTTCTAGATTACAACTACTAGTAATCCACTAACCTTTAATTTGGTTATGATTTAAACAGAAACCAAGTTTGAAGTGAAAAAGCAACCTTTTTTTTGTATTTTTATTTGGTTTTTGTGTGTACAATATTTGAAATATGTTTCGTATTTTTTTTAATTTCATGATTATTTTAAACTGAGGGGGCAAAATAAAGGCCTGAGAAAAAAGCGAGCCTACGCGAAACGCTGGCAAGAAATAAAAATATGTAAAACCTGTACTTTGATAAAAGTAGTAAAAAATGGAAAGAAATTGAAGGTAAGCAAAAGCTAGCTGACAAGCGTGAGGTAAAACTTTCTGGTGTAAAGAACAGAATATGTAATAATACGTAATAGTTTAGAACGAATACTTCATATTTTTTATATTAAAGAACAAAATTAAAAAATATATAATATTTGTTAATATAATAATTAGTCAAATTTTATGAAAATTAACCTATTAACTTTCTTTGATTGTATGTTCATTTAAAATGCAATTTGTGTTAAGCTATGAATGTAAAGAGAAAATCAGGTTACATACCATTAAGATACAATAATGAGTTACAATGACAAAAAAATTGAGTGTCCTCAAATCTTTAATTTATACAATTTAATTTTTTGTTTAAAAATTCCGCTAGTTGTATTGAAAAAACTTACAATGGGATCACTGGAGAAACTTCCTGTATAAAATATAAAAAGGATCATTGAAATAAGTTCATTTGGTAAATAAAGAACTTGAAACAAACATGAAAAAGAATGCAAACGAGTCGAATTGAGAACCTTTTCCTTTTATTGAAGCCTGTTAAAATAAGGGGTTTAAATTGTCTACGTGACCATGTAATTTCTCATTTAAAAAAACTTTTTATTGTTTTTATTTGGAAGAAACTTACTAGAAGAGCATTAGAAAAACTTGAAAACAAAAAAATAAAATCAAAATGTGTGCGCGTTTGATCGTAAGTCTTGAACATTTATTAAAAAACTATATACGCATCAAATGAAGAAATTTATTTTAAAATTAGTAAAATATTAAAATAAGATTTCATTAATAAAAAACTTTATACTTTATCCAAGTATTTCTTATAGAGATGAATTCTTATTTTATTTATATTATTAAAATACTATTCTTAATTGGCCGAATAAAATTTTTATGTAGTATTTAGAATTTTCTAATAAATTAGTTCTATAAAATTAACCGGTTAAGTTATTCAGTATGATGAAATAAATTTTTAATTATTTGATTGAAATTTTACTAATCGGATTTTAGCATGTTTTAACAAATTGTTATTTAAATGGAAAACAGCTACTGTACAATGTTTTGAAAATATTTCATTTTCCTTTTATTTATGTAATCTTTTAATTAAACTTGGGAAACTGGTACGTAATAGTTAAGATTACGAAAACATATATTTACTGAGTTACTGTTTATAGCCTACTTCTGTTCTTTATACAATATTTTTTAATACGTTTTAATTATTGTTGAATTCAGAAAATTAATAATCTGAAATATCACTTTCTTTATTAAATTGTTTATAAAACTGGGTATTCATAATTTGTTTTATTGAAGATAACATACATATATATTATTTTAATATAGAAATTAATCTTTCCTTTTGTTTTAATACGCTGAATTACTCAATCATTCTCGTTTTGAAATTGTTTGAAAATAAAATTTTCAAGCATAAATATTGATAGTTTATCATCTCTAATTGATCAACTGGTGGAAATTATTAAGGTTAGATGCTCAGGTACAATGTACGAAAAAGATTCCAGGAAATTTATTTTACAATTTTTACATGGATACTTTTGTGTTTGCATCATTATAAATTTAATAATAAAGGAAATAAAGATATAAAGTTTGATATAAAAATGATTGTTTGGACTTAGGATTCTTTAATTTTAAATACTCTTTACGTATTTATATTTTGTTATTATCGTTAAAATGTTGAAGCATTAATGTAATTAATAGGGTTTTTAAATTTAAAGATCATCGTTTTTTGTCGGATTTATTCAGATATTTACAGTACACACGACTCCTTTCGGATGCAGTCGGCTCCTTACAGTTCACACGGCTTCTTTCGGATACAGTGGTTTCTGACGAAGCAGTAGCTTCAACAACATTATTTAAGTAAGTCTATCGTCATTCTTTTGGTCATTCATTAATCATTCTTCAGTCATCACTCTTGTTCAGTTCCAGCCAGTCGCCTACAAATGGCAGTCGTATTATTCTTGTACAATCGCGTTTAGTAACATTTCCAGTTCATAATTCAATTATAATAAAGATTTAATAATACATAAAAAATATATTTAATATTTCAAGTACTGTATATTAAACATTCAAGTATATTCAAATATAATAAAGACTTGATAATAACATCAACTTATGACTTTAATTTTTTAAGAATTAGCGCCGAACTTCATTTGTTCGTACAATGGGGTAGACTTACATAAATCTTCATTTTAAATTCTCGTAGCTTATCTTATACACAGTAGTATCACGAAGTTCTCCATGAACTATCATATCTATTTTGCTATTAAAAATAATGGACTGTTGTTGAAAGTAAAGGGCTGTTGTTGAATGGCTTCGACGGCTCGTAACTTATAACCTTACGGTGGCCCTGAAAAGGGCGGTTGTTTGCGTTAGCTCTGAGAAGAGCTGTTGGGTTCGGAAGCTGGTCTCCGGCGAAGTCGGAGAGTTGCGGCTCGTCCATTGAAGTCAGACCGGTCTTCCCCTCAGCGGCAGTTGGGTCCCTACTACAGCTTGGCAGTGGTGGCCCCTAGAGCCCCGCAGTGTTGAGTCGGCGTCGGTCGTCCTTCGCCGGCGCGGGTGAGGCGGTTTTCATCCAACGATCCACGCTGGGCCGGCTCCTGCTGCTGAGTCCACCGGCCAGAACGATGGAAGCCCGGCGAGCTGAAGCAGGAAGGTCCGCGTCCAGTGGTTCAATTAGGGGGCCGGCCAGGCCTGCTGCTCCGGCGGGCATGTTGGCATCCGCCGGGAGGTCCCACGTTGAGACGGCCATGGAACTTCTATCTTCTTCCGTCTTCTTCTTTTTCTTATTCTTGGTCTTCTTCAGGTGGTGGTCGCCGATGAATTGAAAATTCACTCTTATGCACGCTCTTTTATTGGAGCCTGAGAGTGGTGGAGTCGCAGTGTCACTATGGTGGGAAAACTGCCCACCATAGTGCGCTGGAGTCATCTGTGCGGCGGGAGTGACGCTTGTACTAGCGTGTACGTATAGTGCCCGTCAGCTCACATCTGAGTTGCTACCGTGTTGGTCCGTCAATATTAAATTAGGCATATATGTGGTAACAATATGTAACACGTCCAAGCGCTTTCAGAAAGTAATTTCCATCATCAGGGACACACAAGTTATTATTTATCTAATAATAAAAAAAAATTCATATATTAATTATATAATTAAAAAAATATATATATATATATATATATATATAAATATATAAAACAATTGTTCGTCAGATATGATAAAATTTTGTCAACATAGTAGTACTTCTTTTCCGTATAGTGATCTCAATTGTTATTTATAGTTGAAGGAGGGAATCGCTTTGGCCAACCTAAAAGTCAACAATTATTATTCAATATTTTTTGAATAAAATGTCGTTATCAGACTTTGTTTGCTCATTTAACAGTTTGTTATTATTTAAATATATATGACATTTTCCAAAATATTACTTTTATACATATTATTAGAATAATCAGCTATATTAATAACATTTTCTCGGTCGCAATTATGACTTTTATTTAGAATGTTTTTGGAAAATAAGATTTTTCTATGTAACCTTTATTTATACTACTTATATCCTCTTAGATTCTGATTGAAAATGAACGATTAGTCATGCGGATGTATTTTAAATCACAGTCTGCGAATTTTAAACTATATATACCCTGTTTATAAAGATTAAATTTATCATTGTTTTTTATTGTTTTAGAAGGATTTACGTTATTTATATATTTTATTGTTAGTCACGTCTAAACAGTTTTTAATCCGAATGATTAAAACATTTTGTTGAACTTTGTATAATTCAGTAATAATTTCTATAATAAGTAACTTTTTTATCGAAAAAACAATAATGTACGTGGTAAAGCTTCTGTCCCATATAAAGGCAACCTATCTATGTCAGTGGGTACATTTAAATAAAAAAGGCATTTTTAAGCTATTAAATTAAATATTTTCTTTTCCAACTTTCCAATGTCTTAAATTCTAGAGTAAATGGTGGAAGTGGCCGCCATCTTCATGAATACACGCTTCCACTCTTTTCACTGTTTCTTGGAATTGCTTTCAGAGTTTGTGTATTGATATTTTAAAACAGTTTGTTCGATATTGAACTTCAATTGTTGGTTTGTTGCTGCAGACTTTTTCTTTGATATAACCCCAAAGAAAAAAAATTCTGATGTAGTCAAATGTGGAGATCTTGGTGGCATAAGCCACGACCAATAATGTGATCACCAAAGCAGTATCGATCTTCCTCTTCCAAGAAAATATTCAATAAAATATTCTGATATTGTTCTGCATTAATGGTGTACTCGAAAAAAAGAGGAGAAATAAATCTTTTTCCATTACTTCGAAATCCATACGCCCATCTGCTGATGGTGCTATATTTTTCACGATACGCATAGAGATTTTCAGTACTCCTGATTCACCTCTAACGGCTATTTTCGTAGCTGTCCAGATGAAACCACGCCTCGTTGAGTCCATACATGAATACACTCACGCATGAATCTATGAAACCAATGACAATATTCTAGCCGTTTTTTTTTGTCTCGATGAAAAGGTTGATGAACTGTTTGAATTCGATATGGTGGTGAATTTAACTTTTTTGTCGCCTGATGAACGGTTGATTTTGGTAAATTTATTTCAGCTGACAACCGTCTAATTGATTTTTTTGGCAAGGCAGTTAATCGGCCTTTGATTTCAAAGTGTCAGCATTCAACATTATCATCGATCCTTTGCGTTCCTGGTTATTAATATAACCTGTCTCATTAAATTTACCCAGTAACCTCAAAATTACTGTTTACATTTTCTACACAGTTAACATAATCCTTACATAAAAGACAAATAACCAGTCATTATCACCCTCAAAGTAGGTAACGCTACTTCAATATGCCGAAAAACTTTGCTGACAATAGATACTGCAGATAAAGAAACATCAAGGTCCCAAATTGTAGCTTTATAACGAATCACGCTTCTAACTTATTCCACTAAAATTTTTTCAGTTTTAAAATGTGCGTTTCACAATTTCAGATTCATTACTAGAGAATTTCTAAATTTCAGTTAAATCGATCTAGCAAAGTTTAAACGTAGGCATATATTGCCTTTATATATATAAAAGGATATTTAATTTTAAGTGAATGGTATTTTTGTACTGCTCATACCTCAAACATAAAGAAAATTCAATTTCACCCCCGAATACCACCATACGACCGAATTTAATACCTTACTTTTCTTTGAAAATTCTGTAAAAATTACTACTTAGGTAAAATATGAAAGTCTTAGAAAAAAAATGGTTGATCTAAAAATAAAATAAAGTAAAAAATTGACTCTATATTCAATCATCATCATTAGATCCTCTTTTAAGAGTTGAAAGTTGGCGACCTAACAGCTAACCTTATCAACTATTTGTCTCCAATGTACTCGATCTTCTGCTTTTCGGATTAGTTAGCCTAGAAGTGTTCTACTTGGCTTTCTTCTGCATCCACCTGTTTTATTTATCTCATTGATTATCTTCCTTTTAACCCAAACAATATCTTTCTTTATGATTAATCAATAGTGTTTGTTTAATAATTTTAAGTTTTTATTATAATTTTTTATTAAAAATTACCATATTTGATCAATTTATAATCAGAATTAATAAATGAAATAAGCAACATAATTTAAAAAAAAAAAAATTCATAAGAAGAATCCTTTGTTTCACAACTCATTTGAACGTTTCATAGAGTTCGAATATATATTTGAATATATAAATAAACTATATATCTAAACCCAAATCCAAATATACACATATGAGCCTTTGTTTTGAAGGTTTCATCTTATTGATCTGTATATATATATACAGGTTTTTTTGCATTATTTCAATTACATTCTAATTAATTTTTCTATAATTTTATTACACGTAATTTACAATACTTTATTTTTTACAATTAGTTCAATTTATTTGGCTTGAAAAATAGTTATATTGTTAACGTAGGCGGTCTAGTTTTTTTACATCGAACTCTAAACGTCAGTGATTTAAAAACTTTTCCACCTACAGAATATCTGAAATAGCTTAGATCTTTTTTTAATTTAACTTTAATGTAAGGCCTGTGCATATAGATTTCTAAAAATATGATGATATTTTCATTCAAAGCTTTACACAATATACTGTCTTTTTTTAATTTAGCCGATCAAAACTGTTGTTATTTTAGTATCATATTAGTAAAATTTTATTTTTGACGATGTATTATTTATAAAATGTATTATATTTACATAGACTATAAATAATTTTTTTATTAATAAAAATTTATAATATAAGTTTATCGAAATTGATTTGAATGATTATAATTTACGGTTGAACGAGTCATAAGATTGCAGTTAATTTTTTCGTTAAATCTACATTTTTAATAATAGAATTAATCTCATATATATTTATTCGTTTGAAAATTAATGCAAACAAATTAACAGCGTTAGTTGGATGACGATGTTAAGCAATTCAACACCGTCTGCGATGCTTGCTATCCTATAGTTAAGCAACAGAGGGTCATTGTCATTTGCGTTGATCGGAAATGGCAGGCTATCTGCAAGTTTTCCCCCTTTATCTAGCCAAATGTTCTACTAGTTAGACTGTAATGATTTGTATAACAATTGTTCTTCATTACATAATTGGAACAATTGATTTAATCTTAATTCATTATCATTTAGGTTTATAATAAATCAAGGTTTCTTCTATAATATAAAAAAGTTTCTTCACAAAAAAAAACAATTTTTTATATTTCGATGTTTCCTTTTCACGTATTGCCTGAAAATTTAAGGTTATTATTATTTAGCGGCGTTTGTTTATAGCACAGTGGCATTTACCGCAAAACACCATATTTTCCTTTGTCAAACACATCATCGTCCACCAGGTCTCTCTTATCCAAGGCCTCCAGAATTCCATTCATCCATTCTCGCCTGGAATGACTCCTCTTTCTTCGTCTAATTCTTACAATTTTGTCCAAGTCAGCACATGGAACTCCCTCCAGATAGGGGAGCGCATTGCATCCTCCAAACAATAGGGTTCCGAAAGGCGTATTCCTGCTAGATCCGAAAGCGCTAGCACTGAAAGGACTTCAGGGAATCACGCCGGGAGAACGAAGCACATAAACGCCTAATCTCCCACGGTCAGCCCCGATCTAAAGACTCGGAACGCTTATACAATCAAGTATTCCTTAGAAGTGTGGTTAATTGAAACCCAACCACCAAAGAACACCGATCCCCGATCTGTTATTCAAATCCATATAAAAGTAATTGACTTTATTAAGATTTGAACCTTAGAACTCTCAACTTCGAAATCAGCTGATTTGCGATGACGAACGACTTCACCACTAGACCAACCCGATGGATTGGATATCATTATCTGGTGTCCCATCAGCTGTCAAAATCGTGCCAAGACATTTATATTCTTAAACCATCGTTATTACCCCTTTCTTTAAACTAATATCCTTCCCCTCACTTCCAGTTAACATTTATTTTGTTTTTTCGATATTATATCAACACTTCATTTGTGATACTCCTCGACCAGCTTCCGAGTAACTTATTCTATATCAAGTGGGTCTTCGGCAATCACGATCTGGTCATCAGCAAATAGGACAGTACATATACGATTACAATCCTAACTTGAATATTTTTTTTATCCATTTCTTAATCCAGTTTTTAAGAAAATATTTATAAACTTTAAAAAGAATAGGAAACAAAGGGCATTCTTGTCTCATCCCTTACTTAAATTGAAGTAATCAGAATAAATTGTACCTATCTTCACACCACTTTCTCACTCTTGATATAGATTTTATAATGTCTTCATTATCGAAAAGTTTACCTTCTGTTATACTAAAGATAATAAAATAATATTCTTCAAGGGACACTATCAAAAGCGCTTTTTAGATCGATAAATAACTCCGATATTTAACTATAACTCCATTAAATAGACTATGCATTTCAGAGTTATTTGTTCTGTAGCATATATGTTATCCATAACATATCTAACTCTGGATAACATATATGTTATCCATAACATATCTCTCTCTGCAAAACCCACTTTGAATTTCATAAATTCTATCTTCAAATCCCATTTAATGTTATTTATCACGTAAACATTTATTTTTCCTGTACGTACTATTAATTTATTATTACATGAAAAAGGTATTTTAAACTCTTAAAGGTTCTTATAAAAGGAATTTTTTTCAAATATTTTTCTCCATAACGTTTACAATATTAAATTAATGTTTTTATTTTTAAGTAATTTTGTTGCAAAATTCAATCTTATATTCTGTGAACGGGTGCTTTTTTGGATAAAATTTTATTCATTTTTATTATAATTATATTATTCTTTAACGTGTTTTTTTTATTATTCATATGAACTGGACGGAGAGAGAATTGAATCTTATTTTTGTTATCAGTAAGTTATGCTAGGATAAATTGTTCCTATCTGCCACTTAACCGAAAACTGCCACTTGCCTAGAAATAGTTTTGAATTTGTACCCAAAAAAAATTAATAAATAAAATTATCAACTTAAAGTTTTAGAATAGGTTTAATAGATCAACAGTAGTTACTAATATAAAGAAAAATATTTTTTACAGGCACCCAGACATACATACAAACGCATAGTACATAGAGACACATTTTTATATATATATAAAACATCTATGATAGTAAAATACGTATAAATAACTCCTTTCGGTCATTTATACTTCATTCAATCCACTCCAATCTAAGATCAGCTAGGTTATTAATAATTTCAATTCATCTTCTACAATTTAAGAGGCTGACCAAAATAAATTCCTTCATAATTACTTTTAATTCTAGTGTAAGAAATAATCGAATAAAAAAAAAGACATTCATGTAACAGACTGATGTGCATGTGGTGTAAAAGACTGATAAGGAATTGTTTTATTACTTACTAATAAAATAGTAATTTACTGCCTTCTCGAGTAGCGTAGTTTTTTGCGCAGTCTCAGAAGGGAACTCGTTGCTCAGTTTATTACAGTACTTCATGAACTGCTTTTCCTCGGTGTTCTTCGTCCCCAAGCGATACGTAGGCAGCCACTTTATACATAATTAATTGTTGAGTTTCCCGTTTAAATTACCTTGAATATTTTTCTGTTTATCTTTTTTTCTAAATATTTCTTATGTATCAATTTAAAATATTACAAATATATGTATAATACTTTATCTAATTCTAGTTTTTAGTTTTTCTTGTATATCTTAAATTAATATTGTTTTAATTTAAACAGTAAATTTATTTAATTTACTTACTATTTTTAAAAATTGTTTACATAAACTTTTCATGTTCTTTTTTTTCAATTTTCCTTCCTCTAAAGTTACTTTTTAAGCATCAGACTATTATCAAATTAAAATACTTATTATTCCAGCTTAATCCATCTCTTTACAAGATTCTGCCACGAAATTCTCTCCTCAGCTTCTGTTTTAAGAGTTTTTTATTTTTATTATATGAAGATTTTTCAATGTGATAATTAGAATAATATTGTTTGTTGTAATATACTCTACTACATACTCGTAATTAATAACTTTAAATGATCTAAATTTCATATATTTTGATAAAGTTTTATTCATTTTCTTTTTTTTAATTTGTAGGTATGTTTTTTTAAAATTTTAATAAATTGGTGTATAAAAAATACGTTATACGTTTTATAATAGCTTTTGGTTCTGTAGTTAATGAGTATTTTAATACAAAAGTCCTTGTCTTTTAGCAGAAACATGTAATCGGTAGTTTCGTGATATGTTTGTATATATATGTCTATGTATTTATGTGTGTGTATATGTGGAGAGAAAGAGAAAGAGAGAGAGAGAGAGAGAGAGAGAGAGAGAGAGAGAGAGAGAGAGAGAGAGAGTGAGAGAGAAATAGAGTGAAAGTTGTATGTAAATTACTCGTACATCAATTTTTAACGTTATCTTGCATTTAAAATTTACATTTAAAAAAAATATATATATTTAAATAAACAACTTGAACCATTTAAGAAAATTACCCTTTTTTCACTTCCTTGTATGAAGTAGAGAAAGTATAGTGATCGCCAAAAATTTAGGTTATCAGATTTCAACGGAAGTATCCATTTTGAACATCCCAGAATCCATTTTCACTAGATTCAGAGTGACGTCTGTATGTATGTACGTATGTATCTCGCTCGCATAACTCAATAACGTTTAGCCGTAGAATGTTGAAATTTTGTATTTAGAACTGTTGTAATATCTAATTGAATACCTCCCTTTTTGATTGCAATCGACTGGGCCAAAATGTTTATACAGTTAGACCTCTAAATAAAGCGGGGTTACAATTTTGAAAATAATTAGATTTTGGACGTTTTCTTAACTGCAGTAATAAGCCCTCATTGAGAGCTTTTCAACGATATATCATAAGTGATACTTGTTTTCATTGATTCCAGAGTTATAGCCAAATAAAATTTTACAAGGGGAAGGCACAATGATCGATTCGAATCCGACTTCATATACTTATATTTTTTTAACTTTAATTTTTTTAATTTAAATATACTGTTTGTAAACACATTTTAATAATAAATTTTAATTTAATAATATCAATACAAAAAAACAAAATATGAAAAAAAACAGAAGTTATTAGTGAAATAAAGTTTTATGTACTTTCAGTTTAATTAAAAAATGTTTACAATCAGAGGTTAATAATTATTAATAAATCAATATATTTAAATTAAATATATATATATATATATATATATATATATATATATTCGACTTTATTGCATATATATATATATATATATATATATATATATATATGCAATAAAGTCGAATTCGAACCGATGTGTGCATGGCTACTGATCCGACACGTTCTCGCTTATACCACATATCTACTTGTGCGACGTAAAACAAAATTAATATGTAAACTAATATAAAATGCTAAGGAAATTTTTAGAGCCATGTTTCTTGAGTATAATTGAATATTGCGTGTTAGTATTTTGTGATGAAGACACGTAAACGGTGTACTATTCACCCACGCAATATGGTTTAAATCGGTGTCCCGAATCCCGTGGTTTCTCCTTGTTAGCTACAGTAATATGAATCTTAGGTGCCTTATACTGATTTAACTTTTTGTAGCAATCGTCACTATAGTTATTTTCTTTTAGAATTAAAAATAATTTTCTTCCGAAAGACATTTTTTTAAACATTAAGCATGATTTTATTATATTAGAATAATTTAATTTTCAAAGCCTATTTTGTTTAGTTTTTAATATTCTCAAATACGATTAGCCGTATATTGAAATTTTGTATTTGATGATATCTAAATATCTCTTTAAATATTTCTGTACGGATAAAGCCAATATCCATACCATATACTGATGGTGGAACAAACATTGCTCATTATTTTGCAATTTTACCTAAAAGTTTGAATGTCATTCTTTTGAAACCAAAGTATAAAGTAGTTGTGAGACTTACTGACAATTTACAAACTGTTGTAACAAGTGTTATAAATTCAGAATATATATATATACAAGGAAAAAACCCTACAACACCATACTCATTTTAAATCCAGTTAAAAAATGTTAAAAATATAAACAAAAAATTTAGTAATCTTTTCCAGTTTTCTTTTTATTTTCATTGAATTTAATTAAATGTATATATAAAATTATGATGAAATATGATATGCGTGAATAGGTAACACTTACTTGGTTCTCCATTTCTCCTGTATAAATATATAATTTTTTATTTATTTATGCATTTGTTTCAGTCTACTTCATAATAAATATCACTATAAAATTTAATAACCTTCTCCTGTTTCGTTTTTGTTCTCATGTTTTTCATAGATAATAATTTAAAAAACATAGTATTAGGTAGATATAAGCCTTACATTTATTTAAAGAATAATAAAGGGATTTTTAATCGATCCTAATATTTCAAGTAAGATTGTTGATTTAATAATGTATAAATATTTGATTTTAATAAAAGCTAATATTTTAGCAATTTTGTAATTGTCCTTTTTATTAAAGAATGGAGGATCGTATCTCACTTTCAAATGAAATAAAATTTTATATACTTTTCATTCAAAAAAAAAATGTGCATGTGTAATTTAATAGGCGTACAAGGAAGTCATGTAGTTTCCACATCAGATTGTTTTTAATGAAATTTTAAATTTTATTAAATTTACGTTGCTAGATTATCCTAAATGTAAAATTACTTTTCTAAATTCGTAATCAAGTCCTTTATATAAAGAATTACCCTATCTTAATTTTAAATAGTAACAGTAAATAATAACAAAAGTAATAATGCTTTCTAAAGCAGACGGTGATTTATTGTACAGTTAAAATAGATACTAAATTAATGTTTTATCTCACTGACATATATACTATTTATGTAAAATGCTTTTGTATAGAATACACCCTTGCTTACTCGACCGACTGTTGTTCCATGTCGACAAAATGACACTTGAAGGACAATACAATGCGATAAACAGCTTTATCTCCTACAAAAGATGCCGGAACGTATATAGTTTGTGAATTTCCTTTTCTCATACGGTATACAATCTTTATGTAAAGAAAGAAATATTTATGCACGTTCTAGTTTATTTCGCATTTGATTTAGATGTACGTCTGTTGATAGGAATTTTATTTTATTATATTACGGATGTGCTTTTTTTTTCTAACTTAATAATTTACGAACAAGTAAATTTTGATTAGTAAATTCTATAATTTATGACGTATCCTTTTTTGAATATATCATGTTTTATCATATTCTGTTTTTTTTTTGTCGATAGTATCATTATATTCATCGGGATTATTTTTAGTCAGTATCTAAGAGGGAAAGATTATTATTAATTATTTGTACTGTAATAATGGTAAAAAAAATAAATAAAAAAAATATGAGAACTAAATTACATTTAATTTAAATTTGTGGTAATGTAAATAAAATATAATTTTAAAAATATAAGTTATATGTATATATTTTTAATTTGTGTATTTTTATACATTAATTTTTAATTATAAGACCTCATTAATGACATAGGCCATTAATGGCGTCTCTTCAGTATAGAGACGCAGCATGCTTGCTCTATACTGAAGATCCCTGGTTCGATTCATGTCTGGGTGGTGAAATATTTATATCTTGTCAATTCCAACATTTCAAAACAACAAACATTTTAACAAGAATTTAGTCAACTATTAAGATCATAAGTTACTAATAATTTTAAGAATTGTTTCGACTAAATATAAATAAAAAATATAAAACCAAAATGAATTAACTTCCTTGTACGAAGTAAAGGAAGTATAGTGATTGTGAAAAATTTCGGTTTCCAGCCTTTCAACGAAAATATCCATGATGACCATTCCTGAATCCATTTTGACTACTTTCGGCTGACGTCAGTACGTACGTATGTATCTCATATAACTCAAAAACGATTAGCCGTAGAATGTTGAAATTTTGGGTTTAGGACTGCTGTAACATCTAGTTGTGCGCCTCCCCTTTTGATTGCAATCGACTGAACAAAAAGTGTCCAAAAAAGCCCAAAATCCTGAAAAAATTGGATTTTGAACTTTTTCTTAACTGCTGTAACAAGCGCTCATTGAGATCGTTTCAACGACAGTGGTACTTATTTTCATTGGTTCCAGAGTTATAGCCAAATGAAATTTTAATTAATGAATTATTTGGATTTTAGGGGAAGGCACATCGGTTCGAATCAGACTTTTTTTTAAATTTAAATATATTGGTTTATTAATTATTAACCTCTCATTGTAAACAAATATTTACGACGAATATTAATTCAATAATAACAAAAATATCAGAGTTTTTAATGAAACAAATATTTTATGTAATTTTCATTTTAAAAAAATGTGTAAATGTTATTTAATAGGCGTACAAGGAAGTAATGTGTTGTTTACATCAGATTTTTTTAATATTATAAGACCACATTAATAACACACATATATATATACATGTGTGTGTGTGTGTGTGTGTGTGCGCGCGCGCGCGCGCGCGCGTGTGTGTGTGTGTGTGTGCGTATGAGTTTTTTAATAATATTTCAACTACATTTTTTACTTGCATTTTTTCCGTTCAACTTGGATTGTTTTGATTCATTCCTCATTCCTTTCCTTTCACTACTCTGTTAATTTTTTCATTTTGACTATATATATATATATATACGCTATATATACTCCTTTTTTGTACATTATATCGCCATAATCATTCATACGCTTTGCGTGCGTCGTAATAATTCATGGATAATGACAAACAAATTAGTATAACCACTACTTACATACATCGATCGTTTTCTCATTTTCTTTACCAAATGAATTATCAAGCAAATTACATCCAACATTGTCAACTATATGCTTTATTTATCCTAATCTTTATTTTCTATTACGGTTTTAACATCCTCTTCACTTCATTTTATTTCTAAATTAACTACGAGATGTTATTCTAAAGTAAAGGCCGTTTTATAATTTAAAAAATTATTCTGAAAATATTATAAATAATTTTTTCCCTCTAAACTACCTTATACTACTCTGTTTAATTGCAACATTAATTTTGTTGTAGTGATACATCATCTTCAATATTCCCTCGTCGTATTCTTCTGCCGCCAGTCTATTTAGCCACTGATTAACAGCACTTTTAAGTTCATCGCCAACCGCGAATTGTTTACCACTCAAAAATTCTTTCAATTTCCCAAAAAAATGGTAATCAGAAAGAGCTACGCCTGAACTATATGGTGGGTGATCGTAAATTTCCCATCCAGATGTTCTCAGTAAATCACGTACCGGACCCGCAACGTGTGGATGTGGATTTTCGTGCAGCAAGACGACGCCGTCGGTCAGTCGCCCAAGTCGCCGATTTTGAATGACGCACCGCAACTTAAGTAGAGTTTCGCAGTTGGCTTCTGCACATACAGTCGTTCCACGTGACATGAAATCAATCAGCAGTATGCCAAACCGATCCCAAAAACTGTGGCCATCAGTTTACATCCAAATGTCTGTGGCTTGACCTTTTTGGACCGGTTGGTGATTGAGGATGACGCCATTCACTTGACTGCCGTTTTCTCTTTGGCGTGTAATACGAAATCCATGTTTCATCACTGGTAAGAATTGCATTAAGGAACTCATCACCTTTTTCTGTGTAGCGCATAAAAAATTCCAAAGAAGAACCCATTCGAATTTCTTTTGTGACGTTCCGTTAACACGTGGGCACCCAACTGCACAAACCCTATCTGAGCTTAAATGTTTATAAACAATGCGACCGATAATAGCTCTTGAAACATCAGGAAAAAGAAGCCAGGTCCGAAATCGTTCAGCGACGATCTTTTCTGATTTCATCATCCACGCGTTCCAATAAGTTCTCGGTGATTATTGAGGGCTCCCCGAACGTACTTCATCGCGCACATTAATTATGTTATTTCTAAACATTTCATACCATTTTCGGACATTTCCTTCATTCATTACATTATCAGCGTACGCAGTAACCAACTTCCTGTGAATTTCAGCCCGCTAACAGTTTTGATGGTTTAAAAAACGTATGACTCCATGTATTTCACATTCGGTGGCAACATCGATTTTCCTATTCATTTTATAACGTAACAACTCACACGTAATCAAAGATACTAAAATGCGACAACTTACAGACAACAATGCAGTATGTACATTATTAGCGTGGCCAAGAATGACACAGGTTCGCCAACCTTAAGAGGAGAAATTTCCCAGCGGTTTTTACTTTAGAGATATCCCATACAGTACAGTACATTTTACGTATCCTGATAAAATAACAAATTGTATTTTTAGTTTTAACAGCTTCTGAGATATGTAAGTTTTAATTCATTTATTTCAGTACTCGTGTTAAATTTCTTTAAGATGTGACCTATTAAGCTCGTTTTTCCATCTATATGAGACTATCACAAAAACGTCTGTTATATGTTTTATGTTAAAAAAAAATTTAATTCAAATTTTTATCAAACCATTTATTTTAAAATATTTTCCTGTTATAGAATTAAAAATAAATCTTTGTTATTTATTTTATAGTTTCTTATTTTTCTTTATTTCTTGCTTAAAAATTTACTCTCTTTAGAAAATAATTTTATTTATTTTTTCTTAATTCCTAATACATATTTTTATTGTATCAGTCGAGTTCTTTTCTGTAAGGGAAATCTCTTTGCCGATAATAATCTGCATTTAAGTCAGTCTAGTGGTATCTATGTTGAGCACTATTTACCTTTTTTAGCTTCTTTCTTTTATCACATGTTGACGCGTTTCAGAACATCTCCATTGTCAAAACTTATTGTGCTGGTACTTTTAAATTTCTGTTAATCTTCTTTTTTTCCCCCCGTACTTCCCTGAGTCGGTGATATAGTAAAGTAAAGCCAGCCCAGAGGAGTGTCTTTATAACTCTTAACTCTGTTAGTCTTTATATAGCGTTTAGTCAACGCCCCTCCAATTATTTGACATTGTACCTTATCTGGCCTGCTTGTTTATTTCTTTTTAATGGTTATACTTACCTTTTATTTTTTTAATATTTTTCCTGTTTTCAGAAAATTGAGGTTCTTGAAACGGACATCTGCTTGACTGTTGATTTGTTCATTTATGATCGTTTTATTATTATTTTTTAATTTGAAGATTTCTACATTTTCTAAGATGTTCCTTCTTTTTCCTTTCTTACAAACGTGAATTAATTTTATTGATTTTTTTCATTTTCATTGCGGGTATGTCTTTTTTAATTAAATCCACTGCATTATTAGTATTTTGTTTTTGGTCTTTGAAAGATCTTATGTGTTCGTTAAATCTTAATTTAAATTTTCTTCTTGTTTGTCCAGTGTATATTGCATTGCATTTACATTTTATGCTGTATTTACCAATACTGCATGCAGTAAGCATCTTTTTCTTAATATATTGGTATTAATAATTACTATTAATAAAATTAAAAAATAAGTATAACCATTAACAACAAATAAACAAGAAGAAGGACAAGAAAGGCATGACGATAAATAAAAGGAGGAGCGTTAACCAAGCACTAAATGAAGACTACAAGAAATTTAAAAGTACCAGTGGAATAAGTTTTAACAATGGAGTCGTTCCGAAACGCGTGAAAATATAATAAAAGAATGAAGCTGAGAAAGGTAAGCAGTACTCAACGTAGAAATCATAATGTTCTTAGGAGAAATTTTAATTATAATAATTATCTTAATAACAAAATTTTAGTCTAGTGGCAGTTTGTTTAAATACAAACTGCCACTAGACTCTCTAGTTAAACCTCTAATAAGAAATCTATATTATTATATAAAGAGGAAGAGGGTTTTTGTTTGTTCAGAATAAACAAAAAACTACCCGATCAATCGCAACCAAATTTTTACCGATGTTTCTTGGCATAACTAAGAAGGGTTTTAGATATATTCCATCTCAAAAAATTTCGAAACAAAATATATGTATATGTAGTAGTGCAGATTTTCCGGTTGAGGTACAAACTTCAATGAATTGAATTAATGAATTGTAAACTATGAGTGTCTATTACTGTGTCAGTTGGGTTTGAATTAAATTATTTTGAATTTATCGATGTTTTGAAATTCCGAGTTTTAAGGCTTAAAAGGGATTTTTGAACTGTTTTTTTTTTTTTTATTTCTTGGTAATAAATATAGAAATCAATCTGTTTTTTGCGAATGTAATCTTCATGTCAATAAATCAATTTCTAAATTTTTAAAATTTGACCTTGAAAGGTGATGTAGAAAGATTACAAATTTTGAACAATGTTGTAAATTATCCCAATCTCGACTATAGTAACGGAAATATTCAGTAGATTTGCGCTTGCAAATACTCTTCACATAAATATTTAATAACAAAATCATGCAGAAGATTTATAAATATCAATTTAAATTTAATAAATTAATTTTTTTAACAGTCTTGACAGACTAGCTACATGTATTAGTGCCACTAAAAAGAATGGCTATACTACTAGGTTTAACCATTTGTTCGGAAATAATTATGAAAAACGTTTTAAAAAATTATAATTGGTTGAAAAAAAAGTGTTTTTATATTCCTTTCTTTTGCAAAAATATATTAAAGTTATTTTTGTAAAAAAAATATGAAGAAATTGGTTTAATCTCACTTAGAAAAAATGATGAAACTACGTCGTATAAGAAATAAATTTACGTAGAAGTTTTCCTTTTATTTTTTTAACCTATATAATTAATTTTACTGTGAGACATTCTTTACACTTTTTTTATAATATCTTTTACACTGAAAGAATGCATTGTGAAACTAATTTTCATGTTTTGTAATTGGATATAACCATAATTTATCAAACGCGTTTTATATTCTTAAATTTAAGGTAAAATGCAAGAAAGATAACAAGGTTGTTTTTAAAGGACTGAGGACAAGTGTCCTGATGTACTTGTAGTTTACGAGAACTGTTAAAAGGAGGCAAAACTTGGACACTTGGAGCTGAATTAGAGAACGCAAATCGTGACTGAATTTCCTGAAAGGGAAAACTTGTAAGATAAAATGGGGAGACTGTGCCGTTTCCACGGCTCATGAAACTGAACTAAGAACAAAGAAAACAAAGCCTACGGTAGGTCACGCGGGTTTCAACTCTTCATGCATTTCAATCTTATAAATCACACAAGAAACACTTGACAACAAACGTCTAACAGTAATATTACTTATTTACTCACTAACTTAACTTATTACTTTAGTTAATAAGTTTCCTCTTGTGATGGCAGTATTATGTAGATAGAATTCGTATAGTTTGCATGTAAGATGGTATTAAAATAGAAAAATTTTAATCTAAGTTTATTAGCAAGTTCAAATTTTTTTGGTTAAAGATTAAATGAAATAGATGTAAAAAAAATGTATAATAAAATAGTTCAAAATAAGGTAGATAGGTTATTTATTTCGTTAATAGACTGATTAGAGAGTAATAGCGCTTAATTATAAAACAAGCTTACTTATATGCATGTATATATGAATATTTTTTCCCTTTATAAAGTTTTTATTTTCTTTTGCTGTTATTTTTCAGTTTTACTTTTATTTTCTAATTTCATTTGAAACTGTAGAAGCTCATTTAATAGAATAATTTTACATAGTCTCCATAATTTATTTATTCAGCTTATAATTTTTAATAAATTAGAAAAGTTTAATAATTTTTTCCAATTTATTAAAAATGGGAATTAAATTGCATTTTTATTACCTACGACGGAACGGAGACGGTATATGCGTTTGGGGTAAGAGGTTATGTGTGTGTTTGTGTTTAGGTTTTTTTACCATTTTCCTCAAAAACTACTGGACCGATTTCAATGCGGGATTTTGCATTACATAGATATCACTTTAGAGCAGGTTGTTAGACATATTTTATAGTCCACCAGAGAGCACTACAGTAGATGTGGTTTTTTAAAATCACCATGTCAATTTTTATGCGGTTTTATGCATTACATAAGTGTTAGCGAAGGTTCTTAGATTAATTTTACGGTTATAAGCCGCCATTGTGCCGGGGGGCGGGGCTGCAGTAGATATGTTATTTTCAAAACTGCTTCGTAGGGTTTTTAACATTTTTAATTTGTTATCTGATTACTGCTAAAAAGTGAAAATTTTAAATGTTTGTGTTTATTTAATAGTTGTCATTAGTTGATGTAAATGAATTACATAAAAATAAATATTAGGTAAAGTGTAAAAAATAAATTTGTAAAACATAAACAAAAACGAAAATTTACGAAATAGCTTTAAAAAGTCCATCATTATTTTCAAACATTTTTTAAAATCTCTGTAAACCTGAAAAATAATATATTAACCGTAGACTGTTAAGCTTTGACCTTGTTTCAACTAGGCCAATCTGCAAACAGGTTGTGCTATTATATTTTTAAATTAATGTTTTAAAATTAATTTGTTTTAAATTAATTTTTTCATATTATTAAGTAAAAGGAAACTAGTGATTTTATTTAATATATTTTTGGTTAATTTTTTTTCATTATATTTCCATAATTATTTCTGTGTTTTAATTGCTTTACTTGTATTTATTTTTATCTTTAATTATCACCGATGTTTAATTATTCATGTTAATCGATTTAGTAATGAAAACGCGTACCTAATTTCAGATTTCATTTTTTAACGGTTCGTTTTCAACGAAAAAATTGTTCACTATATTTCATCTCGTTTTTATGATTTAATTTCTCTTAATGCATTTGGGCTTGTTAAAGTACTACTAATTAATCAAAACGGGTTCAGTTTAATATTGAATAATTCTTATTATATTTTAATGCGATTAATTAGTATCATATGATCATCATGCTATAGAGAAAATGTTTGCTTTATATTCAACATAAAGTTAGGCACAAATTTTTAATTTTTAAGTTTTTTCTCTTTAATTACCCCACCCCCCAGAGCCGGATTCGCATTTAAGCATAAACACAGCTCCGGGGGGTGCCATTGCCTTAAACCACCTGACCAGTAACCCTGGGTCTGGCTAAGCCGTTCCCAAGGCCGCACCCAAGCAGCCGGGACTTGGTCTTTTCGAGAAATTTTTAAGTTAGCATGTAATACTGCTTTTAAAATTTATACATTTTTACATCATCTATATTTTTTCATGATGATCAACTTTGTGTTCTATTATCTGACTCGTTCCGTATTTTTCTGTCACTCACTCACTCTCTCTCTCTCTCTGCGCATTTAAATATTCGTACATTTTTAAACTGTACGTTTTTTAAATTGCATATAAAATTTTATCACTTTTGTAACGCTATTATTTATTTCACACTTAATTATTTTTTTAATTCCAGATGTTGATTTTAAATGCTACTGTTAAGAATTTATCTGAACAATTCACTTCAATAATTTAGTTTTTATTGGATGTTTAAAAGAACCTCGTTACGTAAAAACGAAAATTAATACATTCCTTCAATTTTCTGTCTAATTATACATGTTCTTTAAAATAGTTTACTAATGAAAATTTTTTATAATTCCTCAATTATACCAACGTTAATAATATTATGCTAATAATACATTTTTTATCGAATATAATAACTTTCCTATTTTAAAATTAATTAATCAAAATAAATAACTATATCACATTTATATAAATGTTACGAGATAGAATGTTAAGTGTAAATAATGCATGAAAAAAAATTCTAACTGGTAGAATACGCATTCAGTATACATAATATATATATACACATTTTAGGATAAAATATATTCAAAGCCTTTCTATTTAAGTGAAATTTAGTTAACGAAATAAATAAAGATTCTCTTTTACTTCATTCACGCGTAAATTTTCATGCGTAAAAACCTCTTAAGTACCTTACAGGTAAAGGAAAGTTAATACAAAGAAGAGTAGTAAGATATATACAAATGAAGAGAAAAAAATGACAGAAATATACTTAAATTTTTAAATGTCAGTGTATTTTTTTAAATAGTTTAAAAATTATAATTATATCTTGGCTTTCTGGAAAAAATTACAGCGTCCTTAAAATATATTTTATAAATATGTAGCCTGTACTATGAGCTTAAAGTATTTTTTATGAATAAGTTTATAATGTTAGAAATTTTCTGCTATTGTTACCCTTTTTTAAGGTAAAGTAATTTTACATATAGTATAATATGAGATAGTGAGTGAAAGAAAGAATTAAAGAGAGGAGGTTGGTTTGAGAAAAAGAGAGGATTGAGAGTTGTACACACGTCTCTGTAATTAATTCAGTTATAACAAGCAGTAGGGTCATTTCTTGTGAAAAGGATTTCATATCCAATTAACTTTTGTTTGCTTTGTAAAAACAATGTATGAACAAATCGAATAAATTCAGTTGAACAGTCATTTTACATTTGTAACTAATTTTTAATACCTTCTCTCCGAAAACTTTACTGTTGTTATTCATATACACTACATTTATGAATATAATATTTAAAATTAATGTAAGTAAAATTTTATCATTAAGTAAAAACAGAAGTAGGTGAAATTTTCTTTCTCTTTTCCCCATGTAAATTAATTTCATTCTTTTATTTTTGTTATTTTATTAATTATCAGATATCTATCGTTTAGTTCTTATGAAAAACCGACATATTAATTGAAGTTTGGTAGTTATAACACTTGATCAAAATGGGTATGCAATAAAGGTTTTGAAACTTTTTTTTATGAGGGATCCAAAAAGTGGAATTCTTAAAATTTAGTTATCAAAATCGATTTATTCCTTAAACATTAAAAAATTACTTTTAATATATTTTTACCATTTAAACACTAAAAAATAGTATATTTAATATAAACAGAGTGACGTCGCGAAAGGTCTTATAACCGGTCAGTTGATAGTAAATGAGTAAGAACGTATACGTGAGTACAGTCACATTTCAGGACTAGAACAAGTTTCTATTATCTGATAATTCTTAGTATTAATAATAATTAATAGTATTAATTGGAAAATATAGTTCTTATTAGATAAATTGATTTAGCATTAGTAGCATTTTAGTAAGTAGGCAAAAAAAAAAAAACTAACTGTACCTAATGTAAGGAAGTAATAAATTAAAACTGCAGTTAAATAAATATAGTTGCAACTATAAGTGTAGCTATAAAATTATAATACGGACTGACTCAGGGAGGCGAAACATTTTGATATTTGTGTTGGTAGTCCTGTTCGGGTGTCAAAACTAAATAACTTATAGAAGCCAGCTCACCCCAGCTTCTTTATTTTAGGGAAAATAAAGAAACATTGAAAACCCTATCTATAAAGAGCCGGAAAGCAATTCCCAACTCTGTTCATCGTAAAACATAAAAAAAATAATAAAAAAATAAATAACCGCAATTAAAACTTACATACCCGTCTGATAATAAGTAAGACCCATCAGCAAGGAACGGACGTCCTAGTTCTGTGATTAATACGAGGATAAAATATTTCCCGATTCCCTTGCCTTCCGATCCGTTCCAGATCATCTTTCATTTAGTTAGCATGAATATGTGTAATGGTGCGCAACATGCCTTTGTCATCAAAGCTTTTTATTAATGTAATGGACATTGCAGAGGTCATGGGTAGAGAATTTTTTCTAAAATTTAATTAAGGATGCCACTATCGTGTACCGTCAGCAATACAGTTCAACACATGGATACGTAATTTTTAGGAAACAAATTCAGCAATGAAAAAGAAAGATAGTAAATCATTTACTATTCATTATTATTTACTTATTCATTATTCATTCATATACCAGATAATATCGACGTTGTTTAAGTTGCTGTCACAAGAAGCACACATCGTTCAATTCGTCGTTATGCAGTGTCTTTATAATTGAATAGTTTAAGTGTTCTAAGGATATTGTTGCAGCACTCACCTTACAATCTGTATAAGTTAGAGAACTTCCAGGAACTGAAACCCAATGATTATATAATGGGCCATCAATTCTGTAAACGAATGGTTGTAAAGATGAGCGACGACAGTGACTCTGTTAACAAACTCTGGATGTCGGACTAAGTTTTTTAAAACCTTAAGAAATTTGGTAATAAAATTTTCGTTTTTGGGACAAAAGAATCCTACACAGCAATACCAATGCTGAGTACACAACAACAAGATTGCGATGTGCTATGCTATGTCATCGTAGGGCATAATAGACCATTATTTAAAAAAAACTAAAAAAAAAAATGAGGATTGTTTCTCGACAGTTTCATCTGATCAATACATCATCATTGTGAAAAAATTTGTAGGGCAAACACTACGGATATTTCCACCAATTATTGACAACGCTTGGTTTCAACAAGATAGAATATTATCACATACAGTTTGAATATCGATGACTACCGTACACCAACTGTTCGGCAACCGTTTAATTTCGAGAAATAATGACATTCCACAGTATTTCAGGTCTTCTTATTTGACGGTGTTCGATTTATTTTTGTCGGGTTACCTTAAAAGCAAAGTGTATAGTAGTCGACCTGCTATGATAAAAGAACTAAAAGCTAGGATCCGAACAGCAATTACTGAAATTCCTGTTGAAATGTAGTGTTCCACTAAGAGACTGTAGGAATCTCTGCAGAGATAGAAATTACCTACAAAATTTCTTCAAAAAATACATTTTGTGTTTGTGTATGTCATGTATTTTTTTCTACTTAAATGTTGTAAATAAATTTATTTAATATAAAGTTTTCGTAAGAATAATTAATTTTCAAAATTTCCTGTTTGACTGAATCATTCTGTATAATAAAAAATTTACACCGCTCGTATAATGTGGTTGATGCATAAGTAATGTACGTATAGTTGGTAACTTATGACATAAGAAACAATAAAGAAATGTTTAATAATTGGAAAAGTAGGAATTTTCCAGTAATAAAAAAAAATATTAAATTTAAAAAAAAATTTTTTACACTGTTTGATTATTTTTTACATCGTAATTTGTCTGATGCACTACCCATGACTATTTTGTAATTTTTTAATTTCAACAACCTCTTATATCGGATATCCTCAAGTATATCCTTCATATATTGTCCTAATCATTATTTATGTTTTAACTCGATGTAATTCTGTCTAGTTGAATTCATAGTGGTGGTTCTTTAATTTATGTTCCATCGGTCTTATCCTTTCTTTTGTAAGATTCTACCACAAACTTCTCTCTCTTTCAATTCATCTAAAATATCTTCATTTCTTACACTTAACATTCTCCTATAATACTACCATTCAAAGCATAGTATTATTATTATTTTTCCTAGCTTTTCTTTCACTCATGTTTCGCTACTATAATACATTGTGCTCTTTTGTTTTAATATTGAAGTAATTATATTTTTTTTTTGCTCTAATTAGTTGTTTTTGTTTTAGTTTGGCTCTTTTTTAATTTCAAATTGAATTTCCTCTCCTAAAAGTGAGTTGATACCATTTTCTTTTTTCAGCTTTTCATAGTTTCAAAAAAATAAACTCGTCATTGAATTACGAGTATAATATTTTTAGTTTTATGTCTGGTCTATTACTACTGTCGTAAATTTTTCTTTAGTTGTTCTACTGCTTCTTTCGAATACTAGTATAAGTATGAAGAAGATAGATTACATCATATTTCCCCTTTCTCAAATGCATCTTGTCTTTCCATATTTTCAACTCTTTACTCTCTATCTTAGTCTTTTAAAAATTAAAAATAACCTTTTTTATATTTTTCAATCCTGTTTTTCTTTTTTAATCATAAAAATTATGTTACTTTCTTCTATAATATTATGTTTGTTTTTAAGTTATATAAATGCTAAGAATTTAAATTTGTTTTCCTTCAATGAGTCTTCTGAAATTAATTTGAGGAATAAATTACTTCTCAAGTTCCTATACTTTTTCTGAAACTGAATTTGTCTTTATTAAATACTTTCTTTTCTTCTTGTTTTCCTCAGAAGTTTTCAAAACCAGTAATTTATTAGTATGAAATGTTAAATTTATAGGAAGGTAATTTTCACCATTATCGGTTCCTGCTCCTTTTATTCGCTGTTCAAAACAGCGAAATTACTATTTCTTTAAATACTATTATATAGTTGTATTTAATATTTATATAAATTCTTAATAGTTATTTTATAGATTTTTTATTACCTAATAATAAATTTTTCTTAGTTCGCATAAAAATAATGTAACAAAATCTTATTTTTTAATATTCAACAATAATCTCCTTTTAATCGACTTTGTCTATCTTTTATGTAAAGCCGAAAGTTTGTCTGTTTGTTCTTACATCATGGGAGAACCAACCGAACGATTGTTTTCAAATTTGCAGGATAAATTTATGTTATCCTAGGGAAGGTTCTAAGCCATTGACCGAGGTTCTAGACCCTTTGGGGAGCGAAGTTGTGAATTAAAGATAATCATTAAAGAAAAAAAGGTTAATCCTTTTTCTTCAGTATAATATTTACGTCACCACGACACCAGAAATAAGTTATGAGTCTTTAATCGTCAAAGGTGTGTGTTCTTTAGTTACCATAGTCACTACGAATTTGTCGTCCGAACATTGCGGAGGTCCAGGGGACGGAGTCCTCTGGCTATACGGAAATGACGTCGGAAGCGAGCTATGTGGGGTCCAGGGGAAAGGGCCCCGAGTTAGACGGTCGGTCCAGACCGGCTAGTATATACAATGTGTCCCAAAAGTCCCGTACCATACGGATATATACTGTTCAATATGGTTTCCTTATAAGTAAAAACATAATTGAAAACGGTCTCCCATGTTGTACAGAATGTTGATCACCAAGTCAGGCGTTAGAGATTGGTACACAGTTGTGATGCGCTCTCGCAGATGGTTTTATTCCCTGATCTTGACTATGTAAACTTGAGATTTTACATAACCCCACACGACACTATCCATTGGATTTAAAACTGGGGATCGTGGAACCCATTCCATTCGTTCCCTACGACTGATCCACTGGCGAAGGTGTTCATATAGGCAATCACGAACTTGTATACCATAGTGCGGGGGTGCACCGCCCTGCAAGAAGGGCATTCTGGTTTTCCAGAAGACAGAAAATTCAAATCAGGCAGTAATTCATTTCCTAACATTGCCAAGTAAGTTTTGCTGTTAACTGTTCCGTCAAAGAAGTAGGGGCCAATGAGCCGGGCCAAGGAGCTGATCATGTCATTACGTGATCAGCTCCTTGCTCTTTACTGTCGATAAACCACTAAGGTTTACTGTCGGACCAATACCGTAAGTTATGTTGGTTCTCTTCACCATTTACATAAAAATTGGCTTCTTCAGAGAACATAGTTTTAGACAAAAATGCTCGGTCCTCCTCCAACTGGGTCAAAAACCAATTGCACATTTCCATACGGCGATCAGGATCGTTTCTCACATGTGGTGTAACACATGTAACTTGTACGGATGATACTTGTTTTTTCGCAAAATCCTCCGTACTGTTGATCGAGAAACACCCACTTCCAAGATTGTTCGGCGAATTGATTTCTTCGGACTTACAGATACCTTCACCAAAAGCCTTTTCACTATCTCTTCTGAAGTGCTCGGACGTCCACATTTTTTAGCATCGGTAAAACTACCTGTAGCCTTGTACTTTTCTAGCAGTCTGCCAACCGTTATGTGCGACATTGGCTCCCGTTGAGGGTGCCTCACATTAAATTTATTTGCAACATTAAATTCATTTGAGAGAATCCTTCTTTTCTGCAAATGAGGATAATCTCTATCCGCTCTCCAGTGGTGAACATTTTTGAGTCCTGAAACTAGAAAACAGAGAAAAATTAGTATAATCGCTACGGTGCGGAACTTTTCAGACATCTTGAATATAAGATAAACACGTTGAAGTTTACTTTAATAAGTTATTTTTTCCGAAAATTGTAGTTAATTTTCAGTAAATTCTACACTCTTGCATTATTACCAAAATTATTGTGACGTTTATAAATGTAAATTGTTTCATGTATGTTTGTAATTTATTTTATAGCATGGAATTTAAAAAAAAAAACAAATATTTTACGATTTTAAACATTATTTCTTTTAAAATGTACGATTTTTAATGTAGAATAAAAATGATCTCTCACTGAATTCAATATCCTGTTTTTAAAGGGTAGACTTACTAAAAATTATGCATTTCAGCTGGTGCTATTTATTTAATCTTTTAATTTTTTTTAACCTTGCATAAACTTCATAACATTCCCATATATATATATATATATATATATATATATATATATATATATATATATATATATATTTAAAGATTGCATTATTATTTTTATTTTTTTTTTTGCTAATGAAAAAGAGAATTTCGAAAATTGCATCATTACAATGGTTCTAAACAAAGTTTCAATTCGATGAAGAGAGAGCTTTTAGTTCAAATTGGATAAGAGGGAGGTGTAGTAGAATATAACAAAAAGAAGTTAGTTGATGGAGCATACTAACTACTCACACTTTTAGAACGTACAATTAGATTAGACAACCAAGGCTAGTTAATTTAATAATAGATTGAGTTGTAGAAAATTTAAAGTATAATAAATACAATGATTATAATATATAAACTTGATAACTCATGATGAGGATTGTAAACAATATGTGTTGAAATTAAAAGAATACCTCAGTATGGAAAGGATTGGAAACTCTTTCAATTTAGCAAGTTGAAGTAAAAATTAAATGTTTAGTTGTACTTTTTTAAATTCCAATTTACATACTCGTAGTTAGCAAAAATGCTTTGAAATTGTAATTTTCAAATATTAATTGTAATTCTTTATTTTTATATTAATTTATGAATAATGTTGGATTGTAACGGAGGTAATCTTCACTGTTTATGTATGGAGTTCTTGATTAATTTTTTGATCAGTTTAGGATTTCCTTATAAAATTCTATCGGTTAATTAAGGTTTTAGGTGGTTTTCTTTCCAGTAGTCACGGCCATCTTAAATTTCTACTTTCGATTATTTATTATTTATTTATTTATATATATTTAAGTTATTATATATTTATTCATTTAAAAAAAATATGTTATATATTTTTTTTAAATATTTCAATAAATTATGATATATTATTTCAATATAATATATTTATTTATGGCTAGAAACAATATTTTAGTAAAATCGTTTTGATGGTGATTATAAAATAAATTACTATAATTATTCTAGAATTAACCGTAAAATTCATGTGAGTACATTTACTAGAAAACAAAATAATAACTTGCTATGATAAAAGTATTAAAAAACTGCTGGATACAACTAGACGGAAATAAATTCAAGTTGCCAGAACACCCAAAGTGTTCTGGTAACTTGAATTACATAGTAAAGTGTAAACTGAAAAAAACATGTTTTCAGTTTACACTTTACTATGTAAGTATTTTCAATATCATTTTTTTTTTAATTTAATTAATATTTATTAAATTTTTACTAATTTGAGATGCAGTTTTCTCAGTATTTTATTACTGGTATAACGATCTAAAAAAAGGTTGATTTATAATTTTAATTTTTAAATGTTGTTATTAAATTTCATCTAAGGTTTTCTTACAGCGTAATTGATTCAATGTTTAGTAAATGAACATGTTCATATAAACATACACTAGAAATTTTGAGATAAAAAAATATTAGACCTTGTTTCTTTTTTCTTTACGTCAGTATCGTTTCATTTATTTACTCACTTGAAATTGTTTCTCGGTGATAAATAAAATTAAAAAGATTTGGTTATTGGTCTCGTTCAAAACGTAGCTTAAAAGTCTCCATCAATTTAGCCTCAGTGGTCGAAATATGGGGGCGAAAAACTGTGAAAGAGTAAGAAGAAAACTATTCCTTTATTTTGATTTAGAACCTTTTGAAAAAGACCGCGACCCGGTCTGAGGGATCCCGGATTAGAGGCAGGCGCTAAAAAAGACCGACTCCCGCCCTCTGGGTGGTGCTGTCGGGAACGCTATAGCCGGGCCTGGCATGCCGCCAAGGGAATTAGAGGCAACTGGAACCCTCAAGGCCGCGTTATACGGGAACGTGGGTCCGACCTTGAAGGGAAGTAAGTCAATGAAAAAAAAAGTTGGTAAATAGTGTAAGATGATGATGAAAGGAATTCAGATATTTAGGAACAATATTTATATTCAAATAACATGGGATGAAGTATTACGAATGTAATAAATAAAGAGAAACTATTATTTAGTACCTGAACGGATAACGGTTGAGTGAAGGAATAAGGAATATTAATAAAATGAGGATCTTTTTTTTACATTCATTTTAAAAGTTATTTCTTATTGGTTAAAGACTTGGAGCTTCATCAAGAAAAATGTGTCAAAATTGCAGTCTTAAAATGAGTTCTTTTAAGAAACGTAGGGTTTCTCGGTTGCACCATGTTCCCAGTGAGATAATTAGCCACTGGATATCCATCCACTATCATCAGTCATATTCATGCTGATGACATTATTGATAGAGTACAGTAGAAGCAACTTAGTCAGTGTAGCAGAAATTATAGGAATGATTCTTAAGGAAGAGAAGGAACAGATAGATCTCTTTAAATATGTTTAGAATTGGAAGCGACGAGATCTCGTGGAATTAATGTTTTAGAAACAAAATCGTGGAGTGATGTGAGAGACGATGTACGCTGGAAAAATACTCGTAAAAAATTAAAATCGATTGCTTTATTCTATAGAAATAAAAATATGAGAAACTTGGTCTTACGTTTTATGGTTCTTTATGATTAATTATAATAGAAAATTGATGTACTCTTTTTAATTAATAAAAATTTAAGTTAACATAAAAAATAAAATAACAATGACAACACATAACTTATAAAAAATTAATAATATATTTGGATAAAACGATATCGAGTGTTAAATCTGTTTTGAATTGTAGTTAAATCATGCTATACAACTAATACTTAATTAATGGTTATTCATTAAGCACCGGTAGACAGAGAGAGAGAGAGTGAGTGAGCGAGAGAGAGAGAGACTTAACTTGTTCAGATTAGTCGTAAAATAAATAAATATTTTACTTGGTTGATATATTTTTTTATCTAATTTACCTTTTGAGGTGCTTCTGGTCATTTTGGTCTCGTCAGAGACTTTATGAAAAAATGCCGTCAGAAAATGTCATAACGAAAGAATTGATCTTTATTTTTCATACCTATATTAAACATTATGAAATAACAATGTTTATTATAATATATTATAATTATTTCATTATTATTACTGTGCAATATCTGTATAGCAGAGAGAGAGAGAGAGAGAGAGAGAGAGTGTGTGTGTGAGAGAGAGAGAGACATATTCTACTCTATTCATTTTTTAAACAGAAAATTAAAATTGATTTCGGTTTCTCACACAAAAGATATAAAATCAACTCTAAATAATAATCTATTGTAAAAACTTAACTAATAATTTAGTTTATCTTATATGTGATTTACGTTTTACTCTATCACTCTCTGGTACTCATTTTCTTCGGTCTTTCAACTTTCCATAGAACTGACAAATACTTTCTGCCAAGATGTCTTACATCTACCAGCTTTTTCGTCACGTTTCTTTGTTACGTGTTCATAAATAGTCTGTTATTATATATGATTGAAATTGGTATACAATTTTTATAATTATTATTTTTCTTCAGTGAACTCCTTTGCATTGTCTTTCGTTTTCTCGCACCAAAATGTCAGTTAACAACGCCGCCAATAATTTCACATTAAGATCATTTTCATTTGCTACCTACGATTTTACCTTGTAAATTATCTAAATTTATACAATAGGATAGAAATCTGCTTATCACATTTCATCAGAAATATATACACTAATCCATAACAAAAAGTAGCTTCTTTATCAAAATCTAGGAAACTTGTCTTCTTGAAAACTTCATAATCATTTCTTCCATCAAACGAAACCATTATATATAATCTCGTGAATTTTTCTATTAACATTTCGCATCCAAACTCACTAATCCATCTCCGCTACCATTAATTTACTTACTTCTTCATTTATTCCTAAACCTTTTCTTTAAATATATCGATTAACTTGCTGGGTAAATAACTTATACCATCTTTGCCCTCGTTTGATTTCGTGGACTTTGGAAATAACACAAACTAAGGGAATTGTATCTATTTCGCTCTTTTAATTGTTTGATCTATGTTTTTAACGTTTGTTTAAAAAGTTTCCTACGCATCCTATTATCTGATACCAAGATTCTGTTTGTTAAGCTTCGGAAAAGGACAAAATTAATCAATTATTAAAGTAACAATGTTGTTTTTTTTTAATCTAAATTTTTAAATTAATTCTCTTGCTAATAAATTTCATTAAAATCTTTTTACATGATCTTAACCAATATAAAAACTCATTTTATTACAAAAGAAATATATTTTTTATTCTCTGTAAGATAATTATTTAAATTAATACAATGTTGAATGTACAGTTTATGAAGGAAATAAAATTTATATTTTAGTGTTCTGGTACAATAAACCAGAAACAAACAGGCTATTCTAACAATTGTTTAGTTATTTTGTATTTATTTAATTTAGAGTTTCTCCTTATGGGGTTTGATATAGTGAAACAGTCGTTTGGTTAAAGGAAAATCGGAAAGACAGGGTGGTGGTTTAACTCGTCGGAACTGTGGAAATTGGAGGAAACGCTATGAACATTTTACTACAGTTTAGCTCAAGTACTATCGTATTACGAGTATGGATATTATTTTCATGTCCCATGCAATGTCTTTTAGTTGCCCGTAGAGGGGTTACAGTAATAGCAGTAGTAATAGTAGAACTAGGAATAGCAGTTGTTGCAATCGACTCAATTTCACAACCCTTCTTCAACAACCTTTGCAGTTCATT
Source organism: Lycorma delicatula (assembly GCF_047948215.1). Taxonomy (NCBI): domain Eukaryota; kingdom Metazoa; phylum Arthropoda; class Insecta; order Hemiptera; family Fulgoridae; genus Lycorma; species Lycorma delicatula. Next base: position 127,746,383 of record NC_134460.1, on the reverse strand, counting down.
TCATTGTTTCTATATGTACTGCGATAGTTTGCCTTCGCTAGTTACACGCCCACATTGTCTATAAATTTATGTTTGTGTTTGTGTGTGAATTGAATGTATAATCTCTCTGCATAACATATTTTAGTATCAGGTAATAGAATTTTATACCTAGTAAAAATAAAATTTGATTGTGCATGAATAAAGAATATTAAAAAAGTGAGTTGCAGACTATTTTAATTTAATTCGACATTGATATTTTTCTTTAGTACTAATAAGCATGCATTTGTTTAATTTTCTCAAATGTAAAAAAAGTTTAATCGAACAAAACAACTTCGTATCCAAACAATGCTTTTATTTGTAAAATAATAAATATAATTATTATTTACCGTGAAAAATAATAATCAACATTAATTATATAATATAGTGACATGAAGATGGAATTTTTTTAAAGAAGAAGTTATTTAAATAATTTCTTCATGTAAAATATTTAGTTATTTGATCATTCAAAATAATATATTTTCTTCCTAATACAAATTTTAATATGGCAATATGTCAAATGCTATAATTTTGATTATGATTTTACTCTCATAAAATTTTTTTTAGAATTGCTTGAAGGTTTTTCGTGGATAACTGCCTTCAGAGGATACCTTTTTCCATATTAATACAAAAATTTATTTTTACCGACTGAAAAATCATTGTCTTTAAATAAATATGTAAATTTCGATTTTTTTTCTTATATTCTCTTTTTTAATCTCCAGTAATTTTCTTTTAAATAATGGGTCATTATTGAAAATATTTTATTAGAAATAAGTGTAGTCCATAATTTTTAATAATTTGAGTTAAATAATAAGCTTAATGTCAAAGAATAGAAGTCTTTTAAGAAGGTTTTGGGGATATAAATTTTATTTATAAATTATCTTCTCTGACTTTTTATTTCTTCCATATGTCTTTTAACCAGGCTTCCATGAGTGTTTTTGTAGATATTTCCTTTGAGAGGATTCCTTTTATGACAATTTAAAGTTATAAAAGTATTTTTTACATACTGAACAAATCAATTTTATACATACATAATTTTTGTTATTCTTAATATTTATTTATTTTTCATTTTTAAATCTTTTGTTTCTTTTTTCTTATAAAAAGTAAAAATAAACTAATCTTTTAAATTTTAATTGTTTAGATTTCGTATGAAATAAATCTTAAAGAACATTCACTTATTTTTCCGGTGTTTTTCAAGCTTCTGTACATTTTATATAGCTTCTTTTTTAATATTGTATTCATCAAATAGCTTTCCAAAAACAAAAAGATTTACCCAATTGGAATGCAAAATATTATTGATTTATAAAGAATTTTAAATTTAATTAAATGCCTTTTTTAGGTTATTACCAGCTTTTCATATTTGCAGGTAAGTGACCTTCAAAGATATTCATCCTTTACAACGCTATCTTATTCTAAAAACTAATGAAACTACTCATTCATTAGCCGAGATGTTGGAGCTATTCTACGTGTATATTTTTAATCTACCTACAATAACTTTATAAATCTGTTGTAAGTATTTTCTGAACCATAAGGGTATCTGTAAACACCCACCGGGTTGGTCTAATGGTGAACTCGTCATCGCAAATCAGCTGATTTCGAAGTCAAACATTTTAAGGTTCAAATCCTAGTAAAGGCACTTTTATACATATATACTAGATCGTGGATACCGATGTTCTTTGTTGGTTGGATTACCACACATCTCAGAAATGGTCGACCTGAGGCTGTACAAGATTACACTTCATTTATATTCATAAATATCATCCTCATTCATACTCTGTAGTAATACCTTACGGTGGTTGCGGAGGTTAAACAGAAAAAGAGAACAACGATAAGAGAAACCTCATATTTTTTTTTTAGGTGTCATGTTGTCATCAATCTAGTTTGCAAAACAATACTAGCCGAAATGTAGCTGTTATATTTCGTAGCGTTGTCAAAATAAATTTAATAATTTTCCTTCACATTAACTACAAATTGCGTCCTTTTGCCAAAAAATAGAAAGTTATTAGGATGTTGAAATAGTGGGACACAGGATTATCTAAAATACTGCATCAGTATGTCAGGCCTGTGTTAATCGTAAAGTCAAACCATACGAAATTTCCCGTACAGAATATGTAATACATATTTGATTTTTTTTTCTCTTATATGACCAACGTTCAAGCATTTCTTCTGATGTCCATCCAAAGTTTTGCAACATTTTAATACAGCTTCATTTTTTCTTGTCTGCCAGTCTCATGTTTCTTACAGTAGTTTTTAGTATTCTCCATATTAATATGATTGCGATGTATAGATTATAAGCTGTCCCGTGACCTTGTTATTCTAATTATTTAGTTTACTTATTATTCATTTACATTCAGATATTTTAAATAGAATAATTTTATTTTCAGGTATTAATACAATTATCATATTTTATTTTATTTTTTATTTTTTATTATGATTATTATGAGTCAAATTAAAATTACTTTTGCATTCTAAATATCGTTTACTTTTTTTGTAGAATTTTTTGATGAATTAATCCACCACAGGAAGATTTGAACCTTGCCCAAAAAATTGCACGTCGATATATAGAAGCGAAATTTCTTAGAGTAAGAAAAAATTACATGCCTGATCGGGATTCGAACCCGGGACCCCTGGATGAAGTGTGACCGCTAGCATTCCACCATAGAGATCGGCAATTGCCGATATTTAATTTGTATTTTTGACATGTGAAATAATATGTTTTATTTTAACAATACACCTTACCTAAGCTTTAAATAAACTTTGGCTAGGATAACGTAAACGTATCCTGAAAACTTAAAAAAAAATCGGTCGTTTAGTGATACTGTAATGCTTTTGCAAACAAAAAACAAACACGCATTTATATAGAGTGATTCAGGAGGAAAAGTAAATCATTTGGCAACTGATTATAGAGGTTGACATAAAGTTGTTACAAAACTTACTCCGAAAACACTTTTTTATCGAATTACGGCTAGCAAAATATTTCGCCCGGATTTCAGATATGCCGGTAAAGGTGGTCATATTAAAATTTTTAAGACATTATATAAGGACTAAAATGTATGGTTTCATATGTTTTTTGACCTGAAAAATTGAATAAAACAGGTTTCAGAACTCCCATTGCATCAATTTTCTCAAAATTAAATTCTTTACACATTTTTATAATAAAATTTACGCATTTACTAGTCATTTAACAAAGTTATTGTACTTAAAACGTAAAAATAAACGTAAAAATATGTTTTTGTCACCGAACTTTTCTGTTTTACGTTGAATATCATGAAAACTACGGGAAATATAGTTCTGGGATCTGTTTTATTGAAATCATCAGGTTTATCCCTAATTAAACGCTTTAAAAATTTCAGTATGAAATCTGGGAGAGATTTTTCGCTCAGATTTTTTCTAGCGGTAACTCGATACCAAAGCGTTTTCGGTCATATGTTTGTATGAACTGTTTTCCTTATTTCAAGCTTTAGATTTAGTTCCCAATTTATTTACCTTTCCTTCTGAATCGCTCTATGTATTCGATTTAATATTCAACTTCTGATTATAACAACCACAAAATGTTGTTATTTCTAGGGTAGCTTTATAAATGAGAGAGAAAATTTTGATATTAGTTCGAGGTATGCAAATTTACTCACTGTTATTTAAGTTCATGACATTGCAATTTTCTGGTAGAAAAACAATTTTCCGAGTGCTGTTTGGGCACTGTTAGAATCAGTGGTTTTATATATATGCATTCTTATCTTATAAATAATACTTACCAATTTAATTACTTTGTTTTTATTTTTATACGTGTACATGCAATAACAATTGGTTTTAAAATTAAATTTGTTCGTTTATTTATTTTGTTTTTTAAGCAAATTTTATTTGATTTTTTAATTTATTCCCTACCTATTGATTGGAATATTTTGAATATCAGATACACAGGTTACTGTACGAAATGTTATCATCCTGTGGTCGTCGGTAACAGAAGCAAATATTACATAACGGAAAAATTTTAATTGAAGTTTATCGTATCTGACATACTGGTCAGTAATATGTATCATTGGTAGACAGGTACAACATTTGGTTTTATTATCGCATTTCAAAATTCCGTTTTATTTAATATTTCATACATAATGGCTGTATCCTTATCCTAATATATTATTTGTGAAATTTACTATATTATTATGTAAATAGTAATTATGTATTTTATGACATTAAAATATAATAATACGTATTAAGAAATCAAATTTCATTTAAATCATTCTTATTATTATCTTTTCTACTAAGTCTAGAGAAACTCAAAACGTTCAAATTTAATCCATTTATCTTGGTCAGAAAAAGTATGAAGTAAGACATTTTTGGGATTTTTCAAATAGTTAACCGAAAATTTCATCTATTTGTTTACCTAATCGTTTAAATTGTTATTACCAGTACTTTTGTTTAAACGACAAATCAATACCTGAAGAATTTTTATATTAGTTACTTCAAAATGTTAGTTATTTTATAAATATGGAACTTATTTAAATAACATTTCAGACCATTAAAATTATATTGGGTGGAAAATAAATTAGTTTTCAACATTTTTACAAGGTTAAGTTTTATAAGGATAATAGCTATAATTTCAGTGAGGTGCTCTACTTCACTGTGAACAGTGGGAGTAGTGGGATGGTCCACGTCCTCCTATGGGAGGCATCTGCTGCTAAGGTTGCAGAAAAGAAAAAACAAAAGAAACATCCGAAACGTTGCGACATGTAGGGCCAGGTAGGCAACCCTCTTGCCTAGGACATTCTAGCTCGTCTGCCTGCGAGAGCAGGGGAGTCGAGATGCTTCTAATGACGGCGGTGGAAGGGACCCTTGCGGTGTGAGAGGGTCCGAGTAAGGGGAAGGGCATAGAATCCAGGGTATGCGTAATGCATACCCTGGATTCTAGTTGGGTAGGAACGGTGACGGGTAGCCCTGCTGAGGGGGGGCATCTTGGCTTCCAGGAAGAGGGAGTTGGAGCGTCCTTGCAATCCAGGGGGTACCCCCTGGATTGGGCCAAACTAGGGGGGCAGACTGCTAACCCACCGGGTTGATCTAGTGGTGAACGCATCTTCCCAAATCAGCTGATTTGGAAGTCGAGAGTTCCAGCGTTCACGTTCTAGTAAAGTCAGTTATTTTTACACGGATTTGAATATTAGATCGTGGATACCGGTGTTCTTTGACAGTTGGGTTTCAATTAACCACATATCTCAGGAATGGTCTAACTGAGACTGTGAAAGATTACACTTCATTTACACTCTTACAAATCATCCTCATTCATCGTCTGAAATATTATCTGAACGGTAACTACCGGAAACAGCTAAACAGGGAAAAGAAAGGGAAGCAGGCTGCTGCCACGGCACCCTTAGACAACAGGGTTATGTCTACCAGGCGGGGACCGGTTGGCTTGGAGGTGTATAAAAAATAATAGCTTTAATTTTCCATTCGTAGTTTTGTAATCATTTCTATGCCGTAGCTGTTTGTGATTCAGTGAATTCCCAAATCGAAAATTCTCTGAAATGATATCGTATAAATAAATGAGCATTCTTCTATAATTTTGAATAATTCCCAATGTAAAAATTTCTTTAAAAATTATTTAATTAAAAGTAGGGGTAACATTTTATTCATAAAATCTTTGATTGTTACATTACTTGCTAATATATTTTTTGCATGCTTATATAAACAACCTTATATTTTCCTCTTGTGAAACACTCCTCACTTTTTCTAATAAGTGGAACATGGGATGCTTGTTATTTTGGGGATTTCTATGTCATTTTTAGAAGCTACTTGGGACTCAGTCCTTTGCAATCGTTACAGTTGTTGAAATTAAATACGTACATATTTTATCCGTTTTTTTATTATATAAATGAAAAGTGGTGCAAGTACATAAAATTACTTTCTACTTTAGTTCATGATTTCATTTCTTTATTTTTAGCAGTTGAAGAAAGAACTGCATGGCGGAATTTTGTTATTATGTAGAATATTTAAAAGAATTTCCTTTCCATTTTCGTGAATTAAGATTGAGAAAATTGTTAAGACAAAATATACAAAAACAAGCTATTTCTTGTTTTTTAACCTCCGGGACTACTGTTTGGTATTGCTTCATAGGATGAGATGAATGATAATTTTTTTAGCGTGTGAAAATGCCATACCTGACCGGGATTCGAACCCGTAACCTCCGGATGAAAGGCCGAGATGCTACCACTCGTGCAACGGAGGCCGGCAAACTTTGCCTTATTTACATTTATTTTGAATCACTTATCACTGAAACTTTTCATCGTTCAAAACTTATATGATTTCATTATAATATACTTAAAAATCTGTATAAAAAATGAACTGAATAATAATAATAATAATAATAATAATTGAATTATTTGTTTATTATTATTATTAATATTTATCTTTTGTTGCGACGTCGACGGTACGCCGTTGGTCAACAGCGTTGTAGTATATTTTAAAGCGAGGGTGGACTGTTTGTGTTCACAGAGATGAATGAACAACACCTTGTTGATTACTAAAGGATTGTTTAATTGTACGCCGTCTTGGCGGTTTAAAAGAATTTTGTAACATAACACTTGTAACTTATGATTTAACTTTAAAAAGAGCAAACATAAACTAAATAAAACTTAAAGTAATGTTCATCCGAACAAGAATTTAGAGAATCCATCCGGAGACGACCGCCTTGGGTCAGGTATGAGTGTAGACAGCGTAGAAGACGCTACGTACTGCACGTAGCCCCAACAATCACTGCGTACTGCTCCCCTATCATATGAGTGAGCAACGTACTGCTCCCTCGATCACTGTGATCGAGAGAGCAGCTTGTGACGTAGGGTGGCGTGATGGCCTGTTACCATATTTTTCTGTGGGCACCCTAACTCCCGCTAGGTTTCAGCACCCGACGGCAAGAGGAGGGTGAAAACGTAACATCTTTAATAAAAAAAAAGGAATTGAATAATAATAATAACTGAATTTTAAGTTTTATTTATTTATCATATGGTACTTAGATATCTTGCTGTATCAAAAATATTAAAATTAAATATACAAATAAAATATAATAATAAATGATTATGTAATATTTACATAGGTATAATTTCAAATTTCAATACAGCTACAAATTAACATCCGGTTTTTTTCAGTCATTCGACTACACATGAGAGTGATGATATAGATATTGTGGATCTTCCTTAAATGCTCGCAGTGTGCAGTACTTGGAAATGTCTGCCGAAGAATTTGCATCGGTGGCATCCTGGCAGGTCAAACTGACGACAGTGTTATGTTATAAAGTTTAGAGGGTTTAAAAGACGAACATTCGGTAAAGCCCATCAGGACTAGGAATAGAGGGGATAGTGTGGCGACCGGGATCACCACAAGGCGAGTGACTTCCCCTACGGGAGTCATGATGTGGTGGGCAGGTCTTAATTAGATGAGACCTGACAACCTGGTTAGCTGGCTAATGCAATCCAATAACAACTGGGATTGGTTTTCCAATTTTGCAAGCACCGTCCTCAAATCTAAAGAGGAAGAGGATAGGCATCACAGACGATAGGCGTGAAGATAGGGCAGGGAGGACAGTCCCACCCCGGAGGGCCCGTATGCTTAGGTATGCGGGTTCCGGTGATGGGGTGGGAACTCCTGGGGTTGCTTGAAAGGGATAAAGAAAAGACCGAGTCCCGGCCGGCGGTGTCGGTTCCTGGGGGCGCTTCGGTGCTTGCTGGGGCTGGCGCCGCCGGTTTGAGGCAGGCATAAAAGAGTAAAGACCGAGACCCGGTTCTCTGCGTGTGGGGGGGGACGGCATACCCGGACCTTCCCTTACGTGCGGAGTATTAGAGGCGGGCAGCAATAAGAAAAGATCCGGAACCGAACGGGCTGATCTACCGTGCCGAACGTACAGCCGGTGGGTGGGGAGGCCCCCTTAGAGTCACAAGGACACATCCCTGGGCCGTGTATACTTGAGTGGATGTCCGGCCCAGGGATGTAGTGGGGGAAAAAAAAAGGTCTTAATTAGATGTTCAACAGTTTGGAGTGGCTCACCACAGTCATAACCAGTCGTAGGTGACATACCCCATTTGCTCGTGAGGTATTTACTTATACCATTCCCAGTTCTTACCCGAATAAAATCTGTATCACACGGGCTTTAGTCTGTACCACAGACTAGAGCCAGGTACTTATAAATTATACCTCTCTCCATTGGCAGTTTTTTGTCTTCATAGTTATTTGTTATTAAAGATCTCTGTAAGTTTTTGGGTCAGTTCCTACGCAGTTTTCTGAAATTTCAATCCCCGATTAATTGATCCACCAATTGTCATGTTGATTGGTGCCAATGTGTTTGTGATCTATTTCCATAGTATTACCAGTGCATTCTGGCTCTTGAAGTGTGGTGCAGATGTGGTGCAGATTATCTAGTACTGGACGGGGATATAATTGAATTGTTGGAGAATGTATCAATAACTGTTCTTATAAATTTATTTAATTCAATTTCCAGCTTTCCAGTATGCTGGAACTAAACCATACAGGTGCACAGTACTCAGGTACCTTTTTGGTGATTTGCATTTTTTTAAAAAGAAAGTAGGTAAAAGTTACAAAATCAACTTTTTTAGTTTATATTGTAATATCCCATTTCGAATAATTTCCTACAAAATTCCTTAAAATATAGACTTAAATGCATCTAAAAAATTCATTATTATAGGGTTTCTTCTAATTAATTAAAGTTCAATTTTTATCTCTTGGAAAAAGCCTAGTCCATGTTTTCTTTAATATTAATAAACATAAAATCTACGTTCTCTCACCTGGGAAAAATCTGTGAGGTCTGGATTTTATAACAAAAATTTTGGACTTATCTTCTGAAATAAGATAAGGTTTGTATTTGGTAAATTTTATAGTTTTGGCCAACATTATTTATTTTTCTATTACAAAAAAAAAAATTATTTAAAATCTTATTTAACATTAAACATATTTTTTTCAGAGTTGATGCTTTGTTGATATATGATACATTCCACACTATTTGAGCTTTCAAATTTTTTCTAAACTTTTGTCTTGTATGAAAAACAGGTATAAGCATGCCAAAATAAAGACCTATTTTCTAGGTCTCTTGGAAAGTAGAAATACATCCTTTACGACGCTTAGAATAGATGCACCTAGAAGTAATATCTGATATTTTTTCAGAAGAATCCAAAAAGTATTTTTCAAAGCTTAGAACTAATTACTTAATTAAAACAGGTTATATTTGAACATTTTTTAAGATTTAATTTCGGGATAATTTTAAATCTTACAGTTTGAAAGAGGATGAATGCCATTTTTCCAGGAATCAGAAACCGTACCTGAAAATTCTATTATAGAAAATGTAGCTAAGAGTACAATGACTGTTAATAAATCTGTTGTAAAGGCTGAGATATTTTCTTATTGATAAAGGTTGTAATTCTGGGTTTTAAAATTATAAAAATCTTGTTTTCAAATATCTGTTTTTTTAATTTTATTGTTTTAAATTATTTACTACAATGCACACCAATAGTAATAGGGAAAGTTATTTATTGTAACTTTTAACTTATGAAAAGTTTTAGTTTGTAATCAGTTGTAAAAGTTTTACTGACATAAAACTTCTTAACTAACTCATTGCTCACTTTGTTTTAGTTTGTATGAACTAAACTTTTAACCTTTTCCCATCACAATGCTCCGCGCTTCTTAGCGCTCCGCAAAAATAGTTGGTATCTGATTGCCTCTCTTCATAGTCTTATGCTACCCTCTTGTGAAAAAATTTTCAAAAAATTACAGTATATTAACGAGATTTAACAGATTCTGACAAAAAAAAAACCTTACGATTGGATATTTTTTATGCCTGTAACAACAAAAAAATTGAAACCGTACAAAAATTACGATAATTTAATTGCAGAATTTTTTTTGCGCATTTCTACCGCGTTTTTTATTAGCGAAATTTTTTTTTTTTTGATTTGTGTTTATGAAACATAGTTTGCTGATTAAAAAAAAAATACTTTCAAGCAAATCGGTTGAAAGTTGGGCAAAATATGATGAAAAACCCGTGTCATAAATTACAGATTAATTAGCATATCAGTTTCGAGAAATTTTTATAGTTATTTATTTTTTCTTAGCGTTACATATAATGTAAAATTTATTTTAAAAATTATAAGACTTCCTTAGAGCATTTATTACGTAAAAAAACTTTTTTTACAACAGAGTATTGCTGTTACACGCCACGGGGGGGGGGGGGCAATAGAGTTCATGAAACGCATAATAATTACCCCAGTAATTACAAGCTATTCGGTACAAACAACAGTTATTTTTTATGTTACTATGTATATAAAATCGTAATATATATTATATATATATGTAATATATAAAATAAGAAATTACGAGCGCGCACTAGTTTTTACACCAACATATAAATCGCAATATGGGAGATTCCCCAAAAAAACAAAAGAATGAAATAGATGAAAAATAATAAATAACCTAAACAAATAAAATGAAGTAATAAATTTATAAATAAAAAGCTCTTACCCCTAGTTGGTGATATTTTGGCGTGTGTGATACACGAGAAAGCATCCATCTAAACAGAGTGGTACCTCACAAGCCACACACCTCCAGACTGATGTTACGCGAATGCCGTTTGCCGAGCACACAACGCATTGTCTAAAACTGTTTGTTCCCTCACGTTTAGGAAAATGTCTTGCTTCACAACTTTCAAGACGTAAAAATTCACGATTTCTTACATAAGATCCTCGTGCAGAAAATCTCGTAGGAGATGATGAAACAAGCCCTTTCAAAACCTCATTTCGAAACCATCAGAAGGATTGGTTCTTCTCCATCTTATTGCCGTATTATTTATTATTTATTGTAAGCCGTATAAGCATTGACAAGAAGCATATCAAAAATGTGGAAAAAGAGCATGTCAAAAATGTGGAAAAAAAGTTTTTTCGTCCATTTTGTCATGCGCCTATGTAAGTAATAGCTTGAAGACAGAAGATAAGATTGATCAACAGCCCCCATATAATTATTGTAATCTACAATCATTACAGGTGTCACGACATTTTCTGTACCGTGAATTGTTACACTGTATTTACCCTCTTCAGCAGGCCCATGAATAGAAGACAGAAGTGTTACCATTCGCTTGTCATTGAATAGAATACAAGATATTCCATCCAGTGTCGTACGACAGGCTAACCGGTGTCTGGTCAAACCTAATTGTTTACGTCTGTTTCGTGTGAATTCAGCTGGCATTCCAGCACGATTGGATCGAGCTGTTCCACAAGCTAGAATTCCCACATCTTTCAGTCGTCGATATAATTGCAGGGATGAAAAAAAATTTTCCATATACAAATGATATCCACAATTTTCATAACCTGCAATTAGATCGATAACTGTACGTTCAGTAATTTTTTCGTTTACATTTTGTTCCTCTCGTTGTCTCCCGAGATATACATTCATATCGAATGTGTACCCAGAATTATCGAAAAGTCTGTAAACCTTTATCCCAAAGCGCTTTCGTTTACTAGGTATATACTGCCGAAACAAGACTCTACCCTTGTAGGCGCATAAAACCTCATCAACTACAATTTGTTGTCGTGGATTACAGAGTTCACGAGATTTCTGACGAGCAATTTAAAATATTTCGCGTACTCTCCAGAGACGGTCATAGTTACCAGTTTGCATTTCTGATTCTATCGGTGGATCCTGGTTAGTGAAGTGTAAATACTTCAAAATATGAAGAAAGACAGTTCTCGGTAATGTATTCCCAAACCAAGCGAAATGGGAAACCTCGTCAGTCGACCAGTATTCTTGTAAAGTGTGTCTTACAGTATGACCCATTTCCAGGATGATTGCAAAGAAACGTTTCATCTGGGCAAGACTAACATCACCTTGAATTCTGTCCTTAGGTAATGGCCTATCAGGTCTACGGCTTTGAAAATACAAATTAGTTTGTGATGTTACTTTTTCAAGGATAGCCCCAAAAAACAACATAGATACGGCAAACGGCGTCTGCCCATGAATACGGGGATCAGGAATATATTCAGGCACATTGTGTAAATTCCTACGACGCTTCTTAGGCCGACCTCTCTTATGAGGAGCGGATTTAGCCAAAAGGTCGGGATTCTTTACAAATGCACCTGGTTCCGGAGCCGTAAAAGGCAAACTGTTTAGTGTGTCATATTTACACCTATCAGTACAAACTAACCAGGGATTTACAAGAACCAGCAGACGACCTTCCAACTCGTAACCTTCGTCATCTGTAACTGTTTCGTCATTTTGGGCCCGGTCAGTTGGATTTTCTTGTAACTCCGCCGTGTCAAGTTCCTCATCTGGAGAGGAAATTCAACAGCTGGTTGCATTTCAACATCCAACTGCACTGGAGAACGATAATGGATTTCATGAAATATATTACCGTTTCCTTCAGCATGTGGATGTAGAACTGAACCGGCTACATTTATTTTCTGTTCCGTGTCAGTATCACTAATCGAATGACCTGGATCATCATCGTCGCTACTAAAATTCAGGAGATGCGGTTCCGAAAAATCGTTACTCCTAATTTCAGTATTTTTGATGTCATCCAAGCCCTCAAGGTCGTCACTGTCATTTTCGTCATAATCTGAAAGTTCTTCGTCAAGAGCAAACCTAATCTGTTCGTCATTCATTGTCTCGATAAAAAAAAAATTACGGCAAATAAAAAAAAATCACAAATTTAAAAAAAAACGCCCAATATGTGAAAAAAATCGCACTGAATAAAAAAAAACCGATGTAATTTTGAAAAAAATAATGAAATAATATATTACCAACGGAACGCCGGTTTGCGATAGTAAGTTACTTACTGCAGTTCACTCGTACTCACTCACACAATAAAGTAACATATGTTAGTATAAAGAAAGAGATTCAGTAAAAACTACGTTTTATAAAAATCCCCTCCACTTAAAAGGCTATTCGGATTGACAAAAAACTATTTTTACTGTATACTGTTATTCATTACGAATCGGTATGTGTTTCATTGATGCCGATATCTTTTGTCAGAAAAGATTTATTAGGCCTCAAATAAAAGTGACACATTTATGACCACAAATTCCTTTTTTTTTTGTGTGTGCCGTATAACATAACTTATTATGTGTTTCAATACATCGTTATGTTGCTGATATAATAAGCTAGTTTTGTAAATAATAAATAAATCCGTAACCCTCATAGCAATTATAATACACCAGTCACACACACACACACAAGCACATTTCTGAGAAAAAAATGGTCATATTCTTTCTTGTCCAAATAAAACATTTTAATTCGTATAACTATAGTTCAAATTGTATAATAAAACTGATTTCTTTGTGAATATAAAAAAATATAACCGACTTAGATCCCATATAAAATGTTTTTGTAACAGCGTTTTAAAACTGTCACCGGACAGAGCCACTTTACTGGCTTCCTGATCTGAAAAGGTTAAAATCAACACTTCACACTAGTGTATATCAAATAGAAAATTACACACACAAATCTTTTGGTTGAAATAAAAATTGTATAAATTTCTCGTAAGTATACAAATTTTATTTCCAAAGTTTTAATTTTATATATATTTATAAAAATCTTGGTGTCATATATTTATAATATTCTTAAAATTAGTACATACAGAATATTTCCTTATAAAATATGTATACAACTTTTATATATTCATTTAGTATTGAAGTATCATTAACGAAATATTTTTGTTTATCGTATTTTTTTATTATCTCTCAGAATTACTGAACTAAGTATAAATAATTTAACTAAATATTAATATATTTTTAATAATATTCCAGTTTTTTAATAATTTTACGTAATGTGGCAATTAACTAATATTTCTCAAAAACAGTATGAAAAAATAAAAGAAAAGAAATAGTACGTAATAGATAAAAAAGTTTTATACCTCTAGTTTACGGAAAATCCGTTTTTTATGGTATTTTAGTGCAAACTTACATTGTACTGTACACTCATAAATTAACTCATAAAGGTACTCATAAGTTAACGCTGTTAACCTTCGGTTAAAAGAAATTTATACATAAAAAATTCTCATTTATGACTGTTGTCGTATGCTTTACCGTAGCTTTTCTTTCCATTTTTATTTCCATTAATATTGCTTCATTGAGTCTGGTGATTGGTCTATAGACAATTTGGTGATTTTATTGATAATTTCCTTAAACAATACAATTCTGAAGTTGAGTGAAGATCTCCTTAACAAAGAATAAACCTGTTCTACGCTTTTTTTTTGAATGCATCAATTCCCCCCCCCCCCGCCTTAACCGGAACCGGACATACAACTAAGCATTAACACAGCTCCAGGGGGTGCCTTTGCTTCAAACTGCTTTCAGACAGCCAGGACTCGGTCTTTTGTTGAGCCACAAAGGAGTATATATTGAAATATATTTCGTTTGAAAGAGATATTTTATGATATTTATTTATTAATCTCTTTCTATTTTAAAAATAAGATTTTTTATAGTTTGATTATTGAATGGTTTTAACAATTTCTTTTAACTTTTTTTTCAGGTAAGATTTATATTCTTCTTCTTGCAGTAAAAGGAAGGTTCTAATCATATAGCTGTCCTAGTTAGGCCGTAGTCTTTCAGAAGATAAAGTAATTCCGATGCCTGCTGTTGAAGTAAGTGGCATTATAAGTAATCATAGAGTTTAGATATTTCATGTTTTTTTTCCTGTTTTATTTAATATTATGAATTATTATTTTTGTATCTGTTTTGTTTTTTTTGTAATATTTCTGTTCTGGGAGAACTTAATTCTACATTGATATTTATTATGGTGATAAAAAAACTGAAATTTCTGATTTTGTTTATAGAGAAACAATTCACAACACGTTCATTCTTAATAACTAAGAATTTATTAATTTCTTAATAATATAAGAAAGTAATTAGTGGTTAATCATTTTTTATATTCAATTTTTAAAAGCTGATTTTTAAACCAATTGCAGTAATTCAAACAAACGGATAGAGCACCCAACGCTGTTTAATTTCAGTATAAGAAAACCGATTTATTAAAAAATCATTTGACAATTATTTCTGTTGACTACGTCATACTCGTACTCGTAACTTCTTGAAAATTTTCAGTTACTCTGGAACGATGAATTACTAAGAATAAAACATGCAGTTATATCTAGGACCATTTTGTAATTATATAATTACGAAGCTTTCTTAACGAAACTATTATAAATAATAATAAGTTACGTTAAAGTTGCGTTTAAAAATCATAGTAGAAGAATATACACTTGGATAAAGCCAGGCAATACTGCAAGGTATCAGATAGATTATATCATGGTTAAGCAAAGATTTAGAAATCAACTCGTTGACTGCAAAACTTACCCTAGAGCAGACATTGATAGCGACCATAATTTGGTGATAATGAAATGTAGATTGGGGTTTAAAAACCTGAAGAAAAGGTGTCAGATGAATAGGTGGAATTTATAGAAGCTTGAGGAAGAGGAGGTAAAGAAGATTTTTGAGGAGGACATCGCAAGAGATCTGAGTAAAAAAGATAAGGTAGAAAATGTAGAAGAAGAATGGGAGAATGTTAAAAAGGAAATTTTTAAATCAGCAGAAGCAAACTTAGGTGGAATAAAGAGAACTGGTAGAAAACCTTGGGTTTCAGACGATATATTGCAGCTGATGGATGAACGTAGAAAATATAAGAATGCTAGTGATGAAGAAAGTAAAAGGAACTATCGGCAATTAAGAAATGCTATAAACAGGAAGTGCAAACTGGCGAAAGAAGAGTGGATTAAAGAAAAGTGTTTAGAAGTGGAAAGAGAAATGAACATTAGTGATGATCGTATAAAAGGAACTATCGGCAATTAAGAAATGCTATAAACAGGAAGTGCAAACTGGCGAAAGAAGAGTGGATTAAAGAAAAGTGTTTAGAAGTGGAAAGAGAAATGAACATTGGTAAAATAGATGGAGCATACAGAAAAGATAAGGAAAATTTTGGGGTACATTAATTAAAATCTAATAATGTGTTAAACAAAGATGGTACACCAATATATAATTCGAAAGGTAAAGTCGATAGATGGGTGGTAAATATTGAAGTTATACGGAGGAAATGAATTAGAAAATGGTGTTATAGAGGAAGAAGAGGAAGTTGAGGAGGATGAAATGGGAGAAACAATACTGAGATCTGAATTTAAGAGAGCATTAAAAGATTTAAATGGCAGAAAGGCTCCTGGAATAGACGGAATACCTGTCGAATTACTGCGCAGTGCAGGTGAGGAAGCGATTGATAGATTATACCAACTGGTGTGTAATATTTATGAAAAAGGGGAATTTCCGTCAGACTTCAAAAAAAGTGTTGTAGTAATGATACCAAAGAAAGCAGGGGCAGATAAATGTGAAGAATACAGAACAATTAGTTTAACTAGTCATGCATCAAAAATCTTAACTAGAATTCTATACAGAAGAATTGAGAGGAGAGTGGAGGAAGTGTTAGGAGAAGACCAATTTGGTTTCAGGAAAAGTATAGGGACAAGGGAAGCAATTTTAGACCTCAGATTAATAGTAGAAGGAAGATTAAAGAAAAACAAACCAACATACTTGGCGTTTATAGACCTAGAAAAGGCATTCGATAACGTAGACTGGAATAAAATGTTCAGCATTAAAAAAAATTAGGGTTCAAATACAGAGATAGAAGAACAATTGCTAACATGTACAGTAACCAAACAGCAACAGTAATAATTGAAGAACATAAGAAAGAAGCCGTAATAAGAAAGGGAGTTTCTTCAATATAGTGAGAAATAATTAATAAATTTGTATTATACAGCATAAATAATTTTATCCAGAACGTAAATTTCTGAATAGGGTTGAATAATTCGATTTATTATAGAAGTTATACAAAAAAATGATCCAAAACTTATATTTAAATAATTTTTTAGATTACATATTCGATAAACAAGAAAAGAAATATATAATCAACAACTGTATAAATATATACATACACATTTATTGTAATGTTGAAATACTTATTCGCATTTGTACAACGTTCATTATTTAAATGAAAAATGGAATTAATTAGAAAAGTAATTTTAAATGTTTAATTATAAAGGAACAGCCAATTACACCACTTTGAAAATGAGCAAAAATAAATAAATAATTTAATTTCTATTCATGTCGATTTTAAATAATCATCGAAATCAATAACTAACATGTATATCACCTGTTAATTTATTTGACTTTCAAGTTGCAACTAACTTATTCCAATTTTTTTTTTATAACATTATAATAAGTACGTTTGTGTACTGCTGTATTCTTCAAGTTCCACTCATATACGTCAAAAACATCAGAACGCCTTCTCTTCATTATTTGTGACGTGATTTGTAATCCTTATAGATTTAATTTTTAATATAAGAAGATATTTTTGATTATAATGAGAACTGTTGTCAGTGAATATTACTCAGACTGTTTATTGTAAAGGGGATAATCAGTTTTTTTTTATAAAACATTTAAAATTTTAAAAAGTTCGACACGAATTGTTTCTGCTCTTTAAAATTATCTAATTTACATTCTGTACTGCAAAAAACAATGATTAATACAGGTCAAATATTTTAAACAGATACAATTAAAAGCACAGCTACTTTATTTCAATGCATAAAAATTAAATTTATACTCTAAAGAAAGTTTTTTGTTACGATCACAATCAAAGCTGAATACTAAACTTAATTTAGTATTTGTTCCAATTTAATAATTACTGTAATTTTAACTAAATTTATATCATCGAGATAAGAAAGTTCACAGCACGTGTAATTGTTTGTCTAGTGTTTATAATTCTTCTTCACCTGGAAAAAACATATTAGACGATATGACTTAAAAAATACATTTGACCATCTATTTTTATTTCGGATGATCTTTTCCCATTTGTTTATTCCAGTAATTCCTAATTGGTTAAAACCTAATCATTCAGTCTTATTCCTGTTTTATTTGTAGCTTTATTTTCAACTGACCTTCGTAAATATTTCCTTCGTCAGCTGTACATCATTGTTTCGTCATATCAATGTTCAGACGTGTTATTTTCTTTTCAAGACAAAACTATCTGTTGTTTTTTCCTTATTCTTTGAGCTCCAGAGTTTTCCTCATATTGATCTGAGAATCTTTGTAAATAATAGACTCTAATTAGGATTTTTATTAATTAGTATTTTATTTAAGTTTGAAGTATTGTCATCAACAGACAATTTTTTTATTCAAAGTTAAATTTTTTTTTTAACAAATTTTAAGAACATAGATTAGACAATTTTTTTTGGACTTATTAGTTGATAAATTACTCCTAATAGCAAACAGAACAGTAATAATGTAACATTGATCGTAACTAAATTATTCATTTAACAAATAGTACTAGATCTAAAGCAAAAAAGAAGCGATAAAACAACCTGTAATAATAAAAGAAGCGATGAGATAATAATGTCATGGATTTTCTTTGAATAAAATAACAGAATATTTAAATTCATTATGAAGTACAAAGTATACTACCGAATTAGGGAATTTTTTTTTTTTTAGTATTACGTGTTCATAAATGCATCATGTAATTAATATTTAATCGGATCGTTCTGCTTTCCCGTGTTAATTATTTGTTGACTGCATTATTCGTTGTCGAAAACGGACGTTCGTAAACATATTCTTCTGTATGTTAAGTTACACACATATATATATATAAATGTATGTTTTCATATACACATGAATTTATGTATATATGTATGTGTACTACAAGTCAGAATATTAATATCACTAGTGAAACTGCTGCTCGTTTTTCAGTTGCTGAAAATAAACGACTTATATTTATGTATTAATACGTGCTAAATGCACATGGCTCTTGATTTATCGAAAGCCTTGTGATTTATGCGCTATCCCCCTACAATATACACAATACAATGCCTGTATTACATTGAACAAACTTATCACCATATTGTTGTTGTGTTAACTTAACGTACATGCCTATATATTCAAATACATGCGTACGTACGGACACTTATACATACCTGTTTTAAATGAACAACCATTACTGTTGTGTCGTGTTAAGCAGTACCATGCTGTTGGCTTACTGTTTTAAGTTCATTTGTTGATTTTTCTTTACTAATCTCTTTGTTAGTAGAATTATTAATTATTCTTTTTCATCTATTTAATTAGTTACTGAATTATTAGTTTGAACTATGCATACTAGAAATTGCTGTATATATATATATATATATATATATATATATATATATATATATATATAAATATAAAGTCATCAAAAGAGTAGACAGACTTAGATCAGGAACAATTTTATATGCAATTAAATCTACTAATAAAGAACAAATTTAAGAAATATTGGTCTTCAAAAAATTTACGTAGGTTTTAACATTTTATATTAGTCATAATCAAACCCAGTTATAACTTTTTATAACTGAGTTATAAAACATCATGAATCTTTATTCACGATGTGCTAGGTTTTTTAACATTAGTAAGATTAAATATAAATAATACATAATAAAAATAATAACTGAATCGTGGAAACTCTTCCTTAATAAAAACATGGCTTAAAAAAAGTGAAATTTTGAAAATTTAGCTCAAAATTAAGATGTAAAATCACATCAAAGGTAAATATTATATTAACTAGTATCAATACAATCATTTTCAATGTGAAATATTTTTAGAACAATGGTAATATACATAAAAATAAATTTAATAAAAAGACAACTAACTATTATAAAAAAAAAAATTGTTAGAAATAGTTTATTGGTTATTTAAATTAATTCACTTACATTAAATATCGTCAAGTGAGCTTTAATATTTATTATTCTTCATAAACGGTAGTTTTTCATTAGTTCTGAAAACTGTTGTAACACTCAGATCATTTAAAACTTCTAATAGAGATTCATTTATCTTTTTAAATTTATTTATCAGACTGTATAGTCTTTCAAAAATACTAAAAAAATGTAAAAGTTAAATTTACAAATTTTTTACCAATGGCTTTTATTTCCTGAGATTAATCGGATAATAATATTGCCGCGGGTACGTGGTTCGACCAGAATATTGAGAGACTAACAAACTAAATATTTCTTACAAATACAATTTATTACTTTACCAACATATAAAATCAAATAAATAATAATCACAACAGCAATAAAGATATATTTAATAAATAAATATAACATAAAAAATAGTAAATCAACTAAAAGACAAGATTTTTTTAATGACAGTTAAATTATCAAAACCGGAATACAATCCAATATATTAAAAACGTTAAATTGACTGATAGGAATTAATATTGCGTTAACAAGATAACAATAAAACGTCTGAAATTCATACGATTCACTTTCAGAAAATATTATTATTTTTGCTGTTTGCAAACAAACTACGCTACACTTTATGAATGAATATAATTCTGTCACTCTACTGTTTACCAACTCACCGAACAACTCCCTGCATTCACTCATTGTCTACACCGAAATACTCGTGACGTACTCTTCAACCGTTGTTAACAAATACTTACTGATATCGCTCTCACCGCAATCGCATTGAACTCGGGCTTGCGAAACTATTCACTGCTATCGCTTGTTATCCCAAATTCGTCGAACACGGCCTAGCAGAACTACTCATTGTTTCCGCTGTTCCCTGGCAGTACTTATTGCCTCTGGTCTGTAGAACCAGTACCTGCCTCATCCCTTTAATTGTTGAAGCGTAATAATTTTCATCGTCCGCGCCCATATGTTTTTTTATAAATTCTAGTCCCAGTCTGGTAACTCTTCTGATTGAGCAACAGCTTTTGGAGATGCCATTGTTTGCATTTCAAAGAACAAATTGTTAAACGGACCTGGTTTTCTGAGAAAGAATCCCTTTTAGTTCCTTTTGGATTCTTCTTTTCATAATTATTTTCTCTTTCTTTCTGTTTAACTAGAAGAAATCCGTTACCCTGGCTCACTATATTTGTCCTGTTACAGTATATTATATAATAGTGATATATATATATATATATATAAAATGGTAAAATAGAAAGAATACAAGAAATATAGTTTTATTTTAAATATTCAAACACTCATTTTCTTTGTTAGGATAAATAAATTTTACTGTGTTTCAAAGATTATGTAATTTAATATAACTTTATTAATATATTTGCAATTAATTATTACCAGTTTCTAATTCGGTATTTAAGTTTAGTATTGACGCAATCCATTAGCTTAGCTTAGTTATGCAGCTAATCTCTAATAGCATAATTTTGCTTAGGCACTATGATTACATAATAATCTCTCATCGTCCTTACTTAATTCACTAATACATTAAATATGTTTTTGTCTAGGTAAGATTTTTATTCTTTGCATTGTATTTAATTTAATTTAACTTTTTTTTGCAAATATTTTTATATTTAATTTTTAAAAATTTAGTATGTATTATAAGGAAATTGATATATATATATATAGTTCTTAAACTATTCATCCTCACAAGGTATTTTTTAATTAAATCATATAAATCAAAACGAAACATTATTATTTTGAAACTCGGTTGAAATTAAAGAGTGTTTTGGTTAGGATTTACTTATAAATGATGATAACAAGCAAATCCCTCTACGTTATTAGCATTTTGAAATATTTGTTTGCGTTTTTAGACAAATGAATATCAGATTGAACGAAGTGAAGATAGTCCAAAAGTTAAGCATTTGTTTGCAGTTTTTGTGTTACTTTTTATTAACGTTATAACAATGGAATTTTTATAGAAATTTAAAAGATGAATACTGATGATTTTTATTTTTCTGTCTTCTAGTATTACCAAGGAATTTTTATTGATAATTGGAATATTTTAGTTGTTTACCTTATCTATAAGACTTCATAACGATCAGCAGTTATTAATAGCCCATGATACTTCTGCATTTCTCTTTACTTCAGTGGCTTTTCTAGAGTTACGTCCATTAAAATTGGATTTTTATAAGTGAAAATGGTAACCAACATTGATCATGCATGATGATGAATAAATTTTGTCTTAATTTTATCTCAAATTGTGGATGAAAATAAACAATCATTATTCCACAAATTAAAAATTTTAACACAATCATATTCAAGGTAGTTAACGTAATATAGACTTTTAAAAACGCGATAAATAGAGGACTCAACACACCTGTTTTTTAGTTTTTTTTTGTTTAACCTCCGGTACCACCGTAAGACATTGTTTCAGAGGATGAGATGAATGATTTGAAATGTGAGTTAAAACGCCATGTCTAACCGGGATTTGAACCCGGAACCTCCGGATGAAAGGCCGAGGCGCTACCACATGCTCCACAGAGGCTGGCAGCACGCGTAAAAAAGCAGCACGTATAAAACCACAGCAATGTAAAATTTACCTAGTAAAAAAAATGCTAGTAACACTGGAACATGGACACGAAGAATGATACCGCAATTATAGCTGTGGTTGAGGAGAGGTCATGGTGATATGAGTTATTATGTTGCACAGCTTCTCTCCGGCCATGGAGAATTTGGTGAACATTTACACTGATCTGATGGCCTGATAAATTCACCTTGCAATACATTTTATGAATGTGACAGATGGATCGGATGTAAAGTGAGAGCAGGTCTTGGATGGATAACGCCCGAAAACCACTGTAAACTATGTGATATAAGGGGAGGTAGAATGAAATGAAATGACGGTTTGGCCACGGAAATTTTTCAGAGGAAAAAAATAGAGTTTCGTGACTGGAGCAGGGAATAGCTAGTATAAAAATAAAGGAAGAGAATGACCGAGACCCGGGTACTAGGGGGGGATCTGGGAACTGCATAGCCGGGCCCGGTTGCTCCGCCACCGTGATTTGAGGCAGGCGAATGAGGTGAATAATCATCCGCCCCCTGGGTTGAGTATTGCTTGAATGCCAATCAGACCCAGGGAAGCAGGGAAAAAAGTAAAAAAAAAAATACCTGTAATAATATTTGTTAACACAATCTTAAAATAACTGCACGAAATAATTAGAAATAAACGTTATTAAATAAACGATATTCAAAACAAACAACAAAAATAAGTAATATTTATATGCGTAAACAAGTATACAAAAAAAGATATTTCATAAATTAAACGAATCTGTAGAAAATACAGTATTAAAAACTAAAATTAAAAAAAAAAAATTATAAAATATAATAAAAAAATCATTTACAGAACTCTACAGCCAAACAAAATACTCCAGGAATACGTAAACTGAACAGATTGGTCTGTATGAAGAGTTCTAAAGAATAAACAGGACGAATTTTTACTTCCTTGCACAAAGTAAAGGAAATAATGTAACTGCAAAAAATTTCGGTTTTCAGATTTCAACAGAAATATTCATTTTGACTATCAGTGAATCCATTTTGACTAGTTTCGGCGTGACATCTGTACGTACATACGTATGTATATCGCATAACTCAAAATTAGCCGATTAGCCGTAGTATGTTGAAGTTTTGGATTTAGAACTGTTGTAACATCTTGTTGCGTACCTCCCCTTTAGATTCCAATCGACAGGGCCAAATATATATAAAAATATTTTGTGACTGAAAAATCAGTCAGATTTCTAAATAAATTTGGATTTTGGACTTAACTGCAGTAATAAGCCCTCATTAAGAGCTTTTCAACGATATTCATAAGTGGTTCCAGAATTATAGCCAAATAAAATTTATATTAATGAAATATTTGGATCTTACAAGGGGCACATCGGTTTGAATCGTAACTTCATATACATATATTTTTATTTAACTTTTTTTTATTTTAAGTATATTGATTTATTAATAATTATTAACCTCTGATTGAAAAAAACGTTTTAGCAATAAATAATAATTCAATAATATCAATACAAAAAAACATGAAAAAATATAAAAGTTATTAGTGAAATAAAACTTTATGTACTTTTCTTTTTAATTCAAAATTTTTTACAATTATTAAGAAATCAATATATTTAAATTAAAATAACAAAATAAGGAAATGAAATCGGATTCAAACCGATGTGCCTTCCCCTTGTAAGATCCAAATATTTCATTAATTAAAAATTTATTTGGCTATAACTCTGGAACCAATGAAATAAGTATCACTATGATATTTTGTTGAAAAGCTGTCAATGAGAGCTTATTACTGGAATTAAGAAAAAGTTCAAATTACATTTTTTTTTTGATTTTGACCTTTTTTGAACTTTTTGTTCAATCGATTGCAATCAAAAGGGAGAAGTGTAAAACTAGATGTTACAACAGTCCTAAATCCAAAATTTCAACATTCTACTGCTAATCGTTTTTGAATTATGCGATATACATACGTACGTTCATAGAGAGGTCACGCCGAAGCTAGTCAAAATGGATTCAAGGATAGTCAAAATGGATATTTCCGTTGAAATCTGAACCGAAATCTCATGCGATTACAATACTTCCTTTACTTTGTACAAAAAAGGAAAAAAAACTTAAAAAAGAATGAATGTATATGAAGTCGGATTCGAACCGATGTATGCATGGTTACGGTTCCAATACGTTCTCACTTACAGCACACATCTACTTGAGCGATGTGACACAAAATTAATATATAAACTAATAATATAAAATGCTGATACGGACACCACAAAAAAAGGTGAGTGCTGTGGCGTCTACCACAATGCAATTCTGTAACTGTCCACTTTATTAAAAAATTAGATTACAGTATATAATTTTAAAATGAAACAAGTTTAAATGAAGTCCAGCAAAAATGTGTTTATGTAATTTAATAGGCGTACAAGGAAGTCATGTGGTGTCCACATCAGATTTTTTAAAAAAGGATGCCATAAACATATAACACCGCTCCACTCTTATATAAAGTCAAAATATGGTAGTCACCTCATAAAAATAGACATCATAATATATGATTAACTTAAATATATATTTTTCTTTGATTTTTTATTGGGTTTATATAATATTTTTCATCTTTTAAAAAATAAGTTTTGAATATTTTGGTATAAAATTTTATGTATTTCACTAAGGTTAATTTAGCTACCTATTGAAAAATCTATTGATTTTGTAATTGGTGTATTTGGAGAAATCAGAGAATTAACGTGATTTTTTATTTTTTTTCATGTAACTATTATTTCGGTAAAAGGCACGTAAAATCTAATTTGTAGAAAAACTTTGTAGAACGAACAATGCTCTATGTTGCTCTACGTAGACGGTGGTGTGCACACGTCGTGTTGTGTTATAAGTTTTTGTGTATACGTGTATGTATTTTTTTTTCGTCTTTCATTTTATTATGATGTGATGATGACCTCCACTAAGTAATTTTCTGAAGATGGAGCAGAGTTCCGAAACGCGATAAAAGTTAATTAGATACCATATAGAAAGTTCACGTAAAGGGATATAATTTATTAAATTAATTATGAACTGTGACTTAGATACATTAAAATGAATTTTTAAATAAATAACTTGATTCACAATTATCCCAATTTAAAAAAAAAAAAAAAAAATTTATTATATGTTTTTTCTTCCTTGTTCGAAGTAAAGGAAATATTGTGATCACGAAATTTTCGGTTTTTTGATTTCAATGGGAATATCCATTTTGACCATCCTTAAATCCATTTTGACTAGTTTCGGTGTGACCTCTGTATATACGCACGCACGTACGTATGCATCTCGCATAACTCAAAACGATAAGGGGTAGGATGTTGAAATTTTGAATTTAGGACTGTTGTAACATCTAGTTGTGTTTGATTGCAATCGACTGGACCAAAAAAGCCCTTTAACCCACCGGGTTGGTCTAGTGGTGAACGCGTCTTCCAAAATCAGCTGATTTGGAAGTCGAGAGTTCCAGCGTTCAAGTCCTAGTAAAGCCAGTTAGTTTTACACGGATTTGAATACTAAATCGTGGATACCGGTGTTCTTTGGTGGTTGGGATTCAATTAACCACACATCTCAGGAATGGTCGAACTGAGAATTTACAAGGTTACACTTCATTTACACTCATACATATCATCCTCATTCATCCTCTGAAGTATTATCTGAACGGTAGTTACCGGAGGCTAAACAGGAAAAAGAAAGGACCAAAAAAGCCCAAAATCTAAATACTTGGATTTTGGGCTTTTTTTAACTTCAGTAATAAGCCTCATTGAGAGCTTTTCAACAATATGGTTCTAGAGTTATAGTCAAATAAAATGTTAATTAATAAAATATTTTAATCTTACAAGGGGAATGATCATAGGTTCGAATCCGCCTTCATATAAATATATTCTTTTTTAACTTTTTTTTTTAATTTAAATATATTGAATTATTAATAAATTATTAGCCTCTGATTGTAAAAAAAATATTACAATAAATGATAATTCAATAATAACAATAAAAAATTATAAAAAAATTAGAAGTTATTAGTGAAATAAAATGTTATGTACTTTTCATTTTATTCAAAAATTTTACAATCAGAGGTTAATTTATTAGTAAATTTGTACATCTAAATAAAAAAAAGTTGAAAAAAATATATATGCATGAAACCGGATTTGAACTGATGTGTGCATGGTTACGGATCTGACGTGTAGTCACTTAACTACATACTTCAGCGACGTGAAACAAAATTAATATATAAACAAATATAAAATACTGATACGGACACCACAAAAAAATTTGATGTGCATTTTGTGTCCACCACAATGAAATTGTGTAAATGTCCACTTTATCGACGATCGTATTTCACTTTCAAATGAAATAAGTTTAATTGAAGTGCAGAAAAAATGTGTATATGTAATTTAATAGGCGTACATGGAAGTTACGTGGTGTCTACATCGCATTTTTTTCACATATATACAGTACGTGTATATTTATTTTAATTTTAGAAAACTTTTTTTACTTAATTTTAAAACGTAGAATTTTACAACAAAATTATTTATTTTATAAACTTATAATTTCAAATCATGATTTATTTAACTTTATTCGCAATAATTAGAACATGTATTTTTTTTCTTAAATAAAATGGATCATTTAGGAATGTTTATATTAAATAGAACCAGAATAAGGATTTTGTGAGAAATTTATCTTCCGTTACTAAAATATGACATAGGAGGCCAAAT
Source organism: Lycorma delicatula (assembly GCF_047948215.1). Taxonomy (NCBI): domain Eukaryota; kingdom Metazoa; phylum Arthropoda; class Insecta; order Hemiptera; family Fulgoridae; genus Lycorma; species Lycorma delicatula. Next base: position 127,719,368 of record NC_134460.1, on the reverse strand, counting down.
TGGAAAGATAAAGTTATTTCGATTATTCATATGCTTTACCCGAATTAGGTAAACCGCTGGAATCCTATTTCAAAATTGTCTACTCAGCAGTTAAATTCACTAATACTACTATTGATTGAATATGGATTATATCTCATATTAATAATTTTAAATTAAGATTGAATTTTTAATTCTTATATTTGTTTTTAATTATTTTTATTGTTTTATTTTTTGTAGTAACTATTTTTCTATTACGCTATAGTCTAATAATTAATTAATAACCGGCTATCTCTGTTCCCTTTTGTTTCCATAGTTATAAAATACATTTTAAAAGAAGTATTAAATTTATTTCTATTAGGATTTTAATTTACAACATGACACTTAATTAATTATTAAGTGTCAAAATTAAAAAAAATAAAATTTTTATTCAGTAAAGCAAATTAAAATCACGGTTGAAAAGATAGTGAGTATAAAAGAGTAAATATCAGTTGTTCTTTTTTTAATTGTATACTCTGGATCTTATAAAACATTTTCTACTACCTTCCTTATTTATTTCCTATAATAATTTTGATAGATACTCTTTTTATTATTGTGTAACATAAAACCGTGATAAACTTAAAATTTTACAGTATTGAAATAGTTAAAAGAAAAAGAAGAAGCACCAGTATTTTGTGTTTGTTGTGTACATAGTATATAAAGGATATCGCTGCTTTTGTAGTTGTTACTGTAGTAGACTCGATACAAAAAGAAATTGATTATCGATTACCTATCGCCTTAGTCTTCAGACACACCATACAGACTCGACCGAAACCACTACCCCTTTTTCTATTGGCGACTTACCGTCTAACGCAAGCTACCAATCTGTATAATAATATTATACGCTAGAAAGAAATACTTTTTTGATTGTCTTTTATTGTTTTTACCATAAATCAGAAATATCATGGAGTATTTATTATTTTACAAATTGTGTTATAAAAGTGATTCGTTCTGATCATTTTTAGAATAATTATTTCCGTCAGTAATCATTTGATGGTAATTTACAGGTTTTATTATAAAAAAAAATAATTGAATGTTAAAAAAGAACGAAACTTACAAAATTATTAATTAATTGGTTGTTTACTGCTTTATAACATTTATTTTAAATCTTTTGTATATTGGTAATTTTTCTCACGTAGTATATATAGGTTAACTGTCCTAAATACAGTTATATTAAATGGATCCAATGAATTAAACTAAAAAAAATAATTAAACTAATGTAATAAAAAAGGCAGATAAATTGTATTAAAACCAGTATAATTTTTTCTTGAAACGAGATACCTCGGTAATCAAACTCCTATCATCCTTTATTGTAAGTTGACAGATTAAAGACTAGTTTTACAAGTTAAAATTTTGTACTATCTTTATCCAGGTATGATTTCCAAACAATTTTTTTTTACAAAATAGTAATTAATTAAATGAACTATATTGATAGATGGTTAGCATGATCTCCTGATATCAATAAATAATTAATTCCAAGTAAAATAATCAGAAAAATTGTTTATTCTTTATTACATAAAATTAGTTTATCTGTGAAATTTATGATTTAATATTGAAAAGGCAGGTGATGGTTAACAATTAGCATAAACCATAACGCTTGGCATTTCAATTTATTTGCAACACTTTCGATATCGAGAAGCTTGAAATAATTTGTGATACGTCAGCTTGATAAAAAATAAGAATGTTTTCAAATTTGGTCATGTAATTAATGAATAAAAAGGTCTAATTCTCTCAAATTAATATTTCCATTGAGAGATCATTTATATCTAGACTCGAAAAAAATGTTTTTCGTGTTTTTCAATGGATAAACGTTTTTAGAAAGTCAAAAACAAATATGGTTTTTTCATTCTATCTTATAGATGTAAATCAAGATTATTTTTGAAATTTAAAAAAATTAAATTTGGACCAAGTTATCCTAATTCGGCTGAGGATTGTACATACAAAACTAACCCACGCCCATTTATTTGGCTCTTCTCAGCAGAACTGTAAGGCGTACAATTTAAAATTGTCCGTAAACCACTTACTCATAGATTGCCTATTGTTTGAATCTATTCAATAACAATTAAAACGAAATGCATCAAAATGCTGCTGTGGTTTCTCTGTGATAACGGGATAAAAAGCTTAATTTGGCGGTGTTGCTTACGTGAGATCCCTTTACGGAATACTGTGTGAGGAGTGGTGTTCCGATATTTATTACAATTGTTATTTATATTTCAGTTTACTAGCCAATTTTTGATATTTATTGTCTAATTATTCAAGATCATTTAGTTTTATTTATGTCGCTAATGACTATTATCGTTGATGCGACTATAAACAAACGATGAAAAAAAGTTTTGAACTCATTTATTAAAAGAAATTAGTTTTTCCATTAAGATTTACGAAACAGCTCAAGATTTCAAGATATCATTCTACCTTGTTGAGGTACATTACAGTATATAAAATTATATCCAACTTCCCAAGTCTTGGATAAACAGTCCAATTAAAAATAATAAAAAAATTGCACGGCAAGAACTGAAAGAAGGGTATATAAGTACTGAAATTCGTCTTATACGAAGGTAATTTACTACAAAATATTTAATTAATGAGAAATAAAAAATTATTGTCTAATTCGGAAGGGAAATTCAATTACGCGTTCTTTTACTGTATTAAGGTATCAACGGTGGAATAAAATGATATACATTTAAAAAAATGTAAAATATTTTGAAATTGAACCTGAAACCTACATTAAATTTTGTTTTAATATTATTTAAATTTTATTAGTTTTCAAATAGCTACTTTGTATAAATGTATATTAATAGATTCATATATCAATTTAAGATATTATGCCAGAAAAGAAGCGGATTTATGATAATATATAATTTTATTAGGATAACTGTTATTCCATTCCATCGAACTCCTTGGCGGAATGGTAGCGTCTCTGCCTTTCACTTTCATCCGGAAGATTCTGGGTTTGAATCCTGGTCAGACTTATTAGCTGGTTTTGAATTCTTTGTCATGTCCTTTACTTGATATTTAATATCAACGTATTACTGCCATCAACGTCTATTTCAAGACACCCATCCAGCCATTTATCCTCCTTCCCAGCCACAACATTCTCAGGTTGATACCCTCCAAGATACTTCAGGTGTCACGAAACCATCGGGTTTCGCTCTGAGGATGAATGTGTAAAAAACGAAACATGTTTACAAGATTTAGAATAAAATTAAACCGAGGATTAAAATAATTAAATAATAAAATTTTGGAATGAATACATACCTTTAACAAAAACTAAAAAAATTAATTTAGACTGTACTATGTCGTAAACAATAATTTTTGTCTTCTTTAAAATAATGAAGAATTGATTATTTGAAGACCTCCGTGTAGTTTAATTAACGTTATGATAAAAGCTTTATTTATCGTTATATTGAAATGAACTTATTCAATTTTGTTAGCGTTGTAACTGAGCTGTAAAATTAATTCTTTTTCTGTCAAGAAATATTTATATAAGCGTTTGTATATGTTTATGAAATAGAGAGCGTATATTTTTGATTCGATGAACAAAACATTAATTATTTTATTAGGTATATCTTTGAAGATAGGATGCTATATCAAAATTGTTTTGACGTTTTGACAATATGCTTCGTTCTTTGTTTGAATCGTAATTGATAAGAGTCAGTATAGCAGTAAATCAAAATATTGAAATATAAAATCGAAAATACTATTATTATTATAATATATATATATGTATATATATATATATATATATATATATATATATATATATATGTATGTCATTTTATATATGATACATTTCCGTGAGCCTTTTTTCCTCTGTGTTGCAAGCTCAAAACACAAAACCAGTTTTCAGGACCAATTTTAAGTTGATTCTTTTTTTTGTTCGTATTTTAAGTTACGGTAACTTATCCTTTAGCATTCTTTAGATCAAGTTTTCTTATCTTTATATTCTGGACGGAAAAGTATTTTAAAATGTATTTTCCTTTAAATTCCCTTCTAATAGTTTTAGAATGTAAAGTATAAATAGAGTAAAAATGTTGAACTTATTCTGAAATGGAAAAAATAACTTTTTTCTCATTTTTTATGTTATTATTGAATTAACTCTCTTTGAATATAAATTTTAAAACTTCGGTGTGTTTGAAGCACTTACTGAAATTTGTGTAATCTTTTTTGAATTAAATCTCAAAATACCTTGCAAGAAAAAAGCCCATACAACTGAAGGAAATAATAGTGTGCTAAATTATTAGTGTAATTTATATTATATATATTAAATTATATATAGTGTAATTTTTATTTTTAAATTATAATCAGACAACTGAGTAACTCTAATATGTTTTGTTTATATTTTTAATATTTCTGATATATTTTTGTTAATAGAATTCCAGTAAGCTGTTTTGGACGTATCTATATTTAATGTTATATTATGTTATATCTCCGGCACCATTAAAAACGAATATTTTATGAATAAAATTACCTCAGTTATATAAAATACTCTATCTATTCAAAATGAATGTTAAACACTCACACATGAAAATACAAAAGTAGAATTTAAAAGTTACATAAAACTATAAAAATAAAAAAAAATGGCTTTATTTAATATAAAGTATTCTTTTATTTGAAAATTAATTATAATTTTGGGTAAAATTTAGTTACAATTTAGATAACATCACGAAATAAATAAGAAATATTTTTTATAAAAAAAATTTAAACTTGAAAGAAAGTTTCTGTCCAGAAAATAATAGTGAATAATTTTACAAATAATTATTTGTGTATCATCTCTCCGAAAAAAAATAAATATTTAAAATAATTCTTAGACATATTTACGAAAATTGATATTTGCATAGCAATTTTCTGAACCAAAACTTTGCGGAAAATAATGTTCCGCAAAAGTTTGCGGAACAAATCCGCAAAATTTGCGGAAACTCAAAGAATTTGTAGAAACCGTTACTGCGCCCGGTCAGATTTCCGAAGGGTGTGTCGTGGTGGAGGGTGAGTGGGGGCCAATTTTTCTTGACGTTTTAGAGTCTTCTGAAAACGATTCTGTAGTGTTTATATACATATACAAAATATTTTCGTCCGTTCTACCAGACGCAAATCTTCATCAATTTTGACGAAATTCGGTGCGGTGATGTGAACATACTGGGAATAGAGCTCTATTGATTTTCATGTGAGTCGGTTCACATGAGCCGGAGTTAGAGCCAAAACACGGGGTGTTTGGGTACATTTACAACTTTTTTCGTTCTAATAGGCGCAATTTTTAATTGATTTTGATTAAATGTGGTAGGGTATTTTAACTTATTGATTTTCAAGCGAATCTTGCCTCTAACCGGAATTAGAGGCAAAAACCTAAATTTTTGGATATATTTTCAAGGTTTTCTTATTGTCCCTTGAAAGGTGATCTCTTTTGCAACTAGGATACAAAAATGATGAAAATAATTGCACATACATTATATAGGTGTAAACGTATATAATCTATATTTCGCAATGATCAAAATTCAAAATATTTGTTTGAAATCAAAATCAGATCTTTGCGAGCACCGCCAGGTGCGAGCTTGTTTTGTTATAGTACTTTACTTTCGCATTAACTGAAAGTGATATAAAGGAAACGGGTGGTGTCCAAATAATCACTTTTAAAGTTTTTATCCTTTTGGATCAGTTTTGGGTTAGTTTGAACATTTTTATTTTTTTATGAGCACGGTTCCAAAACCACACAAATTATTGGTAGCAGTATCAAAGTGGTTTGCTGGCAAGTAGCAATATTTTGCAATTGATGCAGTCACAACTCAACAACAATGTTAATTAGGGGAAATATCAAATACGCAAGTATAATGTATTTATTGGAACAATACTCAGTACCTCGCAGTATTATAATAGAACACCTTATACTAAACATGAAATTCAAAAAACACTGAAAGTAATATTTTTTTTTTTAAATCATTACAGCAGAGCAGCATTCTTTCTTTCTTAACTAAGAAAGAATATCCGGATATCCGTTCTTCTGACGCAATTATTGCGATAGTTTTACTTATAATTTTAGCAACTCCATAATTGAGTTACGGGTTTTTATCTTAAAACGTTTTGAGTAGTTCAAAAACCGAAATCTTTCTTTCTAATTCTGTAAAGTAGTTTCAAATTTAAGTATAAACACTAAAGAAGTTTTTCAAAAAAGGAAATTTTTTTCATTCTCTCAGCGTGCAACTTCAGTATTGAAATACTTGAACGCTACCAGAAAAAACCGTTGCGAAAAATGCTAAACATACCCTGGTACATAAACAACAGCCTCATATATAATGATCTTAAGTTGCGTACCGTTAGGCAGGAAATCTCACTGGTCAGTCTACGGTATCAATATCGTTTAGATAGGCACCTGAATTATTTGGCGGTCAATTTGTTGGATAATACGATCAGTGATTTTTCCTGAAGATTGGTAAGGAACAATATTCTTGGTTTGCCTTATCGTTTCAATTAGGTGACTTTATGGTCTAGCTGTACGGAGTGCTCTTCTATTTCATTTCGTTGTTATCGTTAAGTCACCAGCCACTGGGTCTGTGACTACTTAATGTTAGTTCAAATATAGATCTTATTTACTTATTGTTCAATTGACTTGCTGAACAGATTGTAAAGTTTCTGTGTCGTTATAATAATAAAAAAAAAATTTCTCAACAAAAATACATTGTATACAGAAGCTTAACCATCTATTCAAAAATAAAATAAATGATATCACTAAACGAATTTTTATTTTTCTTGCCAAAAATGGACAGGATACAGTTTCTGTTGCTGAAAGATCAGCTCCCGTGAAAAGGTATTTTTAAAATCTTTCATTTTAAATATATGCAGTTGTCATCTACTATATTATACAACTCAACTTTTAATATTCTCTTTGTTTTAATGTTTACTGCTGCTCGAAAAAGTAGTCAGTCTTTAATAAGGAGTCTTCACGATATTGATTAGACTGCCATACATATCTTATCTAGTAAAAGTATTATAAAATAATTAAAATACGATAATAATTTTAAGATAAAAATTAATTATTCAAAAATAGTAGGTACCACACCAACGTACATTTTTATTTAATGCATAACGTTGATACATGATACTGATACGTTAAAAAAGACCTAAATTTTACCTTTTTTTTGTTCACCCTGTAATGGTATTTAAAATCAGTTTAATGCTGCCGGCTAGGCGCTATTGCTACTGATACTACTGTATATCGCCGTCCCCTCGTTGTAGTAGGAAAGTAAAGCACTCAGCGGGACATGTTTGCTGATCGCACAGTGCTGATCACTCAGTTTAATTAAAACACACGCTGATCTCCGAATTAAAACTGAATTCTAGTCGGCAGGGAACAAGCCCATCATCGGAGCTCATGACACCTCACATATATCACTAACACCTGCATGCATGTTACAGTTCATTTCATTGTGAGATAGAAATGATATTCATTAAAAATATATTATCAATATATAGGTCTTGTATGTATATAGTAGTTATTTTTTAATATTTTCTTTAACGATATTTGTTTTTTACGTTAATTGATTTTCTTTTGTAAAACACGCCTTTTGGAATGAAAAAATCATATCTTCAAATGTTACACACCTTGGACATTACAGCAGATTATAGACATGCTGGTTCAAACCACAGTTAAAAAAAATCTGATGTAGGCACCATATGACTTCCTTGTACGACTATTAAATTATATATACACATTTAAAAAAAATTAAAAGTAAATAAAATTTTATTTCATTAATAACTTATTTAATTCAAATTTATGGTAAACATTTTTACGATAAAAACTTTTGTCGTAGAAATTCCAGAAATATTAAATAAAATTAAACAGCAATTGAACTAGAAAATCCAAATATAATACGATTCTAATTATAATTTTCAATTAATATTAAATAATCAGATGGATGACATATACACGTATGTAATAATGCCTATTAAATTACAGATACACATTTTTAAAAGGAAAAAATTTTATTTCCCTAATAACTTCCGATGTTTTTCGTATTTTTTTTTTTTATTGTTATCGAATAATTTATTTATTGTAAAGGTCTTGTTTACAATCACGGGTTAAGTGATTATAACGGATTAATAACTATTAATAAATCAATATATTTATTTAAAAAAAATTTTTTTTTAAATTATAAAAAGGAGATGAAGTCTGATTGGAACCGATGTTCCTTCCCCTTATAAATCCAAATATTTCATTAATTAAAATTTCATTTAGCTATAACTCAGAAACCAATGAAAATAAGTATCCCTTGTGTATGTCATTGAAAAGCTCTCGGGAGGTGCCTTTGGGGCCAGAGAGATCAGAGTCTTCGTGCTTCATCACCGACGCCCATCCACGCAAGCGTGGACGAACGACGGTTCCGCCGAAAGCTGTCTTTCACTCTCCGAATTAACTTGAAATTAAAGTGTCTTATAATTACGTCATAACGTATTTTAGTCTATTTTGCGGCTATATTATATGAAATTAACGCTATTATTTATTACAGAGGATTAGCAATATAATAAAACTACAATTATTATTTTTGGGTATTAATAGATATTATAAATAAATTTTAAATGCGATCAGTCATTCTACACCAATCCATCCTGATCATAAATACCATTTGATGCATCTCTACTAACATCATCAACGTACACTTAATTTAATTGCACATTAATACTTTAATTTACTTTCGTAGTTCCGTAAATTTGCAATAATGAGTCTTTCTAAATTATTTAAATGTTACTAATCCCATGTCTTAAGAATATTCAGTTACAGATCTTAAATTCTATTAATGTCTGAAGAAAAATAACTTTTAACTGTGAAATCAAACTTGATATTTGAGTTCAGATATAAACACTACGCTATCATACATGAAACAACAATAAAAAATCTGTTGCGGACACTACATGACTTCCTTGTACGCTTATTAAATTACATATATACATTTTTTGCTCCACTTCATTTAAACTTATTACATTTGAAAGTGAGATACGATCCTCTAATTCTTTAATAAAGTGGACAGTTACACATTTGTTAAAATATTACTTTTTATTAACATCAAATATTTATACAATTATTAATTAAAATCTTATCTGAAATACGTATTAGGATAGAGTAAAAGTCCCTTTATTACTCTTTAAATAAATGTAAGTCTTATATCTATCTAATACCATGTTTTTTAAATTATTATGATGTAATATGTCATCTACAAAATGAAAACAAAAACGAATAATCAGAAGTTTCACCAAAGTTGATGTGGAAATCACATAACTTACATGTACGCCAATTAAATGGCATATCTACATTTTTTTAATATGAAAAGTATATAAAATTTTATTTCATTAATAACTTCTGATATTTTTTCATACTTTTATTTATTGTTATAAGTGGATCATTATTTATCGTAAAATTAATTTTACAATCAGAGGTTAATAATTATTAAGTCAATAATTATTAACCTTCGATGAACTCTGATTCGAACCGATGTGCCTTCCTCTTACAAGATCCAAATATTTCATTAATTAAAATTTCATTTGGCTATTACTCTGGAACCAATGAAAATAAATACCCCTTGTGTATGTCATTGAAAAGCTCTCAGTGAGTGCTTATTACTGCAGATAAGAAAAAGTCTATAATCCAAATTTTTGCGTTGGAACCTTTCATCGGATTCATTAATTCAATATATTGTGTTATCAATTAAAAACGTAGTAAATTATCTTCTGAATGATTTTTGTTTTTATTGCAATCTTTAATTCTGCTATAAAACTTTATTTTAATATATTATACGTGCATGATAGCGCCGTTTGAAATAATTAAATAGTCTAATTTAGTGTAAATATCTCCCTTTTCTCAAATTCCATGATGATAGATATTTTTATATTTTCAACATCAAAAATTTTGCATACCTAACAGTTTCATCTATCTAAAATTATGGGATTGTTTGTTCGTGATAAAAACCTTTCTACATAAATCTTATTTGTTTTAAATTTAAAAGAACTATAAAAGACATTTATCGAATCTTAAAAATTCTTTGTATACTAGAACATATTGATGTACCGCACAAAATACTTCTGAACATAATAATTTACAGAAATACTGACATAATTAATGCTCTGTACTTCTGTCATAATGTGATGATGATAAACTGCTGTATTCAATTTTTTTATTGTTAATTCTAACAATGATTTTTTAAAGTTGAAATTCGTACTCAGATTTTCGAATTTTGTCAGTTAGAATTAGCAATCTTACTGAGTTTCATCTCTTAAGATATTATTTCATTTCTGATTTGCATTAATGAAGTGGAGAATAGTTAATATAGAGTAAAACTAAAATTTCTGCAGATGAAACATCTGTCATCTTTTAACTATAAGTTACATTCATTCATTACAAACTGCCAGAATGATTTACCCATGAATATCTCATTATAAATTGCTTAACATTAAATCAGGAAAAGTTATTGAAAGTATAAAACAACAAAAACTACATAAATATCGATAAAAATGTTGTAAATAAAACTGGAAGTTATAATTTTTTGTAGTCATCAACAAAAATTTATCGTGAGATAAATATCGTGATGACTTATATAGTAAAGTAGCATGTAGTTTACACTTTTATTGTACAAAACGTTCTATTTGCGAAATGTGCTTTAAGTCAGTTAACTAACAGATTTGTGGTAGAGTGCACTCAAAAGTATAAGCGAGCAGGGAGCACGAAAAGGTACGATTATAATAATGATTTTACGTGTGATTTATATGTCATAATAAATTTAAATGCTCGCTATAGCTTACATTCATTTATTGAAATCGACTTCTAAGCAATCATATAATAATGAATTCTATACTAAAAATATATTCACGTTAATTTTCCAACGACTATTAGAATTCAATCATTTTTTAACTAGGATAAACAGCACATTCTGTCATAATCAATTTTTTATGATAATCAGTAAAAAGTTACAAAAGATTTTTTTAGAGGTTTTTATTATTATTAAAAGTTTATTGTTTAAAATTTTAATAGTATTACAAGTTTTTTTTTTTGGACACTTGCATTACTACTACTACTACTACTACTGCCTAGAAAGTAAAAAAATTATTATATGTTCATTTAAAGATGTCTATATTTTAATTATAGAGAATTAAACTTAAATTAGGAGTTGTTTTTATTATTATTTCAATGTTAACAGTATTACTGCTGGTACATCTACAACCATCTTGCTCTCCTCACCACACATTCAGTTAGCAGTCCGCTCTCAGGATTAAACGTGCACTCTGTCTTACGTGGACGTTCAGGAATGCATTGGGATGCGGTCTCCTACCCCGAGAGGATTTCTAAGTATATGAGCCGTGGCGTTCAACATCACTTCTTGAATTGTCTTGCATATTTGCTTCCCCGGTCTCTTGTTCAAGTTTAATTGTAGATCCGGTGAAATTGCTCCAAGTGCTCCGATGATAATCGGTACGAACTCCGTTTTAAGTCCCCACGTTCTGCGCACCTCTATTCGTAGTTCATGATATTTGACTCTCCTTCTCAACCAATTTAGCTGCTAATTAGCTATCACATGGTATCGTGATATCGATAACTAGGCACTGTCTCACCAAAATCTATTATTATTTTTATTTTTTAGATTTTCTTATTGTTGTTATTAATTACTACTACTAAGCTATCTAATAAAAGATTTTATTTTAGGGTGTTTTGAAAATCTATTATCATAAAATTTATTTAAAGAGTTAAAATTTATTCTATAGGAATATTATTATTTTTCAGATTTATCTTGTACAAATTTAATAGTTAAATAATAAGCAATGCCCTTTAATAAGCTTTCTGCGCCTTTTTTATATAGACTATACTCAAGCTAGAATTATTAAATAACTGATTGGTTTAATGACCTCGTGTAAAGTCATTTCCCAAACCTCTAGTGTAAGAAACAAATTTGTAACCACCTCTAGGACCAAAACATCTATCGTGAGATATTTTAAATTATTTAATGAATTCTGTTAATTTTAATTTACTGAACAGATTTATTTTTTGCTTCCTTGTACAAGGTAAAGGAAGTATTGAGATCGCGAAAAATGTCCGTTTCCAGATTTCAACGAAAATATTCATTTTGATCATCTCTGAATCCATTTTGATTAGTTTCAGCGTGATTTCAGTACGTACGTACTTAAATGATGTATGTATGTATCTCGCATAACTCAAAAACGATTAGCCGTAGAATATTGAAATTTTGGATTTAGGACTGTTGTAACATCTACTTGTACACCTCCCCTTTTTATTGCAATCGATTGAACCAAAAGTGTCAAAAATCAAAAAAATTTGGATTTTGAACTTATTCTTAATTGCAATTATAAGCCCTCATTGAGCGCTTTTCAACGATATTTCATAAGCAGTATTTATTTTCATTGGTTCCAGAGTTACAGCCAAATAGAATTTTAATTAATAAAATATTTGGATCAAGGGGAAGGCACATCGGTTCGAATCGGACTTATCTCCTTTTTTATGTTAATTTTTTTTAAATTTAAATATACTGATTTATTAAAAATTATTAACCTCTCTGTAAATAAATTTTTACGATGAATAATAATCTAATAATAACAACAAAAAAATGAAAAAATAAGTTTTTAATGAAATAAAATTTGATGTACTTTTCATTTTAAAAAAATGAGTAAATGTAATTTAATAGGCGTTCAAGGAAGTCATATGTTGTCCACATCAGATTTTTAAAATGAGCTATCCGAATACTGAGCCGGAATTTAAGCAGAATAAGTTGCATAAAAAGACAATAACATGACAGCTACGTCAAACAGTTCATTTGTCTGTATATTTTATTACATATATTAAGTTAATAGATGAATATTATCCATCTGTTTTTGGATATTTTTTCATAATAATTTTATTTGTGTTAAGGATTGAAAAAGTAAACGTAAAAACAATTTTTTTTTGTATTGGCTTGATTTTTTCAATTTTTTTTTAGATGAACCGCTTTTACAGAAAATGCTTGCTTGTTTTTAGATTAATTCAAGTTATTTACTAAGACCATATTTCCCGCAGAATCTTCTATCAAAGACTAATTTAAAGTGTGCCTGTTTTATTTTCCAACTTAATTAGTTTTAGATCATTAAGAAAAAATCATATATTCTCTGTTAGGAAAATTGATCACAATAAGGCTAAAACAAATTATAAATAAAATCAGGAAGTTAAAAACCTAGAAGAAATCTCCTAGGAAATATTTTCGCAAAAAAAAATATAAGTAAACACTAATATTATATATTTTCTCAATTAAAAATAATTATGCTCTTAATTAGTTTTATTTTCATGTAATAAAAAATTTTAAACATTTTTCAGTACAACTGCATAATTAATTAATTATTTTTCACCATTTAATTTTAATTTTTTGCTATTTATTATGAAAAAATGTTTTTATGTTGAATAAGTTCAGTTTTATTTTTACTTGTCATGATATTGCGAAATAATTTTTTGAAAAGAAAAAAATAAATACAAAGGGAATATTTGCTTGTTTCCCACTATAATTCAACAAGTGGATTTTACAAGTTTCCTGGCGTACGTAGTTTATCTTTGTTAGCAGACTGACTGTGTAAACATGGCTATAGTTCAAAATTAAAGTTTGCTTTATTAAAATATGGTGTATGAGAAACCGTGTATATTATTTTCAACTAAATTGAACTCGGATTTTCAGCAAACTATTTATTTGTGTAATAAATGTTTTATTATTTTTTTTTAATTTTATACGCTTTTTGCTGATTTACATACTGTAAATAGATTTTTTTTAAAATCATACCCTACAGCCGATATAACGCCAGTTAATTATTTATCTATTTCAATTAATTACTTTTCTGTAGTTGCAGTGCATAATAATAATAATAATAATAATAATAATAATAATAATAATAATAATAATAATATTGTCTCATTTTTCTATATAATTTTTACGCTGTTCATGGTTCCTTTGTTTAAATCCCTTGAATTGTTTGTTATTTGTTAATTATTCTCTGTATTAACGTTTAGCACAACATATTATTCAAATTATCTTTTCTTAAGATATTTTCCTACTCTTATTAGGCTTGATCTTCTTATTTTGTTAGCCCAACTTTAATTTTGTTAATATTCTATACTCAGTTGCAATTTAAAAAATGTTAGTCTCAAAAAAATAAAATTAAAATGTTTTAATTATTATTAGATAACTTTTTCTTAATATTTTAATAAAACTAATTTTCTTATTTAAATTTAACAAATAGACCACCGAGCTGGTCAAGTGGTAAACTCGTTGCAAATCACTTGTTTAACAGCTGATTTTCGAAGTCGAAAATTCTGAGGTTCACATTTTAGTAAAAGTTAGTTACTTTTATATGAATTTGAACACTAGACAGTGGAGCATAAACACACAGCCCGGGGTAGTTTCCATTACTATAACGAGTCTACCCGCCTACCGGCTGTAAGTCCGGTATGACAGACAGGCCCGCCGGTAGAATCTTAACTTCTTTGCCCTGCCACTAACGCCAGTGCAAAGTCACCAGGTCCGACAAAGTCGTGCCCCCCAACCTAGAAGTCGGGAAATTATTTGGCGGGTTGTACTCACCAATGTTTACATGAATAATCATTAAACTTGAAAAAAATTTAAAACTATAGTTACTTTCCTCTTTTAAATTGTTACTGCGTAATTTTATTATATTATTTTTCTGCTAAAATGAATTGAAATCCATGAAGAATAATTTTCAGCAATTGTATTTTTTCGTTGTTATCTAAATATTTGATCTTATAAATTTAATATAAATAAAATTGTTGGAAGATCTTTGTAATTTTATTTTATTATGTTAACTTTTAATATTTTTTTATTTTATTTATTATAAATATACTACTTCACACCTGAAATTCAAAAATTTTGCTAGACTACATTTAATAATTATTATTTTATTTCCTGATTTTCCTGTTGCTCATGTTTCATTTGCATAACGCTGCATTCCATGTAAATATATTCAAAATTTCTTTCTCATAGACTGAGACAAAGACTTTCCTTCTTCAAGGTGGTATTTAATTACTTATTAACACTATCATTATATATTATAGTGATATAAAGTATACATACATAAATACAGTAACAAAAAGTCTGGAACTTATTTCACCATTCCGTTCATTTATCTTACGGTGAATAGAAAAATAGACAATAAATATACAAATTTACACCTAAAATATACAATGGTAATCATGATAATAATTATTAATTCTGGATTATTCACAAATATTAGTAGATAATCATGGAGATAAGGAAAAGAAAATTCATTTATAATCCTATACATCAGGTATGAGAAGAAATAAATAATAGATTACATTTTTTTGAATTAACGTGCAATTAATAGAGATACGAACGATTGAGAACGTTTTTTCTCTAACACTGTCATAGAAAACATATATCGAATAAATCTAAAAAAAAAAATATATTAAGATCATAAAATCAAATATAGTTTGATATCTTACCGCTCTTTAAATCTTCTTTGTAGAAGTTTAATTTTATTTTATTGATATTTATCTTTAAAAAAGAAGCTATTTTAATACGGTATTTATTAATTTAGTAATATTTTATGTAATATCATAAGTATATATTATGTAAAAGAATATAAAATTTTATTTCATTAACAAATTCTGATATTTTTTCATATGGTTTTTTTATTGTTATTATTGAATTATTATTTATTGTAAAAATATTTTTACAATCAGAGATTAATAATTATTATTAAATCAATATATTTAAATTAAAACAAAAAAAAGTTAAAAAAAGGAGATGAAGTCCGATTCGAAACCTTCTACCTTCCCGTAGATCCAAATATTTCATTAATTAAAATTTTACTTGGCTATAACTCTGGAACCAATGAAAATAAGTACCACTTATGATACATCGTTGAAAAGCTCTCAATCTTATTACTGTAGTTAAGAGAAAGTTCAAAATCCAATTTTTTTTTGGATTTTGAGCTTTTTTGGACACTTTTGGTCCAGTCGATTGCAATCAAAAGGGTAGGTAGACAACTAGATGTTACAACAATCCTAAATCCAAAATTTCAATATTCTACGGCTAATCGTTTTTGAGTTTTGCTAGATACATACGTAAATACATACATACGTACGTAAAAACGTCACGCCGAAACTAGACAAAATGGATTCAGGGATGGTCAAAATTAATATATCCATTAAAATCTGGAAACCAAAATTTTTCGCGATCACAATACTTCCTTTACTTCGTACAATGAAATAAAAAGAAGCATCAAAGTTAAAATCGCATGCAACAGAGACCTGATTTTTCTTCCTGTTTTAAATAAATAAAATAAGTTCATAATTTGAAACATAAGTACTGTTACCCAAAAAGTAATATAAATAATAAAATATTTGACGAAATTAAAAAAATATATAAATAGCAAAATAATAATTAATCTCCTGAACAATAATTACAGAGAACAATTTTTTTATTAAAATTAGCTAATTTCGATTATTTTTCTAACTTACTACTGTCAAAAATTAATATGTGATTCGTAAATGCATAAATTGAAACTTATACAATTCTCATAAGAATACGAACATGGGATTGATACAGTTAGAGTTAAATTTCCTTAAAAGATTTGAAAAAAAAGTTCTCGAGAACCGTCTTTGAATCTCTTTAGAAATGAGGATAACTATTTATAAAGAAGTAAATGACAGTCAAAAAAATAAAACTTGAATAATATTGCTTGGATATCTTCTGAAAGTTGGTTTTAAAGGGTGGTAGGATCCTGTTAAATGACAAAAGTTTGAAGGAAGATTTCTAAGTAGAGTAAAGCCCAACAAGGGCCAAAAAATAAATTAGATAGAACTAAAAACCATAAAGTAAAAATAATTTTTTCTTTCTCTGATTAGGAAATAAATTCCCTGAGTCAGTTTCAATACATGTAATCGATACCAAACAGTCCAGACACAGCGCCGGCCTCCCTGGCGCGAATGGTAGCGTATCGACCTACCATTCGGAGTTCGCGGGTTCGAATTCCGCACAGGCATGGTATTTTCACACGATCAAAAAGTGTTATGTCATCTCATTCTCTGAAGCAATACCTAACGTGGTTCCGGAGGCTAAAAATAATATTGCAGCGCTGAGATATAACTACGAATGAATAGTGAATTAACGTAACGGGTTTTCTGTGAAACTGTGATATGTATATATTAATTTTTTTTTTACACAATTTGCAATATATATTTTTAAACATTGCAATGTAATTAACCTAATTGGGGTTTTCAACGTAAAATTTACGAGTGTAATAAAAAGTGATCTGATTACAATATACTTAGCCTAATTGTTTTTTAACGTAAAATCTATAATAAAAAGTGAACAAATTAAATTCAAAATACACTAGACCTTGACATAATAGTCAGGGTATTTTAATTACCTCTATTAATATAAATTAAAATAGCAGTAAAATCTTTTAAGAGGAATATCAATAATTTAAATTTTATATCAAACCCTACAACAAAAAGAAGTAAACTAAAATTTAAACGAGTACTTAAAACAAGTACAGTAGCAGTTTTATTCTTGACAATATTATAAGTAATTATACTGGTTCCTAAGATTCAAAACATAATTTAAGTCATTGAAGGACGCTAAAAAATTTATTAACGATTATATTACACTCAAAACGTCATACATTAAACAGCATGATGTAATACACAATAAATATTATTATAACATATTTAAATTTTGTGTAATGTTTTCCAGTTACGCTTTTCTAAACAGTATTGTGAAATTTAAATTCTTTAGATTTTTCTGTTTTTCGTACTGTATTTTTGAATTTTCTTCATTTAACCCCACTTCTGTTAATCCCAGATACATAATTTTATTTAAAAATCTCTGTTGATTCAAAGTTAAAATGGTATATAATTTATTTCTGTACATGATTTAATTTCTTTAAGTCCTACACATGTAGGTAAGTAAAATTAGAATGTTTTCAAAGCAGAAAAACACCATTCATTCTATTGTTTTATGTAGTGATATTTTTTGCCAAATTTCAACCCCATCCTTAAAACTGGTTTTTAATCTAGAAGAAGGCAGTACAAGGCGTGATTTTCATTGCATTTTTAAAAAAATATTTTTATGAACAATAATAAAAAAAAAACAAAACATCTTTTGTGTAAAAAGGTTTTTGCTAATTTATACCCCCTCGCCAAAAAATATTTTGAAACGTTGTAGAAAGCAGTACATCCCAACCCCTGTAGGAGAAGACACCTGTCTTGTGACGATTCCGGTCGCTACCCCCCTCCCCGTATTCTTAGCTATGATGGCCTTTAACGGGAGAAAGCCCATAGAAGGCACTACCGTTGGTTTCTTTCATTGCAGTTTTTTCTGTTAGCATCTCGTTGGATCCACAAATTTGTTCTCCATCAAAGTTGGATCTTAATTCAGCCACCCCACCCTTACACACTTCACATCCCACTTAGCGGCTGGATTACTGCTCGTCTGTTATGTTGTGACGTCACAGGTGAGCGGTAGAATTAAATAGTACCGCCACAACCGGGCGAATGAAATACGGTATGCGTGCGCGCTTTAGTTAGAATCACTGAATTAAATAAACAAAAAATATTGTTTTTAAATAAAATTCTAAATATTTTTAATTAACTCGTTTGTGTGTGTGTGTGTGTGTGGTGAGGGGGGTGAGTGTGGGTGTGGGTGTAAGCCATGCATCAGAAAAAACCGTGTGACAGGAAAGTCCTACAACTATGTTAGGTTCTTTTTATTAAACTGTTAATACTTAAGGTATCTAATATGGGTTTTTAATTCAGTGATTTGTTCTGGCCTATATTTATAATCGAAAAATCTTCGAATAACCTAATCTCTAAAATCAAGGATATTAATTTTATACTCTAGATTATCATAAGTTATTAAATTCAAAGCAGAAGAAGATTTAAACAAGCCATACAATAAATTATCATGAATTTTTACTAATGAAGTAAGTTCCTTGAATGTAATATAATAATCGTAATCTACTTTTGTTGTGAGTTAATTTTTGTAGTGAGTTTAAAAAGTGGGTAAAATTTATTAATTGTGCTGTTTCTGGTGTATATGTACATTATATATACTTTAATTGCAAACAATCTTGGGTGAATGTGTGAGTACTTGCGTGAATGTGTTAGTGAAAATTAAAGTAAGCCAAAAGACTTATAAAAACTCTACCATTATTGTCTTAAAAATAATAAAATGTGTATTTTGATTATATGATTAAAGTAAAAAACGATTGATATTTCAGCATATATATATATATATATATATATATATATATATATATAATAAGATATGAGTTATATTTTTTCCAAAAAAAGAAAAACAGAGAATATACGCTATACAGATTTATTATATCAAACAGTTCATAATATGTTTTGGTATTTATGTATTAGTAAAAAATAATTCCATGACACGACAACATATGCATACAATATGTTGACAGGAAGACAATAATTTATAGTTTAATAAAATTATGAATATATTCAGTGTCATGTATTAAGAGAAAAACCATAAAATAAGTTTTATGATCCATATATGCATTGAATAACCAATAACGGGAAAGGTATACGTTGTATTCAATACTTTACGAGTATAAACAGGAAGAGTTGACATAATTTCTACTTTCGTTTTCTTATATAGTACTATACTAAATCTATGTTTCAGGTTATCTTATTATTAACTTTTTTAAATTTTTTATTACAAGGTTAAATTTTTGAAGTATAGAATTTAAATATTTTCAGGTGTTAAAATATATTTTTTCAATTTCACTTGTTAACGACATATCTAGCTCAATGAAGAAGGCAGTATGATCGATTTACTTGCTTGTAAATCGTGTCAATTCAGATATAAAAGTACGATTACAATCTTAACACACCAGTGTAATAACAACAATCACTCTCCATAAAAAAGGGTGGTGCGTGGGTTTGTTTGTTTGTTTTTTGTATTTACTCAAATTTTTATTTTAGGTGCTATTGACACAGAGGAATGGTGGTGCGCCGGACGGCTGTGCAAAGCGCACGAATGAATCATTCGTTCCAACGATTTATACTTCTTGATATGAACGATTTATCTAAAATTATATTTGTGTTTTAGGGATAAAATAGGAAAAAAATTAAGATTAGAACTGTGTTAAAATATCACAACTCAAGAAACAGCTTAAAATATTCAAAATTTTGAAGCTTATCGTTATAAAAATTTTTGCTGTTATTAGTACGTTAAATTCATGAACGTTGTTTAGTTACAACAGGCAAAAACATTTAACAAAATCAGGTGTAATGAAACATAAACCTTGTAACATATTCGTGGAGTCTTTTTTCTAGTAACAATAATAATAGGAGCAGTATAGTAATAATAATAATAAAATTTACTTATACATAAATCTTTAAAAACCATCATAAAAAGTAGCTTTATAACTCTTTATTCTTCAAGTAATAACAGTAGGTTAACTCAGTTATTGTGGCGAGAATTAATTTTATAGTGTATTAAAACATCATAAGTTTGATCTTTATATATGTATATATAATATGCATTTACAAAGGAAAATAACTCAGAAAATTATAAGAGGAACCAAACGACAAGCCCAAAAAAACTTGATTCAGCAAATAGAAAAAAGTTCCAAGAAAACTAATTTCCGAGACTATTATAAAATTTTTGGTCAGGCTCTTCAAAGATATGAACCACCCACCCTTATGCTGAGAGGAAAAAAAGGAAATATGGCCCATACCAATAAAGAAAATGCTGAAATTTTGGCAGAAACCTTCAATAGACTCCTCAACTGTGACGACCCCCCAGAGCTTTTTGAGATTGACACTGAAACTCCAGTTAAAACTTCACCAGTAAATATCAACCCGCCAACAATTCAAGAAGTTCTCGCAGCCTTAAATGAAATAAAAAACTACAAAGCAAGCGGAGAAGACCAGCTTTTCGCAGAACTCTGGAAACACTCATCAGTTTATTCAGTCAAAACTTCCCTACATCTATGCCTCGTGAAAATATGGAACGAAGAAAAACTTCCAGAACACTGGACCACAGCCCTCATCCATCCATTACATAAAAAAGGGGATAAAACTAATCCTGAAAACTACAGAGGCATATCTCTCCTGGATTGCACATACAAAATCCTGTCGAGAATCATATACAACCCAAGACCAACTTGAACTGGAACTTGGGGAATACCAAGGGGGATTTAGGCCATGGAGAGGTTGCCCGGAGCAAATAATATCCCTAAAACTTATGATGGACTTATATAAAAGACGGAAAAAACAACTAATACCTTCGTCGACTTTAAAAGGGCCTATGATTGTATACACCGACCATCCATGCTGAATATTCTGAGAAACCTGGGCCTTCACCCTAAACTCGTAAACATGATAAAATTAACTTTAACCAATACCCAGTCCAGAGTGAAATTCAGAGGTGAACTCTCTCAACCCTTCTACATAAAAACTGGATTGAGGCAAGGAGACGGCCTCTCACCACTCCTTTTTAACTGCGCCCTTGAATTTGTCATGAGAAAATGGTATGAAATAAATCCCAAAAATATAAAAATGGGTACTAAGAAAAACTCCATCACACTAAATTGCCTAGGATTTGCAGATGACCTCGCTCTTTTAGCAAATAATATTCAAGAAGCCAAAACACAAATCATGAGCCTTCAAAACCTAGCACAAAAGATAGGGCTTCATATCTCTTTCGAAAAAACTGAACTAATGGCCATAGATCCTCTGGTAATAGAGCACATTACAGTAAACAATCAGAAAATTAAAATAGTAAAACAATTTAAATATCTAGGGGAAATAATAACTTATAATTTAAATGAAAAAGTGACATGGCAAAACAGGACAAATAAAATGATTAAATCCCAAAAATTAACTTGGTCAAAATATAACAAAAAATGCCTTTCTGCTAAAACAAAACTTAAACATTATAAAACTGTAGTACAGCCAGAAGTCACCTACGGAAGCGAGACCCTTTTCAAAATCACTCAGAAAAACCGAATTGAAAAAATTCTGAAAATAGAGAGGAGAATTGTCAGAACGTGTATCAATAAAAAACACCAAAAAGAAGGCCAATGGTGGGTTGTGCCAAATGAGGTGGTGTATCGAGAAATAGAGCCTGTTACTGATACTATGCGGAAAAAAAGAATCTCTTTCTTCGGTCATCTCATAAGGACACCGCAAACAAGACTGTCAAGAAATATCATTGAAAAGCTCTGGTTCCAAAAGCTAGAAGCTAGAAGTAGAATGGATCAAAGAAATTAGAGAAGATATGAAAGAATTGGGAATTTCCCTGACTGACCTACAGAATAAAACTGGAAAAATTACAAAGCTAAAAGATAAAAGCATTAGATTTAAACAAAAGACAGACAAACGACAAAATACAACGAAGAGGGTGTTTACGGATGAAGAAAAGAAAGCAAGATCTGAACGGATGAAGAAATACTGGACAGCTCGAAAGAGTAAAATAACACGCTTTTCTCAGAAAAGATCCAACTAAAATTGACTTAAGTGGTCCCATGTTGGCCGTAAAAGCATAATAATAATAATAAATAATATGCATTTATATATATATATTTTTTTTTTCCCCAAAATTCTTTTTAATATTTATTAGGTAGAAAATACTATCTTAAATTGCTTCAAATTCAGCTTATTTACGTTTAGAATGTTTCATATTGCATTTTATTTTCTTTTGCTATATATCTCATACACAAGAACCGTCAAGATGGAATAGTACTTCTGATGGACTTTCTAGAGACTTATTTTTGTTATGTCATATAGAAGAAACGGTTCAATCAATCAATAAAAAATATTGTATCCGTGTTAGTCTATCACTATAGAATAACATAGGTTAGATGGAATTTCATTAAATATTATTACCATAAAAATATGAAATTGAACTTTTTTTTGTCATATTTACTGCAATCTATTTAACGAAATTACTAAATCGCTTACAATAAATATTTTTTTTGTTTTAATTTTATTAAAAATTTGTACGAGTGAATATTTTCACTCAAGAAGAAAAGTAGCTTTGTTGTTTTTTCACATAGACCTATTAATGCGTTATATTTCATAATAATAAAATAGATATAATTCATAATAAATTGCTATTGGCAGTATAAAATAACGTTTACTTTAATGCATACAATGATAAATGTTTCGCTCTATCCCATATTACTAAATTATAGTCCAAGTACAAAACATATTAATTTAATTTAGTAGTATAAAGTAATTAAATATGATGACTGATGAAAAAGTTAATCCTTTTGGTCTAAAAAAAGTTACGAAGAATTAAATTAATTTTTTTTCAGAACAAAAATAACAAATTTTTCCTGGTATATACACAGTATGTTATTTTTTTTATATAAATTCATCTCATTTTTTTTTTTTTTATAAGTTATTATTTTCACTCATAAACGCTCTCATATCGATTTTTAATTCAAAAGATTAATTTTTTAAAATTAATTATTAATATTACTTTTTTAAATAGAAAACATTATTAACTTTTTAAAAAGGATCATAGTCATTGATAATTCATGTAGAATATACTGCAAATGAAGATTTTAATGATTGTAATATGATAGTTTTTCCTTCAGTAGTGATCTGGCTGAACACTTAATCTGTACCTTCATATTATCAATCTTAGAATAAATCCATATAACCTATTTTTTTATACCATCCGCTTCCAGGAATGGGTAATCGTATGTATTACTTTGAGAATATATACAATCAGGTTTGTAAACCTCAGCTTGTTATTTATTGCTATTTTTAATTTTTAAAGAATAAAAATAAATGATTTTGCAATCTACATTTAAACTAGTTCGTGTAAGATTGTTGTTTTGCGATGATACTAGTACCTTTTGAGGCTTGAAACATTAAAAGGATTGTAGTCTCAATTCCTTCGTGGTTAGATTTTCTTACCGTTTTCCCGTAACTTAAAATGAGGAAGAAGGGTTCAATTCTTCCTCATTTTAAGTTCAACCATATTGTTGTTGAAGGGACCAATAAAGTTGGTGCTTTCTTGGTTTGACCGAACGGACGTAGTTAACCATACTCCGGTTCTACTACTCTAGTCCGTTGGTTGCACAATCACTGAATTAACAGTAGGATGAATCGGGACTTACGTATCGTATATAAGTATAAATGTTTCGCACTGATATTTAAACAATTTAACTCTCTAACTTGACATATTTTATCTTTAATGGCATTAATTTTACATATACGATTTTTTTTTTATAGTAACATATTACTTTATTCATTTTTTAAAATAAATAAAAGGTTGAAGTGTCTGCACAAATGAGATTATTTTATTATTTGAGTTCAGTTAAATTGGTACAAGCTAATATAATTTTTTATACCGTTTCATCCTTTCTTTTTATAGTGCAGCAATTATTTTTTTAATTGTTTGAGAACAAAATTTAATAGTGTATCAAGAGTTTAACAGAATTCTTTCAGAAGAATGTGTCTAATTAATTTTTTTTTTTTTTTTTTTTTTTTTTTAAGAATTGATAGAAGTTATTTCTTTGTTTAAAAAAAATGCTTGATATTAAATTTTCCTTTTTCGCTTTATTAAACACTTACAAAATAATGCTTGTTAAAGAAAAATTAAATAATAACCCTTGTATTATCTTCGAAGAAACCGTAATGAAATAATGTGAATTCCATTGGTAGGTAGAAAGTGATACGGTTATTTTATCTCAAGCGGACAACAAACAACTGAATTAAATAAACAGTCTAAATGATAATGATTTGGCATTTACAGACGAAATTTAGTCTGGCTGTGGCTGTTAAACAATTCTACTATTGGAAGATTATAAACGCAGCCTGGCGGAAAGCAAGTTAATTAAAACTTTCGTCTGTTTAACTGATCTATCGATAGTTTACCAAACTATTGGTTTATACTGCATTAGTAAAACAATTATTATTTTAAATTGAGTGTTTAAATGTTTTTGTTAAATTATAATTAAATTAATGTTATCACAGTTATAATATGGTGAAAATTAATCGTATAATTAATTAATGAAAATTTAATATTCTACTGAATGTCGTGTAAATACATTTTTTAATCTTACAAATAAGACAAATCTTTTACTATATTTAAAATTCGTAATTAGAATTACATCTTAAACATCAGTTACGTGTTAACATTTCATTTGAATTTATATTTATATAAATGAATTATAAAAATTATTAAAAAAAAAATTACTTTAGGTTTTAATGAAACATAATTATACACAAAGTTTTACATTAAAAAGTATCCCAAAGAAGTTTTAATTTTTAATGATTTATTTGTGCAATATTTATAGTGAAATTGGGAAAAATTTCCAATATCTTCTCTAAAAAAAAAATGAGGTTCAATTTTACACGCTTGATCAAATTTACCTTTTATCTTAAAAATTATACCGAATTAAAAGTATATTTGAATAAAAAATCAAAATTTTTCGTAAAAAACCTTTAGATTCCAGTTGACCCCTTAATTAAATGAGGTTTTGATCATCAAAATTATACTTAAATTTAGATCATAATTGCTAAAATAAAATAATTGATTGTACAAAAATATTGGGTTCCATTTGACCCCATTATCGACAGGTACCTTATATATAATACTTTTAATAATAGCCATAACTTAAAAAAATTAAATTAGGAGAAATTAAAAAAAGTAAAAAAATTGTTTAAATTCTTAGGTCGGATGCGATGGTTACCCCTTTATTAAAAGTACCCATGTTGTCTACATTATTACTAGACGCAGTTGGATTTCGTTCTCAAAATTAAATTGATATTTTAATCATGGATCCCCTTTTCCACATTTGTTTTTTGAAGCATAAAATTTTATTTGAGTAATTTATTACATGAATAAGTTGGTCCAATTTAATATAATGTTATTCATCAAAACTTACTCAACTATAAAAAATTATAGTTTATTAAAAACAGATGTGTACCGCTTAAATCAGGACAGATATTAGGCTGAAATTAAACTAAATATTTATAAAGCCCAATATTTTTGCCAAATTTCAATTATTTTACCTAACATATCTTTGAGATACGAGTAAAAAAATGTTTAGAAATATCGTTGAATATTCCTCACACATATAAAGTTTATTGACTTTAAAAATTTGAAATTTTAAAAATAACTTTAAATATTACTTTCATCAAACAAAAGCTCAATTTTCTACGACCACTAAACTAAGTTTAAAAATGGCCAAAATTATCCCTCTCCTTTTTTAATTTTCTTCAAAACTTAATTCAGTCAATGTAGCCTACATAGAAATTTTTTGAACCACTTTTCAATAGCCTGTGAAGAGCCAATCCAATAATTTCTTGTTAATTTTTTATATAATTATCTATTAACACATTTCCAGTTTTATATCTTTGTAAAATTGTACGCTATTTTGGACTTTTATCGATCCTATTTATTTTTCAATACCCGTTTAACATAGTTCTTTCTTTCTATATACTAGAAACTTCGATGGAATTTTTCTGAAATCCAATTCTAATCTATTATATTACATGTTTAGGATAAGATTATCCCTCATAAAGATGAGAAAAATACATAATTTTTTATGTATTATTATTTTAACAAAAATTCTGAGATTAAAAATTCTAATATATTTTTAAAAAATACCCCGTATTAATAAACAAAGAATTCCAAATCTATTAACTTAAGTTTACGTTTTTTTACGTAAAGTTGTTAACTATAAGATTAAGATGTAAAAATTAGACAGAGATAAATATGATTGAAACGTACATCCTGACGTAGATGAAATTATTTAAATATATTTTAATGTATTTAAAACTGGATGCTAATAATTATTCACTATTTTTAAAAATTAACTAACCTTTTAAAAATCTACATTAAATCCTATTTTCTGATCTGTATTTGTTTAATATTATCTACATATATATATAAATAATATGTCCTGACTGATTCATAATCAACGACCAGCAAAAACTATTGAAGATAGATTTTTCTTTTTCTGTTTAGCCTCCAGAACCACCGTACGGTATTACTTCATAGGATGAATGAGGATAATATGTATGAATATAAATTAATTGTAGACTTGTACAGTCTCAGATCGACCATTCTGAAGATAAATTTTTAAATATTTATACACACGTTCTTCTTATGGTGTAAGTGCATATAAACAAAGATTTTTTGAAATTCGGCGTTTAAAGGGTTAAAGTAGAATACAATGAAATCTATTTATTTTTTAATTTCTAAGTAACAAATGAAGATATCAAATTTATTTTTGAAATGTCATAATTTTTGGTGTGTGTGATCTTCATGTGAATATCTAAAAACCAATATATAGGTTTTATAAAATTCGTCCTTGAAAGAGACGAAGAAAAGTAAAATAATTTTGAAGAATGTTTAAAAATTTTCCAAATTTCCGACTACTATTCGAAATGAGTGAAAATCACTGGAAATATTTGGGTTTGCAAATATTCTTCACATAAATATCTAAAAACCTTCTTCGAGTATTTTGGATTTCGAGTTTTTAAGTGTGCGTCGAGTACGGCGCGGCGGCTCAACCAACACAGTCCAACGGCAGTCACTGTTACTAATAGCACGACGCCACTAGTTGCATCTGCCTCCTATTAATTGACTAAAAAATATAAAGGAAAAGAAAATTGACCGCGATCGAAAACGCAAAAAATAGCGTGGGATAAACTGCGATGGGGAAGGTAATGAATTATATTTTCGAATGTAAATATTAACGGAACGGAACGCAAGAATGGCGGGAGTTTCAGTATTTCTCCCTACAGATCGCAGAGCATGGAAAATGTCCCTTGCTGCTGTATCTTTCTATTATCGGGCGGATTTCATCGGTTATTTAGTGGCGGTTATAAATTTTAAGATTTATTTATGGACGGATTTGGTAATTTGCGTTCTTATCCGTATGGACCAGCGTGAAATTTATTAACTGGTTCTAACCGTGAGAGACTAAGCTTTTGAGCCTAATAATCCTGGCGTGATTCCCCTTCAGTCCATCCGCTGAAGTCCTTTCGGTACCAGCACCTATGGGCTAGCAGGAGTGCCCCTAATGGAGCCCTAGTTATTTGTAGAAAGAAATGCGCCCCGTTCTCCGGATGGAGTCGCATATGGTGACTAAATGAAATTGTGATCTCTTCATGGGATGGTGTGGGATGTTTTAATAAAAGTTTTAATAAAATTTAATTGCGAAAACGGTCTCTTTCGTGGCCGGAAATTTCGCGCGGTTTCCATTTATAGGTTACGCGATATAGAGGCTCCTAAGCCTCGTTTGTCATTTTTTCACTCTCGTACCGCCTCTTCACGGTGGTTCGTTTAATACGGCATGAGGCCGTTTTCTTATACCCTGCGGAGTACGGTCCTCTCAGCAGATGTCCCGGAGATGGCCATGTTCGGACACGGCCGCTCTCCCGAGCAGTCTGCGTGCCTGCGCCACCCCCACCTCGGATACGGTGTGTAGTCCCGCATCTTAGCGAAGAGTGACGTTTCTGACGAACCACGGTGCTCCAAATATCGTCCGCAACGCTATGTTTTGAACGGCTTCTAGTTTCTTTTGAAGCGTGAAGTTCAACAAAGCTCCCCATGCCGGGTAAGCATATGTTAGAATCGGAAGGACGTATAGCCGAAAAATGAGCAATATGGTCGCCAATGGATATGGGCTGGCACTGTTCAGTACTGGGTATAGTGAGGCCCTGACGGCCTTTACCGTTTGGGTCACATATTTAACATGTTCTCCTACCGTAAGCCGTTTATCCAGGACTACTCCCAGGTACTTGACTGTTTTCCCAAAGGGGATTTTCTCTTCTGAGATTTCCAGCTGCCTGGCTGGAGCACATGTCTTGTATTTGAACATCACTGCCACCGATTTTTCACCGTTGACCTTGATTCTCCACATATCGAGCCACGGCTCTACTAGATCCAATTGCCGTTGGAGTCTTTCGATCGCGTAATCTACACTTCCGGATTCATAATAATATGCCGTGTCGTATGCGTATAGAGCTGTTTTGACTCCTTTCGACAGCGGCATATCGTTGACGTAGGCCGTGTACAAGAACGGCGAAAGCACTGATCCTTGGATGACTCCAGCGGCTACGTCTCTGATGGAGGTGATTGTTCCCCCTACGCAGTAAATATTAATAGTATCTTTTAACTTGGTTAAAGTCTTTAAATTTGATTTTAAAAATATTATTTTATCTCGGAACCTTCATTTTTACTTCCTTGTACGAAGTAAAAGAAATTATTGCGATAGCAAAAACTTTACAGATTTTAGCAGAAATATCCATTTTGATGTGATGATCCTAGTTTCGGCGTAAAGTCTGTACGTACGTATGTATCTCGCATAATTAAAAAATGATTAGCCGTAGAATGTTGAAATTTTTGATTTAGAACCAATGTAAAATCTAGTTGTGTACCTCCCCTTTTGATTGCAATCGATTGAACCAAAAGTGGCCAGAAAAGCCCAAAATCCTAAATAATTTGGAATTTGGACTTTTTCGTAACTGCAGTTATAAGCCCTTATTAAAAGAGCTTTTCAACCATATATCATAAGTGGTACTTATTTTCATTGGTTCCAGAGTTATAGCCAAATAAAGTTTTAAATAATAAAATATTTGGATATTTGGAAATATTTGGTAGGCACATCGGCTCGAATCAGACTTCATCTCGTTTTTTTAAACTTTTTTTTTAATTTAAATATATTGACTTATTACTAATTATTAACTTCCGATTGTAAAACAAAATTTACGGTTAATAATAATAAATCAATAACAAAAAAAACGAAAAGATTAGAAGTTTTTAATGAAATAAAATTTAATGTAATTTTAATTTTAAAAAAATGTGTACCAAGCTTACAAAAACTCATTATTTTGTATAAAATTTTAATTTCAATGATTTATTTAAGTTTTAAGGATAATGATACCATATTTAAATTTTCCCAGTTATCTGAACAAACTATCTTTTCTTTTTGGTATAGTACCATTACTTTTCAGCGGCTGTAAATTTTTAAATGTTATTTTAATTAAGATTTATAATTGGATTTATCATACAATCGGATTTGTAATACTGAAATGATAGTTTTTAAAGACTGTATTTGCGATGAAAAATGTATTTCTCTATTCAGTATAATAACTGCGCCATTTCGTTGTGTGAAGTACAATTAAGTTTTATATTGGACGTTTTTTTTTTACTATATATATATATATTTTTTTTTTATGTATGGTTAAAAGCTATGAGAGAAATGGTTTGGAATTTTCAAGCGACAGGTGAGAGATTAATTAAACAGAGCGTTTCGGTCTTTATTGAAACAACCTCTCCGTACACAATAACCTCTTCAATATTCTACCCTGTTTTTTATCTTTCTTTCTACCCTGAAATTCTGCCAGTTTTTTAACTATGAATTTGCAAGTCCGAATTTAAATAAAGAGTGCATTATGTTAATTCTAAGTTTATAAAAACTGAAGGTAAAATGTATTAATATTTTATTTTGCATTGAATAAATAAATTACATTTAAAATGAACTTTTATTTTAATATTTTACAAAACTGGAATTTCTGAAATAAAAATGAATCATATTATAGCTGTAATTATAATGCAAGGGAAAATATTGATAACTAATTAAAAAATCAGTTGGCATATTTGAGTTAACAAAAATTGATTAAAAAAAATAGATCATGAGGTTCAAAAAATTCAATATTTAAAAGAATTACCTAATTTAAAAGGAATAATTCGTAATGGAAAAGAAAACAAAATTTATGATGGAAAGTTTAAAAAAATATACTTCAGGTTTATTTCAATTGTCCTTGAAACCTTTCTCAATGGTTGGTGCTGTTCATCCTGGCGTGAACTGATAAGACAGCTTTTTTTATTTGAGCAGAGACCTTCATTGGAATAACAGAGGTAAAGCTATGTAAGGTTTCGAATTAGGCATGGTTTTTCGAGTTATAGAGGTAATCATTTGATAACTTCGACGTATAGAGGTACAATTTTCCGCAATAATCTTCTTCTTCTATATATATAAAAATGTTAAGTTCGTTTATGCACGGCTTCAAAAACTCAAAATGTTCTGCACCGATTGAGCTCAAATTTTAGCACGATATATAACCCGCATCAAAGATTGTTTTTATCTATTTTTCGCATCAGTTACATACCCGCGACCGCCAGAAAACAGTTTTTTTAACGGTCAGCTGTGTACCAGTGACCGCGCCATCTGCCAGAAGCGAGGGGAACAATCGCCATACTAGCTAACGACAACCGCAGTCACATGTGAAACAATACCTGTTCTCAATTACATTGTTTATTAACAAAAAAAAAAAAAAACGTATCCACTAGCATCTGATTCAGATTATTATACAATCTGAATTAAATATTCACTTTAATCGAGGTGTGATATTCACACCTCGAAAAAAATATTTACTTTTGTGTGATCGTGTCGTGATTGAGCTGCGCCTTTCACCAAGCTCAGAATTTATTAGAAAACGACCAACAGTGGGATAAATGTATTAATGACGCGTGCAACACTGCACATCCAAACCAAATTCGCGCATTATTCGCAATTATATTGACCGCTTGCTTCCCTTCATCTCCCACAGAGTTATGGGAAAGATATCGATCGCATATGGCTGAGGATATTTTGCATAGAGTACGCCTAGAAAATACCAATATGACCATAGAATTTACAGAAGGCATTTACAACGAAGCATTGATAAATATTGAAGACAAGTGCTTAGCTATTGCAAATAAAGTTCTTAGTCAATTGGGAATGCCAGAACCCACCCGAGCTGCGATTGCTTCATTTGATGTGGATTTACGCCGTGAACAGAGTGACAACATTGGTGATCTTCAGTCATATGTCCAATCAAACATTCCCAAATTAACGCGTGAACAGAAA
Source organism: Lycorma delicatula (assembly GCF_047948215.1). Lineage (NCBI taxonomy): Eukaryota > Metazoa > Arthropoda > Insecta > Hemiptera > Fulgoridae > Lycorma > Lycorma delicatula. The sequence goes on along the minus strand of NC_134460.1, from coordinate 127,687,463 downwards.
GGTATTTATGATCGCATAATGCAAATGATAAATGACGGAGTTGGGGGGACCTTTTTCTTGGATGCGCCAGGAGGAACTGGGAAAACATTCCTCATTAGATTGACTCTAGCAACGGTTAGATAAAAAAATGACAATTATCCTGCGGAATATTAATCAGCCAAAATTCTGCAACGATACTGATACTGATGAATCCCGACTGATACACCATTTTATTTTAAAAGATTGCAATTCCCAATTCGATTGGCATTTGCAATCACAATCAATAAAGCTCAAGGTCAATCTTTAGAATTGTGTGGTTTAGATTTAGATACGGATTGCTTCTCACATGGGCAACTGTATCTTACGTGTTCCTGAGTCGGCAAACCAGATAGCCTTTATATCTACGCAGACAGTGGAAAAACAAAAAAATATTGTATATCCACAAGTATTGCAAAATTAAACTTTTATGAAACGTATGGTTTGTTTTGTTTCTCATTTTTCATCCATGCTACCACAATGTGCCACAGCGAAGCGTGGCGGATAGCGCTAGTTTTTTTTATAATTACACTCGTTTTTTCGAGGAAGGCAGGATTTCTCAAGGGAAATGAAAAATGTTCGCGTCATCAAGGAATTCGATTATTAACGTTTATGTTATCGAGAGTCGATTGTAATTATAATTTGGTCGACGCTTATTCTCGACCAAATGAATTTGAATTTGAATTATGTTTGTTCATTCAATCAGTATACTACCCATAAAATTTTTTTATGATAATATATTATTACTTTCCTGGCGAAAGTAGCTAGAGTAGTTTTGTTAAAGGAGAAAATATGATGTTATCAAAAGTGGGATATAGGATTGTTTGAAAATTTTTATGGTTCATCTAGACAAAAAAAAATATTTATGTGTACATATATATTACGTATATATGTGCGCATTTTTTTTAGCCTAATATCTCAGGTCGGACCAAACTGATTTTCTTCAAATTTGGTCTAAATATTTATATATATGAGTCATTGATCATATATAACGGTATTTGAATAATATTGATTTATTTAAAATTTATATAAGGAGGGGGATATCCCGAAAAAATTTGATTTTCTTCAAAATTATAGTAGAACAAATTTTACAAAAGCAAATTTGTTTCCTACTATGCGTATATAAATAAAAAAAATAAAAAAATTTCAAAAAAATATCAACCCCCACTTAAAGTTGAAATACATGTTTTTTTTTTTATTCTTTTGCTCTACTTCCCTTTGGTTTAAATATTTCTCACTTCACGTATGGAAGTATTAAGAAATATTTACAATGTTTTAGAATAGTAGACTCCGGATTTAAAATGCAGAGAACTTTTTTGAAAATCTTATTTTTTCCTTTAATCCGTTATTGAAAGAGGTGTTAAATTTAAAGTAAACTTTACTTAAGAAAATTTGTTAATCTTAAGCTATATGAAGGTTGAAGAACAGCAAAATATTACCTGAAAATAAAAGAAAATATATTTAAAACAGATACATTTTTGGTCCCAGTAAAACCTTAAAAAATCTTACTTTGGTTTATATTAACTGGCCGACCGCCATGGGATCGAACCTGATAAATAAGTAATCACTGAAAAACGAAAGGTAAATTTAATGTGAAATAAACACAAATTTAATTTTTTACGTGGTAATGAAACATTTTATGATAATTATATTAATAAATTTATCATACATAAATTGTTATATAGCAGTTATTATATCAATTAAAAATAACCGTCACGTAATATTAAATCTGTCTTGTTTATGACAATTCAATTTTCGAATTTTAAACCAGAAGTATCTTTTATTGTGTAGGATATTTTATTTTTTTAATACCTTTATTCGGGTTTTGTCTTTAATAATCTAATGTAATATTTTTAAAATGATTGTAGCTTTAGAAATGTGAAAAAAAATATTTTGTTAAAGTAGATAGGTCTTTTATATGTACGAAATGAAAAATTATGAAGAAGAACGTCGCACTTAAATATTTCACAAAAAATATACGTATGAGATAATTCTATTTAATGCCAGTTACATTGTTTTATATTAATTTAATGACAGTAATATTTTTTATTGTAATAATTTAAATTTTTAGTGACAATAATTCATTGTTTAAATTGTTACCATTTGTTAAGTTGAAGGTGGAAGTAAAAGAATTGTAATGTGGCTATAAATTTGTTGAAACTGCGAGAAACCTGAACGTAGTGTCTTATTATTTTTATTTTATTTTTATTTATAGCCTAATATAGATCTTGAGACAGGTTAAAAATGCATGAGAGTTTCGCTGTAAAACTAAGGCTTCTGTTTTATCCGTTTCTTGTGACTTCTATATATGAATTTGCTAAATCTCTTTTCTGTCCTTGCATATGCAGTTTCGTAACTCGTATCTTAATTTTTTTCTTTATTTTTTTTTTGTTGGTTAAACAAGATTTTTTTTAAATGCTTATTTTATTTTACTATATCTAGGATTTAAATAATTCTTTAAAATATTTATATATAAATGTATTTTTTTGTTACTTACGCATGTATTTATGTTTTTATATACCGTTTATTTTGTTTTTATTTTTCTCTTACAGATTTAGTCTACGTTAAATTTCAATTCTACAAATTTTCTATTTATAGATTTGCTCAAAAACTAATATAATCTAATTTAAATAATTAATTGCTCATAATTATTGCTTTACATTTATTTAAAATAAATATAAATTTTTCATATTAATATGATATTGTTACTATATGTGGATAAATTAAAAATATAATTAATTTACAGTTACCATATAAGGCTATAAGGGTGAGATGACATTTACTCTCATGCTTCACTGAGAGTTAATATTCTAATTGTAGTCAAAAGTCTCTTGATTACTCACATCGTTATATTTATTCATCATCGATTAAAAATGGTTTTCTCGTGGCGACTAGAATAAAATAAATTTCTATGCCTTTAAATTCAATTTATTGAGATCCATTAAGGTTTGTTTGCTAAGTCTGTTGAATATTTGATTATAATTTTGTAAATTGATTTTTTTTACTACTGTGAAGTTGTTTCTTGAATTCATCTCTCATTGGCAATTGGATGGTTTCTTAAGAAATGAAATTAAACAGTAACGATCGAGATTTGTTAGTTTTTTTATAAAATCATTCTTTAGAAAGAAAAAATAACGTATAATTAAGTATAATACTCATTTATATAATCAAATTTTACTACATCTTGAAGGATAAATGAAAATGTTATTATAATATAAATTGTAAAAGGACAGCTGATTTTATGAATCAAAATTTCCGGCTCCCTATTCCTGTTTTATTTCAGATACGAGTATGTAGGGCATACAGTGTTATATTTATCTAGTATACAATCATATTAGATAAGTGGTAATTAGTATTATATTTACAACATATTGTCCTCATATAGGTATTTCATTTAAGTATTTCTTAACGTTTTATTTTAAATATCTTATGAAGCATGGTTTACTCATGAAATAAATGTTATTATTTTTATTTTTTTTTTTACGGAATTCTATCATCTGAAATTTGAAGTTAAAAATAGATTTTTACCTCTATTATAACTACTATCTTATCCATTACTTGTTTGGTAAACCCTTTGAAGATTCATAAACCGGTTAAGAATATTATTATTGAAGGTTAAATAAACCTTAGTTATGTAAATTTTAAACATGTAATTTATTTTTATTTTTAAAATACCGTTTTCAATAGTAGAAAACATGTTTATGTGATTGACAATAACTTTGGTATACCGTACCGCAAGCTTGTTTACATATTTATTCCATTAAAGTAATAAAATAGTTTATTTTATTTTATAATTTAAATTATTTTCTTACTTATTAGCATAATTAAATTTATTCAATGTAAAAAAAAGGAAAATAAAAATGTATATTATTCTGTATGTGGAATATTTTATTTTTGTTAAGTTTCATTGCGGTTTTGTATCAATAAATATTCATGTAGTTCAGTTAAGAGGTGTGTTACCTACCCAGATAGAGTATGCATTACCGTCGGTGATGCTGTTCGTTGTTGCTGGTGGTGCTGCAGTAAGAAGTAAGACCTCGTGCGGTTATAGTAACAGCAAGACCCAGGAGCCCCCGTTTGCTTGCTTCAGTTCAAGTTTATAAACTACAATTCCTTATTTACATAGTACATATCCTCCTGCTTTGAATTAACCTAAGTGCTCTTAAACCTCGTAAATTTCTTCTCTCCTTTTCTCTTTAATTCACCATCTTTCTTTTACACATACTCTCTTACTTAACTTCTTATCCATGCTACTTGAAGTCGTTTATGGCTCTTAACAAATACCTTTCAAGCCTTATGATATTATATCACATTATTGTTATTAGTATTACGCTAATATTACTAAAGAAAATATCCTTGCGTAAACGTTAAATTACTAGCCTAATCTAAAACTATATAAATACGCGTAACTTCTATTTTAAATAGCTTTGTTTGTTCAAAAAGTTTCTTCGAGTTGTGAAATATAGAGGGGGTTTTTTAATAGGCGAGAGTTGTCATTTCGGACAGCAGTCTGGCATTACATGACTTCATTATTAGAAACAGACTTTATTGTTTTTATTATTACTATTTGACTCCAATTTACAGTGGTTATTTTAATGGAGTGTTGAATTAATTAAATAGTTAATTAAATCTTAATTTTGATCGTTATTAGTTTTCAGTTTTCTTCCAGTTGTTATATTTCTTTTCGTATATAAATATGAATATTTTAATATAAGTTTTACACCGTCCAATTCATATGAACACACATTCATTTTCTAATGGCTGATTTACTTTAACTTTTTATTTATACTATCTTAAAATTTAACTTTTATCCGCCTACATAAAAACAAAGTAATCTTACTTGGTAATATATTTATGAGCCTCTTTAATTTCTGAATAGTTGCATCTATTTTTTCATGACAGTAACGAGTATTCCAAATATTTCTTTCAATCGCAAAATTAAGACTTAATTTATTTCAATTTTGGGAAAATATAACGACGGATGGTGGTTATAATTTACTCCTTCTCAAAAATTAAAAACTATTTTAAATGGATATAAAAGTACAGTACTTTAGATAAATGTAAATTAAATATTACGCAGATTATAACGCTCCGAGTGTTATTTAATTATTTTATTTTATTTAATATTAATAATATAATGCATGAGAAAAGAGGCGCCGCGACATGGTTTATGTTTTATTACGTATGATTTTTATTATTGCTTTTACCAATTGTAACTAAGTAACGTTCATGAATGTAAAACCAAACATTCTACAGCTTAATTTTTTTAATTGACAACTGGAAAATTGGAGTATTAAAATAAGATAAAATAATACTATCAGTGAAACAAGAACACTACTTATTAATCGTAGTAGAATAAATAACATCGTGGTAGAAACAATTCCCTTTAAATAAATAAAATATAAAATTCATTATAAATAAGAAAATGCAATTTTAAATATATATATATGCGAATATATACATAATTAGGATAAATTAAATTCAAAAATTTGCAAAATATGTTGTAAAAGGTAAATTTACTTATCATAATTTAAGTTGCAACCGAGTACGTAAAATATTAAGAAATGACACTTAATTTTACTGTTTATTTACAATTTACAAATTATATTTACTTTTTAATTATTTAAAGATAATAAATTCAGGTTTAATCCACGGATTTCTCTAGTGGTTAAACTCGTCATCTTAAATCACATGATTTCGAAGTCGATAGTTCTAAGGTTCAAATCCTAGTAACGACAGTTAATTTTAAACGGATTTGAATACTAGATCGTGGATACCGGTGTTCTTTGGATGGTGTTTTTTTTTTGATCCCATCCCCCTCGGCCCAGACCCGTCGCGGAAGCACACTCGGTTCTAGGGGTGCTATTGCCTCTAACCATCCGGGCGATCATGCCGGAGCCGGCTATGCCAACCCCGACATGGGGTACCACCCGGTCAACCGGGACTAGGTCCTCTCAATTGCCTGCCTCAAATCAGAGGTAAACCACACGGGACTTCCGATCGCGACTAGGTCTTTACACTACTCACCCCAGGAGTCCCCAGTCACTCATCGGAAGTGCGACACCTCAGCATCGCACTCCTCATGAACGGGGCTATCCAGCCATACCCTACACTACCCAACTAGGTACCATCCTCTTCCTGTTCAACTTCCTCCATCGCCCTCCTTTTCAAAATGTTGCTCACCGTCCTACCAATCAGGTTCCAGCTTCTAGGGCTATGCAACATTGCCTCTATCACATTATCCGGTGTTATAGCACCAACAGTAGCCAGCACTTCTCTCCTAGCGTCCTCCCATCTAAGTTATGGCACCAACAGTAGCCAGCACTTCCCTCCTAGACTCATCCCATCTAAAACAGTTAAACACCATCTGTTCCACCGTATCGCATTGCCCGCAATACCTACACTCCGGCGACTTCCTCCTCTTCTTATCACAGAGGAACTTATTAAAACAGCCATGGCCATTCAAGAATTGTGTCGATTCATAGTTGACCTCACCAAGTTCCTGATCAGCCTTGGCTTAATCTGCGGCATTAGCCTCCTCGTCATGAGGACGAGGAGGCAAACAAACGAGGTGGGTAAACAAATTTCTGTTTACCCACCTGACTATTTGACCACCTCCGCTGCCACTTATCCAATATTTCCCCTTTCGCCTGAATATTTCGGTTGCCCTTCTGCTCTTTTCACCATTTCGTCCGCTACAAGATCCCACGGCGGGATCCCAGCCATCACCACCACCAACGGTCGAGACTGTACGATACGCCCGAACTGCTCGAATAGCCAAGGGCCTCTGAAGGCTTAACAATTGGTTCCGGGTCTTCTTCTTCTTCAACACTCGTTTCCATACCGGAACCGCATACATGATGACGGACCGAGCCACTGATGCCAATAGCCTCCTTTTCGCCAAACTCTGTCCATCAGTCCTGCTCATTAGCCTGCACACCACAGCCGCTGTTTGTTTACTTTTCTGTACAGCCTCGACCGCATGAGGCTGAAAAGATCTTTGGATGGTGTTGGGTTTCAATTAACCACACATCTCAGGAATGGTCGACCTGAGACTGTACAAGATTACAATTCATTTACATTCATACATACCATCCTCACTCATCCTCTGAAGGAATACGGTGGTCCGGAGGCTAAACAGAAAAAAGAGAATAAATTCAGGTTTATCCATCTTAACTTAAAACAACCGGAACTCAGGCATGAAGTAATACGAAACATCGACAAAGATATTGAAATTAAATAATGAAATATTGCTACACCACCATACATAACATCTTCCAAATCAAGAAGCATGATGCATTGGTTTGTTTGCTGTATGTGCTCATATTTTTATTTTCAATGAAGCAGACTTTAATGAACTGAATTAATGAACTGTGTACCGTGGGCTCCTATTTGTATGTATGTTTGTTCCACCGTAGCAGCTCAACGGCCGAACCGATTTAGATAAATGACTCCGTGTTGGACTCCTTACGTTCCGGGAGTGTCATAGGCTATATAAATATGTATGTATGTATATATATGTATATATATATATATATATATATATATATATATATATATATGTGTGTGTATATTTATAAAAATATATGTAGTAGTGAAGATTTACCGGTTGAAGCACAAAAATTTAATGAATTGAATTAATGAACTTTGAACTGTGAGCCTCTACCACTGTGTATATGGGTTTGAACTGAATGAATCAAATTATTCGGAATGAATAATATAACAAAAAAACAGATTGCATTTATGTTAAATAAAATAATATTAAATAAAGTAAACAAATTTCTGATTAATAATAACAGGCCTCACGAGAGTACTGCGAGTGAGGCTCTCTCTTTTTTCTGTTTAGCCTCCGAAACCACCGTAAGGTATTACTTCAGAAAATCAATGAGGATTATATGTATGAATGTAAATAAAGTGTAGTCTTGTACAGTCTCAGGTTGACCATTCCTAATCCACCGAGTTTGTCTACCGGTGAACTTGTCATCGCAAATCAGCTGATTTCGAAGTCGAGAGTTCAAAAATTCTAAACCTGGTAAAGGCAGTAAACCGTATATCTCAGGAATGGTATTACGGACGACATACGGATGACAATTGATAAAAACATTTAATAAAATTATGTGTAATGAAATATAAACCATGCAACATTTTTGTGTCGGGCCTTAGGCCAGCATTTCTTCTAGTTATAATCATTTTCAGTTAATGTCCTAAGCAGAATATGATGATAAAAATTTACCCGGTTATCAAAACTAACAGTCAACAATGTTTGCTGTCCTGAAATTAAAAGCGCTTTAAGTTCACTGGAAAACAAAATCTAATCACTGTATTTGATTTCTTCATTTTAACCCAGAAACTTGAATTTTCCATTTTTAATTAACACCGCCCACTTAATTTAGAGGTAATGCTGTACCAGTTTATCAATGTTTAGAGATATTTCTCGGAATATTATTTAAATAATACATTGCGAACAATATATAAATCTTGTCATACAGTAACCATTTACGTTTAATTCATAATACGTCTGAGCAATATAATATCTGATGGTTTTACAATTACTTTTGCACGTGCTCATTAAAGTATTTATACTTTTTCCAGTCAGTTTAATTTAATATCAATACACTTTACGTTCTATTGAGTGATATAGTACAATAAGTTTAATTAATAGTTATTTCCTTTAATAATTATGTTTTGTTATAGAAATACTGTTTATCCTTTCAGGCAATTGTATTCATACAAGATTTAAAATAGGTAACTTAATTTTTTTTTTTAATTTTACTGCAAATTAACGGCACATCAATTGATTTCTATACGTTTCATGGTTGCATGAAAATTTATATTTAAAATAATCTTTTCAAGTTTCAGCTCAGAAAGCTAGTAAGTAACAAGGAGAATTATTTATAAAAGTTAAAAACATTTAAGATTCGTTAGAAAAAATTAACAAAATAAATAACGTGTACTTAGATATTTAACAAATCAAAAGACATGAAAATTACTATTTATGTATCTGATAATATGGAAAAATGTTAACTGAAATACTGAATCCTTTTTAGGGAATAATTTAAAAATTATTATTGAAAAATAGAAACAAAAACACATTAAAAAACTAATTAAAATAATTATTTTTATATCGATTTATACCTAATAATTTTAATCTTCATGAATAATTTTATAAATTATTCTGTTACATATTGGGTTTATTGGAATACAAACCGATTTCAAAAAATAATTCTTTAAATTTAAATATATTTTAACAATAGCCGGTTCGGCTCCACCCTCTGGAGCCCGGGGGCCAACCGCAAGGTTCCCAGGGGCAGAACTCGCTTCGCTCATGATTCTTATCTACCTCTGAATCCCCAACAATGCTGGTTACCCTCTTGGTTGTGAGAAAAATACTGATAAATAACAATTAAAATATTCAGACTTCATAGAAATCTGAAAAACTAACTAGATAACATTGACTGACACTAGACAGTATAACTACATTACATTATTCTAGTGTATATGATTAATGCAGTGACACTACATTACATTGATTGTAACTAGATTACAAAAGCAGAACAGCAGTAACTATGGTAACTAAACTACACACACCTATGACCAGGAAAATTTCACAGCTTATTTCTGTTGCCATGGTAACAGAAATATAACAATGTAGAAAATCGAAAATCCTGTAAATTTGCAAAAGGTTGGTTGGTTCTCGCTTGATTGATGGAAGAACAACCAAATAAACAGACAAAACAAATTTTTGACTTTATATATAAGATTTGTGAAATTTGAAGTCATTCCCGGATTAAAGAATTCCATTTGAAACATGATTTCTTCAAGTTTTTGTATAATAATAAAAATAATTATTTACACTTCGATAGATAAGTTTGCATAAAATGATTGATTTTAAAGGTTAAGATTTTAGTCGTTTAACTACATTTTATAATAATTATTTTTAAATCTTACTTCTGATTTCAAAACAATGTGATGCAATCAACGCATAATCTATTCTCTAATATATAAACCAACCATTATCACTTCTTCCTTATTTTTCATCATTATACAGTGCTTTAGAACACAGGAAAAGTAGAAAATGTTTACCTACAATTCTAAATAAATTAATTCAAACGAAATCGAAAAATATTTTTTACAAATTTTAAAATATCAGGTACAAAATACATTTGATCACTTGCAGTGTGATATTTGTTTCCTTTATACTTTCTCTATATCCTGTAATTCCGTCGATTACGAAATGGGTATCAACTTTAAGCACTCTAATTTTTAAAATCCACCAAAATTGTTCTCATAAGAAATTTCTAAATAATATTCTTTTTTCTTCGAGTTACCACGAAAGATTACACTCATAACGTATTTATAAAGATTTTTTTTTAATTACTTTAATCAAACATTTGTTTTTAACAGATTGCTACTTTGTACAATATTAGTCTTCAATTTTTTAAGTTTTTCTCTTAGTTTGCCAGTAATTTTGCTTCCAACATTTTAATATTCTCAAAAATAGATGTAAGAGTTAATATTTAACTTATAATAATTATCTTCTTTCTTTCATAGTTGATTCATTTTATTCTAAAAATGAATCACCTTTTTAAATTTAATTTCTCATCTATCAATGAATCAATATGGATTCTTATGACTCATTCTTAGATTTAATCCGAAGAAAAATATTTCGATGTATTTTAAAGTCTGCACCTATTTTCAATGTGTTACTTATTTTAAAAATAACAATATTAATAGAATACAATTATGAGAAATGATTCAGTTATAAAAATTGACTTTTTATTTACTTTTGATGACATATTTAACGATAGTACTTATTGTTCTCTAAACATTATCATCCACTGAACCTTCTTTGTGTGATTGCTTTATAAGTATTAAACATACACATAAAGTCCGCCTTTGCATCTCAGACGATTGGGTTATTTCTTTGCACACAGTAGACTTTGAACATTATTTAAGGTTCAGATATTTTTGAGTATTCGTTATTTTAATTTTTAAATCTCATTCATATATTTTTAGCCTACCAGGCTGATCTAATGGTTAACTCGTCGTCGCGAATCAGTTGTTTAATAACTGATTTTTCGAAGTCAAGGTTCTAAGGTTCGAATCCTAGGATAAGTTAGTAGCTTTTATAAGGATTTTAATGATACTAGACAGTGGATACTTTAGTGGTTGGGTTTAATTAATCACACGTCTCAGGAATGGTTGATTGAATCTGTACAAGATTACATCTCATTAGCATGTCATACACATCATACAGTCTCATGTCATACATTTCCTCATCTCAGTGAAAGGAGGGTTTGTATGCAACCAACATAACTTGAAAGTTATGTTAGTTGCATTGTCCAAATTTTTAAATCTTCAATTTTTTACTTCCTTGCACGAAGTAAAGGAAGTATTGTGATAAAAAAAAATTTCGTTTTTCAGATTTCAGGGGAAATATCTATTTTGACCATCCCTGAATACATTTTGACTAGTTTTAGCGTGACGTCTGTACGTACGTATGTATCTCGCATAACTGGATTTAGGACTGTTGTAACATCTAGTTGTGCACTTCCCCTTTTGAGTAAAATTGACTAAACCAAAAGTGTCCAAAAAAGCCCAAAAGCCCAAAAAAATTGGATTTTGGACTTCTTCTCAACTGCAGTAATAAGCCCTCATTGAGAGCTTTTCAACCAGATATCATAAGTGTTACTTATTTTCATCGGTTCCTGTGTTATAGCCAAATAGAAATTTAATTAAAAAGTTATTTGGATCTAGGGGAACGCACATCGATTCGAATCAGAGTTCATCTTCTTTTTTTTTTTAATTTTTTAAAATTTAAATATATTGATTTATTAACCTCTGATTGTAAAAAAAAATACGATTAATATAATAATTCAATAATAACCATAAATAAAGTATGAAAAATAGTAGAACTTATTAATGAAATAAAATTTTATGTACTTTTCATTTAAACAAAAAATTGTAATATAATAGGCGTACAAGGAAGTCATGTGATGCCCAGATCAGATTTTTTTTATAAATTTCATATTCTAATGGGAACCAACATGAGGAAAGTACATTTTTTAAAGAAAAACACAGATTTCTAAAATCTAAATTTCCTAAAAAAATAAAAACTTTTTAAATCTAAATTTCTTATTGTTCACTAGTTGAACGTGCATATTAGGAAAATAAATTTCTACTTTATAAGTAGGATACAATTCTCCCTTAATCTTCTTTTATTCTTGAACATCGATTTGCTATTTTCATTGATCAAATATTATTACCTTATATGACGAAGTAGTTTTTAATTATATTTTAAGGTCTTATGGTTGAAGTTTTAACGTACAATTTTAAGTAATTGTAACTGAGTTTGAATTTCAACTCTTATTTCATTGTTTAGTTTAACTTAATGAAACTTTTATTCCTCTAAGACTGGACAGAACTAACTAAATTTGTTTCACATTTCAATAAATTATCCAAAAGTAATTTATAAAATGTAATTTTAAAAGTATTATATTTTCTAACTTATTATATGTAATAAGTAAATTTGTAATCATATTTATTTGATTAGAATTCGTTATGTTAATGATTTTTATAAAATAAAAATTATTTAAAATAATTTTTCTGGTTAGATTAGAGATCCTTTGGATACTAAGGATTTTTGTAACGGTGTACGCCCTCGTTCATTTTCAAAGCATATTTTATCGAGCTGAAGATATTGGTATCACGAAGTAGTAAATCATTACATTCATAAAGACTTAGACTTTTATAAAAAAATTATTTACGTATATTTTCAGAAAGAGAAGAATCGAAGTGTAATTTTCTGTATCAATTTTTATTTTCAAGTAAAATTTGGAATTTATCTCTCTCCTCCGTAATCGACCTATTTTTAACCAGTTTATCAAGTAACCAGTATCAAGAAACAACGTATTTTCCTGAAAAATCCTAAATAGAATTAATTTTATTTTGGATTAAAAATTGTGCTAGTTTTTATTTTTGTTACAGATTTACTCCTCAAATTCATAATTAAAAAAAAAAAAATAGTAATAATGTTCAGCTGAAGGTTGTGTGTTTAAAACTTAAAAGTTATGTAGGTTCCATTGTTCCAAATCTTATAATCTTCATTTTTTTTTAATAAGTGCTTATTTTAGTTTATTCCAATAAACCAACATTCCAATGAAAACCAACATTAGGAAAATAGATTTTTGAAAGTAAAGAAAAACACAGATTTTTATTATCTAAACTTCTTAAAAATTATTCTGCTTCATAATTCCAAACAAAATAGTAAGATTTTAATTTTAAAGAGCTTTCTAAATAAATACATTTTTTTAATATTATTGACTGTAGGATTTTAACGGTTAAAATGATAAAGAGAATTATTTCCAATAAAAGATTAACTTTTCATAAATACATATTTCTATAAATCTTCGCTTTCTCAGTCTCTCATTTGTTCACTCTCCCTTTCCTCTCTCTTTATTCTGTAGATTAATTTGCCAGCAAGTTTTCATTAAACTAAAGCAATATATCCGATCTAGTGAGAGTGACCATAGCTGTTAAGTCCAAGGGGCCTGCACGAGACACCTGGGGCGTCTTCCAATACAGTACAATAGCCGGTTATACTGCCAACCCCTCTTCATACCCCCTCTTCATCACAACTCCTCGTTCTTCTTCTTCTTCTTCTTGCACATCCTTTTCCCTCTCCAGCTTGTTTGGTTAAAGAGAGTCGGTGGGTAGGGCAAGGATAAATTTCTCTATCAGGAAAACCCAGTCTACTCTAGCCCTCTACTCTAAATAGACACAAGCGTCCGCACATACACACATACACCTACACATGAATACATACAGAGAAAGGTAGAGAGGATGTATAGAGAAAAAAAAAAGGATAAAGGTAGGGGAAGAAAGGGGTTAACATTCACTTAAATCTTAAGGGACTATCGTTCTTTCTTGAAAACAAAACCATTTTATGGTTTAAATTGTCTTTCTTATCCTTTAAACAATATAGTTAAAATAAATAATTGAATTGCGTAATTAAGAGCTTTAAATTACAACTACATTATATAGCTTTTAACGGAAAGTATCATAAAGATGACAACTTAAGATTAAGATGCTTTAATAATAGAAGTACAATTATTGATGAAGAATTAAATACCGTAATAATTCATAATTTCCATTACTATTGTTCACTAAAAATATTATTATTAGATCAATATTTACCTAAATTTATTTCCCATTATTTTACTTCACTTTATAATTTTCTGTACCTGTAAAGTATATCAATATTGACTCGTAACATATTTGTATAAATAATAAATAATTAACTCAGGTTGTACTTTAAATAATAAAAATCCAGAACGTTAATTTTATAATACATTTATTTAAGAGTTCAATTTTTATAATGCTGAAGATTTTATTCTACAATGTGTTTTTTTTAATTTAAGTTTTTTTTTCAAGTAATTAATTATAAACACTAACCTCGAAGTTTATAAACGGGAGTATTAAATTTTGTAGAATATGAAAAATGGTATATTTGACCAGAATTAGAATCCAGGACCATCTAGATAAAAGACGCGATCGCTTCTCCATGTAGATCAGTGTGGTTGATATATTTTTAATGAAATAAAAGTAATTCTTTGTATTTTATTCATATAAAACAATTTTATGTACAGTCATATTATATTATATGTAATAAATTAATAGAGATACATTTATTTATTTATTTTTAAATAAGTAAATAAAATATACACTTCACATTGTTCACTGTATTGTAACTATAATTAAAAAAATTAAAATAATCTAACCGTACAAAGTAATTTACAAAAAAATGATGTTAAATAATAGAGTATAAAAAATGTATTATTGGTCGTTTTTTTTTGGCACAATTAAATATATACAATCTGTTCCTTCGAAAATACGAATAGATGTGTTAAATGCCTATAATTGATTTTAAGAAGAGAAAGACTAACTTAACTCCTTTATATTCCGTTTTGTTCGAGTTCGTACTGTGTAACAGTTCCCGACAGATAATGAAATAAATTTGTTTTTTTGTATGTGAAAAAAGTCATGTTTGATCGGTACTTGATACACAGAACCTCTCGATGAAAGGCAAAGTCGCTACCACTCCACTAAAGAGATCGGCATTACTGATAATAATGTGCAAATTTCTAGTTTTATTTACACCATATTATATGTTGAATTGGTATAATTATAGTTTAATTTATTATAAAATGAGAACACATTTGTTACAAAACAAAATTTTCTTCAAAGAAAAAAATAAAAATAAATCCTATAAAGAAAATTAAAAAAAAAAACATCATCGGATAATTCTAATCTAAAATTTATACAGAAACTTAAAAAAGGTCTAGATTCAACTGTAGACTGGTTTCAATCAAAATTCAATAGATTTTTTCTATTAGTGTTTCTCAGTTATTTATTATTATAATTTAGTTTTTTAATTGACCAGCTAGTCAGGGGGCCCCACCGTCTGGAACGCGCCGAGTTTCCTTCGCTCGCCATTCCCGTCTGCCCAGAGAGCTCCGCCCCGTAAAACCCCGCATTGTTCGTTACCTTTATGGTTGTAAGAATAATACTGATAACAGTTAAAGTATTCAGGCTTTATAGAAGAAACCTGAAAAATAAACTAAATTACAAAATACAAAATTGTAGTAACTATGGTAACTAAAGTAGGCAGACCTTTGACGAGAAAAACTCCACAACTTACTTTTGTTGCCAAAGTAACAAAAATTAATTTAATTTTTAATTATTAATTGTTTTTCTTCTTTGAAGATTATATTTAACTGACAACTTCATACACAAGAGAGCTAGGATCTAGGTATGTGGCTCAAAACCTTCCCTGGGATAACTCGAATGTATCATGTAAATTTGAAAGCAATCCGCCGCGTGATGCGAGAACATCCAAACAAACAATAGACTAACAAACAAACTAATTTTCGGCTTTACATATAATAAAAAATAGATAAAAATTATAAAGTAATTTTTTTTACTTATTAAATATCCGTACTCTCAAATCAAGTACGAACTGAAAATCGAATGTATTAATATATTACTGATAAAGTTAATTAAAAAATCATACAAATGAATTGTGTTACTTCTTTGTTTTTGTGAAGGAATAACCAAAAAGGTTTAAAAAAAAACAGAATTGCAAACAATTACGTAAAAATCACACTACATACAAGTATGCAATACTGTAGAAAATCGGAAAAAGAGATAGAGATAATAATACTCCTTAGAAATTTTGCAAGGACATCCAAATTTAAGAACCAAAAACTTTAAGGAGTTGTAAAGTGGAACCTCATTTGGAAAAGACCTTTTAAGTAAACGTGTCACTTAAAAGTTTGAAATTGAAATAAATGTCTAAAGTTTAAGACGGATTTAAAATTCTTACTCAGAAAAATACACCTATGATATATATATATATATATTCACGCATTACATATTGTATATTGGTAGTATGTGGCCAGATTGGCGATGAAAGCAAATTCATGTAAATTTGAACTTTTTAAGTTGATGTTAATATTACTTTAAACTAAAGCATGTTAAATAATAAAATTTTAGCATTTTTTTTAATGATTTTATTTGTACAATTACATTTTTTTACAGAGATAATTAAAGTAATATTTTAATAATATTAATTCGTAATTTGGTTAATGCCAATCATTTAAAATGTTAAATCCAATCCTGTGTACTTTTATAAATGTTTATATCAATAGAGGTAAATCAAGAAACTGAGTAACCGTTCTTTAAAACATAAAAGACTGGCTTAGCGGCTACATGCGACAATAATTATAGCTTTTTACTGGTAAAAGGTTCATTTAGAGGTAAAACATTTTACTGATAAAAGGTCTATTTAGAGGTAATATGACGACCTATTATTTCAGTAGTAAAGAATACAAATTCTTGCTTTTAAATTTCTTTTAAAACAATAATAAATAAAATTACATATACTCTATAGTTAAATTACCGTGTCATGTTACACACCTTTTTTTTAATTTGATATATTGATTGCGTGATTAAAAATATTGAAGTGAATTAGAAGTGTTAAAATAGAAAATTTTGAAGACATTATGCTTAAAAATAGTCATAAATTTATTATTATTTCATATAAATTGGATTAGCTTACCGGGGCAAGTCTAGTGATTAACTCGTCATCGCATAACAGCTGATTTTCGAATTCGAAGGTTCTAAGGTTGAAATCCTGGTAAAACATAGTTACTTTTAAACGAATTTGAATACTAGAAATTGGATATCGGTGTAATATAGTGTTTGGGGTTCAATTAATCACACGTCTCAGGAATGGTTGTCCTATGTCTGTACATCATTTTATTTGTCGTACATACATTCCTTATCTCATTGGGCCATGGGATAGTATTAGATAAATAGAAAATAAAAATCAAATATAAGAAGAATCATTAAAAAGTAAGAAAAATATATAAATTGAGTTGTCAGTATTCAATAAAATTTATACTTACTGAAGAAAAGTTATTTTCTCGTAAAGGTGATTGAGGCACACTAAATATGAAAAATGTAAAACATACAAAGCATGTTACATTTAAAACTTTGTTTCTCAGTAAAATATATTTTTCCAGAATTTATTACTCTGATAAATACACACATTTTGTTACTATATTGTTGTTATTTGTTACTTATTGTTATATTTTTAATCAACAGTAAAGGATAGCAGTTTAGTTGACAAATATTTCTTTACAAGTTTACTGCTATCGGCAGTTAACCAGTTACTGGTTTACTGGTCAATACCAATACTGCAGACCAGTAATCAGGTCTGCAAAGAGTTAGTTTATATAATAACAATAACAATAATGGTCATTTGGTGGGTGACGGGCCAGAGAGTGGCGGTGGATGTTATCCTCATCTCGGAACCCAATGTGGCGATGGCCAAGGAACCACGTTTGCTAGTAGATCAAGGTTCAGGAGCTGCGATCGGTCTCCCGACTATGGACATCATGTTGAAAAGCCAGTATCACTTTGAAGCAGTCGCAGGATTCGTGGTAGGGGTCCTGCAGACCAAAGTTAGGGAAGAGAGGAACTGATGGATGCTTCCAGGTGGATTTTCTAGTGTTACCATAATACAAAGTCCTCAGACTGAGGCGGAAGAACATGACGGGAGGATCGGAGGCTGAAAGACAGCTCTCTGTTCAGCTCGTCGTTCATCCGCGCTTGCGTGGATGGGCGACGGTGATGAAGCACGAAGATTATGGATCCCTTGGCCCAAAGGCACCTTCCGCAGACGTGCAGTGTTTAATTGTGAACCCAGGAAGGGAGGATCGGTGAGATGTGAGGTTTAGTCGGTAGGGCGCAGGCACACATACGCCCTCTTAATAACATCTAGCGAAATCTGTTAGCTAGTTTGACACTCCGCTCGTAAATGGGGTTCGTCAGCTCATCGAAAACAAAAACAAAAAAAAAAAAAATATATATATATATATATATATATACATAATAAAATAAAATAATAATAATAATAAAGTTATACTATGTAATATAGATACAATATCAAAATCTGGAAAAGCTTTTTAATAATTTTTTCCTCAAAAAAAGTAAATTAAAACAGACAATTTCAAAAAATTCCTGTAATCGAAAATTATGCCGAAAGTATAAAAAAAGTGGATCCTAAAGAGACCACTCTTATTATGTAAGTACCCTTATTACACAAGTTGAGAATTAGTTAAGAATGAAATATAGATTTCATTACCACCGATTGATACGTTAAAGTATATTATGAAATCTATAAAGAAAATAACGTTTAACATTTTTACCATATAGATAGGAAGAAAAAATGTAGATTCAATCCTAATCGGTAAATAGGTTGTAAAATGAATTTACCACCACTCAAATGAACTGTAGCATAATAAACTTTATAAAACAAGGTAGTATCACCGGTTTCCTAGTTTTCTCTTCAATGATATTAAAAAAAAGTAGTCTTAAAACAACGCTTGAGTTGATGAATTTTATAAATAATTTGCAACGATATGTTATTTACCGTTATAATGTTTATTTAATAAACAATATAGATATATGGATATATATTGGCAATGCTTAAACATCGTAAAATTTAAGATACAAGTCGAATCCCGTTAAATTAAAGGATTTTATTTAATTCGATCTTTTGGGTAAGCGGACAGGAATATCTACATACAGCGGTTTTGAATCGTTAATTATACCTAACAGCCGTGCAATACAAAAGTAATGTCCTGACTATTTAACGACCAGAATAATTGATGAAATATAAAAATAAGTATTAATTAAATTTCTTACTACACAGATTTAATTTCAATATTAATGATGTAATGAAATACCTCACAATTAAAAAATTGATTATATTACCGGCATTGCATCAATTCTGATTCCAATTAATTAAAAATGGTTAATGATTATACTGTACTTCTAAATTACTTGTGCGGAGTTGCAAATTTACTACCTTTAAAAAATAGTTATACAGTAAACAAGAAAAAAGATTTAAAAATTAAATGAAATTCAAATTTAAGCTCTTTTAATTTGCTTGTTAAGGTATAATAAAATGTTTTAACTATTTAAATGATAATATTTTGGACAAATTGGACAAAAAATTAACAATCAATCACAGTATTTAAAAACATCCCTTACCACTGTTTTTTTTTCTTCAGTCATTTGACTGGTTTGATGCAGCTCTCTATGATTCCCTATCTAGTGCCTCTCGTTTCATTTCGGTTTATCCCCTACATCCTACATCCCTAACATTTTGTTTATATATTCCAAATGTTGCGTGCCTGCACAATTTTTCCCACCTTCCTGTCTCTCCAAAATCAAAGCAAATATTCCAGGATGCCGTACGTGGCGTATAAGTCTGTCTCTTCTTTTAACTATATCTTCCAAATGCTTCTCTCTTCATCAATTTGCCGCAACAGCATTTGTCATTTTATCCACCCATCTGATTTATAACATTCTGCTATAGCACCATATTTCAAAAGCTTCTGATCTTTTCTTCTCAGGTATTACGATCGTCCACGTTTCACTTCCATATAAAACTACGCTCCAAAAATATACTTCCAAAAATGTTTTCCTGACGTTTAATTTAATTTTTGATGTAAGCAAATTATATTTCTAACCAAAAGCTTCTTTTGTTTGAATTATTCGGCATTTTATATCGCTTCTGATAAGTCCATCTTTAGTAATTCTACTTCTCAAATAACAAAATTCTTCTACCTCTATAATCGTTTCCTATTTTTATATTCAGTGGTCCATTTACATTATTTCTACATTTCATTACTTTCCTTTTCTTTTTGTTTATTTTCATGTGTTTTTTTTGGGTAGGACTTCATCCATGCCATTCAGTGGTGATCCAATAGTCCGTTTCTCCATGCCTCCTGTTAATCCATCCTAATATATCGGGAATTAGGGTTCTTGTCCATCCAGCCACTCCAGCCTCCACCCATCTTTCCTGCCAGATTCTATAGATGTCTTCCCTAACTTCATTTTCTGCTCTCCCTAAAAACCTGTCAGTTCTGTATCTAGCTATGAGGTCGATAGGAAGCGTTCCGAAAGCACACTCCTTAGGTTGAAACAATACAATTTTAGGAAGGTTTATCTAATTTTTGTTGAAAAGCCTGGAAGTTTGTATTCTATTAATCACAAATGTCATCTCTTTAACGGTTAAAATATAACTCAACAAGGAAAATACTGCTCCCCAACTGATGACTTCTCATTTATAAAAAAAAATATATTGAAAAATTGAAATATTCAAAAGTTATAAAGCAATAAAATTTAGGAATAGAAACGTTTCTTTAATAAAAAATTATGAAATTTTCAGTTACAATATTTTTCTATAATATTTTCTCAAGCATTACTTTTTAATAAAGCTTCTTTAAATCATTTTTTTAAAATGTGACAGAACACTTCCTTTAATTCATTAGATAACGAATAAAATCTTATAACCATAGCTTTTATTAATTTACAGTCGGTTCCATTTTCCGCAACCATAAGTAAATTTGAATACCAGAAAAATGACACGTTGGAGTGGTTTCCATTGAAATCCTTTAAAGAATTGTATATATACACTAACACAGTATACATAAACATATAATAATCATTATTAATACAGACAAACATGATTGTAAGGAATATGATGAAGTTCAGAACATATAAAGCAAAGATAACACTATAAAACAGGCTTATTATTCACTCAGAGAATAACTAATCAAACAGTGAAACAAATAAAAGAACCAACAAGAGTGTGGCGAAATGAAGTAAATAATTTTGGTGATGCTCAAACCCTAGGGTAGCTGATTCACGTTTATAGTAAAGTTTTTGTTAATGAAGATAAAAATAGATATTAAAAGAAGTATATTCTCATAAGCAAATGTTAAAAAGTTTTTAAATAAGATTTTAAATAAAATAGCTGTGAAGATGTATTTCTAAAGTTCATTGAGTATACTGTTAAACATGAGTAAAAAACATGTCCTTTTTAAGCCTATAAGCAGCAGGAATAAACATTGCAAATTAAATTTTTGATGTCGAAACTAAATAGTTTGTTTAGTTACAGTCAACATTTTTTTTCATGTTGTTAAGTCATGACATAAGCCTTCTTTCAACGCTTCGTCTGCTTTTTATTTTTCCTCAAATAAAAAAAAATAAAACAATGTTGGTTTCAGCTAAATGGTACTACTTACCTTATTGCTAATAAAACGACTCCAAATTATTTTATCATCGTCTATTTCAAAAACGTTTGTGATATCCAAAATATTCAAAATACTCCACAAAATTTACATTTTGAGGTATTTAAAATGTGTAATTTATGACAACTCCCGTACACTTGATTAACTGAACATTAAGAATGAAAGCGTGAATTCAAACATAGAGTGTACGATATTCCGAAAATTTTCAAATATCTAGAGTAACTTTCTTAATTTGAGACATATAATTAATTGTAGTGCTTGTTTGTATAATGAGTTTGTCTTTAACTTACTACATCCATAATCACCAGATTGATCTGTTAAGGTGTTAATGATTTGAATCCAATTAGAAAATGGTGATTAGAACCCCATAGTATCGAGGAGTCGTTATCGTTAAAATGTTACAGTTTAAACTGGGAATCGAATATCAACCTTCCGCACGAGAAAGGCTAGTTTGTATCTGCTAACCAATCGCGCTACTGTTTTATATTTATGTACAAACATAAAACATATAAATATAAAACATATGTATATATCAAACATTAAATGAACTAACATTATCTGTGAGTGTCCTCAGATGTTTAGTAACAAGTCTTAGGTTAAAATAAATCTATTTAGAAATAATAAGTGTTACGTTTGATTTCAATATTTTTGTAATTGTAATGTTATACGCGTAATGAAAAAATTTAGGTCATTCAAATATGTGTTTATATTATCAAAATTCAGCATGAATTCTTTTTTAAACACTATTTATTTCTAAAAGATTTAATTTCCTCACTTTTAGTATATTTCTACCTGCATTACATGAGATTATCGTATTTCTATGGTTTATCGTATCCTTTACTTTTTCTATCCTTCTAAGTACATCCTCATTAGTGACTTGCTTATTCTACTCACCCTCAAGACTTTATTTATATTTATAATTCAAAGACGGTGTAATCATTTAATGCCTATATCTTAATTTTATATTTTTGTCTTATATTGTCTTATTTTTTATTCAAACTTTTGGGAAGAGTAATGTTGAAATGTTCTAAATTGTAAAATAATGTTTGTATTTAATAAATTATATTCTATTTAGACTATCTTTTAACCCTGAGATTAGAAAATTTACAGTATTCAGTAACAGTATGAAAGTTTTCAATTTGTCATTTCGTTGATAAATAAAAATTTAACAAATTAACCTTTATAAAACAGGATTCAAGAAGCTTATATTTATAATTTTTTAACAAAAATTGCTTAACTCATGCCAAAAAAATTATTTTTTTTTTAAAAAGGATATTTAAAAAAATTTAAGTCATATTTTACCAACATTATCTTTATTTTTACTTATTTAAATTTTATAAAATAATTTTAACTTATTTATTTGTATTTATTTCCTTTTTTTAGTTATATAATAAAAATAATTGAGAATTAATATTAGTTAAAAATATCTCCCTTCAAAAAGTCGAGATATATATAGTTAAGCTTTATAGTTTTAAAACTGTAATTAACTAAAATATAAGTATGATTGAACGCTTAGGAGCTGCTTGTCGTACTTAATTTTTTAAATATTAGCGAGTGGTTATGTTGGCATTAAAATTTGTATAACAAATTGTAACATATATGTTATTTCAGAGGTATCACACTCCCTCAATATTTGATTCACGTGAATCATCGCTGTTTTCATCATTGATGAAAACAGCGATTATTATCTCGGCATTATTATTATCCCACCCTTTCACAGCTTTTACTTTTGATGGTGACATTCCCTAAACTCGGAGTAATTTATACCAACGAAATTAGGCTTGCTATTGTTGACTTCCGGGCAACATGGCAGGTGTCAATTATCACGCTCCTTTGCATTAGCGCGCGGGTCTTCCACTGGATCTTCAGTTTTTCAAGACTGTCGTGCAAAGTAGATGGTATTATTCTCTCCGCAGAAATAATTATTGGGATTATATAAACTTCTTTTTGATTCCACATTTCTTTAATTTCAAAAGCAACATCTGTATATTTCTGCAGCTTCTCATCGTATTTAGTGTTGATGTTGTTACTTGATGGGATGGTTACGTCTATTAGGTAAGTTACTTTATCCATTTTATCAACTTCTACTATATCTGACTTATTACAGTTCATGGATTTTACTGTTACAATTCCCTGGTTCCAGAAAATTTTTGCGTTGTTGTTCTTCAAAAAGCAGGCTGGCTCATAAGTACAGTAGGGCCCTTTTTGAAACTCTAACTTGTATCTATTGCAGAGTTCTACGTGTACAATTTTTGCCACGTTGTTGTGCCTCATGGTGTACTCCATCGGAGCTAGAATCTGACAGCCAGTGATTATATGGTCTAATGTTTCATTGTGTTGCATACATAGCCTTCATTTGTTGTTGATATTTTCTTTAAGAATAAATCTCTTAAAATGTCTTGTTACTGCTTGATCATGAATGCTATATATAAACTCCTCCGTCTCAAAATGTAACTTTCCTTGCACAAGTCAATTATTTGAAGCTGCTTTGTTGACTGCTTCCTGGTCTAGACGGCGCCTGTATCTCGCATGCAGCTCTTTTCTTCCCCAATAGAATTTTATCTGCATTGCTTTCTTTGTTGTGTTCTACGTTGTTAGTCCTGTTGGCTAGGTTTAATGGCGTATTGTTTTGGTCTGCAGCTACGATGGCATGATAGAAGGGATTTTGCCTGCTATGGAAGTAATCCCTTAAGTTTTCGTTGAGGCCGCAGCATAGATTTTTAATATCGAGTACTCTTTCACCTTCCTTTCTCGGGAGCGTGAATCTTTCTTTTGACGAGTGGATGTGGTGGGACTTTTCTTGGTAGAATATTTTTCTAGTGAGTCTGTTCAACGCGTCTAACTCTGCTTCACTGTATTTTATTATACCTAACGCATACGTGAGTACTGGTAATGCATATGTGTTCACTGCTTTCACTTTATTTCCTCCATTAAGTTCCGATTTTAAAATTAAATTTAATCTCTTTTCATACGTTTTCTTAAGTTTTTCCTTAATGGCATTGTGCTCCAATTTTATCGTTTGAACGCATCCTTTTATTATTATTATTATTATTATCCAATCTGATCCTTCAAAACGTTTTAACATTTTTACCACTCTTTACCGGATAATTCTATTCCATTTCGTTTGAAAACCCTTATAAATTATTTAATTTTTTTAGAATAAATTTGAATTCATTACAATTAATAAACAAGATACAACAAGAAAACGCACATCACGTTTATATTAAAATTGAAATTACCATAATACTTACAGCTGTGAATCCGTCTTTAAAAAATTCTTTAGATAGCAAAGATATCAAGATTAATGTATAGAAGTCCGAATAAGTGAAAATTAAAAAAAAAAGAACAATTAACTATTACAAAAATAAAAATTCAATTAAAATATTTAATAATTGTATGGAAGGCATACGCCTCTTTCTCGAAAGGATGTGGACAAGGATGATGATTAAATGTCTATATATGAACGGGTTATGTTTACAAGTTAGAGTATATCTACGTGGTATTTTCAGATTAATATTAATCACTAGTTCAGCTCGGGTGTAGTGGTTAATAAATAAAGGCAAGTTGCTTTTATTTGGATTTGAATACCAGATCGTGGATACCGGTATTCTCTGGTGGTTGGGTTTCAATTAATCACATTTTAGGTTATGGTCGGTCTGAATCTGTACATGACTCACTCACACGTCACAAACAATTGACGCGGCTGCTTACAGGACCCAAATCCAGAAATCTGATTGGGATATCATTACTTCCAGAATATAAGTAATTAAAAAAGTAATATTAGATTTAATATTGTGTATTAATGTATCTAGATAAATACATGTTTAAGTTATATCATGAAAACAGAAATAAAAACATAAAGCTGTACTTACCTATATACCTATATATAATATATATATATATATATATTATCCCACCGGGCTGATCCAGTGATAAAACTCGCCATCGCAAATCAGTAGTTTAACTGCTGATTTCCAAAGTCGGTTGGTTGTGAGGTTCGAATCCTAGTAAAAGTTTATTACATCTCAGGAATGGTCAGCCTGAATATATACAAGACTAAAATTTATTTACATGCCATACATATCATTCTCTTCTCAATTGGCCGCCGTGGGAGGGTGGTTTTTTATTTTTTACTAGTTGCAAAGTTTGTAACGTACGCATTAGGAAATTTATATATATATATATATATATATATATATATATATATATATATATATATCTTTAAAAGTGTTTTAAATAAGCCGATACGTTAAAAAATTAACTACTAAATATAACTTTAGCCTACTAACTATTCATTTTTTCTCATTTTATATTCATTGATATACATCAATGATGTTCGTCTGGATCTATCAATAATTTTATTATGGAAAAAAGGGTGAAATTTTATTATTGAAAAAGAGTTCAGTTAATGTTTCAAGTGTTTGATATGTGATTTTTATCAAAATAAATTGACACGTAATACAGATAATCTAACGGTTGTATTCAACCCATCTACTTATTTTTGTTTTACTTTTTATATATCTTGAAAAGGCGCCGGGGTATGATTTGATCACCGGTCGGGTTTTCTAGACATGCGATATGCTTGGTTACTTTGATTTTTTATGCTACTGTCCGAATTGGTCATTATTCTGGTCCGTGGAAAATTTTACAGATAATTATGATAGCAAATCCGGGTAAAGATCCGACAAATGTAACATCGTATAGGTCTAACAGCCTGCTTCCTGTGCTCTCCAAGATGTTTGAAAAGCTCATTTTGAAAGGACTGAAGCAGTTTGTGAACGATCAAATTCCGGTTCACCATTTTGAGCAACATGCTGCTGTGGACAGGCGAACAGGATTGTTAACATTATAAATCATTCTCTAGACGATAAACAGTACTGTTCAGCGGTACGATGTCAGCCTCGTTGTCAGTCAGGCTTTTGATAAGGTACGGCATGTAGGGTTGGTTTATAAACTGAAAGGTTTTACCCCATATTTTCTACGTACTGCTGAAATCTTAGCTAGAATACAGGTGTTTTCAGGTTAAACATGGAAAGGTTTTGACGGATTTTTTCCGTTTACAACCATAGGTACGTCAGGAAGCGTTCTCGGACCCATCTTGTATGTTCTCTTTACGGCTGCTGACTTGCCAATTACGGCAGATACCACAGTTCTAACAGTTTGCTGATGATATTGAAATTCTTGCTGTCTACGAGGGACCGGCTAGTGCATCTCGTTTTATTCAAGATTATATCACTCTCTTCGAATCGTGTCGAAAAATAAAAATAAACGAAAGAAAATCAAAGCACGTCACGTTCACCCTTCGTAAGGAACATGCCCTCCTATTTCTATCCTCAATTTACCGATTCCCAGATCTCAGGACTGTAAATATTTGGGTTATCATCTTGACCGACGACTTACTTGAGCGAAACATATCAAATATAAGCGGAAACATTCGGATCTTAAATTTAAAAACATGTACTGGCTGATAGGACGTAGATCTCGACTTTCAGTAGAAAGTAAATTATTGATTTATAAATCAGTTTTGAAGCCTGTTTGGGCTTACGGGCTTGAATTGTGGAGTACAGCAAGTAACTTCAGTATTGTCTTACTTGAACGCTACCAGACAAAACCACTGCGAAAAATGCTAAACATACCCTGATACATAAGCAATAGCCTTATGCATGATGATGTTACGTTGCAAACTGTTCGACAGAAAATCTCATTGGTCAGCGTACGGTATCGATCGTGGTACCAAATTATTTTGCGGTCAATTTATTGGATAACATAATCAGTGATTTTTCAAGATTACTAAGGAACAATATTCTTGGTTTGCCAAGATAATAAAGTCACCTAATTGAAACGATTAGAAAAAAATCTATCTATGTATGTCGTTTTGAAAATTAAAAAGAAAAATTGAAAAAAATTATAAAAAATTGAAAATGAAAACAACGTAATTGTATTTTAAAAAGAGTAATTTAATGCTATCATCAAATTTCTTCTAGGGAGATAACTTCTCATAACACTATCATAGCTAACTGTAAAGTTTATACTTTAAAAATTATTATCATTAGTAATGCATTTTATTTATTTATATCCTCATTCAAAATACAGCCAAAAAAAAAGTTTGCAACCACGTAAAAAAAATATAGGTGCTGTGTTCAGAACCGCCTAAACCTTTTTTACGAGGCTGCAAAGGTTTTTTTGTAGTTGTATTTTGAGAGAGGATATAAATAAATAAAGTAAAAAAAGATTGAACTCACCCAAAAATATTTGAGTTCACCTTCAAAATTTCTTATCGTGTTATAAAGTAAAATCTTTTGATTTTGTAGTTATTGTAAATTAATCATTAAGGATACAATCATATGAGTAAAGCTGTTTAGCTTGGAGAGAGCTGAGTTTACAAGAAAGGATTACGTCGAGCCAAGAAAAAAGAAATGAAAAACGAAACAATTTCCAAAAATTATTTTCTTTTTTCTAATCACTTGTAACCAAAAATATAGTAAAATTTGATACTACTGGAATTAATTTAATAACGAACACATATCTGTAACGCAAATAAATCATATTTAGAAACAAAATTATGTATTTTATTGAAATATTTTAAGCTTATAAAATAAATAAATAATTGTCAAAATCTTAATGATTACTACTTTATTATTATTTATTACTATTTTATTATTATTAATACTCTCATGAATAAATCTAACAATTTTTGCGTTAGTTTTGGGGTTATTTTATTCAAAAGGTTTTGTTACGAGTTTGTATAAATTATTAGTTTTATAAAAAAAAAGTTGTATATTTTTCCTTAAATCCTAAACTTAAAATATTCATTAATATATTAAAACTTTTTAGTATAACTTTTTTTTATTAGATTACGGCTTTTTTAATTTTTTATCCTACTAAAAAACATAGAAGATAATGATTATAATAAAGTAATATTCATGATTTAATCAGTTATGAAAACGTAACTGACGCGTTCAGAAAATGAGAGGAAACCAAGATTAAAAAGGAGATGAAATGAAGTGAAAGTGTAAGATGAATCTTTTAGATGACAAGGAATATCATCATTGATATTCGTTAAAGATTTTGAATAAATTTTGATCAATTAGTTTTTCAGGTTTATGGAACCGTAAATGACATCGCTGGGAACCAGATGAGCCTGGTTTATTCATTGTTCACTTCGGGGGTTTTTCTTTTTCTTTTTTCTTTCACTAAGAGGCTTAGGAAAAGACGTGGGAGATGAAGAATTAAACAGCGTGAATGGCATGAAAGAACTGAGTGGCAGGAGGCAGTAAATGAGTGGCAAATGGTTACAATGGGACACCTATTTAATTGAGACCAAAGTTATTATTAAGGTAAACTTCACACCCATTTTATTCTTCTTCACCATCTTCCCTTTCTTTTACTTCTCCTTTCTTTTCTTCAGTACTTCTCTTGATAATCATTATCGTTCTCGTCATCATAAGTCCACCGAGGAGTGGCAGGCGGCTCACGAAAAGTAGTTCGTGTAAGTGATCTCTCTCAAACCTCAGCCTTCTCTAAATCCTCTAGACTTCCCCATTCCCTATCTTCTTCTCATTCCCCTTTTGAAACCCTTCTGCCTTTTCCCTATCACAGTGTTGCCCCTTCTAAAACTCAAAGCACATCCCATCCCCACTTTCCGACCCAAAAACAACCTCCGCATTTGCCTCTCTCTCTCTTTCTTTCTCTCTCCGCACAAACCGACAGATTTATTGGCTCACCGGCTCAAGCGACTTCTCTCCTTACTTATACCAAAAGTCCTCGGATCAAAACTTAACTTACGCTATGATTTACAACAATTACGTCGTTTCCAATTTATAACTACCTGTATTATTCGACTAATATTAGTCGAAGATTTAAACGTTTATTACAACAGTTTAGTTTATGTGTAAAGTTTTATTTATGTCCAATTTAACTTTACTATCAAATTATAATATCTCTCATAATACCTCTTACCTAACGGTATTACAAAATAGTATAATAAATTTTATGTTCAAGCCTTTTCATTTAAATCCGTAAATTTATTTTTCTTAAAATAATAAATAAATTAATACATTTTTAAATAAATCCCAAATTAGTCTTATTTCTTGACTTCTGTATACATGAAATAATTGAAAAAACGAAGACGTACATTATCTGTTAAATTTTTTAATTAAAACAATTATTAAGTTTAACATTTAAACTCTCATGGATCGATTTTCTAAGGTGATACGTTACATTCTTCAAAGGAGCAACATACCGTGTTTTCTTAGAGAATAGTTACAATAATTTAGAGCAAACTGCTAACGTGTAATTTAAAAATTACACGTTATGAAGATATTGTTTAAAAGCCATTTTTACAAATAATTTGATATCTTTAAGATAAAAAAGGTTTAAAAAAATAAATAAAATAATATCAAGGTCACAGAAGTGTCGGTATCTGGACTGCTCGATTCCAGTTTTAAACCTAGGAACTTTGTTTATGATTATTGTAACTTTTCAGTGAAGTAGATGAAAACCGACATTACAAACAGGGGCTTTTTGTATGCATAAATAAAGAATTTGTACGTAGTTCAAACAAATAGTTTTTATTTTATTTATTTATATGTAATTACATTTCTTCTATTTATATTTTTCAGTTGTATTTTAGTTTAGACTGCCTTTATTTTCTCAGTCACTGACATATTCACATACACACTTGCCCGCGCGAAAAAACACAAACAAAAGACTATTTTATAATAATTTATTTCTGTTGAATACTACTTTTATCATGAAAACTATTCTTTTTAACAAAAATCAATCTTGTACTTCTAATCGGATAAAAATGTAGGTTGTGCCTACATAGGAATTTTATGTTACGTTGAGTAATACGAGATTATTTGTTGCTTGTGTTTTAATGATTGAATTAAGGTTTTTTTGTGTGATTGTGAAAACACGAATTAAATTTCCCTGATTTACCTAATCAGAATTTTTAAAAATTATTCTTTATATGTAAAAATGGATAAAATAATAAAACTTAATTGATATATATATATAAATTTATTTTATTGCACATAGTTTCCCCAATAAAAAATAAATTATTAATACTCACTTAGCTCACGCGACTAGTTTTGTCCTGTGTATTGTCCTATACTATTTCTATCCTGTCCTCTTTTGAACTCCTAATTCGAAAAAATATTTTCCTTCGGCCATGTATTCTTGGATAGAATTAGAAATTTAGTGTAGCAAAGAAATAAACAATTTAACAAACCTATCGAACCTAACATTAATCAAAAACACTTAAAATACCAAAAGTAAAATCCACTTAAAAACATTACACACACTAAAATTCTTAATCATACAAACAGAAATATTTTATCAAACAAATATTTCATCAACAGAATGCCCAAAAGCACTAATAGAAACAGAGGATAGTGTCAAAGAACGAAACATCATTCTCCATATAAACGGTTGTAGCAGTAAGAAAAATGTACAGAAACAAAACATATTCAAAGAATTCAGTTGTAAAAAAAGAATACGTTGCTAAAGAATCAATAACCAGAAAACCAAATTAAACAACAGAAAAATATTAGTTTTCTTAAAAGATTTATTTTTAAGCTTCATTAATATGACTTTTATTTTTTTATTTCCCGAATTTGTGAATATTCAGTAATTATTATTATTATATTTTTGCATTAATGGGCTTTGATTTCTAAGGTTATTAGCTTTAGTCACATTGTTTAATAAATAATTAAATCACCATTAGCATCGTCAGGTATAAGGGTGTAAAGGACTCTTATTACGAAGCATAAACATAAACGTAACATGAAACTCTTAAATAAAACGCACACTTATAACTCTTACAAAGTGTAGAAGGCTCCGACATTTACAAAAAACACAAAAATAAAATATTAAACACACAGTAAAATAAATTACACTAAAATTGTTGGATATGGTCTAAGGTCTTTTAAAATTTTGGAAGAGTATTTTGGTGGAATAAACTCACTTATAAAACTTACATCGTTCCGTCTCTGGCACTAAAATAAGTTTCTAAGCTATCATTTAAAATAAAAAAGTAAGAATTTAAAAGGAACATTCTAACCCTCTTCCCCGAGGATCTATTCGATCCGATACCCAAATAGGGTTGTGTGCATGGAAGTCACCCTTTGGTAGTGTGAGTGGGTGAAGCTGAACAATAAATCGCTTTTTGTCATCTTCCTTCCAATCAAAATTCGGGATATCTTCAAGTTTATGCTGCAAATAGTGATCTGCAGTGATCGTTTCATTCTGATTACTACCGTTTACAGATTTCTGTTTCTTTCAACCGTTTCGGTGGTTGCTTCAGTCGGTGCTATTATACCTACTTCATCACCAACTAACGTCAACAAATATTATATGTTCTTAAGTTAAAATTTACATCTCGGCGGAAATGAATTTCTCGTAGATATATACAAATTAGTTCCACATCATTTACCAGGCGATGGAGTTCACGGATGATTCACCAACACCCATTGATGTTCCACTGTAGAATTGACTCGTTTATATTAGGCTGTATACCGGGGTTTGCTCTTTAGCCAACCCTTTTTTCTCTTCTTCTTCATCCTCCGAACTGCCTCGTGTTCTAAAATTACGTTATCGTCGTGTAGCTCCCATTCTTTGAGTCAGAGACCAGGAAAGCAGCGTACGAGGACGAGCATGGCTCGGCGCTCTGTGTAAGCGCCGAATTAGAGACGGAAGCAGGAGAAACACCCACGAGGAGAGAAGGACCAGCTGCTGCCTTGGAAAGGGGTGAAACAGACACTCCTGGTGTGGTTTTAGGTGATCTCTGTGGTTTAGGTTTTCAGACCAACTGAGAAAAACATAACCTCAAAGCCTTCTCAGAGGGTTGCGAAGCAATCACTTTAAACGTGCTTCACCGATCAACGTTGTTTATCTATCAGAGTAACCAGAGATTACTAAGTAGCTGATTAACATAAACACTTGGTATAGAAATAGTGATCCCTGCCTGAGCGTAAACTACTTTTGCTCTTGGTTTGTGACTGTTTAGAATTTTTTTTGTTTTTAAATAGCTGACCTTTTGTAAGGTTTTCACTACTTGAACAGCTTCTTTGTCTTTAAAAACAGGGAAGTTTCTAGATCAACATGACTGCTGTCCTTTGCTGTTAACGTAGATGGGTGAATCTTTACAAGGTTCTTCGTGAGTTTCTTCACACACATACACACACGCGCACGCGTGAACGCGCGTTTGAGGTCTCTCACATCGAACTGGGGTGTAGCCAAATCGCTGGTACCTGAATCACCGCATCCAGACAGTGTATACCGGCGCGTACCTTCTCCGGCAAGGAAAGTCCATTAAAGTTGAGGACGTGAGAGCAGAATGTAGAACTTCACAATTCCTTCTCATGGTCAATCTTCACTCTATTACTTCCTGACTGGACAACTCCCCGAAAAATTTTTTGCTCTGAACAATTTAATAAATCACACAAACCACAACATCATTTGACATATTGAGAGTGCTGTGAGGATCAACACGTACAGCAAATCTATTTTTCTTAAAGCAAGGATCTGCTAGGACTGGATATGATTGGTTGTCCTTTACTAGGCTACCAGCGTAACTAATTATTTCACGAATGATAAGAAAAGGGATTACTTTCGTGAAATAACTTTATCTTCTCTTGTAATTTTCAGATAGGTCTGAGTGTTCTTGAAGACTGTTCTCTGCAGAATCTTCACCTGATTTCGAATTCTTCCTGATTCATGACTCTTCTTCCGTTTTGCTTCCGGCGACACGGCTGGTTCTAACCGAGGTTGTTTAGGTGAAACCTCCGCTACGATAGATTGCTCAAACTGAGTTAATTCCTTCTACAGCAAGGCTAGCAGCCAGGATTCTTCCACATTCCAGGTTATCAGCCTTGAAAGTCCAGCCCGAAACTCCTGTGGAGCCGGCATATAAAGCCGCTCAGCCGGCATATAAAGCCGCTCAGCCGGCATATAAAGCCGCTCAAGACTGCGCAGAGGGCAGATGCGCAGTCTCTGCTCTGACTCCAGTCCCCTACTCATCAAAGCCTTCAGGGCTCCCATGCATAGACACAGATGGGCACCTTACTACATGTTTGCCATCACAGAGGCATGTATATAACGGAAGGGTCTCTGTTACACCGGCTCACATCGACTTTAGCCGACCATCGCCTTCTCTATAGGTGGTGTAAGACCATTTCCAAAATCGTTTTCAATTGTGGATGATCTTCAGGTGACCGAAAAGTCCAATCCTTATATCGACTGACCTGTAAATAGAAATTAGATCAAAAGCAAGTTACCATTTCTGAGGAAAACATTTGGGACCCTGTTAGCCAACTATATGTATTGTACTTATGTACAGCTGTTACCGCCCTGAACGTGGAACGTTGATGGTTTATTCCGGACGTGGAGATTATCTACTTTAGGAAAGTATTATTATTATTATATTTCTGAATCTACTATTGCATTTTTCCTGTAATTTAGTATTTCTATATATATATATATAGTTTATTTTATGTGTAGAAAATTCATAAATATATTTTTATTGCAGGTAAGACACCCTAACCAGTATATACGCACAATACTACTTCCTTCGGCTTTTTGTGAGTAATTATTATACTAATATATTGATATAGTTTTGTATGGTAATTTTCAACTTTTAAAACTTATTTTTTGTTATTATAAACATATAAATATAAAACCTTCATGGTACCACTCTATCACTGTACCACTCTATCACTTTTTTAAATTAGTACAAATTAGTGTTATTTTTTTAATGCTTGTTTAGAAAGAAGGAAATTGAGATACTGTGTTGTACACTGAAAAATTGTTTGAAGATTTGAGGATTGCTTGTGCTCAGTGATGAGGAGAGAGGTCAAATATCACAGCGTACATTCTATGTGGTTACGTGACAAGAAATTCACGCATAATAATCAAAAATATATATAGAATGATAATATTTTCTTCTTCTTAATATAATATATTCTTCGAATATTTTCTTTTCTTCTATCATTCACATCGGTGAGGATAAATAAAAAGGAATATTGCCTATGTTGTAACCCCAGAGTTCTCCCACTAACTCTTCACACAGCACTCCGTTGTATAAGTATAATGTATTATATACTATTTGATTACGTGTAATTTTCCCCTCTCGAAGAAATTATTTTCTTTTTGGTTAATTTTTTTATCATCTAACTTTGTAACCACAGTGCATGTAAAAATTCTACTTTTATATAATGACCAAGTAGGTATGTATTTATAGGTACATGTTTCGATTACTTAAAATCCAATATTTTCTTAAAAATATAATTTTTTATCGCATTTTTCTCTTAATTTAGTTGAATTGAATGAATGAATTTACAAGTTAAATATAGAGCTCTAATTGTTAAACAATTTTTTTTTCAATTTAAAATTTCAAAACTGTATTCCAAAAAATTAAACGAAGCAGTGATATTGACTGAATTAAAAAAAAAAAATGGTTAATAAGAAAAGAGTTATCATTCTCTTTACAAGAAAATTAGTGGATGCTTAGAGAATTTTACATTCTTATGTGTCTTTGGTTACATAAGTTTTTAATTATTTATATCGTCAAAATAATTTTTCCAATTCTTTCTAATTTGAAGTAAAGTTGGCAATTTTATTTAGAGATTGAAGAGAAAAATTCCTTAACAGATGAATAGTATGGCCATACTTAGCCGGTTTTCAATTTTAGACTTACTCCGGGATGATTATACCAGACATACATATATGAACAAACGTAATAAAAAAAAGTTTTTTCTTTAGCAGTTGAAGATGATGTTTTTAATTCC
Organism: Lycorma delicatula; assembly: GCF_047948215.1. Classification (NCBI taxonomy): domain Eukaryota; kingdom Metazoa; phylum Arthropoda; class Insecta; order Hemiptera; family Fulgoridae; genus Lycorma; species Lycorma delicatula. Next base: position 127,651,993 of record NC_134460.1, on the reverse strand, counting down.
TTTCTCAAATGTTTTAAGCATTATTTTAAATTCCTTATTTTGGTAATAAATATTGTTTATTCGTTGTTTTTTGTATAGATATTCTTAATTATTAAATAATACGAGATATTAACTTTTTCAAAGTGATTAATTTCACATACGTGTACGTGAATAGTTTTCAATTTAATTTTGTAAACTTATAACTTTTTTTTTATAAATAAACTTTAAAATAATTTTTTCTCACAATCTTTTTTAAAGTAATAATTTTAAGGAAGTAGCTTTGTTATTAAGATGAAGGCTTATTTTATCGTGAAAACTGAGATATTTTTCTGATTATATTTTTGTAAATAACATACACTGCGTTAAAAATTATTACTTCTATATTTTTTATGGATTTCCGAGTTAATACGTAAAAGCACTAATAAAATTTATAAATTTTAGCTATCAAATGCTACGTTACCTTAAAAGAGTTTTTTTTTTAATCAACTTTATCATGGAAAAATAATTTCAAAGAATTACATATTCATTTTGACACTTTCGGTTAACTTTTTCTAGTTACTAGTATTTTTTCTAGTAACAGTACGATTATGTTTAAAGACGTTAAGTTGATACTTCTGTTCATTGCTGGTGCATCTATTTTCATGAATTTCATATTTTTTATCGCTTATTTGCAGTCTATAATGTCAAATGGTAGATAGTAATAATAATTTCTATTAATAAAAAATAAATAAAAAAATGAAAACTATTGAATAAATGAGTTGGTTTAAATTTACTACGGCTTCGGTATGGTTTAGTAGTAGCAGACTCTACCCGCAATTTTCAACGAGATCAACCTAACCGATTGAAGAAGCATTCAGAATGCAGATCACTATTTTCTTTGCTGACCTGAGGCAGATTGTAAGAGAGATGGAAAAACTCAATCGTAACACCAACCAACTTACTACTGAAACATTTGAACTAAGCCTCAAATAGATATTGAAAATAGGTTTTCATTCACTATAGTGCAGAAAACGATTTTCTATTTCAAATTTAAAAGACTGCTTTATTATTTTTATCCTTTTTATAATATAAATTGAAATACCACTCCGAAATTTAATATATATTTTTACATTTTCCTTCGTAGTTTAATTTTTAATTTGTAAATTTGTCTCAGTCCATTTGTTTATTATCTTAATTTGCAATTAATACTTATATTTATTTAGTACTGCATCCACATTATCTAAATTTGTGACTGTATTACTTTTTTTATATATTTCTCTTGTTTCAACGTACATATTCCAAAAGAAATAGAATACCTATGCAATCTCGCATGAGCAAAGAAAATCTTACATATTTTGAGAGCGAGATATATTCTTGCACAAAACTCAGAAAGAAACTTGTAAATTGCCTTTTTTTGAAGATAAAAAGAAAACTGAATAACAATTTTGAATTTTACTAAATTTTAGCGCAAATTGAAAAATAAAAAGATAGGTAAAATGTACATAAAATAATATAACTAGCTGCAAATTCTTTGACCCATAAATTCTTCAGATTAAATTTTTATCTAAAAAACAACATGTATGACTTATTCAGTTTTAATCATCGATATACAACCCTGTTTATGATGCAGATTTAAATTTTACAATAAAAAATGTAATCTTTGTAAATAAATAATATCTATGACACTTAAGAAATCCTCAGTTTTATAATTTAAAAATAGGTGAACAGCATTGTTTGTTTAAAAACTAGGCTTTTTAAATTAAAACAACTATTACTAATATAAGGGTCTACAAAAAACGAATATCGGAGTTTTTGAGATATTTAAAATTTCTTAACTTTTTCTTACAGTAACTAATAGTAAATAAAACGAAAGAGTAATTCTTAAAGTTCTTCCTTACAAGTGCTCAATGTGTGCACCTTTCGTCACAATGCGGACGTTCAACCGATAGGAGATGTCGCTCCATACTTTAACCAGCATGTAAGGAGAAATAAAAGGAGCAAAAGCTACTTCAATCCAGTAGGTAGTGGAGACACATATCGTTTATAAAATCCCTAACGTAAAATCAGATGCGATCGGATCGGTGACCTTACAGGTCATCACAAACAAGTTCTGGCATCGGGTGCACGATGAACGATACAGCAGTCGGGAATACGTAATTTAAGCAAACTCAAATAGAGTTATGCCATTTAGGAAACGTATTGTTTTTTCCAAAAAGATTATCTGGTCCACCTTGTAGTTGAGAATAGATCCATATACGAATCATGTTCAAATAAGTAACTTCCATTACACTTACCACAGTGAAAAAGAACAGCCCATTAATTTTCCGCCGGGATGTCGCACAGAAATCATTTAATTTTGTGCAGCCGCTTTCAAATTTTATGAGTTCATAAAATTTGTATCTGGAGATTTTCTGATCTCCAGATACGGATATATTCGTCCTAACTTTTCAACTAATATGAAATATAGATTCATTATTAAATACAATATGATTAAGAAATTCATCTTCATGCAGCAGTATTTCAGTTGCAAAGTTGGCATACACAGCGTAGTCAATAGACTTCAAAGCCTGTAACAGTTGTAAATGATATAGACCTGTGTGTAAGCATTTCCTTAAAACATTCCACATTTTTATTACCGGCATCACTAAATTGCAGTTGGTGCTCTTAGATTTTTTAGAACTACTCAAGAAAGATTCCCAGGCATTTTCAGGCATGTCGTCCTTAACACAGACATCCATTCGTTTTTTTCAAACCGATTATGCCATCGACGAATGATATTATCACTCAAAGAATCACGATTAAAGTTTCTACGGAACGCACCTAGAACTGTAACTAAAATTTCACATTTAGCAAACCGCTGAATTTCTGTTTTAGCAAACAGAAGACTTTCTGTTCAGAAATTGTGGTCTTTCCTAGCGACGCTGTCAAGTGGAAAGATAAGGAATCAAACTACGGCCATCGTCTTTTTTGTTATTTGATTTTAGCCTTAAATCAACATTGGTGCACCTCATCCAAGAGATATTACAAATTAAAATGTCGATATTCTTTTTTAAACACCCAGTTATTATTACTTGGCTTCCTTTAATTTTTGTTTTATGAAAAATAAATTAAAATTAAGTTTTAATGTTGTATGTATTTGCTTCTTGAAATAGCATAAATAATTAATTAATCTACAGAAAGTTTTTATTAATTTCCTTAATTCAAGAAAATGGAAGTATTTATATAAAAATTGCATTGAAGTAAAATTTATTCTACAATACAATATGTAAGAACTTGTTTTTATTTTTTTAATCTGATGGTAGAGCAGAAAAATAATTTTTAAAACCATAATTTTATGTTCACATAATGTACGTATTCCCAAAATATTATTCAAAACTAGACATACATTTCTGATTAATATTTATTTTTGTCGACTTCTGTGAAGGAATGCTAGCGTTCTATTTGAAATCAAAGTCTTTTGTTTTCAATAATTAACTATTTTTTTCTTTTTTTAATAATAAGGTTATACAAATTTCTCTCTTAATTATCTTTTCCTAGTGGTTAGAGAAAGCATATAAATACTGAAGAAAGAAATATCTTCATAGTTTACGTACTTTAACCCATCGGCATGGTCTAGTGGTGAACACGTCCTCCCAAATCAACAGATTTGGAAGTCGAGAGTTCCAACGTTCAAATCCTAGTAAAGGCAGCAACTTATATACGGATTTGATTTGGATTAGATCGTGGATACCGGTGTTCTTTGGTAGTTGGGTTTCAATTAACCACACACCTCAGAAATGGTCGACCTTTTGTTTTTTATGTTTAGCCTCCGGGAATTACTATTCAGATATTACTTCAGAGGATGAATGAGTATGATATGTATAAGTGTAGTCTTGTTCAGTCTCAGTTTGACCATTCCTGAGATGTGTGGTTGATTGAAACCCAACCACCAAAGAACACCGGTATCCACAATATAGTATTACCACAAATCCGTATAAAAGTAACTGCCTTTACTAGGACTTGAACGCTGGAACTCTCGAATTCCAAATCAGCTGATTTGGGAAGACGCGTTAACCACTAGTCCAACCCGGTGAGTTGAAAATGGTCGACCTGAGACTGAACAAGACTACACCTCACTTACACTCCTCATTCATCCTTTGAAGATAATACCTGAACGGTAATTCCCGGAGGCTAAATAGGAAAAAGAAAGTTTACGTGCTTTATTGTAACTTCTTCCAGTTACGTGGCTCCAAGCGTTCAATATTTTGCTCTGTATTTCTTCAGTTAAATATCAAATAATAATGAATAGACTAATTCATTAAAGAATAATAATAATAATAATAATAATAATAATAATAATAATAATAATATAATTGAACAATTAAAAAATAATGAATAGGCCTATAAGTCTAATAAAGTATATAACTAATTTTATCAATAATAAAGGTATAAAAAATGTAATATCTGTTTATCTGTTTTATTTTTTACTGCTTTATTCCTGTTTCCTGCAGCATATTCTTCACAAGCATACGATTCTCTTGGTATTATTATTCAGTTTTTTAAAAGAAACAATGAGCAATTTTAAAAGTTTGTATTCAAAGAGTATATAAAGTTATGTATTTTAAGACTAAAAAAACAGTTCAAACGTACAAACTGTAATGTGTTTCGTACCTCAGGAATGAAAACATCTCTACACAAAGAATAATGAAATAACTTTTGATAATAACGGAGAAAATCAAGATATAAATAAAATAATTTTCTTTACTCTAAATTTATATTTTGTTAAAGATCAACAAGTACTCCCAGATTTCTTAACATTTCATATTCTTTTAGTACCTATCTTTCCGAATATTGACTAAATTTCTGAATATTATACAATTTTTCCACTGTTACAGAAGATCAATGAAATTCAAAGTTAAGTTCTTATTTCCTCTTTCCCAATATTTACTTCTGACTGCTATTTTCTGCTCTGATCTTAATATTGAAGTTTCCTTAATATCACAAAATCTAACTGCTTTAATGCCTTAACAATGTTCCTTATTTTTATACTTATATTCACGCTAGGATCATGAGGATTTTACAGTTACATGAATTGTCCTCGACAATGTAAGAATTTTTTATGATGCGATCACACATCTAAAACGCATATATCTACCAATACGGTTCATTATTCTGCCGTACAACCACGTGATAAACATGAATACAAAAATAAGATTGTAATTTTATCTTAAAATTAGGATTTTATTTAACTATTTTTAATTATATCACTCTTCTTGAATAATTCTACGATATTCCAATGAAATAGAGCATCCTTATTCAATATAATATTTTATCTTTTGAGTACAGATAGTTAATATTTACCTGTAAATAAATGTACATATCAATGAATTGAAGTCTCGGTGTTTGACTGAGATGACGTGTTACTTCCTACTAACAATCATAAAGTTAATTTATCTTTAAGTATCAACTGTTACAAATAAAAGTCCACAGAATCCAACCATACTTTTTTACCTTTGATAGTTTATAGAGAGATCTGATTATTATTCATGATTTTTAGCCTTGATATTTTAGCTTCCTTATACCTTACAGTTTTATCTTAGGATAAAAGGATAAGGCACAGATTGTTAGTTGATGCAGTATAGTTGCACCATCTAGGTAATTCATTCGGTTTTTACTGACTAGTAACAGTAAAAATTAACAGAATTAATAGTTTCTATTATAATTTTCAAAAAAGTTCTAGAAAAATAAACAAAAAAAATTAACTAGTAAAACTAATCTATGTATAGATTTAAATCATACATTATTAGCTTCTTGAAATGTTGATTTAATTCCATTTTTTTGTATTATTTAATGTATATTATTCTTTACGTGAAAAGTTTTAAAGCCTACTCTTTTTTTTTGGTATATTTATTTAATTGTTAGTAATTTGTTTAATCAATTAATTTATCAGTTAAATTGTACAGTTTAAGCACTTTTTTTTATTCACATCAAAAATTTTTCTAATATTATTACTGTTATTAAACAGTGAATACTTGTTTTCTTTTTTGTTCAACCGGGAAATTAGTGTAGCTCATAAGATGTTGTAGAATAAAGTGCGGTATAAATCACACGCGATGCTTGTGACGCGTACCGCCGGATATTAAAAACTGTAGAGGACGCAATACTCAGTCCCTAGTTGCCAACTTACAATGCTGCTACCAACTTACACTGTAGTCACGGCTGCTACCTTGCGTTAAAATTATAAATTATGTTGGTAAGTGATAACTGGGCTGGCGATTACTGCAAAATAGCTTTCTTCTTTATAAAATATGAACAATTTTAAAGGTAGATCTATAAGAATATGATCATAAATTTCATCTGTTGTTATTTCTTTTTTTTATGTTTTAAATTGCCAGCTTACGTCCAATTATTATTACCAGTATTATATTGAGGAATGAAAAGGATTTCGTTTATTTAAAATTGTTATAAACGTTTTGTCAAAGTATAATATGTACTAAAATATTAAATAAATTTATTAATATATACAATTCAGAGTTTTTTGAAAGATCACGGTAATAGTTTATTAAAAGATAACTTTCAAGATTTTGTAAAATTTTAAATTTTCGAAACATATAAATGGAAGTATAAATTTGAGATAATTTCGATCCACAACATAGGATCGCAGAATTGAAAGAGGATATTAAAATAAAGAAAATTATTTTTTTATAATTGGATATATATAATTAATGATGTTGATTTATTAAGAAACTGTATTTTTCAATTGAAATCATAAGTAAATGAAGTACGATGATCTTATATGAGAAAGAATTCACTCTTGGAAATAAAATAAACATTTTCAAGAATAAACCATCATTGTTAAGGAATAGATGGTACGAAAATTTTCAAGAATTTTTCGTACCATTGAGGGATAATACGAAAAATGGCGTTAAATTATTTCCCTTTAAATCTTTCATCTGTACAGAAACAAATATACTGTTATTATTGAATATCAAAACCCATCAAAATCGAAGTTAAATTCAGCCATACACTCTATAATCTTCATTTTGTCACCGATAGACTGTAAAGTTTACATCCTTACTTCCATGGTAAGCAACGCAGACTAATGTTTAATACTTTATATCCATAAGAAAGACTATGACAGATACCTTTAAACAATAACTGATTCCCCTTTCTTTTAATAAATAATTTATTTTACTGGAAAACGACAGATCGTTTATACTACATCATACCTAATACTTTCCATATGTTTCATGATAAATACATAGTATTCCTTATTATTTATATTATTACTATTTAATTAACGGTTGAAATTAAACACGGTGTACTGGAGAAAAATTAACTGAGTTTAATATAATTAAAAGATTTTTAAATTTTTTTAAGATGCTAAAAATTTTCAACGTTTTAATTATTTAACGTAGTTATTGGTTGAGAAAAGGTTCAAGTAAACAGGTAAGCACAGTTCAGTTTAGTATATAACGTATAGTACGGTTTTAATTAAAGGATGCAATAGTAGTAGAAAAAGACGAAAAAGGGGGAAGAATAAGTAGCAGAAGACTAAGAAGAAGAAGAAGAAGAAGCCCGTTCACATTCCTCTGTAATTATTTTATCGCATAAAGGTGTTAGAGCAAATTAAAAAATAAATTAGATGGAAGGAAATATGAGGAAATTAAGTGTGCGACGTGACGTAAGAGGGTTGAAAAGTATACAGAGGAGGAGAAAGACACAGAGTATAAGTGAATGAGAGAGTTTGAAGCGAGATAGAAAAGGGGTGAGCGAGTGAGTTGATAAAGGAGTAACTGAGAGAAAGATTCAACATGTACTTTCTGCTTCTACCATCTCAACTTAAAATACCCATCTTAACAAGAATTGTATCCCTCACCGCTTTCCTCCTTTTTTATTTATACATGCACAGCATACATACACACAAACATATATACAACTGAAGCGCACGTATAAAAAGAAATGAAACTCGGCAAGATAAAGACAGAGAATAGGTTGAGTAAGAAAAAGAGAAAAATAGGGAAAAGAAAGAGAGGTATATAGAAATCACATGTTAAATAGTAGTCCACTTGTACAACTAAAAGTGACTATAAAACGGGTAACTGAATTTTATTGGCCTGAACTCTACTCTACTACTACTAAGGTCTACTCTACTACAGTATAAGGTCGCAGTGGTATGAGCAATTCACACTCATTGGAATGCTTTAATAATAAATAAAATTATACGTTTTCAAAAATAAAAGCCACTTAAGTGACAGTGAAAACAGTTTTAAGTTTAACTTAATCTTATTCTGTTACTACCTGTTAATGATATTATTTATTTAATTTATTTTTCTTTCGGTTTATTTAAGTTTAAACAGTAGGTCAATGAGAAGTAAAATATTATAAAATCTGTTGACTTGATGCAAGGAAATCCTTAATTCTTAATGGTTATTCTATGCTCTTGGTACATGATCAATCATTATAGGAAAAAACTAATTGATGTATTCTGGCATTACTATTCTTTCCCGTTCAGAGTAGATTTTTCTTTTTTATGTTGAATGGTTTCTCAATTTCTTTAAAATATAATTCTTAAATTTTATTTTCGGATTTCTACAGTACTGTCTTTGGGAAATTTAAAGAATGTCATTTGTCTTCTCTAGCGTACTATAAATTGAAATAGTCTGTATTTTAAAGTTATTATTGTTAAAATTTTCTTGGAATGAATAAATGAGGTGGTCCAAATAGCTAAAGGAGGAGATTTATGATCAGAAAAATACTAGAGTTTTCATATTAATGAAGTAAAACGCTGAAAATATACGACTATTCTAATACCGTTAGCATAAATATTTTTCTCCAGATTAATAAATTATTAAACACACGGTCATCAAAACTATTTTAATGGTTTTCAAGTTAATTAAGAACACATTCATTTGTAAAAAAAATTCGGGATCATAGTTTTATCTTCATAGGATTGAATTTTTTTTATTCTGATTTTTTATTACTTGGTTGCATTTGTAAATTTATTACTTTCTCGACGAATTTAAATAAATAAATATTAAAGGGGAAGTTATGATGATCATGCCAAAAATAGGGTATCTGGTTTTATGCAAATATTTAGGTTTTAGAGACCAACTAGTTCATCTAGACAAATAAAACACACACACACATATATATATATATATGTGTGTGTTTTTATATATGCATGTGCATATGAATATGAACGTCGCACAGCTATTGGCCATATATCTCAGGGTTGACTAAATAGGATTTCTTCAAATTTGGCTAAAATATTTCTATTAAATTGACCATATTATCTTTTTTCAAAATTCGTTACGGTGGTGGGGGATATCATGAAAAAACAATTTCGATTCTCCTCAGAGATATTCTAGAGAAAACTTTATTAAAGCAAATTTGTTACCTACAATGCATATATAAATAATTCAAAAAAAGGTTTTTCAAAAATTCAACCCTCACCCTAAAAATATAAATATATGTTGTTTCTTGTTCTTTTGCTCTATCTCTCTTTATTTCAAATTTCTATGATTATTTCTACTGCATATATAGAGTTGTAAAAACACTTCTACATTTTTAATTCCTTGTGCGAATTAAAGGAAGTATTGTGATCGCGAAAAATTTATGTTTCCAGATTTTAACAGAAATATCCATTTTGACCATCCCTTAATTTATTTTGACTAGTTTCGGCGTGCCATCTGTACGTACGCATGTATCTCACATAACTCAAAAACGATTCGCCGTAGAATGTTGAAATTTTTGATTTAGGACTGCTGAAAGCTCTAGTTGTGTACCTCCCTTTTGATTGCAATGGACTAATCAAAAGTGTCCAAAAAAATGAGGATATTTTACTTTTTCTTAACTGCAGTAATAAGCTCTTATTGAAAGATTTTCAACGATATATCATAAGTGGTACTTATTTTCATTGCTTCCAGAGTTATAGGCAAATCAAAATTTTAATTAATGAAATATTTTGATCTTAGAGGAGAAGGAACATCGGTTCGAATGCAACTTCATTTTTTTTTTTTTTAATTTAAATATATAGTTATTAATAATTATTAACCTCTGATTGAAAAAAATGTTTTACAATAAATAATAATTCAATAACTTTAAAATAAAAATCTGAAGATATTAGTGAAATAAAATTTTATCTTCTTTCTATTTTTAAAAAATTCTGTATATAATTTAATAGGCATACAACAAAGTCATGTGGTGTCCACATCATAATTTTTGAGTATGTAAGGCGTTATTAATTAATTATCTTTTAAATTGTTTGCTAATTATTGTTGTAAGCTAATAGTTATATTGATAATACAAGTATATTACAGAATCTTTTTAAAAACAGATTATTTTACAAGTAACATTTTTCTGCCTTGAAAACATATGTTAATGACGATGATTATATCAACTAAAAGGTAAATATTCAGTTCATTTAAACAAACACAATGTTGAACGATTATTGAAATAAATTCAAAACTGCAAATCGTTCAAGTATACTTTTAAAGAAATTTATTTTAAAAAAAAGCGGGAAAAGATTTATATAAATTTCCAGGGTATGCCGATCAAGTTGACAATTCATTTTTGAAAAAAATTTCTAGTCACCAAAAAGTATTTTCAATTTAGTTATATAAGTTGATTTCTGTCTTTTATTTCTTCGTTAAAAAAAAAAAAAATTTAATGTTATTGATTTAAATTATTTATTAAATATAAAATTATATATCTGAATATTTTTTAATTAAATTTTTGAAACCAAGATGTCAACAAAATAATGCAATAGCCAATATTTTTAAGATTAGTATATTAACATCACAATTTCAAAAATACGTATCCGTTTTTTTTTTTTAATTTCGGAGCTCATGCACCAGGGGACTTTTTAAATTATTAAAATATTCATTAAAATCGAAATTTAAAAAAATATGTTAGATTTTTTTTCATTTGGAAGCATTCCCATCAGGGAAAAGATATAGAGTTATTTTAGTGATTTTATTGTTTAACAAAATACATTTTGAGAGTTAAAAAAATTAAATTTGGTAATTTATTTTTCCATTTGAGGGTACCATACTCAAGGTAAAGCAATCGTGTAAATTTAATTTTTAAGAAAATAATTCGTAGCTGGTGATAATAAATTTAGAAATTTTTTTAGAATTGTCTAAAAAAATACAAGGTACAGCAATAATTCTATATAAACAAAGTTATAATTTTATAGAAAGTGGGTGAACATTATTGGCTAGTTTATTTTTACAAGGTTTGCTAAAGAGCAAGAGCTATCAAAAATTATTATTTTTAAATTTTAATGCAAAAAGTATCTTGCGAGATTCATTAAAATTTAAAATAGATTTTAAAAAAACTTAAAAAATCTTTTTTATCTCACAAATCGTATATTTACAATCGGTTCTGATTAAGGAACTATAATAAATAGCATTAGAAAAGCCCTTCATGAGTGGTTGCAAGCGAACAGCCTCAATAAAACGTACATATGTAAATAAAGATATATGTAAAAATAAACTATTCATATACAATAAAGTTTACATAAATAAACACAGTCGCATCAAATAGGATCACAAAGATACAAGAGATCAAAAAGTCTAATGTAAAAACAAACCAAAAACAGAATCCATACCTTAATAAACAATAGATAGACATAAACAAAATAGTAACAGCAAGTTTGTGAAAATAATTAGAAGGGAGTTAGGCTCATCAAGGCATAGTAAAGATTTTCATCACATATATGATACTAAGTATCACAAACCAGTTGTCACTCAGATACCAACTCCAGCACATCTAGGCTTTTCAGTCACCGGACATTTTCACTATCGTGTAGGAAATTAACGGCTACAAGGTTCACATTATTGTCTAACCGATGTCTCTAACTTGAACCGCACCGTTTGATCTCGTCTCGAACATTAAGTAATCCAAGTAGTCATGAATTCCATAGTTTCCAACTAACCATAGTGCCTCTTTTCGCCAACTTATACTGAAAAGTTGTATAATCTGAATGTTACTTTTGCTCGAGATACCCCGTAACTATATGCGGCAAGTCTAATCCGTTGTAGAATCACCATGCATATCAAACGTTTATTGGACAATGATAGGTACGAACTTACCTAATAACCAATAGAACCTCTTGTACTTGATGTTAAGTTGCTTTTTTCTCTTTCACGTGTTACTTCCACGTTAAACGATGATCAAGGTGGAGCCCAAGGTACCAAACCCGGTCAGAGTGTGGGATGAAGACACCGTTCAGATGGGCTCGGGGATAACAACTCATGTTAGTTTTGAAACGAAAACGTAATATGACTTGACATATTCGGATTCATTTTTATCCTCCAACTTGAGAGCACTTGCCGATCAGGTCTAACACCAATTGTAGTTTCGGCAGCGGTGACGTGGCCCGGACTTGGAAAAGCCCGCAGTAAAAATTGAGTATAGAAGTGGTCCTATAATAAGAGCCTTGTGGAATCCTTGATTTAATTTCAAAGAATCCTGATAGCTCCAATTGCATCATTTGACTTGGGAAAAACGCTCATCGAGATAGTTCCACAAAACCAGTTAGAATAGTTAAAGAAGGTTGCGTTTAAAACTTATGGAGCAGACCAGGCAGCCAGACCTTATTAAAAGACCTTTGGTCCAAGAGGCTGCCGATCAGAATTTCTTTTTTTCCAGGCACTTTGTGATGACATTAACAGTCCTCAGCGTTTTTTCAACGATAGAATGTCCATCTCTGAATCAAAATTGAATATCCGGAATAATTTCTCCTTTTCCAACGTCGGCCACAGTCGAAGAAACAGTTTCACAAATAACTTTGACAGAATCGGTAGGAGGCTTATTGGCCTGCAGGAGGTCATTTCGTGCGGAGGTTTACCAGCTTCAAAATCATTATTACTTGAGACGCCTTCCATTCTGATGGAAAGTACGACTCCATAGGATACCATTGAAGAAAAAGGTTTTTTTTCGCTTTGGAAATAAAAAAAATAAATCTGTATTGAAAATTTCAATGGTTTAACTTAACGCTTTTGTCAGGGATTGTGGAAAACGATATTTAATCTTTAGTTAACGAACCGCTTCAATCTTATAACGCTGGTAAGGATATTATTTTTCTTGTATTTCGTTAGAGTTTTTAAATTATTTGCTTATAATCTTAAAAAATTTCAATTTTACTTTCCTGGTGTCATAGCGCTAGGAGCTATGCTGCAATAAGAAAAGTTTTGTAATCCGTCAAAAAATGCGGTATCATTTCATTTTTATATGTTTTATAGTGTTATATGTATACATTTGCTAATAAATGTATGTAAATAACAGTTTATATCTATTGCTTAAATGTTTAAAAATCAAAATATCTATCTATTTTTAGATTTTCAGCGTTTCTAAATTAAATTATATTTTATTTTATTTATGTTAACAACAATATACATTGGGTCATTAAAATCTAATTTCAGTTTACTTTAATCATCTTATATATAAAATTTACCTGTTTCGGTAATTTAGCCGTTGCTTTTTATTTAGGGTTGAATTACTTTTTTTTATTAATAATCCTTATTCCAATAGAATATATTTTTTTTAATGTGTTATTACATTCTTAAACATTATTTTCATTTAAAAAGGAATGCTTTAAATATGTTGTACATCCCACATTAAATATGAAGTCGAACAGCTGATATAGTGAGATAGAGATTCGTCTGTTTCACTCACAGATTCTTATCTTTTCTAAATATTGTACTGCGTCATATTTTATCATTCTCTAACAGAGCTTGTATTGCATTTTATAAAAATAATTACCACCTACTTTATTTAAGTATAATAAATAATATTAGATTTAAAGAGAAATCTTAAATTATAATAAAATGTAAAATATCTCTATTTCTACATATGTTTTTAGTTAAATAAGTTACATATATGATTAAACGTTATTATTACATAGTTTGTTATTTAAACTTAGTACAATTTAAAGAAGTTTGAACCACTTTTCAGCTGAAACTGATCATCTTAGTTCCGGTTTTTATACGTTAATCGTTTTTTGGAAATTTTACACTGTTATTTTGTTCTTTCAGTTGGCCCTGTAACAACAATATTCAGCCTCTTTTACACAATTGTTTAAGATGCAAAATTAAATTTATTTCTTTACCGTGTTTTTTTTTCATAAATTGTTCATTGTTTTTCTAAACATTACTTGTAATTTTTTTTTTAATTAAATAAAATTATTAAAAAATATAACTTACTTTTTCTGTTAATATTAAATTATGTTACTACCAACAGTTTTTTTTAGTCAACCTAAAACAACAAAGTAAAAGAAAAATAACCTATAATAATAATAATTTTTAAACGTAACAGAAAACAAAAATCACAGCATTGAGTTCTTCCCTCTATGTTATACTATTTGTGATGATAAAGAACCTACAAGTTTTTTTATGAGAAAATGAAGATTTGTATTGATGTTTTCGAATATATTTTATTCCATAAAGATTAGTGATCACATACTAAATCATTTCCAAATATGTGACAATTTTACATAATCGTATATACATTTAGTAGCGTTGTTTTCTTTTTGAAAGGTTTTGTGTTAACTATAATAAATTTAAATTCATTTTTTAACATTCTATTTCTTCAAAGAAAGGTTTATACTGAACGGTTATCGAAATAAATTAGAGAACAAGATTATGCTCCAAGACCTTCTACAAAAATGTTTATTCTAAAATTTTTTTTACTCTAAAACATTAACTGATATAAATAAACGACTCTTTAGGACTTAAAAAATATATAATCATATTATTTCTTAAGTACTCTTTACTTGTTAATATTTATTTATTTATTTTATTTTTGGAGGTTTTTAATGGCATCGACTAATTTGGTCATTAGCCCCATCCCACTTCAAAAAAAAAAATTAAAAAAAGGTTCAGTGATTCACATTCTCATGAATCAAAAAAGGTCAAAAATTACATTTTTCTATAATTTCGAATCCAAGAAAATTACTTCCTAGGCTTTCCTTTCGGCCATCCTTTCTTGCACCGTTTCTCCATTCTTCTAACGGCTTTAACCTCTGATGACAGCGTATCTAAGGCCTCAGACATGGCATCGTCTTCCTCTCTTTCCGATGCCAGTGACGTTCTGAGGCTAACGTCAGGAGACAAAAACTTCGTTGGTGCAGTTAGCATCTTTGCTATTGAATCTAAACTAGCAAGCGATGCACTTTCCGCGGCTGATGAGCTGGATTCTATCTCTCCTGCAGTGCTGGGTCCAGCTGAAATAGATTCTCTCACTGAAGCTGTTCTTTGAGCTTTTGAAGGCTCGATTGTTGCAGTTTTTATATCATCTTTATCTGGTGCTTTCTCGATAGTAACTTGCACCTCCATTTCGGTAGACTTGGATTTTCTTGTCACAATTTCTTTAGGCTTATGACTAGTCGACGGAGTGATCTGTTTCTCTTTGTCAGATAAGTCAAGGTTTTTAATTTTTAAGCTAGTTGGTGGCATTACGATCGCAGATTTGGCTATTTTTTTTAACGGCGCTGGTGCGTCTCTCATGTCAACGGCGTCAGTCCGGGGATGAGCCGTCTCATCTTTACTTTGTTTTCTCTGATGAGTCGACTCAATCTTTGAATCAATGATTCTTTCAATCATTGTCGCAAGACTTGGTGTCATCGTGTTAAGCAACTGCTCCACATTAATTTATATGTGGAAGGGGCAGCCGCTGCTTCTGCATAAGAAGTCGATGGTCGTGGTGTCCGCTGATTAACAATTTTCTTCGCTTCAGGATAACTGACCTTCTGAAGCGTTTTAACTTCCTGAATGGCTGTTTCTAATTTATATGTAGGGCAGTTCCTTGAACGACAATTGTGATACCCTTTACAGTTAACGCAGATTGGAGGGTCTTTACATGGGTCACCCTCGTGTGTTTTCTCTCCACATATATACATATTTCCTGCGCTTCACATTTAGCTTCTGTGTGTCCGAATCGTTGACACTTAAAACATCTCATCGGCTGCGGAATGAATGCCCGTACATCAAGCCGATGGATGCCAGCTCGTACCTTTTCAGGAAGGTTCGGTCTATTAAATGTTAAAACATGCGAGGCCGAAGGAACAACTTCACCATTTCTTCGCATGGTTAGTCTGCGACACTGAGTCACTCCCTGACTCGACATTTCTTGTACAATTTCTTCTTCTGTACAATTAATATTTATTATTTTTTCTTATTTCAATTTATTTATTACGTATATATATTTTCCCCTTTACAGTTTACTTGTGATAAATTAGTAATAGAAATGGCCATCTATAATTTGTTTCATGAAAGCATGCAGCAAACCACAACATATCAATATGATGATTCCAATTTAATTTAGCGCAATCCATTCGGAAAAAAAACACTTCTCTTTACGTTTGACATAAAATTGTAAAAAAAAAAAAAAATTGAAAATTGAAATAAAATCATACATTTATCTTAAAAATTTAAGAAAGTATGTTACCGCTATATTAAAATTTCATTAATTAAAAGAGAAAAAAAATATTTGTTACCTCAATGTATTTCTTCAATGCCCGATAAGTTGCTGTGTGTTGAACTATTGTCATCTTTTCTCAAATTTATCACAGTATCTTCAATAATTTTTTCACACAAACTGCTATTTTCATTTTTTAATTACATACTAAATACAATTTATCCAAGCATTTGGATCTACTCTATTTAACACCTTCTATCAATTGATTTTTACATTACTTTTAACTTAAATGTTTTGTGATTACTCCTAATGTAGCCTTTGATTTGTGGCCATATTAATTCTATCGGGTTAAAATTGCAATAGTATGAAGGAAGACGCAACAAAACACATTTTTTGAATTTTGCCATTTCATTTATTTTGTAATGAATATATTTTTGTTTAACTGCTTTTATTAGTCTTATAAGTTCTATTTTTAACATGCCTTGGGTGTACGCGATTTTCTTAAATTTTTAACCATTCGGCAATTTCCGATTTTCGGGTCAAAGTGTTTGGAAAGTTTTAAATTTTCAGGCAATAGTACGGTGCATTACTCATTACTATGATGGATCCTTCAGCAAAAATCTTGAGAATTTTTTTAAATCAATACCTAAAATTGTCAGCATTCAGTTCATCGTGTTACTCTTGGGAAGATCTGGATTCAAATGCTCATAAACCACAGTTCAAAAACCAATTTTCATTTCCCATGTGCGTTACTATTAATCATTTACCTTTTCAAGCCGGGGGTTTTCATCTCCGTTGACAAAGCGTCTTTTGCTTTTTTCGTTTTACTTCTTTGCTATTTTTTTTCATTATTTATTTATCCACCCAGTGTTACCTTTTGAATACCTGAAAACTTTTCCTTTTCAATATATGACCCGAATTAACCCAAGTTTTAACTAGGTAATAAAAATTGTCTTACTCTCTTCACGAAATCGTTTAATTTCTCTTAAATATTCCCTATGCCATTAAATAATATCTTTGCGTTTAATCAATAAAGAATTTTTCTTTTCTGGAAATGAAAAGAAAATTCATTGATTTTTAATATGATGCAATGTACTTCTAGAAAATTCGGCAGTTCAGAATTCGTATTCATGACATTTAATATTTTGTTCATGTAAGAAAGCCTATTAATGAAATAAAACGAATGAACTTTTTTCTGATAGCAACTTTAGTAAAATCGTCCAACTTTTCAATTGTTTTCACATAGTTTCGAATCGTTTTAGGGCTAACATGTTTACCATAAATTTTATGTTTCTTTATTATATTAAAAATTGTTCTTTCGCCAACGCATGTTGTACTATTTGCTTTCCGAGCAAGAATGACTGGAGTTTCAGGGTTATCTTGTTTTAAGGTTATGTATACGTTACTGATATATATATCTTTTTTTTGAAACTACTGAAGGGTTTCCCGGTTTATATTTCATGACAGAAAAACTCGTTTTTAAAACTTTATTGACACAAAAACACAGGATAAATTAAAAATAATGAAAATAACACTGAATAAAACTGTTATAAAAATGAACTCTAATACTGCATCGTACTGTATGAAGTAACACAATAACACAGACTGAAATACTTGCTTTTATTGAAATGAATAATGGTGTGAATCATTAAAAATTATTTTATCGTTATTAATCAACAATAACAAGATTAAACAATTTTTTTAATTTCTTATCATCGGCATTCCACGGAGTCAACCAAATGATAGCTTACAGTACATAACAATGCGCGTAAAACACACGCATAAAAACAATAATTAAACTAGCACGTAGGAGTGACATAATGATTCAGCCTAAACTATTCATATATAACTCATACATTCGAGTTCATATTTATATCTGCTCTACCGTTTCGTGAAACAAGGATTAGATTTAAATTTTAAGGAAAAATTCTTCTATGAACTATCTTTGAAAAGTAGCTTGTTTTTGAATTGAATTAATTTAATAATAGTTAATTTATAATTAAAATTTCAGAATATAAAACGAAAAATGTTACTAAAAATGTTAATTATAACTATTTAATATCTGAGTTAAATACTTATTGTTTATAGTAGTTAATACTATTTTCTGATTAAATGGATAAATAGTGGTTTGTTTGTGTAAAAGGTTTATTGAATATTAATTATTTAGTAACAAAATAATCATTTTTTTAATAGCTTATTTCGTGTGCGTACTGTGAAGATATTTTCTGCGCTTGCATGGTTCAGTTTATTATGCATATCCTTGGCTCCTCGCCTACTCTGTTCATCAGAGGTTTTATAATATTTGAATGATAGAAAATTTCTGTTCTTTAAGTATCCATAATCTTTTACCTTCCTGGAAAGAAAAAAAGCATGATAATCAGTCAAAAAATGGGGTACATTTTATTAACTAAAATATGATTAATTTTTATTTTTTGTTAATTGAAAAGTCACTATATGATGAATATTCTCTAATTTAATAATACATTGATTACTGTACCGCAATATCTGATAAACAATAATTTTCAATTAATGCATTTTCAAACTTTTTAACATGGTTACAGTATGATTCCCATTTAGAAGCATCCATGGTTACAAATTTATATCGTTGGTATTTCTCGTTGGATTCCAATGTATTATCAACATTATTACTGCCATCATGCCGTTTCGACGATATTTCTTCAATATGGTTTAATTGCGGATGATACAGTAGCAATCTAAGTACTGAATGTCCTCATGCTTTTATAATTTTATCAGTTTTGTATGTAAGCATTTGCAGTTTTGTTTTTTTATTAGGTTATACAACTCAGGTTCAAATCGAGCATGAAAATGAAATATTGTGTTCATTTTTTCGAATTAGAATTTGGACAGGTGTTTTCTATTACAGTGTGATAAGGGCTATTGTCAACAACGACCACTGAATTAGGATCGCAATGAGGTTTGCTTCGACGCATCTTTTATTTGAGAAATTCATATCGTCATGGTAATCCCCGGGTTTACGCCCCGATTTTAAAATAAGTAAAGAGTTAGAAACAAATTCAGCTTAGCACTAACATTATCAATAATCAGTCGGTTTCCTTTCAAAATTGGTTCAGGATATTTCTCATTACTCCCACCTGGCCAGTATTTACTATTGGTATAATTACTATGCACGTAAAGTTTCGTCAATATAAACTATATTCCGACCATCACGTCGATACTGCATTGTACGTCGTAAGTAAATTTTATTAATTTGAATACCATGTAAATAAAAAAAAAAATAACATCTATTATTTGTAGTTTCCTCTGATTGAATCTCAAGTTTTTTATAACAGTGTGAAAAGATGATTTGCTTTCTTCGAAATTTAAGACAGCAACTGGTTTTTTATAAACATTTGATAAAATTGGTCTTACCTTTTCTGTAATATGCATTTCATTTATCGTTCGTCGAATTATATCTTGATCAAATTCATCAACCATCGATTTTGTTTTTTTTTTTATTAATGTTTGAAGTTTGAAATTTTGAATTGCCAGTTGTTTGAGATTCACTTAGAATCCTCCAAACAGAAGATTCGCTAATACCGCTTGCAGAAGCAGTTCTTTTTAACAGAAATGATATGTCGCTTCTTCACTTAACATAAAGAAACTGTAAACATTATAGATTACCTCTCTTGTTTGTTCACAAATCTCTTTCCATAAGACTAATTTGCTTTTAAACTGCTACATTTACGAAGTAAAGGAAATATTTCGGTTTTCAGACTTCAACGGAAATATCCATTATGACCATCCCTGAATCTATTTTGACTAGTTTCGGGCGTGACGTTTATACGTACGTATGTATCTCGTTTAACTCAAAAACGATTAGTCATAAGATGTTGAAATTTTTGATTTAGGACTGTTGTAACATCTAGTTGTGAACCTCTCTTTAGATTGCAATCGACTGAACCAAAATGTTCAAAAACTCCAAAAACTTTGAATTTTTTATTTTTCTTAAGTCCAGTGGTAAGCCCTCTTTGAGAGATTTTCAACGACATATCATAAGTGATATTTATATTCATTGGTTCCAGAGTTATAGCCAATAACATTTTAATTGATGAAATATTTGGTCTTGCAAGGGGAAGGCACATCGATTCCAACCCGACTTCATCTCCTTTTTTTTAAACTTTTTTTTAAATTTAAATATATTGATTTATTAATAATTATTTACGTCTGATTATAAAAAAAAAACTTTTACAATAAATAATAATTCAATAACAATAAAAAACAATATATATGAAAAAATATCAGAAGTTAATGAAATTAAATTTTATATACATTTTATTTTAAAAAAAGTGTATGTGTAATTTAATAGGTATCAAGGAAGTAATGTGATGTCCAGATCAGATTTTTATATTAAATTACTTGTGAATTAAGCTTACGGATTACAAAACTAAGTTACTGATTACTCAGTTACTCGGATTACTGAAACAGCTGTAATCACTTGGTAGTTATGCAAATACCAAGTGATTACAGCTGTTTGAATTTACAGGTGTTGTAAACAGTTGGAGAAGAAAAAATATAAAGGAAAATTTCACATATAAAAAGAAAAATGTTTTGTAAATTTACCTGCGATGAAAGAGTTACTATCATGCTGTTTTGTATATACTGTGCATATTTATCTTATCATTTTAAACAAGTCTTTGCACCAAAATTTCCTCCTTTCCCAAAACCGAAAAAAGATATTTCTTTATATATTACATATTTTTAACTGATTTTTTTTTCATATCTTCCTAAGCGTCGTAGTAGTGGAAGTAACACAAAAAAAAATACTTGTGGGCCATACTGGGGTTGTAAGCCGATCAAAATAAAGAAATATAAATGTTTTAACCTTTTTTTCATGTATCACTATTTTTTTCGCTGTATAAAAATAAATAACTAATGCCAAGAATTTAAAAAATAAAAAACGTTGTTATCAGCTTTTTTCATATACTCCATTACCGAAATTCTGGAATATTTTAATTGGACTACAAAACAAAAGAAGAACCGTACATTTTTTTGTCTAATTTGCCGTGATTTCAAAAGGTTCTTTAAATGAATTAAAAATTTTCAAATATAAGAAAACGACTGGTTGTTTATAAATTATTACTCTTGAAAATAAGGTTTTTTTCTACTCTGAAGCATACTCTAGATGTTGTGTTAAGTTTACTGGTAAACATCACTTTTTTCAAAATCTTATAATTTGAAATTAAAGTAGAAATTTTTACAGGTTAATAGTATATTAATCTCACCATAAATATAAGTACTAAATAACACTCTGCATTAAAATATATACTGCTCGCTCTAGTAAGAGTTAAATGTGTACAGGAATAGACTTTTTCTATTATTCCATTGATATAAAAAGAATTTATTGACGAAATTTGACATTTATTTAAAGGTTTTTTTTTTATTTTATCACTTGCACTACTACTATGCTTAGGAAGCATAAAAAAAATTCAGTTAAAAAATATGCAGTAAATAAAAAGATAGCTCTTTTCAATTTTTGGGGAAGGGAAGAACTTGGAAGCAATTTTTTTTTAAATGGTAAAATAAGCATAACTGAGCTTAATACAAAATTGGTTTATGTTTGAAAAAGTTTGAGAAAATTTGTCCCCAAAGAAACTGTGAAACTCATGAAAATATTGACCCCCCAAACTTTTACCAACAAATTATTCCCATAAGTATTCTATTTATAAACATTACCCCTACTTCTTTTTTTTTTTTTTTTTTTTTGGAGTGGCTAGGTTACGAGGTATCGAAAAACACTCATACCTCATATTTTGACTGACTACTATACTTTTCTTCTTTCAACGTATCTCTAGAGCCATGATGCCTGGAAAGTAAAATAATTTCTTATGTTTACTTAACTGAAATTGCATTTTTTCTTTTAATTGCTATTAATTATTCATATTAATATAATTGAACATCATGGTTTTTAAATTACACAAGTAAACAGGATTTTTAGTACACAAATCTTTATTTGTTAGATAATTTCTTTTGAAAATTATAACAAATTGAATGTATACTACCAGAAAAAATAGAAAAATTCAAGTAAAATAATAATATTGTCTCAATATAAAAACGCAGAAATGAGCATTTTTTAGTACAGTATATTGGTTTGTCTGGCATTTCTTACGCTACCACCCTATTTGGTCGCCCTAAAGCATAAGACTAATCGTCCACAAACGGTTCTGAGCCTCGAAGCAGTTTAGTGACCAGTATCCTAAATAGCTCCTAGAGCTTATCTAACAGAGTGAATGAACTAAGTGCGGTGCCATACACCATCGGCATGCGTGTCCCGCCGCTCACTTGTCATATATTACTAAAATGGGTAGGCGGACCCCGTCAAATACTAAAAGATATATGACATCAATAAATTAAAATTTATTTCGTCTAGACAGTACATCGCTGCCACGCCTAGGTCGCTGAATGACAGCAAGTATCTGTCTACCACTTTACAGCGCTTCGAGCTAAAATTAGCTGGTGGTCAGCCGTACTCAGGGTTAGCTTCCTCCAGCAATGAGGTAAATCTTTCCCTTAAGTAAACTACTGATGCCGGTTGAACAAAGCAACCGCATCAAGGAACTCCCACACGGTCCGAAAACGCGGCTCCCGCAACATTGACTCGCCGCTTGTGAGTGGCCAGTTTTCCTCTTGACCTCTAAGTTCCAGGGTGACCCGGTCTCTGCTCTCCCCTCCCCAAGAGCAGGGCAATCAAACATCAGGTGTTCGTTCAACTGGACCTCCCCACAGACGCACAGCTCATCAGCTACTAGGCGGAACCGAAACAGATATTTGTTCAAATTGGCGTGGTTGGTGAGCATCTGGTCACACGTTGTCCTTAAAAACGAAGTTGAAGCATACCATCCCCCTAGATCCTGTATAAATTTATACAAGGATCTTCCCTTAGACGTGGTGTGCCATTCCAGCTGTCATGTCTCCATCGAGAGGCTGTGAAACCTCCTCCGCAGGCGGGAGATGGGCTACTGTTCGTAATTTAGAACCGCTGCATTGTGATCACCATTCCGCTCCGGTATTGGCCCGGCTTAAAATTGCATTACAAATACCTCGGTCTCCAGGCCTCTTCGCAATCTCCACATGGATGCCCAAACTTTCACCACTAAATCGACTGGGAGAGCCTTTCCCAATACGGTGGTATCCTCGTAGAAGGTTGTTTTAAAAACACCAGTGCACTACAATTAAGGCACTGCGTAGGGCACTCTTAGATTTTGAAGAAGTGCTCGTTTCATATCCAACCAATGTGCCCAAACGGGCGTCGCGTAGAGGTCATGCTTTCGAAGACGCCTTGGTACACCATATACATTTGATGGCCCGAAAACCCGTAGTCTTTCCGAGCAATCCTCCTAAGTTTGTGCATTAGATGGTGTCCGCCGCTACTTGCCTAATGTGGTTACTTAACAGCAACTTCTCATAAAAAAAAAAAAACAACTAGGTATTTATGAACCCTCACTCGGCTGATTACACAGTCTCTATACTTAATATGGGAGTTACGACTGTACGATAATTTGCGTACATCCTTGAAAAGCATATACTTCGTCTTTAAATTGTGCATGTCCATCCAGCCGTCTGCGGATGGCAAAGCCGCCTGCGCTCGGTATTCTAGCTACGGTCGTGAATTAACACTAACTAACAGGAGACAGTTATCGGCGAAAGCCTGGACCGTGACCCATTCTGGAAATGAAAATTCCAAAATCCGTCAATCACCAGGTTTCACAACAAGGAACTGAGAACGGAACCCTGCGGGCTTTCCCTGCTGAAGGAAGTTTCCATAACTAGATGCGCAACTTTAAACAGAGCCGTGCGATTGGAGAAATAGTCACACGCTACGGCCTGTAGGGCTACGGGAACTTTGTGGCGTTCCAACTCATAGAGGACAGAACTCCAACACAAGGAAGGAAAAGCTGCCTCTATGTTAATTAAAATTGCCAAAACATACTTACAGTCAGCGCTTTCCACCTCGGCAAGAGCAGTTAAGATGCAATCCTCGGTACCAACCCCTTTCATGAAGCCGTATTGCCCTCGATTTACGAAACAGTTCATATCGATGTTTTCTCAGAGACGTTCCACGACCAGCCTTTCAGCAACTGGCCGACAACCGGCAAGAGGTTGATAGGTCGATAACTGCCAACCTCACTAAGATCCTTTCCTGGTTTTGAGAGCATCCTCACCAAAGCCACTTTCAAAAAAATCGGAAACAGCCCCAGTAAGGCACCCAGAGTACTGCCTGCCGAGCGGCTTTCTTATGACAGGTAGCAGATGGTAGAAAATATCCAGCTCAAGTTGATCAATCCCCGGTGCCTTTCTCAGTGCCATTCGAGAAACCACTCGGTCTATACCTACGAGATCTACAGTCCGCAGGCCACGGAATGGTATCATTCGCCCCGACGCCGACTTCGCTTCACCCTCCGGAGCATCTGGAAACAGAGTATCTAGGAACTATGCGTATCTACGTACTATGCGTACGTCACCACAGATGTTAAAGTGTAATCACAATCACCAAATTCGCATCGAACGCTGGACAGCATGTGCAATGATTTTGGCCGGTAACATGAGTTTGCGAGCTGCCAGGGGTTGCGCTGCAACTCAAGCATGGAGTTTTGCCATACCTTGAGTCTGGCTTCCTTAATGGCATGAACTTACTCATTACGGGCGCGCCGGTAGATCCGCAGATGCTCAGTGCTCACGTCATCAATGATTATCCCCGTTAGAGGGCGACGCTGGTATGTTCTCCTAGGGAGCCTTCTTTCTTTTTTCTGTTTAGCCTTCGGGAATTGCACTTCAGATATTACCTTCAGAGGATGAATGAGGATGATATGTGTGAGTGTAAGTGAAGTGTAGTCTTGTATAGTCTCAGGTCGACCATTCGTGAGACGTGTGGTGGTTAATTGAAACCCAACCACCAAAGAACACCGGTATCCACGATATTGTATTCAAATCCGTTTAAAAGTAACTGCCTTTACTGGAACTTGAACGCTGGAACTCTCGACTTCCAAATCAACTGATTTGGGAAGACGCGTTCACCACTAGACCAACCTGGTGGGTTCTCCTAGCGGACCTAACTCTTGCGCGCAGTACATTGAGGTCAGAGAACTACCAATTTTTTCCGTGTTTCCGCCTACGCTTAACAGACGTCTCCCCGGAAGCAGCAGTCATGATGGTTAGAGCCACTCTCGAATCAGTGGACTAGGGTCTGTTCGTTGGCCGAAGCCGCCGTAGAATCCTATCGCAGTCAGTCTTGGTGGTCCGGCCGAATTGTTCAGCCGTAAATTC
The DNA here is from genome assembly GCF_047948215.1 of Lycorma delicatula. Classification (NCBI taxonomy): domain Eukaryota; kingdom Metazoa; phylum Arthropoda; class Insecta; order Hemiptera; family Fulgoridae; genus Lycorma; species Lycorma delicatula. Next base: position 127,626,352 of record NC_134460.1, on the reverse strand, counting down.
TACCTCCTCCTTGTGCTTCATGCGCCATTCCAAACCCTTATTAATATACCCTTTATTAACAGAGTATAAATCTATTTTTACTTCTGTTAATGATTTGTACGATGAAATGTATCATTCGGTACACCTTCTTTCGTGAAGCATAGAGTAATAGCATGTTACAAGTAGAAAGATTTTACTTAGAAGAGAAGTTTTTTGTTATATATTCTAATAATAATTTTCTAATAATATATTCTATAATAATATTCTATATTCTAATAATAATTTATTTTTTACAGCACGTAAATGATCGTATTAATTTTTATTTCATCCATCAAAATTATTTTATAGAAATACGTTTCTGAATAAATTTTTATTATACTTTTATTTACACATTTCGCTTCTTGAGTTTGTTTATATAACATTTATTTTTTTATAACAATATTGTATTTTACGATGTTAAAATATTAATAATACGTGTTGATCGATTTATTAGATTATATCTTAGGTATAAATAGACAGCAGTCGATTATATTAACAAACAATGTTTATGTTGTTTAATTTGCAGTTGAATTGAATACATGTTGGCGGTTATATAGTCTAAGTAAATATGTGGTCTATAATATTAATTCTCGTCCACGTGTGGTGGCGATTACTAAGTATAGTGAACGTGTTTTGTGTTGATTCATGCAGTAATTTGCCGTTGAAAGGGTTGAGTTGTAAGACGAGAATTGGACATATCCTATTTGTGAATGACAGTTTGAATCCGGTTAAGGGACGAATGTGTGAAAGGGAGAAGGATAATGGGAGAAATGAAGGTAAATGTCCACCAGGTGGAAATGATCCCAACAGTTCGGATTCTCCCACAAATACACATGAGGAGGCAATACAATTATGTTTGCTTAGAAGCGGCACAGTATGAAAGACAGGTTGGAACTTGGCTAGACTATCAGTAACGGTCGGTTATCAATATATATCCTACATAGAATACATCGATGATAACTGTTTACATAGCAACCGGCAATGGTTGGCAATGCGAATATCATAATGTAATAGTCAAACCCAATTCAAGCAAGGACTGAATAAGCAAGTTAATATATAACTGAATAAACACACGACTGGCTTATGAACACATTGATTGTTAACAATGCATATAATATGAATAAACAGATCTCTCTTATTACATACATTGCATCTAACACCATTTGATTTAAATATCGTATCGGCTGGTAAAGAAAAAATGTATTTTTAAGAATATTATTTAAAATATTCAAAATATCAAACATATTTCCAGTAATCGTAGTCACGATTATTTGCAATTTTTAATAAATTCACTTTTAAAGCGCAATTTTTTTAACATAATTAAAAATTTTATTATGTATTTAAAATATTACTTACTGTATTCTTTCAGGAATACGTAATAGTTAATCATAGAAGAACTGTTAAAAATTATTGTTTTGATTGTTAGTTAATCCCAATAATCACAGCTTTACTCGATTATTCAAAATAAGAGACTGTTTGACATAGACAACGTAAAGTCCAGATACTAATTTTGTTACTAGCTAGTACAACAAGGTCATTGATTCTATTTATAATTAGTATGGCGATTAAATAATAATTTTATCCACAAGAGGTTTCATTTCAATAATAAAAGATTATATCTTGGTATTTTTTGTTTGTACCACGTCACCCTAATAAAACACAATTTATTTCTTACCTCAAATAAAATATTTTAATGTCAAGTAAGCATAAAAATGTAGTTAAATAGTAAATACGTACAAGTTAAGGAAAAATAAATATTTAATCTATATATTTCTTAATACTGCTGTTCTTAAATCTATAAAATATGCGATATCTGGGGACACATTTTTTTGGACCATGAATTTTCAAGGTGCCGTGTTTAAAATGTTAAGAATTTGGGACATTAACTGCTGTACTTCCTTTAATATTAAACTCACTTACCACTGTGACTTTCATAGGCATAAGCGAGTATGAAAAATACACCACTACACAGTCAACATAACCACATTGATTGTGTTGTCAGTTGTCGACATTAAATTGAGCGTAATTCAAGAACAACTTAACCAGGTTTTATAAATTTTTTCCATGTACAACGTCAAATACAGTACTACATCATATCTAAATTTCAGTGAAATTGATCAAGTAGTTTAGGAAATTTTCGAGCTACAAAAATTTATACATAAATGGTATTTCGTATTCCTCATACCTCAAACCATAAAGAAAATTCAATTTCACTTTCCCAATCCCACCATGCGGCTGAAATTAATACCGTATTTTTATTCAAAAGGTCGGTTAAAAGAAATATTTAGAACTAGGTTTACTAAGATAAATTAGTACTGATTTCATTCGTTTCCTTCATCGCTGATATATTTTTTCACATAATAATGTCAAGCCCGTCGAAATATAAGTAATATTTTGCACTAAAAATGACAACTTTCACTTTGTTCATTGCAGGATCTGATTGAATACTAAACATCATTACTCGTAGGAAAAGTAACTCTGATTATACTTTTCATGTATCGCAGTTACAAGAAAGACTGATACAGATAGTATAAAGGAACTAATTAATGTACTCTTCTCTGTCTGGAAAAAATTGTAATACTTATTCTAAACTTGCTCAATACAGGAGCTATACTCTTCTGCAGCGTTTCTCAATCTGGGGGTCGCGGTGATACGAAAGGAGGGTCGTAAAATTAGCCTACAACTTTACATATAAACAATATTGAGATCATTTAATGGGAAAACTTTACTTAATATTTATGAGTACATATGTAAATAAAATAAGTTAATGAGATGGTTGTGTTTGTTTTTCATCTAAAAGTTTCTTCGTACGTGGATCTATGTTAGAAATACAAAGGTTGTATTTCAACTTTTTTACAATACAAAAGTTGTAATGTTTTACCGGCAGAGATTTCGATGAGCTGGTTGTGAATCTCAAATGGTTACTTAGCAGCTACAACTCTACGTTTTCACTAAATGGATTCAGTACCCATTTCTTCAAGAAATCATTTTTATCTTCTGGAAATACTCCGCCAATTGAATTTTTAGTTCACCCAATTGCATTTTCATTCTACCAAATCTGCGGTGAATAATACTGTCTTCTTCATCCAAATTTTTCTCAATATAATCGGAAGTGAATGGAAGTATATCAAATGTTTTTCTTTGAAGGCGAATAAACTAGACATCAAGCTTCTTAATGAAAACATGAACGTTGTCTGTCATTAATAAATTTTTTTATCACGTCCTTGTAAATTCACATTAAAATCGTTTAAATACAAAAATATGCCAGCTATGTAAGGCAACAGCAACATTTCTCACTATTCTGTAAAAACATTGAGAATGAAGTTTGCTTGTCCTGGAAAAATATTATTAATTCATTTTCCAATTCCAATAACCGGGTTAACACTTTCCCCTGAGATAACCATCTGACTTCTGTATGGAAAAGAAGAGCTTTTTAATTTTCCCCCATTTCATCGCATAGTTTAGCAAAGAGACTATTATGGTTGACTTTTACTAAAATTAACCATTTTTAAAGCTCTACAAAAAATTTGTTTGAGATTTTCCAACATATTTTTTGTTGCAAGAGTATGTCTGGGAAGTAATGAGTTCGTCTATTCCGCCCTTGGTATAAGACGATCTATTAACTTTTTCAGAAATCCATTGTTCTCTCCTGTTATGGCCTTTGCACAATCTCTACTTACTGCAAACATTTTTTCCAATCTGTGTTATAGGTTTTAGTAGCTTCATAAAAACATCAAAAATAAATTGTCCTGATGCATGACCATGTATTGATTTGCAAAACGACATATTTTCTTCGATTGTTCTGTCCCTGTCGCATTCATATCTCACAAAACATAAAAACTGAGAAATGTTTGCCACGTCTTATGATTTATAAAACTGAAGGTTAAAAAATTCACTTGAACTCGCTTGCTGAATTATCTAATTGTGAACATCGGCAGCCATGTCATCGATTTGCCTTGATACTGTGTCGTTAGAAAGCGGAATTTTGTTCAGTTTTTTTGGTTCTTCCATGCCTATTAAAGTATTGATCTTAAAAATTGCAGCAGGCAATATGAAATATTCTGCGATTAAATGGGATTTAGACATCTTATCTACTCTTAATTCTACGAGGTAAGATATTTCAAGTGTGCTTTTATCAGTATGGCTTGATTTACAATTAGAAGCTTGTTGTTGATTTCTCAAAGTATGTAATTTTCACTTGAAAAATTTCAAGGATTTTCTTTTCGATCCGGATGTTTAGTTTCCAAGCACTGAATTAATTTGTATGACTTCATGCTTTCATCGGAGAAGACTTGAAAGCAAACAACGTACTGTGGCTCTCCATCCAATGAGGTAAGAGCATAATTTAAATAACTATCATTGTACAATCTTGTCTTTTTACCAATCGATTCATTGGATGTAGATGGCTCATTTCGTTTTTTCATAAATTTATTAATTGAGCATAAAAATTTATTGAAAAAAAAATTACACCTTTTGGCTGTACACTAAAAAACGGAAACCTCGATTATTATTATTTTCAATGAAACTATGATTTTAAAACCTTAAATAAAGGCACCAGACGCACGCTTCTCATTCGAAACTAAACAGACATACTGCAATTCCTTTTGCCTCTTTTATACTATTGAGAGCACAATGTATTCAAATGTGTATATGCATGTTCGTACAAAATGCTCTCACAGCGAATATTATGCAAGATCAAATTACAATGAGCATGTACACATCAAGTTGGAACCTCTAACTATTTGTACACTTCATTCATGCAGGTACATACTCGTCGCTATCAACGCAGCTAAATAGTTTTAACTAGGTTTCATTGGGTGGTGGTTGGGGGTTACGAAATATTTATTATGTTTTTTTTTTTTTACTTTTTGGAGGTCGTTAAGCTTTCTTTCTTTCTTTCGTGTTTAGCCTCCGGTAACTACCGTTTAGATAATTCTTCAGAGGATGAATGAGAATGATATGTATGAGTGTAAATGAAGTGTAGTCTTGTACATTCTCAGTTCGACCGTTCCTGAGATGTGTGGTTAATTGAAACCCAACCACCAAAGAACACCGGTATCCACGATCTAGTATTCAAATCCGTTTAAAAGTAACTGCCTTTACTGGAGCTTGAACGCTGGAACTCTCGACTTCCAAATCAACTGATTTGGGAAGACGCGTTTACCACTAGACCTACTTGGTGGGTTCTCCTAGCAGACCTAACTCTTGCGCGCAGCACATTGAGGTCAGGGAACTACCAATTTTTCCCGGGTTTCCGCCTACGCTTAACAGACGGCTCCCCGGAAGCAGCAGTCATGATGGCTCCAGGCACTCTAGGATCAGTGGACTAGGGTCTGTTCATTGGCTGAAGCCGCCGTAGGATCCTATCGCAGTCAGTCTTGGTGGTCCGGCCGAATTGTTCAGCCGTCAATTCTACCTCCTCCTTGTACTCCATGCGCCATTCCAAACCCTTATTAATATACCCTTTAGAAGAGTATAAATCTTGAAACCCAACCACCAAAGAACACCGGTATCCACGATCTAGTATTCAAATCCATGTAAAAATAACTGGCTTTACTAGGACTTGAACGCTATAACTCCAAATCAGCTGATTTGGGAAGACGCGTTAACCACTAGACCAACCCGGTGGGTTGGAGGTCGTTAAGCTAAAATTAGTGAGGATCACTGCTCTGCTGTATTATCCAGGAATAAATTCTGTCATTTAAAAAATATAATCCAACACTCTTTTTCTGAGATTAAATTTATTTACAAAAATTCATACACTATGATACAGTTCATAAATCTAGTGGTCATTATTTTATAAGAACCCACTATTAAATGTTGAATTACATAAGTAATTCTATTTTAGACAGACCCAAAGAATATAAAAGCGAATTTTTTTGTTAAGAACTCAACATTTCATCAACAGATTTTATTAAAATTATGGATTATAATGTGAAACGCTTAAATAAAAACTTAAAAAAAAAAAATAATTTTTGTGAGTTTTACAGATTGATTTAAAAACTATAATGTTATACTTAAACAAAATAAGACAAAAATTTTATAAAAATTATTAGAACTTTTGATGATAAAATCAATTTCGATATTTATTACGTTTAAAAATATATAAAGGGATAGCTAAATCATTTGTTTCTAAAATTTGAGATTACTTATGTGTATCAAAATCTGCAAACATTTTTTCTTCTTAAACATTATGTTTTTTGTCGTTAGATTTTTCGTGAAAATTAGTTTTTTTTTAATTTTATAAAACACTGATCATATCTAATAGTGGTTGTATTTCCATTCGATTTGGTTTACCGTTCACCCAAATTACTTATGGCCATTAACAATGCGGTGTACCATAACGTTCTTTTTTTGAATCTTCCTTCTACCCTAAAGGAAAAAATCTGTTCTGTTTATACGAGTACATACACTTTATTATTGCTATCGTTTTTAGTACTCCTCAAGTTATTTTTTTATTTAAAATTAACATTTTTGGGTAAATCTTTGATAAATTATAAAATGTTTCTTTACATTTCAGTAGTTTTTTTAATCTTACATCATTTATGATGGGTCTTTTCCCTAAATTTAGTACTTATTTTCAGATTTAGTTTAACGCATTCTCTCTATTCCAATATTTCTCTGAAAAACAATGTTGTCTTCTTAAATCTTTGTATAACTTATTTTTCATTCTTTTTTTATAATTATCTAGATTTCTGCTTTGAGGTTCTAAAAAATAGATAAAATTCTAACTTGATATAAATTAAATTTTCATCAAAATATTTTTCTTTTATTTTACATTAGAAGTTATTGCATAAGCTCATAAAAGTCCAGTTTGGGAACTGAAAAGTAATTCAGATTTTTTAAGTTTTCATAATCTGAAAATCTTAATTTTATAAAATATAATTCAATGTGTTTTATGTCTACCTACGTAGTAATGATTATGGATAGATATATTAAAAATTTACATTGCTTTCTTATGTGGCTTTGGTTTAGAATACGTAGATTATTACACAGGAACTACTACAAAGAAGTGTATTTAATGGAAAATCATAACAATATTTAATTAACTTCAATATTTTTAATTTTATAATATAAACGTAACATCATTTCATTAACATGATAAATATTATTTCTTATTTCATATAAATCTATAACATACTTAAATATCAGTATATATTATTAATTGTAACGTTATATATACGATTTAATTGGTTAATCAAATGTTTTCAACTAATTATACAAATAAAGGATTTTAATAAGACATTTCATTAAACAATAAACTATTCATGTAATGCAGTTACCTGAAAATTGAATTTTCTGTCACACTTGAATGTTAAACTAGTTTAGTTATCATTTTCAATAGTACTAAGGTAATTAAATTTTGCAAATACTGCAATTTTACTGCTGGTATTAATATAATCTAAAATTAATCTTTATCGGTAGTTTGATTTAGTTAATTAACTACTACTATTACTACTCGTATAGTTTAAAGGAGCGAGGGAGATAAAAATGATATTGTTACTTTTAATAAATAACTTATGTAATATGTAATTAATCAAATGAAATAGAAAAATAAGCAATTAAATTATCGGAAAAAAGTAGTGTTAAAATAGATTATGGGTCGGAGTTGTAAAACTAATTACAGTAGCTAAAACCTGAAACCAAACTAATATATCAAGTCATCCTGATAAATAAAATAAATAATCACATTTCAAAAAGCCAATAAAAATGTGAATTTTTTTTTAAATTTAGGTTATAGATAAAGTATATCTGTAATAAATAGATGGAGAAGACAAGTTACTTAATATGAAACAATTTGTATCGTAGATTTAAAAATATTATTGAAAAAAATAATTAACTTAGACTTTATTGAAAAATTAAATTTTTGTAATATTTCTAGTTATAATAAGTAAGTAATAGCTGCTGCTTAGTATTTAGTTTTAATTAAGTTTTTTATTTATAAATTTGTTTATTAATCTGACATAAATTGTTTTATTATCCTCGTGATAGGCTGAAATTATTTTAAAAATGAAAAGTGTTCCAAAAGTAAATTCTAAAGAATTTTTTTTTAGATGAATAAAAAAATATTAATAAAATAAAATTTTAATAAAATAATATTTTTTAACTATGGAGCGGATGATACGCAATGTCGTCTGTTTTTCCAATTATGTAACCCTTCATTTTTGTTGGTTCATTCTCTTTTCATTTTTTTTTTTAATTTTTATTAAATTAATTACATTTTTTTAATTTAAAAAAAAAAATGTTTTTTTTTAAAATTAATTAATTATAAATAATTTTATTTTAATAATATTTAATAAAGTTGTACAATCATTATATCATGTTGGTCTAGCTTAATTATTCAGTCCAATTTAAAAGTAGGGAAACTAATAGACAATATTGTCTCTTATAAGAGACAATAATATATCTTCATTTGTCTATTGAACTGAATAATACAATTATATTAAACATTTTATTTGTGTGCTAGTATTGTTATAACTTATGAAAGATAAGTTATAAGTATTATGAAAGATAAACTAAAATGTATTGATTATTACGTAATAATATAACAATTAGAATAAAAGAAGTTAACAAAAGATAAAGTATAAATCTTTGTGACTATCAATATGTGTGACTATAATTATATAATATTCGTACATAGAACTATTATATATTGACATTCCCCTCACAAATAGTAGGGGTTTTATTTACTTTTACAAGAACAGGTTTTTATTTATTTGAAAAAGTTCTTTAATAATTGATCTAAGTGGCAGAGTAGTAGGGTCTCGATCTTTCATCCGGAGGTCCCGGGTTCTAAACCCGGTTAACCAATGGCGTTTTTTATACGCTAAAACGCTTCCATTTATTACTCCCACGGTACAATCTTTGAGGTTATACGGAAAATTAATTACAAACAAGCCTTCGGCGTGCCCGTAGGGCGCGTAAAGGTTGCCCTCATCCCTTCGGGGTTCGGGACAATTTCGCCCAAATTCATTTAAGCTTTTACTTATAAAATACTCCAAAAAAAATAAATCTGAGTCAGCTACTCAAATCACTACACCACTCAGCTACATGATCGCGCCCGTTCATATAACTTTGATCCTAAGTAAAGCAAACTTTTTTATCGAAATTAAATTATATCCTCGTGGCCGAAAACAACTTTCCCCTGAATTATACCATCATACCTAACTACCAAAAAAAAAAAAATCAACCCCAAAAACTCTCAGATCTTTGAGATTTCAACTCCAGGGACAAACTCAGAACTTTTACTATAATACAGATAATTATTTATGAATAATAATTATTCACAATTGAGTTTCTTCCTTCATTTTGTTTTCAGTTTATTTATGAAATTTTTTTATTTACGTTGTATTTGAAAAAGATTTGTTACAGGAGTTACACTAAAGTAGGTTTACACAACGTGTAATAACATTATATTGCACATTAATACTCGTAAAATGTGTAATATATTAATGTTACTAATTTACCTTCTATTAGCTCTTTCATTTAAGATTATTTCGTAAAATTATTGATAAAAATGTCAACTTTATAAAATTTAAACTCTAAAGCAAATATTTTTAGATAAAATATTTGTTTTTAAATTCTCAAGTAAAAGAAATTAAATATTTTAATTTTTACTAAAAATCCATAAAAATGATTTATACATTATAATCTTTTTTTGTAAATTTTCAAATATACTGACAATTGTTTTTTAATTTATATTCTTCTTCATTTATATATAGAAATGTTGAAATATAAAAACTTGTTAAGAGCAATGAAATTATAAAAAGAAACAAATAAAGTTTACTTTTATCAGGTTTTCTTTTAAATAAACTTGCCTAAATTTTTAATAAACATTATTTCTTGTGTCTCTGGTAAATGAATATCAGTGTGTGCTCGTGTATTACGTATTGTGTTGCTTATATTTACAAGAAAGGAGTAGTACTAAATAGAACAGACCGTTCTTGTACTGGGGATAGCTTTCTCTCCTTTTTCATTACCACAACCTTCATGCTACAACCAATTGGTGTTAGCATCAAACGAAGCATGCCTTTCGTGTAACCACATTTCACTGTTCATGCATTAACGGCAATAACAATAATAATATAATTCGGTTAAACTATATTAACCGAATACATAAACCAGTATTATTTTTTATCTGGTCAAAATACCTTGTTTTTTGTTCTAAAACTTATAAATTTTGAGGATTCGCTCACTGAAATATAAAAAAATAAATCAAATAAAAGATACATTTAAAAACATTTTTATCATAGATGGAATTACTACCAAATTATAATGAACTTAGAAACTATTATTAATTAATTACACATTAATCACTCTTTACTGTCACAATCCACGTTCCTAATTACATTCCATTTTTTCCAAGTTAATCCATTATAGTCATCATCATGTACTGAGAAAAAATAAAAAATTGTTACCTCTTCTTATAAACCATTGTTCTATTTATACAAAATCGGATATTCTCACGAATATATATGTATTTTATGCTACGATGACCAGGTGTGATGTAATTAACTGGTTTAAATGCATGATTTAGATGCTAACTATTATACCAGTATCGACCCAATTTATGTATAATAGTGAAATAACGCATAACAGTAAGTTGTGTGGTTGGTCGGCTTTCGATGTCAGAATTTAAATTAACAGTTGTTAAAGATTAATATATATATTTATATTTGATCTCTCTTAGCATATAAAAACTTTAAAACACGGTTGGAATACTTGAAATATACGGTTTCGTCAGATATATATATATATATATATGTATAGAGGTTATTGATTTTAATATATTTTAGTATCTTCGTGTTTTATTAGTATTTTTGTTTTTTATTCACTTTATTCTTTAAACTCTCTAATGTTTTATATTTATAGTTTATCGAAATATTATATTTCCATTCATCTCATTAACATATACTCATTTACTGAGTAGTTTTTTTAATCAAAATATCTCTGCATTTGTTTTATTAAAGATATCAGGAAGATAGTAATATTTTAGGTTTTAATTTTTGTATTACTTTAGTTATTCTAACAATTTAATTATGCAATACGACCTATTATATTGATTTTAATTTATTTATTTTTTACCGATTTTTCAGAGAAAAGTTCGGTCACATAGTGGGACTGGAATGTTCTTTTTTTTCGTACGGGGAGGAAAAGGCTCTACCAGTCGCCGCCAGACCCGCTCTGACGGCAAGTGTGGAGCTCACACCCGCTAAATACCTCCCCCTCTAGTCACTCAGAGGACAGACATGACCCACATGGTATGTACACAGCCCCTGTGCAATCATCTGGGCGCCCTTACCACCGAATTAGAATAGCCAAAGCGACATCCTCAGGGATCATCGGCGAACGACAACTTCGGGGACCCACCGCTGACCATAGCCATCCGGCATCGGTCACTCCGCCTCAAGTCAACTACAGACTTTTAGCCTGACTGCCCCTCTCCACTGTTTCGAATTATGGCTGACACCGTAGTCGTCACTTTCGTCCAAGCATCTCTGTCACCCAACATCACAATTGTGTCATCCACACTTACTGCGCTGTGGTCCATCATGGCGGCCCTCAAGTCTCTCCGATTCGAGAAAAAAAACACTACGTGTTTCGCCGTGTCCTGCTCCCCACAATCTTAGTAGCATCTCATGGTACTCCTACTCATACGGTACCGGTAATCTTGAAAGCATCAGTACCCTGATAGAAACTGGGTGAGCTCGTAATTGGTATTACCGTGCTTTCACTCTACCCAGCTCCTAATGTCACTGATGAGCCGGTGTGTCCACCGTCCCGTCACCGCCGCATTCCATCTGTCGTTCCAAGCTCTGAATATCTCGTTGACAGTCACTTTACTCTTACCCGAAGCAATAGAATGTCTCATCTTGGCCTGCAAGTCAATAGGTGATGCCGCCTCTGTGTCTATCGTCCGGTACCCTGCGATAACCGGCAGATTGACTCGTCGTTGTTGGCTCAACAACCTTCTTATGTTGCGTGCCCTATTCAGTGCACCTACCCAAACAAACGCTCCATCGAGTACTACTGAAGAGTATACACAGGACAGTAGCCTCCTCTCCGCTGTCCTGCAGCCACCCATATTACTCATCTACCTTGTCAGATCTTGGACAAGTCGCTAATCCTTTCTGACAGCTTCCTCAACATGTGTGGAGAGGGAATGGGGGTTTAAAATGAATTTCCTTCACGTTTTGAGATATGAGGAATACGAAAATTTTATTCATGTATAAAATACTCTGGCTCGAAAATATCCAAAAATAAATCAGTTTCGTTGAAATTTAGATATGTTATAGTAGTGTATTTAATGTTGTGCATGTGAAGATATGTTGAAGATTAGTTGAATTGTTCTTAAGTTACGTTCAATTTAAGGTCAATAACAGACAACTTAGCGTCAGTTTGAGGTTATGAAATCTAACAGTTTGAGGTGAGTTGAAACGTGATACTTGTGTGTAGGATATACTCGTTAATCGAGCGTAAGTAGTGCGTTGTACTCTGAAAATCAGTGAATTTCTGACTGCGAAATAATGAGGGTGTCAAAAACGAAAAGTCGTTCTTCTTGCGCAGAACTGCGAGTTTTTTTTATTGTAAAGTTCACGTAAGAGGCCTTAGGTTTTTTTTTAATTACAGCAGCATACATGTGGTTAAAATTTAATGATATCAGACAAGATTAACAAACTTTCGTGATCGATTAGTAATTCACTCAATGCTATTAATATAAAATCTTTAGATGTTTACTAACTGCTTTAATATAACATACTTTAAGTAATTTGGTGTTAGTAATAAAGTTTTTCATTAAAATTCCTGTACTTATGTCCAGCAATATCCCCAGAGCTTGACTGTTTATGACAGAACTCAATATTCTGGGAACGGGTGAGATCGTTCCTTTAGGAACCCTATATATATACGTATTCCCAATGGCTTTTAAATTAATTGATCAAGAATTCTTTACTGACCATTTTGTGACAACAAAACTAGCTTTTCCTCTTATAAGCTGCTTCAGTCTGGGTAAAAGTACTTCGATAAGGGAAAGGAATCAATGGAAATCCACTCCCTGAGGACGGACTTGAGATTATTTTGTTTATTACTTTCAGTAGTAGAATACTCTTTGTCATCATCCACCCTTTTCTTTTTCTTATTTTTGATCCCCTTTTCTCATTTTCGGTTCTTTGAGTGTAGGACTCTAACCCTAACAACTTAATACTGAGATGATTCAAAGACCAGTAGAGCCAACCTTGGTGTGACCTAGTAGCAGGAAGCTGCAACTCTGTCCGTAATAGCATCACTCGAGAACCAACCAACCGATTGCTTTCAAATTTTCGGGATACATTTATGTTACACCAGGGAAGGTTTTAAAACAAATATCGAGACCCTAATCCCCTCGAGGATGAAGTTGTGAATTTTTCTTCTTTTACGACAACCTAATACTGTTTTTTATTTCGTTTCATAAAAATAATAGACTATGCGTTTTATAACTCAACCGATTTTTAGCTCTCACGTTGATCCGTTCTTGAGATGTAGGGTATTCTAGGATAACGGAAAGGGATATTATTGTCAACAATTCTATTTTAAGAACGAGGAAAACGTTGAAGGAAAGAGAGCTTTTCAGGCTTTAATTGTTATTTATCAAAATTATTATCAAAACATGAAGATAATGAACAAAACGACTAGACGGGAAGAACTCGCTTCGCTCACCTTAATCGACTAGTTTTTGTTTATATTTATGATTATTTATTTATAATACATTAGATTTAAAAAAGATATATAATATTGTTGTAATAATAAAATTACAAATTAATAAAGAAATAAATACAGGTATTTTCAATTTGATTGATTTCCACCAAGAAATTAAATGATTTAGGTGATGGAAAGTAAAAGAAACGAACATATGAAATAAGAAAAGAGAGAGGGCGAAAGAGTGTGACTCTGAGAGAGTGCATAAGAGTTTGAAAATGAATTTAAAGTTTAGTTCAACGGCCATGAGAGCTACTGAGCATGTACATAGAAATACTACGTACCATCTATTCAATTATTTTTATTCATTAAAAGAATATTGATCTTATGGAGGGATCTCGGTTAATGGAAAAATTGATTAAAAGGTGATTTTACTTCTGTTTAAGTTATATAGCTGATACCTTAATACGTCAGAGAGCAGATTAATATAAATATTATCTCATTTTATGAAAATAGTTTATGTTACAATTAGGTTTAATGTATTCACTGGATATTAGTAGTTAAACCATTAACTGTCTACATTGATCGATTTCAATAATGATTGGTGGATTAAAAATATTACATTCTCAAACGGCTGATACAATATGACCAATACGTTCCTGGCTGCTCTTCAATCTTATCCAGCCTTTCAACTGTAGTACACAATCTGAGAAGAATGCCGATAATACTAACTAAATTTGTAATATTGTAAACTTAACGATACATGCATATATATATTAATGTTGAATTATTTCATTAAATCACAGTAGAAACCTTTTTTAAAGCTTCGACGTGGGAATATGAAAATTGAATTTTTTAGCGTATGAAAAATGCCATGCCTGACTGAGATTTGAGGATTTCATCAGAGGACTAGAGGTCCTCTAACGAAAGGCCAAGATGCTAAACACTCTGCCATGGGGATCGGCATGCGGAGTATTAGCATGCCGATTTTAAGTATTAGCACGCATCTAAATTGCCATCTCAATATTTTCGATTTAAAATTATTATTGTATTCTCTGAATTGAAATAAAAACTATTATTAGTTAGTTGCATTGTAGTGGTTACGTATTGTTTTAACGTTCTCATATGTTTTTAAGGTTATGACGAATTTTGACGTGCTTAGCTTTAAAAAATTTTTTGCAATAAGGTAAAGTAATATAAAATAATTAATACAGTATATATGTATTTTTTTTTAATTTTCTAACCTGTCTCAGTACGGTTAAATGTTAGTTTCTCGTAAATTTTTCCTTCGGGACTATATAAAATTTTTATATAAATAATTGTTATTTAGGATACATATATACTATAAATTATTTTATTAATTTTGTTTCCATAGAGTGTATTTATACTTAAGTAGGCTGTAACTTACGTTACTTGATAAACCAATAAAATAGCTTTAAAAATGCTATAAAGCGTGTAGACTACGTAAAGGGATATTTTTATGAGCTATATAATATTAAACTTATTATTTTTATTATTATTTCAAGTTAAATAATTTATCTTGAAAATATTTCATAACCAACCTTGTTCAAATTTATGTGTTATTAAAATCAACATCACACAACGTATATTTCAAATACAAACATTAAAACATACTGTTTGACATGCGGGCGCGCGCGCACACACACAAATTTATTTACTTAAAAATTATAAAATGTATCATCTACTACCTAAAAAGTTAAGTTTCATATGTTGGTTTTGGTTTTCTTTATGATGTAGTATTTATATTTCAGAATTTTTGATCAGAATATTAAAAACCTTTGTTTTTTTTATTTTGTTTGTTTATTAGAAATTGCATTATTAAAATTAAAAAACAAGTAAGCATGATGACATCACATTTTCCCTGTTTTTCTGCATAAATCAACTAGTTTTATTATAGTTCGAAGAATTTCGATTCTTCCATATTTTTACCGAATTTTTACCAAATATTAATTAAATTATATTATTTTAATTGTTACTCTTCATCTTTGGTTACCAATAATATATGGTCGTTGTCAATTTAGTGTTTCTGAAACGTATTTTTAACGTAAGTCTCAAAGTAGTACTATAAAACTTGGTATACAACTCAATCCTTTTTTAAATACTTGTATGAACAGTAGATGTAGTGACTTCGGGAAAGATACATTTTTTATATCCAAATTTTTTATTTACATGGATATCTCGTACCGCAAAAAATGGTCCGAGATACAGATTTCAGTTTCAAGTTTTAATCTCTATAAAGATAGTAACGTTTTTTCAAAACAAAAGTATTATTTAATTTAAAAAATAAATTGCATTACTATAATTTTTAGATGTCATTCAAAACATTTTTTTAAATATATATCGTACTGCTTTCTGCTCTTGGATTATCAAATTAAAACTTGTATTATCTAAAAAAAAAGTTATACGTAATTTAAAAGATATTATCTTTAAATCTTTTTAAACGTAAATTCTTTTATATTTTTCCATTTTTTTTTCTTTTCAATTTTTATACTGAATGAAGTAGATCAGCATTTTATTTTCTATAAGATTTCTCCTTTCTTTCCTTTATAAAAAATCCACAACATGGGATCAGCCATACTGCAAAATAGAAAATCGGCACAATATGGCAGCAGTGCGCCGAAAGAAAAGGATGAAGCAACCGGAAACTCTCTAACGATAAAAAGAGATGTTAAATCCATTTAATTTCACACTACAAAAAATATGTTCCAAGAAATATTATTTAAACGTATCTTTTTCAAAATAGATTTAAAAAAAAAATAAAATTACATGTACGTAATTATGTTGCAAATAACTCGTTTTAATAATAACATAGTTATTTAAAATTTTAAGAGTGTCTAAGAAATTTTTTTATGTTATATGAAAGTATATTCTATTTTATTGGTTTTAAAATAAATAATTTACAAAAAAATTACGAAAAAGTTGAACTGACTAGGAAAATAAAATAAAATTAAATTTAAAAAAAAATTTAATTATTGCACTGAAAAGGAAAACTTATTTTTTCCACTACTCAATTCAATCTCTGAAACTTATTTTTTGAAGCAGCGCCAAATTTTAAACTAATTGAGAGAAATTAATTGATATATTCAAGGCAATTAATTATGATGTATAGCTATATTCACTAAAGAAATCGACTTAAGAAGTAATACACGATACGTTACTTTTCAATTAATATGTGACTATTTTAAATTTCGTAAATTCGTGCATTTTTTTAAAATTTGGTGCTGACATCAAAAAATAATTTCTATGATTCATTAGGAATCGAGGGAAAATATCATTTCTTACTATTATTTTTACTCTTCACTGTAATTTTTTTTATTTGGAAGTTGTATTCAAATTTAGGTTCTTTAATTTTTAACTACTCTACATATTTATATTTTGTTATTATCATCTAAATGTTGGAGCTTTAATGTATTTAATAAGATTAAATTGTATAATGTATTATTAAATTGTATTATTCTATTAAAATGTATTATTATTAAATTGTATAATGTATTTAATAAGATGGATTGCATGTCGAAACCATCAACGACATGCAAAGCCAGAAAGCTTTGGCGTTGAAGAAGATCGGTGAATTTGCGGTTTCTGTCCAACCGCATAGCACACTGAACTCATCCAGAGGAGTTGTTGTTTGTCGCGATCTTCTTAATTGTACAGAATAAGAAATTGTACAAGAAATGTCAAGTCAGGGAGTGACTCAATGTAGCAGACTTACTATGAGAAGAAATGGTGAGATTCTTCCTTCGGCCTCGCATGTTTTGACATTTAATAGGCCGAATCTTCCTGAAAAAGTACGAGCTGGCATCCATCGGCTTGATGTACGAGCTTTCATCCCGCAGCCGATGAGATGTTTTAAGTGTCAATGTTTCGGACACACAGCAGCAAGATGTGAAGCGTAGGAAATATGTATATGTGGAGAGAAAACATATGAGGGTGACCCATGTAAAGACCCTCCAACCTGCGTTAACTGTAAAGGGCATCACAATTGTCGTTCAAGAAACTGCCCTACGTATAAATTAGAAACAGCGATTCAGGAAGTTAAAACGCTTCAGAAGATCAATTATCCTGAAGCGAAGAAAATAGTCAATCAACGTACACCACGACCATCGACTTCTTATGCAGAAGCAGCGGCTGCCCCTTCCACATCTAAAATTAATGTGGAGCAGTTGCTTAACACGATGGCACCAAGTCTTGCGACGATGATTGAAAGAATCATTGATTCAAAGATTGAGTCGACTCATCAGAGAAAACAAAGTAAAGATGAGAAGGCTCATCCCCGGACTGACACCGTTGACATGAGAGACACACCAGCGCCGTTTAAAAAACCAGCTAAATCTGCGATTGTAAAGTCACCAACTTGTTTAAGAATTAAAAATCTTGATTTATCTGACAAAGAGAAACATATCGCTCCGTCGTGTAGTCACAAATCTAAAGAAATTGTGACAAGAAAACCTGAATCTGCGGAATTGGAGGTGCAAGTTATTATAGGAAAAGCACCAGGCGCAGATGAAATAAAACCTGTACCAATAGAGCCTCCAAAAGCGCAAAGATCAGCTTCGGTGAGAGCATCTATTTCAGCTGGACCCAGTACTGCAGTAGAGATAGAGTCCGGCTCATCCGCCGCGGAGACATCATCGCACATTAATTTAGATTCTTTAGCAAAGATGCTAACAGCGCCGGCGAAAGTTTCATCAACTGACGTCAGCCGAAGAACGTCACTGGCATCCGAAATTGAGGAAGACGATGCCATGTCTGAGGCCTCAGATATGCTGTCATCAGAGTTGAGGCCGTCAAAAGAATGGAGAAACGTAAAAAAGGATGGCCGAAAGGAAAGCCTAGAAAGTAGTTTTATTGGATTAGAAGTTACAAGAAAAGTAAAATTTTGATCGATTTTTTTACACATGAAAATGTGAAATATTGAACCCTCTTTTTATTTATTTATTTTGAAGTGGGATGGGACTAATGACCAAAGTAGTCGATGCCCCTAAAAACCTCAAAAAACAAAAAAAAAAAAAAAAAAAAATAAGATTTTTAAATTTAAATATCTTCGGCTTCGGTAGGAATAATTCGAATATTTACAGTACACTCGGCTCCTTTCGTATGCATTCGGCTGCTGACGATTCAGCGGCTCCTTACACATCACTAAGGTTCCTTTCCGATTTACTCGTCTCCTGACGCCATCCACTGACGCCATTTAAACAAGTCCATCGTCATTCATTATTCAGTCTTCAGTCGTCACTCTTGTTGAGTTCCAGTTGCCTACAAATGGCAATGGCATTATCAATTATAATTTAAGTTCATAATTGTAATAAACATTTAATAGTATATAAATTATTCGTTTAACATTTTAAGTATATTAAATATTCAATTTATACATACAAAAGTATATTCAAATCTTAATAAAGAATCGGTAATAGCATTAATTTATGATTTTAATTATTTAAGAATCAGCGCCGAACTTAGGCGCTGGTAATATTATTCCTTTCTCGTACGAAGTAAAAGAAGTATTGTGATCGCTAAAAAATTCGGTTTTCAGATTTCAACGGAAATATCTATTTTAACCATCTCTGAATCCACTTTGACTAGTTTCGGCGTGACGTCTGTACGTACGCACATATCTCGCATAACTCAAAAACGATTAGCCGTAGTATGTTGAAATTTTGGCTTTATTACTGTTGAACCCAAAAAAAATGGATTTTTACTTTTTTTTAACTGCAATAATAAGCCCTCATTAGAAGCTCTTCAACGATATATCATACACGATAATTATTTTCACTGATTCCAGAGTTATAGCTCACTAAAACTTTAATTAACAAAACATTTGGATGTTAGGCATGGGGAAGGCACATCGGTTCGAATCAGATTTCATCTCCTTTTTTCTTTTTTAGCTTTTTTTTAATTATGTTTTTTTTATTTAAATATATTGATTTATTAATAATAATTATTAACCCTTGATTGTAAAAAGGTTTTACGAAAATAATTATTCAGTAATAACAATAACAAAATAAAAAAAAAAAGAAAAGGTTTTTACAATACAATGTTAAAGTTACAATACAATAAGAAAGTTGTAAGCGAAATAAAAATTATATCCTTTTAAAATTGTGTATATGTAATTTAAATAGGCATTACTACATATGTTTATATGTAATAGATTTGGTGAAACATCTGATTATTTTATTTTAATTGAAAATTATTATTTGCAATCGTATTATTTTTGGAGTTTCAAGTTTAATTTCTGTTTAATTTTTTTAAAATTATTCTGGAATTTCTGTTTAATTTTATCTACATTAATGTTAAATACGGAGTGGCTGAAAAATAGAACCTCACAAGAACATATACATTGAAGCATAAACGCCCAATCTTTAATAAATTGCAAAAAATTATTTTCTTTCCGTTCATTACTGCTCTGATATTATCGGACAATATTCTCCCTGGGTCGCAGTTTATTTGTTTATTTCGTTTATTTGTTTTTGTTGTCAATCGTGTATCGCTGTTTGGTTTGATATAATTCTTCTGATCTTAATTTGTGTACACGTAGTCTAGTTTTCAAATTTTCTCTTTCTTTATATTTATCATCTTCTCTTAATCTTTTTATTGTTTCCTTGGTCTTAACATTTTCTTCCTCATTATATTATCATCTTCTCATAATATTTTTATTCTTTCTTTGTTTGCAACATTTTCTTACTGTTTATTTTATTTTTATTTTTTCGTTTGCAACATTTTCTTTCTTTGGTATTAACATTTTCTTCTTCTTTATATTTAACATCTTCACTTAATTTTTTTATTCTTCCTTTTTTCTTAAAATGTTCTTCCTCTTCATATTCATCTTCTTGTCGTTTTTTTTGTGATATATTTCTTCGTGTTATCTTTCTTTTTCCTGTATGATTGTTTTTTTTTTTCATTTTTTATTATTCACCAAATAATCCAATAATAAAAACTATATATTTTATACCTTAAGGTCGAAATTAATATTTGTAACCAGTATACAGTTCACTAAAAAGAATAGTTTAATTATTATTAACTTTTATTTATACGACACACCAGAAATCTGAAACTTTTATTAATCAGCAACTCAGGAAGATGCGTATAATATTGATCAAGTAATACGAGTAATAAAGGAGCTTTTACTCTATCCTAATATTTCACGTAAAATTTATTAATTAATAGTTGTATAAATATTTGATGTTAATAAAAACTAACATTTCAGTAATAGTTTAACTGTCCACGTTATTACAGAATTGGAGGGTCGCATCTCACTTTCAATTGAAATTAGTTTAAATGAAGTGCAGAAAATGTGTATATGTAATTTAATAGGCGTACAAGGAAGAGTAATGTGTTATCCGCATCAGATTTTTAATATATATTTCGCATATATATCGAAATATATGCGATATATCAATATATAATAATCTAACATGTATATACCTGACCATCACGAGACATTACTAACGAATCAAAATTTTCCGCTAGTGATCGGTACATTCTGGTGGTGCTAAGCTAAGGGACACACACACACACACACACACACACACACACACACACACACAGCCCCACATGCAAATGCTCTTTATTAGGGTAGAATTACTAGACTGAATATTGATACGAATTTTTGCGAATACATAAAAAAAGTTTAGTTTTCATTGTAAAAGATTTAAAATTACTATTTTTAAATACTTTAAAAATCTAATATCTGTAAAAGCCTCTTAAAAATTTCCTTTTTAAGTGTCCCCCAGTTTTTATTTCTGTACTTTTGTAATAAAATATTTATATGGAGTTTTACTAAAATTATTTTCATTTTAAAAAAGTAAATTATAATCTAAAGATTTATGTTAATATTAAATTAACAGAAAAAAACGTATGTTATTCCTTTTTATAAAACCTAATGAGATCATATAAGCTTCACTGAAAATGTTTTGCAACCCTTTATTTTTTAAATAATAAAAAGTTGATTTTTATTCTTCTGTCGTCTGTAATTCTTTTTTTTTTGGGGGGGGGGGATTATTCAATTCACAAGTTTAAGCGAATAATAAAACTTAAAATAGGTTAAAGAACAAACCGTTAGAAGGTTATAGAATACAGGGTACTTTACCACATAAACGTGTCTGTTTGTGTGTTTGTGTGTTTGTGTTTGTGTGTGTGTGTGTGTGTGTGTGTGTGTGTATGTGTTCACAGTTCTTCAACTCTTTACTAGTGTTGTATAAAAAGGAAGCAGAGTGAAGTATACAATCGAAAAAGGGTTATGAAGTATGAACAGTTTAGTATGGAAGGGAAGGAATGTTTTCTGGAGTTAAGTTAAACAGTAGTTAGGGATACTCCTAAACTCAGTTACTGCACAACGATTTCCCAAACCAACTATTTTACTGTAACTTAGGTTTACTACAACGGTAAACTGGAACCTTTGGCTCTTATACTTTGCCTGTTAATCTTGCAAACCTTTACTGTTTACTGTTGAACAACAGTCCCTCCTCCTACTCATTGTTAACGTTTGGAAAACTGTAAATTGTGCAAATTAATTGTTTACCTTTCTGTTGATGTTACTGTTTTCGTTTTTATTGCTGAGCTGTTTATTGATATTTGAATATGTGGACTGAGTTTAACTTCATACAGGAAAAATGTTGAATACAAAATATTTAAATAATAATAATAATAAAAAAGAATATTTAACATTTATTTTTATATTTCTCAAATTCTCTCTACAGGTTTTAATTACTTTCTTGTAATAGAATAAACTTTGGTTATACTAGTCGGTCAGGGCGAGCGAAATGTGTTAATTTAAGCTGATTACAAAAATAACAGTAATAAACTATTAAAATATTAAATACTTTACAAATATTCATTAAAAAAAAGAAGATTAATCATTTTAGGATTAATTTTTTTTTAAATATCTTAACTCCCATTAGGAATATCGTGATAATTCTAAATGGAGATAATGACCAAGCTAACGATAAACCTGCAAATGTTTTATTAAAATCTCTCCTGTAGTATTTTTATGAGCACACAATTATCACCCTACTTATCATTTTATTATATATATATATATATATATATATATATATAGATTTCCAGTTTTTTTTGTTTTTTTTTATGGGGGACAGAAGGAATGAAATCTTTTTTCTGTTCTTACATTAGTTTCGACTATATTTCGGTATCAAATTAGTCCCACTACCTTTTCAACTTACTTTGTCTTTTTTTGTTTATCTTCATCTTTCTTTGTATTAATTTTCTTTTATATTCAGATAATAATTGAATCCTGTCTTCCACAACTGTTAGTTTTTTCTTGTATTTTTTTTTTTACAAAGGATCATCAATCATTTTGTAATAATGAAGTTTTCATTTTTGTTTATTTTAATGTAGTTTTACTACATTATTTAAATTATTTATGACTGTTTACTTTTTCAAACATTAAGATTTTTTTTTTTATTCTTTATAGATTTTTCTCTTACCATGCTATTTTTTGTCTACTTGACTGAGCGAAGCTTCCCAAGTGATTTATCATTTCCGTATTTTGTGTAGTTTGTTGGAACTTGTGTGTGTGTGTGTGTATGTGTGTGTGTGGGGGGGGGTGTGTGTAGGCACATATTTAAAATTTTAAATGGTCATAAAACTTAAAAATATATTCTGTATTCTTTTTTACTGGAAAGAATTCATTTATAGAAATTAAGATGTTGAAAAATCCTTGTACTGATTTTAGTTGTCATTACTTTAGTTATTGTTATCAGAACTTCTTTATCGTTAATTTTTCCATCAAATTACTGATTATATATAAAAATGAATGATAAATCTTATGAAAGGATTATCTATTAATGGGAGGGAAAGAATGAATGAATTGTCCGAAATTTGTTATCAGATTTCATCTAGGTAACAAAATGAATAACTAAACAGTCTAAAGCAAAAAACTATTGCACGTGCGCAGTGACTTTACAATGTTCCACACCTGGATAAGTAGGTAGAGGTGACTTCATAATTAATACTTCGTATTAATAAGTACTCGTATTTTCTTTTTTGGGATGATAAATTTAGAAATTCTACCAATAGAAAGATAATTTTTTGTGAGAAAATAACTTGCGTAGTATCTATTTTGTAGACTCTAAAAAAAAGAAAAACACAAAACCTTCTCGTTGTATTTTTACTGAAATAAAAAAAAATTAATAATCTGAAAAAATATTCTAGATGACAAAATTAAGTTTAGTTGTTTGCAAATTGCAAAGTCGCGAACGTATTAATTATAATATGCAACAGGTTGCGCTCTGTTTTATAAGCTGTTGCTAATGGTTACAAAGAAAATTAGATTTAATTACGACTATTTAATAACTTAAATATTACACGCTCCATTATTAATGATATAATATTATTTACGATGGATTTGATTTAGGCAGTGATTGTTTAGCGATATGAATTTATGCCTGAGAAGGTCTGATTTTACCAGATAAGCATCTTATATGATTTCTTTCATTAAGAATTGTTAACTCTAAGTCTATTACCAAATCGGTTACTATGTAAAAGAATAACACCATCTAATATTATTCTAAAGTTTATTGAATATTTTTATTTCTATTCACTAAAATGGTACATCTTATTTAAACGTTATATCGAAAAAATGAAAAAGAAACTATCAAAAACTATTGAAAAAACATAACAAAAGACATTTTTTTACAATTATTTTCTCTAGAAAAATAAGTCGTTTTTCTTCAGGATTCTCTAACAAAATCCGAAATCCTTCGACACGAATAATGAAACGATTATTTTGTTTGATAAAACTTTAATCAATTCATCGGAAATTAAACCTAGAATCTCTCTATCTGAAAGCTAATAAACTAACAACTACGTCAATTTTCTGACAGAAATACAAAATTTTCATTCACTTACATTTTTTCGTTTTAACACGCTGTCGTTATCATATTTCACAATTCCTTATTTTAATAAATGAAACAAAATATTTATAAATTATCAGCATTAAAATCATATGAACGCTCACCAGTATACTTATTCCTTAATAGATTAATTTCCTCTATAGATGGGTATATATTAACGGGAAATGCCGGAATAATATAGTATGATCATGATTTTAATACAACAATTATCCGATTTTAAACCTATTTTAAGTTATTAATATTGGAAAAATACTTAGTAAAAATTTTCCATCGTAAAATATTTAATATATGAGTAAATATCTTGAAATTTATAAAAATTATAAATTCAGATAAATTTAGATATTGTCATTAAATAAGTTAAAAACATGGAGAATATTTTTCTTATTAATTGTTCCGTTCCACTTGTGCTGTGGGGTGCTGCTACCTAGCGGAGGCTAGAGGCCCCACGGCAAACTTGGTCAGGTGATCTGATTACGCCACGCCCAACGTTATAATGCCGCAGGGAGTGGTCATTATGAGGTAGCGACTTTCATTCGGAGCTCGAATCCAGCGAAGAATATTCGTGTTGCACGTGCAATCCGGGTGGACATATTCAGATGAACGCTTATATTAGTTTTATATGTTATTAAGTCATATGTTATTCAGTTTAATTATATGTTACGTTGTATGCTTTATTCAGTTCAAATGTATGTTATCGAAATGTCAAGACGACAAGTAATTAAAGAATAAGCAACAAGGCGTTGTTTCAATTCATCACCTATGAAAATACAGTCCAACCTCGCTCTAAAATTTACCACAAAGTGTTAACGGTCTTCAGCGAGATCGTTCATAACGAATCGTGAAATTTTCAAACATTCATTACTGGATTTATTATCGGTAACTAATGTACAGCGATGATTTCTTAAATTTTCTTTAGATTATTTGATTTATAAACTGAAATAAGTAAAGGTTGTCACAATGTAGAATAGAAGAATTTTTTTCGTTTTTGATTTTAATGTATTTTATACATATGTGCATTTTTTTTTGTCTTCAGTCATTTGACTGGTTTTATGCAGCTCTCCAAGATTCCCTATCTAGTGCTAGTCGTTTCATTTCAGTATACCCCCTACATCCTACATCCCTAACAATTTGTTTTACATATTCCAAACGTGGCCTGCCTACACTTTTTTTTCCTTCTACCTGTCCTTCCAATATTAAAGCGACTATTCCAGGATGCCTTAGTATGTGGCCTACAAGTCTGTCTCTTCTTTTAACTATATTTTTCCAAATGCTTCTTTCTTCATCTATTTGCCGCATTACCTCTTCATTTGTCACTTTATCCACCCATCTGATTTTTAACATTCTCCTATAGCACCACATTTCAAAAGCTTCTAATCTTTTCTTCTCAGATACTCCGATTGTCCAAGCTTCACATCCATATAAAGCGACACTCCAACCATATACTTTCAAAAATTTTTTCCTGACATTTAAATTAATTTTTAATGTTAACAAATTATATTTCTGACTGAAGGCTCGTTTCGCTTGTGCTATTCGGCATTTTATATCGCTCCTGCTTCGTCAATCTTTAGTAATTCTACTTCCCAAATAACAAAATTCTTCTACCTCCGTAATCTTTTCTCCTATTTTCACATTCATTGGTCCATCTTTGTTATTTCTAATACATTTCATTACTTTTGTTTTGTATTTGTTTATTTTCATGCGATAGTTCTTTCGTAGGACTTCATCTATGCCTATCGAATGCCTTTTCTAGGTCTATAAACGCTATGTTGGTTTGTTTTTCTTTAATCTTTCTTCTACTATTAATCTGAGGCCTAAAATTGCTTCCCTTGTCCCTATACTTTTCCTGAAACCAAACTGGTCTTCTCCTAACACTTCTTCAGCTCTCCTCTCAATTCTTCTGTATAGAATTCAAAAATCATGTATCAAGATTTTTGATGCATGACTACTTAAACTAATTGTTCTGTATTCTTCACATTTATCTGCCCCTGCTTTCTTTGGTATCATGACTATAACACTTTTTTTGAAGTCTGACGGAACTTCCCCATTTTCATAAATATTACACACTAGTTTGTATAATCTATCAATCGCTTCCTCACCTGCACTCCGCAGTAATTCTACATGTATTCTGTCTATTCCAGGAGCCTTTCTGCCATTTAAATCTTTTAATGCTCTCTTAAATTCAGATCTCAGTATTGTTTCTCCCATTTCATCCTCCTCAACTTCCTCTTCTTCCTCTATAACACCATTTTCTAATTCATTTCCTCCGTATAACTCTTCAATATATTCCACCCATCTATCGACTTTACCTTTCGTATTACATATTAGTGTACCATCTTTGTTTAACGCATTATTAGATTTTAATTTATGTACCCCAAAATTTTCCTTAACTTTCCTGTATGCTCCGTCTATTTTACCAATGTTCATTTCTCTTTCCACTTCTGAACAATTTTCTTTAATCCACTCTTCTTTCGCTAGTTTGTACTTCCTGTTTACAGCATTTCTTAATTGCCGGTAGTTCCTTTTACTTTCTTCATCACTAGCATTCTTATATTTTCTACGTTCATCCATCAGCAATATATCGTCTGAAACCCAAGGTTTTCTACCAGTTCTCTTTGTTCCGCCTAAGTTCGCTTCTGCTGATTTAATAATTTCCTTTTTAACATTTTCCCATTCTTCTTCTACATTTTCTACCTGATCTTTTTTACTCAGACCTCTTGCGATGTCCTCCTCAAAAATCTTCTTTACCTCCTCTTCCTCAAGCTTCTCTTAATTCCACCGACTCATCTGACACCTTTTCTTCAGGTTTTTAAACCCCAATCTACATTTCATTATCACCAAATTATGGTCGCTATCAATGTCTGCTCCAGGGTAAGTTTTGCAGTCAACGAGTTGATTTCTAAATCTTTGCTTAACCATGACATAATCTATCTGATACCTTGCAGTATCGCCTGGCTTTTTCCAAGTGTATATTCTTCTATTATGATTTTTAAATTGGGTGTTGGCAATTACTAAATTATACTTCGTGCAAAACTCTATAAGTCGGTCCCCTCTTTCATTCCTTTTGCCCAGCCCGTATTCACCCACTATATTTCCTTCCTTGCCTTTTCCAATGCTTGCATTCCAATCTCCAACTATTATTAAATTTTCATCTCCTTTTACGTGTTTAATTGCTTCATCAATCTCTTCGTATACACATTCTATCTCATCATCATCATGGGCGCTTGTAGGCATATAGACGTTAACAATCGTTGTCGGTTTAGGTTTTGAATTTATCCTTATTACAATGACTCTATCGCTATGCGTCTTGAAATACTCCACTCTCCTCCCTATTTTCTTGTTCATCACGAAACCTACTCCTGCCTGCCCATTATTTGATGCTGAGTTAATTACTGTAAAGTCACCCGACCAAAAGTCGCCTTCCTCTTCCCACCGAACCTCACTAATTCCTACTATATCCACGTTTACTCTATCCATTTCCCTTTTTAAATTCTCTAGCCTACCAACCTTTTTTAAGCTTCTAACATTCCACATTCCGACTCGTAGAATGTTATTTTTTAATTTTCTGGTGACCCCCTCCTTAGTAGTCCCCACCCGGAGATCCGAACGGGGGACTGGTTTACCTCCGGAATATTTTACCAAGGAAGGCGCCTCCATCATTGCTATATGAAAATGCAGAGAGCCACATTTTCTTGGAAAAAAAGCAGCTGTAGTTTTCCATTGCTTTCAGCTGCGCAGTACTCAGAGGACTGAGTGATGTTGATATTGCCGTTTAAGTCGTCCTGACTCACGCCCCTAACAACTACTGAAAGAGCTGCTGCCCTCTTTCAGGAATCATTCCTTAGTCTGGCTCTCAACAGATACCTCTCCGATATGGTTGCACCTTCGGTCCAGCTACTCTGTATCACTGAGTACTCAAGCCCCCTCACCAACGGCAAGGTCTCATGATTCATAGAGGAGGTATGTGCATTTAAGCACGATATAAATTACATCAGGAATGTGGTACTTCTTCAGGAACTTGTTTATGCTATAAAGGTAATGAAGAATTATATAAAAACCTTGATCAGCGTAATCAGATAATATAATAATATACAAATTAATAAATTGAAAAATATACAATTAAAAAATTAGAAATCGTTATGTCAAAAATTAAACATTAAGTAATTAATAAACATATAAAAAATAATATAACAATTACTTGAAGATAAAATAAATAATATCGATGGAAAAAGAAATGATTTCGGAAGCATTATATTCATATTTTGCGTCTGTTTATTGATTGTAAAGTGCTCATCAGTACATATTTTGTCCTTTACATATATAAGTTATAAAGGTATGACATAATAAATAAATACATTTAATTTCCACTGAATAACACAGTGGATAATGTTAAAATTCCATTAGATTTGCTTGTGGCTTCTTAACTTTTCAACAGCTGGCCGATTTCAACACGGTTGTTTTAAACGGAATGTACCTTGTTAAATAAAATTTACTAACGCTGTTTAATGTGTAAAAAGTAATATTTCGAATTCCTATAGTGGAAAGCTTTTGGGCATGGTGCTAAATAAACTTTTGGGAGATGACTTGATCAAACCGATGCATTTGCTTTCTACCTGGCTACGAATCTAGTATAAATTAAGAAGCCTGTTGAAAACGGATATTATGCCGGTATGTCTGAAATTAAAGGATTTATATCATAAATTTAATTTTATATATAGAGTGCATATAAAGAAAATAACATTCAGTAAAATGACGAAAACTCTTCGTGATATAAAAATAAGACGATGAATATGGATGGGGTAAATTCTTTCATAAATATGCTTGTTTGCAGAAACATACTGAACATAACCCATTTCATTAAACATTCTGACTCATTAAAAATACCCTCCTTGATGAATTACATTCAGATTCGTTTCAAACAATCCTGAAGGTTGTACAGAAGAATATTCGTTAAAAAGGTTGTAAAGTCAGTTTCTGTGAACAAGTTAATAACAAAGTGAAAGCCAGGTTGTACCTAAACTAATATAAGCTGTTCTCGCAGTTGTCAGATAGATGGCTCATTCTTTCAGTTTGAAATGCTAGATATAGTTGGATCCATAATAAACAAACTCATATAAGCTTCCATATCATTAATTTTTTCACCTTATTCCTTCTTCTTTTTCCTGTTTAGCCTCCGGTAACTACCGTTTAGATAATTCTTCAGAGGATGAATGAGGATGTATGAGTGTAAATGAAGTGTTAGTCTTGTACATTCTCAGTTCGACCATTCCTGAGATGTGTGGTTAATTGAAACCCAACCACCAAAGAACACCGGTATCCACGATCTAGTATTCAAATCCATGTAAAAATATCTGGCTTTACTAGGACTTGAACCCTGTAACTTTCGACTTCCAAATCAGCTGATTTGGGAAGACGCGTTAACCACTAGACCAACCCGGTGGGTTTCACTTTATTCCTGGTTTATGATTTTAAGATAATTATAGTCTACCAGTCTACCTACTTAATCATCAATCAACATTATCTCTCTGTAGCATCGCGATTATTTATTTAGGTAATAGATAGCCACACTTTCACATCCTTTACTCAAACCGGCAGAGCTTCACGGACAATTTATTAATCTCTCTTACCCGAACTTTTCAGGTTGCCGGAGATGGGTCTACCATAAGTATAACATAATTATTATTTTTTCGTAATTAATAATTCAAGGTCGTTCGCATACTAGAAAATGCTTTAAACGTTCCATTGGAATATATTTAAACAAAGAGCGTTACAAGTTCTCTTTTTTTTTGGTGAAAACAGGGAGAAATCCGTCCAATTTCCTTAGTAGTGTTTTATCCTCTGAAGAATAGAAATGGTCATCAGGAGTGAATTTATTTAGTTTATAGCGTTTGATGAATCAGACTTAAGTTTCATGATTAACTAACCGATCTGTGATCAACTTTTTCTGGATTGAGAAAGTTTTCACAATAAATCAACATTTATGATAATCGTAACGTAAATTTAGAATCTCACGTTGTAGAAATTACAGGAGAAATTATAAGAAATCAAAATTACAAGAGATTCGTAATTTTTATTAATCTCGATGTGCAACCGGGATAAGTTTTATATAAATTTCTTCACGTGAGAACTGCAGGATATTTAAGCCATCTCACTTGCCTTAAAATCATTTCAGATTTTCTCATCTTGTACTATGTTCAGCTTTTCATCCGCTAGACGAACTAGCTGATTACAAATGGATATATTTTTCGTGATGACTTTCACCTAGTCTGGAATTCGAATCCTGAATCCATATTATAACAAAACCAGCCACATCACGATATCAACCATATTGATATTGTAAATAATAATAATAATAATTCTTTTAATATTGTTTACTATATCATTTACAAATTTTTAAACAATAAACGACTATAAATAATTTTTTTACCAATAAATTTTTTAATAATTACTTTTATTTTTTTTTAAATTATCTACCGGAGAATTTACTATAAAAAAGACATATAAACAGTAACAAAAAATTTACGTTCCTGTAACAATCCTATCGTATCATTCCTTCTTTTTTTTATTAACCCTTCTGTCTTCTCTTGAACTCTTTCGTAATCATTCTTTCTCTCTCATCGCCCCATTACTCAAACTTAACGAGCAAAGCAGGCGTCTCTTCATCTTGTTCATTTTAATTTAAAAGGATTATGAGATGCAATAAGATTATAAAGTGATCTTTAAAAATAAAATATTTAAAAGGTTTTCCTCTTCTAGTATAATGGAGTAATTTTGAAAAAAAAAATATTAACGTTAAAATTATTCGCTTTTATTTTTAGAAAAACTGGTTGACTATAGAAACATTTCTAATTTTCATAGTAATGTTAGTCTATCATCAAACCATAGTATACTCGAATGATACAGCTACGATTATTTTGCCTCTTACAAGGATTTTCTTTTTATACGTATCTTGTGATGTTTCACATCACAATTTCTGTTGTACCATTAATATTATTGTTTTCTTTGTTTAACAATCATGCTATTACTTACAACATACTAAATACTCAATACCGAAACGGTAATAAAGAAATATTAATTTACTAAGAAAGAAATATAAAATTTATTAAAGAAGTGAAAAAAGAAAATTTGATGAGAGATTCAATGGGCAGTCGTTTTTTTATACTAATATAAGTTTTATTTTAAAAATAATTATGATATAATATGTAAAAGTTTTATGTATGTTTGTTTTATACAGGGGATTCTTTGGAAATCTCTCATCAGGTGCTTATTGTAATTCTATTTACTTATGGTTTCTTTGAACCGATTTTATATAAACGAATTATGGTACAAAATAATATATAGATTATGTAAAAAAATTATTTTTATGAAATTTGAAAAACAATTTTTCTGCTTCAGTTTACACTAAATACCAAATTAAGGTTACTGTTGTAAGGTTTCAGTCAATCCTTTCTTTGTAATTTTAACTCATATTCTTGCCTACGTTAATAAATTTAACTGAATTGATATCTTTGTTCTGGTTAGAATTAGTAAGGCCAATCAGCCTTAGTAATACATAAATTAGCAATAGACTTTTTATACATTACAAAACTTATATACTTATTGTCTTTCTGTACTTAATAAAGTACATGGCGTTCTACTTTTAATCATTATAGCAGTAAAGTTGTACAGTACTTCCATATAGAAGATCGGCTGAAAATGTTTTCTTAGACCCAAAATTTTTGAATTAAAAAAGAATATTTAATCCGAAAATCTGTAAGTTAATAAAATTTTCAATATTGGATTGATTTCTTTGATAAACGCTTGTTATCTATTGTTTCCCCCATTGCCATTTTTCCATTATTGTAGGTAGTGCTTTAATTTTTTTTAGAGATAAAGTATTGTTTATATATATATATATATATCAACCAGAAACGCAGTATGTTTATTCCCTGTTAAAAAAAAAAGTTTTGTTTTTTATCATGAAAATCTGATTTTGATGTTCTTCTACCGTCTAACTTTCGTAATTTATCATTTGATAAAGATAATTATGTATCAGGATTTCGATATTTATTATATTAGTAATTCTATCATTTACGTCATATTTCACTTCGTTCGATATTTTTATTAATTATATTTAATTGAAAATCATATCTTCTAGGTTAAATTTCAGTAAGTTCACATACTGAATTGGAATTTCTGGTATTAATTTTCTAAAGAATTGTGTGATATTTTAATTCAAAGTATTAAAAAGAAGAGTACATTGTTCCAAAAGAATTTTTATGAGAACAGCATAAAACAAACGTTGTCAGGCATTAATACCGATAAAATATATAATTTGTAATATGACGCTTTTAACGTTAAGTTTAAATATGATTTTAATTTTTTTTTCTATCCAACTTATAAGTTGAAATTATTTGCTGCAAGAGAAATAATTTATCTATTAAAATTGTAGATAATTCAATGTTAAACAAATTTTAATTATTAAAATTAAGAAGACAGTTTCTAAATGTCATTAAACTTGACTTTTATAAAACAAAAGATTGTATGTCAGAAATATAAAATAATTTCTGTTCAAACTAGTAAATAAAACTAGTTTTAATAATGCAGCACATAATAAGTTCAATAACTAACTTTCGTTTATAATTTATTTAACAACAAATTAAATCCAATACATGAAATTTGTTACCTTTATTAAAAAAAGAACACAATTATAGAACGAACACTAACCTACCTTTTATAAAAAGTAAAAATTCAAAACTGCATGAACAATTTTGACTATTAAAAGATCATTATAAGTATTTATAATATAACTGGTTAGAATAAAAGATAACAATTTTAATTAGCAAATAAACAAGCACTGATGAAGTAATACAAAAAATCTACTTGCCGTAATAAAATGTAAAAAAAATAATACAATGTCACTGTGAGCAGTCCAAGTTGAAAGTAAAACGTTACTACTATTATGTAGTTTTCATTACACATTCTTAATAAATCATATAAACATTCTTGGTTCATATAAATAATTCTTATTTATAGCTCTTAATAATATACTTATCTAAGTAAATCTATTATATCGCCAACCGTTGGCTCAGGGGGTGAAAAAATGGGGTTTCGAAGATAAAAAAAAAATCATACCTCCTTTAATAAGCACAGTATCGAATCGGTTTAAAGTGTTAACGAACACTTAAGTTACCTATAACACAAAAGTGGATATAATACAGATATAATACAGAGGACTCGTTAGTCCTCTGTACATTACCTATAACTTTTGTCTGAAACAATTTTTTATATGACCAACCCTTACGGCAAGGGATGACCAAAATATTGCTAGAATTGTTAGAATTATCGTATGCTAAACATGTGAAACTTTTTTTCACATGCAACCATCATCGTATTGAGTAAATTTGAAGTTTCTCTTAACTTTAAGATGGAAATATTTTGTATCCTCTACTTAACACCGGTGAAATCTACCTCCGCTTTCTGGTGTACCAAAGGGGAATTTTTATCTCCAAAACACAAATATAATTTTAGATAAATCGTTCATATAAAGAAGTATAAATTGTTTGAACGAATAAATCGTTCAAGAAGTATAAATCGTTAGTGCGCTGCGTGCAGCTGGCCAGTCCCCGGTGCACCACGTGGTCCGCTCTGCGCCAATAGCAGTTGAAATAAAAATGTGAGCACATACATCAAACAAACCCACACACCATACTTTTTATGTGAAAGGAAACATTCTTCTTTCATCTCGAACGTTCGTGGTAAACTGTAATTTTTTTTAATGTAATTTATAAACACAATAAAATTTATTTATTGATATATATATAAGCGTTATTTTAATATGTTTATTTCTTATAATTATTACCACTTTATATAGCTGCCGCTGATTTAACATCTGTTTCTTTTTATCAGATTTAATAAAAAATATATTTTAGGATTTTCTAGGATTTGGGCAAAATCCTATAGTGTTCCTTTATTAATTGTCATTTATATTCGTTTTTGTTTATTTGGTGGACTTTTTTTTCAGTAAGTTATCTAGGATTATTTCGCATACCAATCTTCAAAAAAACTATTCTATATATTAAAACAGCTTACACGTGTGCACTTAATTCAGATTTTTTTTCTTTTTCAAAAATTAAGAAAAAAAAGTTCTGTTCTAATATTTATATTACTCGGAAACTTGAGACGATAAAAGAGTCATGACGCATTTTACAGAGTCCAGGCTTTTTCAAAAAAAATAAAAAGAAGAGAACGTAAGTAGAGGGGGGTAGGAAATGTTATGCCAGTAGAACAGGGTAGAAGGGGGCGGTTGATTGATGTTCTGCACTGACAAATGTCTACCCCTTACACCGCTCACCCATCAGACCGCCACCATCCTCCATTCTTGCAGCAAACAACCAACGACCCTTCTGCGTCTTTCAGCCTACTCCTTCTTCACTACATTATACAACTACTTTCCTCATCTTCCGAAGCTTACAACATCAGTGCTCCTTACTAACTAAAAAGAAAATTCATGTCCAGTAGGGAATTGAATCACGTTACACTTTACTGGGCAAAAATGTGTTTATATAATATTTTTAAGAATATATGTTCAATATTAAAATATTGTTTTGTACTTGTGTGGGTGTTATGTATTTATAACATAATTTTTTAGTGAGATATCAGATAGATAGTTACTTTATTCGCTCTGTTGAAACGATTCCTATACCTCATACTTTTTAAATAAAGGTAGTCTCAATAATTAATAAACGTTTTTGCATGAGTCAATCTTATGCAATCGATTTGAAAGACGTTCATTTCTGTTGGTTTGAAAACAATCTTCATAATATCTTTTCAACCTTATTTCTGAAATTATGCAACTAAATTCTACTAAAATACAATCGAAATATGGGGATTTTTATAATACTTTCTATTCAAAATATCTTTAATTACTATATAGGATTAATTACTGTTTGCACATAGGATGTATATTTATACATGTATATATTTAATTTTATAGCAAGGAGTTATTTAAGTATAAATAAAATATATACTCCAATAAAATTAAAATAAATAGAATCAATAAAAAAATAAAGTATTGTGGGGTTTTATAGTTGTACTGTAACTAGAAAAGTTGTACGACGTTATTCGGAAAAATTTCATTGAATAATCTAGAAAAGAGTCTAAGATCAAAATTTCAACGAAAAAATTCATACAAAAATTGTTAAAAATTTTATTTTTTCAACTTACACCCCGTGAAATCTTTTTGGAGATGAAATATACCCAAAACAGAATTAATTCCGCCATTGAGAGGTATAGTTAGTACGCAATTTTGTTTTTTTAATTTAAATGTTACTGGAATAAAAGATTTATCTATTTCTTAAAATTTTATACTAAAATAGATTTTTAATAATTAAATTTTAAAAAAATTCGTTATTCCCTTCAATAAAATAAAAAATAACATAATTTTATTGAATTTAAAATAAGGAAATGGAATTTTTTCATGATAACTTATTTATTGTTTAATCAATTTTATGACTTAAGTTATTACAATTTTGTGTTGGCTAATGATTGCTTTATATACTTAGGTAAACATAGAAAAGGAAAATCTTACCTATTTAATAGTTTTAAAAAATATATTCTATTTTCATTATAGACCTAAAGCTGGAACAAATTTTGGAATTCTTTACTGTTCGCAAACATTTTTGAAAGTCGATGTATTCACTATGATTCACAATATACTTCGAATTTAGTAAGTGACTAATCCAAATTTACAATATATAAAAATATATATATTTGTAAACTAATCCTGAATAAAAATATTGTCATGTTGTACCAAACCCAGTATAGTTGGAGAAACGTTAATTATAAGAATTATAATTATAAAAATGTTTATTCGTTTGTGCGACAGTAAAATATAAAATTATCTATTCGCTACAGACATCAGACACAGCTAGAAACCCGGTCTAGAGTTAAGAATTTTAAAATTTCCTACGAAGTTTTTCTAAAACATTTGTATTTTCTGTAGTCTTTCTGGTAATAGTTTTGTTTTTAGTTAAGTTTACAATCACAGTTGAAGTAAGTTAATCGTGTATGTAAGTTCTAGTGAAATCTATTGATTAAAAAAAAAACAAAAAAAACAAATAATGAGATAATTTTATTCATTGCTTTCTCTGTCCTAGTGGGAACTAAATTTAAATATTACCCAGCTTAAGAACGAAAACAATCACAATTTTCAATAATTAAAAATCAAGTTTTATTTCACTGGTTGCTATTTAGTCAACATAAAAATACTTTTTTAATCATGAGATAAAATTTATCATTTTTTTTTTTAATTTAGTTTCCAATTGACCGATAAGTAACAGTTTTAAAAATAACTTATTTCATAAATATAATTTAAACCTTTACGTCATTTATTTGATAAAGATAGACACCATTACACTTTTAATGAAATGTGAAAAATATTTACAACACAGTTGGGAATTTACGTTCAAATTAACAACTTCGAATGATATCCCCGGTTGATTTTTAGCGTCGTCAGTCGGTTTAATTTTCAAGTGAAAAAATATGTTGTAAATAATTTGTGTCATTATTATTAAAAAAATGCTGGCATAGTATTGCATGACTTCTCCGATATGTCGGTGAAATATAATTTTTATGAAACTAATGAAAATATTGCTTCTCATTTTGGGTCCGAAATATAATATTGGTGCCAAAGCTACATTAATTTTAATAGTTCTTTAACTGATGAAATATCTGAAGCAAGAGATAAATATTAAAAATTAAAGAACACAACTGCCAAAAAACTGGTGAAAAACATTACTCATTTGTTCTTTGAATTTTGAAAATCGGAAAATTGTTTGCAGAGATACTATAAGAGCTTCCCATTGCACCTCACAAAATAGCGCCCTAGAGCCGCACGAGGTGCTTTCACAACCTCACTACTCTATCCTCACACGCATTTCCAACAGGAAGCCAATTATTATTAAATTTTAATTTTTTTAACTTATTTTTTAATACTATTTTATTTTATTTAATGTAAATTTAATTGTATTATTTTTTTTAATTTTATTCATTCAATTGATATGAATCATTCCAATTCAAACCCAGCTAACACAATGATAGAGGTTCACAGCTCATAGTTCATTAATTCAATTCATTATATTTTGTGCTTCAACCTCTCCACTGCTATATATAGTTTTATAAATATATTTATATAGCCTATGACACTCCTGGAAATGTAAGGATTCCAACGCGGGGTTATTTATCTAAATCGTTTCGGCCATTGAACTGCTACACTGGAACAAAAATACATATATACACTCTAATAAAGAATATGCTTACATGATCGAACATACTCGTCAAAAAAATCATAAGTTTTTTTAAAAATATTTATAAACAATAAATAATAACAGTAATAATAATTATAAAATAAATTAATAAATTTTAATACCGTAATTCATTCATTCAATATCGTAGCAGATCATAATACACAACTATTTTCGATACAAACAAATCGATTATCCATTTCGAATCGTGTGTATGATATTTTTTATATATATATATATATGCATATTTATGTAGCCTATGAGACTCCCCGTAATGGTAAGGATTCCAACGCGGGGTCATACATCTAAATCGGTTTAGCCGTTGAACTGCTGTGGTGGAACAAACATACATTCACATACATACATACATCCTAAAAACATTATACTCCTTTTTGAGCAGTCATCTAAAAAAAAAAAAAATACTTCTTTAATAATGTACATTAAAATAGTTAAAGCTAGAAAAAAAAAAATTAATTTTTTTGAGGTAGTTTATATATTTTAAGATAAAATTTTACTAAAAATATCCACTAGAGATTAAGCTTAAGAGATTTTCTTAAGCGATATTTTCTCTACATCTAACACTCGCTTCAATAAAGATTAAATTAAGAAAAATAAAATTTTTTAAAAAAAACTTCTTTGCATTTTAGGATCTATAATTTAAAAAAAAAAATCGTAGATACGAGGGTAATTTTTTTTTCAAGGTCCGATCGGTCACGAAATTAAAACCACAGTGAAAATAAAAAAAAAATTATTTGTAACAAGTAGTTACATAGTTACGCTATTTCTCTACATAGTCACCACTCCGATTTAGACGTTTGTCGTAGCGTGGTACCATCTTTCCAATACCCTTGTCATACAAGGGAGCCGCCTCTCTTTTCTACGCTGGTGTGCAGCTCATTGTCTGTGCCAAAATGTTGTCCTCCTAGCAAGCGTTTCATGTGAGCAAAGAGTGAAAATAGGATGGAGTCAAGTCCGGGCTGTATAAAAACACTTTCCAACGAAAACGCTGCAGGAGCTTCTTTGTTATAGCTGCAGTGTGCGGCCGAGCAATGTCATGGAGAAAGACAACGCCTGATGACAACATTCCTTTCCGCTTATTCTGAATTGCCCTTCGTAGACGTTGAAGAGTCTCGCAGTATGAGGCTGCAGTGATGGTCGTGCCACGTTCCATGAATTCCACCAAGAGAACTCCATTCCGGTCCCAGAACACAGTAGCCATACACTTTCTGTTGGAGAAGGTTCGCTTGATCTTTTTTGGTTTACTGGGAGGATGAGAATACACCCACTGTTTGGATTGTTCTTTTGTTTCTTCAGTTTCGAAATGGATCCATGTCTCGTCCCCTGTGACTATTTTGTTCAAAAAATCTTCTCCTTCATTGTGGTAGCGCTGGAGAAACGTTAGGGAGGCGTCCATTCTCATTGTTTTGCGATGGTCGGACAGCATCTTGGGAACCCATCTCGCACACAGTTTGCGGTACTGAATTCTCTCACTCACAATGGTGTAGAGAGCTGACCTTGAAATATCAGGAAACGAATCGCTCAATATAGAAATTGTGAACCGACAATTTTCTCGAATTGCCTCATCCACTCGCTCAACATCATCGGTTGACACTCGCTTTTTTCCCTGACCGCCTGCATCATGAACATCTGTACGTCCTGCTTTAAAGTTTCTGGACCATTGTCGTACTTTGCTGTACCTCATTAAAGTTTCACCCTACACATTACTTATTCGTCGATGAATTTCAGCTGCATTACACCCCACAGCCTGAAGAAATCGAATTACCGCACGCACTTCACACTTGGCGGGAGATGCTATTGTTATAGACATCTTTATGTGCTAGCTGCGTGTTCAGAACTAAAAGAAGTGACGCGGCGTGATTGAAGGCCATACTAGAGACGCTGCGCAACACATATGCGCATATGGCATCCGATTTTTGCGCGGGTTTTTATTTCGCGACCGATCGGATCGTGAAAAAAATAACCCTAGTATTTCTTGATAGTTGTATATAAAATACAAATTTTCAAAAAAAATAATTTTTTTGTATTATTTATATATGCATTGATTTTCTTTAATAAAGTTTTCTCGAAAATGCATTTAAAGATAAACAAACATTTTTCTTTCGTGATAACTTCCTCCTTTACAAATTTAAAAAAAAATAGATCAGTATGATCAATTCCACATATACAGAAATATTTGAGCCAAATTTGAAGAGAGTCAGTTCGGTAATCCTGAGATACAGGCCAAAAGCCGTGCGACACACATATCCTATTTAACATTATATATTATATAATATGTCCCACATATTATAAGTCTATTATATTATATTATTATATGTCACACATACAGATATATGTTTCTTTGTGTAGATAAACTAGTTGGATCCTTAAACGGAAAGATTTGCAAAACCCCCGATACGGCATTTTTGACATAATACCATCCTTTTCCCTCTAATGTAGTTATTGTAGCTATATTTGCCGGGATAGTAATATCAAATTCGTTTTTAATTACGTCTTTTTTTTACATTTTATTATTAAGGCTTTGTAATGGTAGTAATAAAATAAATAGTAATATGTTTCATTCCTTGTTTTTTTTCCTAAAGTGTACGTTGCAATCTATTCAACTTGTAAACAACAATCCCCCGATGACCCAATGAAATGAGGATGTATGACATGCAGTGAGGGGTAGTTTTGTACAGACTCAGGTCGACCATTCCTGACATGTGTGGTTAATTGAACCCCAACCGTCAAAATACACCGACTAGTATTCAAAACCGGACAAAAGCAACTAACATTTACTAGGATTTGAATCTTAGAAACTTCGGCTTCGAAAATCAGCTGTTAAACATTTGATTTGAGACGTTTTTGACAATTATTATTTAATTCCTTACTAAATTAGTGTGAGAAAATTTTTATTTTAAAATTACTTTTTTTTAACAACAGTGTTTTTTGTAAAATTTTGAAAAAGAAAAAACACAGTCCTTTCAAATTATTTGTGTTTCTTTTATTTTATTCCATATTCCTTTTGCGTTCTAGCAGAAGGTAAATGAAGAAAACGTTTCCAATAAACGCGTCAACCACAAATTTTAGAGTGACAGTGCTAATAAGGACAGAAAATAAAACCCAAATCAATTATGATAATCCTTAAGGTAATATAAAATACTGTAAAAAAAGTACATTACAAATATTTGAAAAACTAAATAAAAAAGACAGAATTGTAATAACTATAGTATTGTGTATATTAAATATGTTACAGACATTCATTAAAAAAAAATTAGTCTTTCATTTTCCATCATTATATTTCAGTTGCCATGGTGACAGAAACATAATGGAGAAAAAGGATTAATTTTTGTTTCTTTATAAAATATCTTCAATTCACAACTTTACTTCCAAGGGCGGTAGGGCCTCGATCTTAGCTTAAAATCTTCCCTGGGATAACACGAATGCATCTTGAAAATTTAAAAGCAATCAGTCGGTTGGTTCTCGTGTAATTCTGTAGTAAACAAACAAACAGATAAACTTTCGAATTTATATGTAAGATACATGTGGTTTATTTTTTATTAACATATATTTTACGTCATCTTAACAAAATCAAGGTCACTTGTAAATTTTTTCATTTTAAATTTGTCTGATGAATACTCAAAAAAATTTGGGTTTTTGGTAAATTTTAAAAGTAAAATAAATAGAGTGTAAGGTAAAATACAAAGCATAAAAATATAATCAAATAACTTTTAATTAAGCTCTTTCAACGTAATTAAATTCTCACTTTCAACTACAACTGAACTTAACATATTAATCTAAATCTTATGATATATTCATAATGAAATTCTTATTAAACAAAAAAAGTATTTATTTTTAACAAAACTAGTTTTAAATATTTAAAAATATATATACTCCCATTATCGATAGCAACAAAGAAGTAAAATTAAATTAATATAAAAATTCCAAAATAAAAATTTGATTCACAAACTTTATATTTATTAACAATTGATGTGGTTTTGTTATGTTCGGGGATTATGGATTTTTAGACATTAAATATATTTTAGGTCATTATCTACAAAAGGATTTTAAAGAACACTGGATTAAAAGTGGTAGTCTTGCTTGAATAATTATATTTAACGTACAATAACTCCGTAGCGCAAAATTACATTAATTCTTATTGCTCAGTTCCCTAGAGAGTTACCAGATGATAACTACTTAAAATCCTTTTGAAAAAAAAGGTTCTAAAATTTGACGAAAACCGCACGAAAATGTATTCAACCATTCAGTAGTTAAGATGCAACAGTAAAGCTTAGTATAAATAAATTAACAAATTTTATGTTGGTGTTAGTTTCAGCTTCAAAATTGTACAGTTCAGAGGTTACAGACAAGAAATTATATAAATAAAAAGTTGGTAAAAGCAGTGAAACTGTAATTTCCATGAATAAAATACATTGAAACTTAAATTTCGTTTGTAATTAATTTATTGGTAGGAATTTGCAAATCATAATTTTTCGTGTATTTAGGATTATTTATTGTAAAACGTCACGAACGTTTAAGTACGTTTAAATAATGGTGGTTCAATCATTGCGAAAATCAGATGGCAACTGGCCTAGAACTATTAAAAAAGGTAGAAAATTTTAAATAACAGGAATATTCAAAAGAATATTTTCTATTTTAATTAATCAATAAATCATTTAGTCTGTTCGAAATTAAAGGAACAATTCTAAAAGTAAATCTCAGGCTAAAGAATAAAGGATTATTATTGCAAATTATCTTCAGTTGTACGATCTCTTATACGAGTATAGTAGAAAATTACAAATTTTTTTATAACTCATTAGTCGACAATGGATTCCGCAGCCACATTCAATATACAGGTCAATCAATTTGTTGCTAGTAGCTTTCAACCACTATAACCGACTGTCACTTTTCCGTCAAAAATTTTTTTCTGCAGAAAAAAACCTTATTTCCCACCAAGAATTCCGATTCAGAGAAAAACATTCTTTCATAGTACAAGTGCATTGGACTCCAATTGTAATGGAAATAGGTAAGAAAGATGACATTTACTTTTCTTTTTTTTTTTAATCTCCGGGACCACCGTTAAGTATTGTTTCAGAGGATGAGATGAATGACAATTAGCGTGTGAAAATGCCAAGCCTGTTCGGGATTCGAACCCGGGACCTCCGAATGAAAGACCGAGACGCTACCACTCGCGCCACGGAGGCCGGCGATTACTTATGATAATTCTTTGATGTTAATAAGGCTTCTTTAAAAGTTTACTTAAGTCCCTTATACAAGATAAAAAATTAACTTGCAATGCACTTATCATTCGAATCGTTTCTACCTAACTAAATCTGGTAATGGTTATCAGAATTTTTTTAGCGTATGTTCTGGTGTTATTCACCTAGGAAAACTTTTTCACGCACCTTACACAGCCCACCACCTAAAATAAAAATTATCACTAATGATGAACTGTGCCAAAAATGGAAAACATAAATCGATGAAAATAAGTCTGCCTTTGTAAACTTTACTTTAAGAAAAGATATGTGGTAAGTATTCGGCAAAAAACTACAGCTGTCGTAAGAAAATAAAAGCCTAAAATATAAGTAATATAAAATTCAGTGTGGAAATACGAAATACAACTTTGAGAGATAGTCATGTCATTTATTCTTAAAATACCTTCAACATTTTAATCGAAGTATTTTGAACTATTAAACCTTGTCCATAAATAATGATCTTAATTTTTTTCCAACGAAAGAAATAAAAATTTCAGGATTTATCTCTACAGTTTATAAAAAACATTAATATGTGTCCGTATTCTATCTCCTAAACTTCAGTCAAGATATTCACAGATTAAAATATAAAAATAGTAAACTTATTTATGTAAAATTAGAGTATTATGTAAAACTAGAATTTTATGAAAATTAAAGCACTCTAAGTGCTTTAAATACTAGATATTTATTGAAACATTTTACATGTAAATCGATTAAAAATACATTTTGCATTAAACAGTATTCGAATATATAAATTATATT
Source organism: Lycorma delicatula (assembly GCF_047948215.1). Classification (NCBI taxonomy): domain Eukaryota; kingdom Metazoa; phylum Arthropoda; class Insecta; order Hemiptera; family Fulgoridae; genus Lycorma; species Lycorma delicatula. The sequence continues at coordinate 127,582,480 of NC_134460.1, read as the reverse complement.
AGAAGTATATCTATTATTTTTATGACTTTACGTAATTAGTTAGATAAGAGACAATTTTTTAACTTATTTAAAATTAATATCTAAGAAAAGTATTAAAAACCGTGCTATATATACTAGTATATTAAAGTAAGTTAAGTCACTATTTATAAAGAAAGATATACTAGTACAAAAAGAAAATTTGGACTTCATATTTTTGTCCTTAGTAAAGATAGTAACGACGAAGAAGCGAGGGAGACATACAGTGTTACGTCACAGAAGCAATAATAATAGTAAGAGTAGTAAACAGTAGACACGGCACGAGCAAGATTAGGCTCGTGGAGGGAGGAATAAAACCACCCCAGCGACTTTCATCCCCCAGAGCAATTTAAAAACACTTTGTACAACTTTCATAAAAGATTGCAATTCGTGGCACATACACTCCGTATCGCCCTCCGCCTACAGATACTTAATGTGTAGTACACACAATATCACATCATTCGGCGTCTCTGCTTCCCACATCAGGCTATACATACTATTTTGACACTGCTGTATCATAGGCGCTTACAACAGATAAAAGAACACGTTAACACGCATAGAAAAACACACACACATATATATATATATATAAACACACACACACCATATGTACTAAGGGCAAAGACAGAAAAGAAAGTAGTAAAACAGAAATAAAGAAAGTGATTTTACTTCGCCAGTTCATGATAGGATTAAATTAAAAAAATAAATAAGAACGAATATTTACCTCATGAGACAAACTCATAAAATTTGTTTCAAAAATGACAATAAAAAAATAACTATCCTAAAATAAAGGAACATAATTTTAACTTAAAAATATTCAATGCAACATTAAATACTGGCACAGAATGTTAACTACATACGTTTTTAACCCAAAAATAACATTGTTGATTCAGATAAAGTTGTTTAGTTTTAAAGTGAAAAATGTCAGTATTGATTAATTTTATTTGAAGGGCATTCTCTAGGTTATTTCATGATTATCTTTTTATATAACAGAAAGGAATAATTTTATCATTTTTATCCCAGTCAATTGTCCTCCGGAGATGTAATAGTGAATACAAGATATTCTTTTATTACAGAAATGGGCATATTAATTTGTTACATTACATTATAACTTTTTATTGTTATTCGCAGTCTTTTTTATCGCTATCGTGCGCACCTAAGGTACATGAAAATCAGCCAGGATTGATTTTTTTTTTGTTGAGAATATAGCATATTTACTATATAGCCAGTTCCTTTGATAAATAGAAATTTCTCCAGTAGATTTGAACATCACCAAGACTGGGACCGTATACTCAGCTCAGTGTTGAAGGCAATGGGAAAACGGTTCAATTTTTGTTAGTAAGTCTGACATTGGATACTTATTCTTCTTTAAATTGAATGTGTAAACCCTTTTTTGGGTAAGACTTGTGATTCATGTTGTCGCCTTTAACTATATGGTTGTGGCATTAATCATTTACACATTCTACTTAAAAATCAATTTTTGTACGAAATGCTTTTAGTTGGATTTTTTAAGGATATTTAAATATTTAAGATAATTTATATGCTTTAATTGTGTGTACTTGTTTAATTTAGTGACATTTTGAATATTTATATTTACTGGATTGAGACAACACACCCCATGTGTGTTGTCTCAATCCGCACCTCCGTTGCTGACCCCCACGCCTCGAACATATCGCGATCCTACGGTTTTTTAACCTCGAACTTCAACTTGTTCCAAGACTTGTCCGAGACTTGTTCCAAGGGTGTGGGTCATTTATTCACCTTTGGACATCTTCCACCTCTTTTATTTTTCCTGTTAGCCTCCGGTAACTACCGTTTAGATAATACTTCAGAGGATGAATGAGGATGATATGTATGAGTGTAAATGAAGTGTGGTCTTGTACATTCTCAGTTCGACTATTCCTGAGATGTGTGGTTAATTGAAACCCAACCACCAAAGAACACCGGTATCCATGATCTAGTATTCAAATCCGTGTAAAAATAACTGGCTTTACTAGGACTTGAACGCTGGAACTTTCGGCTTTCAAATCAGCTGGTTTGGGAAGACGCGTTCACCACTAGACCAACCCGGTGGGTGGACATCTTCCACCAAATTGATTCGGATGATCTTAACCAACATCGTGGACACCGCGTACCAAGTTTGTTAGGACTATAACATTCTCTGGGGTAACCACGCCGAATTCTCACCGGCACGCTTCCCTATGCTGCAGGAATCAATCGCACAAAAACTACGTTTATTCTGCTGTATGCTTCTCCCAACAGTATCACATTCCGCGTTGTGTCTCAGCGTCCGCGCGCACAATTATGCCTTAAAATACCCATGACCGGCAAGGATTTGAGTCAACTCATACCCTAGTTTCCCGCCCTGTTATCAAAACAGCTACCTCTGGAACTCCGCGATGTCTGTAGGTCCATCTGTTTTTTGAAGACTGATCCCATCTATCCTGCCACTGCTTCCGCCTTACCCACTCCCGCGTACAACACCTCCCTCCTCTGAATGAGGAAATCCAGGGGCGCAAGTCCATAGCAAACTTACTCAATTATTCATACCCTAAAATTTTAATTAATACATTTTCAATTATTAAATATAAGGATAATTTTTATTTATTAACCGTGCTTTAATTAACGCTAATGTTATTATTGCCGCATATTTTATTATTATTAGTAGAGTTTAACGGCAACAGAAATTTTTTTTTGGAAGTTAATGTTGATAGAATATTTTACTAAGGGAAAAAAATTGCTGTTGTTTTAAATACGTAGATCAAGATCTCCGCCGGCCTCCGTGGCGCGAGTGGTAGCGTCTCGGCGTTTCATCCGAAGATCCCGGGTTCGAATCCCGGTCAAGCAGGGCATTTTCACACACGCTAAAAATCATTCATCTCATCCTCTACAGCAATATCTATCGGTGGTACCGGAGGTTAAACAAACAAAAAAAAATCAAAATCTCCATACAAGTAATAGATATCACAAAATTTGTTTTTTTACCTTCATCATTTGACTGACTGATTTGTTCCACTTTTCCATTCTTTCTATACTTTATTAATCTTCTGGTTTCAACCTATGCGCTTTACATTCTACACCCTCTATTATCTGGTTTAAAATAAAACGAAAGAGTAAAAAGGATTTACACAAGGATAATAAAACGAAGCTATCGTAACACCTCATAACAGTACTGAATAGGGAAAACAGCTTTGCTTTAATGATTACGTACAAAAGTTATATATTAAAATTACATTCTCGTACAAAAGTTAAAAGCAGTACGAATTCCAGTTAATGTAAAAATTATCCTTCTTAAAATTTATTGAAGATAGAACCATTTTTTATTTTCTGTTAAAGAACTGTTTTTTTCTCTTTTTATACCTCAACTTGTAATGATTAGTATTTTTTTTAAATATTTTTTCAGATGGCCATTTTTACAAATAAATGTAATTGAAAAATTTTTTTCGCAAAAGGTAATGTACGTATGAAAATATTATAATCTTGAATGAGGAAATAGTGTTTAATGTACAAGCCATTAAAATTTTGTTAAAATATATATTTCATCAAACCGGAGACACCATGATCAAAATTTAAAAAAATATATATTTTTTTTAAATTTATATTCATATCACCAATTAAAGTCATTAGAGACTAATCAATGCAATAAAACTGTACCGGTAATTGTGTAATCTTGAACAAACTCAGACCAACCATTCCTGAGATGTGTGGTTAATTAAAATCCAACCACCAATGAACACCGGTATTCACGATCTAATATTCAAATCAGTATAAACGCACTTATTTTTATTAGGATTTGAACTTGAGAACTCAGATTACACTATTTATATACATATATAGATTGTATTATAGGGTTTGGAAAAAAGAAAGTGAACACAATTTTACATACAGTTTCGTGTTATAATACCTACCACTGTAGGAAAAATTCCTTGAATTTTCTTATTATTCATACAAGTCATTTCAGTTTCCTTTTGGCTACAGATTTTTATTTTTTGTTGGCTCTTATTTAATTTTGCCGACTATAAAAAATAAAGCTGAATGTAGGTTTTTATACTTCTTCATCTTTTATTTATCAGCTTTAATTTCCATTATTATTTCTCCCCCCCCCCCCTCGGGTTATTTAAGAATATTCATTAATCTTAGCAATGTAATTATTGTGAAAAGATAAAACTTTTTTAAAAATTACAAAATTTACTTCCAACAAACATTCGTTTACGAATTCTACTTCATATTACTTTTTTTTGTGATTCATTCCGGGTTTGTGTTTTCTTTTTCCAAAATTTTTCATACATATATGTTTCACACAAATAGTTAAAAATTTATTTCACTTCTATTATTATAATAATAATAACAAATGAAATACAAAAGAGTTGTACTTCAGTTTTTCATTTTTTATAAATCCAGTATGATTACTAAGATCGGACTAATTTTTTTTAACAAAGTTAAATCAAGTCAGTGTTTACACCATAGAACCCACCAGGTTGGTCTAGTGGTGAACGCGTCTTCCCAAATCAGCTGATCTGGAAGTCGAGAATTCCAGCGTTCAAGTCCTAGTAAAGTTAGCATTTATTTTTACACGGATTTGAATACTAAATCGTGGATACCGGTGTTCTTTGGTGTTTGGGTTTCAATTAACCACACATCTCAAGAATGGTCAAACTAAGACTGTACAAGACTACACTTCATTTACACTCATATATATCATCCCTCATTCATCCTCTGAAGTATTACCAGAAAGGTGATTATCGAAGGCTAAACAAGAAAAATAAAGAAGTATTTACACCACAGGGTCTGTTCTTATTGTTAAAAAAAAAAATTGTTTATTTTCATTAGTTAATACGATGTCAAAATAACACTGCTCAAATATTTTATTTTAAATAAATTGTAACATTTCTTTTGATATACAGGTGATTCAAATAAACGGAAAATTTAAAAAATTAAATAACAATGAACATTTTTTTTAGAAAATGAATTTTATTTCATGTAATTGTAAAAATGTTGTCATTTTAGGATACATACATTTTAGTTTATTTTTTAAGTATGACATCTTGCAGGTGACCTCCTCTTCTACGTAAACACTCACGAAGTCTCTTCGTTAAATTGTTCATGGTTTGACGTAACATCTCGACTGGAATTTCCGCAATTGCTTCTCGGATCTTTGTATTCAGTTCTTCCGTTTTAGCAGGTCTACTGTGGAACACTTTGCTTTTAAGGTGACCCCACAAAAAGTAATCGCAAGCTGGGAGATCAGGCGATCTGGGAGGCCATCTAATGTCACGTTGTCCAAACAATCGGCGTACAGCTGCCATCGATATTCGTGCAGTATGTGACGTTGAAACCGTCTTGTTGAAACCAGGCTGTGTTAAGAATCGATGGAAATCTCTTTTGTTGTTCCACAACAAAGGTTTCAAGCACGGCTACGTAACGAGCCGACGTCACTGTAATCGCAAGAACGTTGTCATCCTCAAAAAAATAAGGGCCTATAACACCGTAAGATGACAGAGCACACCACACGGTCACTTTCTGGCTGTGTGACGGACGCTGGTGCAGCTGCGTAGGATTTTTTTGTGCCCAGTAACTGAAATTTTGCTTGTTAACAAATCCCATGAGGTGGAAATGCGCTTCGTCTGACATCCACAGTTCGTGAACAAACTCTTCGTTATCATTTATTTATCTTTTGAAGCATTACATTACAGAATTGTGCTCGCACAACTGCATCGTTCGGTTTCAGTTCCTGGACGATCTGCAACTTGTATGGATGGAACTGCAAGTCCTTCACTAACATTCTTCGAACACTTGAACTATGCAATTGTAAAGATGCTGAGAGACGACGGATTGACCGATGTGGACTTGGTGTGACAGCATCTTGTAAAGATTGAACATTCTGTGGTGTACGGGCTGTTCGCTCACGGCCTGGAGGTTTCTTTTTCATTGCCGAACCAATTTACTCAAAATTATATATCCATGTTTTAATTGCATGTGCTGATGTGCCGTCCCAGATTAAAATGACGGCGAAATTCTCTACTCGCTCCCTCCACACTGTCATTGTTTTTGTAAAACGCTTTGATAGCAAATGCACGTTGCGCACCACTCCAAGGATCCATGACAACTAAATGGCAGGTTAGGTTAGAGAGGCTGTCTCCACTTATCAAGTGGTACCAATCGCCCACGGCTACCAACACAACTTTAAAAATGTCCCGTTTCTTTGAATCACCTGTAATAATTAATGATTTGAATTGAACGGACTGTAAAACAATTTTTCTTGGAAAAATATTTTTCCACCTGCCCGTTCAGTTTATTCTGAAATTTCAAAGCTATAAACTGTTTTTCTATGATTATTTCGAATAGAAAGCGAGTAAAAATAAAACGAAATGCAGCTTATATAAAAACAAACTTCATAATTACATGATAATATTTTGTACTGTGAATCCTAAACGAAGTACAGATAATATGACAATAATACAAATAATATGATATTTGATACAAAAAAGAAAATTGGGTTTTTATAAAAGAAAATTCTTGATCGCAATTCGCCATATTTCTTTAAAGATGAAATTATACTAATGAAAATATATGAAAGGTAGAATATATTAACAAAACAGTATTTGCTTGTAAAACTGCATGAATATCAACAATTGCAATTTTTTATAACGAATGTTAATGTAACTGTTGAAAATCGGTATAATAAACTTGATATACACGTTAAATAACTACATTACATCAAATTTATTTAAATTAAAAAAATAATTTGATTTTAAATTCATATAAACCGTAAAAAAACACAGTGACTTTTACCATTTGATAAATTTTCTGTACTGTTTTATAAAATCTTCACATAGTTTAATGTTTTTCTTAATAAAAAAAAAAAAATTGTTAATTTTTTATGTAATTAATATATTTTTTTTAAGAACAACCGATTTTTAATTGAAATATAAAAAACGGAAAAGGAACCTTTAGTGTAATTTGTAAAATAACAGATCTGCTTTAATGGGGTCAGATCTACCATTAAAGTTTTTTGTATTGATTCTTGGATGGCATTTTTACTAACTAAAAAGAAACTTTTACAATAATATTGTTGAGGATAATGTTTTTACACATTTTTACCAGTTAAATTAACAATTAAATAAGAATTCGTACATCATCGTTCAGTTAGATCTGCGTGAACCTATTAAATCTTTTTTAACGGTCCATCATAAACATTTTAAGACCTAACTGCTTGTTCTAAAGGTTTTACTTGAAGAGACTCAGAAATTTTATACTGAATATAAATAATTAAGTAAATTATTTAGCGACCTTGTGTTACGTTATTTGCCTTTTAATCCCCTGAAACATCACAGGTAATAAATTACCGGTGATACACACAAAGCAATAATATACCTAATTATTTGCATCTAAAATATCAGTCCACGTATAAAATCTTTATTTACATAGTTTTAATACTATACCTTTTTATTTTCTTTATACATAAATTTAAAAATTTCTAGTTTCATAGCATAAAATATGTTTTTCATATATTTAAGTTTTATACAAAATTAAAGTAGTTAAAGCTTATCTGGCACGGTATAAAATTATGAAAATAAAGAAATAATAATTTTTTTGTGACCGGTGACGGGTAATATCAAATAAATGTTTGTGCATTCTTAATTTCTTCTTGTTCTTCTTACACGGTACTTTTAAAATATTTAAAAACTCACCATGATTTAAAAGGAAAAGAAATGTTTGTTTTTTTTTAACTCCAATAATTCCTTACTATAAGCAATTCAATGTAATATCGCGATTTTTTTTTTCTTCAGTCATTTGACTGGTTTAATGCAGCTCTCCAAGATTCCCTATCTAGTGCTAGTCGTTTCATTTCAGTATACCCTCTACATCCTACATCCCTAACAATTTGTATTACATATTCCAAACGTGGCCTGCCTACACAATGTTTTCCTTCTACCTGTCCTTCCAATATTAAAGCGACTATTCAAGGATGCCTTAGTATGTGGCCTATAAGTTTGTCTCTTCTTTTAACTATATTTTTTCCAAGTGCTTCTTTCTTCATCTATTTGTCGCAATACCTCTTCATTTGTCGCTTTATCCACCCATCTGATTTTTAACATTCTTCTATAGCACCACATTTCAAAAGCTTCTAATCTTTTCTTCTCAGATACTCCGATTGTCCAAGTTTCACTTCCATATAAAGCGATACTCCAAACATATACTTTCAAAAATCTTATTTTGAAAGTATAAAGTAAGTATAAAGTACTTTCAAAAATCTTATTAATTTTTGATGTAAACAAATTATATTTCTTACTGAAGGCTCGTTTCGCTTGTGCTATTCGGCATTTTATATCGCTCCTGCTTCGTCCATCTTTAGTAATTTTACTTCCCAAATAACAAAATTCTTCTACCTCCATAATCTTTTCTCCTCCTATTTTCACATTCAGTGGTCCATCTTTGTTATTTCTACTACATTTCATTACTTTTGTTTTGTTCTTGTTTATTTTCATGCGATAGTTCTTGCGTAGGACTTCATCTATGCCGTTCATTGTTTCTTCTAAATCCTTATAGCGATAAAGGAATTTTTATTTTTTATTTTTTTTAATGACTTTTTAAACAGGCATATATGTACACTTGAACGACGAAAAATATAATATACTATGTTTATTATAGCCTCAAACAATTAATTCATAATGTGTTTCTTGTGACATTCTTATCAAATCAATAAAATTCTAAAAATTATTTAATCAATTTTTTAAATTTTATTAAAATCACTTATATTTTCATTCTTATCTCCTCATTTTATCCCTTTTTATGTTAGACAGTGAATTCATTTTTTTTGTTTTAAGTTAAATTTAATAATTAAGATTCTATCAACTATTACGTGGTCATAACTTCTTACTCGAATACAACTTAATATTATTGATAATCTTAGTTCCTTGTCTTACATAGACAGAGATTATATCTTTTTTCCGATTATTATCATGTAGAGTTTTTTATTTTCTGTTTCTCGAATAATCATCTCATCTTAGGTAATTCGGCTACCATTACAGGTGACTAAAAATGCATTTACTTTCAAATTTTTTCCAAACCCTCTAAATTTTGTGCAATTCATCTATTTTTGACGTGACAACGTCTTATAAATCGCTGAACGCCGGCAGCACGCACGAAAAATTGTCCCGTTCCGCCTGATCCGAACCGAGCCCAACCGTCGTGCAATGGAATATACCATCAATTCAAGCAGGTTTTGGCGGGCGCGAAGCGCCCGCTATTCTTTTTTAAATATTTATTAACTTTCTTTAAAAATTTCACATGTAATCTGTCATAAGGACAATGGACAATATTATTAAAAAAAACTGAGTTTTACTTAAAATTGCATTTAAGTCCTACCCTACTAAAGGCACTTGTATGTGTATCTGTCTGTGTATGCGTTTCTCTTAGCTGAGAACATGCTTTCATTATCGAACATACTGCCCGTCAAAAAATTATGATTTTTCTTAAATTTTTATAAACAATAAGTAAGAAGAAGCAACACCAGCAAATAAGATAAAAAAGAAAAAAACATAATTACATGGTTGAACATACTGCCTATCAAAAAATCATAAAAGTTTTTCTTAAATATTTATAAACAATAAATATAACAACAGTAATAATAATAACAAAATAAATTAATAAATTTTACTATCGTAATTCATTCATTCAATATCGTAGCAGATCTTAAAACAACTATTCTCGATACAAATAAATCGATACTGAAAATACTATGGATTCACTAATACCCTAATAATAATAATAAATATTATTATATATAGATAATAGAAAATAACAATAGAAAATAACAAAAGTTAAAAAATGAGGGTTTAAAATCCTCATTATTTATACTTTTTATTATTCAATTACTTTACTTACATATATTTTCATTATTTATTCTTTTGAAGGATAAAAATAATGAGGGCATGCTTTCATTTAGAATCGTAAACATGATTTTTTTCGGCCTTGAAATAATTACAGCTAAACATACATATAGGCAAAACTCGTGAGTCAAATCAAATGGTAAACAATAAAGGTCAAAATTAGAAGAATTTTGAATCCTATATTCCCTCCTTAGCGGTTTATTGATTTTGAAGCTAACTTCTCTTTTGTTATTGTGTCAAGGAAGGTTAGTTTCATATTATGATAATTTGTTTCGTAAACTGGATATAACATATAACTAATAAATAAATAAATTTAATTTATATTTAAGCTTTCAGCTCTCGTATTGAGTGAATTTACATATGGATATTATAGATCTTAATGAATATGTTGAGAGTGAGCAATCTTTAAAAGATGCCTAAACCGATCTAAACCAAATTTAATTGGAAAGATTTGGTGCTATTATTTCGCTTTTCCTTGATCAAGTTTCATCATTCAAAAAAAAAATTTTTACTCAAGAGGTAATCAATTTTGGACACCTAATAATCCCATTCCTAGACGTCGCCCGCCAGGGCAACCCGCTCGGAGGACCTAGCTGCGGAACCGTGTCATAGGCACGCCCTGCAGCTAGTAGTTCAATAAACAGATCAGTCAGACGTTGTCACGCTCAAATCTCGTGCGAAACGTAGTTCCACACAAACCAATGTTTTTTTTTTTTTAATTCATAGAATTTCTTTAAATTACTACGAAAAGATAAGAAAATATAATATTGTGAAAGTTAATTTTTTATTTGTATTAACCATAGCTTTCTTCTACCATTTTATGTTAATACAAAACGAAGCAAGCTAAACTATCCGGGGTGATTCTATTGCGCGGCAATTATCGAGAGATGATTCTATAACCAAAAATAGGAAAAACAATACATTTATAAACATAGATCAGATAACGATTCGTTAGCGAGTTTCGGCTCACGAAATATTTAGCTCTGATTTCTGCTCCAAGTGTAAAATTAAACCGAACTAAAATTCTTGAGGTTACAATTCAGGAGGTAAAGTAAACCAGTAATTTTAGTTCGGTTTAATTTCATAAAGGGAGGAGAAAGCAGGGCTAAATGTTTCGCGAGCCAAAACTTTCTAGAGAACTTCACATACGTTTATACGTAAGTACTTTTTTATTTTTGTCTGTAGAATCATCTCCCGAGAAATTACCATGCAATTTGGAATCACTCTGTATAATCTGAAACTAGATAAAGTATTTATTATTTTAATTATTCTCTGGTAACAGCCTCTTTATTATAAATTTTTCCTTTCAGACCCTTTCTGTTACCGGCACGAAGTTATTGTAAATGGATGAGTGTGTCACAGTATTTCAGCCACAGTGTACTACTACGCTGTATACCATATAAGATAATAAGAAAACATACAAAGTAGTATGTTTTCTTACCCAAATTATTTTTAAGAAAAAAAAACTTATTTTTGTATCAGCTTATTTGTTATTCTTTTAACACCGCAACAACAACCTCATCTTTGGTGACTAAAGGACCATATCTAACACACATTAAAAATTTGACTATAACGGTTCTAAATTCATTCTCAGTAGTAAAGTAATATGAAATAAATAAAGTAATATCATTACGACATAAAGAAGTTTAAATTTTTTTTTACATATTTGGTAATAAGAACTACACTTTCTTCTTCGTTTTATAACAAAATGGTATCATACAGATCAAGGAAAACTACTTTCTGTGTTACTTACAGTAAGAATTTGTTAATATGTTATACACACCTACTATGTTTTTCTTTTTGAAGGAATTTGAAAGACAAGTTAATGAGTTGTCAACTTAGCAATTTTATTACAGTTTTTTAAAGTATTTTCTTTTCTGAAATCTTTTTTAATTGTGTTATTTATTTATTAAATTTGAAAAAAAATACTCAAATTTATTCCAACATTTTTTAATCTTATACAATTTATTTAAAATATGTTTATTCATACATTAAGTAATTTAATACTAAAATTATTTATACAGATTCAGATCCTTAAATTATACATTTTAAAAGAAATAATTTTTTTTAAAAGCGGTATTATTTTTAAAATTTACCGAAGTATTTAAACTACATCTAACAGCAATAACAATTAAATAGGCCTTTATGAAAGGGAAAATAAATAATGTTCTAAATGATTATTTTTTTTACTTTTTCGAGTTACTTCTTTTGTACAGAATTTATTAATTGTGAAAAAATATATAAGGAAGAATGTTTTGTTTTATACGAAAGTCCTTTAATTTATGAAGAGTTACGACGGTTTACAAAAATTTGAAAAATAAAAAATACGGTTTTTTTGTTCATCTAGATAACCGGAAATTCTGTTACGCCTGTACATATCCTTTTATAATTGAGAGAATGAGAAATCAATATTGTAATTTTTTATGATTTTCGTTTTGATATGTTATCAGTCGGAGATAGAAAAACGATTCTGAAATATATTTAAATTTAGCGATTTAGAACTCAATGTGAATTGATTGTTAAATTACTTAAGGTTTGTAATCTTAAATTTGATACCACTCTAGATTTAAAACACAAAAAAAAACCTTTTTCATTTTTATCAGATAAAAATATTTTTAAAATTACATACAAGTTTTCAGTTGTTAAAGTTATTTATATGATGTATTTTTCTTGTGAATGAAAATTCTCAAATTATGAAATAATTAAGTATTTGTCTTTTCCTACGGAAGAACCACTCTTTTTCCAAGCCAAAGTTAACGATGATGTTATTAATGCAATGCATATAAGATGATATCGCCTAACAACATCATTTGTTGATTTATCTGATATAATAATCAGTCTCCGTCTGTTAATAAAATTTATTTAATATTCAATATACGTTACAGATTAATATTTTAAGTTTATGGTCAGTTTGATATCTGCTAATGAATAAATAAAGACATTTATTTATTTATTTTTAAGTATATAAACATAAATGTATCCAATAAAATCATACGTTCTTACTTGAATAACTTAAGAAAATTGATATAAATGGGAATTTAATTTGTAGGAAGAGGAAAGATAAAAAAAAAATCTGCGTAAGAAAAAATGCAGCTTTCTTTAAGCTGTAGCATATTACTACGGTAAAAATTACTTTATCACTTTAATTTGCCTCATGAAAAAAACAATTACTTAAAAATTTCATTATTTCTTTAGGCCTACTGTTTTTTTTTTTTATAATTATTATTTTTATCATTATTTAAACAACTGCAGTTCATTAGAGGGTTATTAAATTGATGCAATAATTGCTGTATTTTTTCAATTTCTTTTTCGTTAATCGGTACTAATTTTTGTAGGAAATTTACCTATGCTCTCCAAAAATGTTTCCCACTGACAACTTCCTGATTTTTTTTCTTTAACTGTTTTTTTTATAGCATCAACAATGGCGTTACTCTTAACCTTATTTCTTCTCATATTTTCTATTAGCTCTTCTATGTCATTCGGTTTGAATTTACATTCGGCATAATTTAATATGAATTCCTTTGTAATTTCATTTATATTAGTCGATTTTTCAACATATAAGTCTTTAAAATTTGAACCTATAGTCGATGATGTTATATCGATTAAATTATCGTATAATTCTACTTCTCTTTTTGTAAAATTGGTTAAAATAAACGGTATTGTTTCTGGCATTAAATCTGAATTATTTTCTGATAATATTTCAATTCCTTTTTTAATTACTTTTAAAAAAATTTCTTTACTCCATACGTTTATATCGCAAAGTTTTTTGAAACTTATTTCCAATTCCTGTGATTCGTCTACACCTGACTGTACTAAACACTTGATTAACAATTTGAGTGCTTCAGCGTCTATATTTTCACATTTAGATTCTTTGGAATAGAGTGTTATTACATCTAGCGGTATCAAATTCTTTTGATTTCCGATGGAAAAAATTATCTCACAAGGATGTATAAAATTTTTAGCCTGTATTGTTTTCCACCAGTTTTCTTTACTATTATCGATACATTTCAGTAAGGTATTAATCGTCCAATTATTTTTTAACTTGATAATTTTAATTAAATCATCTTCAGATAGTTCTTTTGATAGCGTATGGTATCTGTTGACTATTTCTAATAAATTATCGTCTGTGAATTTACTATCTTTCTGAAAAGTTAATAGTTCATCGACAGTCCTTTGCGTAAAAAATTTTAATTTTTTCAATAAATTTATAAAACATTTTTTATCTTCTATTTTACGATCCAATAATACATTCATGATATCTGTTAGAGTCCAATTTTGATTTGTGTCATCCGATGTTATATAATTTATCACGTCACTTGTAAAGTAAGTAAATGCGTCGTTAATTAAAGACGGCGTAAATTTTTGTTCGGATGCCGATTTAAAAATGTTCATTATACTTTTCGTATCCCATTTGTTATCGTTAAATATTTCCAGCCATTTTTTAATATATTTTTCTAGATCTTTCGTTTCTTTAAGTGCGACTCTATAATTTATTACACCTTGTAATTCTATACACGATTTATCTGGAAATAAAGTCTTTGAAAAAAATTCCTTTGTGTCGTATCTTAGATCTCTTGGAAAATTTTCAGGTCTGCATAAAATAGTGAAAAACTGTTGTAGTTCAGTTTTATAGTCACCAGTACATTTTTTATCGTTGTTATTATCATATGTTGTCAAATCTAAAACGATATCTCTTTCTATCTTGTCACATTTTTCATCATAGTTTATTAAAATTGGCAATATATTTTCATTACTTTGATACATTTGTATTATTTCATCGAACGTTAAATCACTCTTATTTATTAGATTTTTCCATAATTTAATCGGCCCCATTTTCTGTAAGGCTAAAGCGGATTGATGATTAGTTGCGAGTTCAGCATATGCAGTCATATCGTTCACTGTTACGTTATTTTTAAGAGATTGTAATACATATTCTTCGAATTCGGACTCCCTCCATCTTTCGGAAAATTCTTTCATTTTATTAAACTCTGTCTGGCTACAATTAAATAAAAGTTTGACCAAACCTTTGTCTTCCATAAGTTTTGTTTTAATAAAATTTAAAAGTTTTTCTAAATCCCAACATGAACTGCACAACAATGTATCCATATGTTTAGATCCTCCGTTATCAAAAAATATTTTTAAAAATTCATCATTAAATTTTTTATCTCGACTAAGCAATGTCGATAGCTCATTTATGGCTGTAAATCCATTATCTGTTAATGATTTTAAATACGTATTGAATTCATTATTTGAATTCAATACTTTTAGTAATCTTGATCCTTCATTTTGGAAAAAGAAATTAATTATTTCCTTTGCTGATCTATTACCTTCTTTGGCTACTTGGAATATTTTGTAAATATTATAAGTTTTCACATCTTTTATTAAATTAAAAAAATTATCAATATTATTAATATCTTCAATAATTTTTATAAACATCGGATGATTGAGATTAAAAAATTGTTTGAGTACATTCTCATCAACCGGTGTATTTACGGCTTTTAGTAAAAAATTGAATGCTTTAAGTGCGCTCGTTTTACTCGAACGAAAATAGTTTAAAAACTGTTTACTTTCTATCAAATCTTCATAAAATTTAATTCCACCGTTTTTAAAAAACGATACAAAATTATTTTTTTCGATTTCATTATCTATCGCTATTTTAAATAAATCCGACAATGTTTTTGGATTTATATTATTGGTATGCTCTAAATATATTTTAAAATCTTCTTCTTCGTGCGAATAATTTTTTAATTTATCATATTGTAAAATCTTTTTAAATATATCATTTTTTGAACATGCTGTGTAAGTCTTACCGAGTTTTCTCATTATATCGATTAACTCCCACACTCTTGTATAATTTTCTTTAATAATTTTTGCTATATTTTCTACATCACAACCTAGATTTTTTAAATCGGACCACTGCGAATAAGATCCTGTTGTTTGTAATAATTCTGCATTTTGACAGTCCTGATATTCAGTCAGTTTTACAAACGAAAGCATCGGTTTTTCTAAAATATTTTTCGAGTATGAATTATATATATAGTTAAAAACATCTTTTTTAACATTGTGTGTCGTACTGAATACTAAAACTCTCATTGTTTGATTATCTAAATTATTTATAGTGCTTTCCCATTCATCTGACGTTCTAAATGCTCGCTTTGAGTGGTTTAATAATTCGATAACAAATTTTTCATCCCAATGAGTCGGTCCGAATTTACGATTCGAGTAATTTGAAACCTGTTCTAATGCTTTATCTGTCGTATTACAGATAGAATTTATATCTTTATCTGTTAGAAATAAACAAGTTTTATTAAATAACGATACGAAATAATCTTTATCAAATTGTACTTTGTGTTTATCACAGTTCATTATGCTTATCAATTTTTTACCGGATAGGGTTTTACATTCGGAATCTATAAATCCATTTAATGCTGCGAGAAGATTTTGATTATCCTTTAATGCAAGTACCGCTGTTAAATCTGAAAATCCATGATTCTGTTGTAGCTCCCAATAGGATATCGATTTAATTTTTTTTATCTGGGCAACTTCTTCTGGACTTAATGACGGATCTACTTTTAAGAATCTATAAGCTTCTGGTAAAGAGATTTCATGAATTAATGATTCCGCCATATAGGCGGCTGATTTTTTTACAGTCCATTTTAGGAAACTGCAGTAATCGAATATTGCATTTATACTATCCTGGCTTATATGAAAAATTTGTTGATACAAAAGATCTTTTTTATCGTCTTCCAGTTTACTTTTACTATTTATATATTTAAGAATATTCATAATTTTACCAATATCCATGCATTTATGATATTTATTATCTCTTTTTGCGGTATTGAAATACCACGACTGACTGGTAGAATATTGAATTAATATTTCTATTATTTTTAAATTTGAACGTACATGTTCTGAACAGGTAAGAATAGCCTCCATTTGATAAGGTAGAAGCTCAGTATTTTGGCACATAAATTTTAACAAAATATTATATCCCTTTTCTGAAAAAATAGTTTTACGTGCTTTACTTATACCGTACTTAATTGCACTTTCTAATTCATACATCTTTAATGAACGATTACAAAGCCCTGAACGAATTAAATAAACATATGATCTAAATAATTTAAAAACTGAACGACCAAAACTTTTTAAATGAAATACATAGTTAAAATCTATTTTGGCCCTTTTTAATGCTACCCAGAAATGTAACTTATCATGTTTTCTTATTTCAATAGCTGTATCCTTATTGAATTCCGATATCGTTAAGTACATTACAACATCGGCTGTACGTTGATTTTGACCTATTGTTGAATATATGTATTGACTTATATCATCAGTTTTCCACTTATTTTCACAGTTAATATATATGTATCTTATAGCATCTACTTCATCATAAATGATCGGATTAATATCATATTTATTCACTCTCATATAATTTAACAGTACGATAAGATACTCCAAGTTCTGCAAACTAATTTCGTTTATCTGTCAATAAAAAAAAACAATGATGTGTATTTTTAAAAAAATATTTTTTAATTTGACAGTAAAATACATATACTATAAACAAGGTTTCAGAAATAAAATCACAATCGATGCTCGAGTAACTATTTATTTAATGGAAATACTAAATTTATTATTTATTTCCTACGATAGATGATTTTTATTATCTACGTTAATAAGATTCTAAATGATAGCGTACACCACGATAAAAATCAAAACGCTATTCTGATTCTACCTACGTTTACTGATTTAATCTTTCATTATTATTTTCTGAATCGGTCTAAGTAACAAGCTTTCCAGTTTGGAAATTGGAAAATTCATATTTTCCAAACTGCTTCATACAGTTGTTGATACATAACCTATTCTTTATCAATTGAAGCGATTGATTTTTACCTCTTAAATCGATTTATGCAACTAACAAAAAACAAAAGTTGTCTTATTTATGAAATAACACGGTTAAAAAAAAAACTTATCATCGTTTTTGCCTAGCGTAACAATTGAAAACACGAATGAGTCGTTTGGTCCGATTATCAGGTTTGATTTTATGTTCTTATTTAAAGTTTGTTTTTTTCAGTTTTTTCTTATAGCTTCAGATAGACCAACAGTGAATTTAGGAATACTTAGTTTTAAACAATGATGATCGATTGAGTCTTCAGGCTCTTGATGCAAAAATGTTAAGACAAATTTTTAATTCCGCGAATTATAAGACATACTGTGATTTTTCTTGCATGAATCCCATGTTGATAAAAAACTATAAAATCCTATCCAAAGTGCTACACTGGTAATATTCAGTATTGCCAACGTAAGTGGAAATTAGTGCCAGCATCTTGAAATTAATAAATACCGAACAGCTAAATTACGTAATACTTTTCGGAATCTTTATATATTTCTAACTTAATCTACACACGTCATAATTCATAATTTTTTCCTTATTTAACAGTTAAAATTACTTAAGTATCTTTCTAAATGAAGAATTATTTATTAATTTATGATATATATGTTTCTAGGAACAACATTGATAGATATACAATGTAAAATTACTTTTATTGACGGAAATTTTATGATATCTTTTGTAATCCGCATTTCAGATTATCTTGGTAGGGTTTTTATGAAACGTTTTATAAAATGACTTCACCCTAAAGCCGATTGAATAGGGCATATATAATCTATCTACTCTCTTGTAAAATTTTCTTGCAAAGAAAAAAGATTTGATGATAAACCGGCAAGTCAGTTTTAATATGGAAGGAGAATTTACATTATGCACACAATAACTTAGTGAATCCTCATTTATTACTTAATTGAGAAATTTTCCGAGGTTACTCACAGGAAAATCACTTTGAAAGTACATCGATGCTTGATATCATATCTACGGTCCAGAAGCAGAATTTAAAAAAAATCAGACCGATCCGTCCTGTAGAAGATCTGGACGGACAGGAAATAGGTTTTGAGTACGCATTTTATCTGTACTAAGAAAGGAAAGAGAAAAACAAGGAGGTTGGGGGTGAGATATGTTATAAGTGGAATAGGTTTTTAGCCGATTTCATAAAATATATAAAATTACTTTGTAATAATAATGCTGTGGAGCAGAAAGGGCCACTAGTTATAAATAAAAATGTAATTAAATCATGCCGGAGCATGTGACGTAAAATTGCTCTCGCTAGTAAATTTGTTAGCCGACGCGTTGATTTATAAGCTGCGATTTATATGCAGTTTATGTTATACAATCTTTCCTCTCTTCAGCAGTCATTAATTTTTATTTTTAAACAACTCTTCATCGTGTTGTAATAATAATATATTTTAATTACTGTATTGCTTATTCAGCTAATCAAGATAAACATACCTTGATGAAAATCTTCCTTGATGAAAATAATTATTACGTAGAAAATATCTGATAATTGGAGACCTATCGGTCAGAAAATACGAAAACATTTAGTGAGGACATTACGATGATATTAGTTATTAGGTAGTTAATAGGGTTTACTTTTAGAACATTTTGATGCAAATCACATATGAGTTAGTTTGAGTACAGCAAAAATAATCAAAAAGGGGATAATTATTTATTTTATTTTTTACGATGCAAATTAAATTCTAAGGTCGCGATAATAAAATAAGACCAATCATGTTTTTTTTTTCTAATTCTAAATGAAGCAAATAGTTAAGCTTCAAACCCATCAATGAATATATAGCCTGGCTAAACAAATAGCATCCTTACTGTAGGCTGAAAATATTTCATAATATACTATTAAAACCAGACTTGTTACAAGAAAAAATATTACACTTTATCCTTCATTCACAATCATACGAGTATTTAGGCTTTTATACAATTTTTCAAATTGACATTGTAAATCGGGTTTGAATTATAGTACTTAGGGTTGGATGATTCTGTACAGTGAGTTCAGAAACATATTTTCATGTTAGAAATTTGATACCCACTTATACGGCCAACCTCAGCTCCATTATAAGTTTGCTTGCTTATAGTATAGCTGTAAACAAATAGAAGAATAAGATGGTACTTCGATTCAATAAAAAATTATCTTATATTTTTGCTGATTACTTAATTCTAGATTCTAATAATTCTGTTAGGATAGTTGACGGTCAAATTAGAAGAAAAACGCTACTTATATCAATAGACATTGGTCTGTTTGTACTAAATCCTTGAATGACGTTTTAAGTAAAATAAATAGAGAATATTCTTATAGGTGCGTACAGAAACCGAGTTTTAATTGATTGTACAAATATCATCTCGATTTCTTATCTGTTGTAAATTTATGATAAGAGCTTTGCCTAAACACAAGTTGCATTTCACTAACCGACAATTAAATTTTATCAATATGTTGAGTTCAGTGTTCTTTTAAAGGAGATTCGTCATGACCACCAGATAATCATACTATTCATAATATACTACCACTGAACTGTTCGTAATAGTAATGCATGGTACCCTGTAAATCCACGTTTTATAATGAGTAAAGAGAATTTAAACATATCGAACAAGAAAGAGATATTATTTCCTACAGCTCAACAAGAATGCAATAACCTCAGAAACCCGATAGACCAAATTAATCTTTTTTCACGAAGTTTGTGACCACAAAAAAAATACAATCAACAGACCAAAAAAAATTTAATAATTGTGAGTCTAATTAAAAATTGAGTAGCCCAGATTATATCTGAGTAAGTAATATCAGTTTCAGTTCCTTTATTTAATAGAATAATTGATATCTGTTTGATATTTTCGTTTTACGGTTGGTCTATAAAATCCATTATTTATGTATGTTTATCCACAAGCAGTAATGCATATGAAACGCTTTACGTGTTGTTTTTATTTTCTTTAATAAATTTGTCAGTTGTTTTCCCAAGTGGTGATTTTAATTATTAATGAAACTTTTTAATATTAAATTTGTATCAGTAATCTTATTTATATTTCACTTTTACATTAGAAAATATATAAATAAATAAGAATTACTTACTTTATCGCATTTTAATAAACTAATAAAAGTTTCTGGAACGATATTTTTTTGCGCTGCCAAAAAGTACAAATATGTAAGGACATGTGTTTTTATTACCGTTCCAGTTTCGATTAAATCGCTTAACATTTTATCTGAAATTTCAGAATATTTTTTATAATAAACTGTAATATTTTGTAAAAGTTTACTGGAATACAATTTCGGTTGCATATTTAAAAACTTGTTCAGTATTTTTCTACAACGATCTGGAAATATTTCATTTAATTTCAACATGTCCATAAAATTTGTGTCAAAATCACCAGGAAATTTTTTTGCATCCGATATTAAGTCTTTTAGTTCTTCTTCGGTAATATGACTGTTATTTGATTTTTCTAAATGATAATAAATTTTTGGAAAATCTGAAAAGGAGTGGTTTAGAAAATTAAAAAAATCTTCGATTTCATCGAGTGTCCATGACCATTTCTTTACTAATTTATGTAAAAGAAATAAATCTTTACACAATTTTTGTGAAAAATGATTATTGTGAAGATCTTTAGTCATTTTTTGTAGTTTTAACACTGTATGTAGGTTATTCGGCGATAACAACACATCTTCCACCAATAAATCGATATTTGTTAAGCTAGTTGTTACTTCAGCCCATGTTTTGACAAAATATTTTTCTATTTCATCAGCAGTCCATTCAAATTTATCAGAAACATTTTTCACCAATAACATTAAAAAGCCATTATTTGGATTTGTTTGTTGTTTTTTACTATTATTTGTAACTGTTTTAACTACAAACACCTTTTTACCTTTTTTTGAATCATTTTCTATAATATTTTCTGTTTTTGCTGTAATACTATCTTCAGGTTTTAGTTTACTTTCAGAAGATGAATTATTATCGTTATTGATATTATTATTATTATTAAGATTATTATTAATATTATTATTATTACTCTCGTTAGTCGTGGGGGTCTGAATAATACGTTCTGTTTTTTTTCTTATTTTAATCAGTTCATCGTATTTCTTAATTAAATCACTTACTACCTTTAATAAATTTTGATTAGATTTATAGAACTCGTTTAAAGATTTCAATGTTTCATTATTAATATCTGATGCCTTTGCCAAATTAGTTTGATGACAAATGAAAATCACTATTACAGCAAACAGAGAAAACTGGAAAAAAATATTAACATTTTTAACATGTAATATTAAATTAAAAAATACTAAAATCTATTAAAATATGAAAGGAAAAGAGTAAAACAATGATTTTTAAAAGTAAATATAAGTAAGGAACGGAATAAAATTGAACAGAAATTCCCTCAAAATACTGCATTTTAAGTATTTAGGCTATGATGTAAAATTTATACCTCATAATAATAAATTAAATAAAAAAACTTTTAAAAAATTGTTGTTATTTTACACAAAATCCGAAAGAATAAAACCAAAACGACATAATATTAACATTATATAAAATAAAGTGCTAAAGCACTGCCAGATTTGCTCCTTACATTCGTGATTTTACATATACAAAGTGATAAATATTTTAATATTTGCGAATCTAATCCATAAGCAAAGATTTCTGAAAGTAACACTTACTTTTAAAAAATAATACTTTAAAATAACTTTTTTGTACAATGATTGATAAATTATTGATTTTTATGATATTTTGGGAGTCTTCGATTATCTAGGACGGATTTTATAATCGGCCTTAATAGCATCTGTATTTCCAGTCCGTGTATAGAGTGTAATTACACTATTTAAAATTTACAATAACCTAAATGTTTATTGATTTTTAACTTAGTGTGAAACAAAAAATCCATATTAGTTTTAATTTGGATAAATAAAGGAGAACTGAATACTTTGAAAATGTTGCCTAAAAAGCAAGCAACCAATCGGTTGAGATTATTTTTGTAAATGCCTCCAGTTAATAAATAATACTAATAGCACAGATATATAGTATCATGTAAATGAAGTGCATTATAACAATAATATTCCTTGGTAGGTGTTTGCTCATGATTTTTGTAAATTTAAAACCGACCAATACATTTGTGATATTACTTCCATGGACACAGATGGAAACAGATTAATATATCTTAGTTTAATTCATCCGTATGAGAAAATAAGGAGATAAAATTTAACATGAATTATGCAAATTATTAGTACTTTAACGTTTAACAGTTGTAAGTTGGGGTGGTTGTAAGGTGGGGTATAAAAATAAATTGGACAGTTTTTTAGAGTACCGAAAAAGGCATATCTTCGTTAGAATCCGTGATCAGAATATTTGAAATAAAGTTAGAGAATATTTAAAATTTGCTTATCAATTAGCGCTTCTCACTGTATCATTCAGTCTACCAGAAACATGAAAAATTTATTCTAAATTAAATTTTATCCTGCAGGATATAATTTGTTTCTGAAGAAATTCTAAAATAACTCTCAAAAAACAGGTCGGTATTACTAAACATTTTAATTAGTGAACTTTTACCATATGAATGTGTATTTCAAGGATAAGAGTTGCAAGAATCATGTTAATTCACAAGCCGGATAACGATTCCACACCTACACAGTTGTATACTTACTAATTGATTGCCGGTCTATCTTTTAGCAGTAGCTTCAAAACTCTTTAAAAATTTTCATTTGTTTGAAAAACATAACTCTATTACTAATCTACAACTCGGTTTCAAAGAAAGTCATTTATTTCATCATCAAATGAACATTTTCAAATTTATCTGTGACGGACAACATTTTTTTATGAATAAAACTTTGCTTTAGAAATCAGACATGATTTAAACTACATCAGACGTATTCTTAAATGATATTTACGCTTCCTGTAAAGTTTATCTCCTAGTCCTCGTGTATAATATTAAAATTAGCAAACAATTTTATAAGATTTAAAAACACATTATAAAAAATACAGACAATTTTATAAAATCTTCAAACTAGAATGAAAGTTAAAATCTGTAATATTTTTGCAGTTTTACGCAACGAGATTTGAATTTGGATAAAGTTTGAGTTTGAATGTAATTTAATGTATCATAAATTACTTCTAAATAGAATAATAAATTGTAATTTTTTTATTTTCTTTAATGTGAATTTATTTAGCAATTACGGTCGCTTTAATGCGTAGGGATTTATAAAAAAAAAAACAAAGATAATATCCTGTTATGTTCTTGTAAAAGAAATTTTAAACCTGTAAGTCGATAGTTCATTGTAAAGACTTCATTATTATGTGCGAACTTACTGAAAATAACGATTCAAATATTTTTACGCCACAAAAAGGCCTTTACCAATTTCGACTAGAATGGGGTAGTTTATTGAACCATTTTTTATGAAAGAAACAAAGCTTATTTGTGTTCATAAAAAACCATTAAGAGATATCCTCAAACCCGTAGGATTTGTTAACAACTAAAAATAAAAAAAAATTGCATAAATATTCATCTCAAAAAAATTATCTACGTTCATAGTAAAAAAAAAACTAAATAATTATCTATCATCCAAACATATCGGTTGTTTTTAACTGATTTGTCAAACTCAAGAGATGTTTTAACACTTTTGAAGAAAAATTCAAGCTATTACGGGTCATTTGTGTATAATCTATTTATTTTCTAAATTTGTACGTTACAGTCTGTTCAACTAGTGAACAATAAGCAACCCCACACAAATTTTTTGATGGAAATGCTCTAATGCTATCTCTCCTTTATGGAGACTGGGAAATTTATTATGATACCGTTGTGTATAAAACATAACCTGAAAAAATGCAAAAACTTTACGTATACATGCAGACACAAATTAAAAAATAAATAAAAAACATTTCAAAGAACATATAAAAAGAATATAAATGCTATATGCAATATATGTTATGTATGCTCTCTCTCTCTCTCTCTATATATATATATATATCTCATATACCACATATATTTAAAAAAAACTTATATCTCGTAAGCTTGAAAATTATCTATAATACAAATAATTAATATTAATACAATTAGTAAATAATTTTAATTTTTAAATACGTTTCGCTTAGAGAATACAATTAAATTTATTTTATTGCGTACCTAGACCGATGTATTTACATTTATATTATTTAAAATTAAATTAATAAGTAAATTTTGATAATAATTTATTACAAATTATTATAATTTATAGAATAGTAATTATTTTTTCCCGAAATTAACTTCTTCTCTTTGAGTACTGCCACAGACATTCTTCAAAACACAATTTTGTTTATAAAAGATTAATTACAAACATAATTAAAACTTTAAAATTACAGAGACAGATGCTTGCTTGATAAATATTTTGTTCTCATAAGTTAATTTTTTATTATTTCAGAGTCAGATAGTAAACTTTATAAAAATATACAGAAATGTTATAGTAATTTATCTCTTTATATTTTTATAATGTTGTTAATTAATCTTTCATAAAAATAAAATCTGTTTTTTTAGAATCAGAATTCTCTCCCAAAAATACTCAAAGAAAATTATTTCAAATTTTAAAAAAATAAATTAGTGGAATTTAAAAAAGTAATAATTTGGAATAAAATTATTTTATTCTGTTGCAATTTTTAAAACATATTTAAATATTATATAATAATTGATTGTAACGGAAACAATATTTTCAGAAAAGTAAGTGGACAGGTTTTAATCAAACGGACACGAAAAGGTTGTTAACATTTTTTACTCATTTAAAGAAAAATGTTAAACATTTAAAAATATCTTTAATATATAATTTTTGCCGGATTAATTATTGTACATTAGGAAATGCTTGAAATAATTCTTTATATTGTATTATATACAATCATTAAAACAGTCATTTACACCAAAAAAATTACTAAAAAAGTTATGTTTACAATTTCTCGTGATAGTATTTTTTTTTCCTACATGTTATACAATATTGATTGTATTTTAGTTCAGTTGGTCATTCGATATCTTGGTTTCATATCGTAAAATATAAAACCCTTTACTCTTTTTATAAGTAAATAAATAAAATAAAAATAAGGAATTCTTTTTTTTAAATAAAAAGCTTTATTATACTTACAAATTTACATATCATTTTATGTAACTTTACCATTCACTTCATTTATAAAATTTACAAAATTATATCAGATTATTTTATGAATTTTGTAATATTTATAAAAAAAAATGTTACGCTATTTCACTTAACTCAATAAGGCTATTCATATGATGGTGTAATAAGTAGGTACACAAACTGAACAAATTGAATGCAATGCCTGTTTTGCATGACATCATTACGAGAAAACAACTGCTACAACAAACAACTTTTCTTGCCAACAAATAATAATTTTTTTTTTTTTTAATTCTTCTTTCTTATACTGATTTACATATCTACATACTTTTTTACTGATTTGACAAAGGAGGCTGTCAAATCAGTTCATTTTTGACATGATGAATAAGAGCCTAATTATGTTAATACCTGTATTAGAATCAAAAAGTTAAGTATTTTACGCTGTTTTGGAAAAAAGGGTATAAAACAAGAGATTAAATTTTTCTTTTTATAAATCTCAGTACAATCACAACAATCTTTTTACCTTGACTCACACCCAGTATAGTATGAAACTCTAGTGTTTCATACTAGAAGTTACTAGTAACTTACTAGTACATACTAGTAACTTCTAGTTACTAGAAGTTTCTAGTAACTTCTAGTGGTGTCAATTTCCTACCTAACAGAAAGCGTAGATCTCACCGGAAACTGGTCAGGGGTGGTCTAAGGTTCCATATGGGTGACATATCGGAAAGCGAAATCGATGTTGAGATTACTGACCGATTCTCAGATTGTCCCTTGTCATGGCAAACAATACCAGTACATCGTACTTCAAACTCACGATATCCAAAGACGCCGCAAATAATTTTCCTCTGTCTAATAAATTCGACAACCTCCCGTTGGATGATGACATTATTGGAAGTAGCCAGAAGAACTGTGTTAAGCTTCCGCCGCTATATAACATAACAGATGTACTGACGCTTTACCGACTTCTTGAAATTGTCGCGACTAAGAGTGTCCTACTGTGTTTACTGCCCTTATGCAGTAAAGGGCAATTAATGGTAAGCAATTACGAGTTGTCTCTAAGGATGTTGACGTTTACAAGAAGTTAATATTGATTTGGTGCGCGCGCAAGGATTAGTTGGTACATGTTCATGAGAAAGGACAAAAGGACGTTCCGAATAGTCATGAGGAATCTGCACTACTTGATTCCGACCGAGATGATGAAGGAGGAAATTAATGGCAATAAAT
Organism: Lycorma delicatula; assembly: GCF_047948215.1. Taxonomy (NCBI): domain Eukaryota; kingdom Metazoa; phylum Arthropoda; class Insecta; order Hemiptera; family Fulgoridae; genus Lycorma; species Lycorma delicatula. Next base: position 127,555,386 of record NC_134460.1, on the reverse strand, counting down.
ACAAGGTAAAAAGTATAATTAATGCACGACGCAGGGTGACGAAAGAATCATTGTCGACGTTATTGGTCAATTCAGAACCGAATGAAAATACTAAAAAGATATTTCATCTTAAATATTTTAACAACTGTGGACTTTGCATTCGAAACATCAAGGAAACCTTCTGGTCTGATCCAGTGCATGAGATGCCAGCAGTATTGACACACGAAAAATAATTACCGCTGTATTAAGTGTGCAGAGAAATATAGAACTGCGGATTGTCCTAGGCAGGACAGAAATATTCCAGCGACATGTGTGCTCTGCCAATCTGACTAACCTGCTAACTACATAGGGTGCAGAACTATAAAGAAATTTTGGAGAAGAAGCAGAGGCAAAAGACCCATCTTGTTACGAGGACTGCTACACCACAGAATCGAGAGAAACTAGTGACGTTAAATTTGGGCGACGCCTACTTACCTACGTTAGGTCAACAAACAACTAGGAATCTGAACAACATTTTAACACTCCTCCGAGAACATATGCAGTGGCTGTTGAGCCCAACATCTGCAACGCTGCTGAGGACAAACTGGAAAAACTTACATCTAATATCGAGTTCCTTGTAGGTAACCTGAGAAGCCTATTCCCCACAGTGATTGCCAAAATCTTTTGATGGTTAGATTCCTCAGGAAGTTGCTCTCTGGAATATGAATGTCCTCGCTTGTCGATGTCATGAACCTGAATCATTAGTATTTACCGATTCATTAGATGCTACATTAATCTCTGAAAAGCACTTCCTTAACCGTAATTATTTCCGTCTCCGGGTATTCTCGATTTACAGGATCAGCCACCCAGACATTAGGACCCATGGTGGTACTCCAATACTCATTAAAATGTTATAAAGTGTACTACGGGAGTGCAGGACGACGACATAGAGACAACTTTAATTGAGATCCTTGACTGGATTGGACTTTTAAGACTATCTGTGGTCTACTTTCCTCCCCACCATGTGATTAGGGATGAATTCTCTGAATATCTGGGTACCCATTTTATAGGTAGAGTTGATTGAAATGCAAATCATCCTCTCTGGGGCTCCTGGCTCAACACTACTATGGGGAGAGCTTTAAGGAATTGAATAACCAATATGTGCCTGAATGTCATCTCTGGGGTGCAACCCGTCCTGGTCGTCGGATCCGACGAAGGTCTCTGACTTATTAAACGTGTTTGTCACCTCAGGTATTTCGTCTAAAGTTAAGAATATCTTTTATTCAAAATCTGATCATTAAGTTGTACTTCTTACCATGAGCACGATAGTGGTATAAAAGAACAAACCCTCTGAACTACACAATAACTGGTCCGACTTGCCCTCCTCTCAGAGCTGGATTGCAGGTCAAGCTAAGTGTAAGCTAAGCCTGTTTGATTGAAACGTATTGCTGAAAAGCAATGCGATGCATTACTTGACCGCAATCCTGGAGGAGGCAGTTTGGCGGTCAACACCGGAGAACAGGCATCGAGAATAGAGAGTCATGACTTACCCAAGGAAGATTATAGATCTTATTTCTACCAAGAGAAGATTTAAAAGCAGGTGGTAGTATTACAGAAGGCCTGAGGATAGACAATTTTTGAACAGGGCTGTTGCTGGATTAAAACGGCTGCTGAGGTCTATTAAAAACCAGACATTTAGAAACTTCCTTGAGAATCTTTCCCCTTTGCAAAAGGATATTTATTCATTATGGAACGCCAAAAAGGACTTCAATATACTGTTGTCCCCGTTCACATCTTTGAAAACGTTGGTGGGTCACGGTCTCGAAGCGACAGTGAAAAACTGACGTATTCGCAAGCCATCTAGAAATCAGCTTTTGAAATACCAGGGGTTGGTGAGGAAGAAATAATTGAATTCCTGATAGCCCAGTTCCTATCATTCTTCCTGTGAAACCTTTTTTCGTCGACAGAGGTTCTGCAAGTAATCAGGAGAGGGGAGAATTCAAAGAAAGCCCCCAGGAATGACTTGAAAACTATTAAATTGCTTTTTACGCTTCCATTCAAGAATACACACACACACACACACACACACACACACACATATATATATATATATATATATATATATATATATATATATATATATATATACACACACACATAAAATACATATTTTTAATAGAATTCATCGAACTACGAGCTTCCCGACGTGGTACAACAATCGAGAGTAACATCAAAGTTGTACAGCGATTTCAGAAAGAACTATTAAAAAATATAACAGAAGAGCCGTGGTTTGCGAAAAACACTGAAATATACGATTATCTGGAATTGTCAACCGTTCGAGAGGAGATGTGGCGATTCAATAAAATATACAAAATGTGACTGAACAAATATGTGAACTGGTTTGCGGTTAACATCCTACATAACAGCGAGAACATTAGACGCCTAAAGCGACTGTATAAATTAGATCTGTAAGTACTCTAAAATTTGAGGTAAATCAACTACCGTAGGATATTGTGCATCGATAAAATTCTTCTTTTCGTTTTGACATTTACTTTTGTTGGTTCTTTAACTTGTTTCACTGTTTCTTAGTTCAAATCATTTATTCATTGTGTGATTGATATGACTATTTTTTGTATTTTCTTTGATTTTTATGTTCTGAACATTGGAATTTGATTGATGTTCTTTGGAGTCATCTTTGTATGTACTTATTTTTTTTTAGTTTTTGTTTTTTTTAGATTTTTTAATCTTTATTTTATTGTATAAGTTATGTGATCATGTTCTGTCTTTTGAGGGATTTAATTGAAACCCATATCTGTATGCCATTTTTTTTTCATTCAAATTTATTTATGGTTCCAGTAAATTATAACTAGTTGTAAATTAAATACTGCAATAAAAAAAAATACAAATATCATTTAATAACCTTTTATCAGTCCCCATAACACACCGGTAATTTAAGGTTTTATTCAGATTCTTTTCCATTAAGAAAATTTTTTATCATAATATTTAACTAAAGTACTTAGCTGCATAATGCTACTTAATAATAATAATTTACTTTTTAAATACATAGATAAATACATACGGCTTGAGTAGGACATGGAAAGGTACAAATAAATGTACTTTACTACGGGTCATGTCAGATATGGATCTTAATCATTTTATATTCGTGCTCTTATAAAAAATTAAAAAAATCATAGAATATAAATTTCTCAGCCACTGTAGTGATTAAAGGGATAACTGAATGGAATCATATATATATATATATATATATATATATATATATATATATATATATATATATATATATATATATATATATATATAAGTCTCCTTATATATATATTTAAAATAAGATTTTTTAATCTTGTTAAAGTTATTTTTTGAATAAATTTTAGCTGTATCAGGTTTTGAAGTACGAAAGTGACAGCTAAATGATTTCACGAGGAAAATACTCAATAATCGATAAGCTGTGGTGTTAAAATTTTAACTATTCTTGCTGATGAAGATAAGAACCCATTTCTTCTGGATTAACTGAATAATCATTTATCAATTTAAAATTTTCTCTTCATTGTGTATTAAGAAAATTAAAATTTTTACTTCAGTTTTATGAGAAAATGTTAGGTTGGGAGGAAAGTATTTTTGTCTTGTAGTGAGAAGTATAACGCAATTTTTTTATTTAAAGAATGAACTTTAATGAATTATGTATTTTCAGTTTTGTCCTATAACCTTTTTTTTGGTAACTTCATGATTCTGCTCTCATAGAACTTATGGTCCGTTTCAGAAAAAACTGAACAAATTGCAATTTCAGGTCATCATCATTAGTGAAAGTTTTACCATTTAAAGAGTTTTGCAAACTTCCAAATAAATGGTAATCTGATGATACAAGATCAGGGTTGTATGCGGGAATAATTTTTTACGATACCTATAATGTATGAGGCCTTGCACTGTCTTAGTGGAACAAGATTCATTTGAGATTTGTCAGTTCTCTCCGTTTTTCTTTGACTGCTTCCTCCAGTTTCTGACATTTTTTTCATTATTTTTTGGCATCTGAATTGATTGTTTAGTTCCTTAGAAGCAGCTCAATATACTCAACCCACCGGGTTGGTCTAGTGGTGAACGCGTCTTCCCAAATCAACTGATTTGGAAGTCGAGAGTTCCAGCGTTCAATTCCTAGTAAAGTCAGTTATTTTAACACGGATTTGAGTACTAGATAATGGATACTGGTGTTCTTTGGTGGTTGGGTTTCAATGAACCACAGATCTCAGGAATGGTCGAACTGAGACTGTACAAGACTACACTTTATTTACATTCACGCATATCATCATCATTCATCCTCTGAAGTATTATCTGTAAGGTAATTACCGGAGGCTAAACGGGGAAAAAAAAATAAAGCTCAAAATACTCAAAACCATTGTATTCCAATCAAATTAACAGAAAATTGATTTTTTATTTTTATGCAATTCAACTTTCGATTTGGTTTCATACGAAACCAAATCATTACGCTTGGACCGTGATCAGTTCTGATTGATGTTGTTGTAGACGATCCATTTTTCATCACCAGGGATGATTCGTTTCAAAAAGCGGATGACTTCATTGCGTTTAGAATTCATTTTGCAAATATTGATTCGTTAAGTGAATTTCTTTAAATTCGTGTTGAACCCAAAATATTGATTTTCTTAACGAATTCAAGATATTTTATGTGATTTTTAATTGTTTGGTATGATATATTTAACCTCACTACCAACGCCCGCACAGTTACATGACGTTCTGATTCATTCACCACCTTAACTTAAAACAATTGGAACTTAGGCAGAAAGAAAGTGAAACAATTACATCAATATATAAATGATACATAAAATATTTTATTTTTCAAAAATAAATAATCGTACATTTGTAAATAAAAAACCCCTTCTTGCAATTATTGCTAAAATAATAAGATTAATTTAATTTTAGACGTGAAAACACAAAATAAAAATAAAAAGTGGCCATTGCCATTTGAAAAAAGAGTTTTCATGTTGAAAACTCTTAATTATTACATGAAACCTTCCTTGAATTAATATAATTTTTTTTTGTTATTATTTGATTTTAATATTTTTTTTATCCAAGATTATCTGTAGATCTCTTTTGGTTATTGTGAATTTGAATTCAAGTAATTGTGCTATACGGTCACGATAATTAAAGAAATAATATTTTAATATTTGTCTTTAAGAATAAAAATTACTGATTTTTTTTTATACTGAATAGCTTTGTTCGTGAACTTTCAGCCAACTTGTTACATAAATTGCTGCCTCGCCTCGAATTGATGAAATTAAATCAAATTTTTATTTCTAACATTACTGTTATTTATAATTATTACGAATAGAATTTTTTTTAAATGATCGTTTAAAAAAGTTATATAAATTTTTTTTAAAGTACACTTAACAGTTTATCTAACAATGGTTTTTTAATGAAATGTTGGAAATGTGTAATAATTTGTCACGTAATAATAACGGCTGATGTTTGCTTTACTTTATTGTTTTCCATCGTTTGCGTGCAAATTTCTTACACAATGCAGTTGTATACAACATAGGCTAATGGAATTATCGATTCTATGTTTGAGTTTCTATTTAATTTCAAACATAAAACAACTAATATTCATTGTTTTTAATTTTTATAAAAATATTATTTTATTTATTTTTCTTATGTCTTGTTTCATTGAAATATAACTCGTGCGTAAGCCCGCATGAATATGCGTGCATATATGCGCATGAATATGTCAGTTTATCAGATATTAATGTAAAAACAACGTGATGTGATTCAAAATTGTTGATCTATTTTTTGTAATTGACTCCACATTTTCCCATAAGGATTAAGACTAAAAATGTTTATATACTCTAGATGTTCTTTATACTTTATTTTATAATGTCCTATTTATTGCAAACAACGTTTTCAGTAAAAATATATTTTTGTAAAAATTAACAAAACATTTTAAAAAAGAGACTCCGAAAACAGGTTAAATCCAATAAGAGTTATTACAATTTAATTTCAATATATTTTTTTCCAGATTCACACATATTTTGTTTTTCACATCTTGATGCTACTTTTATGTATTTAAAAAATTATTTATTATGCAAAAAAAAATCATAAATTTTGCAAAATTTTTTGTTTAGCATACTTGTAATCTGACTTCAGTTTTCACCCAAATCATAGTGATTTCTGTTTGATAGCAGTTAACGGGTTGACTAGACAATAAAAAAATGAAGATTCATAACACTTTAACAACTACATGAAAAAATAATTTTTTGAGTTTTTTTTTTCAAACTTAGTATGCATATAAAATCTACTGAAAGATTTAAGTTTATTAGAAGAGAAATTGATAAAATTCAAGTTTATTTAATCAATAATTAATAACTGATTACCGATCTTTTACGTTTCAGTAGCGAGCGTGCTACAACACATAACTCAAAGGTAGTTGCAATATTGAAATATTTTACTTATAAATTTTAACTAGAATACCTATCTTATCAGTTATCAAGTTCATTCATTACTAAATAAACAAAAGAAAAATGATTAAATATGATTACAAGCACGCTATACAGTATTAAAAACTGAATGAGATTGTTGACAGAAAACCAAGTTACTAGTTCCTAGTAAATAAGGATTTATCTAGAGTTGAAGAAATATTTTGAGGTTCGCTTTGACGGATGATAAACATGTACATAGGCGGGAATCAATTTAAATTATTTGATTAAGAAATATCCAGATGTGCTCACTAGAATCTGTCCAATAGTGCAAAATTATTATTATAGTGCATTACTACAGTACGTAATACTGCATTCTACAATTTTCATAAAGGAGTGTAAGTCGCTCAGGAATACCATATCCGGCCATGTTGGCAAGCGAAAATGACACTTTTAAGAAGCAATAAGGTGCAAATTAATAATGAAAAGAACAGACAAAATTTGGGATGAACAAACAGTTGGAAAACTAAAAATTTACTATGAACAATACTAGTTCTGTCATTTCCTCCAGGATCTTCTGACTGACACGTAGAAGTGATTTCGTTTTCTAGGTATCGGTATAGATATCTAATGGTTAAATAGTTTGCGGACAGTGTACCTAAGCCGATGCAGAGCATACCTTCCTACGGTGCCCAAGATGGGCTCCAAATCGACCATTTGGAGGAGAGATCTCCCCGGAGGAGATTATGAGCATTATGATTAACTCTAATGACGGCTGGAGTCAGTGTTCTCGCTGGTTCAGGGAAGTACTGTCCAAGAAAATGGAAGAAGAGGAACCGAGGTAGAGTGGTATTTAGTCCGAAAGTAGTAGTGGAGGGTCAGCCCTCGGTGTGGGTAGCAGGTGTCTACAGGATCGTCGCTCCTGGATGCCCTCGGGAGACGCTTGAAGTCGCTGCTTGAGAACGACACAGGTAGAAGCAGAGACACTCGTGTTGATGATGTGTGCCTGTTTAGGCATCCCACCCCCATGCTGTGTGAGGAGGAGGGTTTTTAGTGGGTCTCTGCTGGAAATCCCACACACCCAGTAGTAGCGGCTGCTGAGCATCTGGTTGCCGATTTTGTCTCCTCCAACGTAAAACATAAGAAAAAGTATAACTTAGATCGGGGGTTATAAAGCGACAATAGGCCCTTTACCAGGTAAAATAGTCTTAATGTAAGGAATCATTATAGCGATTAATATTAGGAATGCTTTACTTGTATTTCTTATTCCTAACAAAGACGGCTTCAAAGATATTAACATTTAGTTTTAAAATTCATTTGTTTGTCTTTGTATTTCATGTAGTTTATTCTAAAAACATATACTTTCATGTGATAACGTGCAAGCATATTTGTATATATTTGAGGATTTATGTATTTATATGTTTGGGATACGTCTCGATTAAGCTTTTAATTAAAAACTGGATGGAAGCGTAATAATTACTGAGTATGTTTTATAACATGAAAAATGACTAGATTACTTTTTACTAAGTAAAAACAAAGAAATACTATTGCAAATAAAATAGATATTTTTAATTTTATATATTTGCTTTACCTTTTCTTTTAATTGTGCTGATCAAGATTATATATTGGTTTATAATGATTTGCTTGCAATAGTATATAGAAGTTAATAATCTCAATATCAAAACCCACAAAATTTGAAAATTTTTTTCTTTGATATTTTTGTTTTTATTGTTTATTTGCTTTTTTAACAAATCTAATCTTTTTTCTAAATTTTTTTCTAACTCTTGGTTCTTTGAATTAATTTATTTCTATTTGTAAATAAGAGGTATCAGTATTGTAACAGGTTTTAATATTATCAGAAGTTAAATAATTATACACCCCCTTTAGAAATATAGATTTCTTAATGTTCTAACCTACTTGTTGAAAATGTTTGTATTTTTTTAATATGAGACTTTATTAAGGAAAGACACATTATTTGCATTTGGGCTGAAAAATCATACGGTGTATGCACAGTGTTGTCAAAAGAGAAAAAAGTAGGTTTGAAATTTATAAAAATGAATTAAACGTACCAGAGATAAAAAATCCAGGTATGGGGTAAGTCAAAAAAATTTAAACCTTGTAATTTGGAAAATATCTCCATCAAAAATAGCTCATTTCAGCTGAGATTAGCCTGCCTAGTACATGAATGAGATTTACTTATTATGATGTAAATTTCCTGATAATAAATAGAAAATCGGAAGGTTATCAAAAAAAATTAACAAGCTGATTAAATGAATCTTTCAGACAACAGCAAGATGTAGATATAATGTGTTAGGTTTCAAAATTAGTTTTTTTGAGAAAAATTGTAAAAATAAATTGTGCTTGATATAAGAGCCGGATATAAACTAGGAAAGATGATGTTGGGCATTCAAATTTTTATTCTATAATTTTACACTTCATCATTAATATTTATTATTACTATTTCTTATTTGTGTAAAATATAATGAAGTATTACAATTAATTTAAAGAATAAAAATAAAAATAAAATAAAGAAACAAACCATAAGAATACTCTGGCATGCATAAATCCTCAGTGCTACAGTCCGATGGTTTTAGTTATGGGATGACATTCATCCCATCAAATTCTCCTCGATATAATCAACTTATCTCTTTGTCGGTTTACCCTTCCTATCATATTCATCAGACCTACCAGTTCACACCTTCCTTGTCATCCAATCCGCTGCAATTTTCTGTAGATAACCAGCCTATTGAAATCTTGTCCTTTTTATCTCAAGTCGGCCTCAACATAAAGCTGATCCAATTCAGCATTTGTTCTGTCCAGTTTCAATTTTCATTCCTGCTCTATAAATTTTTCTTTCCCATCCCATAAATAACTTTCTATCTCATCTCTGCAATATATTTTCATCCTTAGTAGTCAGTGTCAACATGCCAACCCCTCCCATGTAAAAACTTACCTAATAACTCTAAACATAAATTTGAGTTTTTGGGGCTCCTAATGCTGCTTCAGTTTAAATAATATTATTATATATTATAATAATATTATTTCTAAGGAACCTTGCCTTAATCTCATCATTTACACAATTATCCTCATTACATTTACGAGAATAATATACTTCCCACTCCTAAAAATTAGTAATTTTTAAAATTTAAACTTCTTAATGACTCTATAACACTATGAACGTGTATCTATAAACCTGTAACACACTCTTAAATGAGGAGTCATCAAGATGGAAATAATTTTATCTCCTTTTTACAGAGGTAGAAAGTAAAGATTTTAAAAATTAAGTTTTGTCTGTAAATATTCCTGCAATATAGTGTCGTAGTATTTTCATTTGATATATGTTTAATTACCACTTTAAATTACCTTAAATAGAGTATCTTATTATAGATTTCAGTGTGTATAATTTTTTAACTTTTGAATTCTATTGTTCTATCATTCTATTGTTCTGAAATATATTGTAAAAGAATTTTAGACTTTCATCATTTTAAAGTTTAGGCTCTATGTACATATTCGGGGTAACATTTTTGCTATTTCATTTTTACCTGTGTTTTATGCCTGGTGCTTGCAAAATATGTTAGAGCTCGTTTTTTGCTGCTAGTTGCTTATTTAATTATTTATTTATATTTATTTGAAAATTATGTAATGAGGTATTCTTTTGTTTGTGCTATTTAATTTTCTCTCATACACATTTCTGGTTGCTTCCTTATTGAAACTAACAAAATAAAACCTTTTGGCTAATGATAGTTATTATGTACAGTTAATTTTTTCATTCATTACAAATTAAATAAAAACATATTAGTATTCTATAAATTCATTTATTGAAAACTGATTTTCTGTTTTACAGTGATTAATAAATATACAAAAAATGAGAAATTACATAAAATTTTTAAATAAATTTATAAAAAATTATCGGATTATCTTAAAATTTATTGTATCAGTAAAATTTCAGGAGGTCTTATTTGCAAAACCGTTTAGTAACTAACATTAATATAAGGTATCCTTTTATACGTTACAAGATCGTTTTTACAGTCTTAGTATTTATTTTACTACCAACACTTTACAAGATATATTTGCAAAAAAGAACCTGTTATTTTTTATCTTTTATCAGTATGTTTGATTAAATACTATTGTTAATATTACTGTTATGTTAGATTAAGTAGTAATTGTTTGTGTTAATAAATTACTGCTTCCCCTGTTTAAATATTACTCAACATCTCGCTATCATTTTTGTTTTTATTGATATCAGTTGGCTATTTTTACTAACGTTCACATATATTTTTTTAAGTAAACATTATTTTTTTCTCCGGAACAGTATCCGCGTTTTTGTTAATGTTATTGTAACCATCAGTATCTATTTGTGTCACAGATTTTTTAAAGGTATCGATGGAACAATTATCATTTGCTATTTTTTCTAACCGATTAGTTATTAATATAAAACGATTACGAATTTCTTCTCTTTTATTCTGCCTACTTTTAGATTTTGGATAGTAATTTAATACTAAATTAAGTTCATCAATTTTAAAATCACACTTTATGAAGTGTTTAATAAATGTTAATGCTTCTTTATCTGGATATTCGTTATTTTCATTTAAAATCGATGAAGTAATTTTAATTGTTTTATTTACGTCTTTAATTTCTTTGGATGTAAATGTTTTAAATATGGACGGTACAGTTGCTCCTGGTAGATCTGCATATTCATATTCTAATGCTTTTGATAAAATATTCCTTATCATATTGTTATTCCATTTTTCTGCGTCGCACAGGTATTTAAAATCAAATTGCAGATCTACTGAACTGCTAAAATATTTTATACTATATTTTATTATTTGTTTTAATACATCTATTTCCATGTTTGTACATTTTTCTTCCCTCGCGTAATCGTATAACACGTCTAACGTTATAAGTGAATTTTCAGATTCGACCATTTCTGCTATAACACAAGGATGTATAGTATTCTTTTTAGCTAAAATTTTCCACCATTCATTTTTAGCTTCTTCAATGCAGTGTAATATTTCATTAACCTTAAAATCATTTTTTAATTTTAATATTCCCACAAGCTGGTCGTGTGTTAAATAATCAGCGTTTTCTGAATATCTTACCATAATTGATTTCATATGATTAAATGGATATTTTCGCTCATTTAAGTTAATTAATATGTCTTTGAATATTTTTTCATGTGATACAAATTCTGATATTTTACGGTTAGTTTTAACGATATTCAAAAAATTATGTGTCTCTTCAACATTATAAAATCGAAGAAGATCTATAACGATTTGGAACTTATTATCATCTGAACCGAGTTTAAGATCGTTAAAAATATCTCCCGTAAATGATTTTAGAATTTCATTAACTATATGCGGTTTAATTTTGTTTAATGTTGAAACTTTTAATAAGCTCATTATTTGTTTTAAATTCCAGTTGTTTTCATTAAGATATTTAATCCATTCTTCTGCAAATAATGAAAGATTCTCATCTTTATCTAATCCGTTACGATAAGCTGATATACCTCTTAATTCCAAACATAATTTTTCTGGAACGGCTGTTAGTTTTTCAAAAAAATGTTTGTCTTCATCTGTACCGATAAATTTATTCGGCTTACAAACAATAGTAAGGTATTTTGATATTCCTTTTTCTAGGCAAGAATCGTCGGTAATATTGTTATTTTCATAATAGTTTAAAAGTAATAAGGCCATTTGTTTCGTTATATTTTGACAGTTATTTTTATAAATTTCTAAAATATTCTTAATTTTCCTATGATTTTCTGTATCGTGTAAACGTATTATATCTTCTGCTGTAAATTCACTTTTTTTTATTATATCATACCATAACTGATAGGATCCAATAGCTTGTAATTTTAAAACGTCTGAATAATTGTCTGCCAAGCTAGCGTATTTCTGAATTTCATCTACGCTTTTTTTATTATTTAAGGACGTCAAAAGATAGTTTTCAAAATCTTTTTTGTTCCATTTTTTGCAAACATCTAGAAGTTTTTGCATTTCTTTTTCAGTACAATCAAAAAGTTTTTCGATTAACTGATTTTTATTTTCGAGGTTTTCATTTATAAAAACGATCATATCCCTCAAACTCCAAAAGTTATTTAATATCAGTAAATCAAAAACTTTTGAGCCCCCATTTCTAAAAATATTATCGAGTGTTTTGAATTCTATTTCGTCGGTAAGACATATCGACGTTAAAATTTCTAATGTTTCAAATTTTTGAATCGTTTTTTTTTTCAAAAATGATTTAAAATGTTCATTAAATTCCTGTTTCATCATATCTAATAAACCAAATTGTAAAGTGTTAAAAAGTGTAATCACTCTTGAAATCGATCTATCTTGTGAAATTTCCATTATATCGACTACATAATCAGAATTTAAATCTTTAATTTTATTAAAAAATTGAGACATTTTTTCTTCTCTTTCTGCAATTCTAGTAAATGTTTCCCCCCCGGATTCAAATAATTTATTAAGAATATCAGGTTTTATTTGAATTTCTAAAACTACTTCAAATAAATTTATAATACTTCCTTTCCCTTTATTTTTATGAAAATAACTTAAAAATTTCTTATTATTTTGAAGTTTTACTAAATAATTTCCTAAATCTTTTTCAAAAAGTTGTAAAAATTGATCAGCCGGTATTACTGAATCTTTTGCCGTATTGAATAACTCGATTAATAAATCTTCTTCTACGTCTTCCGTCTTAATTAAATAAGTTTTTAAATCTTCTGGTTTATATTGGTTCTTTTTATCGTAATATAATATTTTTTGTAGCAATTTTATTCTTGAACACGCCATTTTTATTTTTGATTGTTGTTTCATGAGTTTAAATACATCATTTAATTTTGAATTTCCAATTTCAATCGCTACTGTTGCAATTTCTTCCATATCGCAGTGATTTGTTTTAAGTTCTTCTAAATTTTCGTACGGCCTAAAAGATAATAATGCAAGAGCATATTTTGCGTCATAATATTTTGTCAGTTCCACATATTTTACCATATCATTTGCACCAAGTCCTTTTTTTAGTGAAGTATATATAAAGTTAAAGACATCTTTTTTCTCATTGTGATCCGTAATAAAAATTAAATATCTCATTTCACTAATCTCTAATCCAAAGATTAAACTTTCCCATCCTTGTTTGGGCTTATATTGAACAGCGACGTAATTTATAAGTTCCATTGAATACGATAAGGTCCAGTGTGTTAAACCAAGTTTTGTTTTGTTTCCGTTTTTAAATCCTTCAATAATAATACTATTTCTAAAAGTACCGTCTCCGACCTTTATTGCTAAATCACAGTCGGCCTCAATTTGATGAGATGACCAATTCAAACACGTATAATTGAACAAATCCTTTAATTCTTCATCGTTAAATTTCCCAACGGGATAATCACAGTTTAGTATTGAAACTAATTTATCGCCTTGTAAAGAATTACAGTCAGATTTTTTGTATATTTCAAGTGCAGGCAAAGTTCTAGAATGATCTATTAAAGCAAGAACCGCATCGAAATCTGAAAAACCGTGATCGTTTAAGGTTTTCCAGTAATCTTTTGGTTTCAAGTTTAGAGCGTTACGTACAGTTTTTGGACTTAACCTAGGATTAATAATCAAAAATTCCATTGTGGTTTCCAATGAATTTCCTAATATTAGAGAATCTATTATATGATTGATCGTTTTGTGATCCGGCCAATCGTACTTTTTGTCTTCGCATAATGCAAATATATTTTCAATAATTTGTAAATTACTTAAAGCAGTGTCTATTATTTTATCTTTTTCATTTTCAGATAACTTTAAACTGTCTTTTACTCCTTCGATTATTTGAAGTATTCTATAAGGATATTTACACATTTCTTCTTCATATTTGGTCGTCATTGAGTACCATTTCTCAGCTGTAATGTGATGAATAAATTTTGCTAAAGATTCTGCTTTCGGTTTATATTTTTGAGCGCATTTTAATATTTCTTTTACTGTATTTATTTCGATCGACTTATTTTGACATATTTCTTTTAATACATAATGATAATCAACTTCAGTCATAAAGTCGATGGTCAATGTACGTTTTGTGTTGTTTGTAACAGGCGTTTTTTCAATAAATTTCAATTTACCGTACTTTAAGGATTCTTCTAATTCTTGCTCTGTTATTAACCTATCACAAAAACCGGAACGAACTACATTTATATATGCTAAAATTAAAGGTAAAGCATTATAACCTTTATTTTTCATATTGAAAAGAAATTTATAATTAAGACCGATCTTTTTTAAAGCTAACCAAACATCAACTCCACCAAAATGATCAATTTTATCTATAACATCTGGGCTATGATTTGATGCATTTAAATAGTTCAGCATAACGTAATTACTTTGATCTTTTTTAAATGATTCATAAATATAACGACTTATATCATTTTTTGACCAATTGTTTTTTTTACAAGTTTTATAGATAAATAACAATCCTTTATTGATATTGCGCAAAGCCGCTTCTATTTCAGTTTCTGGATACTTATTTGCTAAACCATATTCTGTTAGAATAAATAAATATTTATTTTGTTTACCTCGAATGCTTATCTGGAAAAAAAAATAATAATAATAAAAAAATCATAATATTTAAACTAAATATAAACATCGGTGCTTTTTCATCAGATGCTTTTTCATTAACCCCAAGATTTTCCCACGTTTGCGCCAATGACCCTCTCGCACATAAAAAATTACATTTGCTTAAATTATACTTCCAGCAAGTTAGATACAATTAAAATCTGAAGACATAATTTTGTGACTTTTCTTTCAGTTAGAAAATATATTTCCTTTCTTGTGACAAATATCTTGTTTTTTTCTTAGCATTAAAAGTAGGTATTTAGTTTCATATTTTGTCATACTATTTTTTTGTTTATTTTCACATTGTAATACTGGGTTTTCCAAAATTTATGAATCAATTTAAAGATGTTGTTTTCTAGTGAACTATTATATACAGGGTTATCATAAAAGAATGGTGCGGTTTCAGTAATTCATAGGAAGATTGTAGGGAAATTTCTAGGTGTTTTATTGGTATCCCTGATAGCCTCAAACCCGAAAGTTTGTTTATCAGCAGTTGTAACCACAACGTCAGTTCTTGTATTGTTGTTGCGGTGAGTTTAGTGAGTTACTATGTTCTCGGATAAAGACAAAGCAAAGTGTGTTTAATTGATACCTGAATTAAAATCCGTAATTTTAGTTCAACGTGCGTTTCGACGTGAATTCGGAAGAGATCCGTCACACAAAAATAACATAACTCGTTGGTTCAAACAATTCGAAGAAACTGGATCAGTTAAGAAACAGAAATCAAACCGGCAGACCAAGTGTACCAGACGAAATGGTTGAACTAATTAGACAATCGGCAATTAGAAGTCCTGGCAAGTCCATCTCCCGTCGAACCATCGAATTAGGTATTCCAAAATCAACAGTTCACAAAGTTTTACATAAAAATTGAAATTACACGCTTATAAAATCCAGATACTTCAGGAATTGAAACCCGATGATGGTATAAAATGTTACAATTTAACTGTTGAAATGTCGGACAGAATAAGTGAAAATCATTTTTAGACGATATAATTTTTACAGACAAAGCTACATTCCATGTGAATGGATGTGTTAACAGACACAATTCACGAGTATGGGGCTCTGGAAACCCACACGCAATTATTGAGAAACAAAGCGATTCGCCTAAAGTTAATGTTTGGTGTGGTGTGATGAAAAATCGTGTAATAGGGCCATTCTTCTTTGCTACAAAAACAATTAATGGAGTTGTGTATCTTGACATGTTAACCGATTATTGCTTTCCTCAACTGGATGAACTCGAAAACATTCATCAACTTCATTTCCAACAAGATGGTGCTCCCTCGCACTTCAATGCATTGGTCACGGACGGTTTGAACAAAAAATTTGGAGATCGATGGATAGGCCGGCAAGGACCCATACTTTCGCCTCCAAGGAGTCCAGACCTGACATCTTGCGACTTTTTCTTGTTGGGGTACATCAAAAGCGTTGTTTATACACAAAAATTTCGTTACCTTAACAACTAAAAAAAAAAAACAGGATTAATGAAGCAATGACAACCATTAACGAAGAAATATTAACCAATGTTTGGAGAGAAGTTGAGTATCGTTTGGACATTTGTCGAGCGACTAAGGCCGCACATACTGAAATTTATTAATTATGTAAAAAAATGTTTGAGACGACAAATTTGAAAAATAAAAATCATAAACTGTAAGTAATTCTGTTTTTATTTAAACCATGTTCAAAACCGCACCATTCTTTTATGATAACCTTGTATTTTTCATAAAGTTTGTTAACTGCAGTAACTGATTTTAATTTTTTATTAAATTCCAATTGTTAGGATAAAAATAAATAAGTAATAGCGATAAATAATAAATTAAATAATTTTATAAAATAACTGAGATTAAGAAATTTCAATCACTTAATTAATAAGACTTTTCTTTAAACTTAGAATAACTTAAAATGATGTAAAATATCAAATTAAATGCATTTTTGTAATATTAATGTAGTTCTGAATTTTTGACAGTTAATACGCTGGTAATTTTTACTTTAACCGGCCTCCATGTCGCGAGTGGTAGCGTCTCGGCCTCTCATTCGGAGGTCCCGGGTTCAAATCCCGGTCAGACATTACATTTTCTCATGCTACAAAATTGTAATTTCATCAAATTCCTATGTGTGGTCCCGGAAGCTAAAAAAAGACATACTCTGATACATAAATGGGAAAAATTCATTACAAATTACAGTAGTCACGAGAGATTACTCCTTAAAAAGTCTATCTGATAAATAAATATTGATTTCAATGCTCAGTAATTTTCGAGAAGAAAGTATTTTTTAGATCAAAAGAACCGATTAATATAAAAAAGACTCAGATCGGTCGAACATCTGAGTTAGAAAAAAATTCTTCGAAAAACATCATTTTTTCAAGCAGCTAGAAAGTAAAAAATTTAATAAAAAGAAACTATTATAAAGTAATTGATTGTAGTTTTTGTAAAAATAGAAATATCTTAACCTTGATTTTTTTCTTTTATTAGAGCTCTACTGAAATTCACTTCACTTGACAAATAACAGGCATATTCTGCAAGTCCAAAACCACGTTCTATCGATGAAACCCGACTATTTTAGCGGCCAATTATTTTGAAAATTTTGGCAGGAACTATTGTTGATGTTTTGTTTGCAATTTTTTTTTTAGGTTTTCTATCTTTGGCTTGAAGATATTCCTGTCATAATACAAAACGACTTGCGGCTTATTTCTAGTTTGGTCGTTTTTTTTGGTCCTAACCCTTGGATAAATTAAATATGACCACTCCAGCCCATAAATTTGTTGGGATAGCTCAATTCCTTGGAGATCCCGATCTCAAAAAAGTAGATGTTTATAGAGACACGTTGTAATCTTAATTTAATCTTCTTAAGTGAAAAGTGCTGGAGGTCGATTAAGAAAAAAATCATGGTTTTTTCCTATTTTTATTGGAGGAAAGGGAAACTGTCACAGAATTATTTCTTTAAATTTTCTTTAAAGCTCGATTGTTTAAAGTTGTATTAAAATCCTTAATTATGCTTATAATAAACTGCTAATGATTTTACTTAATAAAAATTATTTGACAAAACTTGTATCTACAGAGGTATCAACATTTATCTCATGGTGACGTTAATAACATTTTAAATCCATCATATTTATTTTATAAAGTGTGAAAGTTTAAACTAGTATACAAAATTTTATTAATGTACTATGATTTGTTTTTAAGATATCAACTTGTATGATAAAACTCAAACAGGTGGACAGACGAAAAATGAATTGATTTCGGATGTATTGTGTGAAAATTTTCTTTTCTTTTGTATGAATAATCACATCCAAGAATTTGACTACACTATTTTACAATACCTAGTGTATATTGTGTGTAATGTGTTCAAAAATATCATATTTTTATAAAATTCTACGGGTCGGTAAATTTTTAATCAATCTTACCTTATTTTATTTACTTTCCTCTAATATTTCGACGTTGTCTTTACTGTTAGACATGCCTAAACAAATATGCGGTGTATATAAATTCAAAGACTAGGATTTTCATCATTTGAATTTTTCTTTTCACGACATAACTTTTTTCTAAATTGTTAAATGTTAATGAAAATAAGGAGTAAATATGGACAGTAATGGATAAAGCAGGAATACGGATTAAAATAATCAGATTTATTTGATGTTGCTACCAAGTGTGAGGGTCAGCGGAAGAAATGACCTGTATTTTTTTGCGTTGAATTTTGAAGAAGATTATGATTGTAATTCTTGGACAGGGGCTCCTACTAAAAAAGCTTAGTTTTTTTCAACTCTTGAGAAATAGAGTAAATTAAAACAGTAAGAAGGAAAAAATACCGAGTCGAATGAAGGCAAAAGAAAAATGTTTCTGGCCCTGAACAGAATGTCTTTAGTAAAACAATATTATTGAAGATAAGGAAGGTTAAAAAAGATGAAGCAGCTCACGTTCTTTAAAAAAATACTTATCTAAATTTCTATCCTAGTAAAGGAAAACGAATATTAATTCGTTAATTATTTAATAACGATGCGGGATAAATATTTTTAAAAAAGCAGCAGGAATTAGAAGTTAAGCCATGTACCTACAGGGGGACGTAGGATGATAAAGAGGTTTATAAAGGTAAGCCTAATACTAAGAGGCCGATGGTGAAGAATTGCAGTCACAAGGAGGAGAGTTTAAGCGTTACCGCTTATTGATGTAATGGAGTAGGTTTAGTAGTGAATCGGTAACGCACGGCCACCAAAGAGAGATATGAAATAGCCAATCGCATTATAAATTGGCTGAATGCTAAATAATTTAATTAGTAACAAAATTAAAACTAGAATTCAATACTTACATCATTTTTATTGAAAATATAAATAAGTGTGCTCGGATTAAGCTTGTATTTATTTGCCAAATAATAACTCACTGCGAGTAATTTTGAATTCAGCATTTTATTCTTTGCCACACATTCTCCTAATTGCTCCAACGTTTTATCATCCATTTTAGGATTTTGTGCTTTATAATAATTAGCCAGTTCTGTAACATGGCCTAATGAAAATTTATTATAATTTTTACTAAAATATAGATCTAAAACTTTGCCATAATCATCTCCTAATATATCTCTAATAGAAAGAATCTTTTTAAGTTTATTAATAAAATCACCCTTAAATTTTTTCGCAACATTTTTAGTTTTTTCTAAAACATCTCTCGTTAGATTATATTCTCTTATTAGAGCCATATATATGTTTAAATTTTTTGTGTCATTTTTCATCTGTTGTATGTAATCGATAAAACCTAAATTTAATTTCCAATTTTTACTAACGTAATCTCTAAATTTGAAAATTTCTGCGACTGTAATTTCATTAAGAGTATGTTCTGTATTTTTAGAGATTTCTTGAATTTTTAATATTTTATCTACTGTTTCCGGTGCTAGTAAAACATTTTTGACGAAATATAGTAAATCTTTTGGTTTTTCGAAAGTACCGGAAAATGCGTCTTTAGTAGTTTGTATGTATTTTTCTATATCAGATTGCGACCATTTAAATTTTTCATTAACTGCATGTACAAGTTTCATAATTTCAAATTGATTTCCATATTTATTATTTTCATTTTGTTTTTGAAGTTTACGTATTACCGGTATTAATCTCTCATTATTGCTGTAGTATGATAATAACGATTTTTCTACTTGTCGAGTTTTAATCAGACTAAATTTAGGATTGTTAGATTCTTGACAAGAACATAATAAAATATTCAGATGCCATATTAACGATATTATTACAATCTGTAAATAAATTGTCTTATTATAAACAAGTATCAAATTATTAATTACTTTTTATGTAAAACGAATTATAACAGAACAAATGCCATTAAATTGTATCGTTAATAATACAAAGGATACTCCTTTAAGGTTATTATGTTAAGTATCATAAAAAAATCGGTTGTAAGGGACAAGACATAAAATATAATATAATGGTTCTTGAAAATTGCATATCTAATACAGAGTTGTTTTCTACGTATCACAGACGTTTGAAAGAATAAATTTTTGAAGCAAAAACTCGATATACTCTTTTATTTAGAAAATAATGTTTAATACACAATATATCTCTTATCTACCGGTAATAAGAAAGGATGTGGCGAATAGTAGGGTTCTGAAACTTTGGTTAGGATACAAGCGTATAATAACACGAAACAGGAACGCAGTTAAATCACCTGGTACATTCCGTATCAGGTATACAAGCTCTGAAGTATTACACTTAGTGTGCAAAATCAGCACAGTCAACAACTAGGGATAGCATTGTGATTGGACGGTTTGGTTCGCTTACGATGCTAATCATTAAAAGGATGATTCGGTTCGATTGATATTGAACCCGAGTCATATACAGCTGTCTTCCCATTCCTTCCATCCTTTTTAAATCCCGTTATAGTATTGTTTCCTTTTAATCAGCGCACGGGGAACTAGCATTATAAAAAGCTGTGGTCACAGTTTAAACGTTTAATCACAGTTTAATCAAAGAGGCGCGGCGCCTTGACGAGTTCATGTGTGAACCGTATTTTTTGACATAATGGATGTGCTATTACAGTTAGTTAAATAAGCTAAAAGAAGGCCTTACTGTGGTGATCCCGACACCCTAGAACACGTGATATTCAAGTGCCCGCGGAGGGAGGAAGACTGTCACACTTGTGCATCAGTCACCGGGTCGCTCAAGTGGATAACATCATCGGAGTCATGCTGCGGAACTCCTCGATTTCAATACAGTTACGGGATTTGTAGCAGGGTTCCTGCAGGAGAAGGATCGAGGTGGCGATGGGTGAGGGGCAGTCCCCTGCAGAGCTGTCGTTCATCCGTTCTTGTACGGGTGGGCGGTAGTATGAGGCACGGAGACTCCTGAATCCCCACGCTAAGAAGACCGAGTCCTGACGGGGGTACCCCTGTTTAAGGAAATGGCATAAAGGACGAGTCCCGGCTTTCGAGGCGGGGCTCAGAAACGACATAGTCGAGCCTGGTTACCCCGCCGAGGAGGTTAGAGGCAGGGCACGAAGAAAACGCTCCTGTCGGATCGTATGACAGCGTGTCGAGCTGTCATGCCTGGAGGTATCTCCCGGGGTTGTGTTATGCTTAATTGCGGGTCCGACCACGGGAGGGAAGGTGGTGAGGTGGAGGTTTAGTTGGTATGGCGTAGGTATACATATGCACATTAACAAAATCTTGCGGAACCTGTCAGCGAATTCACGATTCTGTTCATAAATGGGATTCCTCCCCTCACCAAGGGAGAAAAAAGCTAAAAGGAGGCCATGGGATTCGATACCATCGAATTTCGAAACATTGCAAACCGGAACAGATTGTTAGAAACAGTATAGAAAAAGAACCTTTGGTTCTTTTTTTCTGTCAATACAGATGGAAATAGAGCCTGCCTGAATAAGAATTACAAACTTTTTCAGCTTACTACTTACTAGCTATTCTGGCAACAGGTACTAAAATTTTCTAATATTTTGTATCAAAAACATTCAAGTATCTGTTTCGGCTTGGATCAGAAAAGAGAAATAATGTTTTTCCACTCATGTAGTAATGACTAATAAAGATAGATATTTCAATAATTTTCAGGGTAAAATCCAGCAAGTTTCG
The DNA here is from genome assembly GCF_047948215.1 of Lycorma delicatula. Classification (NCBI taxonomy): domain Eukaryota; kingdom Metazoa; phylum Arthropoda; class Insecta; order Hemiptera; family Fulgoridae; genus Lycorma; species Lycorma delicatula. The sequence goes on along the minus strand of NC_134460.1, from coordinate 127,533,338 downwards.
TTAAAATGAAGACACTAATTCTAGTTTGATGCAAAGATAATTAGCCATAAATTCTGATTGTCGTCGAGCTCCATGATGGAGTCGTAACAATTCTGTTTTTATCCGAAAGGTTTGCGTTATTATACTGATCCGAAAATTTTCCACTTCAGACTTCATCTCTCGTAAAAATAAATTAGAAAGATTATAATAATTTAGTATCAGACTGATATTAAATTTATAAATAAATAAAAAAATAGCTAACCATCTAATTGGATTAATTTGTTTTTTATTGAAAATATATTATAAAAAAGGATATTACGAAATTTTTCAAGAATAGTTTTTTTATTATTAAACCTATCTGTAAAACTAAAAAAAAAAATAATGGAAAATAATTCACATCCATTATGTCAAAAATAAGTATAATAAAAATAAAAAATAATTTTCTTTAATTTATTTATTTATTTTTTTACCTTTTACATCAGTGCAAAATTAAAATTAAAAAACATCTTAGTAATCGTTAGTTTGGCGTCGATTTCAGAAATTCGAGAATTAAACATGAAGCGAAAACGTAATTATTGTTTTATATATATATTGGTTTTTATTGTAGATTGTTGTAAGTTTCTTTCAACTTCTTTTATTTTATTTTTATTGAAAATCTACTTTGTTCAATAAAAATGATTTCTGTTTAAAAGAAAAAAATTCTTTCACAAGAGACACAGAACAGAATACCAATATATAAACTTGATAGAAAATAAAATATACTCGTATGTGGATACATAAATATGTGTGTATATATATAAATAAAAATTTAAAAAAAAAAAATATATATATATATATACTCGTATATATATATATTATGCAACAAAATTTCAGGATAAATTCACATAGTGAAAATAAAGAAAAATGTTCTTATAAACGTAGGTTCGGAAAAACTTCGATAGCAAGTATCAGTGGCAAAAGAATTTGCTTTGATTTCTGCGCCTTCGGTAAATTTAAACCAAACTTAATTCTTGGGATCAAAAGTAATAAATAGATTTTGCGCTTTTATATGAAATCTGACCTGAAAAATTGTAAAAGATAGATCTTCGAACTGTATTTTTATACTAAATTTACTTATACACTAAATTTACTCCTTAATTTGGAACCCAAGTAAGGTCTGGCTTAATTTTATCGAAGGCACTGAAGTCAGGGCGAAACCTTTTTCCAGTCGACACTCGAACGAAGCGTTTCTTAACTTACGTTTATTTGATTTTTTTCTTTATTTTCACCAGAAAATATTCTAAAGGTTTCTTACATTGTTCTTGAATCGTCTGTATGTACATATAGAATGAACAAAAATTAATCAGAGCAGTTTAGGGTTTAATAAAAGATATGTAATAGCAATATCATAAAAGCTGCCGTAGGTATGTAAGATAGTTGTAGAGTTTTAATTTTTGCATAACTCTCTCAGTTACCTTAAGTTACACAGCTTTATATGAAGGACTAATAAATTAGTTTCCCAATATTAATATTAATTAGTATGATCCTCTTTCTATTATATTATTGAATAAAAATAATCTATTGGTGCAAAAAATTTTAGAATAAATTATTTATAGAATCAATAACAACAATAATAATAATATATTCTAGCTCCGACGGAGTACACTAGGAGGCACAACAACGTGGCAAAAATTGTACACATAGAACACTGGAATAGATACAAGTTAGAGTTTCAAATTAGGCCCTACTGTACTTATGAGCCAGCCTCCTTTTTGGAGAACAACAACGCAAAACGTTTCTGGAATCAAGGAATTGCAACAGGAAAACCCATCAACTGTAACAAGCCAGATATAGTAGTTGTTGACAAAATGGAAAAACGTAACTTACCTAATAGACGTAGTCATCTCATTGAGTAATAACATTAACACTAAACGCAATGAAAAGCTGCAGAAATATACAAATCTTGCTTTTGAAATTAAAGAAATGTAGAATCAAAAAGAATATATAATCCCAGTAATTATATCTGCCGAGAGAATAATACCATCTACTTTGCACAAGAGTCTTGAAAAACTGAAGATCCAGTGGAAGACCCACCCACTAATGCAAAGGAGCGTGATAATTGACACCTGCCATGTTGCCCGAAGGCACTTAGTCAACAATAGCAAGCCTAATCTCGTTGGTATAAATTATTCCGAGTTTAGGGAATGTCACCGGCAAAAGTAAAAGTTGTGAAAATGTGGGATAATAATAATAACGTTTCTTGAAGAAACTTTATAAATCCAAAAAATGTATTACCTCTAACTCCTTTTCCGAATGGAAAATAAATGTCCCTTACCGCCAATAATTAATAATTTATATTTTAATTTCTTTCAATGATAAATCTCTCCCTTGCTTTTGATACGCTTTGCAACCAGTTTCATATTATTATGAAACATTATGTTACTTTTTGTAATTTCAATGCAGGAAGAATTTAAATTATTGAAATTTATGTTTTCTAAACTAATTAATTTAAAAAAGGTTTTACACCAATCAGTCTCTTTAAAATCAGGAATGATATTAATACATTTTCAAATTATTATTTAACAATATATTTTTAGATTTTTAAATCTACTTCAAGAAATATAATTGTGCGTATTTCTATTCATATTATACGAGTATTTCAAAATTTTGTGCATGTAATTAATTATTTTTATTCAATAACATAACTAAAATATGATCGTTATCATTAATAAATAAAATATCCCAAAATATTGTTTTTGATGTGATAATTTCCACAACGATTACATTCTAGATTAAAAGTAGTATTCAATTAAAAATATTTATTATGATTGTTTACGTACATTATTAATCTAAGGTCAAAAGATTAAAAATAATGTTCAGTATCAAAAAAACTGAGAGGGAATTAAGTTTTAAGCACTTCACAAATGTTGGGAAAGTAGAATAACATCATTGCTGAGGTTTTTCAGCAATTTGTCTTTATTACTCTAAGACCGACCATTTCTGAAATTTATTACATTAATTGAACTTCAGTGATCAACCAGTACTAGCATTAATTTCATGTTTAAAGTTCAACTCCGTTAAAATAAAATATATAAAATTAAAACTTTAGATCTAATTGTAACACAGAAGAACAAAATTACTATGTCATATCATAATACTTACAGTTTGTTTAAAACATTTTTTATTGTACATCGTGTTTCCTGATCCTAAAAAAACAAAAAAAAATATATATTTACACAATACATATACGTGTATGTGTATGTGTGCGCGTTTATAAAGTATGGCCCAATAAATTACTTTTAAACTGTTAAATATACAAAAGTAAAATTTTTCAAATTCTCTTATCTCAAAAATTGAGAGATTGATTTTTCGGTAATGAGTTATAGGCAACTTTTGAAACTAACTGAGAATTTTCCAATTTACTAACGATTTTGGTTAGGGTTTTCGTACCCCAGTGGTTTTTTATCTTTTTTTTTGTTTCTTTTTCAATGCTTTTAAAATTTGTGTACACAAATGAATGCTTGGATGTGGTGGTCACATATCGAAAAAATAGATCATTTCGAGATATGAAGATATGAGGTAGACGACAAAGAATTTGCTAAATTTAATTTTTATATGGTTGAAAAGTTGCTTAAGGGTTATTATACTTTATGAATGCTCTATATATTATTACAAGTTTAGCAATTAATTATTAAAATATTTTATAATCTGCCGGTTAGATATAAAAAAAAATTACAGTTTATTATTAAATTTTAAATTACAGAAACTAGTTTATACCGAATGTTGTTATACGTATATATATTTTTATAAAGTTCATATTTTAATACAAAATATTTTCTCTAACTATTCATGACTTTACGTTTATTTATGTATTTTAGTATTTTCAGAGATTTTTAAATTCTTAAACCTATAATACAACAAAATTGTTGTAACAAATGATGTTTCAATCCTATGAATATGTGTAAGGAATGCTCAATGGCTCGTTTAAAAGAAAATAAGAAACATTTCTCAAAATGAACAAATTTATTGTGATTTTTATGTCGGAAGCAAGGGTAAATGTTTTAACTCATAATCAGCCATATTAAGCAACTCATTATAATCATAATCATAACCAGCCATAATCATAATCAGCTCATATTCTGATCTAACACAACATGTCTGGTAGATCCTTACTTTGCACGACTCATGTGTCTTAGTATTATCATATCTTCCTCCAACCATTGAATCTACCACCTTATTCCTTTTTCTTCCTCTTTTCTTTTTTTTATCCTCTACTTCCAAAATTGAAGTCTTCACCGGATATTCTCTTCCCAGTCAGAGCCATACTCTATTCATTTTCTTCTTCTTATATTTTTAAGCATTTGCCTTTTTTCCCTAATTTTTTGCACCATTTATTGTATTCATTTATTACTTCTTCTTTTTATCTTACACCTTTCATGTTTCTTCATATCTGCATTTTCTTCTTTCATCTTCTATCCTTATTGCGTATGTTTAAACACCATACAATGCTACACTCTGTATATAGCAATTTGCTAGTCTCTGTTTCTTTGTCATAGTAACTGTCTCCTTCAGTTAAAACCTGCCTTAACCATTGCTACTGTTAATTCTTACATCTGTTGACCAATGCATATTCTTAAAAATTCCTTTTGCCATTCTCCCTTCCTGTATATTTTATTGAATAGATTTATCAAAACTCTTTTCCCTTCCTTCATCAATTAAAGTTTCAATATCTCAGTACTCATTACCACCCATTGCATTTCCATTTTTCAGTCTTAAATGAATGTTCCTATTTCATTTATACTCTATCCTTATCATCATCCATTATGTTATCTCTTCCTCCTCTTCCAGTATTTTCCTCAAGCTATTCTTATAATTCTTTCACATTTTTTTTTCTATTTCTTACATCTGCATTTGCTTTTTTTTTTATCTACCTCCACATCTAATTTTTATTTCTAGGTTATCTTTGCCTTTCCGATCCTTGAATATTAAGTAGAGAAATGACATTTGCCTCTTTATACATCAGATCAAATCTACCTTCTTTATTCCATTTTTCCATTTTATTACATTTTTCTGTGATTTTGTAAGTTTTTTATCTGATTTCATTAATTAGTTTTCTGTAATTCCTTTTACCTTCCTCTATGTATCCAGTTATCCATATCTTTCGGTGATCTGTTCCTTTCTTATCGTCTTCCTTTGGTACCTGCAGCTTCCTTTGCTGACTCTTTAAAAATATTTATAATACCTTTACTTTTTAAATGTCATTACCCTTTTCTCCCTTCATCTTTCAGTAAAAAATATTTTCATTTTCTGAGCATTACCTCCTTCTTTTAATTGATTCAAATCCATTTCTTTCTTTTCCTGCCTTCCTGTGTTTTTAATCTTTTACAAAGGTCTGATACAATTAGATTATGCTTTAAAAAGATGTTTGCTCTTCATTAATTCCTTGCATTTTTTATATACTCCTATATCTTTGCTGTAATATTTGGTTCCTACATTCATGCTGAAATAAATAGTTGTAACATCTATTTCACTAGTCATTCATAGGGCAACCCACCAGCTTGGTCTAGTGGTGAATGCGTATTCCCAAATCAGCTGATTTGGTAGTTGAGAGTTCCAGCATTCAATTCCTAGTAAAGTCAGTTATTTTTGCACGGATTTGAATACTAGATCATGGATACCGGTGTTCTTTGATGGTTGAGTTTCAATTAACCACACACCTCAGGAATGATTGAACTGAGACTGTACAAGACTACATTTCATTACACTCATACATACCATCCTCATTCATCCTCTGAAGTATTATCTGAAAGTTAATTACTGGAGGCTAAACATAAAAAAGAAAGAAATCATCCATAGGGCAGAGGTCATGGAGGTACAGCCGTTATTGTGAAACATTCTATGAAATATTTTGACCTTCATAAACATAATATGAAATTTCTGAAGGCTACAAAAAGGGCGTTTGAAGAGGTAATTGGTCCTTCAACTAGATACGTTGTTTATTGTCCAACAATAGACGTAATATTTATGCAATAAATGGAAATTCTTCCGTGATTTATTTTTTGCTTTAATTTAGCATTAGTTGATATGAGATTGGAACTCCAAACCGAAGAATGATTATTAGGAAATCATTCCTGAGATTCCTGGCTGACAACACCGACGGACTGGCAATATTTGCCATTACAAATTTTGTTAATGAATTAATCTACTTACTGGCCATCAGTTATAATAAAGGTTTCCAATTTACTGAAATCTGTATTTGTAGTGGAATTTTCCAAAATTACTTATCCATCATATTCAATTCACAAATTTTCATTCCACCACACAGCAATCATCTTAAATGGAACGAATAATGGAATTTACCACAAACAGCCAACAGTAAATATATTTAATAAGAAAACAGTTTCATAATTTTTTTTTGTCAGTTGGTGAGATGATTTTGCATGGTGCTTGTTTGATGTCGGAAGAGAATATAAACTTTTATTGTTCCGTAAATTACTTATTTATGATTTTTTTTAAAATAGCTCAATTTTCAGCTGAGAAAAAACATATCTTGAATGAAATCAACACTTTATTTAAGATCTCAGAATCTCATGATTTAATAATAGTCTTTTATAAAACATATTCAGCTGTTGAAAAATTATTTAATAATTCCTTTTAGGGACTTAAAAGATGATTCAAATTCTAAAAAATGTGAAATATAAAAATTATCTTAAAAGTTATATCACCAAATGAAAATACAGTGAAATCTTAAAGGAAAGCCACGAAGACATTACAATGATGAAAAATTGTTCCATTTATTCATTCTATTAATGGTGTCTGATAAAAGTGGCAGTGAAAAGCTGAAGCTATCTCGATATATTTGTCTAATGTGTCCAGCAATTTCCTTTAGTGATTTCAAAGATGAAGAAGTAAGAAACCAATAAATAATTATTTTAATTACTATTTAACCTCAATTATTAAGATTTCAATCAAGTAGACCGACCAATTTTGAGCTGTAATCACCCATTAAAATTTCAATTCTAATGAAATAGAAAATATAATATGAAATTAAATAAATCACAATAAAGTTTTATATAATGTTTTAATAATGTGAATATAACTGAAAAATCTACCACAAACTGCCTTTGAATCTGAAAAAGATTCAAATGATCATAAATTACATCACCTGTAAGTCTGCTACCATCTTCACCAAACAATTTTGAAAAGTTTTTCATAAGAATATATGAAATTTTTACGTCAAATATCTCATTTCTGATCAGTAGTTTGGATTTCTTTTTGGGCGTGATTATTGAATAAGTTAATAGGTATAAAAATTTAACCAATAGTACTTTGAGAGAAAAAAATAATATTGTTTGTTATGATTTCGATAAAGGTTGGCTCAACAGCTGGGTTTTAAAATAAAAGAAGTTATTTCTACATTCTTTTCCCTTCTTATTTCAACAGTACCTCAAAAAAAGATGTTTCGAAATAAATTTTGTTATTAAATAATTCATACTTACATGGGTGAACAGCGACTTGTGTCAGTGACACAAGTAGTGTCTTTGAACAGTTGTACATATAAGATTCATCCACTGTAAGTAATACCTTACAGTGGATGAATGAGGATGATATGAATGAATCTAAATGAAGTGTAGTCTTGTACAGTCTCAGATCTGCGATTCCTGAGATGTGTGCTTCCTTAATTGAAACCCAACCACCAAAGAACACCGGTATCTAAAATCTATTATTCAAATCAGTTTAAAAGTAACTGCCTTTACTAGGAACTGAACCTTAGAACTCTTGACTTTGAAATCAGCTGATTTGCGATGACGACTTCACCACTAGACTAACCCGGTGGTCATCTTGTCATCTAGAAAAAACCTAGTTGAAATGTATATCTGGGACTCAGCAATTGTAATAGCAAACAATGACCCAGCTGCTTATTTAAAAAAATAGAAATTAGCAAAAATTCTAATGATGGTATACTTAAAATGAGCGCTGTCTTCAAAGTTTTCCTTTATTTCAATTAAATTTTAGCAGAGGTATTGTACTATTAATATTATTTTTACTTTTTTTGGCATCGTAGCTCTCTAGAGCTATGCTGCAAGAAGAAAAAAGTGACAATCAGTCAAAAAATGGGATATGGGTTTTTATGACCCAGGGACACCAAAAAAAAGTGGGGGATAATGTATATAGTGTGTTGATGTATTTAAAGCTTAATAACTGTTGACTAGATAAACTAATTTTGATAAAATCTTGTTCAGAGATTAGTGCATTTGAGGCAATTGTTGATAAAATGTTAGGATCAATATATCCAGGGGATTAGATAATTTGTTAACTAAGCAGCATTTCTTAAACAAATTTAAAAATATATTTAAAATAACAAGATTTTGATGTTGGTGACGGTTTATAAAATGTAATAAAATATATATTTATATATACATAATTAAGATCATTTATAACCTCTTTGGTCTTATATTAAAATGACTAAAAGTATTAATTATATATAATATGAAAGTTGTTGGGTAATACAATTATTAAATTTTATCTTATTTACTATGTAAATACATAGTTGAATATGTTATTAGTTTTTATAATTTAATTTTGTAATATTTTTTATTTCGCATAATTATTCGTTTATTTTTCTTTAATTTCATATTTTAATATTATCTTGCAGTGATTAATACTTCTATACTATTGACTATATTATAATCTTCATAAGTTAAGCATTTTGCCACGTTGGATAAATTAGGTATATCGTTTTCGTAAGCTTTGCAACGGAGACGATATTATTTTATAAAATCAACTATTTAGGATACCTCTATATATACATTATCTCTAAAAGGTGAAATTAAATATTTTTTTTTGTACGTTACTGTTTAATTTGCTATATTATATATAATTTCTCTTTAAACTATTAAACCTGAGATTCAATTATAAAAAGAGGATTTTTCTATTTTTTATAATTATTAAATTTGACTGTTACTAGTACATTTTTTTAATGCTACTTTTACTTTCTTGTACAAAGTAAAGGAAGTACTGTGATTGCGAATAATTTCGATTATCAGATTTCTACGAAAATATCCATTTTGACTAGTTTCGACGTGATGTCTATACGTAAGTATGTATCTCGAATAACTCAAAAACGATTAGCCGTAGAAAGTTGAATTTTGGATTTAAAACTGTTGTTACATCTAATTGTGGACCTCCCCTTTTGATTGCAATCGACTGGACCAAAAATGTGTATAGCCAGACCTCTAAATAAGTTTGGATTTTGGACTTTTTCTGAACTGCAGTAATAAGATCTCGTTGAGAGTTTTTTAACGATGTATCATAAGTGGTACTTATTTTCATTGGTTTCAGTTATAGCCAAATGAAATTCTAATTAATGAAACATTTGACTCTAATAAGGGGAGGACACATCGATTCCAATCCGACTTCATATACATATTTTTTTTTAACTTTTTTTATTACTAATTACTAACCTCTGACCGTAAAAAAGTTTTTCAATAAATAATAATTCAATAATAACAAAAAAACAAATATTAAAAAAAATTCTTTATTAAAGAATTAGAGGTCGTATCTCACTTTCAAATGAATAAGTTTAAATGAAGTGCAACAAAAAATGTGTATATGTAATTGCTATCTACTTTATACACTACATAAAGTTTTAAAGTTTACTCAAAAAATTTAAATAAAAAGGCTATCGTAGAAATTAATAAGAAAATAGAATTTTAGGTAAAGATTTATAGAAAATTTCTTAAATATTGATACAAAAAATTCCATACACAACTTATAATAAACATCCTGTGTTAATATAATAGATTTATTATTTGAGAGGTTAAATAATCTTAAACTCGTAGCTATATAATTTAAGAAGCTATATTTTTGTACATTTTGAAAATAATTTCACAACTGTTTATTTATTTACTTTTAATTCTGTAATAAAATATTTAAATTATATAATTACATAACTTTAATTAAAAATTTTCTTGCGTATAAAAACTTCTAACTAATAATTAGTACAATGCATAAAATATTAATAAAATGCATATTCTTATAATTTAATGCAAATTTATTTATTTTTTTTTAATTCTCCCATAAATTTTTAATAAAGCAAGAAAATGCTAATTTTATTTTATATTTACTACATTTATATTATAATTATAAATTACGCTAAAAAAATAAACTTTTTTCTATATTACCTGTAGTTCTTATTTATATAATAAATTTATAATTGTATATTTTTAACGAGTAATATTAGCTGATGAAAAATTCACAACAGAAATTTCTGTTTTGCATTCACAGTAAAACAATTGTTATTCTCATTACTGTATAACTACTGATTTCGTCACATAAGAACAAATAATTATACACCTGACTAAAAGTTACTGGTCTAACATATGGTGTTTCTTAAAAGAAGTTACATTCGCAATCATTTTTTTTATAAATTCAGATTACTTTTAAATATGCTGGCTAATCTTCTCATATAAATTTAAAAAATATATATTTATATATTATATAAATTATAATTTAAATTACACATTTATTATTATTATAAATTATAATTGTAAAAATAAATATATGTTTTAAATGTTTTATGCAGAGTGATTCCAAATTGCATGGCAAACTCTCGGAAGATAATTCTATAGCCAAAAATAAGAAAAAAGTTCATATAAACATAGATTAGAAAACGAATCGTTAGGGAATCTCGGCTCGTGAAACATTTAGTCCTACTTTCGTAATTTGTCTGTAAAATTAATCCGTATTAAAATTCTTGGGATACAAATCGAGGAATAAATTTTTTACTATCTTATGGTTTTTGATCTAACAAATTGAATAAAATTAGTACGAGTACTCTATCTCATTTAGGTTTTAAGAAAAACTTAAAACAGCAAAAGGTTTTGTCGGAAATACACTTTTTTAGGTTTGGAATCAAACAACATTGTTAATTTAATAGACAAATAAACATTTCGAGTTAACTTTGTAAGGAATTTAATTCTTAGAAAATTGATATAAATAACATCTACTAAATTAAAAAAAATTTGTGTAGTTCAAATTTACTTAGAAGCAAAACACACAAACTGGATCGGTTAAGTGATACGATTATAAACAGAACAGTTTTGATCAATGTTTGTTCAACATAATGTAAAAGAAAACGTATCTATATCAGAAGAGAATTATTAAAAAATAAATTTAAAAAAGTAGAAATTGCATACTTTGTTTTTTTCTAAAAATGATAAAAAATATTAAAATGGTTACTTGATAAAGCTGCAAACATTTCTTCAAAGGAGTTGCTTAATGTGGCCTCCAATCTGTTCAAAGCATAGTTCAGATTAGCGAATCCATGCTAGCTGGACAGACCTAATAGCATCTTTATTATTCCGAATAGTAGCTTCAGCTTCTATTATATATTGTCTCAATTCTTCTTCTATGCCAATACGAGCGGAATAGACTGTATTAAAACGAAAACGTCCGCTGTCATCTGAACGGAGAAGGAGGTGGCCATTTTACTGGTCCATTTCGACCAATCCATTGTTTACTAAATATGTTATTTAAATGATTCATCACATCACGACAGTAGTGAGCTAGTGCTTCATCATTGAAAAACCAGATCTGCACTCTATCTGCAAATGGAATATCTTCCAAGAGATTTCTATCAAATTTGTTTGCAAAAAATGCAAATACCGCTTTCCATTAAATCTTGACGGTAAGAAAAAAGGGCCTTTGAGATTATCACCAAGATGACCACACACACACACATTAAACGAAAAAGTGTGTTTAAAATATCTTGTAGCAGTCTCGTGGGGAATTTCTTCTGCTCTATTGTGAATGTTTTGATAATTTACAACGCTGTTTCTTGTAAAACAGGATTCACCAGTAAATAGAATATTACATGGGAATTCGGGATGATGTTCATTCACATTTCTAATTAACCATCGACAGAATTTTATCCGCTTGTCAAAATCAAGTTGGTAATTACTCTTGTTCTCGTGTTATATGGAATGAGTATAGTTGTTACTAGCATCATTTCGTTGTGGTATAAGCAAACCTGTTTTTCGAACTTGTCTGTCCAAAGCCTAAAATGTTTTACAATTCGGTACTCTTCGATCTGGATAATTTTTCCGGAATTCACGCACAGCAATCAATTCATTTTTATAAATTACATCGATTTTTTTTAAAAAATGGATGTCCAAATTACATCCATATCCATTTTTATTTAAGTACCTTTAAAGGTTCAATGGTGTATGGCGTACATATATTTCACGTACATTCACTTTCAAGTACCTTCATTTTTCACTTAAAGTTTCTTTTCGATGACAATAAATAAGTTACAAGGGTAGATAGATGCTTCAAGTGACTGGTAAACTTCAAGAGTCAATGCTTCTCGCATGGGCAACTGTATCCAGTTTCCATGCAAGACACAGTTTCTTGCTCCAGTTTCCTGTGGGAATAATCTGTATATATACACTCCAGAAAGAAAAACTGTAAATATTATTTATAAGTCCATTTTTTAGACTATTCTGTTCACAAATGTTCCACAAAAAATTTTAAAAGCGTAGAATAAAAAAAAAAAACATAAAATTACAAAAAAAAAAACGCAGAACGATTTGCTCCTCGTGATGTTTTTCGGGTTACTTACGAACCATGAAAAATACTTTTAACCCGTATGAAGGACGAGTAACCACCTACAATTATTATTTTTAAAATGAGGACAGACTATTCTGAAATCCGCACATTTCAGAATGTTTCAAATCCTGTCCTGACCAATTTGCTGCTCTAAAAAAATTACAATATACTGATAGTGTTTACAAATCGAATAGGTTTTAATTGTTATTTATCATTATTATTATCACAAACATGAGAATAATAAACACAGTTTATGGAGCCCCTGATTAGACGAAAAAGACACCGAAGCGAGCCCTGATCGGCTAGTTTACCATAATTGTTTACTTTAATTTTATCAATATCGGTCCGACCATTATTTTATTTAACAGGAAACAACAATTTATCCGATTTTCAAATTTACGTACATTAAATCAAGATACAAACAAGATTGAATCCTTTTTAGTTAAATAAATTAAAAATTGTTTGTTTTTGTTCTTACATTAAATATAATTGTGTTTGTGCTAGAAGCTTAATGTTGAATACAACCTAGAAACTCTTAGTTAAGTGGAGATTAATTTCTAACTCTGTGGCGTAATAGTGGTGTCTGTGACATTCATCAGGAAGGTTCTAGGTTCGAAAACCGGATAGGTTTGCCATTTTTTCACCGCCCATAAAATTGATCTTTAATCATAAAAAAAGGAGTAGGGTAACTATGATTTGGGTTTGCCCTGAAGTTATCAGAAAGAGAAAGTTAAAAATCATTTTTTCGGCTACTGGAAAATCAAAAATGAAAATTACATTTTTTCAATATTTTATTTTATCAGTTTTTTAATGATTGAAAAGTGTACGTGATTTAATCTTCTTATTATTCAACAGTTTACATTTCGAACTCCTTTTCACTTCATCTTTTTTTATAACAGCTTTTGTATACTATATTTGGTAATTTTTGTTTAAACTTAACTTCAAACTTTAAATCGGACAGAAAGTATAGTCTTATCTATGATTATTTTTAAATGTTAATTTTTAAAGCTAGTATAATAGCAATAATCTAATTTTTTAAATTCTAAATATTTTTTTATTTTTCTGCACTTGAAAATATGTATAAAATATTTTACGTCATTATTATTAATTGTAAGAATCTGTATTATATTTTTTTACAGAATTTCGAAGAAAATTACGGTATTTCATTAGGTCGCATGGTAAGAGTGAGATGTAAAAATAAATTTTCTTTATGTTTTGAGGTATGAGTACAAAAAACCATTCTCTTAAATTGAGGTTTCCTTATGTGTGTATTCATATATATATAGATAGATAGGCTTATATATAACATTTTGCGGCTCAAAAATCTACAAAACTACTAGATCAATTTCATTAAAATTAGATTTGTTCTAGTGTATTTGCAGTTGTGCATGTGAAAACTTAAAGAAGATTGATTGAATCGTTTTTTAATTACGCTGAATTTAAAATCGAAAAAATTTGAGCGGGGCAAGTTAGAAGTGGGGTTTGTTATGATATGGCAAGTTGGTACGTTAACTTTTCTTTATCTGCGTTATCCATTTTGTTAGCAATATTGTTCGGCGAATTCAGACAGCTTTACCCACTACCAGGGTCATGATTGACTCGGTATGTGCTTGAGCAAAATAAAGGAAGCAATATAAAATAACGGAAGTCAATCTTCTTGCGCAGTTCTGCCCAACAACCTTTTTTAATTTGTCCTTTTTTCTTTTTTTGCTTCAAATTTTTCATGTTAAAAATAATTGTATATATAATAGTAACATTCTGTATAGTCTATCATCATCTTAATAATAATCGTAATCCTCATCTATCACTGGTATATTGATTAAATGATGCTTGTTTTGACGAATATTAATTAACAGACTTATTTTATAATGACTGCACATTAAAGACTTTATAGTACGAACGTATCCTGTTTATTCGTTATTCAGCCTTCATATTATAATGTAGAAAGTGAATGAATATATGACAATTTGTCGCAATTTGTATTTTGTTGCAGAATGAGCTGTTATACGAATATATATATATATATGTATATATATATATATATATATATATAGAGCGTTTGATCATAAATGAGTTCGAAAAGGGGGTAAATGGGTTGTTAGAGAAAGGGATATAGATGGATAGGACGAGTAGTACGGGAGTTGTTACAATGGTTACCGCAGTATATTGTCTGGAGAGATAATATTAGAGGGGTTTACATGAACGGGCTTTGTTCGGCCCCCAGTACCCCCGCGAGACCACTGCCTTATTGTTCTGTAAAATCAGTTTTTGCTCGGCGGCTGCAGCAGCACTAGTGGCATTACATCGCTCCTATCTGAAAAGTGACTCCCTTCTAAATATCATTTGCACAAAACGTAGTTATCTGATAGCAATTCTGTCGGCTCCTCTTTCCCCCTCCACTGCTAAACACCAAACCCGAAACTCCTACGCTTTAAATTCCCTCACCTATATATATATATATATATATATATATATCCCCTACTCCATATAATTTAGTTTTTTGAAAAAAAAAACCATAATTATGGTTATACACTGCGTTAAGCCTAATCTCCTCCTCTCTTAAAATTCTACTGTTTTAGCTAACATATTCCCTTTCCTGTCCGTACTGCTTTAGCTACTAACCAATACCAGTATTTTGTATTGTCCGACCGTACATGTCATCTCTATTCTGTGCTAAACGTTTTCCGATACTATATTTTTTTTTTGTAAATTTGTATTTTATTACTTTTTTTCAATGGGTTTTTCTTATATGACAATAATGCCTCTCTAATTTTTTCCCAATCACCAAAAAAGTGTGAAAAACAAATTATCTTTTCATTATTTCATGTAATAGAATTTTTACTTACTCAATTTTCAGAATTGTAAATATCGTATAAAATACATTAAAATAAAAATATTATTAATTACGTAACTTCTTTAATTAAATTGAAGATAAAAACCATTTTAACTTAATTAGATGTGATTTTCAACTGGTTACCAATTTGGGAAAGTAATAGAACTAATAGCAATATATAAGACAATTGTAAAACGTTTCCGAATTTTTATTTTTATGAAAACTATGCATGTCTTATGTTTTACATTACTTTTGTCTCAAAGTAGTTTCCTTTGAGAACTGTACACTTTGATAGTCAATATTCATAAAGATTTTGAAAATAATTTTAGTACATTCTTTAGTTGCTTCATATCAGCGATGACGTTATTGGCGTCCACCAACATATTTTTTCCAGAAACGATTTCAAACAAAAATAATGTTTTATCTTTTGTTTCAAAGTGTTTTTAACTTGCGGTGCTAACTTAGAGTTTTTTCTCTTTTTTTATAATTCAAATTCGCATTAAAAAGTAAAAATTAATAAAACAAGTTTTATATCACGTAATTTTTTATACCTCTTCTAATCAATCATTTTAAAACAAACCAGGGAATTTTGGTGGAACGTTGATTAATTTGTTTATTTATAAATTGAAATTTTATAATTAGAATTTAATATTTATTAGTGTCAGAAACAGATCAGTATAAAAAACTTACCATTGCAAATTTTAATTTTTTTTTAACAGTATTATGCATAATATCTACATAAAAGTTAAGAGGCATATATAAAAATTATTCTAGAATAATGGCTGCTTACTCTAGTCGATTTGGGTGGTTTTCGCTGATGATATTCTCATGCACAATACCCAAGTTGGAGTCAAGGATATAAAACAAATAGACCCCTTGAAGTTCTTAGGCTTAACTCTATCTAACCCACCGGGTTGGTCTAGTGGTGAACGCGTCTTCCCACATCAGCTGATTTGGAAGTCGAGAGTTCCAGCGTTCAAGTCCTAGTAAAGCCAGTTATTTTTACACGGGTTTGAATACTAGATCGTTGATACCGGTGTTCTTTGGTGGTTGGGTTTTCAATTAATCACACATCTCAGGAATGATTGAACTGAGAATGTACAAGTCTACACTTTATTTACATTTATACATATCATCCTCATTCATCCTCTGAAGTATTATCTAAAAGGTAGTTACCGGAGGTTAAACAGGAAAAATAAAAAGGCTTAATTCTATCTATTAATGAAAGCTTGGAAGCATTTATTAACCACCCCATCTATAAAGGATATATAGAAAACAAGAGAGAACCATCTATTTTCATCCCCACTTTAACCTAGAGATGTGAAACTTATCCATTGAAATGGGTTATAGACCGTACAAATGGGATTTTAGAAAGATTATTAATAAAATAGGAAGAAATGAAATTAGGAACCAAATAATCCGGTTGAAATTAAAACTTATTTTGTCACACAAAGCCCTAAAGCAGGCATATTTGAAGTCTTGATCATCTTATCAAAGTAGGAATGATCTTGGCACCAAAGAAAGTTTTTTAAAAAGGATGAAGTGGATAGAAATATAAAGGGAAGCCGTGATTTAACTGATTTGTCAACATCTAGAGCGTAAAAATTGTAGAAGAAGTGATTGGCTTGTAGCCAAGAGTTTGGCATTTGTCGACAAAGGATGGCGATTTTTAGGATAATTCTAAACCTAGTAGAAAAAAAGGAAAAGAAAATAATTAGCATCAATATTCCGTTGCTTCAATATTCATTATTAGCCTTAATAACTAAGGTTTCTGAAGAACCAGAATTAGGATTTTACCTGAAAATAGTTTATGGAATCAAAATAATGAAGGAATCGAATCCGATACCTCTGGTAGGAGTATGTCAGACTATATTTTTGCCTACTGAGCTAGGAAGTTAGCTTTAATTGATGTTCTTCTACCTTTTGTCTGTTCCTTAGGGACATTTTAATATCGACTGTTGCAAAAGCTGAGGGGACCATGATTGCTCTAAGGAAACTGATGCCAACAAAGTCTGGAACCAGAGCTGATGTAAGGAAGGCCGTGGTAATGCTTCAATGCCGGTCTGGCTCCGGACGGGGGGTGTTAATGAGGGGGTTTAGGTTTAGTCTGTAAGGCGCAGGAACACATACGCACTTTAATTGACACCTTGCGGAACCTGTGGTGAGTCCAACATTGCCCCTTATGGAGCATACATAACTGGTATTCCCCCTCATCACAAAAAAAATTATCAACAAAATTGTTTTATTCCATATTTTTATGAAAACTAAACTTTATCTCATTCTTCATTTATTTTTAAGTTTTGTTGTTTCTTTCCTAAATTTAAAGTTAACACTTCCTTTTATTATTAAATTAATTATTTCTCCATTCTTAATATATGTTCAAGTAATGTATTTCTTCTATTTTTGTAAGGGTTGTTACCTATCTTCTTTATCTTTTCAAAAGGTTTGTTGAAAAATCTAATTAAAAAAATGTTCCTGTAAGGTTTCATTCCAGAAGTTTACATTCTTGGATAATTAATTATTTTGATTCTTAACATCTCCTTCCAGTTCCTAATCAATATTTGGTACCCTAGAAAAATTATATTTAAAATAAATTAATTTTATAATGAATATATTATTAATTTAGTTCTGTAAATTTTCGAGATTTGCGAATAGTTTTTAGTTTGTTTAATTGGGGTTGAAAAGTATTTTTTAAAAGTTTCAGTACATTTTTAAACAATTCTTTCATCAGCTTAGTTTGAATCAAATGAACAATTTATAAAGCTCATATAGTGTATATTGTACTTTTGATGTACTTTTCATTCTTATATTTTATTACTGCATCAACTTTTTCTTGGTTTATTTAAATAAAATTACTTTACACTTCTTTTATATTGCTATAATGGAAACTTTATGATTTGATGATTTCATCTTAAAACTTAAAAACGTTTGCCTAAAACTCTTGAAATAAGATTGTTGAATCCTCTTTGATTTTGTTTTGAACAAACTTATTTTATACAATTGTGTAAAAATGTTACATTTTACTGGTCTGAATAAAATCAAATTTAATGATTATCAGTATTTATCAAGAACATTGTTTTTAATAATACTTAGCCTTGAAACTTTACAAAAAGAAAAAAAAATTGTTAAATATACATCGGTAACATAGATAATAACTTATATCTTGTTTAATTTATGCAAAATTAATTTGTTATAACTTTTCCTTGTTTAAAGATATTGAGCAATAAAGTTTTGTTTTCTTATTGTAAAGCTATCATCTATAAAGAAAAGTTAGAATTATTTAATTTCATGTAAATTATATGGATGGGAACTATGAACGGATGGTGGATATTCGGGTCGGTAGCGGGTGGCAGTTAGGAAAAGGAGACCGGGTTTTGGGTTTATATTAGTAGAGAGGGACAAGAGGTGGCCGGGTGGTGGGTTTGGCGTTATGAAGGGACAGAAGAAAACGTGAGAAGCGAGACAATTTTAATACTTATTCCGCCTACAAAGTTTAAAATTTATGGCGCCAAACTTCTATTTAATATGGAGATTTTGTCCTTTGTCTTAAGATCCGTATATTCAAACAAGGAGATCCGCCGTTGCTCCCGCTGCCGCGCTGCATTGCAGTTAAATTATAAACTCGAGTTAGGGGCTCATCTTGTTCTCTTTAAAAACAAGCCTGCCCTGTTCTTATTCTTCTTGTGTGTGCCCTTCGCCCTGCTGCGCTCTATCTTTCTAAAGATGAGGTACCGGGTAGTATACACTTCTCCTGTTCTCCCGACGCAAAACTGTTACAACTTAATAAAAAGATAAGAAATTTACGAGGAACAACGTTAATAACTGTAATGTTATATTATGCGGGTGATTATCATATTAACCAATGAATTTTCAGCTTATAAATTTCTACTTCATTGAAATCGAACTTATATTCTTATTTAAATAAAAAAGAAAATTGTACGTTTAAAAAATATCGGAAGCATTTCACTAATGACTCGACCAAGAAATCATTTTTGTGAACTATAAATTCTTACGGCAAACTGTCAATTTTCGTCGATAATTTTACTACAATTAAAAATCACTCACGAAAAATCCTTTTTAAATCCGTGACAAAACGTCGAGAATTCTAACTTTTAGGTACGTTACGTTCAGTTACTTCTTATACAATTCTGCTGCTATTTTCTAAACAGAGTTTAGTCGTTTTGATTGATAAACTTCATCTCTATAGATATTTTCTTCAACATTAAATAAGAGCTACTGAACTCTAAAGAGAAATCGTACAATAGTACAGTACTGAACTACATCAAAAGTTAGACTGCAAGTACATTAGAAAAGCAATAAGACTGCAAGACTAACACATTTCTCTTTTTTCTTTAGGAAATGTATGATTTATAGAACCATCAAACAATACTTTATTATACTTCTATCACCTGTTAGATAATAGTAAATTCCCCACTTCTTTTATTAAATAAACAATAAATTTTTTCAAAAAATTTAATTAAATTGCAGTAATTAAAAAAATATTAATTTAATAGTATAATAATTTAATTTATTAAATAAAGACACATTATTTGTAAAAAAAAGTTAAAAAAATTTATTGTTGTAAAGTCGTTAATAATTTTACTTTACTAACAATTAACCTTACTATTAATAATATATATATATATTAATATATTAACTTTACTATTTTACTTTTAATCATTTTACTTTATAGTCGTATGTCAATCCAATAGGCAATCATTTGTAATATGAAATCGCATTATTTTAAGTATACTTCTTTTTTTTAATTTATTTTTGTATTTATTGATAAATTAATTACTTTCATCAGAAACTAGGATTGACTTATTTTCGAACATCAAGGTGTCACTAATGCCTCTGATTTAAAGAATAAAGTACGTACAGAAAACAAAAATGCGATTGTCATTTCACAATTTTTTTCTCAATAACTGTAAGTATACATACCATTGAATACCAGCATGGATGACTCGGAAATAAATTTATAAAACCGTTTGGACGAGCAAGCCTTCCAAAAAGAGAAAAAGGAAACGACAAAAAAATTATTTTTAACATATTTTTCTCTCAAACTTCATCGTAATTGTAATTTTATTAAATACTTTAACTAGTTATTAAAATAATAAGTACAATTAATTGGATTAGTAGCTGACAAAAATCAAGAAGTTTTTTTTTTAACTTAATGACTTGGACTTATTATTTAAGTTATTAATTGTAATATTTTTTTTTTTTTATAAATAAATTAATCATGATTTCAATCACGAGAATATCAAAAATAAAATTTCATACTTAATAATCTTTATCTTACGAATATAATAATTATTGCGTATATGGTAATTAAATAAATAACGTTGGCAATGAATAGCATAACTTACTCGGCTAAGCCGCTTAAGTCGTGATTATCAAAATAAGGATTTAAGCATCAAAATTAACAAATTTAGAAAATTTTTTTTTTAATTTTGGGGCTTTCTTATTCTGTGGGGAAAATATATGTATAAAAAAGTGATCCATAACAAAAAAAATAATAATAATAATTTAAAGAAAATTGTTTAAAAATATTGAAAAAATACCGTTTATGTTTTATAAAAGTAATGAAAAAAATTCTTCTTATTTTGAATCCAAATTATAATACAGGTGCCTAAGCTACATTAATTTTAATAGACGTATATGTGATAAAAAAATACAAATATATATACAAATATATGAAAAAAAAAACATATTTTTTAGAGGTGAAGAATAAGTTTTAAGAAACTTTTTTTCAAAAAATATACATATATAAGTTAACCTTAACAAATTTTTTTAAGTAAAGTTTTCTTTAAATCAAGCACACTCTTCAAGAGAGATTAAAATAAAAAAAATAAAATTTTAAAAACAACAGCAATTTGGTAGAATTTTTATTTCTACCAAAACACACCCACTCCTTTTTCTGTTTTTTTGCAAAAATTTAATACAGTCTTTTCCCCCTTCCCGAAGGTAACACCAATCTACCAAGTTTGAAAAAAATCGGTTAACGGAGTCCGGAGTTAACCGGACGAAATGCAGGCCAAATACAGGTCAACATACATACATAAATATATGCATAAGCACAGAAGTACGGGACACAAATTATGTTGTTGCAAAATTTTAGATTCGGGGTCTATAATTTTTTTAAAAATTGATAGTTCTATATATGAAGTATAAACTTTCAAAAAATCTTTGAAAAATATTTTAATTGAAGGCACATAAAGAAAAAGAACAAAAAAAATATATTTCAGTTTTCATAGTGGGGGGTTGAATTTTTATTTTTTTTTTTTTTATTTATATATATGCATTATAGGTAACAAATTTGGTTTAATAAAGTTTTCTCTAAAATTCCTCTGAAGAAATTTGAAATTGTTTTTCCGCAAAAATCTCCCGTCTATCTTAACAAATTACAAAAAAATTAGTAAAATAATCAGTGTCCCATACACAGAAATATTTGATCCAAATTTGAAGAAAATCGGTTTTGTCAGTCCATAGATATAAGGCCAAAAGCAGTGCGACACACATACATATATACGCTCATACATACATGAATATATTTGATTTTTTGGTCTTGATAAACTAGTTTTACTCTAAAACGTAAAGATGTGAAAAAAACCGATACCCCTTTTTAATCATCACCGTATTTCCTCTTTAATATGGTCATTCTAACTATACTCATATTCCCTGGGAAAGTAAAAATTAGCAAGTGCTATAATATACAAATATAATTTATTTCCAACTTGTTTATGTTTTGTTAGCAATAATACACATCTAATCTAAAAATCTAATCTGGGTATTTTAAGGATTTCTCAGACGGAGGTTCTGAGTTTTTGCAATAAAAATGAACAACTCAATACCAGAAAGAATTTTTTTATTCATATAAGTTTTCTTTTGTATCTTTCTACGTGCCAGAAACTTCTGTATCGTTAAAGTTTACAGAAATTTCTATTAAAACCTCTAATAATAAAGTAAATTTAATTTCGCTAGAAAAGTGAAATTTATTTGATAATGAGGTTTTCAGTAAAACCTCATTATCAAATAATTGATAATAAATTGAGCGTCCCATTCCTCCCGGATTGGGAGGGGTGGGAGGCTCGGCGTCCATCACTAATGATCGGGTGGGGACTCCCTTGCAGACATCATTGACGGGGAATGCAAGACCGTGGTCCCGGTAGGGGATTTTTCCGGGGGTTCCCATTAGAGGCAGGGCGTGAAGACCGGAGTCCCGATGGGGGGGAATCCCTTGGGGTTCCCTCGCTAGAGGCATTGCATATAACACATGACCGAGTCCCGGCTACCTGGGTAGGGCCTAGCGCCCTACCGAGGTAGTTTGAGGCGAAGGCACCCCTCGGACCTGAGTTTATGCGTAATTGTGGATCCGGTTCCGGGGGGGCGGGGAGTTACAGGCGAAAAAAAAGCTCATAGTAACGAACTGAAATAATTAAGCTATAACCGTCTGTCCACAGGAAAGTTGTAAAGATACAATCACTGTTGCTGTAAGTTTCTATAACTTTAATTAAACGTTGTAAGTCTGGTGAATTGATAGAACTTGTGATAAAATTAGAGAAAAGAAGTAATTTTGAGAAACATTTTAATTAGAATGTGTGTTAGTTAAAAATACTCAGGAATTTAGTCAACGAAAGAAATTTAGAAGTAAAAATTAAAAGCGAAAGTAAAGAAGATGTAAGTAGACAATTGTGTATTTATAATGCATTTTGTTAATCTAAAGAACATTAAATAAACATTTAAATATATTGCTTGAAACATATTTAATTAAAGTAACGTAGAATATAATGAATAGTTCACTAAGTCATATGATTGATGACGAAACAGTTTTGTATTAATTGCAATCATTTTATAAATATCATGTTTGTAGAACAAGTTCTACAAACTTCAAACTTAATATTGTAATTGATTAAATCATGAACAGCGTGGTTGCATTATAAGCTGTATTTTTTAAGAAAATAACATTTATTTAATGACGATTTTCATAAAAATCGACTTAATAACAAGAAAACAGAAATATTTTCTGATTTTGAAAAAAATTATTTACTGAGTTTTCATAAAAATGTCAATAAGTGTTTACTTTAAGGCTATTTTCTGCTGTTTACAATTGTATATATTTATGTATTTATAAACAGTAAAAAATTAAAGTTATAAATAACTGTGGATGCCAGTTGGTAAGAGGGTTATAACACATTTAGAACAGTAAGTTGGTATCCCTGTGATAACTTTTCATTAGCTGTTTAATTAAAATTGTTTTGTTTGTAACCTCAAAATCTTATTTTACGATGGTGAATCCTCTTGAAATTTACGAATTAGTTGAACAAGCAGAGATCTGATATTATGATTTCCGAAGGGGAAAAACTAGTTAGCATTTATTATTTTGTATGAACAAACAAAACGTAGAAACTTTATGAACCTCAGAGTTTTTACAAGTGGGAAGAAAATTTAACTACTTGCTAAACCGGGACTTTTCGAATAAGAGTGAGGCGAGTGTGCGAATTTAAATAGTTATCTTTAATTTTACACTCGTTCCTACTTTACTGTATTCCATTGAGGCTTGGGCTGTTCAGAGGAGCAGGAGTAAACTGGAGGCTGCGGAAATGAAATATCTCAAAAAAGAGTCAGAGAAGATTAGACGAGAACGCATTAGAAATGATGAGAGTGAAGACAGGCTGCCCAGAAAGGTGTGGGAATACTGACAACGGAAGAAGAGGTCGGCTTATGCTCAGGAAATGGTGGGAGAATGAAGTTAGGCTTTGTGATATGTGGAAAAAGCTGGTGTCGAGTGAGACAGACCAAAAAGCATGGAGATCTCTCGTAACCTTGACACTTGGAGGTAGGAGAGGATACGAATAAGAAGAATAAAACGTTGAATTTCAGTAACTGATGAGCACCGTTCTGGGTGTCCAAGGGCAGAACGGTGCACCCCAAGTAAAACCAAAAACAAATAACACAAAAAAATTGATAAATTGACAAATAACAAAAGCAAATGTAGTTGTTTCAACGATTTTCTGTTTTTTTTCTCCCCTTTTTTTTGTAGTTGGTGTTTTTTATTGTTCAAGTGAAGTTTCATTTTCAACGCTTGAAACTCCTAAACTCTCTCATCCAAAAAGAAAAACGGATTACAATTGAAATTATAGTTGAAAAATTTCAATTGTTAAATTTGATAACATTATCCAAAACAAGCTCGAGTACCGTAAAAACGTAAATTGGGTTCCAAGAGAGTTGACAGATCACTAAAAGAAGATAAGATTTCCCATGTGTATAGATTTGAAACAGTGGTATCAACACGAAGATGAGTTTTTTGCACATCATTCAAATCTGTTAAGAGAGATAGATTCAATAGATTCACCGTTATGAACTGGAATGGAAAGATAGATATGGAGTGGAAGCACACGAGTTCCCCTGCCAAGAAGAAAGAATTACGAACTCTACAATCAGCAGGAAAAAACATAATGACTATTTTTGGAATACAAAAGGCTCGGTTTTGGTCGATTTTCTATTTCAACGAACGATAAACAGCCACAATACGAGATATACTTATCAACAAAGAGAAGCCAGCAATATTGATAAAACGCCCTCAATCTCAGTGCAAAGGTATATTCTGCTTTACGATAACGCCGGCCTCACACAGCTCAGGTAACTCGAGAAACCACTGACAAATTGCGTCGGGAAGTACAACTTCAATACTCCATACATCCGTAGGTTTGCTCCATCAGATTTCTATTTTTTTGGGTCTCTCAAGAAGGTAAAAATAGGTTTTACATAGTAAACATTTTAATGGCGATGATGACGTCAAAGAAAACGTACCAATTGCCTAACACATCAAGACAAATATTTCTTAGCAGGAGACATAAATAAGCTGATTCAGAGATGGGAGAAGTGTATTAATGTGGCTGGATGTTATGTTGAAACGTGAAGAACTCACATTGATTAAATAAACTATTTTAGCTCTAGACCAAATCTGTGTCTGGAATTATCTCTGTCGTTAATTATTGAATGACTATATATGTTTTATTATATATATTGTTTTATTTACTATATATATGTTTTATTTATTTATACTGTTATATTATAATTTAACATTACAGAACTAATTTTAAAAACTATGTCAACATTTTTTAACATTTGAATGCCAAAATTATTTTAACCTAAATATCTTAAAATATTTAAATCCAATTTATTTTTATTTTTCGTAAAGATTAAAAGAATTTTTGATAATATTACAAAAATATAAAATTACACATCCGATATGTTTAACAAAATCGCTTTAAATTACAGAATTTATAGTAAAATGCTACAAAAATTTTTAATTTCAAGTTTAACTATTCTTGTAGTGTAGCCACTAAAATCTGTATTATTAATTCATAAAATTTTACGCGACGATTTAAAATTTTCTTCTCGAATTTAGTTTATAATCGTTGCGTGTTTAGGAATAGCATCATTTATATTTACAAAATTGAGTAAAATTACATTAAAAAATGAAACTCGGCATTTCATCATGAATGTGAAAGAACAAAAAAAAGGTATTTCAAGAGTAAAGAAACAGATATGGTTTTATAAATTGGATATTTGAAAATCGGAATCATGAGGTATGAAAGAAGAATTTCGCTACTAACGTGCGTGGTTAATATTTAAAACTGCCGGTATTCTATATCATGAAGTTACAACCGGGCTGTTTCCAGTTTATATTCTCTGTATCCTATTCTGTATATGGTATATCCGTTTTTCTACAATGCGCCCTCCCTTCTTCGTTCTTCTATATGATTTGACCACGTACACACATTCCGTTTCACCTTCCTACATTTTATTATTTTATGACTACCAGAAATATCTGTTTGAATTTATCTTACCATCTTATACAGCCATACAAACACAGAAATAACGTAATAAAAAAAAATAAATATACTTCTGTAATTTTTTTTTCTTTTCAAAATAATAATCGTACTACTTTTTTATTTATTAATTTCTTCAATATACAAAAATTAATAAACTGAAATTATTTTTTAAATTTCTGAAAATTATTAAAAATCGAACTCCAGATTAATTCAATGGAAAATAATATTTTATGAATGTGAACTATTTATTGAAATTGCAACATTAAATTTGGGTATATTATCATTATCTGATATTAGAAAGGATGGTTATTTGTTTGACTTTGTACATTTTTCAAATTAATTGTAATTTTTACCATATGGTTTTTAAAAAGAAAATCTAAACAATTTTTTTTTTTAGTAAACCAAGTTTATCAAGTATAATTATGTAAGCACTCTTTAAGTGCGAATCATTTTGCACAAGATAGAATCACTGATGAGCTTAAGAAAAAATATCTGTCGTTAATATAGTTATTTAATTTTTTTTCAGTGTTTTAAAGGATTTCTATCCATGCATCATTTTTATTCTTATGCATTAGGTTGACAAAATTCGCTAAATTAAAATTTACCATTGTAGCGTATTCAGTTAACAAATGCAATGCAAATATTTATTTGTTTTGATATTTGGCTTTTCCATTAAAGGATTTTTATCCATGAACAAAAACTTCGCTAGTTCGTAATTTATCATTGCCTTTTAAAAAGAAACTCAGAAATGAATTCGATTCTTAATTATTAATAGGGGACACGGTAATTTTTACTTTCCCGTCTAGACAGCGCTATAGCAGAGCTATAGCTATAGAAGGGAAAGTATTGTAATCGCTCCAATATTTGCACAAGCGGTTTTCAAAGGATCTTGACGTTTTGACACCTAAGGACCCAAAAAACCGAAAATACGTATAGATGTTAGTGTGTGTGTGTGTGTATGTGTGTGTTCAGTGTTAGTCTCTCTCTAACTTTCCAGAGCTACTGGACCGATTTTCACCAAACTTGGTCAGATTACTTCTATATAAGAGGCATTGATATCATTAAATTTTCAACTTAAAAAAAGGGCAAGGGGCAGAGGCTGAAGAACAAGTCACTTCAGTATCTCGAGATTTCGACTAACTAAGGTCATATTTTTCTTAGGCACATTTGTTAACGATTAAAAAATTAAAATATTTGCAAAAAAAGTTTTGCAAAATCGCACCACACCCCAAAAAATGCTGTAGTAGGCATCTGCTATTTTGTGACATCAAAGGTGAGCAGTAGAATTAAATAAATTAATAATATTTATATTGTAAAACTTTTTTACACTTTAATCGGTCGCTGGTGCGTTAAGACTCTCGGCTAACCAGTCTGCCGACCGTTCAAACGAAATTTATTCTATATAAGTTATGAAATTGGATTAGTTAGTAGTTACCGTCACCGCAACTACCGCCACACCCACCCGAATTAAATACGGTATGCGCGCGCGTTTTAGTTAGAATCATTGAATTAAATAAACGAAAAAATATTATATTTAAATAAAATTATAAATATTTCTAATTAAGTTGTGTGTGTATGTGTGTTCGACACATCGGTTCGAATCAACTTCATTTCCTTTTTTTTTAATCTAAATATATTGATTTATTAATAATTAATAATAATCACTGATTGTAAAAAAAAATATGTTAAATAATAATTCAATAATAACAATAAGAAAGTTATGAAAAAATATCATAAGTTATTAATGAAATAAAATTTTATGTACTTTTCAGTTTAAAAAAATTTGTATATGTAATTTAATAGGCGTACAAGGAATTCATCTCGTGTCCACATCAGATTTTTTATCTGTAAATATTTAGTAATGTAGGTTTCGATATAATCTTAACCATTTCAATTAAATTTTCTAAATTTATACAAGCAAAGTAAGAATAGTGTTTTAGAGGAAAAAATCGTTAAAATAGTAATTACTTGACTAGGGAGCAATAATAGAATATCTATATTAAATTTTATATAGATAGTAATAATGATTATTACAGTTTATGATATTTTATGATTTTTATTAATATATATAACAGAGCACGTATGTACAGATCAGTTTATGCACTCAGTTTATTAATAGACCCTTCAGTAGTAAGGATGATCAAGAGTGAGGGTTCTTTGTGTTGCTTGCGGTCAATACAAATTGTTCTAATTTTTATTACTAACTCAGGATGATAAATCAAAAGAAAGTTTCTGTTAATTAGAATCCGTTAAATCTAGTTTAAAACTGAAAAAGCCTTAATTAATTTCTTATGCATTTAAATCGAATTTAATTAACCTACATTTGTCATTTCTACTTTATGTATACGAAAGGAAGGATAAACAAACCGAAAACTCAAGAGACAATATAATGGGGTCAAATTGGATTTGTCGATCTCAGAAGAAAATCTAATCTTTAAATAGAAAATATTTCTTAATAATTAATTTTTTTTATTAAAAATATTTAAAATTTATAGTGATTATCCAGTAAGGTAAAAGTTTTATTTTAACTTCATAGATTTATTTCAGAATATTTATTTTATTTTTATTTGAAATTACCGATGTTTTATCGTCAGGCAATCAATTAATTTCTTTGATGAAATCTTCCGGAAAATGTACTTAACTGGTACTCAACATTAAAATTTAACGTCATGAACTGTTAACAGAGAACACTAAATATTTATAAAGTTTTCCTTTTGGTTTCATGTAAAATTAAAACTGAAAAAAGTCAGAGATCACGTTTCGTGCAATCAGTTTTATTCTATACAACATGCCTTGATCTCTTTTACTTAATTAAATCTCATTTAGCTTTGTGACCTATTTAGCTCTACCAATGAGACGACCATTTTCTTGATATCTTTTGCTATTTACTAGCTATTCAGATTCGGAAAAAAAAATTATATAATATAGTACGTAATGTTAATTTCTCGGTAACAAATGAGGATATCAACCTGATTTTTGGTGTGTGAAATCTTAAGGTGAATATTAAAAAATAAATCTTTAGATTTTTAGAAATTCGACCTTAAAAAGAGGATGAAAATAGTTTAAAAAATTTTCACAATGATCGCAAATTT
This sequence comes from Lycorma delicatula, assembly GCF_047948215.1. NCBI lineage: Eukaryota > Metazoa > Arthropoda > Insecta > Hemiptera > Fulgoridae > Lycorma > Lycorma delicatula. The sequence continues at coordinate 127,504,008 of NC_134460.1, read as the reverse complement.
TTCACATTTCCAACTACTCTAAACGAGATATTCACTAGATTTGTGCTTATACTCTTCAGATAAACATTTAATAACCATTTTCGGGTTATTTTATTTCGATTTTTTAAGGAGTAAGCCGCGGCGGTTCAACAAATACAGCCACTATCATTGTTACTGTGCGACGCGACCGGCTGCAACTGCCTCCGGCTACTTGACTAAAAAACATAAAATAAAAAAAAAAATGTTTAGAGTTTGAGAAACAAAGTTAGGTCATCTACTACTGTTTGTCGGGTAACACTAAAAACCGAGAGAAAATTCAGTTTTACCCGTATGAAGTTATAACTAACCAGCCAACCAGCTATATTTAATATTTTTTTTAAGATGGCAGCCGACTATTTTAAAACCCGCATTCTTCAGATCACTCAAAGTTTCGGGTACTTTACTGACCAAAATGTTGCTTTAAAGAAATTACAGTACACTAATATTGTTTATAAACTGAACACGCTTTAATTTTTATTTATCATTATTACTCACAAAAGCATGAGTGTAATTTTTCCATTATTTTTATATTTTTTTCATTATATTATTATTAACAGTGATCATTTTTTAAATCCACTTTAACATAATAAATTTGAACCACATTTATTCTTCAAAAAATATAGAGCAATGGTTATCTTTCATTTCGCAGTAAAATTGCTTTTTTTTTATCTTCAATCATTTAACTAACTGATTTGATGCAGCTCTCCAAGATTCCCTATCTAGTCCTAGTCGTTTCATTTTGGTATACCCCCTACATCCTACATCGCTAACAATTTGTTTTAAATACTCCAAACGTTGCCGGCTTGCACAATTTTTCAATTCTACCTGTCCCTCCAATATTAAAGCGACTATTCCAGGATGCCTCAATATGTGGTCTATAAGTCTGTCTCAATTTTTAATTTATTTTTATAAAACTTATGTCCTTAGATTATAAATTATTTGTCGATAAAATGATTACGCATTTTGTTCTGATTCTAAATTATATAGGATGGTAAGTAATATATAGAAATAGAGATTTAATACTAAGTGCTGTACTATGTACAATAGCACCACATTCTAAAGTAACATTTCAATACAATATTGACCCAGATTTACTTTAATAGAATTAATTAAATTACATTTAGCATTTAAAACTATTTTATTTTTGTACTATCAGATTAGTATTCTCGTTTTAATGCCAACGGCTGGCTGGTTCTTCTCTTAAGTTAATAACCTTTAATTGTCGCATTAACGCCAAATAATACGATTCTCTTTTTTTGTAACTGCAATTTCCTCCTCACACTAGTATTTAAAGTCTGTGTGTATTTGTACGTGTGCATCATTATGTAAAAAAAAAAAAAAAACATTAACAGTTTAATCGATTAATTTACATTACAGGAACGTTGCTTTAATTATAAAATTTAATAGTTACTCTATTTTAGTTAAGTATTATGTACAAATAGTACATGGTAATAGTTTTATTAGAAAAAATGATACGTGTTAAAAATATAATTATTAATTTACCATTAACTTAACAACAGAAAATTGAGGTACACAGCAGAAAAAATCTGATGTGGATCCCACATGACTTCCTTGTACGCCTATTAAATTACATATACACATTTTTTTTTAAATGAAAAGCTCATAAAATTTTATTTCATTAATGATATTTTTCATAATTTCTTTTTTTCTTGTTAGTATTGAATTATTATTTATCGTAAATTTTTTTTTACAATCAGATGTTAATAATTATTAATAAATCAATATATTTAGATAAAAAAAAGGAATGAAGTCTGATTTGAACCTTTGTGCTTTCCCTTATAAGATCCAAATATTTCATTAATTAAAATTTTATTTTGCTGTAACTTTGGAACCAATGAAAATAAGTACCAGTTATGATATATCGTTGAAAATCTCACATTGAGGGGTTATTACTTCAGTAAGAAAAAGTTCAAAATTTAAACCTTTTTTTGGAATTTGGGCTTTTTTTGTTTCAGTTGATTGTAATCAAAAGGGAAAGGTTCACAACTAGATGTTACAAAATCGCAAATATAAAATTTTAATAACCTACGTCTAATCGTTTTTTATTTATGCGAGATGCATACGTAAATACGTACATATACGTACAGACGTCACGCCGAACTAGTCAAATTGGATTCAGGGATGGTCATAATGGATATTTTCGTTGAAATCTGAAAACCGAAATTTTTCGCGATCACAATACTTTCTTTACGTCGTATAATGAATTAAAAATATATGTGTACGAATATATGGTATGAAAGTGAGCAAATTAGATAGCTAAAATATAGCTATTACAATTTGAATGTGTGTTTTCCACGATTACCCTTTGTTTGTAGTTAAATTTTCGCGCTGAAAGAGTGGATTTACTGCAAAATACGTAGTAAAACACGGGTTTGAGATGCCAAAATTACAACAAAGAACCAACAAAGAAATTGGCTATTGAATCTCCACGTCTCTTTTCACGGTTTTATTCGAATACAATAAAGAACGGCTACTTTCAATGATGAATGTGTGTGTACATGTTGAAACAGTTGATTTACTGAAACATTCGTAGTAAAACATATGTTTTAACTGCAAACAGCATGATTAATTTTAAATTTATGATGACGATGTAGGTCATCATTACTTTCAGCGATATGTGCGTATATAATTGAGTATTAAAAATATATACAATGATCATTATTTACGATTCAAACTTCAAAATTAATGTTGTTTTTTATAATCTAACAGCCACTCAGTTAACGCTGTAAATTTATAATGGTCAATCAATCATCATTACTTTCAGCGAAAGCGCGTGTTAAGGATTCTTTATTTTTTATAGTTGTGATAGCTAATTATTGACAGCTGATGTTATATTATTTATATTTTACATAAGAAACGGGATTTCTCAAACATATCTTTCGTTAAATAAAAAATGGCGTATCTCGAAAACGGTGCCTCCTAGGGCATTTTTAACACGATTTTGAAAGGCTTTATTATACGGGGAGCTTTGCGATCACCCGTAGCGATAGGTCCTAGTCCCATGCGTCTAGCAGCCACCGTTCTCAAGATACTAGCGCGAGCGAAATTCGCCCCTACAGAATTGCAGGACTAAAATATTTCATATAAAGTAATTTTTTAACAATAAATAGCAATCTTTACCGACAATATTTTCAATGTTAATGATTTTTAAATGCATATAAATTAGTTGTAAAATCTTCACATATGTTATCCGAACTCAATAAAAAACTATTATATGTTACACTTACAGTGAATTTAAACAATTGTTTTTCTTGAGAGAGAGAATTATTGTGAATCACCGGCAGTTTTTTCTCCTACCTCTCATGCTCTGCTACTACATATACTATACACTCATATATGCGTGTATATGTTCTCGCTCTATGGCTTTTTCTATTTCATATATATATATATATATATATATATATATGCTGAGCGCCTTGCACTACGTTACAGATTTTGATTACAAGTCAACGACTTTTTTCCCATGTTCCCATGTAATTGGTATGTACAAAAAATTCTGACACAACGCGCCTAAAGAAGTTTCACTTCAAAAATTTAAGCCTCAAAAGCAAGGACCCATGCTTCTTTTTTTTGCATGGTTTTTTTTTTTTTTTTGTCTTCAGTCATTTGACTGGTTTGATGCAGCTCTCCAAGATTCCCTATCTAGTGCTAGTCGTTTCATTTCAGTATACCCTCTACATCCTACATCCCCAACAATTTGTTTTACATACTCCAAACGTGGCCTGCCTACACAATTTTTCCCTTCTACCTGTCCTTCGAATATTAAAGCGACTATTCCAGGGTGCCTTAGTATGTGGCCTATAAGTCTGTCTCTTCTTTTAACTATATTTTTCCAAATGCTTCTTTCTTCATCTATTTGCCGCAATACCTCTTCATTTGTCACTTTATCCACCCATCTGATTTTTAACATTCTCCTATAGCACCACATTTCAAAAGCTTCTAATCTTTTCTTCTCAGATACTCCTATTGTCCAAGTTTCACTTCCATATAAAGCGACACTCCAAACATACACTTTCAAAAATCTTTTCCTGAGATTTAAATTAATTTTTGATGTAAACAAATTATATTTCTTACTGAAGGCTCGTTTAGCTTGTGCTATTCGGCATTTTATATCGCTCCTGCTTCGTCCATCTTTAGTAATTCTACTTCCCAAATAACAAAATTCTTCTACCTCCATAATCTTTTCTCCTCCTATTTTCACATTCAGTGGTCCATCTTTATTATTTCTACTACATTTCATTACTTTTGTTTTGTTCTTGTTTATTTTCATGCGATAGTTCTTGCGTAGGACTTCATCTATGCCGTTCATTGTTTCTTCTAAATCCTTTTTACTCTCGGCTAAAATTACTATATCATCAGCAAATCGTAGCATCTTTATCTTTTCACCTTGTACTGTTACTCCGAATCTAAATTGTTCTTTAACATCATTAACTGCTAGTTCCATGTAAAGATTAAAAAGTAACGGAGATAGGGAACATCCTTGTCGGACTCCCTTTCTTATTAGGGCTTCTTTCTTATGTTCTTCAATTGTTATTGTTGCTGTTTGGTTCCTGTACATGTTAGCAATTGTTCTTCTGTCTCTGTATTTGAACCCTAATTTTTTTAAAATGCTGAACATTTTATTCCAATCTACGTTATCGAAAGCTTTTTCTAGGTCTATAAACGCCAAGTATGTTGGTTTGTTTTTCTTTAATCTTCCTTCTACTATTAATCTGAGGCCTAAAATTGCTTACCTTGTCCCTATACTTTCCCTGAAACCAAACTGGTCTTCCCCTAACACTTCTTCCACTCTCCTCTCAATTCTTCTGTATAAAATTCTAGTTAAGATTTTTGATGCATGACTAGTTAAACTAATTGTTCTATATTCTTCACATTTATCTGCCCCTGCTTTCTTTGGTATCATAACTATAACACTTTTTTTGAAGTCTGACTGAAATTCCCCTTTTTCATAAATATTACACACCAGTTTGTATAATCTATCAATCGCTTCCTCACCTGCACTGCGCAGTAATTCTACAGGTATTCCGTCTATTCCAGGAGCCTTTCTGCCATTTAAATCTTTTAATGCTCTCTTAAATTCAGATCTCAGTATTGTTTCTCCCATTTCATCCTCCTCAACTTCCTCTTCTTCCTCTATAACACCATTTTCTAATTCATTTCCTCCGTATAACTCTTCAATATATTCCACCCATCTATCGACTTTACCTTTCGTATTATATATTGGTGTACCATCTTTGTTTAACACATTATTAGATTTTAATTTATGTACCCCAAAATTTTCCTTAACTTTCCTGTATGCTCCATCTATTTTACCAATGTTCATTTCTCTTTCCACTTCTGAACACTTTTCTTTAATCCACTCTTCTTTCGCCAGTTTGCACTTCCTATTTATAGCATTTGTTAATTGTCGATAGTTCCTTTTATTTTCTTCATCATTAGCATTCTTATATTTTCTACGTTCATCCATCAGCTGCAATATATCTATTTTTTTTTGCATGGTATTCATGCTTAAAAAAAAAACATTTTTAGCATAGATAGCTAAAATATAGCTATCTATACTTTAAGGTACCTTAAAATACCTATTAAGATATCTACGCTAGAAAAAAATGCATTTAAAATTCCAACTAAGAAAGTTAAAATTTATAAAATAATAAACAGAAATAGTTTATAAATGTTATAATAATCATGTTCTACCTTTAATAAAATTGAAATTTTAAAAATTACATTACGAAATGGATTTCTTATTGATACCTTGTTGATTATGAGATTTAAACAATAATAAAATATAAAAATCTGCTAAAAATCATATTTGCATACTGTTACGTGAAATGTAACCTGTGCCAATTTTCAATTCTTTATTACATTTGAAAATACTTTTGCATGTATAAATTGAATATTTAATATACTTGAAATACTAAATGAATTATTTATATATTAGTAAATATTTATCATAAGTGAATTATGAACTGGAACTGTTACTGAATGCAACTGTAGAAGAATAATGCGATTACCATTTGTAAGCGACTGGCTGCAACTGCAACTGCCTGGAACTGAACAAGAATGACGACTGAAGAATGAATAATGAATGACCACAAGAACGACGATGGACTTACTAAAATAATCTTGCTGGAGCCGGCTGCTTCAGCAGGAGCCGGGTGTATCCGAAAGGAGCCGAGTGACGTGTGACGAGGTACTGAAACGTCAGCAGCCGAATGCATACGAAAGGAGCCGAGTGTACTGTAAATATCCGAATGAATCCGACCGAAGCCGAAGATATTTAAATTTAAAAATCCTATTAAGTACATTAAAGCTGCACAACTGAAACGATAATAACAAAATATAAATATGTAAAGAGTAATTAAAAATTAAAGAAACCTAAGAATAAACATAGGGGTCATTAGTCATATAACTGACTTATTGCTAATTACAGTTCAATTATGTTTTACGACTACAGAAGCTGGATTTGTTTTCTAACAGTAATAATGATAATATATATATATATATATATATTTTAAATCATAAAAAATAATATTTTAATTTTAAAACTCATTAAGCAGTGAAAGTCATATAGTTAGAATTTTTTCATCTTTACCCATAAATCAGAATTTTTATGCGTGTATTTGTTTGTACACACGCATAGATATCTTATCAAAACTCATCAACCACTGCGCTAGTCTTGATTATTCTTTGTAATGCATCAGAGTTAGAGCCACTTACCGTCAAAATCATCGGTAATTTGCATGGAAAATATAAAGTAAATAGAACACCATATCAAAAATCACCACCATCCCAGAAAGAACACCGTGTGTTCTTTCATTGTTTTTTTTTATAATAGTTAGGCAAATATAATGATTATTTTAATTAAATTATTTTATATATTATAATATAATCTTATTTACCGGAAATCATTTTAATATATTTAACATATACATACAATATAATAAATATATTAAATTTAATATATAATATTATATTATATTATATTTTTATATTATTATTATTATATTATAATAATTTAATTTAATATATACATTTTAATATATTTAATAAAAATAAATAATTATTTCTTTAATGATTAATTATTGTCAAATACCACACATTTTACTAATGCTTTTATTGAGTTTTGAAAATGGTTTAAAGTGCAAGTTTATAAAGATAATTAATTCTATTAAGTGAACAGTAAGTCTTAAAAAAAATCGTATCATACGGAGGGGCGCACGAGATGATCTAACATTTGTTTTGACAATAATTGTTTAGGTTAATAATTATTATCAAGACTTTAATATTGGCAGAAGTGACAGCAGTTGATGAATATTAGTTTCTCCTCTTTCCGAGTTGCTGTTTGTGTATCGTTCTCAGATGGCTGACAAAGGAAGACTGACTGTTGAACAGCGTGTAAAGACTGTGTTGTTTTTTAATGAAACGAAAAGTGTGGTGCTTACACAAAGACAATTTCGTGCATATTTTCAAACTCGGTGGTCGTCATCGTTTAAAACAATACGTACATTTTACGAAAGATTTAATAGTGATGATTCAGTATTTGAAAGTAAGCGCGAACGGCCTGTCAATATTCGTTTTCCACAGAATGTCGAGGCTGTCACAGCAGCGTTGCTGAGGAGCCGGGTCAAATCAACAATCAGCAGCACAACCTAGGATTTATAGGCGATCTATCCAGCGAATTTTAAATACCGATTTGCATTTTTATCCGTACAAACTAACAGTGTTGCCTAAATTAAAGGCTGACAACAAATATCAAAGAATGGCATTCGCTGAATGGGATATAAACCAAGACGAATTGTTGAAAAATGTTTGGTTTTCAGATGAGGCGTATTTTTACCTAGACGAGATTTTAATAAACAAAATGTGTCTTTTTTGGCTTCCAAAAATCTATATTTGCTTCATGAAAATTTTCATCACGATTAAAAAATTACGGTATGGGCCGCTATCTCAAGTCGTGGGATAATAGGGTCATTCATTTTTCAACAGATAATGAACGTTATGTAAACATGCTACTTAATAATTTTGTTTCTCAGTTTCTTCAAAAGGATTTCAATTAGAAAACCAGTGGTTTAAACGGAATGGAGCCAGCCACACACAGCTAATGTTGTTTTAGACTTTTTGCATGAAACATTTAACGGAAATGTCATTTCAAACCGATTTCCTCATCGTTTTACGTGTGGACAGAACTGGCCCCCGAACAGTCCTAATTAAATCCGTGTGATTATTTTCTTTGGGATTTCTAAAGGAAAAAATTTTCCCTAAACATCCTCGTACAGTGCTGGAACTGCGAGTACTGATCATTGAGGCGTGCGACGAGATAACCGAGGATATGTGTCGTCGAGTTATTAATAATATAAGAGTTAGTGTCGAAGAAGTTGCTAGACATGATGATGGTCATATTGAATATGTGCTAAGTAGAACATAATCTCCAGGTATAAATTAAACACGCTGTATTTTACGTTTCTGTACTGGGATTCAAATAAATATATTTTATAACAAAACCAAATGATGGAACACTTCGTCCGCCACTCTGTATTTTACAAAGTAAATTTTCGTTTAATAATTATTTGAGTCGTTGATTAAATTATGTTCCTTTAATTAAATAAAAAGCTTTTATAAATGAAACTTAGAAAAAGAATTGCATTTAATTTTGTATCTCATTGGTAAAAATTGGGTTAACAGTTCTCAAGTTATCAGAGATTTAATACGGGATATTAATGGTATAATTTAATATTACGTAACTAATACTATATTATTTTTATACGAAAAAATATTATTAATGAAAATTATCATAGATAGATAAATTTTAGATAGATAGATAATTTTCGCAGCGAGTTCTACCTATACTATAAATATTATTTTTTTTTTTTTTGCAAATTGCTAATATGCGTTTTATTTCCATGTCGTTTTTGCATTTTATATAAAATTGAAGTAAAATGATTTTCTTAAATGGATTAATTTATTAAAAATTTTTTATAATTTTTTGCCTATTCTTCTATATGAAACTCGTGTAAATAGACATAGTCTTTCATGTGATTGAAATCTTAACAATGTTTGAGCTATGGAATATTTATTAATGGGAAAGAGAAACATTTTTACTTGAATTGTTTTTTCGTTTTACTTGAATGAAGCTGCACATTTTCAGAGGAGACTTATGATTCCCCTAAGTCCTTGCATCCCTTACTCTTATAGCAATTAACATTAATTTGCTATTAATGTTATTTTGTCACTGTCTCTGACAAAAAATAAACTTTTTACACCTACTAAATCCTTTTATAATGGCCACATTTTACAGTTAACTAGGGGAGAATAAATTTTAGCGAAAAATATGAAACAATAAAATTTGAAGGAAATAGAATTGTAAATAATTTTTAGGAAAAAAATTAGAAAAGGAGTTTCCTCCACACATTTTGAAGACATTTTATTTGTTGCATCTTGCTGTGGATGAGGATTATTATTAAAACAAAAATAGAATAAATTATAATAAGAATATTTTTTATTTGAAATCTTGAACGTGTTTTCTTCCAAGAAACAAAGAGTTTCAGCTGTCTAGAATGGCCGCGAGTAGTTCAGGTTGTACTAGTATAGTAAAATGGAAGTGGAACACATTACACATGTTCAAACAAAACCTAATTCACATTAACGCTAATCAGCTGTTATGACTTCCATTTTAGAAATGAAACCAAAACTAAGATTGAAAGCAGGTGAATATATCTATGTGTTAATTGTCATAACAGTAAGGATAACAAGGACTTTGCGGAAACGTAAGTCTCTTAAGAAAATAATGCAGCTTTATTCAATAAAAACGAAAAATTGGTTTTAACAATGCTACAAAAGTGTAAGTTAAATTTAAGTTGAAGGTAGTTCAGTCTTAACTACATTTGAATGCATGAAATTTCAGAGAACTTTGCAATTCCGGGATCAATTAACAGAAACGTCTCGAAAACTACCGGCTTAACTCAAAATTTTCCGAATTAATCAATTATCAAACTAATTTATAGCTTTGATAAAATCCCATCAAGTAAATTGATAAAAAGAAATACTAAAATTTTTAATGTTATTATTGGTAACACAAAGAAAATTCTTAACTTGTGTAACATAAAAGAGAAAATGAATAAGGAAAAATACAATAAAAGAAATGTTTACGAAATAAGAGTAAAGAAGAAAAAAGAAAGTAGATGAAGAAAAAGATCGTGTATGATGTACTACAAAGAAAAGAATGAAAAGGGGTACGGGAAGAAATAGCAGAGATTCTGTTTGTTCAAAGGTGTGAAGTACTTGTAGAGAGAGAGCAGCTTTCAACAGACCATACTAATGCGACAACTTTAGTACGTGGCATAGGTTCCAATGTGGGTTCCTTAAGTAACTTTATATGAACAATGACACAGAATCCTTTTAGTGTTTCTTGTAAATTCTGGCGTTAGCCTTTAATAAACAAGAATACATAAAAGCAACTTTAGTTTAAGAAAAAAAAAATTGCAAAAATATGTATGTTAACTATAATTGAAATAATGTTATCTCAAGTTACTTAAATAAAACATAAAATTTTCAGTCGTATAATCTTATGCACATTACATGTTATAAAATCCTGGTTCAACAATAGGGACGGTAAGACAAAGATAAACGAAGTTACTTTAAGTTTCATCCGCAATCCATGTACATATTGATGTATTTACCTTACATTGCGTACATACCTTATATTTTACTGCTCATTACAAAAAAATGAATACCGTTCAACAAAAAAATTAATTTTTGTTAAATTATCGGTAGGTTAAAACTACCAATCTAAATAAAATTAAATAAAACAAAAAAAAACATTTGAAATTATAACATTTCACAACAAAATGTAACAATATTCTAGTAGTGCTATGGAATTAAAATCTAATTCTAAATTATTTGATTGAAATATTTAGGATATTAATCGATAAAGAGATTCTAAGTAAAGACCCTTTTAAATTAACCACGGCTCGTCATTCGTCGAAAAAATAATTTAGTACTTTAATTCATTATTAGAAAATAAGAAGAATAAATATTATTTATTTGATTTTCATAAAGACTTTGATTTATTCTTCGGACTAGATAATTTGAAGGAAATGAAAATTAATTTAGATTTTGTAGATAACAAATTAACTTGTAGAAATATTGTAATGCCTACATATTATTTTAATACAAGTCAAGAAATGAAAACAGAAAGCACGCACAACACAACATATTAAATTTCACGTAGAAAACATAAAAAAAATCCCTTTCGGCACGCCGAAAGGCGGAGGTATATTTAACCAATGTTAAGTAGGGGATAAAAAAGATTTCCTCCCTAAAGCTAAAAAAATACAAATGTACTCAATACGACAATGGTTGCATGTGAAAGAAGTTTCATGTGTTTAGCATAAGACAAGCTCCATCTTCTTACAATTTCAGCAACATTTTGGTCATCCCTTGCCGTAAGGACTGATCATATCAAAAGTTGTTTTAGGCAATGTTTAGAGTACTAACGACCACTTTCAACCAATTCGTTACTGTTCCTGTTAAGGGAGGTATGATTTTTGTATTCGAAACCACATTTTTTCCACCCCTGGGCCAATGGTTGATGACATCAAAAAACTTTACTTACATATGTTTTAGGTCTCTTATCCAAAAAAATAGTAGGAACTTTAAACGAATTCGATATTTTACTTAAAAAGAAAGTTATACGGATATTTTGTTTTTTTTTCGAAAAAGCCCCCCTATTTCCATCCCCATGATCCGATTTTGCTCGTTAACTAATTTGACCGAGATATTGGGGCGTTATATTTTATGTATCAATTTGAAAGTGATTGGCGCAAAATTACGGCAGTTATCGTGTTCACAAGAAAGTGAAATATATATATATATATATATATATATATATATATATATATATATATATGTCGGAGAGGCGAGGAGATTTGTCAGGGATTCAACGTTTTGTGTCTCACTCATTTTTATTATTACAAGTGGAGAATATATAAGATTATAATAAAGTTCAATTAATAAAAATGAGTAGATAACTCGTACCGTGAAATAATTACAAATGATAATTATCACTTATCAATAACTCAGTAGTACACGAATTATAATATAAGATTAATTCAATTTAGAATTCAAATAATATTAAAACAACTTGCGATAGACCGAGGCTCAGGGAAATAACGAATTCGCGATCACCAGGACGTCTGTTCGATCTGGGTTCCAAAGCAAGACTGACTTTTCTCAATATTCTCAAATAATATGCCTACTGCATATTTCCCTTTCCTTATTAATTTTATGATACCCCTATCGTCCTGGGATCCCGACTACGTTGACAACCATGTGCCTACCTGGGCCTAAGCCTACCGCAATAAAACAATTTAAACCTTATTCTACAAAATATTACAAGTAATAGTACATTTCTTAAAACTACTAAAAATACAGATATTCTAAAGAATATTCTCATCGTTTTGTCGGAAGATACTCCACTGTACTTTATTCTCCGACATATATATATATATATATATATATATATATATAAACTTTTGAACTAACGGTGGTATTTGGACCGGACGTTGTGAAACGCGAAGATAAGCCGAAATTTTTCGGAAGTCGAATCATGGTACCCATTACAGTAGATAGCTTTCTTATCAAATCTACCTTAAATATATTTTGGGACTTTCACTAAGTACAAAAAACCAATCATAACTTACTAAACTTTTATGAAATTAAATATTAAACAGTAGCAATAGTTAGGGAAAACTATTTACTTTTAGATGGTAATATCATTTTGACGTAAGTTTTAATTTTTGACTGATTTCTATGAGCGTAATATTTGTAAAATGCGTAAGTGCACACCAAACAATTAAAATAGCAATATAAATAAATGTTTGTAAAAAGTTAACAAAAACAGAATTTTATGTTAAACTTAGTAAATTCTCCTAGAAATATGTACTTTATTATAATAATAAATTTTCAAAAAATTTAATTGTTTAAGATAAAAAACATGTTTTTTTTATGTAACACATCATTCTCATGTTTATTTATGATATAAAAATGTCACTAGAAATGTTTGTGTAATATTTTCCTTTTTATGACTTCTCTTTGTAAACGTTTTCAATAAATTCAATATTTAACTAGTTACAACCGAAATACGGGGCTACGACACGTTTATATCGATATAGAGTGGGCTATTTTACTAGATCCACCCGGATATTTCAAAATTGGTAATGAGATGGAATAGTAGTGAGGCTCTCAACTTTTAGAATGTTAATTGAGGAATGCTTAAGGGCCTTTTCCGCCTGATCTGATCGATAGGAAAACTTTGCCCCTATATTCATGTTTTGTATCTAATGCTCCTAGCAATACAGCATCGGTTAAAAAGTCATAAAATTAAATAATGAGATAGCTAATCGTACAGGGAAAATCGAGGACAGCAGATCACGCGGAAGACCTCCGAAAAGATGGCTGGACCATCTTTAGCGAAGAGTTCACTGGAGAAACGTTAAGCACATTGAATCGAATGGCAGAGGACTATGAGCTATGGCGGGAAATTATCAGCGGAATTTGAATCGGGTCAGCAGGACTGAGATATGAGAGAAGGGATCACTGATGATGATAATTAACCAAATTTTTAAAGTATAAATCAGACTAATAACGATTAGGAACCACATCTAAGGGCTTTTTAAATTTAAATTTGTTAAAAATCTTTTCTTGAAAGTTTACTATCTTAAGTATATTGTTATGCCCTTAAATTTTGTTCATGCGAGTTATCTTATTGTAAAAGGAGCATACCACTCTTGAGAAAAGTTTTAAAATTATTTTATCTAACCTTATATAAGGGAAGTGGTAAAGAGTCTTAATTGGAGGTTTCAAAAGTTTACATGTTTGAAACTAACTTTACTCTTTCAATTATATTGTCTAAAAAATTTAATTTTGTTCCTTATATTTTAAAAACACTCTTAGAAATTTTTTTTATATGTTTTATGTTTTATTTTTTTATTGTTATTAGTAGTATTTATTATAGTTATTTAAAAATCAAAACGGCCATTTAGTTTTAAATTATTTTTTTGTTTTTTGTAAATTGATTTTCTTAAAGTTTTCTTACTTTACATTTTATATCAGTAACCGTTCAGCAAAGCTCTCTTTGATGGTAAATAAATACATAAATTAATTTTTTATAAACAAATGGTTATATGTTTTTATTTTTTTAATTATGATGTAAATTACTTTTCACAAAAATTGTAGTTTTATTATTTACAATACAACCGATATTATTTGGTAACATAATTGAAAATTCTTATTTCCTACCGTAACTATTTATCCAGTTTTGATTTTGATGTATGAATATTTCAATCAGAGTTCAAATTCATTTATGGATTGAATTATCTAACAAATATTGAAATATTTTTCACTGAATGTTTTTTTTTTAATATAACACGCGTTTCATTTCATAATAATTCAGTAACCTCTTCACTCATGACATAATTTTACAATAGGAAAGTCAAATTTATATCAATATAGGATATTGGTAACACTTCAAAATTTTCACGTAAATGCTTGTTTCTTTAAACAAGATATAAGATTAATCAGAGATATAAGATATAAGATATAAGATATAAGATATAAGATATAAGATTATATCAGATATAAGATTAAGATATATTTAATTTTAAATTGAAATTTTAAATAATAATTAACAGTTTAAGGTTTATTTTTGTTTTTCAGTGGTCAACCCAAAATTAAAGTTATTTGACTCAGATGATCAAATAGTTTTTTTCTTTTATAAATAAAAGTAGATTATTTAAGAAGCAAAAGGGTAATTTTGACTAAGTTATGGACAAAATGACTGGTCTTTAAAATGTTTCTAGGTTTTATAGAATCTTTTTTTATCACTCTAGATAAAGTGCCGTTAATTTAATATCAGTGGGAAAAATTAATCCACAAATTAAATTGGGTATTCTAATACTACAATACGAATATTCAGTTATAATACGGGTTTAGATTAAAATCAGGCTCCTGTATTATCAAAGAACTGTTACAAGTTAAATTGGCGTTTATAATCTCCATTGGTTTTTTTTTCTATTAAGATTCAGATATTTTAAATGTAGCTCAGTAGTCTTGATGTATTTTAGATGTTAATTTTTAGATTTACTTTAAAATACGAAGCTCTGATCTTTTTTTATTATTACTTCCTTGTACGAAGTGAAGGAAGTATTGTGATCGCGAAAAATGTCGGTTTTCAGATATCCACGGAAATATCCATATATATATCCAGACGTCTGTACGTATGTATGTCGCATAATTCAAAAAAGATTAGTCGCAGGATGTTGAAATTTTACATTTAGGACAGTTATAACGTCTAGTTGTGCACCTCCCCTTTTGATTGCAATCAACTGAAACAAAAGATCCAAAAACGACCAAAATCCAAATTTGTTTGGATTTTGGACTTTTCTTAACTGCGGTTTAATAAGCTCTCCTTGAGAGGTTTTCAACGATATAACATAACTGGTACGTATTTTCATTGGTTCCAGAGTTCTACCCAAATGAAATTTGAATTAATGAAATATTTGAATCTCTGAAGGGGAAAGAAGACACATCCGTTCGACATACTACATCTCCTCTTTTTTTAATTTTTTTTTTTTTTAATTTAAATGTATTAATTTCTTAACAATTATTAACCTCTGACTGTAAAAAAAAGTTTTACGGCAAATAATAATTCAATAATAACAATAAAAAAAATATCAGAAGTTATTAATAGAATAAAATTTTATGTACATTTCATTTTAAAAAAATGTGCATATGTAATTTCAATAGACGTACAAGGTAGTTATGTGGTGTCCACATCTGATTTTATGTATGTATGTATATATATATATATATATATATATATTGCTATTAGTATATTTGTTGTGTTCTTTGTGATTTCTTCTTCTCTATTCTTCTACAGTTTTATTCCATTATTATAAACAACTCCATTAATAATTGTTATTGTTATTATGGTAAATCATTTTCAACAACTGTTAAGTATACTTAAGGGGTAAACTAAGTGTGGATAGAAATGGAAGGAAATAATAATTTAAAGTTTACTATTTTGACTCAGGTGGTCAAGTGTTGTATTATTTGTAAGTGTATTAGTAATAGCAGCAGTTAAGGAATAATAATAGTAACTTAGTTGTGACTGAAGTGTTGTACGTTGAATATAACAGTTTGACAGATACTAATTACTACTGTGGTAAGTTAAACACATAACAATCCTTGGCACTAACTTAACAGACCAATTAATTCTATCTTCTTACTGTTTAAGAAAATAATTGATTATTTTAAACAATTAACTTAAAGCTTTATTTGTTATTTCTTCTGAAATCAACAGATCTGTAATATCATTTTTAATTGTAACAAATTAATTAATTTTTCAATTGGGAATAGTTAGAAATACTTAACTTATTTTTATGAATACAGAATAATTAATTTATTTTTCAAGTTACTTATTTAAATTTCAAAGAAGTTAATTAAAACAAATTTCATGAACATAGATATTATTCATCATTAATCATCAAAATTAATTTAATAAATCTTAGTTTTTATTTATAAACAACAATAACGTAAACCGATAATAATTACTAATTTCATTTCAAACAGTGTTTATTAGTTTAAATTAACTTCCGGATATTTTTTTTGAGAACTCCCATGGAACGGATTCACTATTATAAAATCATACAATTTTTTACTGCTCCATTCATTTGGATCAAAGAAAACTATACGATTAAATTTTAGTTTACAAAGACAGCGGGAAGTACCTGTTTTTTAACGCGATCAGAGAAAGGAGAATTTTTTAGGTTATTTCAAAAATATATAGACTTAAATTTTGCAGAATAGTTTTTGGTTAGAAAACTTATTTTTTAGTTAGCTAAACTTATTTCATGCCCAAACTTATTTCGTGTCCATTAGCCTTTAGCTATTCTTTTTATTATTATTGAAATTATCAAATTTGAAAGATTACACAGACAAAATTTATGACGTAAAATAAATTACTGTAATTTTATTCTCTATAAATAGATTATTTATTTAAAAACTGGACCCAGTTCTACTTAATTATTGGTATTTACACAATTATAGTTTTCCTAATAAAAGTCCTTCCCAGGAATTGTACCTTAAGACGAACTGGTTTTGAAATCATCATCCTCCGAACCGTAGCTACTTGACAATCAAATCGTATAAATAAATCGTGGTTAGATTTATATAAGTTTAATAAACAATTAGCAAAAAATTGTTAATTAAATTTTATCAATTACTTTACTATTTGTTCACCTTTCACATGAAAGTTCATAAGTTGAATGTATATCAGTCCTGGAGCGTCTTGATATAAGTAATGTATATACACATACACAGTAATGTATATACATATACACTTACTTGCTTGAATTGTTTCAGGCAATGTTCCTCGTGTAATGAAATTACTGATGGTGGTAAAGCTAACAGGAGTGCTGAGACACAAGTCTACCTTAAGGGACGAGCTTTTAACCAATTGCATGTTGACAACCTGCTTCCTTTGCCCTAAACCTATGTACCTGTGTAATATACTGTGTTAAAATCGTCCCCTTTCTATCCCTTTACAGACCCAACCGGCAAATCACATTTCACTTTCAACTGATTGTTGTTGCTTTTATGCAAATGAATTAGTTTATTATAACTTCAACTTCTCGAGGTTATTCCACCAAATAGTATCGTAATTAAGTTTTGCGTATTCATTACGTATATGGCGTATATAAATAGGAAAACAGTTTTTTTTTTTCATTTCACTCATAAAAATTTATTTATTATCGATAATAAATTGTTGAAGGTAATACAGTTCGATAGATGGAGTAATCAAATATGTTAATTTATCTTCAAGGATTTTCATGCTGTATTATTATTAATATTCTATCGATATTATTAATATCGATAAATGTTGGAAATTCTAATGCTATTTCATTAACTTATTCATTTTACCAAAATATCAATAGGTCTTTCTGCTTTAATTTTTTATTACAGTTTAATAAAATAATAGCGGGATAAATACGGAATCATTAAATTTTTGATGAACTGAAAAAAACTTTATATTTATGAACAGTGTTCTTAATTGCAGTAATTTAAATCAGAGATATTTTTAAGCAATTTTGAAAAAAAAAAGTCACTTCAGAGCCATAAATCCAAATCAAAACCAATAGAGTACAACTACTAAAAAATTACTAGCATCTCCGTCATGGCTTCGTCCCCGCTATATGGTTACTTGCTTTTCCCGTCGCGGTTCTGGAAATATTTTGTCGGACAGGACTCGCCCTTCCCATCTAGCCAAATGCCAGTGGTCTCTATTCCATAAACCCCACTCTGTTCATTAAACTCATTCTTCTAAGAACAAAAATTGAAGCCTGTTCAATTTATAAAATTTTCTATTTATTGTAATTTCTTCATAGTAACAGTGGATCAGTGCAGGACCTACTAATTAGTTTTTAGATTTCCTGTCGAGGCTTCGCTCGCAAAATATTTAATCAAAATTACAAATATAAGTTACCATCACAATTACCAAAGCTTAATTAAGCTATAAAGCTTAATTCAGCAGGGGTCGCATAAAACGGCAGAAATGTAAAACAATTTATGTTTTTTTTACCACTTAAATATTAAAATTTAAAAAAACCGGAAATGATTTAATATATTTCTCTGAAGAGTATTTGTAACCCCATGCATTTGCAATCGAGTGATTTGCTTTAGTAAAGTCGGAAATAGGGAAAATTTTCAGTCATTGTTGGAAATTTTTTACCTATCTTCACCACTTTTAAGATAAAATTTCAAAAATCTAGAAACTTGGTTTTAGATATTCACATAAAAATTACATACATTAAAGATCAAGTTGATATCTCCATTTATTACCAAGATATTCAAAAAAATCTGATGTGGACATTATATGACTTACTTGCACGCCTATTGAAAATTACATATACACATTTTTAAAAGTACATAAAATTTTATTTCACTAATAACTTTTGATTTTTTTTTTATTGTTATTTTTGAATTATTATTTATTGTAAAACTTTTTATTACAATCAGAGGTTAATAATTATTAATAAATCAATATATTTAAATTAAAAAAGTTAAAAAGAAAGAAAGGAAATGAAGTCCAATTCGAACCGATGTGCCTTCCCCTTGTAAGATCAAAATATTTCATTAATTAAAATTTTATTTGGCTATAACTCTGGAACCAATGAAAATAAGTACCACTTGTGATATATCTTGATAAGAGCTTATTTCTCTTAAGAAAAAGCAAATATCCAATTTTTTTTTTAATTTTGGGCTTTTGTGAACAGGTTTGGTCCAGTCGATTGCATTCAAAAGGGGAGTAGCACAACTAGATGTTACAACAATCCTAAATCCAAAATTAGAACATCCTACAGCTAATCGTTTTAGAGTTATGCAAGATACATATACACATACGTACGTTCAGTTATCAAGCCGAAACTAGTCAAAGTGGATTCAGGGATGATCAAAATGGATATTTCCGTTGAAATCTGAAAACCGATATTTTTCACAATCACAATACTTCCTTTACTTCGTACAAGGTAGTAAGAAGTGCTTTTTCCAAAAGCACTATCGCAGGATCCCGCATCATGAGTTGTATATAAGATATATTTATATAAAATAATATATCAAATATACATACACATATTTTTTTTTAAATTAAAATTAAAAGATTATAATATTAAAATTAAAATCATATATACAAAAACATACAAAGTCAACTACATATGTATAAATATGAAGTCATAATTATAAAATTAAAATTAAATTTAAGGTAAAAGAAATAGAAAATGTATACTATAGAGCCTGGGCAGCCAATGTTACATTACAGATAATGTTAACATTGGTTGGCCAGCTTACGTAATCTTCTATTTGTTTTAGTTTATTTTTATATGATTTAATTTATGATTATAAAATTTTAAATTTATGATTGTAATTATAATAATTTTAATCTTCTAATTTTAATTAAAAAAAAAAAAATTTCTGATATGTAATTTTATACAAATGTATCTTATATACAACTTATAATTGCGGTATCCCGCGAAAATGCTTTTAAAAAAAAGTAAATGTCATTTCATTTAATTTCTAATTCTGTACTTGGGTTGTTCAAGTTAGTTTTTGATTATAAAAATACTATATATATGTATATGTGTATAAGAAAGGCTTAACTGAGGTTGCCGTTAATTTTCGTCCTTTTTTAGGAAGGGAAATTAAACACTAAAACTAACTTGAATATTATATAAATTGATAAATTATTTTCAAATAACCTGTTTACAATTAAAAGCGATTTCAGAAGTAAATATTTAGTTTCTGCTTAATATCTTATAATTAAATTATTAAACAAATTAGATTAATTTTGATGTTATCATTTGTAATTTTGAATTATATTTCTGATGAGATAATTCTATAATGTAGATACATACATAAATATATTGTTAATTAATTAACACTAGAATTGTATGAACATACGTTAATATATTTGTTTTTATGAGATTCATGTATGATAAATATTTAAATCTCATTATTATGATTATAGAAGTATGAGTGATAAGGGAATAGTTATACTGACTTGATTCGATTAACTGCGTTAAATTAAACGGATATATAAATTTCTGTAATACAAAATAGAAAATATGAAGCGAGATAGTAACCGACAAATCATTCAAATAATGTTGATAATACATTTATCGGCCTATCTAGATGTTAATTCAGTTATAATTTACAAATCGACTACACTCGCACTCATATCACTATCGTCAGTACACCATTCATATTTTATAATACTTTGTTTTTATCATTGTAATATTATTATAATTTCCACTGACATTCTAACCATCGAAAATAACCTTTATTAAATAATAACTGCCGTACAATATATATTTTGTGTGGTATACCGCATATAAATTTACATTTGATTGTATGCGTTTAGTTTATTTATAATAATGAAATCATTACAGTTTATATTATGATATCATTGTTTAATCTAATGATATTTCTATTTTATTGTTGTAATAAGTATTAATTAAATTTTTATTTATTTGTTGTTTAGTAGTACTAATTTTGAATAGTATATATCGGATATATTTCATACCTTAAAATAATTTAAATAAAAGAAATAAACAATAATAAAACAATATATACATATATATATATACACAACAATAATATACACATATATTGTCGTTTATATACATATATACAACAATATATATAAACAATAATATAATATATTAGATTTATTAATTTCAGTCATAAATATAATTTGTTTACATCAAAAATTAATTTAAATGTCAGGAAAAGATTTTTGAAAGTATATTTTGGAGTTTTGCTTTATATGGAAGTGAAACATGGACGATCGGAGTATCTGAGAAGAAAAGATTAGAAGCTTTTGAAATGTGGTGCTATAGGAGAATGTTAAAAATCAGAGGGGTGGATAAAGTGACAAATGAAGAGGAGTTGCGGCAAATAGATGAAGAAAGAATCATTTGGAAAAATATAGCTAAACGAAGAGACAGACTTATAGGCCACATATTAAGGCATCTTGGAATAGTCGCTTTAATATTGGTAGGACAGGTAGAAGGAAAAAATTTTGTCGGCAGGCCACGTTTGGAATATGTAAAACAAATTGTTTGGGATGTAGGATGTAGGGGGTATACCGAAATTAAACGACTAGCACTAGATAGGGAATCTTGGAGAGCTGCATCAAACCAGTCAAATGACTGAAGACAAAAAAAAATGACTGCTATCAGAGTGGTGGCTAAAGGACATACCTTATTAATGTAACTAAACATTAAGATAATGAAAAAAGGTGTCAACATTGTTATACTTATCTGGCATTGAAAATTCGTAATATTATTCTTAATAGAGCATAAAAATAATGATACATAAAAAAAGTTTAAAAAATTCAATAAATCGATATTTTTTAATTTTAATCGGCTGCCCCACCCCCTATATTGCGCTTAAAGTATGTTTTTTTGCCCACTTGCACTAACATTAAGAAGACATAAAAAAAATTCTGTTACAAAATATGCAATAAATGAAAAGATAACATTTTTCGATTTTTGGAGAAGGAGAGATGTGGAGGCAAGCATTGTTATAAAAGGGGAAGGTAAACTCGTACGTATGTATTGAGCTTAATATAAATTGGGGGTTACGATTGCAAACTTTTGATAAAATTGACCCCAAAGTAAATATCTACCGGACCTCCTGAAGATATTGGCTCCAAACCTTTATGAAACAATTGCCCCATATACACGAAACTCTGTGCCAAATTTCTTCAAAATCGGTTTATCTAATCAAAAGTTGCAAACATGTCAGCATACGTAAATAACCCTTATTATTTTTTTTCGCAATGACTTACTCATGAAAAGTCAAAAAATACATAAAACCCGTACCCACCTTGATTGACCATATAGAGAGTATTGTAATCCATACTTTCTTTCTTGCAGCATAGCTCTAAAGTTATGATTCCAAGAACTCAAAAATATTTACACGCAAGAAAAATAAAAAAAAGAAGAAAACTGTTGTATTTGTGGTCTTATTAAGCATAAGAGGAAGTAAAAATATATACTGTCTGATTAGGCAATTCTATAATACCTACAATGACATTAAACAAAGTTATATCTGCAAAGTAATGTAAACTGCAAAGATATACTACAATAAGAATACTACACCTTTTTAAAATGGTTTTCTTCAAATCTATCAGTTTATATACCTAACTTTATATAGGGTTGAGAAAACAGTTTGATGTGTTTTTCAATGAAAAAATTTTCAATTTTTCTCCAAGTATATTTATTTATTTTATTTTTTTTTAAATTTTGAAACAAAAAAATTATCGTCTTTCTTACAATTTAATTTCATTTTAAGAGCTACTTCGTGTTTGATTTGAGTGTTATTTTCTTCCTTTCCTGCACTTGGAATGCTAAAAGTAGTTTTGAGAATGGAGGTACCCCGAAACGCGTCTACTAGGAATGTTACAGTGATAATGCTAGGAAAGGCAGAAAATTACATACAAATCAATTATGATAATCCCAAAGGATAAAGATAAAATATTGTGGACATTTTAACCTCTTGTTCAATACCATAAATATATTCCGTTTTTTTTTTCACAAAAGTCAGTAAACTACAACATAAATTTGTTTTTTTTTCAGATCTACATCACTTTATATGTTTTTTTCTAAAACTTTCAAACGATTACTTTTTCTAAATCTGCTTTCAATAATTCATGCCCATAACATTATATCCAACGTTCAATTATGATTAAAGTCAGATCATCCAACAACTACATAGGTCCCTAGCTCTGATTATATAGTTTCAAGCTTAAAACTAAAGAATTATACTAAGTTGTTTATTTATAGTTGTATATCAAACATACCATAAATCATGCACGGCATGCTGGAGTCTTTTATAGGTTAAAAATAATTTTTCAAATGCCTTACATTCTTATATTTTTGTTTTACCATGCGTTCAGATGTTCTTTTGTAAATGATTTTTTTTTTTAGTATACGGTATTAAAAATGCAGTTCTTCAGGATTCTGTGTTTTCCTCTTTTTTATAACATATTCATTATTTATATGCCTCACTTTTCCCTGGACAGTTTGTCCTACATAGACTGATGATGGGGTGGCCACTAAAAGACTGAATGATAAAACAAAAATAACGTTTTTTTTTTATTTTTTTATTTTATTTGAAAATATAATTAATGGATTTTTTTCAGTATTATGTGTGAAAAACAGCATCCCTCAAATAACTATTTTCTTCCTCACAAATAAGGTTCTTTTCACATCATTTTCCATGATCGTACCCAAAGTTTCAAGTCCTAAACGTCGGATTTCGGCTCGAATGTTTTCCTTAGGTTCTTGAATTGTTCAAGGTTTATTTACGTAAATCTATTTTTTCAAGTAGCTCAACAAAAAAGAGTCTGATGCACAAATTAGATGAACGTGGAGGCCAAACAAATTCAGCATTTTTGAAATTATTCATTTACCGAAAATTTTCGCAGGAGATCCATCGTACCCTTTTTTTTAAACCTTCGGGACCACCGTTAAGTATTGCTTCACAGGATAAGAAGAATGACAATTTTTGTAGCGTGTGAAAAATACCATGCCTTATCGGGATTCGAACCCGGGTCCTACGAATGAAAGGTCAAGGCGCCTACCACTCGCGCCACGGAGGCCGGCAATGTGAATGTGCGCAGTAACTCCATCATGTTGGAACCATACCTCCTGATTATCTTTGATCGCTGGGCGTAAAAATTGTTCAATCATTGTTCTATACAGGGTCCCGTTGATTATTTCTGCCTGACCTTCCTCATTTTCAAACAAATAGGAGCCGATAACTCTTTCATCTTTAACAAGGTGCCAAACAGCGCATCTTTGGAAATGCAATTGATGCTGATATAATTCTCTGGGATTCTCAGTACCCAAAAATCTGCAATTTTGTTTGTTGGTGTACCAGTTTAAATGAAAATGGACCTCATCACTCATTATCAAGTTATTCAAAAAGTTGTTATTGTCATCTAGGTGTAAAAATCGAATGGTGTACTGCGGGGGCTGTTGATTACGTTCGAGTAGTAAAGCTTGGACCATTTGCATATTTTATAAAAAACATTTTTAGATACAATTTCAGATTCTTCTGAACCGATTTTTTGGCAATTCCTAGTTGAGCAGAGCGACGACGAGTAGAAGGAGATGGATCCTCAAGGACATTTTGCAGTACAGCTTGCTCCGCTGCATCAGCGCGCACAGTGAGCTTAAGACCTCTTTCTGAAAGATCCGCCGACTGATCCAGTTCTTTCAAACCAGACGATTAGGTTCCGAATTATGTTATTGCTAGGAGATATGACATTAAAATGTTGCCGGTATTTTCTCCGAGTTGAATAATTGATCTTTCACTAGATTTCATGGAATAAAATTCCATGAGTTTTATTCGTTACTGCACATCATACGTAACCATTTTAATATCCAAGGAAAGCTCAGAAACGTACAAAAAAAAATTGAAATTCAACAACTTGTGATGTTTTCAAACACTTCAGATTTTCAGTGGCCACCCTACATATTTCTAAATGTGTATCATTAGTTAATGCAGTTTTCTGAATGGCTAAATAATTAGAAAAACAAGGTAAATCCTGTAAAATCTCTGTATACGATTTTTATCTTAGAAGAGACTTACTATCAATATACATGTTTAGTAATGTACCTATATCACAATAATTCGCAGTTAAATATCTATGTATAATACTTTACAAGAAAATTAACTCAGTTACAACATATTAAATCAAAATGTCAAACACCACCGGGAGAAATAAAATACATTTATTACTTCGTGGAGTAATATTTTTTCTTTAATACTCTTGAAAAATGTATAATACCGTATAAAATTACTGTTACAGACTGTTATCGTCATATGATTACCAAACTTACGGTTCTACCAGTAAAAGTAACTATGCTCGCTGTTAAATTTCTCATCCCCAAATTCTTCATTTAATAATAAATTGTACTTTGTCTTAAGTGCGAATTGAGACTATACGAATGGACTTCAAAATATAATGTATCTTAATAGTCTATAATACAACTTTAAAACCAATTCCACAGAAAACAAAGGAAACATGAAACATAACTTGTTTATTAGCTTCACTGTGTTTACATTTCTGATAATCAAATCACGACAACTGAGAAAAGGTTGGAATAGAGACTTAAGTGCTACAGTTACTAATTATAAATGAAGCTAAATCTCTGTGTTGTCTTTTCTGTAGTGGTTTTTTTTTTTTTAGTATTCTTAAGTCGAATACTTTTTTAGTAATTACTATCAGAACTCATTAGACAATCGGATAATTTTTTTTAAATAAATAATAAAGTTACATTTAAAAAAAATTTACAGCATTTAACTCAATTTTAAAATGTTTTACCATTTCAAATCCTATGAGAAAAAATCTTATTTAAAAATTCTAAGTGAAATTTTTTATTATTAGGTAAATTTAAATTATTAATTAAATGTGCGAATACTGGTGTAGGGGCTATACGATGTATAATCTTATATATATATATATATAAATGAATGTTTATTTTTATGTTTGTTTGTTGGTTCCGAATGCGTTCCTGTGCCATTCATCCGATTGCAATGGAACTTTGGCAAGTTGTAGGCACGCCCGGGAAAGTTTCTGAATTAGTTTGAAGCCGCTAGGTGGCGCTGGGGTCGAGATATTTTGAATAATTGTATTTATGGTCCGATTTGGCTTATTCTCTCAGAATATATATTAGTTACGTGAAAATAAATATTTTTACAAAAATGAACTCGCTAGGTGGTGCCAGTGTCAGCTAACAAACAAATATACATACCTACTTTTTTCTTCTATATATAAATATATATATATATATATATATATATAAGGCAATGTTCGTATCTGTGTCCGCTGCAGAAATAAAAAACTACTGGACCGATTTACGCGTAATAAAATTGGAAAAAGGGAAATGGGAAAGGAGGAAGAAAAAATGGCGAGTGGAAAAGAGTAAATGGGGATGGAAAAGGAAGAAAGGGAATGGGGGAAAGGGGAAAGAAATAGGGACCAGGGAAACAGAAAAATAGGGAATAAGGGAAATAGGAAAATAAGAAAATAGGGAAAAAGGGAAATAGAGTAGAAGTAAAAGTTTAAATTTTGTGTGAAGTCCCGTAATATTCAGTTTTTATTGTTTTATCAAACTTTCAATTCAATTGTGTTAATTTAATCTATATATATGTATTATATATATATATATGTATATAATGTACTCAAATCTAGCAATGGCAAAGCATTGCCGGGTCAGCTAATTCTAGAGAAATATAATTGTTAAAATTTATCTGAATTTTTTTTTAAATACTTTTTTTTATAACCGCATCAACAATTAAAGTCATTCGCGACTTATCAGTTTAATTAACCTGTACCGGTAGATTTGTAGTCATGAAAAAACTCAGGTCGACTACTCCTGAGATGTGTGGTTAATTGAAAACCCAACCACCAAAGAACACCGGTATCCACGATCTAGTATTCAAATCCGAAAAAAGTAACTACCTTTATTAGGATTTGAATCTGAGAACATCGACTTCGAAATCAACTGATTTATGACGACGATTTTACCACTAGACCAACTCGGTCGGTTCTATCTGAATGCATTTGTGTTTTATTTTTGTAACGTATGAGCCATAATATCGAAAACGTGTATAAGGTGTTTTTATTAAACTGAAAAAGGATGGTTGAATAACCAGAAGAATTATGTTTATATATTTTTTTCTTTATTCATATTTTTAGTTATTTGCTACATAATATGTATTTAATAAATAGTATAACTTTATCTAAAATAATGAAAAATTACCAGTTTTTCTTTTCTATAGTGAGGTTGGTATAATGATACGATTGAATCGAAGTTAGATATTACAGATGTCACATTTTTCAATAATAGATTTACCATTTTAGTACATACATTTTTTTTTTCAATCTGGATTGAAGCTAAAAATACTGTCATTTATTTGATAGATTTGATACAGAAGTGTAGCCTCGTATCCCAGGCTTTAATAAATTGTTAAAATCTATTTTAACGAAAATTACCTGCAATATTTTCGTTGAACACACTTATAGTATAGTGAAAAACTACAATTTCATTTATATTAAAATTAAATCTAATTTAGTCTATTTCTAGAAAAAAAATGAATCCACATTTTTGTTATGTTACAGAGACATTATGTTGTGTAAATCAAGGGCTTTTTTTTACATTCAGTTATTGATTTGATCTTCAGTGAATTTGAATTTTCCAAAATGAACGATTCGATGGTTTGTTCATAAATTTTTGGAAAACGTTACCTACATTTATAACATTTATACCTACATTTTTAACTGACCTAGAATTCCGTAGAAGGTATTCTACTATTATATATATGTGTATACTACATTTAAAATATACTGTAAATAAATAACTAACAATTAAATATTCGTTTCACTTTCAAAAAATAAAAACGATATACTGTATTTCGCTACCTCTAAACCACATCACATTAAATGTATAATAAAATGAAAGAAATAAAAATATAAAATAATGTAAAGTGATTAATTATAATTTTAAATTAAACTAGTTTTTTTTTTTAATGCTTTTATTTACAGTCGCATCAAGTATAGTCATTAGCGACTAAAGTAACATTATCATGTAGCATTATATAAAACAAACAAAAATCATAAATAACGAAACTAAACAATAAAGAAACAGGAAAAATAAGGAATAAACATAGGTAACAACAATAAATAAAAAAATAAAAAATACATAAATCACACAAAAATTACTAAATCATAATCTTCATTTCATTGTAGGAGAGGAATCACAACAGACGTTTTACACCTTCGTTCTGGTTTAATAGAAATTTCATATCCGAACCCAGGTCTAAATTTTGTCGGATGGTTCCAAAGATTGGGCAGTCAAAGAGCAGATGGTGCACGGACCATTTGACCTTGCAAGCCTTACAGATCTTCTGAGGAGAGTCAAGTAGATGAGTGTGGGTAAGCCTGGTGTGTCCAATCCTTAGCCGCGTTAAGATGACTTGGTCTCTTCTGTTGCTCGGGGAAAGAGGTTTCTCGAGCACATTCTTCCGGATGTTATGTAATGCCGTGGGAGGACTCAGCAGCCAGAACCTATTCCACTGAGCCCGCAATTTTACACGGACTGATCTCATGAAGTCTCTTTTTAGTTTATTAAAATCAAAGCTTTTATTAGTTTCCTTTTTTTAACGACACATTATTAGATTATTTTTTAATCTGTTTCATAGTGGTAGGTAGAAAGTTAAAAAAAAAATTAATAAAACATTTTATTCACCTAGTCCAAAATATCTTCGTTAGAAATTTGTTTGTTACATTTACTTTTGAACAGATTACTTTAACAGAGGCTGGAATCTTTGCATACTGTCATAGATTTTTGTCGTTTTGTCAAATCAATAAAGAACATTTTTAAAATTATGTTTCTTTATTTAAAAAAAAAATGGACGGAATTTCGTGCAGAGGTTTCGAGTTCGAATCCCCAGTGCATGGCATCTTTTCACACTTTACCAATTTTCACCGGGCTAATGAAAAGCTATTTCTTGATTTCCGATCTTTCATAACAAAAAAAAAAAAAAATGATAAACAAAGAATAAATAGGTAAATATATATGAAAATTAACTAAAATAGTCGGAAAAAATATTTTTTATTTTTTTTATAGGATTTTATAGGATTTTTTTTTTTAGGATTGGTTTAATTTTCATAAACATTACCGCCAAATTTGTAAATTTCTTTAAAAAAGGGTTATTTTTATTTTATTAAATAATCTTGTGTTTGAGTGTTTCTTATCTTTTCAATTTACCTTATGAAAGACATATTAACTCTTAAAAAAATTTATGATTCAACATTTATATGTAAACATATTTTTTAATATCTATTCTAATAATACGGTTTTTCATGACGTCATCATTTTTTTGATTGGTTGATAGAGTAGGCATATATAAGCTATGCTAATATATGTTTGGTATATTTCAGTTATCTATTCTTCAACAAAAAAGAAAAAAACGAATCTGTTTATTGAAGTACGTAGGCGAGTAGCTATTGCAATTTAAATCATTTTTTGAATTATTCATACTGTGTGTCTATCTTAATTTAAAATGCATGAATTG
Organism: Lycorma delicatula; assembly: GCF_047948215.1. Classification (NCBI taxonomy): domain Eukaryota; kingdom Metazoa; phylum Arthropoda; class Insecta; order Hemiptera; family Fulgoridae; genus Lycorma; species Lycorma delicatula. Next base: position 127,474,269 of record NC_134460.1, on the reverse strand, counting down.
AGTATCGTTTTGGAAAATATACAATTTTATTTTTCATTAGATTAAATCAAAGTTTAAAACAGTTACTTCTGAATACATATACTTCTGCGCCTGTTTATTTACGCTACGTGTAAATAAATATATATATATATATATATATATATATGTGTGTGTGTGTGTGTAGTAAATGTAATGAACTGTACATTTAATGGAATGGTACTTTTTTTACACACTCGCTTTCATTTTACATGTAACATTTCTACAAGCAATATACAGTAAAAGCTATTCTGTCTGCCCTATGTACATATCATCGTATTGTAACCATTTTGTAAGAGGTCATGTGACTTATTCCGACACCCAGTTTTCTTTGGCCTTTTGAATATTTTGAAATATTTTTAATATTTCAGTGTTATTAAAAATTTTCAAACCTTCATTAATCTAATAATATGTGGATTCTTCTCTTTTTTTGAGTTAGGACCATTCGGGAATGGTAACTTAGCTGAAGTTATTAATCAAACTTCAGCAGGTGCTTAGACAACAATCACTTGCACCATTTGATAATTCAGATATAACATCATGTGTAATTTATATCCCTTCAAGTCGGAGCTCATTGAAAATTTGAAATACTCACACAAAGAAATTCAGTGTTTAACGGAAACTCACATAAATGTTCATTTTCACCTAATCAAGCTACAGAAACATCGATTTTAAAACTACAGTAGAAATTGGTATTTTGTTAGGTAATAAAATTTCTATGCTAAAAATATTTATTTTTTGCAATAGAAGATGAAAAATTTAAGAAGAATTCTCTAAAGCATTGATTCCCAAAGTGGTCCAGATGGACCTCCAGGGGTCCACGGGAGACTCGATGGGGGTCTACGTTGGCGTGACAAAAAAATGGGGGTTCACAATTCGTAAGCGGGAGTCCACGAAAATTCATCTGGTTTCGATAGTGAAGAACTAAAATGTTGGCTTGATTGCTTTCTTATGCTGTGAGTAGATGTCAAAAATGTAAAGTTGGATGGAAGCATTTTTTTTGATTGGCCAACTTCACTTTTTTGACATCCACTCACAGCACAGTCAATCAAAAATTAACCAATCAATTCTCACTTTTTTTTCGGAAGCTGTTAGTTCGTGGAACTCAGCCGTAACGCAAATTTTCATAGTTAGATCACATTTTCCGTCGACTGGAAATATGGTAAAAATGTAGCTGCAGGGGGTCACCGGAACCAGCAAAATTTTGAAAGTGGTCTATGAGAAAAATAAGTTTGGGAACCTCTGCTCTAAAGAAAATAACGTGCTTAGAGGGCCAAAATAAAATATTGAAGCAACCAAATTGAGTTACTCAGGTAGTTGAGTGATATATAGAGAGTAAAACCTTTTAAGGAAAACAAAGATTGTAACATACAAAACTGATAACAGGTGTAGAAGAAAAGAGGATATGTTGAAGTTAGAAGATTACCACTGATAAAAAAAAAGTAGAATAAAATTAGTCAAATGACAAATGAAGTAAAAGAAATTCCAATAAATTTTATGTTTCATTTAAATTCTACCTTAACAATTGTTATTAAAGAATAAATAATGGTATTATATGTTCGCGAATTCCTTTAATCAAATTTATGTTTATAGGTGATTTTCTTTAGCTAAAAATAGTAAGAACTACTAATGTAATATTTTATAACTTTTCTCATTCCAAGAACGGATATTTTTAAATCATCATATGATTATATGAGTTAAGCATATGTTCAACTCTTACAGCTTGGTTTTCTTGATTTAGTTACTAAGAGAAAACTCCCATTACATCAGGGACGTTCGGAAAGTTCTCCGCCCGACATACAGATGTAGCAAATGATTATGATTAAATGACTTTGAAATCAGTCAAGTATGTTAGTTCCTTGTTTGTGGCAAACTAGTCAAACAAAAATATTTTGATATTTTATGAAAAATAGGCAAAACTGAATTTCGTGATGTTATCAAGTACTTTATTTTTAAATGTTTAATCCTGAAGGTCATAGAAATAGGATCAGATTCCGCTTTAAAAGATTTTCCCTTCGTACTGGACAATAAAAATGGGGTTTTGAATTTAAATGTTTTCATCCATTCAAAATTATGAACTTTCGGGCCAAAAACCGCCACGATTGATGAAATTATCATAAAAATCTAACATTCCTAATTAAATGATCGCCGACTGTAGGAACGTGAGCTGACTAACTGGTTTCCATTATATTTTACATAGTGTTTTTAGTATAACCCACCGGGTTGGTCTAGTGGTGAACGCGTGATTTGGAAGTCGAGAGTTCCAGCGTTCAAGTCCTAGCAAAGTCAATTATTTTTACATGGATTTTGAATATTAGATCGTGAATACCGGTATTCTTTGGTGGTTGAGTTTTCAATTAACCACACACCTCAGTAATGGTCAAACTGAGACTGTACAAGACTACACTTCATTTACACTCATACATATCATCCTCATTCATCCTCTGAAGTATTATCTGAAAGATAATTACCGGAGCCTGAATAGGAAAAAAAAGAAAAGTGTTTTTAGTATAAACTTTTTGCTTAATAGGTGCCGCGTTTCTAACCGCGTTTATAATTGATCAAAAACGCATTGGATTGAACTCTTCTTAAGATTGTTTAGACTTATTTAAACGTGATACGTTGAATTTCTTTGACGTTTTACAATACCATTCAACATTACATAGCGATAGAACAAACAGCAGCCCAAACAGGCATGAGAACTAAGAAAGAAAAATGCCTGCGTCAAAGAAAGAAAAAACGGTTCAGCTTTCAAGAGAAGCCATGCCTACGGCTCATACACTCTCTGGAAAAAGGCAGAGGCATCACCGGGGAGTAAATTACGCTTTACTACTAAACTGATCAAAGGTACTATTTAGGCTAAATGCCCATATCTAGCTCAAAATAAACTGTTCTTTTACAACGATAATGGGCCTGCAAGCACTCCATGACCTATGTTTCAAAATTCTATTCCATGAGCCATATTCGACATATTCCACTTTTCTAACCTGATGAAATGGGCGAAAATTCACATCAAATGTTAAGGTTAAAGCTGAGATAACCTCTTATTTTACAGTTGGACAAATCGTATTATACTAAAGGTATTAAAAAGTTGAAAAATCGTTTGCGTAAATGTGTCGAACTGCAAGGCGACTTCGTTAAAAAATTAAATTTTTGAGAAATCTGTTTTCTTTGTAAGACTGAGAACTTACGAACCAACCTCACAAATAAATTCCAATAAATGACAATATCCAAAAAAATTAAGCATATAGTTTGACATTTTAGTTTCAGATCAAGCTATAAGACATACTGCTACATGCATCTCAGCATAAGTTCAATAGACAAGTATGATTTGTCCACGACTGAACATTACAATACTTTCGTTAAGTCTAGCTTTGAATATTTAATTCATATTTGTAGTTTACACATTTCAGTTACATGCTGTAAAGTCTCAGGTACATTTTAGTAAATTATTCTATTTTATTTCTACTATAAAGACTAATTTCTTATAGTCTTTATAGACTATAAGAAATTAGTCTATACAATAACCTACAAACTATTCTAGTAGTTTGTAGGTTATCGAATACAATTTTGTTGATTCCAGATTGTAGGCAGCTACATCCATTGTTTGTAACATTACGTGTATCTGTAACTAGATACGTCTTTTAATTGCCAGATCTGGATTAGCATTTAAAATAAACCGAATTTAATAGCCCTAAAATGTCTACTTTTAGCTAGAAAAAGTAAGTGCAAACCATCTTTGCTAATAAGACAGGATATGATTTGATAATAAATTATAAAAACAAAATTTTAGATTATATTATCTAGAAAATATTGTTTTAAAAATAAATAATTTTTTTCTAACATCAATATTTATTTGTTTAATTAATTATTCTTATAAGAATATTTCTCAATTTTTTTGTTAGGCATCGTAACTAGTTGATTGTAGGTTACCACATGACACAAAAGTCATTATAAAAAAAGACATAGCCTTACCAGAAGAAACAAATATTCATAGTAGACACCACAGGCTTCTTCGCTGCACTGAATGTAGTTTGTTCATCACTATTTTAGCCTACCAAAATATAGGTGACATTCAGTTCTAAAAGTCACACGTTATCCTTTTCATCACAGTAACTGAATATATAACAAAATATCATTATTCTCAGAAAAATCAGCTCTGACTCTGTCTTAAAATGTGTTCCGGATAAAAAAAGATACGAAGCAACAAAAAATATATTAATATTGTAATATGGACTTACAATAGTACATGTTAAATTATTCTACTCAGTAAGGGAATTATCTAATTTACCGAAATCAAATTATGAAATAAAACATGATTTTTGTTTAATTCACGTAGATATTAGTTTGCTTCTTGATATATCTTGCCAGATATGTATTATGAACCTTTAATTTTATTTCAAAAAATGAAATAATATGACCTTGTTAAAAATTTTGCATTTTTTTTTGATTTGATGTTTGGGAAATTTAGAAACTTAATTTTTGGTACTTCGAACTACCGTATTTATTCGAGTATCCCCCGCACACGAATAACCTCCACACCTAGATTTTCCGGACCGAAGATCTAAAAAAAAAAATCGAGTATATACTGGTATTTTAAAGTGCAACAGATATGATAAAAAAATACGTAAATACGAAAATATTCAGAAAGTAAAGCATTTAATTCGTTCATTTAAATTACAATATTAATATTACATTAATAATTAATTACCGTAAGTACTAGTTTAGTTCAGAATCAGTAGGCCAGTAAAACGAAAAGAAAGTATCATGTTGAAAAGGATCATTTCAAAAGACTTTTTAATGTGGGATTTTATTTTTAATTAATCACTGTCAATGTCTGTAGAAGAGTTACCGGTAGTCTCCACGTCGCGCTGCCAAAGGTGATCGCCTTCACTACCATCAAGTTCATTAGATATTCCGCATTTTTTTAAAACTTTTCCTTACTAATTCCATGGAAATACCTTCCCAAGCATCTTTTATCCAAACACAAATTTGGTTAAAATCTGGGCGTTTGATTCTTCCTGTAGGCGTGAGAAAGAAATTTCGATCAGCCATCCATTTACTGTACAGTTGTTTTAATGCAGATTTGAACGGTTTATTAAAGCAGACATCTAGTGGTTGCAATAGAGATGTCAATCCGCCTAGAATTATTACTTGGTCTGTCATATCCTTTTTTAAAATATCTTTCACTTTATCAGTCGTATACCCCCGATAACTATCAATTACTAGCATACTGGTATTTTTTTTATTAAGTAAATATCCTGATCGCTTTTGCCATACACACCTGATGCGATCTAAAATTAAGATTTCGTCCCTCCAACCTGATTCCTGTGCTCTGATAATAACTCCATTTATCTGTACGGTAGGAAGAGTTTTTTTTTTAAACAATGTACGGAGGTAATTTTGATCCATCAGAAGTAATGCAAAGCATAATACTACACCTTTGTTTTTCATTACCACCAGTGCGAATCGTAACACTTTTTTCACCTTTTTAGTTTACGGTTTTGTCAAATGTCATTTCCAAATATAGGGGGATTGGATCAGCGTTTCCTATTTGAGAAGGCCTTTATCTTTTCTAAGATTTATTATGTATTTGTGAAAATGTAATATTTTTTGTTCATAAGCGTCTGGAAGTCGTTGAGAAATGGTCGCCTTTAGTCTTATTGACAAATCATTTCATGCAAAAAATCGTGTTATACATCCACGGTTTGCTTTAAAATCAACTTTATTCAATGATTTAGCGATTTCACGAGCATATGATTGACACATTTCTGTCGTGACAGCATAACCGCATATCCTATTTTCCATAACAAAGTCGTACAATTTTTTTTCTATGTCTGTGTATTTTGGTTTTAAGCCACGAAAAGCCCTTTTATTACCAGTGCCTTTTACCAGAAGTTATTTCTTCTTACGCTAGTCTCGAATGCAGCTTTCATCTACGTCAAATTTTCTTCCTGCCGCCCGATCTGGAAGTTTTTCAGCCTCTTCTATAACGCGCAGTTTTTCATTTACTGTAAAAGATCGTAGACGCTGTCATTTTGTACTCATTTTAATGCCGTAATTAAAATAAATCACCGTGTTAAACTTTACAAGATAAACTAAACAGATAAAATACACATAACCCTCCGCATATACAAACAGTACAACGACTATGGCGAATTGAAAAGACGACGATGGGTAACTGATACTGTAACTGTTGTGTCATTAGAAGCGGATGCAGCCTATACAAAATGAATTAGTTTTATAAAATACTGTAACTTCGTTCCTGTCGATAACATGAACAGGATGTTAATAATTAAGGATGTATTCTGTATAAGCGGCATCCGGTATTGATAAACGAAAGCCTAACGTAAACTATATTTATGTGATTGAATTAGGTACTTCTAAGAAAACGTTTACTTCACATAAATTATCCTGGCTAAAGGCTATGTTTCAAGTAAGCCCCGCACCCTTATTTTTTCTCTCCAATTCAAGAAAAAAAGTGCGGGGGGTACTATATACGGTACTGTATATAATAAATATGGTATTTTCTTTAAATTTCATTCCGTGAATTTAGAAACAATGTTTTATAAAGACAGGCAGTAAATTTCTTAGTCAAGTATAAGATTACGGATATAATGAATTACTCTTTGATATTTTTATATATAAAATTTATGATATATTGTAATTATTTAATTAAAAAATTATTACAACTGCTTAAATAAAATAAAAATGATTTTTACTAATTAATTATGAATTAGATTACTTCTGGTAAAGAAAATTAAAAAACGTTTCACTGTTAAACATATATAACACATTAATTGCCAAAGAAGATGATTACAAAACTTTGTACCGGGTGTTAGAATTCCTGTTATAAAGTACAAATTGGGAAGAGGTATACAAGTAGAAGTTTATATTTGAATAATAATACGTGATTTGTTAATTTGCAATGACGTTGGTTGTTATTACAACTACAAGATGCACCATTGTTGTATTTCTTTTTTCATCACACGAATTCGTAATTCCTGTGTATGTGATTCTCTTTCTTTTTTCTCTCCCTCTATCATTCTCTTTTTATCTATTACATTATATTTTATTATATATGTATATATATATATATATATATATATATATATATAGAATGCAACTGTATTACGCGGCAGTTTATTTTCTCTTGTATTCCATTTTCTTTAAATGAAATCCTCCAAGAAAAGAGGCACATCATTTTGTTGTACTTTACGTTTTGTTTTTCATATTGGCGTTGATATTAAAGCTTTGGATATTTGTCAACAAAAGTATAAAAAGAAAGAAATTTAACTAGATGAGAAGAAAATTTTCATCAGACAAAATGACATGCGGATAGAAACAAAAACTACATAACTTTAATATTCTGTTTTTTAGCTTCAATTTTTTTTTATTTTGTAAGAGGACTGAAGACTTTATTTTTTTTTTACCTTAATTCAAGTGTAACATAAAAATATCCTATGCATTCTCTTTAAAAAAAAAAACATTTGTAATATCTTTTAAGTCCAAAGTATTTTAGATTTGCAAGTCTTACTTCTTTAGAATCATAAAATGATTGAAATTGTTTGTGACTACTTGCCCATTAAATCTTCTCTAGTTGTTTAAATAAAGTCTATAATGCAATACAAACTATATAGAAAATAGCTGGAATTTTTTTTCCAGCCATTTCTTAACAAATATATCACTTTAAATTAATATTTGTTACACGATTAAACAAAAATTTTCTTTTATTTTATTTAAAATTTTTAATTTAACATTAAACTACTTTATCATAACTTATCAAGTAAATGCAAAATTTCACACAAAATGGATGTCAATTTTTATAAAGAATGTTTACATTTAATCTTTTTACTTCCTTGTACGAAGCAGAGGAAGTATTGTGATTGTGAAAAATTTCTGTTTTTAGATTTCAACGGAAATATCCATTTTGACTACTTTCGGCGTGATGTATGTACGTTTTTATGTATATACGTATGTATCTCGCGTAACTCAAAAACGCTTGATTAGCCGTGATCGCGTGATTAGCCGTAGTATGTTGAAATTTCGGATTTTGGACTGTTGTAACATCTAGTTGTGCATCTCCTCTTTTGATTGCAATCGACTGGATCAAAAGGGTTAAAAAAGCCCAAAATCCAAACCTTAACCGCAGAAATAAGCCCTCATTAAGAGCTTTTCAACGATGTATCATAAGTGGTACTTATTTTCATTTGTTCCAGAGTTATAACCTAATAGAATTTTAATTAATGAAATACTTGGAACGTACAAGGGGAAGGCACATCGGTTTGAATCTGACTTCATCTCCTTTTTTTGATTTTTTTTTTTAACAAGTATATTGATTTATTAATAGTTATTAACATCTGATTGCAAAAAAATCTTTACAATAAATTCAGTAATTCAATAATAACAATAAAAAAAAATATATATATTAAAAAATATCACAAGTTATTAATGAAATCAAATTTTATTTAATTTTAATTTTAAAAGAATGTGTATATGTAATTTAATAGGCGTACAAGGAAGTTATGTGGTGTCCACATCAATTTTTTTCCAAAAGTTTTCAAATCAGTTTTAAATCTGTTACTTAAGCAAAATATTTTAAAATACGTTCCTTAAAAAAGTGATCTATAGTCATTTGCTTCAGTTATTTTAAGATAAATTCATACACAAGCGGGAAGGTTTATTTTACGATTAAAGTAATGCAATTTTATTTTTACAAACAATGAAATTAAATTTAGTAGATCACATAACTTCCTGAAGAAGTCGATATTGACATAGGCAGCGACTGAAGTTCATTTATTCATATATTTTTCATTTTTACTTATGATTTTTTATATGGTATTGAGATTTGAACTGTGATAAACATTCCGGGGATCATAAGAAAGCTGCAGTTAAAATTTCGTAATGATTGGTTCTACCTTTTCGTGGTTATCAAGAATAAACGAAAAAGACGTTTCTTCTTTGAACAGTATTGAAATTGACCAAAGCATAAGTTATTTTAAAGATTAAGTATATATATATGTATGTATATATATATATAAAATTTTGTGTTAAAAAGATTATCTAAAAATTTACTAGTTTAAGTTTACACTTACTATTACTTAATAGTAAGTATTTAAATTTAACATTAAGTCAGGTACAAAGAGTAATTTTTTTTTTAAATAGTGTTTTTGTTGATTTTGTTATAAATTATTCAAATATTCCAAAATTGTTACATTGAGGCACTTGCCTGATTAAAATTTATGTTACATATATATTAATTCATTCGGAAATGTGTGTGCGCTTGTGCGAGTGTGCTCGCATGCGTGGGTAAAGCATTATGAAAATTAAAAATACGTAGTAAAATAAAAATAATTTTTTTTTAATAAAGAAAAGCATTTACCATACTTCCGTGAGAACTTAATTGACATCGCTGAAAATAACATTCGTATATGGCTACATCTTTCTTTATAAGTCCATTGTTTTCAACAAGGTTATAAAAATAAATAGCAGTATTTGACAGAAATATTAATAATATTTGACATTAATTAATAAAATAAATTAAGATCAAAAAATGGCAAAATAAAAAAATTTTGTTTTACATTTGAAATAAAGAACATTCTTAATAGTAATTACCATACATTGTGTTTTATATTGCTCTGGATTTTTATAAACTAAGAAAGACATCATTAAAGTAAAGTGATGAAAATTGTTTGGTTTCTTAAATGTCAGTGATAGTAATTTTTGTGTGATTTAGAGTAATAATATCTTATCACACGTTGTGATTTGTTTTGTTTTAAATAAACATCTAATTTATTATAAAAATGTTTTCGTTTAACTTTTAATATACAAAATTAATTACTTGATTTGAAATTAGGAAAAGTTTCTCTAATGACATCCCGAACAGCCACTAAATTACAAAAAGTATCTTGTACCCCTAACCAAGAGTGTTTTATACTTGATAAAGAATTTTGATATATTTTTTATTATTTGAACTATTCACAAATATACGGAAATCAGAGATCAGAAACTACAAATAACAAATCAAAACCATTTTGAAAAGTGGAAAATAAATAAATAAATTCTTGCGCATTTTTGCTCAGGAAGTCAAACATTTCCTTATTTTATTTTTTATAATATTTTTTTGCGTAATTTTTTTGCGCAAGAAATATATAAAACAAATTAAATGAGATAACTACAATATTAAATTTAAAAAATTCTTGACTTATTTCTTCATCTTATGATATCACTTTAATCTAGAAAACATTCTTAAAGTGAGGGTATTAAAAATAAAATGATGATATACGAAGTTTGGTTTGCCAAACTTTTGGAGAGTGTGCCGAAACTTTACGGTAAGATGTGTAAACCTAGTGATAATTTCCTCTTGATAACTAATGACAGTGCAGGTACAATCGTTAAAGACATGAAAAAAACTTTCCCTCAATATTTTTAAAACTTAAAAATGTAAAGAAATAATAATAAAACTACTAAAATAATAACACTGTTTTACTAAAAAAATAGTATTCGTATTTACTATGAAAATATTACTGAAATATTAATCAATGATGAAGGAATAGACGAAAAGAGATCTGATTAACAGGCTTATTAATGGAACAGAAATAATCTTTACAATAAAAAAAAAAGATAAGAAATTCAATTTTGTAGTAAATTTAAGGAATAAATATATTTTATATTCCAAAATAAAAATTCTAGATGTATCCGTTTGTAAATATCCATATAAAAAATAACTTTCTCGAAAAAATGCTGTAATTAAAAATTTGTTTATATTATATACAAAATTAGCTACATTCAGTAAAAATAAAAATAAAAGATTTTTCTGGATTTTAATTTAATTTTTTTATTAAAAATAAAATTAGAAAAACAATAATAATATTATATATAAAACAAAAGTACAGTATTTTAAGTGATTGTATCATAATAACATTTCCGTCCAGCCAGCCTTATTCTGTTTCTGAAGAAAAGCAGACGGTCTTCTAGTGGTTATTAAATAGCAATACAAAACGCATTTACTGAGAGAAAAAGATAGTCAGATGCGGAATGAGAAAGAAAGAGGGAACAACAGCTGCACATGACGAGCCAAAACAACTAAAAATTAAAAAGTAAGGCAAAATGATAATAATTAAAATGTACTGGGTATAGAAGTATATATATATAACGTAATTTAAACTTCTAAAAATTATGGCATTATTCAATACTTAGATTGTTTTTAGTTCTTAATATATTTTATAATACGCTTAGAAATAACTTACCTTATTAATAAATAGTCCTAATCCTCTTGCAAAGTTTTAGGTAAAAATTAACATCCATAGTACTGCAAAATAAGTACTGTATTTCCTGTGAAGTTAACAGAGTGGAAAGATGTGAAGGATTCTCTTTAAAATTTTTCTTCCTTTACCTTATATAAAATGTAATCTTTACTTAAACTGAATAAATTACCTGCTAACAGTACATTTATTTAGGATAAACGGTAGCACCAAAAAAAAAAAGAGATATGTACATTTACGTATTTCTTTGAAACAGATTCCTGTAATCACTGAGTATATTTTCATTAAGTTAATGTTTTGTAGTACAATTAAATTGTCGAGCCAAATCACTACATAAAATACTGCCACTAGTATTATGGTTTAATATTCATGCATTCATTCATAGTGTTCTGCCATTAGGGTAGGTCTTGTTCTCATCTTTGCTAACCTCTTTGTTTCAGAATGTTTTCCCTTTTCTGTAATCTCATTCATAACCTCATTCGAAATCTCTTTCTTTCCTTCCCTTCATGAAGCCTTCTATCATATCCACTAATAAACATCTTCTTCTCGTACAATATCCTAGCCAGTTTCATATCTTTTTCCAAATATTCTTTTTAAATATCTTTTTTTCAATATTCAATCGCATTAAGCATTTTCCTGTTTTCTCTAATTCTCCTTAATACTTCATTTGTTACATGGTCTTGCCATCTGACATTTATCATTCTGTGCCACACCCACATCTCAACATTCTCAATTCATTTTCTGTTTGCCTTTCCCATCATCCACGTTTCAGCTCCATAGAGCATCACACTCCATATAAAACATTTCATTAAGCTCTTTCTTAATGCTAAGTTTAACTTTCCACAGAGCAGTCTTCCCTTCATATTAAATGCCTGCTTATTTCTTCATATTCTTGTTTTAACTTCTACTGTGCAAATCAGATCATTAGTTATAAAGCTCCTAAACTACTGAAAGTTCTTCACATGCTCTAAAACTTCATTTCCTATCTTAATCTGAATCATCTCTTCTTGTCCATCCAATACCAAACATTCTGTATTTTTTTGTTGATCCTCATACCCTGACTTTTGCAAGCTTCATTTACATCATAAAGCATTTCATTTAGTTTACTTGGCTCTCCACCAGTACCACCATGGTCATCAGCAAAACATATACATTGTACTCTTCTTCGCTCAATCTTTATTCCTCTTTTCCCATTCAGACAGTGTTTAATTATTTCTTCTAGATATACTAAACGGTGTTGGTGATATGTAGCATCCCTGCCTCCTTCCCCTTCCAATCCTTATTCATCCTGCCACTTTGTTTCCTACCCTTGCATTTATTCTCTGGTTGTAGTATAGCTCTTTTATTAGGCACCTCTCTTTCCAGTCAACTCCCTTCTTTTCCAAAATTAGCAGTAATTTAATTCTAAAATAATATCACAGCTAAAATACATTTATCTCCATCAAACACCTTTTATAGGCTAACAAGTGCATCATATACTCTCCCCCATCTTTCCATGTATCTATCAACTATTACCCATAGCAGCTCTATAGCGTCCCTTGTTCCAACAGCTCTTCCTCATACTATTCTTCCTCAATACTGCAATCCAATTACTTGTATAAACTTTTATTTAGTACCTTAAATACCTTAGCTGCATGTGACATTATGCTAATCGTTCTATTTTCTTCACACTTCTTTGTATTTCTTTTCTATTGGTACCATTATTGCATCTCAGAAGTCCTCTGACCTTCTTCAAGTACTCGATTGCAAAGATGTAGTAATAACAATTCTCCTGTCCCTCCTAATGCTTTGAACAGTTCAATTGGTATTTCATTACATCCCTTGGCTTTTCCTTTTTCTCATAATTTTAATTGCCTCATTTATTTTACTTTTTAATATACTGTACCGTTTTTAATCTTTATGAACTTTGTACTCTTTCTCCACTACGATACCTACTTCTTTTGGTTTTTCTCCTAATGCATATAAATCCACAATGTTTTCTTCCCATCTCCTTTTTATTTCCTCCTTCTCATTAAGTGTTTCCCCATCCTTTGCCTATATCTGATATTTTTTCTTCCCCTGTTTCTCTTTAAAAACTATTTCTGAAGCTTCTTTATACATTAGCTCATATCTACCTTTTTTCCAAGTTTTCTGTCACTGTATATTTTTCCTCTGCAAAATTTAAAGGTCACAAAAGTAATTTAATATATTGATTAATACATTTTTTTATTATCTAGGTTTTCTCTCCTATGAAGTAAAATAAATATTCGTAACATGTACATTATACAAATAAACTCACCGTTATTAAATATTTATCTATGTATACTATTTATTTATGTACTTTACTATTTATTTTATTTATGGATACTTTTATTTCCTTTTAAAATACATCATGGTACGAGTAAAAATATCAGAACAGTTTCAGGGTAGATAAATATCATTTTTTTATTTGATCAAGTAATTACGTATCACATACATGTGTATTCAGTAAATTAAACACTTTAACCTTTTCATACATTTATACTTACAAATGTTCTATCTTTGTTTAAAAAGAAGACATTTATTCCAAAAGAAAACAAATAAAAGTATCCACGTTTTTCAAGTCAAGAAAAAAGAACTATTTTAATAAAACCGACAAACATCTATACAGTTTAACATACTGGTTCAAATATGTTGACATATTTTTATTATAATTTAGCTACACAAAAAAATATTACATATCAAATTTATGTGAACAATTCTTAATTAAACTTTACCACTTGATGCGAACACAATAAAGAAGCAATTTGCTTGACTTATTACAAAAAGCAAACTACAAAACCACTATTTCAAAATAAAAGAAAACCAACATCAACAGACATACTTTCCCACAACAACTCAAACCACACGACCTCACAACTCCCTTACATTTTACTCTCAGCTATTAGAACAAAGATTCACAGGCTTACTTAATCCATTTTACCATAAGATTGTATAAATATTTCAATAAGTACAATTAAAAAAAACTACTACATATGTATTAGGTGTATTAGGTTTTTTTTAATTGGTAGGTGTTCTTTAACATTATTCTTTTTTTAATTTTTATTTAATTATATATGTATAATTATATATATATAATTAAATAAAAATACTCGCTGACTTAGTCCTAAATAAAATTGCTTCAGGAAAAAAATTAATGACTGTTCCAAAAAAAAAATCACATTTATATACAATAAATACGATAAATATTTGATGTTAATAAAAAGTAATAGGGAGTGGAGGTTCAGTGAGATATGAGATTTGGTCGGTAGGGCGCAGGCAAACATACCCTCTCTTAATAACATCCATCGGAACCTGTTAGCGAGTTCGACACTCCACTCCGCCCGTAAATTGGGTTCCTCAGACTCATCTGAAACAAAAAAAAGAAAGAAAAAACTTAAGTAAATTCAGTCCGATTTGTATATTTAAATTAATTTTTTTTTTTTTTTTTGTTATAAATATTTTTTTTTCATTACCGAAAGATTACTACACTAATTTACGCTAATTGTTTCAGTTTTTCTTATAGCTGTCTTGTTCAGTGTCCCAGGGATAGCTAAACTCAAGGGACTGATTCAGAAAATCAAAATAAACAAAAAATTTTACTTAAACAACCGCTTTATTTTCTCTTTGTTCGTCTATTTTTATTTATTTCTTATTTTTTTTCAATAAAAATTTATATTCTAAGAACGGATTGAATTATCTTAGTAAAATCGTACGATAAATGCAGTCAATTTTCTTCCTATTTTCATGCATAAATTTTCGATCCAATTTCATAATTACAGCCAAATCTCAGCTATATATCAACCGATTTGAACAAATAAGATCTTACTTTGTTCGTATTAAAAGGCTTAACTTTTTATCTAAATATGATCCGATAAAATAATATTTACGGTGTTATTAATAATTAAAAAACATTCAATGACATTATGGAATTTTCTAAGGTAAAATTTCAATTATTTTTTTTATTTAGTAGTTGTTGAACAGGGTACCTGTTCACTAAATTTCATTAAAATACCTCAATTCGTTTTTAAGATAAAAACTTTTATTGATAAAAGACAAAGTGACGAACAGTGGGAAAATAATGGTGGACAGAGGATTTTTCTACCTGAACCTTTTGTTTATTGTGATGTCCTGAAGCAGTTCCTTAAATTTAGCCTACACCTCTTGAGATACTCTGTATGTAAACTATCAATATTTACCAATCAGAATAACTTATTAAGAAAATTCTGATGTTAAATCACACCATTGACTATGGGAAATAACTGAAAATAAACCTGAATTTTGGTTGGTTGACATTGTGATATAAAGCAACGTATTCAACTTAGTGGAGATGCCAGCAGGAAACCACTTCACTCCTTACTTTCCCTGAAAATTTTAGCTCTGTTCAGTATTCTTGAGAATAATTATATTTTATTTTATAACTTGAGCCTCATTCAATATTTTTTTAAGTGGACCCGGGTTCAATTAGTATAAAATTTCTATTGTTTCTAATCACGATTGTAATAATTTTAACATGTTAATAATTTTAATTGAACAGTATAAATAGTCGAAAAACCAAATAAGTAGTTAAAATTGAACCGCAAATGTTTTGATATTTTAATTGGAACTAATAAATGTAATTTTGTATTTTAAAAATAAAATAACAAAAACAGGGAATTTATATTCAGTATAACGATATACCCTACTGAGTATATTGTGACAGCTCGGTGTAGTCTGTATGAGCATATTACAACAGGCCCCGTACGGAACTCACCCACACTGATGAACACAAAAAAAATTTTAAAAAATCGTTAAACAAAACAAACTTTTTTTTAATATTTCTATCTTTATTTAATGCTTTTATTACTTTCAAATTTAGCGACAATAAAATTATTTACATTGGAAGAAATATATATGAGTAACAGGAGATGGTATAGCAATATTTTTTTTAGATCATGAAATTAAAAATTACATTTTTTATATTAATTATAGAAATTTGTTCACTAAATACTTTCTTTCGTTTTTTTTTTTAATAAAAATTTGCATGTATTTTTATTTTAGAGAAAATGTAATGCAAATTTCTCAAATGTGTAAAATTGAGAAAGAAAGAACTTAACGCTGTGGTCAAACTAAAAACACTAATGTATTTAATTTAAGAGAAGACTGTCAGTGAATTTGAAATTATATATTTTACCAAAGTAATTTTTTTATTTACCTATTTATTTGTTTTTTTAAATAAATACTATATTCAGATTTGTATAAAATTATATATTATATTAATTAGATGTGATCCACATCTTGAAATGTTTCTCCAAGGAAATGAAAATAAAATTTGTGTAGAATTATGAAAAAAGCAATAAATAAATCTTAGTTGGATAATTGAATCACGAAATAGTAAATGCAATTATGTGAAGAGAATAAATCAAATATATTTAGAATAAAGTAATTATTTTAAAACCGTTAATTAAAATTGAATACATATTTAAGTACGCTTAAAGCAAGAACGAAGAAAGTATAGGCCAATTTAGTTAAGCTATTTAAAAAAGCTTCAACGAAGAAACATTATTTTAGAAAAAGAGAATTTTTTAATTTAATTTTAATTAAACATTGGTTAGACGGGTTTTTCATCAAACGTAACCGTATAGTTTCTTTAATAAATATTTACAATAGTTATAAACTACTTCCCACTAACAAAACAAAGAAAAACTCTCAAGCGATTTCACCTCTTCATCTCATCATCAGGAGTATAAAATAATTAATAATTTGTGTAAAATAAATCATAGTAAATAATATTGGTGACCATTTTTGCCTGGATATTTTAAACAAATGATAATTTCTAATTTTTTTATTAACTTGTGCTCATGACGATGGCATGAATACTACGAAGAAAGCACTGGAAGATTTTTTTTTATTTTACTTTATTGATGAGAGGTGTTTTTAAAATTTGTATTAATATTTTTATATTCGATAAATTATTAAAATATTTCAACTGAAGTGTAATAAAAGTCGGTTTTTTGTTGGCCTCTTGTGATACGAAACACGAAAATAATTTTTTTTTTTTCTGATTTGAAGAAAGTGAATATTTTTATATTTTTTATAAAATAAATTACTACTATCTTAAAAATGGTTGCATATCTATAAGTAACTATATACGAACAAATATTTATCTATACTATAGCTATAAGTATTAGGCTATTAATACTTTACCTAGAGTATTGATTCTCAAACTTTTACGCTCACCGCCCACTTTGAGAATCAAACATTTTCTAGCACCCCCACAATTTTTAAACTTACCATCTGTTAAAATTAATAATAGCAATTATTGTTTTTAATCGTGTCATATCCTATTTCTGTGTTGAAATTTACATTTTAAATGAGAGCAATCTCTCATTGATTTTTTTTTTTATGATTTTTGAAGTATACTGTTGAAAAGTAGAGTAGTCAAGCTTTAATTTTTTTTTATTCGTCTCTCTAAGCCTCTTGGTTGCAGTGTTAAAGTAGTTTGAATGCAATCACTTTTTATTATAAAATATAGGTGTTCTATAATTTTTTGTACTAGTGAAATAGGTAATTAATTGTAGTTTGAAATATCAGGAAAATATAATTTTGGCCTTTTTTTAATCAGCCATTCCCTTCCTAGAACGGCTGAACGCCCCCAATTTTCTTTTGCCTTTCTAATGAAGGCCTCCAGCGTTCTCAAAGGAGCGTTATCGTCCACTTTGAGAACGAATAACCTTGAGTATGAATTCAGTAAATAGGTGTTGTAGAAATGACATTGTAAAAAAATTACATTAGCTTAAAACTTAACTAAAAACCAAGTAAAATGAATGTTTTTAGTAATATTTATGTTATAAAGTATTAATATGAAAATAAACGTTATTTTTTGAAAAATATATAGATGATAACACCAAAATAAAAAAAAAACAGTTCCGATTTTCTTTTAAATTTCCACTTGTAAAATATTTTTTTTTTTAATTTTTAAATAACCACATATTTCATGACATTATAAGTTTTAAGCCAAAAATTATCCAAATATTTTAGAATACCATCCGAAAACATTCAAGAGATATTGATCCTGGTCTTAAAAAACATATTAGGAAATAAGGAATGCATAGTTCCAATTTGGAGGAGAAGAAAACGAATGTTAACTTATTATTCCAAAGTTAATCATCATAAGTTTTCTAACTTATTATTCCAGTTTCTGTTAAAATAGGACCCGGGACCGTAATCCCTTATTATTTTTCTTTCTTTTATTTTTTTAATTAACAATTATTTTACTTGTAAATTAATCAAGTATTATTTTAATTCAAATGAATCATTACAGGTATATATGATTATTTCTTCTTGGTATCTTAACTTGTCCATATCGCTAAAAATAAATATAATTCGTGCTCTTTTGTCAACAAGACGTATAAATTTGAAATACGATAAAATAATATCCTATTGCACAGATTCTATTATTTTCCTGTTAAATTCTATACTCCAGCTTTTTATTTGTAACGAAAATATAGAATTGCTTTTCATTTGTAAATGAGGTGGCATTTTTGTTAGTACTACTAATTTTGAGAAAGTTAGGAAAACTATTTAATTGTTTTGAAGGTTACGTGAGAACATTTTGTTAAAAAAAAAATTACTCTTCTAATTTTAGTTTAATTAATTCAGTCTTCATAATTTTTTATGATTTACATAACTGTTTATATTGTAATAATATCTATCTGTTTGTACGCTCTGTTTTTTCTGTAATAAAAATGAATGTACTGTAATTTAAGTAATTGAATACTGGAGGAAGTAAAAGTACTTATTTCGATTACAACAGAATAATCTGTGATCTAACACGTAAAATTGGTAATCTTAGAATTTATATCGAATATTTAAGATAACTTTATACATAACATTTCCGTGAGAGAGAGAGAGTGTGTGTATGCTTGTTTTTTTACTGAAGGTTGCTTAAAATGTTTTTAATTTGATTGATAAGAATTTGAATCAATCTGAATTACTTTAGGGGTAAATTAGTCAAGATAGCACCATCAATGGAAGTGGAATAAACCCCCAAGCAGTAAGCGTGTCCTACTTTGCCACTTATTCTTATTCATCATATACTTATATTTACTCATATACATTTATCATATTTTATATCATTTTAAAGTATGTCATCTAAAAGATAAGAAGTATGATTACCACAAATCAAATTTAACCGAATTTTATTTTGGTATTTCATTTATATTTGTTGAAATCTAATCAAAACATCTTGCAAAATTAGTTATTTAATGGAATATTTACACCAATTAACGTAAGAAGCACATAAGACGTACATTTTTCTGAAATAAGCGCTGTCTGTCTGTTCATAAATAATGAAGTTATAATTAAGTTATGTTTTGTTATCTCTTTAAAAAAAAATTTATTTTCATTTTACTTTTCCATTTCATAAAAAACAGAAACAAAAGGGGTTTTCCTTTAATTGATTTATTTTCAATTTGTGCCTCTTATACCAATTTGTCTGTTTTACTATTTAAATGGAATTACACATGAACAATATAAACCGTTTCAAAAAAAAAAAACTTGACGAATCAACGTATTTTAATTAGACTTATCTAATTCTACATGAATGAAACCTTAGCAATTTTTTTTTTTTTTCACTTAAAATATTTACAAGAAAATTGCCCCTCTTTAAGAAAAATGAACGTTTGGTATTTACTCGCTCTAAATTCCTTTTTCAAAAGGAATACTTTTCTTCCAAAAAAATAAACTGGTTCTTTTCTTATCAGAAAAGTATTGAATCTGATTTTCTTTAGGTAAAATCTTCTTCTTTTTATTTAATTTACCCGATTTCTGCTTCACAGCAAAAATGTCAAGTTAAAAAAAATTGAAACAAATAGAATTGTAACAAATTTAGAATTTTTTAAAATTTCAAATATGGGTTCCTTTTTCCATTTTTTCTTTGATTTTTGTTTTTGGAAGGAGGAATTTTGAGTGAGGTTTCCTTCAAAGTATTAATAAGAGCTGATGCCTGATGGAATACTGATGGGATTCAGTTTGCGTTTTATTAAAAATAAAAAAAATTGTTTAAAAAAATGAATTTACTTTACCAGTGCAGAAGTCATGCATATCATAATATTTTTCTTTATTTTTATTAATTCTCTCGTTCAAAAAAAAGAAAATAATCTAAAGGAAGCTTTTACATAAAATTAATGGTACCCCACTTCCTGCATTAGCAGGAAAGTAGCATTTTATTGAGAAACCATTACAGTCCAATATTTCGCTATCCAATCCATTTGAAAAATTAAAAGACATCTAGAAAGTTCAACAGAAGTCGTTGAAGATCTTTTTTAATAGAAAAAATAATAATAATAATAATAATACATAAAAAAATTTAATGAATAACAGTTTGTAGTAATTGCGACTGTTTCATTTTTACTGTGTAGAAATAAAAATAAGAAATAGTAGAGAAATGATTAAACTTTCATGTTATAGTTATTGATTCTTTTCATTTTCTGTTTGCTTATTTGAATATAAAAATTTTAGTTTGTTCATTCTAAAATAAAATTTATTTTTCTCATTCATGTAATATCTTAAAAAATTCCGTTCTGCTGGTTTTCTTCAAAATGTTTCAATCTTTTACAGTTAATTCGTGTAAAGTTTGTGAGTGTATTCTTCCAGATGTGTATGTATGTCTGAATTTATTTTTCAGTATTATTAAAATTGTAATAGATGAAAAATATTTTATTTTTCTTTCACACTTTTGCATGTTTTTAATGTATCAAAAGAAATTAGAAAAAACTGACTTTAAGACCTCAATCCTAGTAAGAACCTTTTTAAAGCTATTAGATGGGAAAAGAGTCTTGAAACAGATCTATTTTTAGATCCTTTCCAAAACTTTAAAAATATTAAATAATGCTACAATTCGTTTCTCATCCTTAACATTAATTCGGTGAGCATCCAATCAAAGCCATGGTTCACCATGGTGGGAAAAAATCCCTTTATTTTTCTCTCTTGATCTTTTGAGGGTACCCCGATAATGTAATCCCTCCTTTTTTATCTTTTTGAATTAAGTTTAAGGTAATTAGATAGAAATTAAGAACTTAATTTCTATAGAATTAAAAACAGATCTACATTCTTACACAGGAAATGATCCAAGACTTTTTCTAGTCTGTGAGTTTCCATACTAGTTACAATCCTTCAAGCGTTTAGAATGAATTTACCTAGAATGGGATTACTTCTATGCCTAGGGTGTTCGGGCCTACACCCGAACACCCTTATATATTTGCGCAAGAGTGGGTGGGTCGGAGTTCGCCGATGATGGCATAGGGGAGGAGGTGTGCATGGGGGGACGTGTAACTGTGAAGGACAAGCGAAATGCGTGTTTGGATTAGATACAATAGGGACGGGAGGGGTACTCCCCTGCGGAGAAAAGTTCTGATCACCGGAAGAGGTGATTACTATGTTTTCGAGGAGGCACGGGAGACCCCGATGGGATGTCCGAGTTCGGACGAGCTAGGGAGGACAGACTGCGCTGCCACGTCACCCTGAGGCGACTGTGTTAAGCTTTTTAGCGTGGGCTGGTAGTCTTAGGGGAGTTTTAAAAAAAAAAATAAAAAAATAGAATGGGATTACTAATCACTTGTTTATCATGAGCAACCAAAAACAAGTAGATATTGCCTTTTTTCCAAACATTAAAAAACTATCCCAAAATCGTGTAGTGGGAAGTATTCGCATATCACAATAACAGGAAAATACTTCTTTTGGTGTATTATAACACCCAAAATTTTAAAAAAATTTTATATTTTGAGATGATTAAAAAAAGAAAAGTCAAAAATTAATTTCAAATGTAAATTCTAAAATTATTCAGTGAACCAAATATTGCTGCTATTCATTTAATTAAAAATGTTAAATACTTAATCCTCAAAAATTCTTAGTATTTTTAGCTAGCACTCGGTAATGAGGGTTAAAGCAAACCTAACTTAATTCATTCCTAATGGGTTTTCCCAAGAATATAACAAAATACATAAAGAATCACCGTCGTCTTAAATACTGAAACAACACTCTGCAAATGAACACTTTATTATACAAAGCTTTGAACATTTTTCGATTTTAACTGTTTATATTGTTTATCTTTATTTTTAATTCTATTTATGGCGTTGGCAACAGGTTTTATTAATATTGTAAGTTATAATCATTATAATTACTAAAATAATTCTTTAAATCAATAAATAATTAAGTCAGAAGCTAACGTTAATGGAGTTATTCACACACGAGTAAATAATTAACAGCACACAATTACCATTCCCAAGCTTTGTTGTTACATTCCATTTTTATAAATTTTCATAAGTTTTGTATATTTGGATAGAACATATTTTTTTTTTTTTTAATTAATTACTTGTGTATGAGTTTTATATAATTACGTAATTATAATTTTATAGTTTTTTTATTCATAACAATATTAAACATAATATTTAAACATTATTAACTAATATATTGTTTAAACGTATTTAGTTTTACACCAAAAGTCGATGAATACAGATGGTAAGAGACATTTTATAAATTTCATATCTTAAAATTATACTTGAAAGTATAATTATACTTGATGAAAGTAAAGATGATAATGTTGATGTTGATGGAAGTCAAAAACAATGAGTGATTAACTTTTATGAAATATGTATATAAATAATACAGAGGGAATACTAAAGTTTTCGACCTGACAAAGAAAATTACAACGTTTTCAGAATTTTTTTTGGTGGATGGAGAATGGAGGCATTGTATTACCTTGTAACGCAATGCATTTAGGCGAACAACTTTTCAATTTTTTTACTCTTCATATAATTTCGTTTCTTCAATTTTGCAAAATAAGTGTTTGTGTCAGCGTTGACCTCATAATTTGAAGTGAATCTTCGTCCATAGAGCTGTTTTTTCAGGTTTAAGAAAACGAAGAAATCGCTAGGAGCCAAATCCGGTGAATACAACGCTTGTGGAAATACCTCTATGCTTAGGCCGTGAAGTTTTGCAGCAATAACCCTAGACGTGTTTGCAGATGAATTATTGTGGTGAAAGAGCCTTTTCTTAATGGCCTGACTTTTCGCCTTTTCGCCTAAATAGTACTCTTTAGTCGGTTCAGTAGCGAAGAATAATATTTTTCTACGGTGGTCCGCCTTTATCAGGTATTCTATAAGCACCACACTATGATAATTAAAAAAAATCGTAGTCCTGACTTTCTGCGGCTTGAACCGTTTTCTAAACCCTTTAACCCAATCTCATCTCATATTTGGATTGATGTCTGGTCTTTTTCGTATAAAGATGAAATCACGTTTCATCTACTGTTATGAAACGACGAAGAAACTCAGTGAAATCCCGTTTAAATAAACTGAAACACCCTTGAAAAATGTTCGGTCGAATACGTTTTTAGTTAACTGTTAACAAACGGGCACCTATCGAGCGATAAGATTTTTCATATCCAAAACTTCATCTAAAATTTAGTGGATGCAGTCTATCAAAATGTTTGTAATGTCAGCAGCAAGCTTACGTACCTTCAATCGGAGATTATTTAATAAGGACATTGTGATTTTTTGTTACGATTTCGTCGGTTGAATGGACAAACGAGCATGTTTAAATTCATCAGTACTCATTTTTTTCAACATAAAAGAAAAGGAAGAATTTTTTAAAGTAGAATCTAGTTCTTTTGCATATTTATCGGGGTTAATCCTTTTATAACAAAGCACTTTATTATCTCAAACTTCAATTTTATCCATTTTTCAGGAAATGTCAAAACTTGATTTCTTTATTTGGTCGCCAGAAAAAAGCAACTAAATCATGCTTCTGAAACTTTGCAGCACGCCATCTAACGGGTAATACTTGAAAAGACCATAGCCATTTGGTCATAGTTACTTATCTCTCTGTTACGCCGAGAACTTTCCGAACGATCCTAAAAACATTTTATGATTCCTTACCTCGTACGTACATATCCTTTAAATAACACACGATACAAATATATAATTTTATTATGTAGATGTTACGTGTTTTTAGTACAAATATTGCATAAATAAACAGCCTGTAATATATTTTTAACTAATCAAAAGTTTTAAGTTAAAAATATGTGAATAATGTTCCCCCATTTTCGTTTAATGATTTTTAAGTACAATTAGTTAATTTATATTATACAGTTACGAATCTTACAAAATTGTAATTTTCTTGGGAATATTTTTTATAAATTCTTAAATTGTCATTTTTGTTGGAAAACTAGAAAAATCTATCTAATTTCTTAACCGTTGAATATATCTAACTGGGATTTTTTTATGGATTCTCTAACCAGAAAATTAGATACGTTTTGTATTAAAAAATAAAATTCATCAATTTTTTCTTAGAAATACTTAAAAAAATATCTTGAATTAGTATTATAAAATAGTTTTCCTGTATCTCTCCAATAAAAAAAAACCACGGTACGTTTGTTAGTTGTATGCGCTCACATTTTTATTTTGAATGACGCGCACGAATGATTCATTCGTTCACATGATTTATATTTCTTGATACGAACGATTAATCAACAATTACATTTGTCTTTTAAGGAAACAAAAAAGTAAAACATTCCTTAAAAAGGAAAACATTGGGGTTAGAGCTGTGGTTAAAAAATCACAACTCAAGGAACAGCTAAAGATATTCAGCATTTTGAAGCTTTTCGTTGTAAAATTTTTTGTTGCTGTTAATACCCTAAATTCATGAACGTTATTTAATTACAATTTCCAAAAACATTTAGCAAAATCATGTGTAATGAAACATAAACGATATAACATTTTCGTTGCGGACCATGCGGTATGGTCACCTTTTTTCTAATTTATTTATAAAATTATACGCCATTCGTAGATTTTTTACCTTTTTACCCTTCCTACGTCAATTAATCCCCACCATTTCGTCTTTAGTTTTGCATTTCATCCTAACTTATACTTGCTCAGAACTGAAATTTTTTATAAAATTCATAAATATTATTTACGCTACTGAGATATTACGTAAGAAGTCAGTTTTTTCAGCACTATACATTATTTTTTCCTTTTAACCACATTATCTTTTTAACAAAAGAAACAAATAAAATTTTATTGGGCAAAACAAAGAATTCTTCTTATTCAGATAAGACCATTACAATAAAAATATACAGAAATTTCTCAACGTATAAATCATTTTTAAAAAAATGTATTATATAAATGATGAAAAGAAGAAATAAAAATAAAAAATATTAAAAAGAAAATTAATATATAATTCATAAATAACCAAAAATGGAACTAAAAAACAAAAACTTGGGAAGATTATCATACTGCAAACGCTTCTTAACTTTGAATGTTTATGAAATAGATTGCCAATAGTAATTTCCTAGAACAAATTGTATTTTTTTTTTGAAACAGAATTTTTACTGTTATTTAAATAATATTTTATATGGGTTCTTTTACGGATTTGAATACTAAATAGTGGATACAGGTCTACTTTGGTGGTTGGGTTCAATTAACCATACATCTCAGGAGTGGTCGGCATGAGTCTGTACAAGACAACATCTGATTTACATGTCATCTATTTTACATTCTCATCTCATTAGGCCATTGGAGGATTTATTATTGTTTACAAGTTGAACAGATTGCAACGTACACGTTAGGAATTTAAAAAAAATAATCTAACTAACGGTCGTAAAAATACATTGATTTATTACAATTATTCAAATATTTAAATTGTTTATTAGTTAAAACTTTTAGACAAGGACGTAGAAAACGGAAGAAAAAGTAGATATTAAAATTGTCCGAAGACTAATCATGAAAAGTAGACAGTTTTCCTTTAAGATCAAGATAAACCGTTTATTGTTCGATAGGAACGCACTGTATTATTCTAGCTTCATTTGAAGTAATCTTAGTAGAAAAATCTAATTTAAAATAAAAAGTAGTGTTTCTCCTGTCTTAAATAGACACTAAAATATTTTTATTTTACGTAGATTAGACACGCTATATACAGTTACTATTATTTTTCTCTATACATTTGCTAGTTTCGTTTTATTTAGCTGTTTATTTCTTCTCTTTTTTTCGACATTGATATGAAAATAATACGATGGCTCTGAGGAAAGTAGCCTCATACAATCGTAAAGTGATCAGGTGACAAGAGGTTTATGAGACAGTTTTGTTTTATCGTTGCAGAAAAAAAGTAAAGGGAAAAATAGAATTTCAAGAGATGGTGAGTCTAAGCTAGTGAATATTTGACAAGATGTTGGTGGAGCCTTGAGACTGCTGGAGTCACCGCAGTGAGTGCTTCAGTACTCCTTAGCCGCCTAATACTCTACAACTCTGCTTCACAAACCTTCCCTTCCTCTCCACCGCTCTTTATTCTCTGCGTGTAAAGCCACCTTTTATTTTTCTTTTCCCCTTTATTGTTGTTTTAAGTGAGCAAGACAGAACCAGAAAAAAGAGAATACTATTCTCAATTCTGTTTCCAAGTAATTCTTACTCTAAGAACCTTAAACACGCATTGGTTGGGTAAATTTACTTTATTCCGAAGAAAATTCGATTTATTAAAATTTCCTATTCACTAAATATTTATTGTTTAGACTATATTCTCCATCTACCAATACATAAATATTTATACAAAAATCTGACCAGTACATTTTTCAAAATTAGTTACCTGACATTGTCATGTCCTGTATTTTTTATTTCTACTGAAGATAAAATGGTCTATAATTCTTTATATATTGTCATTTTTAATTCTTTCTTAAAATTAAAACATAATTAAACTAAAATCTTTTATATCATAATAGTTAAAAATAAATGAAAAAATAAATTTATATTTCAGCTAATAAAAATAAAGATTTTTTCATGTTCCCAAACGGTTGTTTTTTATCCTGTTAAAATATAATATTAAAACAGAAATACTAGTTTTTTTTTTCAAATTGTAACTATTTGAAATTTAACTTTACCTTTATTGTTATTTTAATAAAGTTTTATATTTTACAAACTGTTTATTTTAAATATTATTTTCAGGCAGGATTTCATATTTTAAATACGAATCTGTTTTCCTCAAAGTAAAATTTACAATCGGTTACACTATTACAGAAACCTATATAAGTATATGTATGTGATCAAAACAATCACATGTAAAGAGGCTTCCATCAAAGTTCCACAAATATTTACATACTAATATGTAGAACGTGCTTTACAGAATATTTAATGTAAATACACAAAAAAAGTTAGGTCAGAGAACAGTTCCATTGGTAATTCAACCCAAAACAAAACCAAATATAAGCATTAATAAACAAGAGAAAAAATGGAAATATAACCATAATTAAAAATGAAATAATAATAATTAAAATTGAAATAAGTGAAATAATGATATTATAGGTAACATTAAATTGATTCAGTTCTACCTCAAATCACGTAAAGTTACCAAGGTCCAACAAGTGAAGTCGTTTTAGTCTTCTAAGGTCATCAGTAATGTCTAGAAGATTATTGAAAGGAAGTTCACATGGTTGTTAAGCCGAAATTTATATTTTGTACGGAATCGCTGTATTTCTCTTGAACATACGGTGTAAACCCAGATATTCCTGAATTTTACTGTTTATTACGAACCAAGACGCCTCTGTAATGCTCCTCTGTAGTTAATTTTATGGAATCGCTTAAATATGAATAGTAAAACTTTTTTTTTTTTTAAAGTAATGTATTTTTTTTAAAAAAACTTGTATTTCTGTATTGTATAATTTTCTGCACCTATTTTTGTGCACGATTTAAGTTTATCAGATTTACCTTTCCTTAGTATAAAAGTAAAATAATTTGTGAATTAATAATAACTTTGAACTAACCTGAGCAAAAATTTTATATATCGATTTTTAATTTTTTTTTTTCTAATTAAATTTTGAGTTTTAAAAAGCCCGCATTTTATTAACATGAAGAATGATAAGATGTTTGGTTTCCTGCAATAGGAATGGGCAGATTTGGAACAAAAAAAAAATGATTTTGTCGCTTTCATTTCGTTTTATTTTAAAATAAAACCTTTTTATAAAATGGAGATTTAGAATTAATTGTTTCTACTTAGGCGTAAAAAGTTCAAAAATCGACAGGTGCATAACAATATCAGAAATACACTAAACAGCCACTTTAAAAGCGGGCTTGATTTGTTTAAATTAGTAGATAGAAATACTATTTTTAATTTATTCAGAGTGATGACATTTCTAACACACGAATGGCCTTAATCTACCCTCAGAATCTGACTTTGAACTCAACTAATCGGCTACAACCCAAATTTCCTTGATGACTTTCTTTGCCGAATTCTAGTAGGAATGTAAACGTTTGAGCCTATCATCCGGAAGGTCCCAAGTTCGAATCTTCTTATAGTAGATTTTTTATTAATATAGAAGATTTTCATTTTGTATTTTTACAAGCATATTCAAGAATATATGATGAATTAACAGTATATATATATATATATATATATATATACTGTTATAATATATATATATATATTTACCTTTTTTCCATGCAATTTTTAACTAGTGTAGGTTATTCCTTGTTCACTAATCATTAATCATTTGTTTAGTTTTGTAGTTTTATTTGATCGCTCCAAAGGTCCTAATTTTATTTCAAAGGTTTTTAAATCACACATTCCAAATCATTCTTTGGAAGTTATAAAATTAGTGAGGATTAAGTTGGCAAGACAATAGGAGAATTGCAGTATGAAGAAATGAGCTAATGCTCAATGCTGACTTTTTATTTTTTTTTAGATTTATATACTTGGTTTTTAAAATGCAAAACTATTGCCTGCAATGTTTATTTAAGTTTTTTTAGTCTTTATCTTTTTCACCTATTCTTGATCATATTCATGAAACTGTATGATAAAATTCCAACCTTAAAAATAAAATTTGGCAGAACTAAAAATATATTAAATTTGATTTACACCAATATACTACACATTTTCTACTGTACTTAAAAACCCGTTAATTTTTATCGTATGTGAAGAATGTAATTTAAAAATTATACTGATATCCCAAAAAAAAATGTTCTAAACAATTAATACGAAGTATACTATGCAATAAACATGTAACAGGAACCAGAATAGAGATATGAAAAGGAAAAAATCAGATACCAGATGATTACTAATTCGTAACCAATTACTGAACAGAAATTGTTCATTAACAGTAATTGTTCGGCTAATATTCTGACCCCATAGGGTAAAACACCCTCCATGTGACGGTTTCGGTCGCCACGCCACCCCCTCCGTACCTAGCCCTTATGGACTTTACCGGAGGTCATCTTTAGTAGCTCGGCAAAAATAACTTTCAGTCAAGCTTCAGCCAGCATGCCAATGATCGAATAACACGAGCATCTCCATCGTTTTACTACTAACTAACATAAACTCCAAACAAAACACATCTAGCCAAGTCTCAAACAAGACTGAATGAATTTCTAAGAACGAAGAAACTGAACTCTACCTACCCGAAAGGTAGAAATGAGTTCGACACACGACCAATACATATCGTAACATAACTAACGAAAAACAAAAAAAAATTCAATATCAAACAGAAACAAAAACAGGAACGTAATTGCAATAAAACCAAACACAAAGAAAGAAAATCCAAGCGAACATCAGCGATGCTTTCTTTCGCCAAATATGGAATAAAACTTTCTACTATCATCCATTCAAGTGTTGACCCGATAATATCAAGCCGACAAATGGTCTCCATGCGCATTAAGTCATACTTCTTTTTTTTTAACCTCCGGGACCACCGAATGCCAATTTTGTCGCGTGTGAAAATGCCAAGCCTGACCGGGATTCAAACCCGGGACCTTCGGATGAAAGGCCGAGATGCAATCACTCGCGACATAGAAGCTGGCACTTAAGTCATACCTAGCACGTTCATATATCACATGATAAGAATTGTCCAACAATCCGCATTGCGGACACATACTAGAGTCCGCCAGGCCGAATTTCTGTAGTCTGTCCCAAAAAGCGTTATGCTCTGAAAGAAATTGCGTCATATACTTCTGACGCAATTTCACAAGTATGTGACAGCTGTTACATGTTGATCTAACAGCTGCTTAGCTTATTTCTTATGTCGTTACATACCGATCGATCTTAAAGTTTTTCTTGAGTTAATAGAAACAGTTAATTTTTAAGTCTCCAGTTTAAAAAAAATATTAGTTTTAAATGTATTTAATCCTTTTATTTTTAACTACAATGAAATGAAAGCAACAAAATCTAAATATATTTTTGTTCCAAATTTTCCCACTCTGTTTTTTCCAGGGAAACAAAAAATCTTATCGTTCTGTACGTTACTGAAAAACGGGCTTTTAAGACTCAAAATTCAATTGAAATAAACTTAAAAAATCAATAAATAAAATTTTATTTTAATTCGTTCAAAATTATTACTATTTCAAAGGATGAAACAGTGATGTCATGTGATTATAATATAATGAGGAATTTTTTTTACGGGATAGATATTTGTTTTAGCGCTGGTTACTTATTTATTTATTCTTATGAATCTTCTGGAAGTCTCCATACATGTATATCCCATGCAACCTTTTTGATTCGGAACCCGTAGGCAGCCCCTTCCCCTGATTGTGATGTTTGGCTGAAAAGTAGTTTTTTACAGACTCAGGCCGACCATACCTGAGACGTGTGCATCAATTGAAACCTAACCACCAAACAACACCGATATCCAAGATCTAATATTCAAATCCAAATTAAAGCAGCTATTTTTATTAGTATTCAAAATTCAGAACTCTACTTCGAAATCAGCTGATTTACAACGACGAATTTTACCACTAAATCAACCCGGTAATATAGTTTGACTAATATATTGTACTTAAAATACGTTTATATATATATATATATATATATACAGATTTCTTTTAATATATTTTCCATTACCCATTAAACAAACATATTCCAAAATTTGTTTGTTTCAGCAACGGAGGATTTACTTTTTATTATACCATGAAATTATAGTTCTATTTTATTTCAAGAAATAGAAGTAATTAAATTAAAGATTAGCATAAAAATGTTATGATTACAATACTTAAAACAAATCAATTTTTCTACTTTTAAGAAAAATTTAACGTAAAAATTAAAAAATGAGATATCATAAAGAAAGACATTATTTTTGAGAAAACTTTAAATTCAAATTCAGTTAAATGGTTAAAATATTCAATTTAAATAATATAAAATATCGTTTTGTTTCGTTTAAGGAATGCAAAAGCAGCCTGTGTTATCTTTGCTGTAATATTTTCCTCTTCTTTTACTCTTTTAATTTCCGTTTTTACTGGGCTGCGAAGCTCTTTTAATAATATGTCAGTTGGCTTGAGATATAGCTGTATTATCTCAGTTCTGAGTAGTCTATACGAATACACTTAATTTTAATCCATTCTTTTTTTGCTTTCTTTAATTGATTTTAGTATCATCCGTTTTAAATGTAAAATACCTAAGATATAATTATTATTTTTCCCCTATTTGTCGGTTATTTACATTCATGAATCATTTTTTTTTATATTGACATAAAATAACATTTTTTGATGAAGAAAATTCTATTTGAAAGCTTCTATTCGGTGAGTATAGATAATTGTTTAGCATATAAATAACGTATATTTTTTATTGTATATATAGTTTACTTGTAAATAAAAATGTTTTACTCAAAATGTTTTGTTAATGTTCAAAAACTGAAAAATAATAATAATTTTTTATCAAAAACCAGCCATTAAATTGGATATGTTACCTTTAATACAAATATTAATTAAAAGTTTAACACAGAATTAACACTGTTAGATCGGTTACGTTGCATATAACAAAAGAAAAAATATAATAAGAGGTTTTTCTTTTTAAATTACATCTGAAGAAAAAACATAATAATTCTAATAAATATGACTATAAATAAAGAAAAATAAATTACAAAATATTTGATTAAAAAGTAAATATTATTAAAAAAAGGAAATAATGAAAATATCTAAGAGCTGAATAACTCTGGTTAGGCAAAAGAAACGTACTTTTTTTTACTACAATAAGCAAAAATAAATAAGTGTCTTGCCCTCTCAGTCAAAAATCTCCGTGGTGTCGGAGACTCCATTGTTGGTGTTTTAAAGTCTTTATTTTCCAGAATCATTACTTCTGATTTCGCAGATCCCTCGATGGAAATTTTTTTCTTTCTGTACCTTGATTTTAAATGTAGTTGGTTCAGTCATTCTCTCAGTTACTGCTTCTTTTGACTTAACATATGTGTTATATGTAGGCTTTATGAAGCTCTTTTCGACGGATCTTTCTGCTTTCTTCTGCGACGGCTTAGGACTATTTCCTCTTGACGATCGACTCTTCATTTTAGTGATGATACTTTTGACCATCGTAGCCAAAGCTGGTGTTAATTTTGATAGCACATCTTTTGATTTTATAGAAGCTGTAGGAGTTGCCGGAGCGGCCACAACTTGTGCGTATGAAGCTATCTTTGGCGTTCTGCTAAGCGCAATTTTCCTTGCGTCAAAGTAGCTTACTTTCCGTGTTGTCTTAATCTCTTGGACAACTACTTGCTTTTTATAAATAGGACAATTCCTAGACCTTACATAATGATGTCCATGACAGTTGACACAGACAGGAGGTTTCCTACGCGGGTCATCTGAATGTAATGGTTCACCACATAAACATATCTGTTTCCTTGTGCAACGAGCCATCGTGTGTCCGATTCTCTGACACCCAAAGCAACGCAAAGGTGTTGGGATAAATGGACGCACATCCAACCAGTGAAAATTAGCTTTTATCTTCTCCGGAGACTAAAAGTCTAATGACTAAAAGTCAACACGTGTGAGGCAGAGGATTGAACTTCTCGGTTGCAACGCATTTTATCGACGGCACGCAACAGCACCTTGTTTTGAAGTTCATCTACAATTTCCTCTTCTGTGCAGTTTAACAAATTCCTGCAAACGATAACATCCTTTGAGGTGTTGAAAGTAATATGGGGAGATGCCTCAATAACCAAGACTCCTATTTTCTTGGCTTTTAATAATCGTAAAGCTTGAGCGTCGTTGACAGTTTCCACAAAAAGTCCCACCACAGTTTTTCTTGTCTCTTTGATCGGTCCTCCAACAGCTTCCGTGATGCCGCGAGCTATCGCGAAAGGGTTAGTTTTCAAAAAATCACCATCTATCTTCTTTATAATCAAATATTTTGATACTTAACCACTATTCTTCGGTCTAAACTTACGAGTTTCCTTGTTCTTATCCAGATCTATAACCTCTTCTTTATCACTAAATTCTATTCTCTTCCTTCTCTTCGTCTGCGAAGACAAAGGCTCTCCAGAACGACTATTTTTACGTGGACCCTCTGCTACGAAATACATGGATGTTAAATTGGCCATAAACCTAAATTATGCCAGCCGTGATGTCACAAGGTGTGGGCGGAGAGAAGATTGGGCGTGTCCCAGATCATTGATCCGGCCTGGGTTTCTCAAGTCAGCCGCAAATCTAATCACAAATTTAAACCGAGCCGGGGAGTCAGGTACTACTTGACCCACGATACCGACATCCCAGGGCTCGCACGTAGCAGTAAGAACAACGATACCCTTACCCATGGGACAATCCTTGCCAAGGGCCGAAGTGACTGACTCTCGCTGGATGTCGCATGACTTCGGCGAAGCAACAAGCTCAAAGAAGCCCACTCTCAAGCCGGCTCCACAACTGAGAAGAGGGATGGGCACTTCCCGTCCGCACTCCACACACTTATGTCGGCAAACAGATCACGGTCATGCTTCCCATCCCCGCTGCGAACAGCAAAACCGAGAAGCACAACTGCAGCCAGCTAGGACAGCTGGGGACCGCCAATCCCGTACACCACAGGGAGCTCCTGAGCAAGACCATTTCCCTGATGGCCGACATAAGTACAGGTACTGAAGTACCACGTCGTTGCCCGCTCCTGACATATGCGGAGATGTTTTTGCACGGACGTGGGGTTGGATTTATCCGGGCATCATCATCATCATCATCATTATTATTATTATTATTATTATTATTATTATTATTATTATTTAAAAATCAAAATCAACATCTTGTTTTAATTTTATTGGTTCCCAATTTTTTTTTTTTTAATTATGTTTTATAATGAATTTTTTTTTCTTTTGAATACGGATATCTTTTACGTTTCCTTTTTTCCTAAAAAAAAAGAAAAAATGCATGTTTTTGGAAATCACTTCCATAAATGTGAGTTACTAGAAAATCTGATACACCTGTATTCAAAAAATACTTTTACAGTACGAGGTATCTGCCGTCCTCTTTCTTTCTAGTTTATTGAGGATAGAACTATCATCGAAACTTTTAACATTATTGTTTAAACTTTGCCAATCTTTATTTATATGTAGAACAAAGTCATTTGTTTGTTTTCATTATTTGTTTTTTGAAGAAACCCTAAGGTTTGTTAATCAATTCATCATTCATAATTTTTCTTAATCTTTCTCTGTGTTCTGCGATTCTCCTGCAGTTGTTTCCTTTTCAGTCTTCAGCCACTCTAAATCTTTTAAATTCATGTAATTTTTTCAGGAAAATTTCTCTGTCTAAAATTTCTACTACTCTTATTCTGATCTCTTGGAGATCTTTTCTTATCTCCAGAAGCCAATATTTTTACATTTGAGATTATCAAAGAAGTAAAAATCTTTCTTGTCAAGCTTTCTTCATTCATTCTCAATAAATGATCATTATCTTTAAAACACTATTCTTCGTTTATTTAATAATGTCGATTATGTTTTCAAATTTTCTACAAATTTCCTACTTTGAATGTTTAAAACATTTTTATTATTTTCACATTTCAGGCTAATATTTTACTTTCCTTTTTCAAAATATTCTCTAGTCTTTCTTGATTATTTTAATATAAAAGTTTCTGCGGCATAAAGACTTTTATAATGTTTCAGGTTCTATCTGAAAATTTCAGGTTTTATAACTGTGATGTAAATGTATGAATTTTGCGTTGTAATAAATCGATTTTTTATTGTAAGATTTTTGGTTAGTTTAAAGTCCTTTTTTATTTTATTTGGCCGATTTTCTGAACACATTCTAGTCAATTTTTCTGGATTAGTTGGCCTAGATATTTAGATTTATCCACCACTTTAATTTTCCCGAATCTTGTTGCTATTTCTCTTCGGTACTTTAATTATTTCTATTTTTCAAATGAAATTTACAGTCTAGTTCTTTCGGCGATTTCCTTCAAAATTTTTATTTTTGGGCTGTGTTTAGATTATCAGTGAAGATCGTTAGGTTTACTACAAAAGTAAATCAATCCCATTGATATTTCTTTGTGTTTTTTCCGATTTTTTTGATTGAAAGTCTTAGGTTTTCAATTTCTTTTCGCCATTCAACAATAACTGTAATTTACTTAAAATGTTTTTATTAATTAACGAAATTAGTAATAAAAAAAAAAAGTATTAAAAAAAGCCCTTACTTAATAGTGCATAAATATTCTGTCACATTTACGCATTTTATTTTTTTTTGATGCACATAGTAAATTAAATAACAAGAACGTAATTAATTAGTAATTTATATTAATTACTTTTTTCTTTTATTTTTCAGAAGTGGTTAGTTTACGTCTAACAGAAGTAAGGATTGCTCATCATACGGTACGAGGTAACAGCACTGTTTTGGAATGTGAATTCGATTTACAAGGGGAGACGTTGTATTCAGTTAAATGGTATAAAGATGGTAACGAATTCTATCGATACGTGCCGAGAGATAATCCACCAGCTCAGGTTTTTCCGCTTCCTGGAGTACATGTCGATGTAAGTTGAATATTTCTTTTTCATATATTTATTTTTTTATTATATATATATATATATATATATATATATTGCGTAATTTATAGCGAAATGTATGTAGAACGAAGAGGCAATAGCAAGTAATAAAAATATAATCAATTGTTTTATAAAACCTGGAAGGTTTATTTTTGAGAAGAGTATTTAACGAAAATTAAAACACAAGTATTAAAAACATTAGGATAAAACAGAACACAGAAACAGTAAAGAAACACAAATATTTAGATACATGAAACAGAGAAATGTTGAAGCTAAAATATTAGCACAAAATAGAAAGGTAGAAAGGGTTAGAGAAATGCATCAAGCCATTCAAACAACTTTAAACCCCCCGAAGAAAAAATAGTATTTAATTGCTTAAATTTATTATACTCACTAATTTTGTATATAAACTGGTTTTACATATTACACAATGATTTTATACATAAAACACAATGTAATCATTAATTACATTGATTTCGTCACTTACCCTAAAAAATTCCAAACGTCTAGTCTTCACTTTTATACATCCCTTTCCATTAAATTTTACATTTTTCAACAAAAACGCTGACCACAGATATTTTTGTTCGTTTAATAATGATTAAATTAAAACATTAATTAATGGTTAATAAAAACAAGACAACTTAATTTTTTTTTATTTTTCGTACATAAAAATATGAAAAATTGGACCTTGGATTTAAGAAAAAACGCGCAATTTAGCCTTTTTCTTTAAAGATAATAATATTGTTTTTAAAAGAAATTAAAAAAAACCATCATAAAAAAATTTGCAAAAACCAAACGGTAATAAGTGTTTAGTGTTCAGTATAAGCGTTTAGTTTATATTTTTAAGTCGACATCAAATTATAGAATAGTATTTTTATTATATTTTTTTTAATTCAAACTCAGCCACCAAATAACATCAGTATCCACGATCTGGTATTTAAATCCGAATAAAGAAGCCTTTAAAAATGAAAAAAAGCCTTAAAATTTAAAATTCTTAAAAAAATGGATTTTTTTTAAGGTTCAAATCCAAACCTTTATGAGGATTTAAACCATAGAACTCTCGACTTCGAAATTAGCTGATTTACAATAATGAGTTTTTCCACTAGACCAACCCGATGGTTTAAGTAATTTATTTTAATGATTCTAACTTTAAAATCTAAATTTCAAGACGAAATTAATTTAGGCTTATTATATATCGGTAATTTATTTTTTTTATCTTTATGGACGTTCCGTTCTTTTAAAAATGTTTATATGAATATTTGGGTAGGTGAATATTTGTTCACAAATCAAATACCAAAATTGCCTTACTTATGTATCTTCCTTTTTTCTTGTAAAAGTTATCAGTTCCATTTGAAACAATCTCCTTGCATTAATTCTGTAGTTTTTAATAATTCCTGCATTATTTACACGTTTTTTAGTATTATAATGTACTTTCTTTTCAATCATTATTATTAGCGATTCAATTTTTTTTTTCTGATCGCCTTTTTTATCTTATTTCATACGTTCATCTATATATTTTGTAATGAACTTTTTACGAGTATTCAATAATATCCCTGACAGTAAGATGCAACAAGATTTTGAATTGATTGAAAATTTGTTTTTTTTTTAAAACTAAAGGTAACAATGATCGATTTTAAAATAGTTTTCTTTTTACACTCCGTCAGTTTTATTTGTCCATCGGAAGTTAGAGACAATGTATCCTTCCCTTTAACTAGGATCTTAATCTTATTATAACTTCATTAAAAATTTCTCACGATGTTAAATGAAATCATAATAGAATTTGTAAAAGAATTTAGGTATAATTATATTTTTATGTATATATCTTGTGAATATAAAGCATGTTTACTTATTTATTTATTTAATTTTTAAGCGGTTTCAGGGTAATCATTCAATCATCCCATAACAGTTAATGAATTTTTATAACTTTTGAAAAATTTGAAACCTAGCTGGGATTCGTACCCACGATCTACCGGATGAAAGGCCAAGACGCTGCCATTCTTCCATGGTTGTAAAAGTATTTTTATGGTTTTTTTGTTGTGAAGTGACTACACTTCACAATTAAAAAACGAATCATTAATATTTATGGCATATTGTTTTTTTATTTTTATATGTTAAATGATTTTTAATGTATTTGAAAAAAGTCAGATGACGTACGTATATTTGTACAATTATAATATATTTATTTTAACGTGGATTATATCTTAATTTAACATATATTTAGGCAAAAATATTTCATATCCAAGTTCTTAAAGAAAAAAAATGTTATCGAATAAAGGATAAGCGAGTTGTATGAATTAATTTGTAGTTCAGCTATAAAAATAACAGCGATAAATAAAATATCGAGTCACGATTATCAAAATGGCATTCGGGATGTGTACCTTTGATTTATCTCTCTACAAGCTTTGGTAGATGGAGTAAAGTGGAAAGAGGAAAAGCTGATGGAAGTAGAGAGGGTAAATTTTAAGGTTAGGTTAGACCTACAGCCCCAATTTTAAGGTTAGGACTGCAGTCACGCCAGTTCTGCACGCTAAGGTAGACTGTCGTCCTACATTATTCCGCAGTTTGGTCCCTGAAAAATGTAATCCCCGCCCCCAAGGGGACCCGCACAAATAGACATGTTATTTTATGATGAGCCTTCTTTTAACTGCTCTTTTCTAGAGTATTTGTTTATTCATCCCTTGACTGTACATTTTTCTTTTAATACATTCCGGTGAAAAAATTATACTTTCAAAAGAAATTATGGTACATTAATGGTACTTTTATAACAAATATTCTCTAATTTTATTTTATTTTAATTCAATTAAAAATTTGGGTTATTAGCCATTCAAGACGTTCTTTCTATTTATTAAGAAAGTTTCGTATTCAATCTTGACTTGCAACGAAATCTTACAATTTTTAAAAATAATTGAATTATTAAACAAAAAATGAATTAATCTATATTTTACATCGATTAGTAACAAATAGAATAATAAAATCTACTAATCGATGAAAAAACGGGATTTTTCTAGTTCTTGTTCAGTTGCTCAAAAGTATTTATTCATGATTTAATTCCCATTTGCTCTTTTGAGAAGTATTTTTATAATAGCAATAAATTATATTTAAAAAAACTGACAGATTAAATTACTTAACAGATTTAACAGAATTTTTCGAATTTAACAAAATCCCTGTATGGAAATTGTGCGTAATCATTCTGGCTTACTACTAAACGTTTTTCCGAATCCTTGATTTTCCTTCTAACCAGTTATGTTCACGGGTTTATCCCAGTTGCCCGTTAGATGCATTATTAGGATAACCCGTTAATTATGTGATTATGATTCTGTAGTTCAGCTCATTATCTCTATATGTTTTTGAATCTGAATTTTATTCTATTTATCCGCACAAAAAGATCATTTGTCGCACTAAAATTGGAACAAAGATGCTTAACAAGTTTATTAAGGCCTTGTAAATTCTAATCATACCTATCTTTTGTCCACCTTATTTGCAATCAACACGTTTTGTTGGTATGAGGATAGTATTTTTGGTGCTTAAAGGACTAATTAGACTACACAGTGCGTAGTCTAATTGGTTAGATTTAGAAATAGTTTTTGAGTGAAACCTTCGATGTTAAAGGAAAGCGCGGGGATCGCGTTTCCGCGAATCGATTTATTTAATAGTTGTGGGTTGTATGTTATGGTAGGTAGTTGGAAAAGGTTATACGAATGCGGTATTAGGTTGTGTAAATACACTGATGGAAATGTCTGCCGAGGTAT
Organism: Lycorma delicatula; assembly: GCF_047948215.1. NCBI lineage: Eukaryota > Metazoa > Arthropoda > Insecta > Hemiptera > Fulgoridae > Lycorma > Lycorma delicatula. Next base: position 127,434,511 of record NC_134460.1, on the reverse strand, counting down.
TTGTATCGGTGGCTTCCTGCCAGAGACCAAACTGATAACTGTGTTGTGTTATCAAGTTTAGAGGGTCTAAAACACGACCTACGGTAAAAGCCATCAGGACTTTGAACAGACGGGGATGGTATGGCGACCGGGATCGTCTTAAGGACGGAGTCTTCCCCTACGGGGGTCAGGGTGTCAATATTCAGTTTCGTTTGTTTCTAATAAAGAATGGAAATACCTATATATTTTTTTTTTATTAGTAAATCTCAGCATTATGTTTTAGTCTTTACATATATAGAGTACGTGACGATGGAATCTACTGTTATAAAATTCCAACCTTTGAGCAAATAAAATCATAAATTAAGAATCAATGAATTAATGTTGTAAGGGTCAATAAATTTTTATGTAAATTAATTTTAAAAACCGACATTTCAAAAATATCTTAGATTATCTTCATTTTATTTGGTACAGATATTAATAAAACTGACTTCCAAACAGCTAATCCTAGGTTAAATTAGTATTTAGGTAAAAATCTGATATGGTGTTTAAAATTGTACTGTTTTGAAAGTTATTTTCCTTACTAGTAAGATAAAATTACAATAATAATTTTTTTTTAATATATATTATATTATTATTTATTATCTGTTCAAATTGTACAAAATCTATTCTAATAGATTTAAATCTTATTGAGATTATGAGTAAAATTAAATAAAATATTTATTTTATTCCTACAAAATTTTTGGATGAAAACAAAAATTTTCTTATAATGACTTATAATTTATTAAATCATTTTTGTAAGAAAATGTTAATTCCAAGTTCATAATATTCATTGAATAAAAGTTAATTAAAATGTAGTGATACGACAGTCGTTACAATCTTAGAATGTAATATTAATTTATTATAATTAATGAGGGTTATGAAACTTTATAAAGTTACGGCTTTTTGTTATTTCCCAAAAAAAAAGGATTTTAAAGACGTTGATAATAACAATAATAGATTTGCATATATAAATAATTAATTAATAGATTTATTTTAATATATATATATATTTTTTTAATTATAACCACGATAGGTCTACTAAAAATAAACAAGAGATTTTGAATTATAAATATCTTAATTTAAAATTATATATTATTTATGAAATGTTTTTGTACGAATAAAAGAAATATAATTAGTAGTTCGCGTTAATAAATTTTTCATCTCAGAAAATGAAACTGTGAATATTTTAAAGTTGGAAAAAACATAGTACCCTACCTAGTTTCGCTATTCATTATTTCTTTTTAAAAAAACCAACACTTCCTGCTTAAAATTAAAAAAAAAAAATTGAAAGTTATGAACGTCACACTGTCGTGAATCGGAAACTCGCTCTTTGTGACACCAGTGAATATAAACCTTTATAAAAGCAATTTTGGACAAAGTAACTGGAGTTAAAGGAGATGAAAATTACCATTTTAGTTCATTTTAATTTCAATTTGTGTAAACAATTAAGTAACGTTTTATAGGTTATTGGAAACTCCTTCAGTTAAATAGGAAATCTTTAATTAAATTTAATTTAAGAAAATCATCTTTAATCGTGCTTTTCTTTCAACTGAAATAACTTTCAGTTGGATCATTCTTATACTTATGGATAAATTTGTTGGGCTGCATATCAGGAAAAAAAAATATATATATATATACAAATATAAAACTTTAGGTCATATATTTATTCTTTTTTTTCTTTGCTTGATGGAATAATTCACCACAGAAGCTTTAAAGCTTGCACGGGAGAATATGGAAATGGAATTTTGTTGCGTATGAAAAATGTCATACCTGACCGGAATTCAAATCCAGGAATCCAGAATGAAAGATTGTGATTAACTATTAGAAAAGTTGAAAGAAATAAAAATCTATCATTATTAAAACGGATTTATTTTGTTTATGTATCTTGTAAACGAGTGCAACAATTTTAATACTCGGTAATATAGTTAACTGTGATTTAAAGTGAATTGTGAAGTGCTGAAAAGTGTATTGATTTTGATCTGCCATAAAGTATATCTTATCTTATCTTAATCATTTTGTATTATAAAAGTTGAAAATTTCGTGAAAAAATATTCAACTACAAAATATATATCAATATAAAGTTGTCTAGATCTACCAAGGTTACTAAAACGTCCACCTATGCCTACACTCTCTACGGGGAGTTGATATATATATATATATATGTATATACTATTTTTTTGGAATGATGAATTAATTCATCATAGAAGCTACTTGAAGTTTGTAGGTGGGAATATGGAAATGGAATTTTTTAGCGTATGAAAAACGTCATACCTGACCTGGATTCGCACCCGGGACCTCAGGAAGAATGGCCGAGACTCTACCACTTCAACACGGAGATCGGCCCTTGTATTTATGTGGATGATTGTTTGATTCGCTTTCGTAGAAACTCTTTCAGCTTGATTTCGAAAATTTTTCTTTCTTGAGTATATTTTCAGTAAAAAAATGTACAATATATTAATATCAACTCTTCTGTAATAGGTAAAAAATAACAGTTTATTAGAAATTAAAATGAAACAGTTAATTTATTTTCCTTCTAGAAACTACAGCCTGCGCCTAGTTATAGCTATCCTATTTTTATTTTTTTAATTTAATCATTTTGTAGCTAGTGAAAAAATACCGACCTTGACCAAAATTTTAACCAGAATATATAGAAGGTATATGTTAGTTGAATGCATTACACAAAATAAAAGCAATAAAATTTTATGAACAATAAAATTAAAATCATAATTTAATGTAGGATTTTTAAGAAAAAATTTATTTTTTTAATGTTTAAAAATTGCTAGCATAGTAAAGATATTTATGACATGGAGTTTGAAATGAATTCTGACAATTTTTTTTTAACAAAAACCAAATGATAATTTCTGGGAAACAATTGTCAATATAATTAATAGAACATCAAGATTTTTTTTTTAAATTCGTAATAATGGTAAGACTAAAACGTGTAGATCCGAAATATTTTTGTAATATATGCAAATTTTTGTCAGCCAGTGGTTTAAGGCGCTTATAAAATTTACGTAGATCAACCTCAATAACCGGTTTAAATATCTTAATTCGTTGTCCGAAATTATTAAATCGTGTTTACTAATCATAATGAAACCACTTTTTATTAAAAAATAATATAAGCGCAGAGTGTTTATAATAGGAAATAAAAAATTAAATGTTTAATCCTATTGATTTTTCAACGAAGAAATGTAACTTTTCTTAATTTTTTGTTGAATTAAATATCTCATATTCGAAATAATTATGGAAACTAACAAAATTAAGCATAGGAAGCAGAACGTATCAAATAGAGATCTTGCGATGAACAATTCTGGATTTGATCTGCAAGTTAATTGAAAAAACGAAAGGGATGGAACATAGTTGGTGGCTTTCTGAGATTCTTAGCCCTGCGGAGGATTACTGAGGAGATCTGATGCTGTTTTGGATAGATAGAATAACAACCCGGGGGCAAGATGCTCAACTGGGTGCTTACTTCGCCAAGATAGGCCTTTTGGCATTGAGCTCCAGTTAGCTGAGATATTCACTGTTAGGATGAGAATTGATGTGCAGAGAACTTTGTGATGGAGCTGTGGAAGGGTATAGGCATTGAACTCGCTTCCGAAAACGGACTAGAGTTGAGAGAGATAGAGAATGTTTTCATTAGAATCTTATTAAATTCGTGAATTTCTTTCTTGATTTTTTAGTAAATTAAGAAGACTTTGAAGTAAATTGAATTACAAGAAAAAATTGTCGTTGTTGCGATCAACACTTGTTTTGGTGGTATGAGAATAATATTTTTGGTATTTAAAGACTCAGTCAAGTAATGATCTAAGTGCATAGTCTAATTGAAGATAGATATGTGAAGAGTTTTTGTGTGAAATCTCCAGTATTAGAGGAAGGCACGGGGATCGCGCTTCCGCAAATATGTTAATTTAATAATTCAGGGTTGTAAGTTATGGTAGATGTTCGTGGTTAGAAGAAGCCACACAAAGGTGTATAAGGTGGATAGTAAGTTGTGTAAATACATTGATGGGAATGTTTGCTGAGACATTTGATTTGATGGCATCCTAACAGAGGGCAAACTGATGATTGTGATTTATTATCAGGTTTAGAGAATTTAAAAGATGACCTCCGGTAAAGTCCATCATGGCTAGGAACGGAGGGGGTGTGACGACTGGGATCATCACAACGGAGTGTCTTCCCACACAGGGGTCAGGATGTAAAAAATGTTAAACATCTAATGATTATTAATGAAAACTAGAAAGTTTTAGGAGAAACTGGATTAAAATAAACCGGTTCCAAATTCTTGTTACAAGAAAAAGTAGAATGGCGGGTGACATATTAAAGTAATCAGCTTAAGTAAATTTAAACTTTGAAGTGACCGCAAAGTTTTAAATATTAAGAAAAAATAGATATGCCTAAAATAAACAATTAAAATTATATGATGTACCTAATATTCCACATTTTAATTAAGAATGTAATTTAGATGCTTATTCTGTGTAGAGTCATTTTATATTAGCGTACTGTTTCATGAAATAAAAAATTTGAAGTAAAAAACAGTAACTTTTTCTTGGTGTTATTTTTTTTATTTTTTTTTTCCTGTTTAGCGGAAACCTTAACGGTAACTACCGTTTAGATAATTCTTCAGAGGATGATATATATGAGTGTAAATGAAGTGTAGTCTTGTACATTCTCAGTTCGACCATTCCTGAGATGTGTGGTTAATTGAAGCCTAACCACCAAAGAACACCGGTATCCACGATCTAGTATTCAAGTCCGTTAAAAATAACTGGCTTTACTAGGACTTGAACGCTGGAACTCTCGGCTTCCAAATCAGCTGATTTGGGAAGACGCGTTCACCACTAAACCAACCCGGTGGGTTTCTTGGTGTTATTTGTCCCTATCTTTCTTTCGCCTGTGACATATATAAAGCAAATCAGGTTTAAAAAATATTAATCATTGTGACAAAATTATTATTCTCAGAGAACGTACTAATAATTTTTTGTAGAGTATTAAGTAGGAAGTAATAAGGTATAAAACAGTCGCTTTTATTATAATCGGCTGAGTAAAAGTAGCAATGAGAAATCACTTCACACCTCACTAATAGATTGCGTTGGTTTTTTACGTTATTTCACCGTTTGTATGATCAATTTTTATTTCATATTAGAAATCTTAAACTTCATTTCAATTATAATAATTTTCAAGTACAAAGTTAAGGTAAGTACACTTTGTTAAAAATAGCGTATAAGATTTTAGAAAAATCTCTCAAATTATTTAAGTATTTTATGTAATCAATCGAAAAAATTTATGATTTTAAATCCAATTATTCATATTCTCGTAAGTGAAATTCTAAATTCCAACTTTCAATACAATGTTCTCTAAAACCAAAGGACGAATACGATGTGGTATTGATGAATCTTAAAATTTGCAAATGTGTCAGAAAAATATTTATTTTTTATTTTATTTTTAACGTAATTTTAGATATTAAGTAATAAAATAAATACATACAACTGTTATAGAATGCCTTTTATAGCTTTAATTCAATAGTGGATGACTCGATATTTCTATTTTATTTTTCGTTAAATTAAATTTTTTTTAAACTATTTTTGGGTTGAGTTAATTTATTTATCAAATTTTCGAAGAAAAGTACGATATTAAGTTTGGTCACATGGTGGGAATGGGGTTGAAAATGGATTTTCATTAAGTTTTGATGTTTGAAAATAAAATAATATAAACTATTTTAATAATGTAAAATACGAGGGTTATTTTTTTCAACGTTCGATCGATCGCGAAATAAAAAACCACGCAAAAATCGGATGAACCTTTGCGCATATGTGTTGCGCAGCGTCTCTAGTATGGCCTTCAATCACGCCGCGTCACTTCGTTTAGTTTTGAACACGCAGCTAGCACGTAAACATGTCTACAACTATAGGATCTCCCGCCAAGTGTGAAGTGCGTGCAGTAATTCGATTTCTTCAGGCTGAGAGGTGTAATGCAGCTGAAATTCATCGATGAATAAGTAATGCGTACGGTGAAACTTTAATGAGTGACAGCAAAGTGCCACAATAGTGCAGGAACCTTAAAGCAGGACGTACAGATGTTCATGATTCAGGCGGTCAGGGAAGGAATCGAGTGTCAACCGATTATCTCGTTGAGCGAGTGGATGAGGTAATTCGAGAAAATCATCGGTTCGCAATTTCTGTATTGAGTGATTCGTTTCCTGAAATTTCAAGATCAGCTCTCTACAACACAGTGAGAGAGATTTCAGTACCGCAAACTGTGTGCGAGATCGGCTCCCAAGATGCTGTCCGACCATCGCAAAACAATGAGAATGGACGCCTCCATAACGTTTCCCCAGCGCTATCACAATGGATATGCTATCACATATTTTGAACAAAATTGTCACAGGGGACGAGACATGGGTTCATTTTGAAACAATCCTAATAGTGGATGCATTCTCATTCTCCCAGTAAACCAAAGAAATTCAAGCAAACCTTCTCCAACTTTCTGTTGGAGAAGGCTACTGTGTTCTGGGACCGGAATGGAGTTCTCTTGGTGGAATTCATGGAACGTGGCACGACCATCACCGCAGCCTCATACTGCGTGAGTCTTCAACGTCTACGAAGGACAATTCAGAATAAGCGGAGCATCAGGCATTGTCTTTCTCCATGACAATGCTCGGCCGCACACTGTAGCTGAAACAAAGTAGCTCCTGCAGCGTTTTCATTGGGAAGTGTTTGATCACCCACCATACAACCCGGACTTGGCTCCATCCGATTTTCACCTCTTTACTCACATGAATCGCTGACTAGGAGGACAAACGTTTGGCACAGGCATCGAGCTACAGAACAGCGTAGAAACATGGCTGAAAACACAGGCGGCTCCGTTCTATGACAAGGGTATCGGAAAATTGGTTCCACGCTACCACAAATGTCTAAATCGGAGTAGCGACTATGTAGAAGAATAGCGTAACTATGTAAGTACTTGGTACAAATAACAATTTTTTTATTTTCACTGTGGTTTTAATTTCGTGACCGAACGGATCTTGAAAAAAAATAACCCTCGTATATGGATCTTTTCCACTATAGGACTGCACGGCTTAAAAGTTTTGATGGAAGTCAAATATTAAAATAATTTGAATACGGGAAGAAATTACTGAATTTATAGTCCCAGAATTATTAAAATTATTAAATAATTTCTCAACAATAAAAAAAATAATCAAATAAAAATAGATTAATTTTGTTTCTACAGAAACGTTGTTAATAAATTCTCATTTCTCTAAAAGGAGTTACAGATTATACACGTACAACTGCCTTTGTCACAGGAATGAATTTTAAGTGGATTTTACAGAGGGTACCTCCCCTCCGATCCTGTTATTATGCCAAAAACACAACACAAACAAGTTAGGTGAAGTTGAGGGGAAGCGCATGCATCCCCTCAACTTAAATGTACTTTAGGACCGGGAAGGGTATCTCCCCAGAGGAGGATTGGTAAAGAAAATTTCGGCTTGTTCTCAAGATTCAGGGGGGCGCTCTGTTAGATTAGGTGAGAGTAGGTCAGAATAGGTAAATGACAATGACACATACACATGCCATTTTCATTAACATTTCCACAATGTACACCAACACAGGGTCGCGAGACGGGCGAGTATCGAACAAAAGTTACATTTATGTGGTAGAATACACTAACACACAAGTAGGAATTCACACGTAGGGGCTTGCCTGTCAAATGACGTAGATATCAAGTGTGTATTAGCAGGAAGGAGTGGACGTTCCCTCACAATATTAATTTATGTTTTGTTTCGAGAAACGAAAACCAAAAACACAACATTTTTAAAGAAAATAATAAATTTTCACTAATGTATTAATTGTATTTACAACGATAACTTTTAGAATAAGTGCTTTTCATTAATATTATTAAAGTAAAATTACTAAGTAAATTATAGGTAAAATTGTTTCTTATTCACTATATACTATAAAAAGCTGAACATAAAAAATTATCTCAATTTATTCAAATAGTTCTATTTATTACTATAAACAGTTACTCATGAAAAATACCTAGTTGATGTAGAATACATTTACGAATAGAGTAGTATAATGTGTATTACAAGCACCTTCCTCTCACAGCTAAGCTTATGTTTTCGTCTAGCGCACTCTACAAATAACTATAGTACTAGGAATTTTTTTTTAATTTACAGAACTGATCAAATTTGACTCACCTGAATAGCTTAAGAACTATTATGAAAGATACCTATGCTTGTAATATTGCACTAGGCTTTGTGTAAATAACAAATATCATTTTAAACAGTATGTGCGAGAGTCAAATATAAGCCGAATATATCCCCCTCAAATAGAACACGAACTTTGTCTTCAAGGCTCGAATATGAGCATGAGGGAGCTGGCGCAAAGGGAGATGTAAGAAGAGAAGGAAGATTCCAGCAGCCTCCGTATTTCTGATCAGCAGCGTCTTGTCAAAATATTATTAGCGTGGTGTCAACCGATTATCTCGTTGAGCGAGTGGATGAGGTAATTCGAGAAAATCGTTGGTTCACAGTTCCTGTATTGAATGATTCGTTTCCTGAAATTTCAAGATCAGCTCTCTACAACATTGTGAGTGAGAGACTTCAGTACCGCAAACTGTGTGCGATATAGGTTCCCAAGATGCTGTCCGACCATCGCAAAACAATGAAAATGGATGCCTCCCTAATATTTCTCAAGCGCTACCACAATGAAGAAGAAGATTTTTTGAACAAAACTGTCACAGGGGACGAGACATGGATCCATTTCGAAACTGAAGAAACAAAAGAACAATCCAAACAGTGGATGCATTCTCATTCTCCCAGTAAACCAAAGAAATTCAAGCGAATTTCTTCAACAGAAAGGGTATGGCTACTGTGTTCTAGGACCGGAATGATGTTCTCTTGGTGGAATTCGTGGAACGTGGCACGACCATCACTGCAGCCTCATACTGCGTGACTCTTCAACGTCTACGAAGGGCAATTCAGAATAAGCAGAGCATCAGGCATTGTCTTTCTCCATGACAATGCTCGGCCCCACACTGTAGCTGTAACAAAGAAGCTCCTGCACGTTTTCGTTGGGAAGTGTTTGATCACCCACCATACAGCCTGGACTTGGCTCCATGCGATTTTCACCTCTTTTTGATCACATGAAACGCTGGCTAGGAGGACAAAATTTTGGCACAGACATCGAGCTGCAGACCAACGTAGAAACATGGCCGAAAACACAGGCGGCTCCGTTCTATGACGAGGGTTTTGGAAATTTGGTACCACGCTACGACAAATTTCTAAATCGGAGTGGCGACTATGTAGAGAAATAGTGTAACTATGTAAGTACTTGTTACAAATAAAAAATTTTTTATTTTCACTGTGGTTTTAATTTCGTGACCGATCGGACCTTGAAAAACAATAACACTCGTAGAATATAAATTTTTGAGTACGGAAATAGTAATCACTTAAATGGTGTTTTCTTATATATTTATAGGCCTGTGTATAAAATTTTGATGTTTGAAAATCTCAAAAAATAACTAGATCAATTTTATTAAAATTAGATATGCTGTAGTAGTGAATTTTAAGTTGTGCATGTGAACATTTGATCAAGATTGTCTGCGTCTTTCTTGAACTTCGTTCAATTTAAGTCGAAAAATTTTTACAGGGCTAGTTGGAAGCATGCTTCGTCTTGATGCAACTAGGAACATTGACGTTTCTTTATCTCCGGTATCTATTGTTAGCAATATTAACCAATTAACGAAAAATTGGTTTTCTTGAGCTAAAGTTTTTTTTTTTAATTATTGCCTTATTTGCAGCTTTTCTCGCATTGGTTTTAATCAGTCTTTATAGTGATTACCATGAATAACAAAAATCTTCAAAATGCAATTGCTTTGTTTCTTTTATTGATCAAAGTTCTATTTTAATAAAGGATGTTAATTGTAAATCCTACACGACTTGCATTACATTAATACTTAATTTTTAATAGAATTTCTTTTTAGTTGTTCCGATATAATGCAGTATTTTTAGTTGAAGGATTGATTTTTCCTAGCGTTTCAGCTTAAAGTAAATAAAAAGCTAAATTTTTTGATAGAACGATTAAAGTTTAAGGTGTGTGGGTTAGAGTAAAAGAGAGCGTGTGTCTGTGTATTCAAAGTTGGGCTATACAGGTAAAAATGGATAATTGGGTTGGTAGCGTGACTTTACAACAGGCATCGCGGCGCGTCAACGTCTGTTGCTAAACAAATGAACCGTTATGTGATGATGCTTATTATTATTTTTATTATTATTATTATTATCATTATTATTAATACGCTATTATAATAGTTTTGTAAATGACTTCATAAACTCTTCTTCCAGTAAATAAATTTTGTATTGGTAATATCCACTTGATAAATCTTTAGTATATAACCATAAAAGGTTGTTTGAGGTTGTCATATTTGTCAACCATCCAATTTAGTGTTATAATAGGACACATATTATTATTATTACTATTATTATGTTGTTGTTATTTTGATGTCTTCTCTTTTGTATTATTGTATAGTCCATTAAAAAAGACCCGTTTATTACAGAAATGTAAATGGCTAATGTATCAAATTTCCATAACCGCAATGGTTTTATTATTATTACTATAATTATACTAGAAAATAAATTTACGTCATTCCTGTCGTTCCCATGTATCAATATTAAAATGAAATGTAAAACTGTTTATCTCAGTCAAACATTTCTTTATGCTTGTAATAAGAAAATAAATAAAGAAAATTTATGATTATTTCTCTGCATGAATGTTGATTAATTTTATGTATATACAAGTATATTTTTTTGTAAAGGAAATAATAATCTAAAATAATGGTTAGCTAATACTATGGAAACTTTTAAATTCATAATATCGAATTTTATTCATTCAATATTTTGAAATATTCGAATAAAATAATGTGAAAAATGTAAAAATAAAAATCTTGGAATTATCGATTTTTTATTTCCTTGTACGAAGTATTGTAATCACAAAAAAATCTCGTTTTTCAAATTTCAACGAAAATATCCATTTTGATAATACCTGAATCCATTTTGACTAGTTTCGGCGTGACGTCTGTGTACGTACGTATGTATCTCCCATTACTTTTTTTTAACCTCCGGGTCCGCAGTCAAGCAATTCTTTCCGCAGAGGATGAGATGAGTCTTTTGTAGCGTGTCTGAAAAATGCCATGCCTGACCGGGATTTGTACCCATGACCTCCGGGTGAAAGGCGGGACGCTACCACTCGCGCCACGGAGGACGGCATCTCCCATTACTAAAAAACGATTAGCCGTAGAATGTTAAAATTTTGGATTTAGAACTATTGTAACAACTAGTTGTGCACCTCTCCTTTTGATTGCAATCTACTGAACCAAAAGTTTCCAAAAAGCCCAAAATTCAAACAAATTGGAATTTTTACTTTTTCTTAAGTACAGTAATAAGCCCTCATTGAGAGCATTTCAACGATATATCATAATTGTTACTTACTTATTTTCATTGGTTCCAGAGTTATAGCGAAATAAAATTTTAATTAATGAAATATTTGGATCTTACAAGGGGGAAGGCACATCGATTCGAATTCGACTTCATTTCCTTTTTTTTAACTTTTTTCTTTTTAATTTAAATATACTAATTTATTAATAATTATTAAACTCTGATTGTAAACTATATGAAAAAACCTGATGTTGGCACCACTTGACTTCCTTGTAGGCATATTAGATTACATAAACACCATTTTTTTTTTTTGAATGAACAGTATATAAAATTTTATTTCATTAATAACTATCGTATTTTCTTTTCAATCAGAGGTTAATAATTATTAATAAATCAATATATTTAAATTTAAAAAAAGAGTTAACAAAACAAGGAGATCTGCCTTCCCCCTTCACCCAAATATTTCATTAATTAAAATTTTGTTTGGCTATAACTCTGGAACCAATGAAAATAATTGCATGATATATCGTTGAAAAGCTCTCAATGAGCGCTTATTATTGCAGTTAAGAAAAAGAGCAAAATCCAAACTTTTTTGAATTTTGGGTTTTTTTGGACACTTGGTTTAGTCGACTGCAATCAAAAGGGGAGGTGCACAAGTAGATTTTACAACATTCCTAAATACAAAATGTCAACATCCTACCCATAATCTTTTTTTAGTTACGCGAGATATATACGTACGTACAGACGTCACGCCGAAATTAATCAAAATGGATTAAGGGATGGTCAAAATGGATAGTTCCGTTGAATTCTAAAAACCGAAATTTTTCGCGATCATTACTTCCTTTACTTCGTACAAAGAAGTAAAAAATCAGAAGTTATAATTGAAATAACATTTTATGTACGTTTCATTTTAATTCAAAAGTTTTTACAGAGGTAATTATTTACTAATAAATGAATATATTTAAGTTAAAAGAAAAAGTAAAAAAAAAATATATATATGTATATGAAGTCGGATTCGAATCGATATGTGCATGATTACGGATCCAACACTTCTCAGTTAAACTACATAACTACTTGAGCGATGTGAAACAAAATTAATATATAAACTAATATAAAATGATGATACGATCACCACAAAAAAATGTGATGCAATGTGGTAACCACCACATTACAATTGTGTAACTATCCACTTTATTAAAGAACTGGAGGATCGTATCTCAGTTTCAAATGAAATAAGTTTAAATGAAGTGTAGCAAAAGATATGTATATGTAATTTAATAGACGTACAAGGAAGTCATGCGGTGTCCACATCAGATTTTTTATTTTTAAGGATAACTGAACTTTTGTAATATTTATATTAATTATGTTACCTTAAAAGTCATTTTTAAGCCTGTCTAAAAACTATTTATATCGCATCAAAATGTTTTTCTTGCAAGAATCAAGTAAATTATAAAACTAATTATTACTCGATTATTCAAATTTATTATTAGAATTACTATTACGTAAAAATAACGTAATTATAATAATTCAATCCAGGAAATTTCTTCCACAAGTTTATTTTATTGATTTACAACCAAGAGACACTTTATCGTAATTCTGAGTAAATAACAATATAAATGTACGCTTACATTTTATAGTGATTTAAATTAAATTTTATTTACGTAGCTTTATTCGTAATTACTCTGTTACAGTATTCATATACTTTAGGCAATACTGTTTCAGAGCGATGTTAACATATTTCATTAGTTGTCATTAAACAAAGATGTTCCACGGGATGGGTCTGTATACGTAATATGGAGTGTAATAAAATATATATATCAAGGAACCATTACGAGACACCATGAGTAGTAGGAGTGGAAGGGCTGGGTTGTTTAATTGAGAAGGCAGTGGGGTCAGTGGTGGACATAAAGTGTAGTACCGGGTGTGTATAAAGAGGCGCACACCTGCCATGGTCGTACATGCTTCTCTACTGCTATCCTGTTCATATCCACTACATATGCGTGTGCCTGTGTGTTCATGTTTATATGTATATATGTATGCATTTTATCCTCCTTCTCAGGACAACATCCGACCACTTTCCACCGTCCAGTCCGTTCCTTGCATGGCTAATAGCCTCCTGTGTAACACCTTTGAATATACGTACGTAATTCTACTGGTAAACCTATCTACAATCATATATACTAGTAATTACACTTAACTCATTGTCGCATTAAATTAAAATCAGTAAATTTTACGTCCTTTATTTTACCCTATTTTGAATATCATTATTGTATGTAGATTATTAAAAATTCATAAATTATTGTTTTTATTCGGATTATCTATAACAAAAATAAATTTAATCTTTCAACTCATTTTGATCCCCTTTTTTTATATTTTAGCAAATCGGCCTTATAAAAATTAATCGTATTTAAAGGACTACGTAATCATATACAATACAATTTTAAGGTTAAATCCTTTTTTAAGAGTATAAAACCGTGAATTTATTTATTTTAAGAAATAAATTTAAAAAAATCATTTATAGTTGGCGAATAATTTTTTTTAATAGAAACCTTTAGAAAAAACAGTGGCAGCGAGAAAATTCTATGAAAAACATTTTCAATTCAATAAAATTATTATTTTAAAAACTTTCCATGTGTTTCGAAGCGGATATTTCCTACAACAACTAAATTAATCATGAGAATCATTTTTACTTTCTAGAAAAAGTTTTAAAAAGCAACTTCAATTTTCAAAATAATAAAAATAAGTTATATTAGACAGCATTTTATATTTTATTGCGGAAAACTGCAATCCAATCATATAATATTACTGTTATATTTTTACATTGTATATTTTTTTCTAATTCTCTCTTTTAGCTAAATATTTTTGTCAGATATTGACAATAATTCTGCATTTTGTTTTTTAAACATATAATACGAACTCTAAAAATACTACTCCTTAACCCACATCAATCGTTAGAAATTTTCTAGTTCCCTTTTAACTATTATATTTTCTATTTACAATAATTTTATTTAATTGACTTTTTCACATGGGAGAAGTAAATTTTAATTATAATTTATTACAATAAAAAAATTTTTTTCGTCTATGATAGAATTCCTTTTTAATTTTATTTAAACGATTTTTTCTTTACACTGTTTTGATGCATCATCAGTATATCGAATAAAATTTTATTATACTAGTAAAATATGTTTAAATAATGAGAAGATTAGAGGATAACTCTGATTATCCTCAGATCGAAAACATAAAATGTAAAAATAATTTTTATCGAAATTCTTAATGAGCAATTACATTAGAATTCTTATTTTTATTTGATAAGTTATTTAACAAAAAAAAACTATTTATTTGTTTTTATGTGAAATAAATTTATTGAAGAGGAGAAAAATTCGATTTGAAAATAAATAGCTGTAAAACAAAAATAATGAAATTTTACAGAAAGAAGGATACGAAAAATGAAATAATAAGATAAATGAATTAATGTATTAAAAGTTACAGAATTTTTTTATTTAGGGAAAAAAACTACAAAACATGAACAAAATAATCAAAATAAAGAGATGAAAAGCTGGAACAAGCAAAAGGAAATTAAAAAAAAGGGTTGGTTAAACAAAAATATTGATGTAACAGATAGAAACAAATTCTATAGAATATTTGTATGAAGTAAAGTAGATTAAGGTTAGACGACAAGGAACAGAAGTGAAAATTTGAAATATACTGTAGAAAGACATTGAAAACTACATGGGTAGAGGAAATATGAAATGAAAAGATTTTAAGATTAATATAAAATGAGAGAAATTTTTTTCAGGACTCTTCTGGAGGATTAGGTTGATGGGGCTAATGGACGGATTAATTGAGTACCTTGATGAGTTGATGAGAATTAAATACATTCAAATCTAGTTAATTTGAGGATAGAAGGATGTATAAAAAGGAAATGCTTGTAAAAAAAGAAAGGATTGAAATATACTGAACTAATAACTGAGGATTTAGGGTGTAGCAAATATGTTAAGGTTAAAGTTTGGCACAGAACAGAAACAAATAGAATACAATAAAAAAAGAAAGAAAAATTATATTTTCTTCCAATAATTCCCTACTTCTAACAGATACCCCCCCCCCAAACTTTTAATACCATAATTCTAAGACGTACAATAATGTAGCCCGTGTTCTATAACACGACAACACGAAACTACTACCTGCCTGCGTACCTACCCCAAAATAGTTTAAGGGTTCTGTTACAGTTCAGAAAAACATTTAATCGTAACCACAGTTAAATAAATAGAAAAAACTGCAAATATTTGATTAAAAAATAAAGTTTTAGGCAGCATTATATTAAAAAAAACCGTTTATCAAAATTGGAAATTTAGAACTTTCAGTTAAAATTTTCTAAAGGTATTTTTGGACTAAAGTAATTGTTGATTATATGGATTTTTATATTGCTATTCAGTTTTCAATAAAGAGTTCAATGAATGGACGCTTGATCAAGATCTTTCGTAAGCAAGTACTTGTAAAAATAATATTACATGTAAAATGATATTTTTATACTAAAATTTTCTAATCGTAAATTTAATTATCTTAACTCATCTTACACATCGATGCTTCAATAAGAATTACGATATGAAAGCCGGCTGTAAAAATGTTACCTGCAACGGTAGCATGACGTCATATACAATCCGTTTCTTGGATTAACTAAAATAATTAAGATTTACAACTGTTCAAAAGACATTTAATTCTGAATTCAAAGAGCATTCGACTCAGCTGTATCCTTATTTGAAATCTAACTGTATATCTGATACCTCGGATGATACCACAGTGGTATGTACTACTTACTACACCACAGTAACTACTGTGCATACTGTGATACCACAATGGTATTTTACGTTATCTAAAAGTGTCCTCTATGACAATCTATTAGGTTTTAATTCGAAGTAACTGTGATGGTTTATGAGTAATAAGGAACAACTAAAAAATGAACTTTTAAAAGTTATCTGTATAGACTTATAAGATGAAACTTGAAGTGTTTCGAAATTGTTAATATTACGTGCTCGTAATTCTGCAATTTGAAAGGAATTATGCAATCATAGTTTAAAACTTTTCAGAGTAATATTTTAAATTAGTGAATGGAGTACATTAACTGAAATTAATAATAATTACAACGAAATCTTGTAAGGATAATTTGTTTTTAATTTCTTTTTTATTATGGTAGCTTAAAAAAAATAAACTGTTAAAGATTATTACAAATTTTAAATTCATTGTATAAATTAATTTTTCTTTATAGACCAAAGTTTAACGGCATTAATTTATTATTTACCTAATATGCTGTACTATTATGTTGGCATTATAATAAAATTTTATATAACTTTTCATTGTTTTCTTGTTTAATGGTATGCGTGACTTATTACAATAAAGATAAAAACTTTATTCGTTGTTTTTATTGTCAAATAAATAATGAATAAATGTATAAAAAGGCACCCACTGTTTATTGTTAACAGTAATTTATTTTACAGTGTTTAAATATTTCAATAATTGAAAGATAAAAGTCTAACCCATTATCTCTAAACACTATCACATTTTCATATTAGCGGCCCTTTAACTTTCCTAGATTTTAGGAAGACCTATCATTTTAAATAAAAGTCAGGATTCTTTCCACCCTATTAAATAAATTAACAACAGTTTCAAAATCTAATGTATTATTTAGTTAGTTATTGAAGAAAATAATTTAAGAAACTATTAAAAATATTTTGAAGAATTTTAAATTATCTCATAAGTCGACTAGACAAATAAAGAAAAAATTTCATTTTAAAAGGCCTTTCAGAGAATAAAAAATTTCGCTCGTTTAAGTTGAGTTTAAATTATAATTGTTGTATCTAAATCAATTCACACGAGCGTTTAACCGGACAAGCGTACACACACACTCATGTACACACATAAACAGTGTCTACATTTTTGAAAGCCATGTGTAATTCGTCATAAGCGTTTGCCTTGTAAATTGATGCAGTTTAATTTTATTTAAGTCGAGTTAGAGATTCTGTCGCGTTCGGACGTATCTTTGTACGCTCTGCTAGTATTCTGGTTTTATCGGTTCAACGGTGTTTGTTTCTGATTTGGAAGATTGGTAATTGTTGGTGGAAATTTACTGGAAGCGTCTTTTAAATTTTATGATTTTTGGATACGGACTGACCATTTTATTTAGTTTTTTTAGTTGATCAACCTTATTGCCTTTGACAATAAGGTCTATAGTCTGCTGGTTACAATAGCAAGTTAGTGGGGGTTGTAGTGTGTCAGTAGATTAATTTGTTTACTGTTCGGGGAATTGTTTTTATCTTTAGTAGATAGTATTGTTATAACTGTTATCAATTGTGGATAGGGAACTATCATAGCTTAGACTGATAAACGCTGTTTGAAATTAATTTTATTAATTACTATTGTAGCTTACTTCAATAGACAAGAATAAATTGTTGTTAGCTCACCGTTCTTAACTAATAGAAAAAAAAGCCACTAAGACCAGCTTATGGTCAGACCCAGAGGAGCTGGTTCAACTTTGGACATAACGGCAATTCTGCAGAGGCTTTTGCCTAGACTAGACTACTGGAAGGTACTTGAAGAAGATTTTTCCAGCCATCATTATGCAATCCACTTTAATATTCAGCTTAGAGACCCGATAACGCGGAGAAAAAGACACAATTAAAAGCCAACGGAGACACAAATTGCAGCCTTCTCGGAAGCAGTGAACATCAAGTTGAAGACCAGACAAGACTGGAGCCCGGAAGACTTTATGCGATGTTTAAAAGAAGAAAATGACAAACTAAGACTGGACCTCAATCCAAGGCGACGAAAATTATGTTGGTGGTCTCGAGACACCGCAGGCTTACGAAAAGCAACATTTGTGAACAATATTGATATAATTGATATCGTAACCTACAGCGAGTCGTAAACTACAGCGAGTGAAAAGGCGACGCCAAAAGAAGCGGAAGAAGCAGAACTTGCTTATAAAAGTTCCAGGAACACTCTTTGCGCAACGATTAAAACCGCCAAGCGTGAATCATCGAAAAAAAATGGTAAAAGAGCTAAATGACGATCCTTGGGGGAGGGCGTACTGGATTTTGATGAAAAGATTTGGCGCGCCCCTCCCCCTGTTAACTAGAGGGCAGACTCAAAGAGACATCCGGGAGCTTTTCATAACTGAGGAAATCAATCAGGCGAATATCACATGTAACGATACGATAAGATTTAGCATGAGTGAGCTTTTGTGGGCGGTCTCTCGGGTGATCACTAATAAGAGCCCGGATCCCGACGGAGTACCGGGAAGCTTACTAAAGGGGCTGACGGTGACACACCCCTGGCTTGTTCTGACAGCACTCAATAAAGCCCTTGGATGCGGTAACTTTCCGGTTTCTTGGAAGCAGGGACGGCTTCTACTAATTCCGAAGACGACTACAGACGATCAAGCTCGAACCTATCAACCGACATATTTGTTGCCTACACTTGGCAAATTATATGAACGAGTTCTTGCTGAACGGGTTTGGACGGAGTTAGAGACATCAGGTGGTCTTTCGCCGTTACAATTCAGTTTTGTTAAAGGTAAATCAACGGTTGATGCACTATGTAAGGTAAAAGCTGGATTGATTGTATAGGGCTGGTACACGGAGGACCAGGAAGATTCCTTTGCTGGTCCTCCTAGACATTCACAGTATGTCTAGAGGGATAATGGGGACGCAGGTTATTAAATTATCCAGCTTCTTTCCCTTCATGGGGAATACAGAGCGTACTTGCATAGATTTGAGCGAAGACACCTACCTAACTGTATATATTGTAAATTGATAGACTCGCCCTATCATACCTTGTACGAGTGCCATAGATGGGAAAGACTCAAGCAAAGATATGGCATGGGGTGGATTGCTCCAGAAACCACTGGCATACATGTTAAAAGGCACCGCAGAATGGCAATCAATTGAAACACTGGTTACGGAAATAATACAGCAGAAAGAAACTGAATATCGAGAGTGGCGAATGGTCTGAAAAAAAAATAGCAAGGCTGAGTCTCGGCGTCTGAGGCCGGGATCCGGGAACGCCACAACTGGGCCCGGTCTCTCCCGTCTCAAAGCTCGAGACAGGCAAACAAAGTTAATTAAAGACCGAGTCCCGGCTGGCGGGGCAGGGACTCCGGGAACGGCACAGCCGGGCCTGGGTTCACCCTATCCCGTCAGTTAGAGGCAGGCTAATGATGGTAAAAGATCCAGAACCGGTGGGCCGGCCTGCCGTGCCGGACATACTGTCGGCGGGTAGGAAGGCCCATTAGAGCCACAAGACACTCCGCTGGGTTGAGTTAGTCTCCACGTGGTTGATTGCAGGACCAACCCAGGAGAGCAGAAAAAAAAGTTTAATTTTATTACAAGTGTTCCATTTAATAATATATTTTATTTTATTGTAATTAATGTTTTTCAACTGATCTCAAAAAATCTGATGTTGACACCATATGACTTCCTTGTACGCCCATTAAATTACATGTACACATTTTTGCTGCACTTCATTTGCACTTATTTCATTTGAAAGTGAGATATGGTCCTCCAATTCTTTAACAAAGTGGACAGTTACACAATTGCTGAAATATTAGTTTTTATTATCTTACAATCTTACATGAAATATTAAAATAGAGTAAAAGTCCCTTTATTACTCGTTTACTAGATCAGTATTATTTGTATCTTAGTGAGTTGCTGATTAACAAAGGTTTTAGATTTCTGTTGTGTCGTATAAATAAAAGTTAATAATAATTAAACTATTTCGTTTACTGAACTGTATATTGGTTACAAATATTAATTTTGCCTTACGGTACAAAATATTCAGTTTTTATTATTGGATTATTTGACGAATAATCAAAAATTAAAAAGAAACAATCACACAGGAAAAAGAAAGATAATATGAAGAAATATATCTCAAAAAAATGACAAGATGAATATGAAGGGGAAGAAAATGTTAAGAACAACGGAAGAATAAAAAAAATTAGAGAAGATGATAAATATAAAGAGGAAGAAAACGTTAAGACCAAGGAAAGATTAAAAAGAATAAGAGAGGATGATAAATATAAAGAGAGAGAAAATTTGAAAACTAGAGAACGTGTACACAAATTAAGATCAGAAAAATTATATAAATCCAATGAGCCATTATATGATCGGCAACAAAAAACAAATCAACGAAATGATGATCAACTGCGAGACTTAGGGAGAATATTGTCCGACAATTTCAGAGAAATAATGAACTAAAAGATAAGAATTTTTTGCAATTTATTAAAGATCGGGCATGTATGCTTCTCAGTGTACATGTTGTTCTTGTGAGGATCTATTTTTCAGTCACTTTGTAGTTAACTTTAATGTAGATAAAATTAAAAATAAATTCCAGAATAATTAAATAAAATTAAACAGAAGTTAAACTAGAAAATCCAAAAAATAATACGATTCTCAAACATAATTTTCGATCAATATTAAACAATGAGATGTTTCACCAAATCTATTACATATACACATATGTAATAATGACTATTAAATTACATATACACATTTTTAAAAGTACATACATTTTTTTTTCACTAATAACTTCTAATTTTTTTTCTTTTTATTATTGAATTATTATTTATTCTATTTTTTTTTTACAACCATGGGTAAATAATTATTAAATCAATTTATTTAAATTTTAAAAAATAAATGAAAAAAGTTT
The DNA here is from genome assembly GCF_047948215.1 of Lycorma delicatula. Taxonomy (NCBI): domain Eukaryota; kingdom Metazoa; phylum Arthropoda; class Insecta; order Hemiptera; family Fulgoridae; genus Lycorma; species Lycorma delicatula. Next base: position 127,413,366 of record NC_134460.1, on the reverse strand, counting down.
AAAAAAATGAGATAAAGACTGATTCGAACTGATGTGCCTTCTAAGATCCAAATATTTCAGTAATTAAAATTTAATTTGGCTATTACTTTAGAACCAATGAAAATAAGTACCACTTATGATATATCGTTGAAAATCTCTCAATGAGAGCTTATTACTGCAGTTAAAAAAAAGTCAAAAATTTAAATTTTTGGAGATTTTGGGCTTTTTTGGACACTTTTGGTTCAGTCGATTGCAATCAAAAAGGGAGGTGCTCAACTAGATGTTATAAAAGTCCTGCATTCAAAATTGCATAATCCTACGGCTAATCGTTTTTGAGTTATGTAACTATTTTGAGATGTGCATAAGCATAACTAAAGGTTACGTACGTACGTACAGACATCACGCCAGAACTGTCAAAATGGATTCACGATGGTCAAAATTTATATTTCCGAATAAATCTGAAACCGACATTTTTCACGGCCACAATACTTCCTTTCCTTCTTACAAGAAAGTAAAAAGGACTTGGACCCGTACCTATTTCTTTTTTTTGTTTTTTGTTTAAATCTTATTCGTAATCAAATGCACAGATTTCGGCAGTAGATTTTTATTTTTTTGATTTAGTGGTTAACTCCTGGTTCCAAATCAGTCGTCCAACAGCTGATTTTCGAAATCGAAAGTTCTCGGGTTCAAATTTAATGAAGGTTAGTTGCTTTTATATGGATTTGAATACTAGACAGTGGTTACCGGTCTACTTTGGTGGTTGGGGTTCAATTAACCACACATCTCAGGAATGGTCGGCCTGAGTCTGTACTAGACTACATGTCATATATATCATTCTCATCTCATTGGGCTTTGGGAGGTTGCTTTATTGTTCACTAGATATATTTATATAATATTATATTATTTATGCATGTGAGTGTGTGTGTGTGTGTGAGTGTATGTATATATGTATGTAAATCTTGAGATTCAATTCTGAGATTCTACGTATGTTAACATATATCTTCAACAAAAAATTAGTTGGAAAACTTAAGCTAAGATGGTAATACTTATTACTAGTTATCTTTAGTTCATGTTCAGTGGTATTAGTTTAATAGAGTTTCTCTACATTGATAAATATCGATAAGAAATAGAATTTTCATATATATTATTCATTTCAATCAGCTCTTTTCATATAAATGACATCTTTTGTAGTTCTTGCCACATGTTAATTAAGTAAAATAAACTTTAAAAAACAAAAATTGACAGAAAACGAAAAACTTAAAACATAATAATAGTAAGCTGATTGAAAAAGTTCGAATTTTTTAAGTCGGTTTTTCTTTTTTAAAACGATTATTTTATAAACTGTTGATCAACTATGCTTACTACTAAAATCTTATCTTTTATAAAATTTTGTTATTATTTCATATTAATAATAAGAAAAATGCGAATACTTTAATGTTATTTTAATATAATAAATTATTTTATATTCAGAAAAACGTAAAATTAACAGAATTCTATTTATCAAATCAAGATTTTATTAAAAATTATAATTTTGATCTAAGCGTTCGTTCACTAATCTATTTCTGGAATTTTTTTCTAAATATCCATATTGAGATTAGCTATAACATACATTTATATCAATAAGAACCTGTCTTTCTAAAATACTGCCCATCTTAGCGATGTAAAGTAAGCGAAATACTATTATTGAAATCTCCACTGTATGCTTAAAAAAAAAATAAAATCTTGTGTTCAACTGTAGTTCACAGAAAAAGATTTAATTGGTTAAAATAATTTCTCTTAATACACAGGGAAATTATTGCTTATAAGGCACTGATAAGAGTTTAATTTTAAGAGTATGCGTATTTATCATTTAAAAATGAAAATGTTTAATATAAAAACATTAAAATTAGATCGTAACGTATTATTTATTAATACTAAATAGTTTAACCTATTTCTTAAGAATATGCTTAATCGCCGGTAGCCAATACGAATTATCATTTAGTAGTTTATCGTCTTTGTTAATAGTTTAACTCGTGTTTGACAACTTCTATCACTTCACAATCACTCGCGATTTATTTGTTACCCAAAAATTCCTGCAAGGCCTCTTTGAATAGATAGAGGATTTGAAGATACATTTAATACATTGAAAACACAATCCAAATTTTTTTCCGGAAATCTTACTCGATGTAGTTAAATCTTGTTACAATACTTTTATCTTCATCCACAACCTTTCATTGACTTCAGAATGTACAATGTGACTTACGGAGCGTTTCACAGTAGACTGGTTTGAAATTATTCTTCTTTCTGACACAGAATCTATCAATGATTTTTTTTTTTTAATTTCATCATTATATTTTTTTTTAATTCACTGATAATAATCGTGTGTTACCAGATAAGTATGTGGTTTTTGTTCTTGTAAGTTTATTTTACCATTCCGTAACTGTTTTCACCATTTTCGTTTTAATTTTTTTTTATTCATTAAATTAACAATGTTCACAAAAAAATAATTTCTTATGAATTTCAGCCAGTGACGCGTTTTGAAAGTTCAAGTTCAATTCGATTATCTTATTCAATTTTAAAATTTATAATCCACAAATAAATGACCCTATGAAAATTTGGTAAACGGCACATAACAGAAAATAATGATAATAAACCAGTCGATCTTGAGCCCTATAATTGTGCCAAATTTCTAAAGAAAAATAATTTAACGAATTTTACTTACAAGATATGTTTATATTTTATATGGAGCTATTTTCTTGTCTTTATTGAACCAAATATTTTTAAATGTAGCCAGGGCACTCAATAATTAGTGAAATATTTTTAATTGTATTTCATTTTTTCCTGCACAAATTAATTTTTGTCTTTGGTCATTTGAATGGTTTAATGAATTTATTTTTCCATATTTTCTATCTTTGATAGAATTCGATTCCCTAACCTCTCAATATATCTCTAACATACTGCACCCTCAATTATCTGTTTCATGCAGTCTAATATTTGCCTTTCGTAACTTTTTTTAATTTCTAATACGAATTCTAGAACAAACTTTTGTGTGATTTGTCTTTCATAGTTTATCTTGCTACCAACTTTATTGGTCCAGCAAAATTGACTCATTTTATAAAATTCTATCACAATATTCCCTTCTCTATTTCGTCACAAAACTTCTTGATTTCATACTTTATAAATTAACAAGAATTGAACAAACAGTGAATCCGGAAACTGTTTGTCAACATTTCTGTTATCAATCGCCACATTCCACACAAATATTCAATTTTAACTTTTAAATCTACGTTTGATTGCAGCAGAATTTATTTACAATGAAGTTCTTTTGGCTTTTAAATTTTAATTGCTTCATCCACCCTTTCTAATTTTACTAACTAAATAAAATTCTCTGATAACTGATAATTTATGTTTTAACTTTTAATTATCTTCCTTTCCCGCATCTCATCATTATACTACTTTCCAATCGCATTTCATTACATTAGTTTTAGTCAGATGAATTAATTTCCTATCAATGAATTCATATTCGTTACTTCTAACTTTCAGTCAAAATAGTAATATCATCATTGAATAATCTTAATATTTTTATATTTGCTTCTGAGCAATTATTTCGTTCAAATTTTTTTCTAAGATCTTTTATTGTTTCTTACATAGACAAATTAAAAGTAAATCGGATAGGTCCCACTATTTTTTAAATATCCTTTTCTCATAATTTTTTCAGAGCCCTTTCTTTCTTCATTTTTTACTTTCATTATAATTGCTTGTTTCTCGTAAAATCTATTTCAATATTTTTAAGTTTTTTTCTTAAATTTTACCCATTATTTTTCTAAGTAAATTATCAAATTATTTTTTTATACCGCAAGATTTACAAATCTTGATATATATCTCAATAAGGCGAATTCTCTCATAAACTTTACTGAAATAACATGTATTTTATTAGTTAAATATTTAGAAGAACATTTATGCCAAAAATCTAACACCTAATTCAAATGAAAATGAGTTTTGCAAATTTACATTTTTAAATTGAATTATTTTAATTAATTATTTATTGATTTAAGTCATGCAAAATTTTGCAAATCTTTTTTTTTATGAATAATTCACCATATAAGCTTTCAGCTTAAGTTGAAAACTTATCCACTGGAGTATCAAATGGAAATTTTTTAAATATGAAAAATGTCATGCCTGATTGAGGGATTCGAACCCGGGACCTTCGAATGAAAGGCCGAGACGCTACCACTCCGCACGAAGATTGGTTTTTGAGTCAACTTATGAATCAAATTAAAAAAATTAGTTTCAAATTGTGTGTGTGCGTGCGCGCGCGCGCGCGCGTGTGTGTGTGTGTGTGTGTGTTGTTTTCAACTGCGTCTCTTGATTTGGTTAATAAGATAAATTTTTCGTAATAATTCCTTAGATAACAGCTAAATATTAACCAAAACAATATATTGTATATTATTTATCATTTATTATATAAAATAATTGAAAATAAATCTATAATTGAGTATGTGATCTTTTTCAGTTGAGTTGTTCTACTTAAAGTTAAATGGAAGTAGTGCTTCTTTCATTATTTCACAACATATGTTGAGGTTTTTGTTTTCATTTTAACAATAACACTTCACTTTGTGGAGCAGAAAAATATATATCTTAATAAATCTCTCTCGCTGTATCATTATTTTTACAATTTCTTTATTTCATATTTTCTTTTTATTATATCGTACTTACATGATAAGTAATCTTTCGTTGGTTTTGGTTTATAAAATAATATACAAGATTATTTATTTATTCTTGTGAATTCAAATGAACTTTTGCATTATTAATTACTGTATTGTTAAAAAATGTATAAATAACTCAATAACTTTTAAACTGGCCAAGTATCATTCAATTTAACGAAGTTTTCTTTAGTTTCTCTCATTCTCTTTGTTTTTATCTTTGCTGTATAGTTTTGAAATCCTATTATATTACTGACCGAAAAGTTTTAAAGAAATTCCTACGTAGAATATCGTATTTTTAAAATACTTTTGTACAGACTGAATCAGAATAAATTAATTTGTAATCTGTTAATTTGTTTTAATTAGGTCGAGGTTTAATTTTTTGATTTTTGTACAGATTTATTGCTAGTAAGAACATAATATTAAATTTTGTACTTTTAATTGAATCCTTATAACTAGAAAATGTCTGCACTAATTATCATTAAATAAATACAAGATGACTTGTATTTTAATATTGTTTAAAGAGACAAAATTAAAAATACTTTACTTTTGAAATTTTTTAGAGACGTCATTCGGAATTCATACTGAAAAACAAAATGAATAAAGACCAGATAAACGTATAAATTTAAATTAATGAACACATTTTTTATTAATCCGATAGAGTGGATTCATCAGGAATGTTCTTGGTTTAAATTTCTATCAGGCATAACCCATATGCTAAGAACTGTCATTCAACAATAAGTAACAGTGGAGTCCAAAGTGTCGTTACTGGAGAAAAGAATAAATATTCATTTTACATTTTAAAAAAGTATTAATTTTCAAATGTAAATACTAAATTGTTCGTTTGAATTCGATTGATGATACTATGAGTAATGTCAAATAGTTGAAAGATATTTAAATATTACAAAGTGATTTTTTTAGAAAGAAGTCTGTCTTCAGAAATTGTATGGTTTTCTTTTTCTTTTTTTTTCATAAAATAAATTTTTAAAAGTAAGTAAATAGAACTAAAAAAAAAATAAAAAGTAAAAATATATACTTATATTTCTTTAATTCTTATTTAAATTTCATCTTCTAGAACTCAGTACTAAATTAAAAAGCCATAATAACTAATCCATAACTAAATCCATAATTTAAAGCGGTTTCAAAAATTCATAAATTGAAAAAAGAATTAGATTAGATATTTATTGCGTACGCTGAGATTTTTTTTAAACTTGTTAACAAGAGATTCAAACGGTGCAAAGCATACCATCTTGATAAAAATCTATATAAATGAAGACAATCTTCGTTTTGTCTGTACCCTAATAACTCAAAAACTACTTAACCGATTTCTTTAAAAATTTCAAAATATATTATTATTTGTCCTGGGAGTGTTTACATGTTATTAGTTTCATATATTTGTTAGCCTGGCATGACATGTTTGTTATGTATATGAATCGCCAAAAACTTCATATATTCCAGAGCATTCCAATGATTTTGAAATAGAGTTACTATTGAATTGATATTGTACATTTTATTTTTTCCGTTATATAATTTTTCAAATATACTGCAAAATTTACTTAATTCATACACTCAAATTTATCAATAGTGAAGTATTGCCGGGTCTACTAGTAAAAAAATAAAAAACTATATTAAATAATTATCGCTGAATATGTACGCTAAAATGTCCGAAAATTCAGAAATACTTTTTTTATCTTAATTTTCCTACTAAATGTTTTGATGTTAAGTGCAAAAATACTTCTAATGTCAAAGTGATTTCAGAATTTTCAAGATATATATTTTTACGCTATAACAATCTAACATTAAATAAAGAATGAAAATATATATACATATCTTCCAATTAATAAATCAGACCGTTGTAAAAATTAGTTTAAAATATTTTCCATTTAGATTATCATGAAGAAACTTCAGAAGTACCTCCTTTAAAAGCACAAAACGAATCATCGAACTCGGCCCATTTAATTAAGGTAACGTTTAAATTTGCATGGAAAAAATAGTTGCAAGTCGAATTGAGAACTTTTTTTTCAATTCGATGACGATCCTGTTACTAATTAACTTGTTTATTTTACTCAAAAATCTTTGTTTTTAGAACTTTTTAATCTGTTTTAGAATCATTTTCAAAATTATAAAAAAAATTAATAGGTTTCTCAACAAATATTTTTACGATGATAACAAACTTTTTAAGATTTTTAAAAAAAATTAACCTATAAACTCGAATAGAGTGAATATAACTGTTGATTTTAGTACTGATAAAAATAAAATTGTACTACGCCTTCATAATTCTTTTTTCTTTCTTTCTAATTTAATTATAACGTTTGTTTTTAGGTGGACAGATCCAGTGATAGTAAAGTTACGCTGAGGAAATTGGCTTTAGCTAGCACGGGACGTTATCGATGTGAAGTATCAGCAGAAGCACCCTCTTTCCAAACAGTTTCTGATCATGGTGATATGGTTACTGTTGGTAAGTTAATTATATTATTTATGCTAATTTATAAATTAAAATTACCCATTTAACAAAAAAACATTTTACGAAGAATAATTAATTAACGGTTAGAGAATACGAATTTGTACTAATTTCATATAAGCAGTTAATTATCATTTAACCAATTTTTTAAGCTTATATTTCCTTCTGAAAATACTTTACTTAATCACATAACTAAATATTATATTTACTTGAACCTACTATTTTTTTTCATTTTTGATCTTGTTTATCCCACAAAATAATGTTAAATACATTATAATATAATATCCTAAGGTATGCATCATAATATATCCTAAGGTTTCTGACTACTATTAGTAGAAACACATGTAGCAGTCTATCAAAAATGTGGCAAATGTTTTAGATTATATCAGAACACAATTACTTAATCTGAAATTTTATCATTCGATTTACTAGTCTAGATTTCAGAATGATGTCTTAGGATTAGTATTTTTTTTAATATGTTTAATCAACCGGCCAGTTAAACAATATAAAAGTTACAATATAACTTCTACATCAGCGTTTGATTCCTAATACCTGCTGAATGATATTTTCACTTACCATTTTATCCATTTAATCTTCGTTAAAATAGGTTTATCAGGTACAAAATTATGCCGGTCTCCGTGGCGCGAGTGGTAGCGTCTCGGCCTTTCACTCAGAGATCCCGGGTTCGAATTCCGGTCGGCATGGCATTTTAACACACGCTACGAATCATTCATCTCATTCTCTGAAGCAATACTTAAATGTGGACCTGGAAGTTAGAAAAAAAAGGTCCGAAATTATAATGGTAAAATTAAAAATATATTCTTTGTATTTTTACAACAAACTTTTCATCTCTGAGTAAAACTTCTGGATTATATATTATTGCATTTAATAAACCAAATTTTTTAATTTTTTTTATATTTTTAATACTTTTATTTATAATCGCATCAACAATTAAAGTCATTAGCGACTTATCAGTGTAATGTAACTGTACCGGTAAATTTGTAGTCTTGAACAAACTCAGGTGAACTACTCCTGAGACGTGTGGTTAATTGAAACCCAACCACCAAAGAACACCGGTATCCACGACCTAGTATTCAAATCCCAATAAAAGTACCTTTATTACCTTTATTAGGATTTGAACCTGAGAACTTCGACTTCAAAATCAGCTGATTAACGACGATGAGTTTACCAGTAGACCGGGTTAAATTCTTTCTTATTTCTTTTAATCTTACAAAATAAATTTTGTTTTTAATTTTTATCTGAATTTACACTCCAGCGGGAGTCTAGATGTGTAGTTGATATTTCTGTTGAATATTATCTTACACCAGACAATTATAAGGATACGTAAAGGATTTCCTTAAGGAAGTTTTAATCTATACTCAGGCTTCTCTGCAGTATCAGGAAAAAATATTTTTTTAGGAATAGATATGAGCTGGTCGACATAAAAAAGAATCGATTTCTAATTGGCTGCTCTCACTCTGAGAATTAATTTTCCGATCTCTGGGTGGCTTATGAGTGTGATGGATACCCATTGCCTGGGAAAGCCTTGAATCATTTCTCAAGAGCTTGTTTGTCTAGTTTTCCCATCTTTCTACAAAACAGAAAAAGAGTAAAATATAGTCCGTTTCTTACATCCACTTTTTTACACTATTCTTTACATCTTCTCGATATTAACCGTATCCTAAATATGTTTGGTCGTTTCTGTTCATGAATTTACCTTGGAACTTTTACTTCCTTTCCGTTGTTTGCACAGAAAGCTATTGAGTAAATAAAACCTGGAATGGAACCTCCTAATATAACATAACATGATAAGATTTTATGTTAACCGTAATTTTAATTTATAACTGTGTTATAGTTGTCTATACTCGTATATGTTAAGTCATTTATATATTTTTTTTTTTTTTACAAACTGTTAAGTACTGATTTTATTTCTTCGATAAATCGCTAGAATATTCTTAAGATTTATATTTTATTGTAAAACACGGCCCATGGCTTTCTAAATGAACCATTTAAATTCAAAAAAAGCGTAATGCAAGGCAAAGAATTGTATCCAGTCTTCTTTTATCTGTATTCGAGATAAAGTCTAAAATAATGGGGAAGAGCTTTGAAACTAAATAAGATGAAAAAACAAGAATTGGTTACAAAAAGAATAATCTAGAGATAGATTGTTTTCCCTTTTCGGACCCTCTGGCAAAAATCGCAAACAATTTTGATGTAGAAAAAATCCAGTTTGTAACTTTAAAATAAATCACAGAAAATAAGGAATTACAAACTTCCTATGAAAAAAAAACAGAATGTATGACGAATATTTTTAAAAAAGAAACTGAAATCTTTAAAAGCAAACTACAGTAAAATTCAAATAGTTGAAATTTTAATTTTCAGCCGGAAAGTAAATCCAGTTTAACGCCCTCGGGGACTCTGGACCCTAAAGGCACCTCCTGGGCCCGCGCAATGCTTAAACTGCAGGACCGACCCCGGAGGAGGAGAAAAGGTGAGATATGAGTTTTTGTCGGTAGGGTGCGGGTACACATAATAATATCTAGCCGGACCCGTGCGCATCCGACACAAACATTTATGGGGGGGGGGGGGGGTAAATGGCATTTCTCAGACTCATCTATAACAAAAACAAAAAAAAATGTTTAACGCCCTAGAAAGATCCAATTCAGAAATAAAATAAAAACCAACTATCCTATTTACTAACCGGAAACATATATAACAAAAAATTTCTTTATTTTCATGTAAAATTTAAACACTACAACATAACCAGTAAAACAGAATGCTTATATGCTGCAGAAACAATGATGACAGTCAAAGAATCAAGTCTGGAAAAATAATTAAAAAAGAAAGGAAAATTTGAAGAAAGATTTAAAAATCTAAATGGAAAAATAATCCAAATATTTTAAAATAAAATGAAGAAATCTACCAGAAATTTGAAAAAATAACGGATTGACTCTATAAAAAACAAATTAAGCTTTTAGATACAGTTAAAAATATAGCGGACAAGAGATTAACAAAAATAATTTTTAATTATCTTTCTAGATTAAAAACTAAAAATAATAATTGGTTTCGAGAGATCGAAAGAGATCTAAAAGAATTAAATATTAAAGAAGAAGAAGAAGTTTTGGACCGAAATACTTTCAGAAATAAAATTTAAAATTTCAAGAGTTTTCAGGAAAACCAAGATGAAGAAAATTTTCCCTGAAGGAGAAATCAAGTTAGTTAAAAAAGGGTACTGGTCCAAACGAAAAAAAAACACGGTCTTGAATGTAAGAGTTATATGAATTTAATTTATGTTGTATATTTATTTTAACTAAAACAGAATCTTTTTAGGAACTATAGCATCTGTCTATTTTATATTCTGATTTTTAATAATTTAGAAAATGTAACTTCGAAGTGAAGGGAAAAAATCTGCCGAATAATAAAACTGAAATTAACTTGTAAACTTTAAAAATAATGTTTAAAAATATTCATTAAAAACATTATACGGTTCGATCAAATGTGCTGTAATCAGAAATTCTTATTGATTTTATTTTATAAAGAATATATTTTCATTTTTTTTTTTTTTTTTAGAAGATTGAATTTTTTTGTCTTAAATTATTTTACGTACGTATGTCCCTTTATAATTTTCATTTAATACTATTTAAAAATGAATACTTTGCATATTTTTTATGTAAAAAAACTTTAAAGAGGCTTGAATTGATCAGAAGTGAAGTTTTATCCTGTAATTTTTTTTTTTTTTTGCAAAGTATAAGAGAACAGAAATGAATTTTTGTCTTTATTCCAAAACGGTAGACACCGCCTGCCTAACGCCTTTTACTTTGAAATGATCAAAAATTAATTAACCTATATATTTTGCGGCACAAAAGATTTTAAATGAAAAATGTATGAGAGGAATAGGAACACATTCATTAAAACAGAAATATCTGAAAAATCACAAAGAAGGAGATAAATTATCTGAAATTACAAAAAAAAAAGAGAGTAAAATATTTCTTAAGAAAATAAAAGAAGGATTTGGAATGCATGAGCGCAGAAGAAGGAATCTCATAAATTATAATAGAATTCTTCTTCTTCTTTAGTGGCAAAATTGAATCGTGAACTGTTGCGGGAAAAAACGAATGGTACCGAGACGATTCTGCGGTGGCTGGAGGGACAGTAAAGATTGTCGAGCAGATAGAGGTAGCTATGCAGGGAAGGGGTAGATTTGTAAGTGTGTGACGTCATCAATCGGATGATGAAGAATGGAAGTAGTGGTTTATAAATTCTCCTCACTCTATCTTTTTCTCCGACCTCCTCCGGATCACGTTACACGACTAAATAAAGAAATTTTATTGTTATTCAGTCACAACAAATAAACAATCATTTTGTACTTCTTTTAGCAAATAAATATTTTATTGATTACTTACTTCTATTTGTACTTTAGTTAATTTCATAGCAATATACTTTTATCAAAGTAAATAAATTAGATTTTGACTTTCTTCCTTTTCTTCTATTTTTACTGTTCGTCTTCTATGCTCTCTCTTTATTCATTTTCTTCCTGTCGTCCTTTTTCTTCAACTTTCCTGAACCTCCTTTTTTCTCTGCATTCTTCCACCTCCTCATTTCACCATCTTCGTTTTATTTATCTACTCTTTCCATTTTGTACCAACCTACCTCTCCTCCTTAAACTACTTTCATACAGTTAAGGTTTTCTTTTCTGCATCTTACAGTGATTTATTTATTATGATTTCTCTATTTTTACACTAACTTTCTCCATTTTTGTGTCTCTTTTAACCATCTTTTCCTCTCTTCACCTACAACTTCAATTATTTTGGTTGTTGTCAGTTTTTTTTTAGTTTCTTTTTTTTTACATATTCTTAATAATGATTGATTTTAATAACGTATAAGAATCAATAAGACTTTTGTTTAAAATTTACATATATACTAATTTTATTTTATCGTGCCATATGTTACTCCTTTTTGACTAACATACTAATTATAAACTAACTATAATTTCTAAATTTCCAGCCAAATTTTTTTTATAACATTTATTTTTTGTCTTTAATTACAAAGCCTAATTTTAAATTGACGAAATGCCTGAAAATTATAATTTTTCTCCTTATTTCTTAAACTAAGTCTGTTGGATTTATATTTTTATTTATTTTAAAAAAAAGACTATTACTAACTAGAATAAAAAAATGGAAGAGAAATATCATCACAAAATTAATTTCAATACTGTTTATCTACATCAATCATTGTTTTTGTGTGATGGGAGAAATCATAAAATACCATTTATGTTTAAAAGCATGATTAGTTAACAATTTACATAGTAATTGCAATTTAGAGAATGTATATCTAAAATTAACTGCTATTTACTTTAATTCTAATTGCTCTGATATTATTTCTCTAAATGTAAAATGTACCGTGAATATTTCAGAATACAATGGTTTTTTACCGCTAATTTAATTTTTCAAAAACAGTAATATTTTTTATAACAAATTAGTAGTTCATTTATTAATTTAAAATCTCTATAAATATAGTTTAATTGAATAAATTAGTGTTAGAAATAGGTATTTTTTAATTTAAAAGTTTCTATTCATCTGGTTGTTGGCGTACATCAGTGTGGATTATTTTGTAACTTTTGAAAAAAACGTTGAAAAATGGTTGTTAAGCAATATAAATTTAAAATATAACTACTTTAAAAAGCTAAAATAATTTGTCAGTGGAAAACTGTCTTAGTTTCTTCAAAATTTTAAAGTTTTGGGCATTGATTGCTAGTAAAAAAATGAGGGCGATATGTTAAACCCAACCAGAAAAAACTATAGAATTACTGATTATACTAAAAGAAAATCATTTTTTTTGAGATAATATTAATCGTTCCTATGGTTCGTAAGAAGTTTATTTTATTTTGTAATTTTTTTTATATTTTTTATTACATGCAATAACTACAAAACATACAGGCGACCTGATATGAATAACAGATCACTCAAAACAGCTTATTCATTCTTAAAAATAAGTAGACCAGTCTAGGCTTTCCAGGACTGATATTTATTTTTCTGGGAAAGTTTTAAAGAAATTAGTTCCACTCTTCTGTTTTCATTGAGTCAAATATACATACCTTCACGCAGAGTTCCTTTATTCTGTTCACTACACGGAATCTTTTTATTGTGATATCGTTGCTCTTAGATAAAACAATTCTAATTCTTGTATTTTAGGTGATATATCTGCTTCATAAATATTCTCGCGTGGTCGCGGCTCGTTCAAGATATTGAGAGACTGGCAATTGAAAATGTTTATATAATTACAATTTATTGGTTTAAAGACAAATAAAACAAGACAAATCAATAATAATGATGGAGAATAGTGATAATAATAATAAACGACAATAAAACAAATAATTAAAAAAGTAATCACAACCACAATAATAATCAGAATAATAACAAAGAGCGATTACATACAAAACAGAATTTACAGTAATTGTCAGGATTTATTTACAGGTAGTTCAATATAAATCAGTTCCATTGACGAAAGACATTAGCTTAACCGCTATTCTTAACACTTTTAACTACTACTCATGTATGAACAAAAATAGTACAATAGGTAAGAGAATTATAAAGTTCTTTCTCTGAAAATACCTTTGCTGTTCACAAATAAAACTACCCAAACAGTTTATGAATGAAATTTAGTACATTATCTCTTTCACATATCGTCTGACAGTGACTCACCGAACCACTTCTTGTTTTCATGTACTACAGTTACTTGTGACGTCACCTTACTCGCATCCAATTTTGTACTCACTAGAGATTCGTTTTTTAACTGTCCTCCTCGCGGAATACTCTCTCGCAGAATCTCCTCGCAGACTGACATCTCGCAGAACTAATTGTCAATTGGTCTTTTCCGGAGTATTTACTCCTATCTTCTTTACCTTTCGGACCAGACCCCAGTTGAGCATGAGAACGATCGACCGAGCCCTTTCATTCACATGAATTCCTAACCTTGGTCCGGTAACTCTTCTCACGGAACAACTTATGTTTAGGTGTGTCAGCGGGCAGTATTACAAAGGACGATTGTTAAACGGGCCTGTTACCTTTACTAAAAGGGGTTCTTTTAGCCCCTTTCTAGACTCCTCTCATTATTATATTTTCTACTACTTTTTTCTTAATTGGCAGGATACCGTTACTCAGGTCCGTTGTACCGGTCTTGTTACAATATAATAAATATTGAGACAGATATATAAATCAACAAATTAATTATGTTTCATTATTTTTTCTTTCAGTGCGTAATTAATTTCATTCAGTGCGCCTTACCTCTAAATAGTAAAATTTTGATGTAAAACACTCATTTTAAAAATGTTTTCATTTTTCATTCCAATTTTATTTCTATTGTACAAAAGAAAACAGATTTTGTTTTCAGTGGTTCTTTTACAGTAACATTTACAAAGAATCTATTAAGAAGTATATAGAATTATAAATGAGCAGAATAATTACTGGAATTTTTTCATTACATTTTTTGAATTTTTTTTATTGAAAAAACTTTCATATTGTTTTATGTATAATGTGAACAATGTTTATTTAAAGTAAATCAACGTTTGAGTAGTTGTAATAGTTTTTAATACCCAACTTTTTATAGCGAAATTGATATTATAAATAAATCATAGAAAAAGAAAAATAATTAACTTAGTATCTATATTTTTAGATCAAATTATTTTCTTATATTTTTTTATCTGATTAATGTAATTTTAAACTGTAAAGGCTTTTCTGCTAGTAATGTATACAGATAAATATTTTTTTTTAATCATTTGATTTAAATAAAAACTAGTAGTCAATTTAAAGTTTAATAACGTTTGAATAAAATGTAACTCACTTTATAAAATTATGAATCAATTTACAATTGCAGTAGAATTTTTAATGACCTATATTCTGGACTGCAGTAAATATTGTGCAGCAGTTGCAGTCGTGGTTTATTCTGATAATTTATTGATTCATTGTAGTTTATTTCAACCAGGTATATTTACTGTGGCTTAATATTTTTTATTATTTAAATAGAAGAATTTTTAGTAAATGAAATAGTATATCTGTTATGTTAGATCCTATTCTATCTAACCTAATTTTAAATAATTTGTTATATTTTCCTGTAATTTTTTTTTTGTTAGTAATATGATTCCATTATTCGATAAGACCTGAGTTCCGTATAATCATTTGACTTACACAATTATAAATTAGATTACCAGCAAACATCAGAATATTTAAATATATTCATATTGTTTTCCTATATTTTTTATACTTATATTCGTATTCATTTATTAAAAAACATAGTAATAAATTGATAGTAACGAACAGATGAAATTTATTTAAATTTTACCTCCTACGTTTAAATTTGTAATTAAAACTACGCTATTACGACTATGAGGTTAGATTAAAATCAAGAGAAGAATATAATTACTTAGTAGTTTACGGTAATAAATTAAAACAATAGAAAAAACTAAGTCTAATGCTCTTTACGCTACTGATGATGATCGTTTAACATTTGAAATACCCATATAGGTTTCGATTAGTTTCTTTAGGTTTTGAATTTACTTTTTTACATTTTAGCATACCTTTTTCTTTGAGCTGAACAGTTAAAGTACCGAAAATTAAAATTGTTATCTTTCTGAGCTACCGAATAAGAATTCATCGAATTATTAAAAAAAATCTTATAAATTTTATATTAAAAATCATTTGAATATAAGATTGAAAGTTAAAATTAAAGAAATGAATAATTTGAAAAATGTAATGAAAAAATCAGGCTGAACGTTACAAATAAAAATAGTCAAGATGTTAATGGCAAAATTTATTTGAATTTTTGAAAATCCGTAAGCAGTTTTTTTTTTTAATATATATATATATTTTTATTAAATAATTATTAAAAACATTAATTATACAACACATTTTACTTAATAAGAAAATTTTCATAATATTTTTAATTAATTACTGCCTATGTTTTTTCTTTGTTATTAATTATTTTTGTTTATCTTCTATAAATCTAACAAAAGCAAGATGACATTATTTGCAAAAATAAGGCAAAAAATTAGCCAAGATATTTTTTCAATTTCTTGTAATTCAGAATTTTTTTTTGTTTTTTAATGTGCATATTCACAATATTTAACTTTTTCATTATTTTATGTTATATTTTACTGGCACATTTATTTATTCAAACAGTATATCGAATTAGAAATAAAAAAATTGTTCAATTAATATCCAAACAAAATAAAGTTTTTATTTCTTTATACAATTATCCTGTACTTTGTTCCATCTCCGTTTCTACTTTCTTCTATTTTCAGTTTTATTTAAGGTTCCTGATAGCTCCTATTTTCTTTTAGAGCGTCTATAATTTTTATCCTTTTCCTTTCTACTTTCTTTCCACCTTCTCCTTTAATCCTTTTAACAATATTTTAATTAATCCTTCCCCTCTAATGATTTTCCCCAAAAAGCTAGATTTCCTCGTTCTAATTAAACTTCTATTCTTATTTTTTTCTCTATATAGTTTTTCTTTATTTTTCACCTTGTTATCCACCCGTTTTTCCATAATCCTCTGTACCCACGTTTTAAATGCCTTTAAATTTATTTGTCCATTTTTCTTAATATTAATCTTTCACAATCATAATTATACTGCAAAAATAATCCTTTACAAGACACATTTAACAAATTTTCATAGTTTTTATTCTTTTGATTTTTTTTTATAAATTAAAAAAGAAATATTTTCATCAAATTTTACCCGATTTATTTCTTTATTGTAATACTTTTCTTTCTCGTTTTAGTATAATAGGATACGATACAAGGAAACGGAATAAGTAGAAAATGGCTTTATTTACTATGCAAATAATATTACGTGTAAAATTTTAATCCTTTTCAAAGGAGTCTTAAAATTAAACCCAAACCTACCTCCTCCAAAATTCCTTTACCGAAACGAGTAGAGTGACTTGAGTGAGTCGGTCTTCTTAAATCAGTTATTTGAGAACAGAATGAATGAAAGAGGAAAAGGTGGAAAACCGGTAAGTATATGAGAGAAAGAGGAAAATGGATAGAGACAGAGAATAGAACAAGAGAGTAGTAGTAAGGGAAACGGATGTATAGAGGGAGATTTGATGACGGCGGTAGGGTAGTGGTAGTAGATGAACATTTTAACTTGTTAGAAGAGGTAAAGAGGTTGAGTGAGAAAATAGGAGGTGTGGGAGTAGGAAGAAAGAAGAACTGAAGTGCAGAATTGTGTGGACTTAACTTAGCTCATAGATTAAAGACTAATTGAATATTAAGAGGAGGCTATGCTAATGCCTTCGCTTACCATCCTCTCAATTTTTTTTTTAAATTTTCTCTACCTCTTCATTAATAATATTTCTAAAGGAAGCGTTGCTGATATCTTCCAAGTTGTTTCACTTATAAGCACAAAAAAAAAGAAATATTAAGATATATATTAAGTCAAATTTCTTCTTTATAAACCAAAATAAAATAGGCAGTCGTAATTTTTTTAACATAATTAAATATCTTTTAAACATATAACTTATTACACAGTTAAATAATTCTATAAGGTATATTTAAATAATAATTAATTAATTATATTTCATATATTGACTAATTTTTTATCTTTTCTTTTCGTACGTTTACCATTGCAAAAATACAATACCAATTTAAATTAAATTTACCACGGTAAAAATACAATAAAACTTCAGAAACCCTGGATTGTAGACTAAATTTGGTACAAAATTTCATGTAATTCCATGGTACACACGTTTTAATAACGCTAATGTAAAATATATATATATATGCATGGTACTTCAAATTTTCTGATAGAGATTCGTTATTTTAAACGGAAATCAGAATTCAAAAGGATTTCTAAAACAAAGCTTTACTGTTTTAAAACAACTAATCAAGTATTAAAAGAGCATTTTCATTATTTATGAAAGTATAAAATATTTATTCAGCCCAATAGTAATATTTATAAAATACGTAATAGTTCACGAAAATCCTGTATTTGTTTTAGCGTCTATTTATTTATTTTGAAAATATAGTGTTTGAGAAACGGCTGTAAGGTAAAACGTCTCGTTCAAGTCCGAATGTTCTAGGAAAATACTGCTAATTTAAAGTTAACTAAAAAAAAAAACTTCTAAAATTAGTGTTATATTTGTAATAAATATTTAATTAAATTTAAAAGATAGTCTTATAGAATTACAGAACAGCTATACTGAAAAATTAATTTTAAAGCAGATTTTAATTTAACAAAATATTTTACTTTATTGTGGCATATATTTTCATAAGATCTTTTCAAATCTATTTCCAAAGAATTTGGAAGTCGCTACTATGCACCGCCATGTTTATACATACTCGTCCTATGTTATATGTTTAAGTTTTTTTCAGTTCTAACGGACGCAAATATAAACCAATTTTCATGAAACATGGTAGGGTGATGTAAACCTATTGGGAATAGAGCTCTATTGATTTTCAAACAAATCGGTTCACAGGAACCGGAGTTAGAAACAAAAAACTAGGTTTTTGGGTACGTTTTCAAGATTAACTAAAACCGAAAAAAATCGCCATTCTGGCGCACTTATGAGACAGAGTTTTTTTTCAAGTACTTTACTCAATAGTATAATGAAACAAATTCGTTTGTTTCATTATAACAAACGAAAAGTTTGTTATAATGAAAAAGTTCGGTTTGAAACGTTTAGAAAATAAACTTGTATGTGTCCAAAAAATTATTTTTTTATTAGCGTAGTATTTTTTCTACTAATACCTATGGAACTTTTTGTCAGTTTCAACTGGTTTGTAATTTATTTTACTGTTTAGGTAAATTAAATTTGTATCATTTATGTTGAATTTGTATCACACACTCTATTTAAAAAACCACATTTTCATCTGTAAAATCACAATAATAAATAGATTAAACTACAATGACTTAAATAAATATTACATTGGACAGACTGGACGCATATTCTAACTTAGAATAAGAGATCTCACCATTTATTAATCGTACATACATAAAAAAAATATTGCTAATTATTATACTTAAACAAGAAGCTCTTGCTCTCACACATAAATATTAATCAGTATGAAAATAATACACTTAAAAGCAAAAATCACATTAACTTAACATGTATATTTATTTTTTTTTTTTTTATAAAAAACAAAAATTTATTTAACAAGTATAACATGAATCAGTTATAATCTACGACCAGGTTATAACAGAATTTTCTAACCATTACAAAATGGGAAAAAAGAACCCTAAAAATTTCATCAAAAAATCAGCTAAAATATAGCCTTGAAAAAATATTCTGGAAGTATGTTTCTTGAACAACCATTGAATTCAAAATTTATACAATAAACTTCCATTGAAAAATTATACATAGGATTTTAGTTGTTTCTAAGTTTGCTACAAGGGAAGTTTCCTAAGTGTCTTAAAAAGATTGTATTAAAAGTCTTCTATGTAAAATGAAATACAAATGCAATCAACAAATCACATAATATTTATATATTAATAAATACATATATATACATAAATGAATTAAGTCATTATGACAAGGCTATCTGTCCTTAGACAGGTTCCTTACACCATCCAATCTCCGTTCTCCTTTGTGCTCAGCTAAAATTTTAAGACAACCCTGATTTCTATTTAGATTTAATATAATTTTTACTCTTTACCAATACCTCTTTTTTTCAATTGCTTGCTTGTTTTAATGAATACTTCTCTTATGATATATCCCAGCTGCTTATCTTTCCTAATCTGAATTGTTCTGATTAAGCTTCTATTATCATTAATTATCCTTATTATTTCTTTATTTTTTACTCAACTGTCCATTAATTTTCTCCAATCTTACGCACTGCCACATTCTTCTTCCTATATTTTTTCTTTATCTTAGCAAGTATATTTCACATTTATAAAGAAATACACTCAAAATATAACAATTCACAGACCATTTATTTAACAATAGCTCCATCTTACTGGATAATAAATGTTTCATTCTGTTGAATGTTTCTTTACTCATTTCTTTTCTTGTTTTTTTTTTTTTTGTTTTTTCAATCTACCGTTAACCTGGTACATAAGTATCAGTACTATTTTACTTGTTCAATTCTTCCTCTTTTTTATGCAGGCATTCAATGGCTTATTATTTGCTACCCTCATTAGTTTAGTTTTCGTAACAATCATTTTTATTTCAAGTTCTATCATAATATCTTCTAATTTTGAAATTTGAATATGGTATGTTTCATCATCTAAACAAATCTGTGTTATCTACAAACTGTATATAATCTCGTTCCTCATATTCTGATTCCTTCATATTCTTTTAGAATTTTTTGATTACATCTTTACTTAAGCACATATATTAAACAAGGACATGAATAAAAGCAGCACCTTGGCTTAGTCCTCTTTGATTAGAAAGAAGGAAGAAAATCTTAGTTCACTATCTTCTTTCAGTTCAATCTGATGATGTATAGAAAAACCATTTGGCTTTTTGTTAGATTGAAATAACTGCTCTTTATTCCCTCCGCCTTTAAGTACATCGTCCTCTTTATATAACACTAACTTCACGTTACTGTTTTTACTTTGTATATAGAACTTCATACTGTCCTTTTCTTAAAAAATCTTCTATATCTGAGCATTCATCGATAACCCATTTTTCCTTTGCTTTTCTTAATTCATTATTACATCTTCCTTGTCCCTAGTCTTCTTAATTTCGCTGACCAATTTTTTTTTTTGCTCCTGTGTTTGTATACATTTCATATTCAACCAAAACTTATTTCTACTATTCCCTTAAGCTCTAACTTCTTTTTATCAATTATTATTTTGTTCAGATTTTATTCAGCTACTTTTTTCACTCATCTCTTTTATATTACTTTCTCTCTTTACTTAACTCTCTTTAATATTACTTTCACTTCTATTTTAAGAAGTAACGGTACTTACGTATTAACTCCACTGCAGCTACAGCTTTATTTAAAAACAAAGTAGTCAATCGGATTTCGGTGGAAAATGGGCCGATATAGAGTTTAACATAGATTCAAAACAGTCTCTTTATTAATTTTAATAAATGGTTATTTATATTTATTTATTTTATAAATATAATTTAACCAAACTTAACCTATGCTCGCTTCGCTCACTAACCTTGACTAATTAACAAGAGTGTTTTGATTATTTAAATAATAAATAATTGCAATAATTACTGAATTTATTAAATAAATACTCAAAAAATTACAGTGTTAATTAGTCAAGGTTAGCAAGCGAAGCGAGCATAGGTTAAGTTTGGTTAAATTATATTTATAAAATAAATAACCATTTATTAAAATTAATAAAGAGACTGTTCATTTTCCACCGAAATCCGATTGACTACTTTGTTTTTAAATAAAGCTGTAGCTGCGGTGGCGTTAATACGTAAGTACCGAAGTAACCATCTTCCATCAGCCAAATTCCTTCCTATCAGCATAATAAATACGCTAGGTCTATTTGAAGTACAGTTTGTCTGATGGTCCCAGACTGAAAGCCATAATTGCTCATATAAGTATTTATGAAATTTTAAGTACAAAGTTAGTAGTCAACTAGACATCAAATTTGGACTGTGAATCAAACCCGTGTATTTCATTAGCTGTCGCACAGTGTTAACTGCTGTAGTGGTTCCAATCTTAGCACAGTTTTACAGTGCACAATAAATAGCTGAATAAGTTTTCAATGTAATTATGCAGAAAGCCAAAGGAGATACACTAATCATAAACTTAAAATCTGTAATATTGACCAGCTGCCAAACAGCAAAGTACTCTTGCCAAGTACCTGTCTGAATTTATGCATTTCTTATTACCCTATTTTGTTTTTTCAGTATATGGAGTAAGTAAGAAAAACCCAATGGGTTGGTCTAGTGGTGAACTAGTCATCAGAAATCAACTGATTTCAAAGTCAACATTTCAAAGAGAATTCTTAAAAGGCAATTACTTTTATATGGATTTGAAAACTAGATCATGGATACTGGTGTTCTTTGGTGGTTTGGTTTCAATTAACCACACATTGCAGGAATGGTTGATCTGAGACAAGACTACACTTCATTTATATTCATACATTTCATCCTCATTCATCCTCTGAATACCTTGTAGTGGTATCAGAGGCTAAACAAAAAAAGAAGTAAGTAACCAAAGAAACAGATTCAAAGGTTAAAACATCCATTTACAAATATTAATATTAAATCTTCTTGCTAACTATACTGAAGTTGTATAAAATATCATTTTTATATTATTCCCCATTAACCCCATGATCTTTGTAGTATTTGTATTTTTGCCCTTTCTTAACCTATAGTTTTCTTAAGATTCTCTTGTGTATTGAAAAAAGCATGTGAAATATATTTAATTATTTAAACTTGTTATTTCCATTTTAATCATATGATCCACACACAACATACACAGTCTCTATAGAACTGAGAAATTCTGCATTTCTTGAACATTAGATTAGACTGTAACAAACAATTTTCTGATATTCTATTATTCCACAGTCCAGCCCATTTATTAAGTATATTACATTATTTTGTCCTAGAGTTCAAAACAATGAAACTGGACCGAAGTGCGTGAGAGTTATTAATGTGTACAGAACTGAATTTTATTCACGTTTTCTAATCTGCCACATGAGTCTTAACTCACCTTCTAATCAGCCAGTCTAACATCTATTCTGATGGTAAAGACTATGCATAACTGTAAATAATGCCTGAATTAAACCAAACAAGTTTTGTGATAATATTATTAATTAAAACCCAAAAAATTAATAAAAAGATTAAAGCTTTATTGGTCACGTTGCTACAAAATTTTTTTATTCAGTTACTGAAACTTATTTGTTTTAGTATCTCAGAACAATTATTGTAATCTCTGGTCATTGACTGATGTAGTACGGTAATTAAATACGTCAAGATCTCTGGATTAATCAGTTATCTAATTATACTACTTATTTGTTTCAATTATTACCCTACTATAAATATTTTAAATTGAAATAAAAAAACATGTTTTAAGTAGAGATTTTATAAAAATGAAGTGATTTTATTTATTGAAATGTGGGTTACAGTTTTATCGATATTATTTTTATTTTATTTAAAAGAAAATAGGATGGAGTGTTGCGAATATATATATATTTCATGCAAAGGGTAGCAGGATGGAATGGGGGTTCGGTAGGAATTGGGAAGGGTTCAAGTATTGGCTATTCACTTGTATATGAAAAAAAAGATATATATTATAGAACAAAGTTTTACGCGAAGAGGAGAACTGTACACAAACAAATCGGCTTTGCGCGCCCGCCCGCACGCCCTTTACTGGCCGATCGCTAAAACTGAACTGAAACCCAATAACAAACAGACGTGCCTACCGTCGACCTTCCTTGCTTACAAGCAACCCGATAAATTCAAAATAAACTACCGTACTTGAACGACAACCGAAAATCTGTTGTAAAACACGGTATCATAACCTTTTTTTTATTTTGTTAATATTAAAAAATTCATTCGGCATTCTCATTGCTGAAATTTATTAAATGTATAAATTAAGTTTTCTGTTTTTTTAATCAAAAAAAAGTTTCCTTTGCTTTTAATTAAAACTCTAGCACTTACTAACAAGTTCTCTGATCCAATTGTACGTTACTATATAACGATCAGTCCAGTTACGAAAAATATGTTAGGAATGCGATAAACTTAAAAAAAAAACAATACAGAAGTAATATCATGCTTTTGAATCCAAAAACATTGTGCATGGGAGACAAAATCGACGTCAACATTAAACAACTGATACAACTTTCTTGATCTGTAGATTTCTGTCCGACTTCTATCTTATCGTACCAAAGTTAAACAGAATCCAGTGTTCGCATGTTTAATTAATTGTATTTGCTAAGTTAGTTTTACGAAATAGATCGAAATCGGAAAATCATATATTTCTATAGATTAGACATATTGTGAAAAGACATTTAGGTATAAGCTCCCGATGAAGTGTAACCTTTCATTTACTGATAATATAATTGCATTAATTTTAAAAAGAAATTTGAATAATTTATAAATTGAGTCCCTCAGACACTAGTCAATATTAATGACCGTAAATATTAATCCAAAAATTAAGTAATCCCAAGATTAAACTAAAAAAATGTAATTTCATCAAAAATGAGTTGACTTAAATATTTATTCGCGTTCGTATTATTTTATTATTATTATTTTGATATTATTATTTATTATTTTGATATTTTAACCTCCTATGAAAAGCTGTAAACCAAATCACAGTACGATAATTAATATTGTGAATCTTATATCGAACAATCTTTAGGTAATGAATATTAAACAAAATACACTTACAACACAAACCAGAGTTGTTACTGGTATTCTCTAGTATACTAATCTCCAAAATGTTTCTAGTTGGTATGGCTCGTTTTTTACAGAAACTGTCTTTTCGGCATAACAGTCTCAAACTGTAATTATTTATAAATTCATCATTGATTAATTACAAGCACTTTTTAAACAAAAAAAAAAAATTCTCACCGGGCTGGTCTAGTAATTAATTCTTCGTCGCAAATCAATTATTTAACAGCTGATTTTCGAAATCAAAAGTTGTGAGGTTCAAATCCTAGTAAAGGTTAGTTGCTTTTTTACGGATTTAAATATTAAACGCTGGATACCGGTATAATTTGGTGGTTAGGACTCAATTAACCATATCTCTCAGGAATAGTCGGCCTCCTTAACCATCCCATCTCATACGGTCGGGGAGAGGGGTTGCTTATTGTTCACTAGTTGAACAGAGTGCAACGTACACATTAAGAAAGAAAAAAGAAAATTGTGTTAATGTTTCACCCTTTTCCTGATTTTTTTTTTTTTTAATATTTCTCAATTGATCTTTGATAAATGATTGGAATATGAACTAAATTGATTTAAAAAACAGACTTCAAGAAAAATCCGTACTAGAAATTTATTTTTATTTTTAAATTACAATTTACTTTTAAATTTTTTTAAAAATGTTAACCTTTATAAACTACTGCCAAATTTTAAAAATCTAATGTATACATGACATGACTTCCTTACGCCTACTAAATTACTACGATTTTTTTTTAAAACGAATAAAATTTTATTTCATTAATAACTTCTGATATATATATATATATCAGAATTATTATTCATTGTAAATTTTTTTACAGTAAGAGGTTAAATAAATGAATATATTTAATTTTTTTTAAAATAGTTAAAAAAGGAGATGAAGTCTGATTCAAACCGATGTGCCTTCCCCTAAGATCCTTAATCCTTATTTGGATCCTAAGATCCAAATGCAGTAAATATCGTTCATATTGACCTCCAAGGGACCGACGATTTTAGGTGATCATAACCGATGTTTAGGTAGCTTAGTGGTTGAGAGTTCCAACCTTCAAGTCCTAGTAAAGTCAGTTATTTTTACACGGATTTGAATACTAGATTGCGGATGCTGATGTTGTTTGGAGGTTGGGTTTCAATTAACCATACATCTCAGGAATGGTCGAACTGAGACTGTACAAGACTACACTTTATTTACACTTATACATATCACATCCTCATTCATTCTATGAAGTATTATCTGAACGGTAATTACCGGAGGCTAAACAGGAAAAGAAAGAAGGTAGCTTAGTGTACTACTTTAATATGCCATCTACACGGATGTTGTAATAGAGTAATAATAACAATTATTAAAAATAATAATTTAATTATTTCAGCAATTTCCGAATTTCAGAAATAATTTAATTTCCGAAATTTTTCAGAAAAATCGTTCGCAATATAGGGCCGTTAATATGTATATTATTAGTCCTCTAGTACTTAAATCATTTTAACAGTACTTGATCTATATCATTCGACCGATATTGTCGATTGACCTACGCCTAATTCTGAGCGATGTCCTTATAAGTTTCGCCATTCATCCTGCTAAGTCATAATTAAATCACTATTGAATGAATTACACAAAATACGTAAAATAAAATACTGTACCCGCACGATGTGATACGCTCACAAGCAAATACTCTGGTACACAAAGAAGTTAAAGAAAAGAACTACAGTACATATGTAACACAAAAGGAACCGTCAAAATATTTCTGTAGCTACAATGTAGATATAACTACGTTACTGATGAGTCACTTCCTTCTGTCATTATAAGCGATAAAATGTAATGCAGTAGAAAAAATAAATCATTTAAAAGAGATACAGTATCATAATAGAGAACCCACTGGGTTGGTCTAGTGGTGAACGCGTATTCCCAAATCAGCTGATTTGGAAGTAGAGAGTTCCAGCGTTCAAATCCGTTGTATTCTTAATTTATCATTAATCCTTTAATTGTGCTTATATATACATTATTATTAAATTTCTCGGTGTAAATAATTCAGCAAGCTTAATTCAGTTCGAAACTTACGTTAAAATATTGAAAAATCATAGATATGTATGTAAATTGTGATATAAATGATTTATCTACTGAAGCCAACAACTTTGTTAGACGATTTTAATACGTTTTTTAAAAAAAAAAAAAAACATTTTTATCAACTAGTATTAATTTTTTAAGTTTCAATTGAATTTTCATGATTATATTTGAAACCTTTAATGCCAAATTTGTAAAAACAAATTTTTTTTAATAAAAATATACAAAAGCCATGAGTTATGGAGACTGGTAAAAAACGGCTCATATCTGTTTTGATATCACCTTGAATAACATATAGAGTAACAATAAAATGACATAATTATTAATTGGTAAGTTGCTATCTTAAAACGGTTCAGTTGTTATTGAAAATATTATTTATTAGATGAAACACTTTTGATTGTATTAATAAAAAAATAATACAAACTTTCTACCTAACGTTTTACTTGATAATATAACACTAATAACAATGACAATAACGGATAAAAAGATAATTCTGTTTTGACATAATTTTATTAATAACTATTAGTATGTTTTAACATCTCTGGAAAATATAATAAAGAATTAAACAATAAATAAAATAACAGGAAAATACAAAAAGAAAGTTAAAAGATAAATAAATATCTACTATAAAACAATAGATAAATTACATAACAACTGAATTAAAACAAAATTATCTTTCATTAAACATATTATCAACTTAGTATTTATTTTTTTTTTGTTATCGATGAGTCTGAGAAATGCCATTTACGCACCCCCCATAAATGGCGGAGTGTCGGACTCTCACGGGTACGGCTAGATGTTATTAAGAGCGTATGTATACCCGCACCCTATTGACTGAAACTCATATCTCAACGTTTCTCAAGGGGCTGTCCTTCGCCCCTTCACCTTCAAATCACTTTCTTCGCCTAAGTCTCAGGTCTTTTGTATGGAACTGATTCCTTGCTGGATGATCTTCAGTCCTCTTACTGATCTGGGTCCTAAATCAGGCTCTGTCCCAAGCGAGGGAAGCGAGCTTCCCTCGCTTTAGTTTTCAGGATACTAGTTGCTAGGTGTACTACCTTGTCCCATTCCGTTCTTCCTGTCAACATGTATGGAACAGTTTCTTGCGGACAAAGCCAGCTTAACCCGACCTTGTCTGACCACATCCCACCTCTGGCATTGGTAGATGGCGTGCTCAACGGTATCTTCAAGATCGCAGTACCTGCATAGCGGAGACGCTCTCCTGCTAAATCGATGCAAGTAGGCTTCAAATTCGCCATGTCCAGAAAGGAGCTAAGTTATATAGAAACCTACCTCACCCAGTCCGCTCTGCATCCATACATCTATTCTCGGAATTAATTTACGCGTCCATACACCAGTAGGTGAGGTGTTCCAGGCCTCCTGCCACTCGGCCAGAAGTAAGTCCTTAGCCTCGATCTTAGTTATACCAAGATAAACCCGCCGGAGCATCAATGCACGCAGCTTCACCGGGGGAATCCTGGAGATGACCTCAATAGCGTTTCGCGAAACCGTGCGGTATGCGGCCGCAATGTTCAACGCAGCACGTCTTTGAAGCGATGATATTTTATCTACATTCCTTTTCTTCTCAAGGGCCTCTACCCAGGCAGAGAGGCATAAAATATGATAGAAGAAGCCACTGTCAGTATTATACGTCGTCTAGAAGCACAAGGACCTCTGTTGTTACGCATAAGCTTACCGAGATTATCAACAACTGTCTCAGTACGTGCCAAGGTCTGCTGGAGGTGGACGTTGTAGTTTCGGCTCCTCTCCAACCGCACGCCGAGGTACTTAACGCACCCCGACGTGGGAATACTGGCCCCAACAACATTAATTTGCATTTCTCGCAGTTTTCTTCTCCCGACCAACGCTACTATGGAGGTTTTATTAGGTGCTAACTGTAGACCTCTCACCTCAAGCCAACAATTTATTCGCCGGACCGCATTATTACTACCTCCTCTACTTGTGCTTCAGTGTGTCCGGCCACGAGGAGGGCCAAATCATCTGCATATGCAACAAGTTCAACGTCCCCATCAAACTCAAGTCTCAAAAGCCCATCAAAAGCAATGTCCCACAGGAGTGGGCCGAGAACCGACCCCTCCGGAACCCCACCGAGCACGTCAAAAACCAACTCACCATCTTCTGTGGGGGTTTTAAGCCTTCTGCAATGTAGGTAACTGCTGTTAATTATGCCAAGGAGATACCCACTTACATTCTTCTCTCTTAGCACATCAATAATCGTCGGCCACTGCAGACTACCAAAGGCGTTCCTGACGTCTAGGAGGACCACTAACGGGATCCTCCGTCGACGCCCAGTGCCACTACTTTGATCTCTAGCCCATTCAGTTACACGTTTCAACGCGTCAATTGTGGACTTCCCTCTAAGAAAACCATATTGATCAGGGGAAAGCCCACTCTTTGCTTCCACCTCGCACCAGAGCCTGTCAGCGATAAGTCTCTTCAATAGCTTGCCCAGGGTGCTGAGCAAGCATATCGGACAATATGCACTCCCAAGCATGGCTCTCTTCTTTGTCACCAGGATCAACCACGCTTCTTTCCAACAGGAATTAAAGTGACAGCTCTCCAAAACTGTATTGTAGGCGTCCAGTATGACCCACAGATGTCTTGTCACCATTAATTTAACGAGAGATCCAGGGACCTCGTCCAACCCCGGACTCTCATCGCCCTAATTCGCTTGGCCTCCAGTCTCAGCTCCTCAATGTAGAATCTTTGCTCATGCTCCGGGACTGTCTTCAGCCCCACGGAGCTTCAGCTACTGGGAACACCTCCTCGACAACCCGAATTGTTGTCTCTCAAGATAGAGGGGGGATGGGTGCGCCAAACTTGTTCATGACAATTTTATATATACCCCCCTCGGATTAACGTCCAGATCTGCTACCAGCTCCGCCCAGGCTTTCGCCTTGGCCTCCTTAATGGTCGCACAAAAGGACTTTCTTGCTTGACGGTATGCAACAATTAACTCGTCTACATCATTAGAAGCTCTCCTCGTTGCTCTCTGAAATTTCCTTCTAGCAGCGATTGTAGCTGCTCTCCTGGTAGCAATCTCAGCAGTCCACCAGTGTACTCTTCTCTTTGCCGGCCCTTCAGGTCGTCCGCCTCGACTGTACTCATCACACAGTACCTCCAAAAGCCCTTCAGGTGTGATCGCCCGAGCAGGGTCCAATCAATCAGCCACCATGTCCACAATACGTTTGGCCAGAAGTTCTGATGGCCGCCACCTTTGACTACGGGCAGAAGTTCCCGACCTTCCACACTCTACCGTGAACATGCCGCTGCCAAGTGGTCACTCGCCAGCTCTTTCTCACAAATCCGCCAGTCCTTGATCCAATGGGCAATCCCATCAGAGTAGCGGTAACATCCACAACCGAGGCTCGACCCCTGCCAACGAAGGTGGGCGAGGACTCAGTATTATGGGTCACAGTATGTAGCCTCTTGGGGTAGATACCGCCTAACTCTCGACATTCGGCGTTATAATCTCCAATAAGTACCACAGGTTTCCTAGAACTGCGTATACAGGCCTCAATAAGTCATCAATAAATTGCTGAAACCTCTCATTTCCAGAATTCGGGGAGATGTAGCCTGAGACTAGGCTAAAGTCTGCAAGTTTATTATACGAGATGTCGCATATCTACCCGACACATTGAGAATCGCCGCATCCGAATCTATGTCCACTATCCATGGTAGCGCAGCCACTCTTCTCACATTAGGTTCAGCCACAGTAAGGAAATCAACATCTTGGTCTAACGATGACCTCCAAATGAGATCGTGAGCTATGGTACTCCTCTTGGCGTTGATCTGCATTATTTTCATTTGCGAGGGTGCCGGCAGTCCCTGCTCCCAATCCAATGACCGACCACACCACAAGCAACACATCTGGAGGACGCAGAGCAATTCGGTTTTTGATGACCCTGACCTCCGCAATTATAGCATTTATTACTCCTGTCAGGCCCTTTGCACTGGGAGACGATGTGGCCACCCTCCCAGCATCGGTAGCAATGGATAGAAGGCCTCCGCAAATAAACTATTGTTAATTACTCGTACATTATTGTCATTTTAAGTCACAACTGTTTCTAACAAATCATAAAGTTTTATTATGTTAGTAGTGCCATATAATACTATTGGAGGCGGTTTAATATTTTCCTTTTGTTTGATGTTCGCTGGCCTCTTCCACTGGTCGATGTTCATACAGATTGGATAGTGGTAAGTCATCCCGAGAGATTATTTTGTGACGCCTTCGGTTGTGCAATACTGGTATTCTCTGCCAAGGTGGATTGTTTGTATGTGAACCTGTTAAGTCAGTTTCATACTCATTTCCGAGACTTCACTTATATTCTCGATAATATCACCTCTAATCGGTGTACGTGATGTTGTTTTTCTAGAGTCTTTGCTTCAACACATTAGCACATTAGAGGTCCTCGCTTTCTGTTACTCTATAGTCTAATATCTACATATGTCGCATCGCTGTTTTTATTAGGAACAGCTAGAAGACGATTCATAACAACGCGCTGAAGAATAAGTTATGTAGCTTAATTAAACTGGTTGACACCGATTAAATAATATTTTATTTAATAATAATATCAATAAGACACAGTAAATAATATTTTCTGTAATTCAATACCAGATTATAAATCAGCACCACAAATTATTACACAGAATTCAAGAATATTTTAGTAACACTCATTAAACACGTCTATCTCCCTCAAGAACAACTGCTATATTCGTTTTATTAAAGTTGTGTAGATTTTTGTCCGCATGTGACGTATATTTTTAGCTTACAAACAGTTATAATACCACATAAACGCAGATTGATCAGTCAGACAAGGTCCCCTAAGGGTTACCTCGTGATGATTACAGAGCAGGTAAGGGAAAAAAAAGTGCCTGCCTCCGTGGCGCTAGTGGCAGCGTCTCAGCCTTTCCTCCAGAGGTCCCGGGTTCGAATCCCGGTCAGGCATGGCATTTTCACACACACTAAAAATAATTCATCTCATCTTCTGACGCAGTACCTAATGGTAGTCCCGGAGCTTAAACAAAAATAGTGGTCGACCTGAGACTGTACAAGACTACACTTCACTTACATTCATACATATCATCCTCTTAAGTAATACCTTTTTGTGGTTCCGTAGGCTAAAGAGGAAAAAGGTAATAATAAATTAGATTAGTTTTTAGTTTAAATAATTTTGTTTTAAATTTGATAGGCTATTTATTTTTGATGTTAATTTAGGACTTGGAAATTCGTATTCCCTCAGTAAGTTACTACTTCTAAAGTTGTAAAATTAAATTAACGTATTTTTCTTGTGGATAAATCGTTTGTTATATTTACACTTCTTATTTTAACTAAATTATTTTGTGATATATAAACAACACATCACAATATTATATTCATTAATTCTATTTTTTTTAAATTTATTTATTGTTTTATTTTATATTTTTTTACAAAAATGTTTTCAGTAGAAAGTGCTGCACTCATTTTTTAGAAGTAGTGGAAGAAAAAATAATAGATGTGATGTAACATGTCTGAATCAAGCGAAATAGTGTTACACTTGTTTACTATTTTAAATTTTAACCAGTTTATGTTTGATAAAGTGTAACCCAATGTACATTAGAGTCTCTGCGAGAGTGATTAACAAAAGTTGTGTAGTGCGGTCGTCTGTTTCTGTTTTTGGCGTTGTTACGGCTGCGGAGATTTTATTTCCGGGGTTTGCCAGTGAATTGTCAGGGTATGAGCGGATGAGTAAGAGGTAGAGAGAGGAACTCTACAGCGTTATACGTGGTATTCGTATAACACGGTGCACAGTGCAGAGTTTCTATATACATTTGTGTGTATGTATATGTATGTTTATGTATGAGTGTGAGCAATAATTATTCATGTGGGCACGGGCAGAGAGAAATGACCCTATTTGCCGGGACGAGGCGCCCTGAATCATCTTCTTTCTGTAATAAAATATCCTACCTATGTTAACCCCCTACCATCGGCATTCTGCCAATAGTTGATCAATAACCGATAACAAATTTAAATTTATTTATTCAGAGCCTTTAAAATTTTACAATCATTTTAGCAACTGTAATTTAATGACCTGATCATTTCAAAACAAAGTGTTATAGTTTACATTTTAAAATGTATTATTATAATAAATACAAAAGAATAAAAAAGTTATTCTAATAATAACGTATACAGTTTAACGTATAATTCATCAATTACTACCCATATATCATCAGCATATGAAACATATTTGTTTTTTGTTGATGGTTGGACTTTTTTATGTAGTAAAAAAGATGTTTATTTGGATTGTTTATTGCTGAAGAGTAGTTGTATAATTAAATGTTAATATTACAGCATCAAATATGTTCTTTTTTTGACAATTCTGTTCTTGCGCCTCTCTCTTTTTTGTTCCTCTAGCACCTATTTCTTTTGTTATGTTGTTTCATCCCCTTTTCTTCCCTTTCATTTCCCTCATTTTTAATTCATTTTTTATTTATTCAATTATTTTTTATTTTCGTTCCCCTTTTTTTTAATTTAATTTCTTTTGTTTCCTATTTCATTTATTGTATTCTTTTTTATCCTTGTACTTATTTTTAATTTGCTTCATCGTATTACCCATATCTCTGCTCACTCTCTTTCTCTCTCTCGCTCTCTCTCTGTCTCCTCTCTCATAACGTCTCTTTTTTTTCTTCATTTCGAGGATTATGTGCCGTTCATTTATTACATTAATAATATATCTATGTATAATTATTTTTCTATAAAGGAGTTGGAAAGTCTTACATATTGCAAGGAAAATATTATAAGATATTCGTAAGATATTTCTTGATCAAAAAAATAATCGTAATTATTTAAAATTATTAATATCATTTAGTTTCTTTCATAAACATGAAGGTTAATTATTCATCATATTCAGAAAATGAATATAAAAAGTTATTTATGAGATGAACATATTTTTATTTCCTTGATTTACTAAACTTATATAACTACTTCTGAATTCGTAAAAATCTTCTTCATTGTCATATGACAACACAAATTTCACGCTAGTATAGCAAAAATTGTTTAAGTTTGATAAAATTACCTATTCTAACTGACGATCTGAATTTAAATGAAAATTTCTCGGAGTTTAGTATAAATCAGCAAAGGCGCCTGATACACTCAACTAGGGGCACTTCTAAAAGTTTCCCACGGATAAAAAACTGAAATTTATTCTTCTAGTTTAGCTTAAATCGTGCTTAGCGTTTTTAAGTTACAGTTACCGCGATCATACCGGGGAAGGAGTCACTTTGCTCGACAAAAATTAATCTTTTCTACATTTCTTTTTTAACTTTTTATTATTGTTTATTTTTACATTTATATTCATAGTAAATTTTAAATTTTCTTTTATGTTTGCTATTCATTTAACACATTGTAAATATTCACGTAATACAATATATTTTTTTAGATCTGTGTTAATAACTGTTGTATAAATAATCTATTTTAAAATTTGTTATATATGTGAAGGACTAATAACGTCTATTTCTATTCCGTTAACCTGACAACTTTCCTTTCTTATGTAGCTTATTTTTATTTCCTAAAATTGTTTGCCTCATAAAATTCGTGGAATTTATTCTACATATAACATATATATATATATATATATATATATATATATATATATATAATTGACCGAGCGAAGATAGGTCCAGTTTTAAATCAAACTTTTACATTTTGTTTGCTTTTTATGCCCATCGATGTGCATAAATGGATCGCGCACGGTAATGGTGAAATGAGTTTCTCGGTCCTTTATCGTGGAGCGTCTCACCATTCCCTTACGTCAACTTAGCCGTATGGCACATGCTGCATAATAGCATAATATACAGAACTAAAGACTGTCCACTTTCATCGATTAAACAGCATTAAACAGTATTCTCTGATAAAGTTATCGTAATTCTTGCCTTTGGAACGTATAATTTTACGAGTAGACAGAAGAAGGTGAACGGAATAACATTACATCTGTAAGTGTATAATACATTTGTGGTTATTTCTTGTTTGTTTAAGTTTCATTTTATTGTAATATAAATAAACGACATTGGTTCTAGCCTCAAGTAGAGTGGAATTTGCTCCATCAGCCTTTTCATAAGAAAATCAATTAAAATGAGTAGAAAGAACATCATTGAAATTTTATCGCTTTTTTTTGTAGATTTCATAGTATTTATGGATAATTAATCTAAGTAAACAGTTTATAACCTAAAAACCGAAGTTAATCATAAAATACAGTTTTAACTTGCTTACGCTTGTTATACATACAAAGTTGGCTACATTTTGGGTAATATTTATTCGGTTAATAAACAAAAATACGTGTGTAAGCAGTTATAAATTAAGTGAATTGGTTTACACAAAAAAATTCCCTTTGCTTATTTAACGCAGTTCTAAATTTGCTTGTTCTTCTCAGATTTACGCTCTCCTATATTTTTATTCTCCTAAGTATTAAAAATATTTATTGACCAGTCTAAATATTTGTCTTAACCAAATCCTTTTACTTTAAATGGATTTTGTGTTTTAAGTGTTTTACAAGAAGTGTTTTTATCTTTAAGTTTAAGTAATTATGTTAATGCACTTGTTTTCCAACTTTTTTCATTGAAGGAAAATTTCAAATCTGTTGTAGGTTATTTCTTTATAAATAAAATAACAATAACCCTATTACAGCTAGTCAATTTTTTTAAAGTTTTACGGAGTCAGTGTACAGAGTGTAACGTCGATGAAACAATTTCAAATATTTTTTTGAAAATTTAGGATGTATATTTTCAGAC
Organism: Lycorma delicatula; assembly: GCF_047948215.1. Lineage (NCBI taxonomy): Eukaryota > Metazoa > Arthropoda > Insecta > Hemiptera > Fulgoridae > Lycorma > Lycorma delicatula. Next base: position 127,378,093 of record NC_134460.1, on the reverse strand, counting down.
TGTACTTTTGAATCAATAGAATAAATACAATGTTGTGTTATATTGGGTCATTCTTACATGTTAAAATTAAGCGTTGATAATTTATCAGATATGAAAATTATTGAATCAAAAAACGGCATTGTTGATTTTAAATATACAAAAACGCTTAATGAATTTCAAAAGAAACAAAGACTAAAACTAACAAATTAGTTATCCAACAAGTATGTGTTTTATAGAAATCGTAAAATAAAAGAAAGTAGTTGACAGACGCTAAGTTCTAAGTTCGCTAAGTTCATTGCAATTTTTGAGTTCAAAAATGCATTCTCAATTTGCTAGTTGTACAATTTGCAACAGAACAATTTATCAGGGTGACAGACAAACTGTTTGATTATTTATTTTGATTGTTTGATTGGTTTTTTTTTTTGGTTTTTTTTTGGGAAAGGATTTAAAGATCCATTAAAGCAGTAAATCAAGTTAAGAATGAAGAAATACTAAAATATGCTGAGATTTATTTAAAGTAGATGACATACCAATTTTGGACTACACGAGAAAAACGTTTGCTCTTGGAATTTTATGATTCCAATATTGAGATATTCATTTTGTTAAGATAATTCGAATTTTAAAGAAGAGATTATCAACAGTCGATAACTTTAATTATTTTTTAACCTATAATCATATGTAATAATTGAACCAAAGAAAGAACTATTATCATTGATTTCAGTCATAAAGTTACGCCAAAATTAATTTTATTCAGCAACATTTAATCTAAAACGATTTCCGGGTTTTTTAATTTCGATCTTTTAAGGGGTGCGACCGTGTACAGCACGATGGCTCAACCAACATAGCCAATGCCACTTTTACTGCATCTGCGACACGACTGGCTGTACCTGTCTCCGGTTACATGATTAAAGAAAATTAAATGAAAGAAAAATTGACCGTAATGGGAAACGCAAGTAACAATATAGCGCGAGCGAAGCCGCGACGGCGATGCTAGTAAATAGAATAATATTTATGCTACATTTTGGATTAAATATTGTGGATAATAGAAACTAAATGTTAATTTCTATTTAATAAACATTTATTGAAAACTACATTTTTACTCATCACTATTCATTTGTATTATTTTTATTCGTATTTATCTGCATTTAACAATACTGCATTGAAACATTTTGTAAGGTTATTTACATACCCAACCCATAGTAAGAATTTCATAATAAATTATTTAAGTACTTATTTGTACAAATAGCTCATTCAGATATAAAGTTTATTAGTAAATTAATTTAATAGTTTACTGAATATTTAAAACATAAACTAGACAAAATTATTACATAATTACATTCCATAAACAGAAATGTAGAAGTATCTCGCACAATTCAAATAAGTAAAAAAACAACGGGATTCTATTGAAATCTCTAAAAGTTACTGTCTGGCTCGACGTAAGGTAATGGGAGAAGCTCCGTACAACGCTGTACCGCGTTTAAAATTCTTGGCTACCAAGTATTTTTTCCACCTCCGGCTCCTGTTTGTATTGATTTGGAGGACTTTCATTTCCTATTTTTATGGCACTCTTTACTACTAGTCCTATGGTTGGTAGCTTCCTAAGCTGCGCATCTTTGTGCTTCTCTATACTCAGACCTTTTATGGCCGGCCTTGCCGCAGTTGAAACAAAGCATCGAATGGTCAGGGTCATTGCTTAGAGGCAAATGGCTCTTATCACAGCATCTAAAACACTTGGATTCTTCCTCTCATATGACAAAACGACAGTTGACCACTCGATGTGAATCCTGCACAAAGCGTGGAATTTATGCGCACCATCCACAGGCAGCGCCACGGTCACCTTCTGCTTATTGTCAAAAGCCGACCTGAGGGATGTAACCAACATCGAGGTTTTGTCTCCAAGGGCACGGGAGGCTTCCTCTTGCATATCTCGGGACGTGGTTTTGGCATCTAAGTCCTTCACGTGAGCGAAAGACTTTTTATCGGCCTTTCCTCTTAAGGTCACTTCAGCTCCCGCAATCTTTCTTTATCGTCTCGCGTAGCGTCTCGGCAGTTTTGCCTGTGTTTTTGACGAGGATCTTTACTTCATCGTTTCTGCCCTTCCTTATGGTTAGGATACCTTTCACCTAATTATCGGGGACCTCCTGCTTAACGAACCTCAGGAGATTGGCAAAGGACTTCCTGCTAGACTTGATAATAACAATCTTAGCGGAATCTTACATGACGGGTATTCTAGATTTCCTGAGCATGCTTATATCTTGCCCCTCGGCAAAAACCACGAACTTCTGTTCGAACACAACATCTTGTCGAGCAACGAACACAAAGCCCAATCTTATCGGATGAGACTCTAAGCCTTTATTATTATTCTTTTTCTTGTTTAACCTCCGGTAATTACCTTTTAGGTAATACTTCAGAGGATGAATGAGGATGATATGTAAATGAAGTGTAGTCTTGTACAGTCTCAGTTTAACCATTCCTGAGATGTGTGGTTCATTGAAACCCAACCACCATATCCACGATCCAGTATTCAAATCTGTGTAAAAATAACTGACTTTACTAGGACTTGAACGCTGGAACTTTCGACTTCCAAATCAGCTGATTTGGGAAGACGCGTTGACCACTAGGCCAACCCGGTATGTTCCCGCACACTAAGCCTGGCCGTGATCGATGACATCATGATTTTGGAAACCTGCATCTGCACACTTCCCTGACGGTCAGTTCCTTGCCTCCCTTGGAGGCTATAAAGACCATAAAGGTCTGACAGTGTAATTTCCACTACATCGCTTGCAAGGAACCCGGCGGCGGGACTGTCTACAAGGACCTGATCCGGTTTTTTATCCAACCCCCCCCTTAACAAGTGGCCGAAGCCAGGGAATCCTGGTGAAGGCATTCTGGATGTAGATATCTTTCGAGCAGATTGTCAGGCCAATGACAACAACTGCATCTGCCTCATGGTAGTTGCAAATGGATTACTTCACGAGCTCCGACTAGAAGCAATCCACCTGCCTGCTCTACAGACAAGGCTCACAACCTTGCCATCTTCCAACCCCTTGTTAAGGGAACACTAGCTTGTCAGTCCCCTGCTTTCTTGTTGACTGGGTGACAGCTTCCACAATCTCTTTTCGACTGACGGCACATTATGATTCCTTGAATGGGATGAAATCATCAGCCGCTTTTAGGTGCCGGGCGGTACTTTCCTTAATCTCCCGCATAATTTTGGTGTTGGCCTGACAGACTTGAAGGGCTTTGATTTCCATTACCAAGCTAGACATAACGGTATCGAATCCTAATGCCGGATAACGCCCTGGTCTGGTCTCATCTGGAGCATTGGAGGCAATTTTATTATATGATTAGTTTGTTATTTTTATTTAGATTGTTTTTAGTTGATTTTCAATAATTGTTTTTTTATTTTTAAAAAGTAAGGAAAACGACAACCGATACAATGCAACTACTTCTTCCCTTCAACCACTATCATTTAATAATGTTCCCTGGAAACATTCGTTCAACAACGTTCTTGTGATATATTGCTGATACAGTAAATTTATTTTTTTGAAATATATAAAACTTATATAATCAATTACGTTTAATAATTCTATCTTTCAAGAATTCTATCTATTCGTTGCTTCGTACTTCATTTTAACGATGATTATATTAACCTAACGTTTTTGTAGAGATGAGTTAGATTTAAAACAAAACAAGCAAGTGTACTGTTAAAAGAACTATTAATGTTACCTGTGTAAAGTAACTACAAGTGTATTTATTTATATATATATATATATAATTTACAAAAAAAATCTCCTTAGGTTGCACATGCACTTTTGGTAGGCTAAAAATGTTATGAAAAATAAGAGCCGAAATAAACTGAACGCTTCTGAACGCTTTGTTTCACTTTCAATGGTTTTCATTCTATGGTGAAATAGTAGTTTTATATTCATTGTAAGATGTAGGGGTGAGATTGTGCAAAGGAGTTCAAAAAAAAAGAGATGAGAGTTGAACGGAAGAAAGAACATCAAAGAATACATACATCAACACCACTCAGAATTGTTCTGGTCTATGATACTTTATTTCTTATTTCTTTATGTACGTAAAAAGAAAAAAAATGATACCCTTGTTCTTTTTTTATACGTTTTATTTGTCTTTGTTTTTGCCATGTACTGATACTCATATTAACGTACTCCTATAGTTTTCTTCTTTTATTTACTTTAACCGAACACTCTTGACGGTTCCTCTGTCTGTAGTATATCTATAACGATTCAGTTACAACAAGATATGAACATACATTTAGTATATATCATCTGGCATGGGATTCTTCTCTCAATGAGAAATTATACTTTATCAAATTTTTATTTATTTTGATATTGCATATATAAATTCTTTACTTCATATAAACTCTTGTTTTTTTATTCTTTTGATTCTTTCTTACTTCCTCTCCTTTTCTCTTTTTTTTTTCATTAACAGCAAAATTTTTCCAATTTTGGTCTGCTAACTCAGTAAAGATTTCATATTAAAAAATTATCATATACTTCAATTACTTTTTCTTATTTATTTATTTCTTTAAGTTTTAGGGTCATCAACTATTATGGTTATTAGCTCTCTCCACAACAAAAAAAAAGAAAAAAGAAAATGGATATATTTTCCTTCTTGACAGAAACACTTCCTGATAAACACTAGCGACTTCCGAAGACTAGTCTTGTCAACCGTTCAGTCTAGAAAATACTTGTGAATGGATATTAAAATCCTAAAAGAAACATAAGATGACAAAGGTGTAAAAGGCCCTTGCTACTTAAAACAAACAATCCATTTCTAACAAACTTTTGTCAAAACTATCGAAACAGCTACATAGTCACAGAAGTATTAATAGCTCTTCCAAGGTTTGCCCTTTCTTGCTTCTTTTTCCCATCTTCAGCAGTGAGTCACAGCTGAGATTTGATGCACTCCTTGCTAAAGCATATGGAGCAGCTGAAATCCTTGCCGTCTCACTTAAAGGCCTCTGTGCTTTTGGGGGCTCCTTTTTTGTTGTTCCTAAATCCTCTTTTTCTACAATTTTCTCTATCTTGTCTATTTTGTCTATCTTCTCACTTTTTTGCTTGAAAATTTTTTCAGTTTCTGCTTTGGCTTCAGGCATTGTGTATATTTTCTTTCACTTTCCTTTACCTTGGAACTGGTGAAAGTCTCATTCTTTGAAGGAGAAGAACACTTTTGTTTAGTAGTTGCTGTTTCTTTTGTCCATTTCGGACTGTCTTCTCTGGATGGATGATTTCAAAGTTCAACCATACTTGCCAACAGTGACAATCACATTTTTCACCTTGAAAGAAGTTGCCAGAGCCGACGCAGCATGTGTATACACATTATGTTTGGCTATCTATTTTAATAATTTTCTTCACTTTGAAGTAGCTCACCTTTTGAATTGTCTTAGCCTCTTGGATTGCTACTTTCTTTTTATACACTGGACAGTTTCTCAGTCTTACTGAATGATTCCCATGGCAGTTGTCAGAGACAGATGGATCCCTGCACAGGTTATCAGTTAGGATGCATGAGTTCACCACAAACACAGATCTGTTTCTGCATACAATGTGCTACTGTGTGTCCAAATTTCTGACATCCAAAGCATCACAATGGAGTCAGGATGAATGGATGAATGTCTAGTCTAGTCTGTGAAAGGCAGCCTTTATATTTTCTGGACACTTCAGCTTGTTAAATTTCAAAACGTGCAATTCAGAGAGTAGAACTTCTCCACTGTGTCAAGTATTCAATTATCAACACAATTTAACTCCTTGTTCATTCAGTTCCTAGACAATTTCTTGCTCTATGCAGTTTAATAAGTCCCTGAAAACAACTATTCCCTTCAAGGTATTTAGAGTGTCGTGTAGTGAAATTTCCATGATTAACAGTCCAATTTTCTTTGACTTCAGCAGCTATGACAATCGTAAACTGTTGATGGTTTCACTGAACAGTCCTACAGTAATCTTCTACTAATCTTCTACAGTAACCTCTTTTAGTGGTCCTCCAGCAGCTTCTATGATCCCTCAGGCTATCACAAAAAGACTAATCTTACCAAAATCTCTTTCTTACCTCTTGATTATCAAATATTTTGGAATTGATCCACTACTCTTTCTGTCAAAATTTTGTTCAATCCACCTTTATTGCACCTGTAAACTCTATACTTTTCTTTTGCTTTCCTTCTGAAAACAAAGGCTCTCCAAGATAAGGGATTTTATGTGGACCCTCTGTCAAAGAAATTGTGGAAGTTGATGTTTCCGTAAAAATAGGTGTGTCAGTCAAGATGTCACAAGGATTATTAACTGTTGTTTTTGTTGTTGTTGTCATCATCATCATGGTTATTTTGTTTTAATCACACAATTAAGTATTTTATGATTATAATATAAGCTAAACATACATAATAATCTGTGTGTCCTATATGAATAAAGGTCTGTCATTTTTTAGAAAGAAATATACCACAATACTTCTTTTTAATTTTAAAATATATAAATAAATACCAGAAAAATGTCACCTTAAATTAAAAATCTGGTCTGCTTAAAATAGTTTTATAGATTAATTAATTTATATTATGAATATTTTGTAAGAGAACTTACTTAATTAAACATTTTAATGGTATTTTCATGTTTATCACTTCATTATTTTAAAACAGATTCATTAAAACCATTGTACAAGTATTTATTCTACTTCTAAAAATTTGTAATTAAGGAACTATTTTTTAAATTAAAACCCATTAATTTTCTTAACAGATGTTATAATTAAAGCATGTAGCTGATAAATATAAAAAAAATATTTACACAGTTAATAATTAAATTATGAAAAAATATTTCAGTTTTAAAATTTTTATAATTTTTTTTTTAAATTACATCATTGAAATATAAATAGATAGTTAAATATTTTAATGTAAATAAAATATATAATATTTTTATTACAAACAAAATATTTTATTTAAATAAAATGGATTAAATTTTTTTGTTAATGCAAAATATCTATAACAAATGTGAATAATGTTATATTAATAATAAACTTATTATTATTCATGTGGATAGAAAAATAAAATAGAGTGAAATATCATGGATAAGAGGTATTCTAACAGAAAAATATGATACTGTTAAAAGTAACAGGAAAGGTCCAATTTTTCTTCAAGATAGAGAATGGGTTTAATAATATTCATAATGCAAGGTATATATTTATAAGAAGACTTCTTGTCACCCGTTTTTCTCTAGTGATGTTTGATAGAAGTAATGAATTCAAAATCTCGACTCGTGTCACACCATCAAACTATCTACCGGTCATTTAATAAAACTTGACACAACCAAAGCTGAGACATTCCAGTATTATAATTTAGTGTTTTAAACAAATTAAAAGATATTGGCTATAAAAAAAAGATTTAGGGGAAGAAAAGGGTTACATAGAGTAGAATGATGGGTAAGAGAGAAACGTTGAGAAGGAAATGAATGAAGACAGCAGAATAAATCCACCAGCATGGCTCAGCTTCAGCCCCTTGCTTGGCTTCATGAGCCCCATAACACTTTAATCCAACTTATATCCAGTTATATTTCACCCTCTATTCATACCCCACTCTCGGTTACTCCATTCCTCCCCTTTCCTTACTTCCTACCCGGCCAGTCTTCTATCTTTTCTTCCACTATTCTCCTTCGCTACACTTTCTATCTCATTTGTACAACCAGAAAACATTCTCATTCTGAATGATCTCGTTTAAATTCACTGAATTGATTGCTGCTTTGCTGATTCGAATATTATTCGTTCAACAATCCCATATAACCTCTCTTGTATAACACACACACACACACACACACACACACACATATATATATATATATATATATACACACACACACACCACACATATTCACTAAAGTTTTTTATGCTTCCTTAAATTAGTGGTTTATCTTACTAAAAATGTAACTCCTGAAATTTGTGGTGGCATTTATATTAATAACTCTATTATTCAAGATTCTGTCTGTTAACCTGCGCATTAGAAACATAATGTATTATCTTAATCTTATCTATCTGTATTATCTATCTTACTTATCTTAATAATCTATCTGTATTATTATCCACATTTCTAACATAAGAGGAAATTGATAATAAGGCTAATTATTAAGTATAATTAACAAAAAAAAAAAGGTTTGCATAGATTTGAATAAAGCTAAACTTCCGCTATTAAACTGTGACAATGTCTGTTATGCATAATTCTGAAAAAAGGAGTGTATAATTTATTCCTTTAATCTCTTGCAAACCTTTTCATGAGAGTGATACATGAAGATCATCAGCAATACAAATAGCAACTTAGAGTTGCTTTCTCTGATAATAATGGTGTTCAATAATATTGCCAATCTCTCGGGTGAGCAGCATGAAGATGTCACTTACACGACAGAATATTACCTGAATTTTAGTGGATCTGGCATGTTGATATGTAATTATATATTCAACTCTGTGAAGAAATCAAAGGAAAAACTTCATTCCCCATTTTCTTTGGTACGTCTGGCATGGGGTATTTGTTTAATCTATGGTAATTTGGCAAGTATATCCAATCATAAAACCCACATTGAAAATATAATTACAGTCTGAGCAAGGTATAACTTATTACATACAAGAGAGACTAACAGTATACTTGTAGTAGAAGAGCGGCCATCCTTTTCCTTAACACTTAAAAAATATTATACTTACGAAGAAAAAAAGAAAGTTCAAACAGAAAGATTCAGATTTCACGATATCGTCTGGATAGAACTGTGCACATTCATAAAATAAAAAGTGTTGAAGAAAACAGAAGGTGATTTTTACAATACATATATTACTTGTACAATCCTCTGAATATTATGTAGATTGTTATAGAATTAAAATCATACAAAATAAAGAAATAAGAGCATGTGAAAAAGGTATTGGAAATAAATATTACATTTTTAGGAGTACAAGATCAAGATTTATCCCTAATTAAAAATAAGAAAATGTTGATGTTGAGAAACAGCTTTCCTACTTGCACATTGTTATTCTATACTCAATTAAATATTTTTATCTAAACAATCATAACCTAACTAAGCTTCATTTTATGTGTGGTGCAGTTTTGAACATCTGAAATACTACACAAAGAAGAAATTTTAATTAACTAACTTGAAAATGAATTTCCTTGCTTATCATTTTAACTGAGTGCTTACGGTACCTGTATTTTACAACATGTTGTATCAGAACACTTAAAAATAAAAATTTAATTGTAACATAAAATGCAGAGTAGAGATAGTTCGTGAGAGCAGAGAATAAATCATAAAAATTCATGGATGGCTATATCCTAACATCTCAACACATCTATCACTTGTACTCTGATCTTTATAGTAATTACTTAACATTTTGCTAAGCATATATAGTAAAAATAAATCAAATCCCTCTGAATCTTCTTCTTCTTCTTCTTCTTCTTTTCCCAAAAAGAAATTATCAGTCTGTTCCGGTACTCATCTGTGTAGTGGTCTACCTATACATATCTCTTCTACCATGCAGTCTATAATCTCTTAGTCCAACTGGTAATCACTCCTCTGATATTCTTTTCATATGTCTACAGTAGACCTGTATAATTTTATACCATCAAGTAATGGGGGAATGAACAAATTCCATTAACTTGAAAATAATCGTTTATAACTTGTAATAAGTTTAAACACAATCACGTTTCATCATTCTATTCAATGAATAAAAAACATTCTATGTCTCAGGAAATATGATATTATTCAATAAAATATATCAGAAGTAACTACATAGACCCAAACTACATTTTTTAACTGGAATCAACTATTTTATTAAAATAAAAGAATTGGTAATTAGAACCAAGAATGTTCATTCTTTTTTCTGTAATTATAGAGAAAATATTGTTGTTAATAATGCAAAACTCAATAATTGTTCTTCATATAAAGCAAAATATAGTACCAGAAATAATCATTTTTAAATAAGGCTCAGTACTACTTATTGACTTTTTTGTAAATAATTTTTTGACTGGTTTGATGACCATTTTTATTCTTTAATATTATATGCTATTGTCTTAGCCTCTACACATTTCCTGCAACTTACACCCTCATTTATTTGTTTCATGTACTATAATCTTTGATTTCTTTTATTGATTTTACCCTCCAAGCTTCCAGTTCAGCCGAGCTTCCAGCTCGATCGGTCTTATATCCTATATCCTTTTAATACAAAATTTTGTATTTAACTACTTATTTTTCAATTTTTAATTGAACTTTTCATTCCATTCTGCACCCAACCCGTTTAATTTTCAACATTCTTCTAAACAGTACAGTTCAGAAGCCTTTTACATTCTTTTTTGGCTTTCCTTCAACCATATTTTTCTTTCATAAAGTAATATATTCTGTGCTTAAGGTAAGCAATTAATTGTTAAAAATAAAAAATACCTCATTTATTTATTTCCATTCTTAATATAAATATTTATAAGATAAATCACTAAGCAATAATAAAGCTTCAGACCTCCAGTGGAAGCATTCTTAGTAAATTCTTGAAAAGTAGTTAAAACTTCCACCAATATATTTACCTCTGATTCTTATGAGGGCTGTGTTTATTGATTTTAACAGGGCAGGTATGAAAAATCAACCAGTATAATTTATCATATAATTATCTGCCCTGAGGTAGAGGCCTCTTTCAAGTCTATCTTCATTTCGATAAGCTAATTTTTTTATTGTTTTGCATCCTTATTTCTTCACTATTTCTGTTGATCCTTTTAAAATAAAAATTATTTTAAGTATTTGCATCCCCATACATTTGTTGGAAAATATTTTTTTCTTAATTTTTCTAGCTTTTAAATGTATATCTATGTTAGTAAATTTATTTTTTACATAAAATTTTCCAATTTCTCTACCTAATCTTAAACATATTAATTGAATTAATCATTTTTATTTTTTTTACATTAGAAATTGAAAGTTCTCTAATTAGAAAATTTGTAATCTATAGAGAAGATATTCTGGTTTCGGTCTCTCGGCATCAAGGAAAAAGGAGTTTTGAACGTTTGAACACACAGCTATAAATAAGCAATATTATTAATGTTATGAAACTGAGAGAAGAAACAGATTCTTCAATATAGTTGTTGAGAAGCTGTCTCTTATCAACAGACAACTCTACAACTCACTTGAGGGTATCAACAAACATGTCCTACTTGCAGGAATTTTTATCAGTTGTCAAACTTGATTTGCATCATCTTCCCATCAGTTCTGATTATTCTTGACAGCTTCACTGTCATCTAGTCAAGAATACAAATGCAAGGAAAAGTTGCTAAACTCTATTAAGCCATTTCTCTTTGGCGATAGTTATGCTAGAGATTTGGCCAGCCAAAGTATCAAAAATTATCCAGTAGCATTGTTTTGGACAAATTACACAGTAACTTCTGTAGTGAGATCAGGAGTTCCTCTCTCCTCAGTACTATATGAGGCTGAGACTTTAGCTCAGACCATCTGATCAGAATCTAGTCATCACTTATGGTAAAATGCCATTGATAAGCTGTCAATACAGCTTCTCAATGTTGTGGTAAAGATCGATGAACATCGATCTTATGTTCAATGGTATAATCTTTGTAACAACCCAAAGAAAAGCAAGAAGTTGCATAAAGAAGCACTTTATACAAATAATTATTAAGCAAATAATGACACTTGTATCATTATCTGGATTATGCACACACAACACAGTCACACACACATTTCATTTAAATTCAAGTGAAACAGTGATTTTAGGTGAAGATGAAAATTTTTAATGAGGTATTTTTTTTAAATTGTGTGAGATTGCACTTATCTTTGAAATTACACCTTCTTCAAATTGTTCATGTACTTTCCGTGACAATACTATGTCCACCTAATAAAAAATACTAATAATAATAAATTTACATTACTATATCATAAATAATCTTCATTAATATAAAAAATAAATAAATTTCAAATGAATTAATATAATAAATCACATTGCCAACTTTGACCCTAAAAATAACAGAAATTCTAATAATACACATGACATTTGCTGTCAAAGTGATTCTAATTTTCTCTACTTATTTCACTGTGGTTCCTACAATAATTATATTAAGATTAAGGGTTTTTTTTATATACATATTTAAAGTCTAATTTAGATCTTTTCTCACCCAAAAGCACTATGCTGTGAAACACAAAAATAGTTATGTTAAGATAAATTAAGCAGATATTATTATTTTTCATTTTTTAGTAAACTTTAAAAAAAAGAAGAAAAATACCATTGAAATTTCAATATTTTTTATCTAAATGGACCATATTTACAGGCACCAAAGATCTGACATCTCTTCTGACAGCACTTTTGCAATCTGAAAACTCATTCTTAGTTTTTCAAGTACCCAAAAGGTGTAATATTAAATTTTGGAAAGTTGTATATGTTGACATAAAAAATATTTAGCAATTATGCCAAGCTTAATAATCGATAAGACATTTCATGACAAAACAATATGGTAAAACAACAATGAAAAAATGTAGTTTTTGTACAACAGAGAAAATATTTACAGATTTTTAAATTCATATTATACCAACTATAAACAGTTAATTAAACTTTCACTTTTGATAAGAAAAGTAAATGAATGTAGATTCTTCTCCAAAATGAAGAAACTGACTGTCAGACATTACTCCTGGTTCCTTACTTTCTTATTATTTATTAACAGTCTTCCTCAAAATCTGAAACCATTCTTTGTTATCCTCTTCACAAATGATAAACTGTTTGCATATCCAAAGACAATATTTAAAAGAATTAGAAAATTTTCCTCTAACAGTTCAAAAAAATATTCATTGACTGATTGCAACAATTTAATTTTAAATATGAATAAGACCAATAATTAAGTACAAATTTCAGTAAAATATTTAACTATTCATTTTAATAGACATAGTATTCTCATTGATATGCTAATTATCATAAATCATTTGTTTTAATTTTTATTTAAATAGCAAATATATTACAAAACAAGTAATTTTTAATCATATTCCATTAACTTCCAGATTAAAATAATAAATGTTATACTGATATAAATGCATATTGTAAAAAATATGAAGATCATGTAGTTAATTATTAATTAAATACAAAATGAGTTCTATATTGGTGTGTTTTTTATTCTATTATTTTAATAAATAAAAAAAATAAGAGTATCATCCTGTAAATTGAATTTCATATTATTTATTTTATTTTTATATTATTTTATTTAAGTGTAGCGTAATCAAATACAAAAATACTTTTTTAATTAAAGTAAATTTAAATAATAAAATCATATATTTTTTCCACTACGGTTTACTCACTGTGACGGAGACATTTTAATGTCCTGGTACATGAGCAGATTAATTGATGTAAATAATAATAATAATAATAGTAATAATTCACTGCAATAAGTCATTAAGGGTGGTTTAGTGCACCTCATATATCAGTGCAATGTTACTCATTTATTTGTACATCTACTCACTGTGACAGTGCTATGAATATATTGTTATTTTCATACAGATGCTTAATTTAAATGTGTCTTTGTAAAAGTTCTGGGGAAATTTATCAAAGTTATATTATGGTTAATATTTAACTTTTCAGTTACCTTTTAGCAGAGATCACAGAAGAAGAAATAAAAAGTATTTTCAAAAATTTTTTTTTAATACAAATCAGAAATTTTTTTCATCTTATGGTCGTTACATTTCTTCAACCCCTATATACATAATGTAAATAAAATACTTACTTATTTATACACAGAACCGAAAGTTTTATTAAATGAAACAGATTTTAATGTTAGAGACTGAACTTGCAATAACTGAACTTGCTATACACATTGATTCTGTAAAACAATTCACTATAGGCATATGATGTTGAGTATTCCACACCATCACTTACAAAAAGGACCAAGGAACCTGTGAGGTTATAATATCTGACTGGTTAAATTTGTATCAGTTAACAATAAAGAGGTTCAAAGTACTATTTATAATAAAAATAATTCTAAAGAAGTTTTTCCCACTTTATATTAATACATGAGAGATGTTTTTAAGTTTTATTCATTATCTAATCGAGATTTACTTCATTAACAACTTTATTTTCTAATGATCTTAATGGCTGTATTATTTTTTAATTGTAAATCCAGTTTTCTCCACATTCAGCCGTTGTTTTATTCTCTTAAAGAAAAATCTTCATCTTCATCTTCAAATAATTCATTAAAAAACATTGTTTTTTAAGTGTTATTTATTTTAAAAATATAAACAGCTTTCATAATAAGTAAATATTTTTTTTATGAAGATTACTTGCAATGAAATAGAAAATTATTCCAAACTATTGACATTATTTATTTTGTCTGCTTCCAACACTTTTTTATCATCTGTTCTGCTGCATTTATCAAACATCTGTTAAAAGTCTGTTGCATTAAAAAAAAATTACAAATTAGTATGAATTTAACCTTAATATTTTAAAATTATATTTAAATTTTACAGTTAACTTTATATTTTTTATTTAAGTATTTTCAAAACTTAATATTGGAGCATGAACCAGGACATAAACACATCAATATGTAATTTTTAAATAAATACAATAAGTGTAACACAAGAACTACTGCATAACTTAAATATGGGTTTATTTAAAAAATTTATATAATCACATAATTATTACAAATAGAAATATTTAATTTAAAAATCACATAGCATTAATTAATCTCAAATGAAAAAAAATTAAACATATTATACATAGCAAAAACTATACATCTCGTAAGCATTTCCTTCTACCTGGTCTGACTAAGCTGTTTAACATCCAACTGCTTGTAGCTTTTCCAGTTTACAGTAGGGTAAGAAACCACCTAATAAGATTGGTTCAAATTTAATTGTTATATATTTAAAGACTATGAATTTATGTATCTTGGGTGTACTGTACTCATGGTTTTTAGAATTCTACTCAAAGTTATATCTTTGTTAAAGTATTCCTTTAAAACACATGAATAAACATTAATGTTCCAAATATATGTAAAATAAAACTACACTATTCATGGTCCCAGTTTGCTCATTTTATAATTAAAATATTTCATTAATATTACTAATTAATGAACTCCAAAAAAAATCTTAATCTTGAAATGAATGCATACTATATGGCTCTTTCCAAAATAGGTCAGATCTCTAATCACACTTATATAAACTATTTGAACTTAACATTGTAACAGATTTCCTGCATGTCTCTATTTTCATTAGCTGATTAATTATTATTAATCCCAGAATAATTAATAAATAAAATTTTAAAAATTTATAATGATTTTATTTAAATCTAATAAACCTAGTTTTATCTTCAAGTAATCAATATTTAATTATTTTGAGTATAGACAAATAAGAAAGGTTTTATTCTAATTTGTTGAGTTACAGTCACTATGAACGTATCACTAGTGTAACAAGATCTTATTTACTACTGACTGTTATTAAAAAAAGATATTACTTATAACAGCTTAACATAGTACAAAAAGAAATACAATTTTAATATTGCAAACTTAAATGCTATGTTTACCTTTTAAAATAATAAGCACTTTTTGGAGAGAAAATACAGGAAATTTTCAAAAACCTCATCACTAACAAAAGATTGTTTTTAAATTGCATCAACCTCTGTGATGAAGTGGTATTACCCCTTCCTGGTAAGGCAAGATGTGGTACGGAAATTTTCATATGCTACAAAATTCATTTCTCTACATCATAATATACGTAAAGGTTAGCTGTAACTTGGTGTCAGCTTTCCATTGCTTGTGAATGCATAAATAAATTAATCCAGCAAACATTTTAACTACAATGCTAATAGTTACAAACACAGAACGTTGAATATGTTTCATAAGACAATGCATACTTAACGCGTTCATAATATGTACGAGTTCACACACTTTTTTTATTATTCATTTTACAAAATATATCTGAAGAATATTTAATTAATGAGGTTGGTTAAAGTAACTGCTCGTTATTCTAAATCACTAAAACCATAACTATCATTCAGTGGAATCAAATTAGGTGGATTAATCATCATTCTATGAGCACAACAAAGCTGAGCAGTCTAATTGTACACCAAAACAACAGATGCTAATTAAATAATTAAAATAATATATGATTTACATAATCAGAAAATCATATTTGATGAGGTTAAATATTACCTGTGTTATTATTTTACTACTTTACACAATAACAATACAATAAAAAAATTATGACTGCTTTTGATTAGCTAATCTTTTTAAATACCTTATGAATTTATTAGTCCTAAAATAGAATTTTATTCACACTGAACTGCTTAATTATGTCTTCAAACAACAATTCTATAAATCACCTAATATTCTAAACAGAAATTTTTATTCAGATGATGGATTCTAAACTGTAAAGATTCACAGCATTTAAAGGGTTAATATACGAGTAAAGTGTTAATTATGAAAGATGTATTGTAGTTTTAAATAAAAAATTTTTTAAAATTGTAATAATTCTTATACATATGGATACTATTAACATATGTTTATATTTTTATCTGAACTTTTTATACCAATTACTCTAGAGAAAATGAAAATAGTACAATATGGGTGATAGTTAATCAAAAAATATTAATCTCCCCAAAAGCTGACAATTCAATGCATTGAGAACGAAATATAGTACTTTACTTATAGCTGCTTAGGATATTAAGTACTAAAGGACCCATAGTATCAAGATTCCATATAACTGCTTTCATAAAATTCCATACCAGCTAGAATTTAATAAAGAAGACTGCCCTGATACAAAGGCTTATATTGTTTTATTTGAGCAATACAGTCAATACCTTGAAAAACCAGATTTAGTTTAAACATTTGCTATAACTATGAGTAATATTTACAGAAAAGCATGCAAATTAATCCACCACCGGGAAGTTTTTGTTTATTTCTATATTGTGGCTATACTACTTGACCACACCTGTTCTTTAAGTTGTCTGTATAATGTGAAGTTATTGTTCTTTTGTTATTTAGCAATGTTAATGTTATAAATAGTGTTTTTGAAAGTTTATTTCGCTTTTTATTACAAAAACATATTTTCATATCTTTTTTCTGTGTGTATTAATATATATTAATGAACATAACTCCAAGAAAGCGTTTAAAAATAGTTCCTCTATCTGAGCATACCAGTATGACAACATCAAATAGTTTTTGAGTGTGTTGTTGGACTAGTGAATGGTACAATTCCCACAGTAAATATAAATGTAAAACAATTTAACAAAACTATTTTTTTCTAAAGACAAATGTGACCATAAAATAAAAATTATCCTAACACAGGATCGGTTATTTGTGAGAAAAAGTTTTCAAAAATTAACTGCTGTGGACGTAAATCAAGAATTTGTTTATTCTCCAAAGGCATCTGAATGTCATTATTTGAAAAAGAATGAAACATTTAAGTGCTCTCACTTAGCCAGGCAACTCTCCAAACTTAAACCCAATTGAAAATCTTTGGGCATTAGTCAAAAAATGACTCTCAGAAATAAATTTTAGCATATAACTACACCTCATTAATATCAATCTATCTGAATAATATTGATATCTGTAATAATATTGATATGGTTTCCTGATGAAGAGATAAAAAAAATTTGTAGTACACTTGTTGAATCAATGCAAATTGTTTGATGTGAATTAATTAAAAATAAAAGACGTATTAATTATTAGATATTCATTCACAAATTATTCAGGTATGGCTTTTTTTCTAAATAAAGTTACTTCTTATTAAATAACATCTGTGTTCAGATTAATTTTCACACTACTGTATACATATAATTATATAAGTAATAATGTATATAATTCTAAACCAATATTTATTAATATACATATAATAAATATCTAAATTAAATAGTAAAGTTCATAACTCAACATAATAAACAAACAAAATTGATATTTATAATTCCAAAACTTTTAGAGAAGATTTTAGAAGTTGTTAAAGAAAATTATTTATTATTTAAACTCAACAACAGAAAAATATATTGGTTAAATTTATTATGATAAAAGATCAATAATTTAGTTTTTAAATGTCAATATGAGTTAGGCTGTTTTTGCCAAACTACAATTCTGAGTTACATAGAAACAATTTTAATATCTGGTTTGGTGAGGGTAGATATTTGTAGAATAAGTGACTCTTTTTAGCAAATATAGTACATTATAAATACTAAAAATTGATTGAGTTAGAATTTTTAATTTTTAAATGATGTTATTGGTCTATATGATTCATATTTGAAGGTATCAAATATACTTCATCCAGTTCTGTATCTTGAAAACTTATTCTGATATTTTTAAGGTGCCCCATGAAATACATTTTGATAGGAGCATAAGTATGCCAAAGAATATATAAATGAAAGTATTCTAATTTATCAAAGTTATAAGATAAAATTTATAGAAAATTAATTTTAAATAATATTAAAACTATTACGTTTTAAAAAATGCATATGATATAGCAAAAATGCATTTCATATAAAATATAGAAAAGTTCTTATAACTAAATTCAAAATTAACCCACCGGGTTGGTCTAGTAGTAAACTTGTCGTCATCAGCTAATTTTGAAGTCGAAGTTCTCAGGATCAAATCTTAATAAAATTTAATCCTAATAAACTTTATATTCGGATTTGAATACTTTTTCTTTTTATTTTTTTGTAGTGGTGAAGTAACCCCATTTACGGGTGCCAAAGCATTGTCAGACTTGCTAACAGATTCACAAGATGTTATTAAGTGCGTATGTGTTCCTGCGCACCACCGACTAAACTCCCACCCTTGGTTTCCACCTCTCCTGGGAATCACTTTGCAGCATTACTTCAGGAAGAGGAGACACCTGTACACACAATCAGTCACCGCAATCACAACTGAAACATCCAAACATACAATAACACAACACAAGGATAACACCAACACAAGGAATAAACAAATCACTCACACACCACAACAAGGAAAAAACACGCAACACAGGAATTTTTTTTTCCATACTGTGAACGCTCATGGTAATACACACACATATACAATATAACTCATGCAACCACAATAACCAACACCAAGAGTAAAAAGAACACACACAAAGAGACTCACAACATAGAACTTACCAGCCCAATACTTACCAAGTGGCAACTGTCTTCCATAGCAATGAGAACACCATCGAGCACCAGGAACAGATTGCCCACAGCTTCAACCACACCAAGTTACCCCTAGACTATGAGGAGGCCTCCAAGGCGCTCGGCCGTGGGCCTGTCCAACCCAGCACCTTCCAACATCTCCATTGGGCTTCTTCTGCAGCTCTTAGTTCTTTAATTATGTACTTTTTGAATCTTGCTATTGCCATCCACTGCTCTTCTCCCATCAGAATGATGAGTTCCTCCAGTGTGAACATATCTTCACGGTCCAGTACACCCAACGTACATCATCAAGCAGCTTCAAATTGCACACAAGAAAAGAAAATATGATGCGCCGTTTCCTCCTCATCATCGCAGGTAGGACAACGGTCTGAGTGGTCCAGGGCAAACCTAGGAAGGAATGCCTTGTAACCCCCATGTCTCTCCAAAAACTGCATAAGGAAGAAATCAATTTGGTCATCTTTCCTCTCAGACCAAGCTCGAATGTCCCCAATCAGATGGCAGGTCCACCAACCCTTCTGGCCTGTGTCCCACTGCTCCTGCCATATGCACATCAGTTCCCTGGTAGAGTCCTGAAGGTTTTCCTTTTTCCCCTGACGGGTGACAACCTCCTAGTTTCTGCCCGTTTCACTCTGAGGGCTATCAGTAGATCAACTGGTATTGCCCCCATCAGTACCTCCACTGCCTCGTGAGATATCGTCCAATAGGCGGACGTTATCAATAGGTAACACTTCCAATACAGTGAGTCTAATACTCCTTTGTATCTGCCTTATCTTAACGCACTAGTCCAAATCTCTACACCATATAATAGTGAGGAGTATGTCACGCTTGACAAAAGTCTCCTCCTCTGCTAACTAGGTCCTCTTGGGTTAGGGAGGAGAGCTGAAACCACACGCGTTACTCTTTTTGCTTTCTCTCTGGCCTCCAAGATATGAGTCCGAAATTTAAGCTGCGCGTTAACCCACATCCCCAGATATCTGATGGCAGGCTTTGACACAATCCTCCTTCCCTCCAATTCAACAATCAGGGTTGGATGTCATTCCCTATTAGTAATTAAGATTATCTCTATCTTTTCTGTCACTAGTTCCAATCCTACACCAGCCATCCAGACACTAACGACTCAATATGAAGATTGAATTTTGTCGGCTATATCCTTCTTAGTGCATTAACCACTAACCACCAGCACGACCACTATACCACTGCACTAACCACTAGTGCCACATCATCAGCATATCCAAAAATGGACACCTCAAGAAAGGGGATCCGCAGTACCTCATCATACGCAGCATTCCACAGGGTCAGTCCAAGGCCTATCCCTGCAGGAACTTCTCTCTAAAGTGTTATTCTCAGTAGCATATATAAACCTCCTATCCTTCAGGTATGACAATATCCTCATTAAATAACTAGGGACCTGAAAGTTCACCAGCACTGAGGCAATGGCAGTGTGAGAAACGCAATTAAATGTGTTTCTCACATCTAACGCGCACATCTTCCCTTCAGCAAGGAAATTACAGACCACATCCGTCACCTCTGCCCCCGCGTCCAATGAAGACTTTCCAGCTCATAAGCCAAATTGCCTCATCAAAAATCCACCAGAGTCCTCAATTATTCGGACCAATCTCTGCTGTATCATTTGCTCCATGACTTTTTTCCTATCGCATCAATCATCACTAGGGGGCGAAAGGAAGACAGGAGAGCCGGATCACGGCCAGGTTTCAGTACTAGGACAAAACATTATCTCTTCCAAAGTTCAGGGAAGAGCCCCTCTTCCAAACAGGCGTTATATGTCTCTAGAAAAACATCAACATGTGCCACAATTGTCTGCTTGACCACTAAATTTGGCAAGGCATCCGGGCTTGGAGCCTTATCGCGCAGTAGGCGTTTCACTGCCTGAATGAGTTCCTGGGACAGCACGAGCTCTCGATTTAAGGAAACTTTTAACTAGGATTTTATAAGGCCTGAGTTTGTTCAAGACTACACATTTATTGGTACAGTTACATTACACTGATAAGTCGCTAATGACTTTAATTGGTGATGTGCCTATAAAAAAAATTCAGAATTAATATATTTGTTTCTTTTATCTTCACAGAATTTTTCACTCAAAATTATTTAATTCATCTTTGATGTTCTCACTTTAATATTTATTTTCTTTCAATGTACCATTTTTCTCCTATTTTTTCCATCAAATAAAATATACTTTTTTATTATTTAAACTTTTAACCTTTATTTATTTACGTTTTATTTATTTATTTTTATTTTTTTGATAATTCTCTACTCTTGATTATTTTTTTTTGTAGATTATGGTTATAGTGTGCAGTTCAGTATACTTAAGCATGAAGTGCCTTAAATAAAGTAGGGCAATCCAGTTTTTTCTAGTTTATTACTGTTAAAGGAATTCACCATGTCATTTTATTTTGGTATGCTAAATGTTAATCCTTAAAGCCAGTAAACTTGAGTTACAATGAAAAATATTAATTCTCTTTAGAGTTGTAGTGTTAGGTAAAGTATTAAAATGCAAAAGTTTTGTTACAAAGCAAAAACATATTAAAACTTATGCAATATTAAATTTTTTTCTAACAATCTGTTGTTAGCCAGAAAAATGTTTGTCTTAAACTGTCAAAATAAAATATTTATATTTAATTTATTGTTTTGTATTAATTTATTGTTTTGTAATTTTACAAGAAATGTTCTGCCATCAATAAATTGACAGCAGAACATACCTTGTAAAATTTTAAATATAATATGAATATGTCTGTTACAGTAGTCAATATTAAGTTGATAAACGACATTTGCAATAAGTTTTCTTGCTGTTAAAGCATATATATAAACTTATAATATTCCTTGTATCCGAGTAGACTTTTTCATGTTATTATCATAATATTTTATTTTTTGATGTTATTTTTCATGTTATTATGATATTCTAAGTAGACAAAAAACAGATTAGTTAAGAAAGTTGTATTTTATAGATAGTCAGTATGTTTTCTGATACTAACTTATACTAATGATACTTTTTATGTCTTATTAAAAAAAAACATTTGTTTTCTATCTACATGGTTTTTTTAAATATATGTATATATATATATAAATATTTATTAATATTGTAAAATTAATTTCTTAAATAATAAGATTAATGAAAATAATTTTTTACTATTAAGAATTTTCATGAAATTTGAATTCAGTAATTTCATTTTGTTATACCATTTTTTTTATCTACTAACTTTTACTTTGAATTTTTAATATTTTTTCAAACTTTAACTTTAATTTTTTACCATAGAATAACAACATATAAACTGCTGTTTTATAAAAGAAAGTTTAGGAACAATGTTATTGATTATTGGCACATTTCTTTAAACATATTAATAATTATTTTTTATTATTATTATTATTAGCATTACCAGAGGAAGGCCCTCGCATTACGGGAGGACGTCCTCGATATCAGATAGGTGATACTGTGCGATTAAATTGCACATCTGGTCGATCAAAACCTGCTGCACATCTTACATGGTTTATCAATGGTGAACAGGTAAGATTAATTAATTATTCAGTTAATAATAATAACTGTGATAGAAAAAAAAATGTTTAATGTTTCTCTAAGTGTGATACCATTTCTTGAATTGCTTTTGTTCATACATTACAGATCTGTAAATACAATTTTTCTATCACCCTTTGTTTTAAATAAATTACGCTTCAAAAAAAATTAAGGGATAACATCTGTAAAATTTATAATTTTGCACACCCATACTTGTGTTAGAATGATTTAGCTGATGCTTTTTTTTTATAAATAGCCTCAGGCATATCCCGAATTAATGTCCAACAGTTATCGGCTAGCATGTTAGTATTCCATAACCCTTTAGAGCGGCTTTCCATCACCAAAATGTCTTGGTGGAAATGTTCACCGTGTTCGTCACTTACGTCTCCAAGGTTGTCTAGGAAAAAATCCAGATGTGAGTGGAGGAAATGTATTTTCAAAGACATATTACAAACCATAGCTCTGTATGAAGTAAGAAGGTGATTAACAATATCGTGGTAATTGTTGTATTTTTCTTTTGCCGAGAAAAGGTTTGCCAACTTCTTTAAATGAAGCCCAAGCTGCACTTTCTACATTATTTAACATTGAGTTAAATGCATCATATTTGAACAACCCTCTTATTTGAGGACCAACAAATATTTCTTCTTTAATTTTTCTTTCACTTACATTTGAAAATTTCTGCCTGATGTACAAAAATCCGGGACCATCCTTCTTCTTTGTTTTTACAAAATTTTTCATTAGTTTTAGATTGATATGGAAAGGAAGTAAATATATTTTTTTGGGTTCAACTAATGGCTTATGAATAGTATTTTTCCCATTTGGAGTTAAGTTGTCTTGTTTCTTCCACTCTTTGTTAACATAATGTTTATCCCTAGCTCGGCTGCCCCATTCGCAAAGAAAACACAAGTACTTAGTATAGCCCAACTGCATGCCTAACAAAATATCTATAACTTTCAAATAGTTCCACATATGTTCCAGCTAAGTTTGTTATAATTTATTTTTATTTACATCACATCATATATCTTTCAAATTAATACCATAAGCGATTAGTATTGAAGGATATTTGCTACAGTTGTATAGTAACACCACTTTTAAACTCTATATTTGGACGAATGTATGAAAAGGCTCAAGTCTTCAGGTTTATGAACTTGTCCTAAGTGCAACATAAGCTCATCAATATTTGTGCAATAAACCAAATTATTTTCATCAATAAAATATTGAGAAAGTTCTTTTATTCAGCTTCAAAAGCCCGAAATTTTTATCTTTTTTTGAAGTAAATTCCAACATTGCAGTCTTGATTCTAACAGTTCAACTTGATTTTTTGATAAATTTAAATCCCTAAGCAAGTCATTTAATTCATCTGGTGATATAAGATGTGGCTTATTGGAAGATAATTCAAAATCAAAATCATTGTTGACTTCTTCAGTACTGCCTGATTCTTCACCGCTGCTTTCGAAACATACATTCACAGATGGCTCAAGAACTGGAATAATTTCACTGTGAGGTACAGGCCTGATTGCAGATTGCATATGAAGGATATCTTACAGTATCTTTAGTTTTTTTAGAAATTCCAGACACACTTGTTAAACAAAAGTAACAATCGGTTACATGATCCTTGGTTCATGCCAAATCATAAGTACACCAAATGGCAAAGCCTTCCGTGTACCTTTCAGCCATACTCTTAAAATATACAGAACAATTAGTGCATACTATATGAGGAGCCCACATCTTATCCTGATCACCAATTTTACACTGTAAGTACAAATTATATTCTTTTTTACTTAAAGGTGTAATTTTTTTTCTATTTAATTTTACTGTAAATTCACCACATACATAACAAAAGGCATCCACATCATTTACACAATTTCAAGGCATTATGACACTGCACTGTTAACAAACTTAAGATAGCAATAATACTGAACAAAATTAATTCATTCCTAAATCCAGTGCTTAATACAAACTACGCAGCTGTGTTTTTAGCTACATGTTTTGACCTGCACAAACATGATTAATCTTGTCCATGAAGGCTCACTCTTCAGTATTAGATATTATGTCATAATATGTGACGATGATATTATTTAATTCTTTGTCTAGTATTGTTTATTTATAGCTTACAAATTATGTAGCAAAGATAAACAATAAAAAATGAGCTAACAAAATACAATACATGAGCTTAAAATGCTGACTATACATTGAAAAATGGAAAAAAATCCTTTAATTAAAATTTAAAATGGGTGGGTGATAGAGATTCTTAGTTCATATTCGTTTTCAGCATCAAAAAAGAGATTAAAATAATGTAATGCATGTTAGGAAAAAAAAATTATGTTTATCAGTATAATTAATAACTGCTAGAGGAAAAATAATTATTTATATTAATCACTAGAATTAAGCACCCTTAATTTAATGTCAAGCAAAAGGTTAAATTTAAGAGCTATTCATTGTTTTGAAAAGAAGCTAGCACATTTTTCTTTTGAGATTTCCAAATTATTAATATCTTTTAAGGTTAAATTACTGGACTTGGAGCATGTATGTTAAAAGTCATAAATATATTAGATGTAGATGACTTGATATAAAATACAAATAAATCCTAACAACAGCACACCTGTCCTCATAAATAACAATCATCCCACCCTAGGATTACTAAGAAAAGTGAAGTGATTCATTCTTTATTTGTCTTCTTGAGGATTCTATCTCAATATGCCAAACTCAAAAAAATGCACATGATATTTAGTCCTACAAGCTACATTTTCATTGAAGCTAAATTACAATAAAACTAGATTTTTTCTTAACAAAAAAGGAAATAAAAGCTCAATCTTTGCTTTTCCTGCTCTACTAAAACAAAAAAATGTTTACTATTATGATTCAAAGAAGTTACTCTATTTTCTATACAATCTGTTATTACTAAATTGCAATAATTATGTATTATTGCAGTAATCTATTAACAATAATTATATTCCTTCATCAAAGAAAATACTGAGTTACAAATTTTTTTCTTGTTGTTATTTTGCTTAAGATAATGTAATAATATCTCTAATGTGTGGCTTATTTAGCACTGCACTCCACTAATGAGAAGTTATGATTCATTAATTATTAACATTAGTAACAGCACTTAATTTACTTAATGTGCACCATTCCTTTATTAATTAATTATTCAAATACTACTTCTCTTAAGAGTAATGAGTTTCAAGTAATACCAGTAGTATTTGAAATAATGCATATTAAAATAAATAAATAATATATTTGTTTATTATATTTCTTTTTTTATACTAACATATTTTTTAAATGCAGTTCATTTTGCTCCCAATCTGTCAAGGGAATACAGCCATACCCAAAATAATTGTCATTTATATTTTAATTAATATTTCTAAACTATCTCAATCATTAAGCACAAAATTATGCCAAAGTAATTCTGGGCATGATATTTTAATTGCGTTAATTTTTAGGCTCCCACAGACAGCAGGTAAGGCGGTATCCCATTTCACATCTTATTATTTTTCTTCTAATATCAGTAAACAAATTTTATATTAAACTCAAAATTTAATTGAAATGTTTCCTTATAATGGAATCTTACAGAGTTATTAATTTTAAACATTGCTATATTTGGTGTTCCACCTATTGAAATATTAACAGAACCTCTAGAAACATGTTAAAGAAACTGATTTCCAAAATCATTTACTCAATTCATCTTGAATAATTTTCTATTTGTATTTAATAATTGATTTGATTGATTTTAAATAAAAATAATAAGTTATTAATATTTAAAAACTCAGTCACAAATTTTAAATAAAAATCTGTCAAGGGCATTGCTGGAAAGTTACACACCCCTTTGCCAGCATTTTGAATAACTTGTAACTACATGCAATTGATACCTTAGATAAACCCCTTCACCAAAACATTATCCTTGAGCACATAGTAAAAGATATCTTTTATATATGTTACAGTGGCAAAACGTATTATTAGATTATTGTGAGTTTTTAGATTGCATTATGTAGTACATTCAAGTGACTGAGGGAAAACTCAAAGTATTGAATTATCCTAATTACTGATATTCAAATTAGCAATGTTTCATTATGTTCAGGTCGAAAATCACTATTAGTTGATACAAAAAAAGAATATTATTTATTAACTTAAGTGACTACAAGCTGAATTATAGTTACCACAACCTTTTGTTTGGGAGGGATAATGATAGCCATTTATATAGTGCAACATTAAAAGATATCAAACACTATGATTGCAACACATGTATTGCAATATTTAGAGATTTATATGATAAGTTTTTTTTTTACTTTTATTGTTAACCACTGATCTCATACAAAAAAATTCATATTGCTGTTTATTCAAGGCCAAGGAAAGGAGATAGTAAATATTAGCATATTATTCCCACAATGCTGTGAAACATGTTTGCCTTGCAGTATAAGTTTTCTACGTCTGGATAAATAAAGCACATTTCTATGAACAACACCTGTTAACTTTTGTAGAAGAAGAAAAACTTCCATGTTCAGACTTATACTATAATGCATTTATCTACCAGTATGTTACCTGCCAAGATTATTATTTAGCCAATCCTGCAAACATCATGTAAACACAGATTGTATTGTTGCTGTCTCAGTAAAATAACTTTTTTATAAGATATCAACAAATTTATAATCTTAAGAAAATGACAACGTATAAAAAATACCAACATGCAGAAATACTGCACCAGACTTTTTTTTTTAACTAAATTAATCTTAGGAATCAGTTTAAAATATGTGATTATTTAATTTTCTCATTATTTAATCCTTACAGTGGTTAATATTATAACATAGTCTTAGTGTGGTTTGAAAATATTGAATTAAAAATACTGATCTCCCAAAATTAGCACATGTGTTTATCTTATGATGTAAATAATTATGTTATTATGAATTTCAATTTTTATTATTAAAACACTGTGAATAAATTTACTCCCTTTCTTAATATGTGAATGAATCTTCTTCCTAAAGATTTCTTCAGAGTTTTTCTCGGTTTTTATAACTTTGATTTTGGAAAATAATTTTAAAAATTTTACTGCTTCATAATAGGAATGAACAACAACCCAAAAATAACTTTTTTAGTTTTCTAACATATATTAAAAAGTAATTAAAAAATTGTAACATTCGATATTAATTTTGTGGTTATTTAACATGATTATTTTTAAATACTTAATCATCGTTAGCACACTTATATACCATATATGGTTGTACACTATTTACTTATTCATGTGGTTAATTAAAACAAACCATAAATCAGAGTTTTTATTCAACACGTCCAACTTATCTCCTTTGTTCAAGAGTCTTTATCCTTTTAAAGTTTTTGTTGTTATCATATTAAAAACATTTTAAGTAAACTTTTCTATAGAAAACTAACTATATTTAATAGCCTTTTTAAGAGAGATAATTTTATAACAAACTTTTATATAAGAAGCTTATTGTATTACACATTTAATTGCATCTAGACTATTATTTATGGTGCAATTAATAATTAATCTAACACCTTTATATTATATGTTTGAAATTTTCATAATGAATCTTTTTTGTAATCTACATTAACATTTTTCAAAATAACCAAACACAACATACATAACTCTCTCTCTGTATTTATTTATAACCTCTACCTTATATATATATATATATATATTATAAATCATAAATAGTCATAGGCAATCTGATATAAGACACTAGCCTAGCCATCCTTAAAAACATTTAACCATTTTCAGTAATAATAAAGCATCCTATGCTAGAAGTTGAAAAAAAGTCAGTGATGTTTTTAAACGAAAACAGCAAAAGTTTGGAAGTAAATTGTAAAATAAAAGGAATATATATTTCTCAAGGATTATTTAGGAGAAGAAGTAATTTATGTTCATCTGTAATATACAGATGTACTTTATACACACCAGATTCCCATCTTATTTATTGATTAGTTATTTCTATTATTATTGTTACTTGGAATTAAATAATTATACCCAAATAAAAATAAAATGAAATTTATCTCATCCATTAAATGACAAATAATTAATGTCATATTTATAAAAATTATCTGATTTCCAAACATGATTTAATTACATTTATTACAATAAAGATAAGTTACTTAGAAAGTAAATCATTTTATTTTTATTGATTCATAACAATTTTTTGTAATTAATATTTATGGAAACAGATTAAAGCAACTGAGAATCTATATTTCCATTTTCAGTATTATTTTCATGACTACTACACATTATCCTGATCTTTGTGCTCTGTTCTTAACCTGTATCTTCTTTTAAGTTAAACAAAATTTGTTTTTTCTTCAAGTAACACAATCTAAACAAAAGAAAGTTAATCATCAATCAATACTATCATTCCAGTTACTACCTGTTCAGTTATTCTCAATTTCTGATAGCTTAATGTTCATTATGTCATTCTTTTACACATTTCATTGTATTACTCTTGGTTTACTTAACCTAAGTAAACCAAGAACTAAAGAACTTCAAATTTGGTACAAAATGCTTAATACTTAATTTAAAAAAAAGATTATTATGTAAAAATAGAAAAAAGAGGAAACTAACTTATTAAGGGTATTTTCCATTCTCACCATTACAATACCTACCTACATAAGAATTTTTTTTTTTTTCTTAAATCACATAAAATAAAAGTGAGAAGATTTGCAAAGTTCTGAAATTGTTCATGATGGGTTAAAATGTTTTATGCAAATGTTACAAAACCATTCAATTAAATAGAACTCCAGATAAGGCTAAAACTGAAAAATGTTCTGCTAAATTAACAAAATAATTTTAATACTCACACAAGTTGGTTTAGAAGATTTTAATGAAGATAGATATTTTCAATCAGCTTGCATAAGAAGTGAACTTTTATTAAAGGAATTCTGAATATTTGATCTTCTATTAATGAAACTGTAAATAATTTTTTTCTAAATAATAATTTAAACAACACCTGGCCCTGACTTATGTTTTAATATACCAACTTAATTTTGATTTTAGGTTATGCACCATTTAGTGTGAGCGCAATCCACATGTAAATAAATAGATGATTGTATTTTAGTACATTAAAACTCATTTCTTGTTTTGTTCAAATTTATGGATAATAAGACTTTTTATACAGTTCCTTAGTTTTGAATGAAATAAGTTTTACTCTATGATATTATAACTACTGCGCTAAAACCCTTCTTTAAGTAACTGAGAATTATCTTTCTCTAGCATAAGAAAGCCGAAATCTGACACAAAAGTATTATGTTTCTCAGAAATACCTACATAGAATTTATATTAACTACCTGCTAAGGGAATAGACTTTAAACACATATTTTTTTAATTTCCAATCTGTTTAATTAATGGAATATAAAATTTGAATAAATTTTATACTTAAGAATATTAAGGTAAGAAAATAGCAAAAATTTTCAGAAAATCATCAAAATTAGTCTTAAAAATTTTTAAATTTTGTCCGAGAAGAAGAAACTCCTGTGCAGTATAATTTGATTTTTGCCATAAATATTTTATTTTTTTGTTTTTACATTTATTAGTAACAAAGTACAAATGATGCTTAAATAAATAAAAAAATCCTTTTTAATCTTAAATATTTAAGCAGTCAGCAAAACATAAATTTGAGCACTAGCAACAAGTAACAGATAAGAATAGAAAAGTAAAATGTAGGCGGTGGTTTATTGAAGTTTCAATGCTTAATAATTTGAAGTGATTAACTGCTTAAACTGAAAAGATATTTAAGAAAATGCATTGCATTATTCCATTAACAGATTAGAGAAAAAATATTTTCAGACACAATCCATTTATTTATTTCTGTACCCATTGATTTAATGATTTTATTAATAATAAAATGACTTAGGGACAAATTTACTAATTTGTTAATAGTGTAGAATTGTCTAATTCATACTGTCAATAAGCAGCGTAATTGCAAAATATATGTAAATTGTAGGTGGCAAAGAAATTTTTATTTTTATTTATATTTATTATTTATTTATATTTTATTGAAAAAAATATTTTTAAGATTCATGTTATTCCTCAGAACTATTAAATTATATTTTAAATTCTATGAATATTATCCACTTGGTACAGAATATTGAGATAAGACATATCTTACCTAAATTTTACCATGAAAGTACTTTCTTGGAATCGTGCATGACTGCAATATTTAATTAAACTGTACATTAAAAATACTAAAATAATGAAAATTGCGTATTAATTTATTATATGAATAGTGATACCTGTTGCAGTTTTAAAAGGCTTTCTCCATCAAACACTGCCTGATAGTTTATCAAACTGAAATTTTGTTTGTATTTATATATGTACAGAAAATTAAAAAATAACATTCTACGAGTCGGAGCGTGGAATGTTAGAAGCTTAAAAAAGGTTGGTAGGCTAGAAAATTTAAAAAAGGGAAATGGATAGGATAAAGGATGTAGTAGGAATTAGTAAGGTTCGGTGGGAAGAGGAAGGCGACTTTTGGTCAGGTGATTTTAGAGTAATTAACTCAGCTTCAAATAATGGGCAGGCAGGTTTCATAATGAACAAGAAGATAGGGAAGAGAGTAGAGTATTTCATAACTATAACTATAGAATCATTGTAATAAGGATAAAATCAAAACCTAAACCGACAATGATTGTTAACGTCTATATGGCTACAAGCGCCCATGATGATGATGAGGTAGAGTGTGTATACGAAGAGATTGATGAAGCAATTAAACACGTAAAAGGAGATGAAAATTTAATAATAGTTGGAGATTGGAATGCAAGCATTGGAAAAGGCAAGGAAGGAAATGTAGTGGGTGAATACGGGCTGGGCAAAAGGAATGAAAGAGGGGACCGACTTATAGAGTTTTGCACGAAGTATAATTTAGTAATTGCCAACACCCAATTTAAAAATCATAATAGAAGAATATACACTTTGAAAAAGCCAGGCGATACTGCAAGGTATCAGATAGATTATATCATGGTTAAGCAAAGATTAAGAAATCAACTCGTTGACTGCAAAACTTACCCTGGAGCAGACATTGATAGCGACCATAATTTGCTGATAATGAAATGTAGATTGGGGTTTAAAAACCTGAAGAAAAGGTGTCAGATGAGTCGGTGGAATTTAGAGAAGCTTGAGGAAGAGGAGGTAAAGAAGATTTTTGAGGAGGACATCGCAAGAGGTCTGAGTAAAAAAGATAAGATAGAAAATGTAGAAGAAGAATGGGAAAATGTTAAAAAGGAGTTTCTTAAATCAGCAAAAGCGAACATAGGTAGAATAAAAAGAACTGGTAGAAAACCTTGAATATCAAAGGATACAAAGGATATATTGCTGCTGATGGATGGACATATAAGAATGCTAGTGATGAAATAGGTAAAAGAAACTGTTGACACTTAAGAAATATTTTGAACAGGAAGTGTAAATTAGTGAAAGAAAAGTGTTCGGAAGTGGAAAGGGAAATGGACATTGGTAAAATAGACGGAGCATACAGGAAAGTTAAGGAAAATTTTGGGGTACACAAATTAAAATCTAATAATGTGTTAAACAAAGATGGTACACCAATATATAATACGAAAGGTAAAGTCGATAGATGGGTGGAATATATTGAAGAGTTATACGGAGGAAATGAATTAGAAAATGGTGTTATAGAGGAAGAAGAGGAAGTTGAGGAGGATGAAATGGGAGAAACAATACTGAGATCTGAATTTAAGAGAGCATTAAAAGATTTAAATGGCAGAAAGGCTCCTGGAATAGACGGAATACCTGTAGAATTACTGCGCAGTGCAGGTGAGGAAGCGATTGATAGATTATACAAACTGGTGTGTAATATTTATGAAAAAGGGGAATTTCCGTCAGACTTAAAAAAAAGTGTTATAGTCATGATACCAAAGAAAGCAGGGGCAGATAAATGTGAAGAATACAGAACAATTAGTTTAACTAGTCATGCATCAAAAATCTTAACTAGAATTCTATACAGAAGAATTGAGAGGAGAGTGGAAGAAGTGTTAGGAGAAGACCAATTTGGTTTCAGGAAAAGTATAGGGACAAGGGAAGCAATTTTAGGCCTCAGATTAATAGTAGAAGGAAGATTAAAGAAAAACAAACCAACATACTTGGCGTTTATAGACCTAGAAAAGGCATTCGATAACGTAGACTGGAATAAAATGTCAGCATTTTAAAAAAATTAGGGTTCAAATACAGAGATAGAAGAACAATTGCTAACATGTACAGGAACCAAACAGCAACAGTAACAATTGAAGAACATAAGAAAGAAGCCGTAATAAGAAAGGGAGTCCGACAAGGATGTTCCCTATCTCCGTTACTTTTTAATCTTTACATGGAACTAGCAGTTAATGATGTTAAAGAACAATTTAGATTCGGAGTAACAGTACAAGGTGAAAAGATAAAGATGCTACGATTTGCTGATGATATAGTAATTCTAGCCGAGAGTAAAAAGGATTTAGAAGAAACAATGAACGGCATAGATGAAGTCCTACGCAAGAACTATCGCATGAAAATAAACAAGAACAAAACAAAAGTAATGAAGTGTAGTAGAAATAACAAAGATGGACCACTGAATGTGAAAGTAGGAGGAGAAAAGATTATGGAGGTAGAAGAATTTTGTTATTTGGGAAGTAGAATTACTAAAGATGGACGAAGTAGGAACGATATAAAATGCCGAATAGCACAAGCTAAACGAGCCTTCAGTAAGAAATATAATTTGTTTACATCAAAAATTAATTTAAATGTCAGGAAAAGATTTTTGAAAGTGTATGTTTGGAGTGTCGCTTTATATGGAGGTGAAACTTGGACAATCGGAGTATCTGAGAAGAAAAGATTAGAAGCTTTTGAAATGTGGTGCTATAGGAGAATGTTAAAAATCAGATGGGTGAATAAAGTGACAAATGAAGAGGTACTGCGGCAAATAGATGAAGAAAGAAGCATTTGGAAAAATATAGTTAAAAGAAGAGACAGACTTATAGGCCACATACTAAGGCATCCTGGAATAGTCGCTTTAATATTGGAAGGACAGGTAGAAGGAAAAAATTGTGTAGGCAGGCCACGTTTGGAATATGTAAAACAAATTGTTAGGGATGTAGGATGTAGAGGGTATACTGAAATGAAACGACTAGCACTAGATAGGGAATCTTGGAGAGCTGCATCAAGCCAGTCAAATGACTGAAGACAAAAAAAAAAATTATATATGTAATATTTTTCTGACATATTTAATTTTATGTCATCTTTATTAATGTCTAATATTTCTTCTAAATTTGTATTAATATCAGAAATAGAATTAATAAGTGCATATAATATCATGCCGAGTGGTGCACAATAAATTGACACATGTGAATTTTGGATTACATATTTATTTTTAAATTTAATATGATTACAACTTTACATACCAAATACAGTGTTTGTGGAAAGTTCTTTTACTGCATGACATGATCAATATGACTGTTCAATATTAAGGTAAAATACGCTTATCTCAATATTCTATACTAGGTGGATTGTATTTATAGAATTTAAAATATTAGATTTTTATGTATAATTACCTAACAATCAGAATTTTGAATACATCAAGAAGTTTATTAATCTGGGTAATGTCTTGATCCACTCTTATTATATGTTTTTGAATTGTATTTATTTTGTTAAAATGGGTTTCTAATGCTTCACCCCAAGCTATGATTCCATATTGGAACATAGATTGGGCAGAGACTGAATATATAATTCTCATTATATTATTGTCTTTGAGTTGTTTATTTTGTAAAACTTATGAATAATATATTTTAACTTATGACACATGTTATTAATATGAGTGTTCCATTTTAAGTGTGTATCCATGAGAATTGCTTAATACTTTAATTTATTTACTCTTTCCATTAAGGGACACTATAAACCCCACCTCTGTCTGAATGGTTTGCAGGTCTGATTAGCCCTATGCAGTTTGGTGAGAAATATTAAATTTGTTGGGATGGTTTGCTCTAGTGAATGGTTGTCTGCTATTGAAGAAAGTGTCATATATGTATGCTTTTTTATCATTTAGAATAAGAGTGTGTTGGTCAAATAACCACGAGTCCTAGTTTGACCAAATATGTTACATTTTCTATTTATTCTCTAATGGCCTTTATAAAAATACAGACAGAATATTTGATTAAAAATCTATAACAAGGTAAAAATAGTTTAATTACTGCATATTGATAACTGAATAAATTGATAAAAGCTATATTTTGTATAGAGAAATTTAAGTTATCTAAATTACATAATGACTGTTTTTATTATTAGCTGTTGTAATTAATTTGCATACAAATGTTCATTATTTATAGTTAGTTACTTGTATTTTCACCACCACAATTATTTTCCTTTATAGGATGTAAAAAAAATATGTCCCTTGAAAAGATAAAACATGGATCAAAGGTAGTATTCCCTTGTGTATCCAGGTTAGTGTTTTTAACTAAACTCATTACACTTTTAAATAAAACTAGTATATAAAAATTAAAATGTATTGTAAACTCTGTTATAAATATTCTACATTTCAAATATTCATTGGTTTGCAAATACATATTCATCTATTGAGTTGGATGTTTAATACAGCAATGATCAGTTATTATTGTAAACTAGTCTGAGGTGAGAACTCAATTGACAGTAAATAATGAACGTTTGTATGTAAACTGATTATAGTGGTATTCACATCCATTTCAGTCCTGCATTGCGCATTGTGCAATTTACATCTATCTGTTCTCCAACTATTAGTTTTACACATAATTGTAGGTCTAATTATGTTCCTAGCTCTATATTTGAGGGTAACATTTGTACATGTATTAGCAGCCCGAATTCAACAATCATAATAGAAATTTATAACTTATCTAAAATCTTCTACCTATATTTAATTGAATTATAAAACAAAAGTTATTGTATATAGTGATTAATGTTTTATTATGAATTATTTATTCTCATTCTTACAAATATTAATTGGATATATGTTAGTAAGTATTATAAAAAGAGTTGTTTAGTGTAAAACAAAAACTTTACACAACATATTCTTTATCATTACGTGTGTGTGTGTGTGTGTGGGTGGGTGTGTGTGTGTGTGTGTGTGTGTGTGTGTGTGTGTGTGTGTGTGTGTGTGTGTGTGTGTGTGTGGGTGTGTGTATGTGTGTAAGACATGAAGTGGTTCTTTTACCTTCCAAATTATAGCAATATATGCTGATATAGTTATAACAGGAATGTAACAGATCAGTCAAAATAACCTGGAAAATTGGTCATTTTTAAGTTTTGTGCCTTAAAGGGTATTTTTATCTTTAAAAAAATTTTTGTTTTTGAATAAATTTTAAATAATCTGCTAAAAAACACTTTGTATTTCAATGCACCCAACTCCAAACGATTTATTTTTGTCAAATGGACATTTGTACTTATGTTCATATGTACGAGGTCTGTAAATAAAGTAATGAGACTGGTTCAGAAAAACTTTTTATTTACAATCCAATTATACATTGTATCTACATTGACACAGGGATTCAAGTCAGGTGAATAAGGTGGTTGAGGAACTACAGGAATGTTTTTCTTTGCCAAAAACTCATTAATTAACAGTGCATTGTCATGATGCAGAATCCAGTTGTCTTTGATGGCTGGTCTCATGTAGGCAACTCTTTTCTGCAGTCTTTCAAGAATTTCTCAGTAAACATAATGATTTACATTAATGATTAAACATAATGATTTGCCTGTAGGCAAAAATGTCTTATGGACAATGCCATTACTATCGAAAAAACAAATAAATGGTTTTTCATTTTGATTTGCTCATTTTTGCTTTTTTTGAGACGTGGTGAGTTTGAAGTGTGCTTGCTCACTTCCTTGCTCTGGTGTTTTGTTTCTGGGTTGTACTCAAATATCGAAAATTCATCACCAGTTACAACATTTTTTTAGAAAATCAGGATCAGTTTCAATTCGCCCTAGAAGATTGTAGCACACTTCCACCCTCTTGTACTTCTGTTCAACAGTGAGGTTTTTTGAACCAATTTTGCACAACCTTTTTTCATGTCCAGTTCGTTTGTCAAAATTTGATGGACTGTGGTTTAAATTCAATTGTTCTGAAATCATTCTGACAGTTAATTGCCACTCATACCGTATCAAGTCTCTGATGCGCATGGATTGTCCACAACTGATTCCTGGCCATCTGAAAATTATTTAAACCACTTAAAAACTAGGGCTTGTGACAGTGTCATCTCCATAGATCCTTTTCAATTTTTAAAACGTTTCAATAGCATTCTCATCGAGTTTAACACAATACTTGATTGACAATACTGTTCATACGTAGTATCACTCACAAGTAACATACAGCATAAACTCGTTTCATGAAAAGTTTATTGCCTTACATCTCACCTGGCAACAATAGAATAAAAATATTAATACCTGATATACATCAGCTGTTCATATAACCATATGTTTACTAGTAACTTATAAAGTGACTTGTAAAGTGGCAGTGTTGCTACTTTGGCTGCCAAAAAAATAATAGTCTCATTACTTTATTTATAGACCTCGTATGTTGTTGGCCTGCATTTGCTCTTATAACTTTGAATTCCATTAACCAATTTTCTTCAAAGTTAATAGTTTGTACCACACAGTACTACCATTGTGGTGGGAGAGAAAAGAATATATAAAGTTTTGCAAAAAACTGGAAAAGAGGAGGGCTCTTTTGGCCAAAATAAGATGTTAAATCTTTACTGGGGCACTTTAACAAAACATTTCTTTTACAAATGTTAAAGTTTTTTTAATTTAATATTCACCCCCTCTACCAAAAAATGACTATATATTTTTATTTTTTTAACCATATTTTGCTTCAGAAAAGGAGTTTTTTACATCTGTATTTCCTACATCAATAGACCTTCAAACCACTGTAAAAATATATTTTACCCATCCTAACTCAATGGCCCATGGTAACAAAAACTACTATTTTTTTTTTTTTTTTAATAAATATTTTTTGTGACAAAAAATATATTTTTTTAATTTAAAAAATGTAAATAATTTTTTTGTTTTTGAACTCAGTTTTTTAATCTAAAAAAGAAATTTAATTTATTTTAAATTTAAATCCTTATCACAAGTTACTAATTGCATTTCAAATGTAAAAATCTAAATTTTTTTTATAACCTTCTGTAGTATTTATTGAATAAATAACCAATAACTTTCATCCCCTTCCTACTTGACCAGCATAGCCAGCATGGCCATTTACAATTCAATGTTAGGTTTTTTACGGGGATTAGAAGGTTTAACAAAACTTCAAGCAGCAAGTTTTGTAGATTTTAACTAACCCACCCAAATAATTTTACATATAATATAATGTAGTTTTCACATTTTCAAAATACTAACACTGTCCCTTTTTGTCACTATAGGTCAAGATTTAATTTATAAGAATTATTTATCAATATTATGTTATGTAAAACATAAAAAAATGTTATTTCATTTGAACTAATTTTATTATTTATTACTACACTTTAATACAATTCACATTATTTTTTCAAATTATTTTTATTTTTTTACATTTATACTGACTAAATACGTTATTATTATTTTTGTTTTTCTTGATTGATCTGTGCAGATGTTAAGGTAGTTACTTTATATAAATGAGTAAATCATTTATTTTCATGAAAAAGTATACTTTTATTGTGGTCATGTTACTGTACAAAGCTTACTGTATATAAATTGAAAGCGTATCTCTTAAGCTATTCTTCTTCTGTAAATTCCCTACCAAATCATGTTTACCTCTTTTGTGTACAATGGTATTTTACCTGTAAGTTTATTTGGGCTCATCCACTTCTATTACAACACATAAGCAACAAAAGACTTCATGTTACAATGCATACTCATTAAACCAGAATCTATTTAAGTAATGTTTAAAATGTTTTACATTAGGAATAAATTCTTTATACTTGATAGTAATGTTTTCATTTAATTTATTTTTTATGTACAAATAAAATACAATTTTATGGCTCAATAAATTTTGTTGAAATTGTTTAATTTTCCAAACCCTCATGAATTGCTGATTAGAAAAGTTAGAAGTGAAAGACTTTATGAATATGCTCAACCTTGTTTAGATTATAACCGAAAGGGAAAAAACATTACAATGAAATTTAAACTCTTGATTTAGAATGATTAACCATTTTATTTAAAAAATCATTGCTTATTAAAGTTATTTATAATTGTAATACTAATCTTTTTATAATATTTATTTTAATAGTTAATATTTATCTTATTTTAAAAATGATTTTATAGCTGAAAGTTTTCCAAATAAATTAAACAGATACTGGTATAATCTGGTATAATAGAACAACAGATACTGGAAGAAAAGACAGATAAAAAGGTTGAAGAAGGTTTGGTTGGCCAAATCATATAGTTCTATAAAGGTGCTCTTATATAAGTAAGCAAGATGTGAGGAAAGATTGTAGCAACTACATTTAATTAAATGAAACCCATATGGTCAACAACATCCAAAGACTGTGTTGATTTTTATTAAGAGTAACTCTCATCATGTTGATGGCCAAGTCACAGAGTGATGAAAATTTGTCCAGTGCAATTCACTGAAGGTTTTAGAAAGTATTTGCTAAAATAAGTATTAATACCTGTTTCTCCAAGTATTAACTTAATATGAATAGGGTACTGTAAATACCTTTTATTAACTGTGAATGAGGTACTTAATATAACTAAAATCTTTTCGTGTACTATTAGTCCAAACTTGATTACTGTCTACAAAATATATTTAGAATTGGCAGAGAATTATTCCACAAACTGTTATATGTTTATAAATAAATGAAATACATCTACTTAATTTATATATAAAATTAACATTTGCTCTTTCTTTAAGAAGATTACTCAAGTTTGTCCTATCTTCTGAAAGGGTGACTAGTCAGTGGCACAGATTATCACCTTGTAGTTATATTATTAGTACCTGCAAAAGGTTTTGAAAGTACTTTCCATTCAAAGTTATTTAATTTTGTTAAGCCAAAAAATTTGTTGCACAACCATGGGTTCTATTGAGATTGATTAATTCTTTCTGTTATTTTTCTGTCTGTTGTGTTTAATCTTTAGAGGATTTTTAAAGTAATGTGATTGACATTAGACCTTTCTTAGACCTTTATAAGGTTCATCAACAGATTTACTTTGTAAATTATGCCACATTTAATATTTTGTGTCATTATTTAATATTTTTTTAACGTCAGGTAAGGTATGTCATGAAAAAATTTATAGAATGACCTAGTTGGTTAGTTATCTTGTACATAATTTTAATAAGAGTGGTTTTATTAAATTTCACATCTTTATTTATATAGATCACATGGATGATTGGTAGTTACTTTTAGTTGGTTTTCTTTAACTCAGAATGTTTTTTTTTTCATGTTTGTCCTCAAATCTTACATCCTTAATTTAACATACTTCCTGACATTGCCGATTGATGAAAGTTGTGATAGTTTATTAAGTAAATAAAATAAAAACTTCACTATGCAAAAACTTCACTATTTTGTTACTTTGTAAATAAATGTTTGATTGAACATTTTTTTGATATTTTATAAATATGTTAGAAATTTCAATATATGATGTTATCTTTTGAAATACAAATTAACCTACTAATTTAATTCATACAATGTATGATAATAATTTGATTTAAAGTATGAATAAAACGTATAAAGCAAGTTTTTAAATATTTTGAAAAGTTTTTGTAATATTCTTTTTTTTTCATCACTGCTTATTCTTATAGCACAATGAGATTTACACATATAGCCTGATGTCATTCTGATATTCAAAGAATTAACATGAAAATTTAAGAAAATGAGATGGTAAACTTGTATTTTGATTTTATTTTTATCCTAAGTAAAATAATAAAACCAATTATAGAAAATTTTCTTAAAAGCCTACTTTTATTAACTTTTTTAAAATTTTTATTTATTGTTAGAGTTTATTTTATGACACTTTTAAAGAATTCAGATCCGTTATTTGCATTTTGTTTGTTTTGATCACTTCAGTCAGCCAAGGAGTTGAATGAATTAAACATGAATTTAAAAGCTTTTAAGGACTGATGTTATGTATGTAATAGCTACAGAGATACCTTAACAGCTTACTGTCACATACATTTTTTTAAAAACTTAGCCAATAGAACACCATCACAATGAACACCCTAAATAATTTAAAATTTTCACCCTCTAATGTAAAATACTCTAATGGCTATTTGGCTATTAAATAAGCTGCTTCCATTATCCTTATAGTTAACAATATTTTAACCAATATGATGAAAAAACTCATGTCACTAGTGTCATTACTAGTGTCAACAGTGGCATTTACAAATGACCAGTCAGTTGCCTCATGTGCTTTATTTCTGTGTTATGTGGATCGTCCAAGTAGCTAAAATAACTTTTAAAAAACTATTGAATCAGATGACTGTTATATAAATAAAAATTAGTGTTAATTTCATCACAAATTTTGAATTGGATTGGAGTCAGAGGTTACTTCTTATGAATAAAAGGCTTCGATTTTTGGTTACTAAAAAATTATAACTAACTGTCTCTCTATTTAAATTGTAAAGCAAGCTACTGAATAAGGTTAAGTTTATCACTAAAACTGAAGAAAATATAGTCATTGCAATTGCAACTTTGTACTTGTATACTTACATTCAGTATTATAAAATGGTAATACTGAAAGAGAAGCAAGTGTGTTATGGGTTTTTTATCTCAAAATCTGTTAGGATGAATATGATTGCAAGACCCAGTGGAGAATTCTACCATCAGTTTTGAAAACATATTTTTATTTTATTCCAGTTTATGCCTTTTAAATAACTATACAAGACCTACAGATAGTTATCTTGTTTTAGTGCTACCTTCATTATTTTCAGATCTATAAATTAAAAAAAAAATTTCTTTTGTTCTCATGCTTTAAAAAGTTAATACTATTTTAATATGCAGATTATAAGTACAAAAATCAGCTCAAATTGTTTCATATCTGTGATCTTTTGTGTTAATAGGTATCAAATCCTGTTCACATGCTTTATTTTTAACTTCAAGTTCTTGTTTACATTAGCATAAATGAAAAGTCTCACGTTGTGTGCAAAATGTATCAGAGATATCTGACAATGTCTTGTTATCATACAACAAGTCATACATAAGTAGGAACAGTCACCATTTTATAGAATTTTAGTCTGGTGTCTTGTCTTGCATCCCAGCAAATTATGAATTGTTCTACAAATTAAATTAAATTTTACAATTTTATTCTTAATATCCAGATCATTTTCATAGGAAACATCACATCCTAGGTAATTAAAGCAATTAATTATGTTTTATTTAATAACTGATAAATAATTTTATTTCTTTTTATCTATTTTTTTCTATATTTTATTTTAGGCTAGTGGGACATATTTACGAGGACCATATGTTGTTTATACTGGTCGTGAAGGACTTGAAACAACTACTCTTGGATTGGAGTTTAGAGTTGAAGGAAGACATTTTAGACGTGGTGATATGAAATTAAAATGTTTAGCAACTATAGCAACAGTTTATTGGAATTCAAATGAAGAAAGTGTTGAAGGTGATAGACCTCAACGGCCACCAGCATTAGAAGTTAAAGATACACATCCAGACAAATCTAGAGCTGATCGTATTCAAGGTCATTATAATCATAATTTTAATAAAATTTTATTATTTATTAATACTCTTTATACTTTGAATTAATTATGTTAGTTGCTTAAGTATTACTTGGCATTGTTGATGAAAACCGTAATAATGTACTTAAAATGTTTATCATATATCATTTCCATTCAAGAAAGGACTTGAATTGATTTATGAAGACAATTATAATTCTGAATACAGATTGTAAATGTTTAAAATATAATATAAATTATAAATAGTTATATTATAATATTTTACCAAAAACACTAGCTTTAGATATAAGTTTTCGGTTATTTTTGCTTCTCACATTTTATTTCATTTTTTTCTGGATATGTGTACAGAAAAACCTATCATATGGATCTGTGATTGTAATCATGCCTTACTTCTACCCATGTGCCTGTGACATTATATACCATGCCTGTGATTGTAATCATATGTATTTATTGACCTTCCTTCCATTTGAATATATTGTTGAATATAATATATAGTTGGGATATGTAATATAAAGTGGGATAAAATTCAACCAATTCAACATTCAACCAATGGATTCCGGCTCTAATTTTTTCAGGCAGCAACGGCCTATTAAAAGTGAGGACATGGGAGGAAGAGAGCAACACTTCTCCATTCCTTCTCATGTTTAATCGCCTACATGCTAAGAGCCATGTGATGCCATTTCGCTAATAATCTCAATTAAGTAAGTCACGACAGACTACTTACTACTCCTTTGGAATAGTTTAGTGTGTCATGAACTTCAACGGTAACATCAACGTTTGTCAGTTGTTTTATTTGTAATAATTTCGCTGATTGTATGTCGTTCAGCGCTTCAATAAATAATCCAGTTTGTGCTCTTTTAGCATTCTTTATGGTCTGCCAGCTTTCGTTGCGAGTTCCTTAGCTATGACGAAAAGACTGATTTTTTTAAAAATCGGTCTTCTTTCCATTTTCTTTTAATTACGAGATATTTCGGTGTAGGAGGTCTCTTGACTGAACTATCGGCGCAAATCGTAAATCTACACTTCTCTTCTTCTTCTCCGACGATGAAGTCGAAGGAGAAATTTCAGAACGAGGCC
Organism: Lycorma delicatula; assembly: GCF_047948215.1. Taxonomy (NCBI): domain Eukaryota; kingdom Metazoa; phylum Arthropoda; class Insecta; order Hemiptera; family Fulgoridae; genus Lycorma; species Lycorma delicatula. The sequence continues at coordinate 127,334,803 of NC_134460.1, read as the reverse complement.
GTTGCCCTCAAGGTTGTCTGGGTTTGCCGAAGAAGGATTTAAGTTTTTATAATCCATAATTTATTTTAAAAGTTTCGTCTCCCTAGCTCCCACCCATCACGGAGCCACACATTTTGGACGCCCATCCGGACACCAGGGCTACTAGAGAGATATAAATCCCAGTCCACCCCATACAGAGAACTAGTCCTGTCAAGGTATCTCGGGCTCTCACCTGTCTACCCGTCCTCCTGCAAGCGGAAGGTTGAATCGTAAACGAGCCGATTGACCGGCAGTGGTTAGCAAACTGGCTTTCCATTTAGTCAAAGCAGGGGCTAAAGCGCTGTTTTGCTTCACCCCAACCGTGGTTTCCTCACCGACGGCCAGGTTTCACTCAAGCACCAGGATCCCCCTTTCTAGTGACACAGGTCCCCACGCACGGCAAACACGTAGGGGAGTTCAGTCTCGAGATGAAGAACGACCATGATCTATATACTTTTACCAGTAGATGACAGATGACCGTACTCATCCAGAGTGAACTTTCAACCTTAGCTCCGTTAGACGACTTGTAGTTTACTACAAGTCTTCGACAGATACAAAGCCATTGTTCCCCCTGGATCGTAGATGTTAGTTTATTTAATATTTTTAACGTAAAACTTACTTTAGAATACATAAATTACTCATCCTTTGTCCCTACACAATTTTATCAGTTTCCAAGTGTGTTTAGTCATTCTCATCCATATTGAAGAATTAAATACATAAAAACAATCTCCAATAGAAGTTTTTCAGCTACTCAGCATTCCTTTGTTGCAAATGGGATATTTTTCTATGCCCTAAAGGGTTGTTACAGGTTTTTAAGTCTGGACCTCTAGGAGATATTGAATTTCAGAGCCCATACCAATTCTTATCCTTACCAACCCACTACCCTTCAAAGTTTTCTTTTAAAAATCTCCCTTGAGCTAGAGCTCCATCTACCTTTCTGTAAAATGGCAGTTAATTCTATTTTGATCAATCTAAGAAGAGGAATACAATAATTTTCAAGTATGTTAGGGTATGAAATACTATTAACACTTTCTTCAAAAAAAGTAAGAACTTATCAGATACGTTTTAGATAATGCTCCTCACAACATTACACATGGTGGTGGTCTGTTGTGATTTATTCACACTAATGATTAAATAAAGCAATAAATTCAAATCATATTATAAAATGTTATTTATTAGTAACATTATAAATTACTATTGCTTATTCCTTGCAATAAGAAAAAAAAATTTAATCTTTTGTACTCTTTGTCAGGAAAAGAAAACAAGAAATAGTTTCACTGCATTTCTTTTAATTATTTTTTTACTTTTTTTTTAATTTTTACAAGTATATATCTAAGTAATTTACTTTTATTTAGTTCAAGATACTTTTGTAAATGTTTATAGTACATTAATTTGCCAGTGATAGGGACACCATGTTTTAATAAATCCCTTGATTTACAGCACATTATGTTATCGACAATTGGTTATGGTTATCGACAATTGGAAAAATATTTCTGTAACAATTAGATTTAACTATTTTTATTTCCATAATTTTTTTTTTATTACTTTAATAAAAAACATAGAATTTATATATCAATTATGATTTGTTGCCATACTCATTCACCTCAAATTCCTATTAGCCTAAGCCATCTAAATCCATTTTAATAAGAAGTTTTTTATTCAGAGTTATAGCATGAAAATAAATAACTGCATAGTCTTTAGTAATGTGAGATAGTCTATTTGTGTCTACATCCATCAATTGATAAAAGAACTGTTCAAAATTATCTTAGCAAATTGTAAAACTCTCCTCTGTTTTTCCATCATGTTTGGTAATACTACATCACAAATAATGTTGTCATTATAATTTACACATTCTTATTTATTTCAACTGCAACAATAATATTATTGAATTATTTTTTTATAATTTTTTTTATTTTTTTATTTATCTACAATTCTATGTTGCTTCTAATAAATATTTATGATTACTTAGCACTTTTTAAAAATTTAAATTACTTTTTCACTTATTATATTTGTTCTGACCTAAAGACCATCTTTTAAATTTATTGGATAGATTTAGCTACCATATACTAATTGAATGGGAAGTTACTAACACCCTGTTGGATGTAGATAAAGAATTATAAAAATTTATGAACTTAAAATAGAATTAATTGTAGAGACAACGTACTTAATACTTTGTTTCTCAATAGAAGGGTTATATTAATTTGTTGCTTTACTTTATCTGTCTCAATTTTTCTGTAGTGCTTTACACATATAAAGATTCTGAGACACAAGAGGCACTAATTAGAGTTACATTCTCTGAAAATTATAATTCTCACTATACAACCAGTCTCTGTTGTGAACAGAGTTTATATATCACTTGTAGAGCTGAAGATTTCCTGCATTTTGATGGGCTTAGCATGCTGATATGCAATAGTATATTTGGATTAGTGAAGAAGCCTCTGGGAAATCACTTCATTCCTCACATCTTAACCATACCTTATGAGATATTATGATAAAATGATAATTATTACTATTAGTAATAATTTTTTTTTTTTATTAATTCTTTCACAAAGTGTAAAGTCTCTTTCCACATAAAGAAATAAACATGAATTGTTTTTCATTCATTTATTTAATATTAAATAAACATTGTTAAACAAATGTATCAATGTTCTGTTTCTTTCTTATTTTTTTTTAAATAGTAATTATATAATATAAGATTACTGATAAGATTAAAATTACTGATAATATGATAATTATTACTAATAGTAACAATTATCATTATTATCAGTTATCTTTTGTAATTAGCCAATTTCAAGAATGACTTATATCAGGTCACCCACAACCATTTTGGTTATGGCACCTAGCTGACATGCAGAATTAAGTAATATAACTTATGTACATTGATGTATATCAATATATGAATGAATATACATAATTACAAAATATAAATAAGTAACAAGTGCTACAAAACTGAATATAAAATGGATTTATACATCAAAAATTACTATGCAATATATTTTAGTATACTATTATCTGGAACAATGAAAAAAAATTATATAACATTTGAAATGTTACCCAATACAACATAATAACCAATATATATGTCGTAACCAATAACCAATGGTTATATATCATATAATTATATTATCACATATAACCAATGATTATGTGTCATAACCAATCTAACCATAATTAGAAAAAAGTTAAACTAAATAAATTCAAAATTTTATTGAGATGAAAATTCCTTCTTATAGGTTTGGAGTGTCGCTTTATATGGAAGTGAAACTTGGACAATCGGAGAATCTGAGAAGAAAAGATTAGAAGCTTTTGAAATGTGGTGCTATAGGAGACTGTTAAAAATCAGATGGGTGGATAAAGTGACAAATGAAGAGGTATTGCGGCAAATAGATGAAGAAAGAAGCATTTGGAAAAATATACTTAAAAGAAGAGACAGACTTATAGGCCACATACTAAGGCGTCCTGGAATAGTCGCTTTAATATTGGAAGGACAGGTAGAAGGAAAAAATTGTGTAGGCAGGCCACGTTTGGAATATGTAAAACAAATTGTTAGGGATGTAGGATGTAGAGGGTATACTGAAATGAAACGACTAGCACTAGATAGGGAATCTTGGAGAGCTGCATCAAACCAGTCAAATGACTGAAGACAAAAAAAAAAAGTTTATAAAAAAATTCAAGAAATTTTGAAGAAATGACATTCTGTTGATAATATGGCTAAAAATAATTTCTGACAATTGTAGATGGCAACCCCCCAAAAATCCTTTTAAATGCTGTAAATTTTAAGTTTGATAGGACTAAAACCAAACCGATTGATGAGTTTCTTTAGAAACAGATGTGCTGTCATTAAACAGTGGTATATTAATAGAGCAACAACTAACAATTTCAGTTTTTATATATAAAAGCATATAAACAAAGAATACCAGTTATTATTTGTTGATGTGATTTGCTACGTTTGTTTAGAAATTTCTAGAACTTTTAAAATAGCGTATCAACATAAACCCATAATGTTATTTATAAGTGGTGTTGTGTAGTATCCTTCATAACTAATCTGTCATTGTAACTAAGCTGCAATATACTATTGTGGTTATTGATCGAGCTACAACTGTTTCTTCATATGCAAGTATGAGTTTTGCAATATTCAAGATTCTTAATATGAATAGTTGCTTTGTCATCTGTCAAGAAATTTGTGTAATCTTACAAGGATGAAAGCTTTTTAAAAAAATAATTATTAAACGGTGATTAATGCAGGTTTGTAAATTCATTATGAATACAAAAGTGCTCTTTCACAGTAATTAACTTGTCAAAACCAAAAAAGTCACGGTAGATCAAGCTGCATGTGATCATCATATAGACTTCATTTTTGATATCGATGGTATATATCATGAGATTTTACCTCAACTAATTTTGAATCACCAAGATTACCTCATAAAATTAAAACATCATGAGAAGATACCAAAAAGGCCTGAGATCATAAAGAAAAATGTTTGGATGTAGGACAATGTACCTCCCCATCATGATTCTTCATGAAATTCAAGTGTTTTTTTTTTTTTAATTTAAGCAATTCAAATGCTGTATTATAAAAAAATTAAAAAATAAATCATGACATAGAGATTTAGAATATTAAAATTAGACATATGATAATACTTTGCAGATTTGCTTATATGAAAAATGTAACAAGTTCTGCTTCTTTCTTATTATTATTATTTTTTTTTTAATAAAAATTTGATAATATGCATTTTACACATTTGTATGCAATTAAGTGTTAATCATTTTATTTTGTTTCAGCATCAACAGGATGTTGTCCAGTTTTAAGTGTGAAATATTTGTGTCAGTTTGTCACTTTTGTCACTATTCACTTATACTTAATTCCATGTGTTTCACCAAGTGTAAGGTAGCAGCCATATTATGTAAACAGCAACTTATATAATCAGATCAGAGACTGACTGCATCATACAAGCACCAAACCACATAATTTCATTTTCTTTTCAAGTATGGTTTAGTCTCTCTATACAGTCATCATAATTAAGTTGCCTGCAGATATATGTATATATGTATTTTAAATTTGTGTAAGTAAACATAACTCATATTATTTGCTGTTGATAATTATTATTTTTTTAAACTAAAGTATGTGTAAATGTAAAGTATGTGAATGTTTAATTAAACATTCTTCATTATTAAAAAATTTCATGTAATTACCAGTACTAAAATTGCACGGTTTAATCATTCATTTATGACTACTATTAAAATTATTATACAGAAAAGAATTAATTACTCTTAGTTAAAATATGTTTTAGTACTGATAATTATATAATTTGTTTATAAGACATTTAAACTATTTTCTACTTAATACCATGATTTCATAGGATAGGTAAACATTCTTGGAGACAAGCAGCAACTATAAAAGTAGTATTGATTTTAAACCAGTCATTAAATGCCTAATCATGAATCTAAATGGAAGAGATTATGGCATTTAAATAGTTTTAAATGCAAGATGCACTATGGTGTGATGTACATTTGTATTGTAAGAGGAGATTCAAAACATTCCTGAAAATTTTTTTTTCTGATACATTGTATGTATGTACATTTTGCTTACTCATAATTATGTATCTCTACCAATATTTATTTGCAGATCTTATATTCCATTTTGTAATCCAATTTCCTACTATTTTGGAGCATTCAATATCATATTCTGACATTATAAATTAGCAATTATACACAATGATTCTTTTATCTATGTCCTTAGTTACACCAATGGTTACAATAAACAATGTATAAAAATGTTTTTCTATTTCTTAAACATATTTTTCTGTTTATAAATTTATTTATTCTTCTTTCAAGTATCTATTCAAAAAGACTCTGTGTAATAGCTATTGATGATGATAAAGTATGAATTTCATAGTATTTGATAATTGTCAAACCTGACCAAAATTTGAACCCACAACCTTCTGTATGAAAGGCTAAAATACCATAGAGGTATTTTAGCCTTGTGGTATTATACCACAGAGCTACCACTCTACTACAGAGGTTGACACAAAGTAAATCTTAAAAAACATAGTATAGCAGAAGTTAATGTTTACAGTTTGAATAATGTTCTGTTTCATCTGGTAAAATAAAATGGTAATGTGATAACAATTTTAGATTATTGATGTCTTTATCTTTATGCCTTAAAATGTGACAAATGAGCGGTGGCGTTGTTTTGTATCATTGTTTTATTTAATATGTTCTAGTCAATATTTTCTTACTTAGCCTCTCAGATGTTTCATTACTATTAAATAAAAATCTTAGTGATGGTTTTAAACTACGATAGAAATTCTTCATAAACTTACAAGAACTGCCATAAAATAACCTTTGTTTGGAAAAACATTTGCCTTGATTAATATTCTCCACAACATATATAATAATAGCACCAAAAATAACTTATACATTTCTGTTAATAGCTTATTGCTATATACATTTTAAGTATGAAATAAGTATGAAACAAAATATTATACTTCTAAAAATTCTTTAGTTGTTTACCCCAAAAATTCTACGAGGACAAAAACTCTAGAAACTACAATACGCACATGTAGATTTCAATTTTATTAATAAAAATAAATAAACAAAACAGAAGAATTGACATTGTTACAACACTTTATTCTTTTCATTAGTTATACCATAATTATAAAATAAAACAAAAAAGTAAATGAAAAACATAGTGAACAAAAAATCAAAATAGTGTACTTATTGGAATATTCTTTTCAACATACTTAGCTAGCCAGTATTCTTGTTATGCATATCGTCAGACTATTGTAATGAGCAAAACCACATATTACAAAACATTAAGCATATTGATAATATATCATATTTTTCAAGACCAGTAAAAAGATAACGTCAAAGTACAAAAGGTGTTAAATGTATAATATAAAATTTGAAAGGTTTAATAAAACTCATTTTAATATATTATACATAAATAATACCCATTTCCTAAATTATATCAAATTGAAGCCCATTTGGTTTGTGTAGAGTTAGCACCTCATCTATCTCACCTTCCTCATCAAAATATCTGTGCAACATGTATGAAAACATATGAGTAAAATAAAAACAATAGTTTAAAAAAATATACAACAAATATTCAAGTAAGAGGTAATCAGTATCAATAAAATGTTTCATGTAATAAAAAATAAATTTCATAGTAGTAATTTATATCAAATAAGTAAAAATTGCAGTCGTAAATGGATGCAAAATGCTATAATAAACATTATTGTTAAAGTAACTATAATTCTATTTCAAAGATGTGACTGTTAGTTTGAAAAATAAAACATTAAAATAAGATTCTATTATATAAATATTATTTAGATATAAATAATTTATAAATCTTTATGTAAACATATAGCATTTGTTTATATAATATAAAATGCATGGTCCAAATTTAAACTTCAGTGTACTTTACTGCAGTAGAATACAATACACAGTGTTAAAGTGCTGTTTGCTCCGCGTGAAATAAATAATAAATAATTTTTCCTTTAAAAATAAATCCACGTAAAATTAAATGAAAATCTGAGACCATGTGAATCAATGTAAAATTAAACCCATGATTAGCAATACCCTGAACAGCACAGAACAATTTTTTCAGTTACAAATTTTATTCATAACTCAATTGTAGAATTGTTAAATTCCATCAGATGTAATATGGCTCATACATATAACAGTTTTATTTTAACCAAGTCATACAGTGGCTATTATACAAGCAATGTGAGATGAATGGGTTCTTGAATTTTCACCATTTTAATTTTGTAGATGATTCATCTGAATATGAGACTATGATCAAGTATGCTAGTCATATACGCAGATATATTATAAACAAATATTCTTGCATAATTAAGAAAATAAGGAAGTAGTATAACAATTAAAATTGAAATGTTACAACAATTCTTATCAGGGAAAGTTTTTTATTCAAATTATGTAATGATTTACATATTTAAATAAATTATTGATAGGAGTAAATGCTGTAAAACATTACAAAATGTTTGAGCAGCATGACAAAATGTGATAACTCTTAATTACAAGAATTATAAATGAATTTATTTTTTTCCCCCTTACATCACTGTTATTATATATAATTAATCACAATTAATTAAATATTATCATTATTTTTATTTATGATTACGGTTTATCCACAGTTTTCTTTGAGCATTCTTGATAAATGGGGAGTATTATTTATTCCTTTTTATTCATAGACTTATACATGATGTGATCCGTATAATGTATAATTATGTACAGTTGTGAATAAAGTATTTATTTACTTATTTTATTTTTATTGGCTGACAATTATTTAAAAAGGTTAATTTTCTGTTAAAAACTTTGGAAACTCATAAGAATGACAAATTTAGTCAATATTTTTTGTTAGTATTGAATATTATTCATAGTAATTGAACATAACATGAGGAAAGTAAAAGAGCCTAAGGGAAGTAAAAGCCTATAAGAAAAGCTTACTTATAACATTATAACTTCTTCATTAACCTGTAAATGTAGGAAATGGCTGTGAAATTAGAAAACTCTGGAAGGCTCCTGGCTTAAGTATAAGGTGGCGTTTGTATACATACAAAGGGAGATTTATGTTGGTATTGTATTAGGATCATCTTGAAAGTAAAGATCATTTGCCATAAAATAGCTTAATATGAAAGTACTACAATAAAACATTTTTAATAACTATGTGTTTTAGTAAAGAATAACTTCTGATGCTACTTAATGTCCACCAACATCAAGGCATCAGCCATAACATTTCACAAGCTTGTTTCATCAATTGTGAATCACTTACCACTGAAAAATTATTGACTTTTTTTTAACAAATGGAAGTAAGACTGGGCTCAGCAGTGGGTGACTGAAAGTACCTCATTCAAATTTTACCAATAAATGATCTATAACTCCATAATAGCTGCCTAATTTTGATATACATTATGTGTAACAACGAAACATTCTTTATCAACCATCCCTTTTTGTAATTTTTGTTACCATCGAATACTTTTGAAATTCAGTGTAAGCTTGTCCATGAATTAATTGGTTTTCCATCTGTTTCAAAGAATTTCAGCCATTATTGCATTTCAAAAATCCAATGATTACATCGTAACCCATTTTTTCATAGTAATAACATTGATTCTCACATTCAATTAAAAAACTTGAACTCATAAATAACCGAATATAAGCAAATGATAGATCACAATAAAATTTATCAACTGATTAGTCTACCTTAAATTATGTAATTGTGTCAGTGTCCTTAGTGAAATTACTGAACAATTGTTATTTTCAAAATAGCAATCATATTAATAAATATGATTTAAAGGTTGGTTAGTTCTTTAACTTTACTACCCTTTGCTATTATTAAAAGCCTAGCTAACTCTGCTAAGATGTACTAAATGAAAATTTATGAAGTAATAGCTAATTTATTTCTTCGTCAGAGCATACAGCTAGTCAAAAATATTTCATTTTTAACCAAAAAAATTAATAAATCCTATATTATATTGATTATTATCAGTTAGTATGGTTCAAGCAGTAATCAAAAATTTCAGATACTTTATTTTATAAAATAAAAAAAATTATTTTTATGATAAAAATTCAAAATTTATGCTTAATTTGAACAAGTTTTTAAAATGTAAAACCACAATTGTTTCAATTATTTTAGTTTACACTGCAATCTAATATATATGCATTATAAATGTGTATATATATATATATATAGACATAAATATTTTCATATATATACCATTATATGCATTCTTCAAGATAGAATGACTATAAAATGATTAGATTGTTTGATCAAATTATTTTTTATCATCAGGATAAATACATTTCTAATTATCAAAATACTATAAAAATGTTTAATTTATTGGCATTAATTATAGAAATTATAATAATTAAACATAAAAATATTTGCAATAGTAATAATTCTGTCTGATGAAAGTAATGTCCACTAATTAAATAAATTAGTTCTATTTTATTTTATTTTACTGCAGGCAACATCTTTGTCTATAAAAAAGTGTGGTTTGTTACCAAAAGAGTTAGTCAGTGTTTATAAAGAACTACTTTACATTTTAAATTAAATTTCTGTAAGTATAATCTGACTTTCAAATAACTTAAAGAAAAAAAAAGGAAATTATTATAAAAAATATATATATATTTATATGTATATATGTGCATTCTTTATGAATGTATATTCTGTTAAGGTTAAGATATCTATTATATTTGTATATTTATGTATATGTATATGTATATGTATATATTATGTTAAATACATTTATTTATAATTATTATTTTAATATATATATAATGATAAATATTTTATTATTACTTTTTTCATTTCATTATAAATTCAATAATTCATCACCTTATTCTTTTTTTTTTAAATAACTTCAAACTGCTATGTTATTAGCCACTGACAAAATGCTAACAGCATGCAATAAAATATTATTTATTGTTGTTTAACAATGGTGATTTGTGGAACCAAATTTATTAAATCTGACTTTAGGGATGTGATTTATTATTTTATCTAAGACTCAAAGAATAATAATTAAAAAATGAACACCATACACAAAGATACATACCATATAGGTGCATGGTATTGGGTTCTTGAACTTAAGAAAAATAATTTTATTATTCCTTAAACCTACATCAATTTTTTTAATACATGTTAATTTTTGGTTTTAATCACACACACACACACACACATATATATATATATATATATATATATATATATATATATATATACATGTGTGTGCGCATTATTTTACTGAAATTAATCTTTTTAAGAGCCATAGTACTCCTATGTACTGTTAAATTATATTAAATAAACCACCTAGTACAGAATATTAAGGTAAGATACATCTTACTTTAATTTTTCATGAAAGTACTTTTAGGGGAGCCCACATTCTCATCATAATTGTAATTTGTTAATAATAACAAAATTATCATGACTGAGATATGCATGAGATATCATGACTGACTATCATGAGCAGAATGTGGAATTCTGCAAAAGTACTTTCATGAAAAATTAAGGTAAGATATGTCTTATCTCAATATTCTGTACTAGATGGTTTATTTAATAGGATTTAAATATATATATACATGAGTATATATATAAATATCTTTTTGAAAATTCAAATAATTCATTAACCTATTGACCACTGTTAATAAAATTTAATATTACATGAAATATAAACCACAAAAATACCATAACTAGGTAAGTTAAACTTACAATTTTAAATTCTAAGAATCAATTTTTGCAGAAATTAATATGGTAAGTTTAACTTATCTAATTACTGTGTTTTGGTGGTTTATATTTCGTACAATATTAGATATATATATTTCATTATTTTTAAATAATATAATTATCTCTACTGACTTATTTTTAATATATTCTTTTAGAAATTTCTGAGAGAATGTTGGAAATACAGTTGAAACTCTCTTAGCCATTAGGAGTCTGGACCAGAGCTTAAATGAAAATAAAAATTGACAGCTAACAGAACAGGTACTTTAATCTGTAGTGTGTAGATTATATAAATCTTAAACATATTTATGAAAAATAACTATTATATTAACATAATGTATTATATGTACACACATACACACACACACACACACACACACTCTTTGGTATTTATATATTTCCATTTATTATTTTTCTTTACTTTCAAAACATAAGAGAACAGTAGCTTGAATATTATGACTTGATGGTAGTGATCTGACATTTATCTATGGAAGGTTTATTTCCTTTGGCCTGGTGTGGGTGACGGAGACTGACAGGTGTCAGATAAACAAGGTTTTATTGTATTATGATACCAAGTTCTAAAAAAATTAATTTTTTTTTTTATATAAATATTTTTTGTTAGATTTTTTCTGCAAATAATAATTTTAATAATAATAATAATTTTTTTGCTGCATTTTGAGGTCTCTTCAAAAAATAAGCAAATAAGCAAGCATTTTTTTTTCTGTTGCTTATAGAAATATTTTGAAATATGCGGTTAGCATCACTGCATACCACAGAATGTAATAAACAAACCCTCATAACCTACATCTGTCTATGACAGTTAGTTTTTTCTTAGTGTTCATTTGAAGTATGTGTTGTTTGGAGCATTCTGTGATTTTTGCAATTAGTGACTTAGGTGAACAAAAGAGTTGCAGTGAAATTTTGTATTAAGCTTGGCAAAATTTTTACCAAAACACACAAAATAGTTCATGAGGCTTACAAGAAGTACCCTCCAAACCGCTCAACAAATTTATTATGAGTAGTTCAGACATTTTAAAAGAGGTTAAGAATCTGCTGAAGATGATGCTCATCCAAGAAGGCCATCAACATTAACAAACGCATCCAACATTGCACAATTTCCTGTAATGAAATCAATATTTAATATTTCATGAGATAGCAGAAGAGGGTGGGATGTTGGTGGATTCATGGCACAAAATTCTGACTGAAAAGTTAGGAATTCATCGTTTTGCTACTAAGTTCATTTTAAAATTCTTGACATAAGAACAGAAACAGAATTGTCTAGACACCAGTCAGGAACTTTTTACTATTGCAAATGATGATGAAACTTTCTTATCAACAGTAATAATCAATGATGAGACAGAAGAGTTTATAATAACAGATGAACTGATCGGTACAAGGAGAGTAATGTTTTAATACAGAGTGTCTTAAATGTTATGACTAAATGATATTGATCTGGTAATAAAACTGGCCTAACCGTGCAGGCAGAGTAATTTTCTAGTATAAAATAGCTTGAATTTTATGACTAGTGGTAGTGGGCTGGCCACATACATGTAAAAATTAAATTTCAAACATCGCAGTAGATCAGAAAATCATCATCAAGACTGAAAAGCTACATAAAAGTATTTCAAACTCAAAGGTGATGTTGACAGTCTTTTTGACACCAAAGGTCAAAAAGGAAATTCATAGATTCACTATAGTCTCTACCTGCATGACAGACAGGAATGGCCGTTCCTGTCTGTGATGCAGGTTAAAAGTCTGTAAAAAAATGTGAAGAAGATATCTGAATTTTGGCGCAACAACACCATGACAATACACCACCCCTTGCATTGTTGCTAATTCACCAGTTTTGAGAAAAAAATTCACTCCCAACCTAGCTGCTAACTTTTTTTAATTCCAGAATTAAATCTGTTCCTTAAAAAAATAGATTTGAGTCCATAAAAGAAAATTCACTAAACACTAACAAAGCTGTTTGAAAAGTGCGTTCAGAGCTGCTTCTCAAAATGGAAGGGACATTGGGAAAAATGTGTTCAAAATAACGAGAAAACTTTGCAAGAATTTAATTGTATAATGTTGTAAATGTTCAATAAATATTTTTTTTAGAAATAATTTAGTTATTTTTTTAAACAGAGCTTGTATGTGCATTAACACAGATAAAAAGTTTTGAAAAAAAATTTTGCATTAAAATAAATGACTAATTTGACTGGAATCTTTTTTTCTTATTTTTTGTTCTTACTGTTCTTATTTAAGTATAAATTGCAGCACTAACACTAAGTTATTCACTTCTGGGTAGTCCTTTTTCTCACTAACCTATATCATAATCAGTCTGCATCACATGCTTCAGGCAGAACAGAGAAAAATATTCTTTGTTTTATAATATTACACATTCCAGCATTCAGCTATCTATAATGTTTGTTTTGTCAGTGAATCTAGAATTCTTGGTAAGAGGACTTTATGTATTGACTTACCTAGAAATTAAGATGAAATGCCTCAGTGACCAAAAATTAAATCATCAGGAAATAAAACTTAGTTCCTTTCAGCACACGTAATTCTTCTTATTTTAAATAAATTCTTATAATCTTAAATCATATTGTCATATAAATATTTATTGAAGTCATTATCCTGAATTAAATCAGAAGTTTTTTCTGAACAATGAAGTTGACAAATTTTAATTTATATGAGTATTTTTGGATTTTAGTTACATTGTATAGCATTTTTGAGTTTTTTGTAGTGGAAAATTAAAACATTTTTTTAAGTAGTTAACATTACCTATTGTGTGATTGTAGGACCAATCTTGCTAGGTTTATCAAGGATCCACTAAATAAACAGTATATTCTACATAAATACAAACAATTTTATAAAAATTTACTTATTATTAAACAATACAAGAATGTATATTATTGATAATAATTAGAAATTTCTAAAAAATATATATAAATAAGCTAAGTGTATAAATATAAAAAAGCTTTGAGAAAAAACCTCTGCACAAACATCCTCATAAATAAACAGTTAGATTTTGGTTTGAAGGTCTTTCATAATTCATCAATTCAAACAATTTAACACCCCTCCAATAATAATTGTGATGAATTATTGATTTTATGTTATATTATTATTTTGTTAATTATTTTTTACTGCTTAAAGACAATGATTATAAAAATATTTATTAATGCTTTTTAACTGTTTTTTTATCTCTGTGTTTATTTTTTATTGACTTAGTTTTATTAACCTAGTTCATCTGCATTATTAATTCCAAGGCTTATTAAAAATGAAATACAATTTCTTCACATCTTGAAAATCTTTTCTAGTGAGATGATATTGTCATCTTTATGTACATATTTTCATGAAGTATTTACATACGTATGTGGGTTTTTTAAATAGTTATTTTGTCATAAAAGATACTTTTTAAATCATATTAGGATAATGGAATTAAAAAGAATGTCTGTACACTACTGCCTATGAGAGTTTAGAGCAGATGGAGCAAAATATATATTTTCTTATTGGTCATGAAAGAGATGTTTTAAATTAATACAGTCTGATCAAAATTTAAAAAGCAGTATCATTCTTGGACATAAAAATAAATATAACAAAATTATATTCATTGATATAAATATTATTGTCTATTTAGTGTTTTATTTTAGTAAAATGTTGCCTGGAAATCTACCAAATCATAATCGTTACTCATTATTGGATGAGTTATAAATTTGTTTTACTGTATGGTAAAAGTAAATAAAATGAAAGCATCTGATCGTTATAAAATTATTCCAGAAGTAGTTAAAGAATCAGATATGGGTTGAAAGTG
The DNA here is from genome assembly GCF_047948215.1 of Lycorma delicatula. NCBI lineage: Eukaryota > Metazoa > Arthropoda > Insecta > Hemiptera > Fulgoridae > Lycorma > Lycorma delicatula. The sequence continues at coordinate 127,319,750 of NC_134460.1, read as the reverse complement.
GTAATATTGTTTAAATAGTCTTAAAAGACTTTTTGTGCAGCAGAAGGCATCCACAATGTTGTGAATAAGTTGAAGAATGATTTTATTAGTTCTCTTCTAGTTATTCCATTCACTAATGAATATTAGCTGGGGCAAATTTTTTCACGAAAAAATTTGGAAAAAAATTACTTATTGTTTTATGATGTTAAAGTAATTAAAATAGTTTCTAAAGTTAACCTTTTTATACTATTAACTCAGATCACTCAAAAGTGTAAAAAATATTTTTAAATTGATTTGTAATTAATTTTTTTTTTTATAATAAAGGAAAACTTGTTTCATAATTCTTTAATTTAATGAACACATTCATTGAAAACTAAAACCCAACAGTTTCATGCAAATTCTTTAAAGCAAAAACTCATTGAACCCATGATTGAAAATGTTACCTTAAAATTAAAATATAAAGGTCTCCTAAACATTGAGAATTGCAGTAAAAAAGTTATGTATCCAGTAAAAACATTATCTCTATGGTAACTGTGAAAAGTCCAATAAAAGTACTGAAGATGCCTCTAGTCCAAACATTTATTAGTTTGTAATGCTAACAATTAAATACTAAACACCTGCCTAGCAGTGTTTACACTACACTCAGTGTTCAGTTTCACATGTATATTTTTTCTTATATCTATTAATTTATTTCATTTAAATATATATTTAAAAAAATAGTTATTAAATAAAATTTATATAAATATTTCCATTTGTAGTCTTCTATAAAAAGCTGATGTATGAATAAAAAAAAATAAATTAATTTGAAAAAAGTAGTGTAAGCAAATAAATAATTAGAATAAATAAAATTAAGGAATTAAAATTTTCCTTACACTGCTGACCATATTATACTGTGAAACAACACTGCTTTCCTCATCTGCATATATTATGACTGAATAATTTTCTACAACTTTTAATTGCAAATGGTGTTTCCATGCTATTCCAATATAGTAGTTTACATATAGTTAAGGAATACAAAGAATAATAAATAATATATAAATCTTAGAAACCTTTCACATAAAATTTAAATGAAAGTGCAATGTAAATAATTTATCTGACCTCTATTGTGATTACAGAAAGTAAACTTTATCATATTGATTACAGCATATAATTGCAGATATTTATGTGATGTGGGTAATGTAATGTGAGTAATTCCAACCTTACAGTAATAACTGTAAATTGCTCATAAAAGGTTAATGTAATGAAAAATTAATTTAAAAACAAAATATAATAATGAAAAATTTAAAACATGTTCCAACTTTGTTTATATCTGCTTAAATTTCTCATTGGCTTCACAATTTTAAAGATAATTTATTTTATAATTATAATTAGCATATGTGACAGCAAATCAACTTAAACTAAATATTTTTTTTATTATTCACAAATATGTTAACATCCATCCTTCACAAGCATTATTTTATAAAAATATAGCAAATGCATTGCTTGAAATCTACTTTAAAAATGCAATTTAATTATTAATCATTGAAAAAGAATTGTATATGCTTTTATTATTTTTTTCTTTTTTAGCTGCCAATAAAAAAAATATTAAAAGTAAGAGGTAAGAGGTTTTAAGAACCTTATTAATAAAGTTTTTACCTAATTTGCATGCTTGAAGAAACATAAAAGCATCTTTTTGCTCTTAGAAAATATTAAGATTCTAAGCCTGTTAAAAAAAATTTAATTTGCAGTTATGTGATTGCTGTTATATTAGCCATTTAGCCAAATTTTCAATTCCATTTTAAAGTTGTAGTAATGTTAAATATATTTATAAAAAAAATTTGTTTATTTCACAAACTGGAACACTAATTTTTATTTTTTAATTAGCAACTTAATTCAAGCTAATGCATTGAGTTTAAAAAGGTAATGTAATGTAATTAGAACTAAATTTATTTTTAAACTAGTTATTACATGTGATTAGTGTTTAAAAATTCATGTTATTTTAAATTTGATTAAAATGATCTATGTGAATATTTTAAATATACAGTGTGTTGTAGAGAATGTATAACATATTTTTTAATATTTGGAAGGATGTTTATAAATATTGTTCATTTTTAAAGTATTTTACTAGATTGAATTTAAAGAATTATTTTTTTAATGTTTTCTCTTACAAGTTGATAAAGCTAAATTTGTGTCAATGAAATATTGTTAGAAATGAGTTTTTAAAAAGAATCTGAAAAGAATTTGTAAATATGTAATTACAGAAATTATTTTACAATCCTAAAACTGCAGGACTAAGCATATATAGGTAAATAATGTTGACAAAACAGAATATATTGTAAAAAAATAACTGAGAGCGCACAGTTTCATATTTGTCAGTACCTTTTTCAACTAAATTGTAACTGTTTTGAAATATTTCTGCTAGAGAGTGAGTAATATTTTGCCTTTACGGTATTAAAACAGAAGTGTTGTTCTGATATAATTTACCTATTGAATGTTTGATGCTGATTTTGACTTTTTAAATTCTTAATGGCATACTACAGTGCTTTACTGCCAGTAATTTCTGCTGAAAACAGCATGAACAGTTTCAAATAAAGAAAAATATATTTTTTAACATATTTAATTTATTGTGTTTTATATATATATATTATTTGGCTTGTACTGATAAAACTGAAAATTTATTTATTCAATAGTTCATTAAAAACAGTGTTATGTGAACATAAAGAATATTTTATCTTAATTCTTTCTTGCATAAATGTTTTGCTGTTTGTTCAATTTGTTTGTTCTTTGTAATTTTGTTTAATTAAGTTGTTAAACCTAGTATAATAAGTTGTAAAATCTTTAGAGTAAGTTTTAAAATTTTTAATTATTTCTTGTAAATTTTTAAATTGCCAGCTCAGTCATTGTCTGATATAAATAGTGCTTTTTTATGAACTGCATAGATAATAATAAAGCAGATAATAAATATTTTACAGATCAACTAACAACGATTGGTAAGACATTCTATAAAATGTTACTTAATACAAATTCATCACAATCACTTATATTCTATTACTTCTGTGCAGAATATGTATCAGATTTGTTTTAAAATTCCTTTCTATCCATGTTGCTTAATATGGCAGTCATATGACTGTCTGTCCCATTTCTGTAACCAATGATCTATGGTAAAAAGGATTTTCAGCAAATGAAAATTTATATTTTTTCAATCATGTTTTTTTCATTGATTATCAGCCTGTAGTTTCCAGGGTAGTTAAATAAGTAGATGATGCAGAAGATAATGTAATTAGTCTTTATACACAGTGGCAGCCTTTTTTATGCACAGTCTAGGTTTCATATTATTTCATCAAGGATATCATATTCTATAATGTTATGTAAACACTATATGAAGTAATGTAAAATTAAATTACAGCATATTTATATTGTAAACTAAATCATGCAGCTGAACTAAGTTAGAATATATATATATATATATATATTTCATAAAGAAGAACTGAAAAAGAAGTTTAAATCAAAACATCGATATCCATGATGGATTTGGGCACATTTTACTATAATGATTACATCTTTCGTTTTCAAGATTTAAAAATTTTATTACATTTTGTTTCATTTGTTTTCTGTTATACTGATTAGAATTATTCTTTTTATATTTTTCATTTTTCCCTTTATGAAACACAAAACCTTAAAATTTGATATGTATCTTTACAATATGTTCACTCTTAAGCAATGTACAGTCTGCCTAAAAAAGAGTAAAACTAGTTTTTAGTAAGTTCTTGTCAGTATATATCTGAAAACCTTCTGATAATGTTGATTGCAATCACTGTTTGTACTATATCAATAAAACTATACTACAATACTATATCAATTAATACTATATCAATACATATCAATAAATAATACTATATCAATATATATTATAACGTATACATTGGATAATGTAAGTTGTTTTCATACAAACCGAAAGCTAGTTAGTGATTATAAAACATACAACAGGAGAGTGAATTGATGTACACATGGTCTGACGGAGTTGTTAAACTTTAATAAGTGGTATTGTGGTATTAAGAAAGTTTGGAAAATGCATAATAAAAAGATGGCTTAAAATATCCTAAGATCAATTATACAAGACATTTTCTACATCCATATGTATCTCAAAATATGTAAGCTTGTCCCACAAACATGGTTGTCAGAAAATGATTAGCAAGATCTGGACAGATGGCAAATGCTGGATGAACAGTGCTACAAGAAAGAGAAGATCAATAGTATTAATGAATATTTCTTTTTAAGATAATTCAAAATTGCTATCCTTCAAGATCAAAGTGTATTGTTCTTTGCTTATTCCAAAAAATAATACAAAGATTTTTCATGTTTTATAAACTTGAGAATATAATAAGCTAAAGTTTTACATAATTGTATGTCCATATTTTCTGATTCTCTTCTGTGTAAATATTTCATATTTACTGTAATTAGCAAATTCTTATGAGTAAAATTAATCATGTCGTGCAAGTATAAAAGTATGTCATACAAGTAGGAACAAACAGGTCAAAAATAACTTGTGTGTTGTGTCCAATACATACATGTATTGGAAATACATGTATCTTATATACATGTATGTCTTATAAATAAAAAATTGCCAAATTAATTGTATTTCAACAAGAAAAAAGTAAAGTAAGTAAATGAAAAGTGGTACTAATAGAAAAACACCTTATCTGTTATCAAAATCAACTGAGATGTCAACAAAAAGTACAAATATTACTACACTCAGATACAATCAGCCAATCTTGAATGCACAAAATTTTAAAAATATAGTAGTAATAATATTCTTCTTTGAATTTATTTCCTTGTTGTTAATTCTGATTTTACTAATTAGACTGAATATACTATGTAGATAATTTTGAGGCTTTCTACAAAAAGACTAAGCCAAAACTTAATTTTTCATAATTACCTTTACAGCAAATCTTTGCTTACAGTAACCAAAATAATGTGGGTCACATTCATTCAAGATATGAGAAAAACACTTTTACATTTTAAAATTATTACATGTCTTTATTGTTCAGTAATTTAAACTACAGTATAATTTTTTTTAAATGTTTCATATTGAAGAAAACATATCCTTCAATATTGCTAATAATGTAATATTTAAATAACTTGTTACTATAATGTAAATAAAGAGTTGTGCTAAAAAATTACTGAAATAAATTAGAAAACAAATGCATTCAATTTATTGTTAACAAAGTTTTTTCTTTTAAATTATTTTAAACATTTTCCAATTTATATTAATAAAAAGATTTCTAATTACGAATTTTATTTGAAATCAGCTGCAACAATATGCAAGATTCACCTTTTACAATTTTCATAATGGCTCCCTATTTTTTTTTCTATTGTAATTACAACTTCTTCCTTTTATTGATATCACACTTGATTAAACATAGAAACACAGTATCTGAAAATAGTGATATCAATAACTGAAAAAGAAAATGAGTTCAACACACAACGAATCATAAAATGCTAACAAAATATAACAGTAACAATAAATAATGTAACATAACCACCAATGAAAAAAAATCTATAAGCAAACAGAAACAAAAACAGCAACAAAATAGCAATAAAACCAAACATAAACACAAAGAAGGAAAATCCAAGAGAACATCACAACCCTTCAGCGACCCTTTCTTTCACCAAATATGCAAACAACTTTCTGCGATCACCCATTCGGCCTGGCTTTTCCAATTAACGTGGAGATCAAATGTTGACCCGATAATATCAAGCCGACAAATGGTCTTTGTGAGCATTAAGTCATACCTAGCTTATTCGTACATCACATGATAAGCATCATCCAACAATCCACATTACGGACACATACCAGAATCTGCCAGGCTTTCTGTTGTCTGTCACAAAATGTGCCATGCCCTGAAAGAAATTGCGTCACATACTTGCTCGGTTGTACCCAAGAAGCGTTCTGCAAATCAACAACATTAGAAAAAAGACCATGCGTGTAATGCCCACACTCTGTCTCATCCCATCTGGCCTCCCACAGAGCGACACCACGTTGTTCTATCACCTTTATTTCCTCTGAAGTCAATTCACCTGACTTCTTAGCAACATAACGCTGTTGCCTCTCAGACACAATCAAGTGCATCAGTTTCATGCCTGATCACCAATATCACCTCCCATGAAATTGTACGGTAACCATCTGTTACCATCAGCAACAGTATAAGGCGTTGAGCCCATAACAAAATACCCTGATAGCTTTTCAATTTTAGCCTATCTACCCAAACAGGTACCGCATGTAGCATAAGTGCCTAGACGCTCTTATACAAGATATACACAGTCTTAGAATTAAGACCCCCAATCAGAATTGATCACATGTCGAATTCCAAAGAAGGTATTACAGGCCTTCCCCATGACGTATTGAAGGTGCTTCTCAAACTGCAGTCTCTCATCAAGAAACACCTTGAGGTACTTTTGAACCTGAACATATCAAATACATTGGTCTGACATTGATAAATGGACCATCGCCTCACGGCCAAACAGCCTTTGAGGAGCATCATTGTGGTCTTCTCCGGGCTAAACGTCATCTTATGTTGATGATCCTACAGCTCAAGCATTCTACATGCTTGAGTAGCTCGGAATTCAACCCTCCGCCGCAAACCTCCTTTGACTAGCAGGAGCCCATCGTCAGCATGACCCATGATGCGACACCCACTGGGCAACTTCAGCCGCAGAAGTGAATCAAACTCCAACAACCACAATAAGGGACCCAACACACTGCCCTGCGGGCAATCCTTGGACAGTGTTTTCCCCACTTCATGGCTGCCCTCGCGGAGCAGTACATCCAAATGACTGAAGTAATTTGGCATAACCTGCAACTCACCCACAGTACAATCTCTCTTCTATAATTTGTATATAGTAGAAGGCCACTGTAGGTTGTTAAATGCCCCAGAAATGGCCAGGAAAATTCCCAGAACATATTGCATCTGACTGGAGGTTACCACAATCATCACACGAAATATGGCACCCTCAGTACCCTTTACGGGACAAAACCCATACTGATTTCCATTAGTAAACTGCCTGAGGTCAACCTCTTGTTTTTACAAAGGTACAGAACATTTTCGAGCACCTTACCAATAACTGGCAGTAACATCAAAGGCCTATATGACGAACTAACAGCAGGATCCTTGTTGCTATCTTTAAACAATAATTTGCAATCCCTTTCTTCCAACACACCAGGAAGTATCTTCCAGACAAGAATTTATTAAAAACTGTGTGATAATTCCCACTCTTATCCCTGCCAAGTGAACAAGGAGCTCTGCCATTATCCCATCAAAGCCAGGAGCCTTACGTCTCCCTAGACTACAGATAACTTGACACACCTCAGCCTCAGTAATCTCCAAGGAGATTACACCCTCACAAAATTGAGTAACCTAAAATGTCACTCACTGATGATATCATCCTGACCCTGTAGGGAAGACACCCTCTGCCACTCCATCTGTTCCAAGCCCTTATGAGCTTTACCGGAGGTCATCTTCAAAACCTTGGCTTTTGACATATTCCAGATGAATGAAAATATGGCTTTAATATGACTGAAATATGGTGCCAGGATGCCACCAATGCGAATGCCATGAGTGACATTCCCATCGGTGTACTATTTAATGAACGCAAAACAAAACACATCTCACCAGGTCAAGGAAGACTGTAAATACCTAACTAAACAAAGAAATTGAACTACCTACCCTGTAGAAGGTAAAAGTGAGTTTAACATGTGGTCTCACCTACTTCAGCATCAACAGGCAGTAAATCATCAACTAGTCTGTGCAAAATTTCAGTTATGTCTGAAATTACACCAAGCCGATTCGAGAGAACAGACAAAAGAACGTCCTTTCATTGTTTGTGTCTCAAGACTCTATAGCCCCCAGTGATCCTTGTTCCCCTATTCATGCATAAAGGAAAGCCAGGAATCCCTCTTCACTGTCCGAAGTTTGTGAAAATATTGAGAGTCATACAGTTGAAAGTTCTGAACACAGACAACAACATGATTGTTAGAGAGCTGTCAAGTGAAGACACAGTCAAATTCTCTTCTGTACAGTACAGTAAACATGTTGTCAGAACCAAAATAAAATCTTTTTCAATGAGAAAAACCTGGCAGTTCACCAGACACAACAAACAGATTCTGCAACAAGACAATATCCAATCCCCTATGTATGGCGATCTCACCATGTTCAATCTGTACAACATAAGTACCCTGAGCATTTAATTACCCTATTTTAACCATCTAACGATATTGAATTAAAATACATTATGACAGCCCTCTGATAACAAAATCCTTACTGTTCATAGACTGGCAGTACTTGAAACAGCGTTGAACATCTACATAATCTTTGACCTTACATGAAGAGAAGTTAATAAACAACCTGTCCTCAGACACAAAGCCTTTAAATAATTCAGGACTCACTTCGAAGACACCATGGTAACACTCATTTTGAATAACAGTCAACAATCAGCCTTGAAGGCTGCTTAGCCATCTGAGTATTCTACTCCCATATGAGAGTCATTAATTCCTCCCCAGATACATGTCGATCAATATCATACACGATGACCTCAGGACTCCTCTTCCTTTTAGGAGCAACTTTCATATCGGTTTTGCCAACCTCGAGGGAGTCAGAAATAACTTTAATCATCTCCTTGTCATTGGCAATGACAACTTGCTCCTTCTTCGTTTCACGTATATTTCGATTGAGGATGAAATTTGTATCAAGTCTTATCAAAAGTCAGTTTTAACATAACCTTTAAGAATCCCACTTTCATTTTCCCATATCTTTTATATTTCTAGTGCATTGCCTTAATCATACTTATTACCTCCTTTCCTATACCATTTCTTTATAATATCCTACGTATTACAATAAACCACAGAAGCATTTTTTGCCCAGAAAAACAATAAAACCTATTATATATTAATTTATTTGGTATGTTATATCTCCTATATACCTAGAAACAGCATCACCAGATCTTTAGATCTTCAAAAACCATACTAATAGTTCTACCATTTTTGTGATTCTTCCTTCTAAATTTACTTAATACTTTAGCTACACAGAAAATAAGCACCACATGTCTGTAATGACAATTACAAACATATTACTCATATATACTTATTACATACCTATACATATTATGTATATACATATGACTAACAGAATTAGTTGGAAAGAAGTGGAATCTGATGCCAGGTCTTTTTTTTATGAGACGCTAATGTCCTGTTTAGTTTATCTACACCTGAGGCTGTCACTGTGTATACCATGGTTTTGATGGTTTTTAGTATAGATTTTCAGTTATAAAAGTTTAAAACTGTTAATCTGTTTTGTTTTGCTTAGATAAATTATTTATTTTTTAATAGTGAATATTCATTTTAATAATAAAGTGGTTGTTTCTGTTACATTTTTAGGATAATAAAACAAGGTAATTTACCTTTTATGTACATATTAATATAAGAATACCATATAATTTATATATTATATACATATTTTATTGAAGATAAAATATATTATGTGTAAATAAAAAATGTGTTTTTGAAGATTTGAGTGAATATTACAAGAGATGACTGATTGTGTTGTGGTGAACTGTTAAAATTAGCAAAATTTAAAATGTATTTATTTACTTAAGTTGTTTAATTAATGAATTGTTTGTATTATAGCTGTTATGTTTGTAGTATTAGCACATACAATTTACTAGCTTTATTATAAATTTGAACCATTTATTATTATTGCTATTAAACCCAGATGATGTACTCTTTAACAGATTTATTACTTGGATTACAGCACATGAAAATATATTATTTGATATAATTAATGAGTTTTTCATTAATTCTATATTTTGTCTATTTATTTCAATTTATTCAAATTTCCAGATTGTAGTCAACTCAATTAGATCTAAAATTACTCATATCCCTGATAAAAATGAAATCTCCATTCCATTCTCTTCTTTCACGTCATACTTTATTATTTCTATTTCTTAATAATAATTTAACATTTTAAATTGATTGTTGCAGCAATTGATTTATTCTCAATGAACAGTTGTGTGTCATTCTAGTGTTTCTAATATTTACAAAAGTATGTTAAAAAGTATAAAAAAAAGGATCTCAAAAAATTATTAAAACCTAAGAGCAATAAATAATTAAAAATTAAATTATTAAAAAAGGAAAGAGCGACAGAAATTGTCAATTAATTAAATTTTTTAGTGTTCACATCTATACCTGAACTACAATTTTAAGACAATGACTTTTTTCTTACCACTTTGTAGTTTTTGCTTGTATCCTATTTCTTTATGGTTTATTTCCCATAATAACAATCCAGTTGTTCAATTTCAGTCACTTATTTTTTTTATGATAGATTAGAAATGAATTTTCTTTATAAAAGTGAAAAAAATGATCAGAACTTAAACCCAAAATCTTCCAGATGAAAGGCAAAGTTGCTGTCACTTTTCCATGGAGGTATTTAGAAAGATGAGTTAGAAGAAGTCATAGATGAAAAAAATGCCAGATACTTGCTAGGATTTAAACCCACTGTGTTTCACTTTCATGTTGTTCATTTTCAATGTTCTGCAAGAAGAGAATACTCTGGCTCAAAGTAAAATGTTCAACAAGGAAAAAATTAGTGCTTCAGTAGATACTGTTACTAATAATTTTAAATTTTAAAGTTTTTATTTCCACCAAACTTCAAAAATGAATGATGTAGTTCAAGTAACATACTGAGTTAAGTGGTCATCATTTTTGTTATCTTTGTTCTATCCTTTTCTTTTACATACATTTATCCAACTCATTTAACATTCATTTATTTATTTATTTTCTTCATTAAGTTTTAATGATATCTTCTGATCCTTTTTTAAATTTGAGGTGCATTATGAGGGACCAGGAATTGTTACGCCCTGACTAGAACAATTTGGGAATTTATGTCATAAAATGAGAGCATGTGAATTTGAATGCTAGTAAATTGTTTTATTTGAGTGCCAATGTTCATTAATAATGAAAGAATTCATTTTTATTATATAAAGTAAAAATATTTATTACCTTTATAATCCAGATAAAGTGCTGTTGCTATTGCAAGATCCGAGATACACTGACATGAATGTTTGAATTCACTCATGATTCTGCACACTATTAAAAATTGTTCATGCCCTGTAGGATTTATTGCACGTGAATGTGATAGCATTTAAGTAAGTAAAACTGTATTAGCAAACATAGAGAAAGTGTTGCAATTGTTAAGAGAGAACATGTGGAAACCTAATGAGAAATAAACAGCAGAAGAAGTAGTTGTACAGAATTAGTTAAAAAAGAAGAAGTAGCACTGATGTAATTTGCCAAGAGAAATCATACTACTGTTACATAAAGTAAGGGTAATTAGAGGGGGAGAACTAACCATTTCTAGTTAATGTAGGTCATGTATAGGTGTCGCAATGAATCTTGAAGCTTGAACTCTGATGCTAGTAAGATGCCTGTTATCAAGTATGCAAACATTCAGTTTAGTTTTCACATGCAAAAGCAAATTTCTTTCATGTAGATTCAACTTATTTTATGTTAATGGATGTTATTATGGATTACTTTTAAGTATTTTCTAATTCTGCTATTTATTCTGTATAGAGGATTAAGTATTTTGACACAAAAAGGAATGTTATGGTATATTTTTAAATATTATAAAAATGTAGGCCTATTCTCAACAAGTATAATTACATCAACAGACAAATGCTAACTGATAAGTAAACTAACATTATAATTATCTGACATATATATAAAAAATAGTTTACAAGTTATCATGATTTTATTTATCATAAAAATAAACACAGGCAAGCCAGTATTATTTAAAACTCAGGAAATGAGTCACCTTTCTTAAAATCACGTGAAGAAATGATATTGCTATTTGCTCATAGTTTTCAAAAATAGCCAGTCCAATGTAAAAATAAATAATTACCCATTAGCCTATGTTATTGAATGCTTGAGTAAATTCCAATTAACTGGTAGTCCTGTATTTGTTGATCCTGTTAGACCTTTGGGACAAATTCCATTTCTTTTCATTCGAGTTTTGGTTGACAGAAGGTCTCATTTTATAATCAATTGTGTTTTTTTATGCTTTATAATTATGAATGAACTTACTCTACCATAAAAAACAAAATACTAAAACTGCAAGCCTGGGAAATAATAAATAGTGTATATAAGGTTATGAAACAAGAAGGTGATCAATTTGTTTCCGAAGTCGGAAAAGGAAGATAAACACCTGATTTACATTAAAAAATGAGAAGAAAGAACAATAGCGTCACAATCACAAGTCCTAAGAGTGAGAAAAGAGAAAAAGCAGTTGCTAGAAAAATTAGTTAAAAATCTGGTGGAGGCCTCTTTCTTTACTCCAATAAAATAAAAACGAGAATCCTGCAATGGGACTGGATGACTAAGAAATGAGTGGTGAGACAAGATAAACCTTATTCTTTGAAATTCATAAACAACAGCTGACGGTGAAAAAGATAATGTTAGTGCTTAAAGATGCCATTGGTTATTCAGGAAAAGAGATGAGTTTGAGAAAAATAACAAAATAAATTGGCCTTTAGATGGAGAAAATCCAATGTAACAAGAAGTTTCTCACTGAGCAACATGACAAAGTGTAAGCATATTCAGTATCTGACTATCGTAAAATAATTTAAAACTGATAGTAGTCTGATAGTATACCTTGACAAGTCATATATATTATCTTCTCACACTGCAAATAAATTGTGGTGTAATGATTCACCAAAAAGTTCTTAATTCAGTTTTTAATTCATTTGTGTGGTGAACATTCTTAATTCAAAAGGCTGCATACTTATTATAGTGCATGCCAGAGGAGAAATGAGTTTTATACCAAACGCCTTACTAACTTGGCAAGCAACTTTAAAAAGTGGGAATTACAGAGGTCAGATGAAAGCAGAAAATTACTTAAAATGAACTTTCCCAATAATTCTGTGGTAATTTCAATAATGCATCCTATTACAATAAGGTTTTTGAAAACATCCCAATTTCCAGTTCAAAAAAAGAAGATATGATAAAGTGGTTGCAGAAGTATTTTCTTCCTCGCTGCTTAAACTATAGTTGTACAAACTAGTATAAGCAAACAGGAAAAATTTTACTGTTTACATGTTTGACGAACATTTACAAAAAAAGGTAGGGCATGACATACTCTGACTACCTCCATACCCAGATTTAAATTTTATTAAGATGGTTTGGTCAGAAGTTAAAGGATATGGCAAATCATAATGCAACTTTATCAAAAATGTTTTCAAAGGGTATGTGAAACTAAAGTGGCCAACATGAATGAAAAAAATTGGTGTATTGTGATAAAGTTAAGGAAACCGAAGCTGAATATATGCAATAAAACACATTATTGACAACACTATGGAATCATTTATTATTTTTTTACATGAAGACAGTGAAAATGACAGTGATGATTATGATGATGATTCTGATGAATCCAGAGAAATTCTAATATTTCTTGTGAAGTGGATGGCGTTCATCCTCTAATTAAAACAGTCTTATTTGTTCTAACATTTAAAAGTAATAATTAGTTTCTGCTGTAATTTCAGATTTCATTATTTAGAGTACTTAATCATTTGCTTACATTAACTTATGAATATCTGTTTGAAAGTAAAATGGAACACCAGAATTCAATGAAGGTAATATATTTTGATTTGCATGCTATACCACTTTATGTGCAGGCCTACCAATGTACAATTCTCAGCTTCACATAAGCGCTTCTGTAATTTTTGATACATTTATTATTTTGAAAAATGCATAATATCATTTTTTTTTTTGCAGAAAATGGATGGATATTAATTAAACATTTTTCAGTGAACCAATTAAATTTGACAAAACTTTTATATATATATATATATATATATATATATTTCAAATTAAATTTAATAATGTTTAAAATATTAGCTATATTGAGGTGATTAAAATTTCAAAAAATTGTATTCTGAGATTTAATACTAACACCACAATACACCTTATGAAGGTCCCTTCACTATTATATAATGAAGCAAATGTTATGTTAAAAGGATAGTAGATTGGTTCGAAGTGCAGCTGTCACTGCTGTGGCACCAAGTATCAAGATTCATTGTGCCACCTACTACATAACATGATTCATTTTGTATTTATTGAACTGCTTGACAAATACTACTTAATTTTGTTGTTGGTTTTTTTAAATTTAATTTTGTACTGATATTGTCAGTTGTATCTTATAAAATCTTCTGTAAGTACATAACCATGTTATCAAATATTTTCCTTCAAATTGTATAAAATTGTCTTTTCAAAACTACTCTTATATCTATTTAATTATTTACTGTTTTTTTTTTCATTCATTTCATATTCACAATTCACTGTAATCTCTATCACCTACATCACATCAATAGCATAATCATCTGTGTTTTAATTTCTCATCTAATTATTATTCTAGTAACAAGTTTTTCAATTCAGATCACCACTAATAAAGAAGTTACAAAAAAACGTTGAATGCATTTTTGGAAGCAAAGATGTATATTTCCTTATATTTAGAAAGCATCATAATTTTGTCTTTGTTAACAAGAAATTAAGTTTAATTTTAATTTCATACATGATAAATCTATTTAATCAATTGATAAAATTTAATCCGTACATTTTACCATCAAGATTTTAAGATAAAGTCAGATTGACGTGATTAAAAATTATCTTAATAAAATACTAAGTTTGTCATTAATATTATTAAATATTAATTATGTCTTTGGGTATTTATTCCAATATGAGACATAAATAATACCTCTTGGCTCTTTCAAGACATCAGAATAAGTCTTCAAGATACAAAAATGGCTGTCAGATTATTTATTTGGCACCTGTAAATATGATTCATGTTTGATTGATCTTTAGTAAATTAATAATTTAATTTATTAACCATGTGTTTATCATTCCAAGTCATTTAAAATATCATTTTTTTCAAATTAATTATTAAACATTTTTATTAAACACTATTTTATATAAAACATCTATCAACTTAATCTAGAAAATTAGATGACCAAAGTAAAATACTGTTGAAAAATATTTTGTAATCTTAGCTTACCTTTCAGTCTCCACCTTAACGATTTGATTAGATTTCACAATATCAGAAAGCAAAACTAATTGAGATGAATCTTTAAAAAATAATCTCAATAAAAAAAAATGTTATGTCTTCTTACACAAAAAGTAACCTCTTACTGTATCACAATGCAATTACAAATGGATTAATAAATATTAAAACATTAATTTAATTGCATTATAACCAACAAAATTTCAAGATATCCTCATTGTGCTCATTAAACAAAATTAACTGAAATATCAATCATTTACTTTTATTTCTCTATAAAAACAAAATTACAGTAATTGTACTTTACATCTATTCAGAGCAATTGTTTATTACAATGTTATTAGAGAAAAATTTATGATAATAGAATCACAGTCATGTGATTTTTATTTTTCGTCATAGAGTATATATAATTTTTTTTTAGTGTTCTTTTTCATGAAATCTAGCATTAAAGTAAATAATTGTAAAGTATTTTGTAATTACTTCCATTACTGCTTATTGTGTGGGGTTTATGCTTATTAAAAATAATTGTCACTTGAGATCTAATACAGTATGAAAATATATATATATATTTTTTTCTTAATTTGTAAGTTGCAATCTGTTCAACTAGTGAACAATAAGCAAACACTGCACTGCACTGCTCAGTGAGATGAGGATGATATGTATATCATGTAAATGAGATGTAGTCTTGTACAGACTCAGGTCGACCATTCCTGAGATGTATGGTTAATTGAATCCCTACCACCAAAGTACACCAGTATCCTCTGTCTGGTACACAAATCCGAATAAAAGAAACTAGATTTTACTAAGATTCAAACCTCAGAACCTCAAAATGAAAAAAATGAGCTGTTAAACAACTGATTTGAGATGACGAGTTAACCCGCTAGACCAGCTCAGCGGACTCAGTATGAAAATATGAAATTTGTTTTTATTCAGACAATTGAACTCAACTGTGTTTTGCCATCACACTTTTTGTTAGAATTCATTCAGCTATAATTATTAGAAGGTTTAGCTAATATTATTTTTAAATGTGACATTGAGTGATATGTCTAAAGTAAATATAAAGAAACACATATGGTATTATCAGGAGGTAATCTAAGACAATAGAAGATGTTTAAATCTATTGTTTTAATTTTTTGTATTTTAGTTTCTTTAATTTCTGAAAAATTACAGCAGTCACTTTCATGATGATTACATAATTAGAATTTTCTGTAATTTTGTACTTAGTGTGAAGATAGATGGCAGAGGTTGCTCATTTGCTGGAAAGGAAATCGAGGTGACTGAAAATATGAGCACATGGACAATTTTATTTTATCCTTTTCTATATTATTAATTTAATACTTGTAAGAAGTTTTCCATCATGTCCACTTCATAAACAGTTTATTTGATTCTTTGATAAAAGTAGTCTAACTACCGTTTAGATAATTCTTCAGAGGATCAATGAGGATGATATGTATGAGTGTCAATGAAGTGTAGTCTTGTACATTCTCAGTTCGACCGTTCCTGAGATGTGTGGTTAATTGAAACCCAACCACCAAAGAACACCCGGTATCCACGATCTAGTATTCAAATCCGTGTAGAAATAACTGGCTTTTACTAGGACTTGAACGCTGTAACTCTCGACTTCCAAATCAGCTGATTTGGGAAGACGCGTTAACCACTCGACCAACCCGGTGGGTTTGATAAAAGTAGTCTAACTTAATGTAACAACACAATTTTACCTGAAGTATATGTGATTGGTGAATTACTTTTGACATGGTATTGGTTTGCATGGTATGGTCAGAACAATGTAACCAATCAGTAGTCTTTTAAATATGATATGAAGAAATGTTGCCCAGATTACATGAGCCTACTTCAGTAACACTACTAATAGATATTTTCTTTTAAACTGACCTATTTAGCCTGAGCTACTAGCCAGTCAAACAGCTACTCTTTATGATGTTATTATGTAGAGTGGGTGGGCACTTGAAATAATAAAAATAAAAAATATACTCTTTAACATACAGTATATATTTTGTATGTATGTATGTTTTATTTATAGGAATGTGGGAGTAAGTGAAGGGATGATTGAGAAGCCAATTAAAAAAAAAACAAAATGAACAGCGAAATTCTATTTCATATAATAATCAGCCTAGAGCCTCTATTAGTTATCAGCCTATTATTATACAAAAATAAGCCTATCTGCTTCCTGTTCCATCACTTTATTGTGTTTGTAAATAAATATAACTGTAATAGAATAATGCGCAAAACAATCTAATACATAAATTAAAATTAAGTAAATAAAAATGTTCAGGACCACTGCTGCTTTTAAACTATATTAATACAATGAATTATGTCACTATGTCACCATTATGTCACTAAAGCACTACCTAACAAGAGCTTTTGTTTACAAAGTATACAGAATGTTTTTAAAATGGTGGGCTGGATCTCAAGTTCGGATAGACGAATCCATATTAATATTTGTTAAGCGTCTCGGTAATAAAGTTTTAAAACTAGCAAAAAATCAGGAATTAAATACTTTTGCAAATTGAGAAGTGGCGGCCTTGTTTATTTTTCAATCCGTAAATATTAGTTTTATCAAAATTTATGTTATTTCCTAAAATATTAAGCCTTTTATTTTGAACAAAATGACATTTTATTTTTTTTAAATCGGTTAACAAACAGCCGAAATATGGCAGAAAATTAATGTTATAATTTTGTGTGTTTTCATTTCTTCAAACTTTACGTTCAATTCCATTAAATATTAATTTTTTTATTTATTATTAATTCTAGTATTGTAAATTAGTATTAAATTTTAACTAATATTTTTATTCACAATAATAGATCTAATAATTAAAATAATAAAACAACCACCTATGATAATCTTACATTAATTATTGTAGAATATTACGTGTAATTAAACAGTTAACAATTGTTAAAAGTTATCAGAGTTGTTCAAAGTGTCCATCATTAGAAATTACACAAGTCTCCAGTCTTTTTCTGAGAAATTGTCTTAACCGTTCAAAAACTCCGGGAGTATTCCTAATTTCTTGAAATTCATTTTGGATCATTTGTTGAAGATCCTCAATGTTGACCGAGTTGAATAAACAACAATAATACTTTTCAAATGTCTCCACAGGTAGAATCAGAGGGTTTAAGTCAGGTGATCGGACAGGCCAGGGCACTGGCGCTCGCGGCCTATCCATTTTTCATGGAAACTTTCATGCAGGAAATTTGATACCAACTGACTGAAATGTGCTGAAGCTCCATCATGATGAAACCACATATTTCTTCTTAATTGTAGAGGTAGGTCTTCCAAAAAATGTGGAAAATTTTCGGTTAAATGAGCAAAATAATTTTCTCCATTTAAAGGATTTGGTAGAATGACAGGACCCAAAAGATAGTCATTAAAAATACCTGTCCACATGTTCAGGGAAAATCTTTGTTGAGCTACTTTGGAAGGTATCATGAGGATTCTGGTCGCTCTAGATACGCTGGTTGCGATAGTTTTGAACACTATTCCTGCTGAAGGAAGCTTCATTTTTACATTGTTAACATGATCAACAGTAATGTCGCTGTTTAAAATTATTCAAAAGTGAAAAATTAATATAAATTATTTTATTATTATTTAATATTAAATCTTATTGTGAGATAATTACTTAATCTGATACTAATTTACAATACTAGAATTAACAATAAATAAAAGCAATTAATATTTCATCGAATTGAACGTAAAGTAGAGGACATGAAAACAGACACAAAATTAATCAATTTTCTGCCATAACTTGGCTATTTGATAACCGATTTAAAAAAATAGAATGTCATTTTGTTCAAAATAAAAGCCTACTATTTTACAAATAACATACATTTTGATAAAACTAATATTAATGGAGATATAACGGATTGAAAAATAAACATGGCCGCCATTTTGTAATTTGCGAAGGTATTTAATTCCTTATTTTTTTCTAATTTTAAAACTTTATTGACAAGACTCTTACCAAATAATAATGTGATTCGTCTATCCGAACTTAAGATATTAATTTTTATTAAAAAATAACAAAATGGCGGACAGGGGAAGAACAAAGAAGAAATCGCCATTTTTCCTAAGGATATTTTTTGTTTAGTCTTACAAGTAGAATCCGAAAAAGTATAGCCACTCAAACATTTTAAAAATACTCTGTATAATAAATACATTAATAAATATCAGTTAACTTCACTTGTATGATATTTGTTCAATAGCGGATACAAAACCCGCTACTGAACAATCCGCACAGTTTGTTTTACTTCTATATTTTTTTTCTAGGAATTATTCAAGCAGCTAAGACGTTTTTGGTGGATTATATTTTTTTTTCTTCAAAAGTTGTATACAAATTGTATATGATAATTGAGATGTAATTTTTATTTTAACATTTATTAAAATATTAATTTTTGTGTTAATTAAATTGGCATCAAAGATTTTAAAAATTTTATTAAATTACCATTGAAAAGATTTAAAAATTTTTATTAAATAGTAGGATATTTTTATTTTATTGATGCTAATTAAATGGCTGTATATTAATTTAAAATTTCCTCCAATAATTTAACCACTCTCAGTGAAAAAAATGTTTTTTCTTGATGATATCGAAACATAAGCTTGAAGCTTGTATGTGGGATACGGATATAGAATTTGGTAGTGTATGAAACGTACCATGCTTTACCGGGATTCGAATCCGGGATCTCCCAATGAAAGGCCAAGATTTTGCCACACAGTAACAGTTTTCTTGCTTGATTGACATTATTTCAAACATTTAAAAAAAAAATTAAATGTAATACCTTTTGCCTTTTTCTTATTAAGAAAAGTGTTTCGTATAAGAAGACATTTATGCGCATAGGTAATTTTCATATACACACATATATTTATACAAATTTTAAGAAGGATCAAATTTGTGGATAATGTGAAAGAAAAAAATTAGTTCGTCATAACTAAGTTAAAATAAACAATAGAAATCAAAGAAGCCTTTAGAAAGTGGTTAAAGAAGGTAATGAAAACCAAAGAAGATACCCATCCAAGAAGAAAGGTATATTTAGCGTCGATATGGGCTTACATTATGAATTACTTGATAATACCATCCATTTACATGCATGTTTTATAAACGGAGAATGCTTGGATGATATATCAGAGATTGGTGTTTATAAAACAACCCTTTTCTATAATCATATTTCATCTGTTATAACTGTAGTTTTATAGCATACGACGTATTTTAGGTTTTTTTTTTTTATAACTTTTCTCTCCTCTTTCTAAACTCTATGGTCCTGTGAAAAGTGATTCTAAATCGTCATTGAACAAGTTAGAAGAGAGGGGATGGATATCTTACAAAATTTAAATACAGTTAAGAAATTTTATAAGATTCTCTTTTCGTAAAATGAATTTTTAATAATTTATATTTTATTCAAATTGAATTATAATTAAATATGAATTGTATATTGATTATTAGTTTACGAACTTAATCAAGAAAAAAGTATTATACTGTAGACCTACACTCGTACAATATTAAGATTTTTAATAGTCTATTCATTAGTAATATTATTTTGTAATTAATTGTTAATTGGAAAAAAAACGTTTAATATTTAACTAGCACAGTTGGACACATTGCGGAGGCGTTAAGAAGAAATGGAATAACTGATTTCGGAACTACAATTCTTGTACCGGTACAAATCAATTGAAATATAAATTGTTGCCCACGCAAGACTTAACTCGTTCTTGTTTCTTATTAGATAGTGTAGTGCATACAGTAACATAGCATCAATCTTTTATACGATTGTCAAATGACTGGCGGCGTCATTTGAAACAATTTTTCAGCTACATAATAATTAATTATATTATTGGACAAAGTGGTAAAACGATTAGCCACCTACAGGGACCTCTACAGGGGGGGACATCGATGAACTTTCTTTGCTATCGAGGAGTTTTTAAACGATGAACAGAACTACGTTAATCTCTTTTTACACGATCGATCACTTTATATAATCTTAAACAATTCTAATTCTAATTTAATTTTTATATTTGATTGTATTTATTTGACAAATTATTTTTCTTAATTAAGAATGTGAATATATTCTTTTCATCTTAAATGTATTACTTCGATGAATAATTATAAGCTGAACTCCTATGAATACCAGAAAGGTTTATTAAACCGGAAAGGAATCTTCAGTTAAAATTTTAAATTATAAGTATTTATTAAGGGCTTTTGTTTAAATTTTATCTGCTTTTATTTCTTATTCGTATTTAAATCTTTCATTAAACACAACCGTATTGAGTATACCACAAAAACGTTTTCGCAAAATGGGATTTTTAAATGATAAAAAACTTTCTTTAAAGGTTATATACAATTTGTCTGCTTTAATTTTAATCGCTTGTATTTTATGCTGAAAAAAAATCATGGATATGTAAATTAAACATTTTCTTATCAAAAGGGAAGGGGATTAAATTTTTCTTCAATTTTTTTTTCTAAGTACATTCTGAACGAGTAAATGTCAAATACTTTTTTTTTCAAGAGCCCTTTTTATGTATACTTGAAAATACATCAAATGAAGAAATAAAAAATATTGCTAAGATCTCAACCGTGTGAACTTTTTTATTTTTCCTGTTTAGCCTCCGGAAATTACCGTTCAGATATTACTTCAAAGGATGAATGAGGATGATATGTATGAGTGTAAATGAAGTGTGTTGTCTTGTACAATCTCATTTCGACCATTCTTAAGATGTGTCATTAATTGAAACCCATCACCATAGAACATCGGTATTCACGATCTAGTATTCAAATCCGTATAAAAGTAACTGCCTTTACTAGGGCTTGAACCGCTAGAACCCTCGACTTCCAAAACAGCTGATTTCGGAAGACGCGTTCACCAACCGTGTGAACTACTTAAATCGACGGTAAGTTCACGCTTCAGGTTTTGTTAAACGTCGTGTTCATGGGTAATCCCATAATAACATTAAAGCAAAGAAAAATTGAAATAATGGACACAAATTGAAATTTAAAAAAAACCATCAGAACAAAGACTTTCTTGCTTTAGTTTTGTATTGAATGAAATGATAACCGAATCTTAGCAATTATTTACAGACATAACTTTATCTATATTCAAAAATATTTTTGTATATAAAAAGAAATTATATCACTCTCCTACTAAGCTGCAATATAATTCTTTACCCGAATTTTAGAAATTAAATATCAAAATAAAATACAGCCTTTTTTTTTCGAGAATTGTATAGATATCTCTTACACAACATAATGTAGTCAACAAATGAAAGGTTAATACAAAAAAAAAATTATAATATACAATACCCTGTGCTTTCTAACTATGTTTTACTGCCCTCCCAGTAGTAAAGTTAACGGATAAATTTACTTCGTAAACCATCCCCAAAATTCAATAAAAATACTGGTAAAAAATCAGTTGAATCAACACCGTGGTTTATTGGGTTTTAAGTGAACAAAGAGACATATACACAAACATTCTGCTTTATGTGTTCTCCAAATATATTAAATTTCACTATATAATACCGTCTTAATTAATTAATACTTGATCAGTTAATCTATCGTGGCCATTTCAATCGGCGGCCTTAAAAAATAGGAAGTGAACTTTTTGATGGGGGAAAGAAAACGCCGCTAATAACGTTTTTTTGAAATTCTTTTCTGTTTAGAGATCACTACTGTTTACTTTTTACTTCCTTGTACGAAGTAGAAGAAGTATTATGATGACGTAAAATTTCGGTTTTCAGATTTCTACGGAAATATCCATTTTGACCATCCCTGAATCCATTTTGACTAGTTTCGGCGTGACGTCTGTACGTACCGATGTATCTCGCATTACTCAAAAATGATTTGCCGTAGGATGTTGAAATTTTGGACTGTTGTAACATCTAGTTGTGTACCTCCCCTTTTGATTGCAATCTAATGAACCAAAAGTGTCCAAAAAAACCCAAAATAAAAAAAAAAATTGGATTTTGGACCTGCATTAATAAGCCCTTATTGAGGGATTTTCAACAATAAATCATAAGTGGTATTTATTTTCATTGGTTCCAGAGTTATAGCCAAATAAAATTTTAATTAATGAAATATTTGGAAGACACATCGGTTCGAATTAGACTTCATCTCGTTTTTTTTAACTTTTGTTTTAATTTCAGTATATAGGTGAATTATTAATTTTTAACCTCCGATTATAAAAAAAGATTTACGATAAATAATAATTCAATAATAACAATAAAAAAAATATATATCAGATGTTATTAATGAAATAAAACGCTATGTACTTTTCATTTTAAAAATAATGTGTATATGTAATTAAATAAGCGTACAAGGAAGTCATATAGTGCCCACATCAGATTTTTTTAATTTCAGATTATATAAATGTTATACGTACATTAAACTTGTATGAAAATTATAAACTTGTATTCAGTAATTATCATATTCATAAATAGCTTATTCAAAGGTGGTAAGGACAGGCGATTGTCTTAGCTATTCACCGTTTCTGGTTAGACTCCCAGTTATTCCCGATATGAGCGTTATCACTTCCTAGGTGCGCTAGGAAACTCTAGGGGGAGTGCTGGAAACCAAGAGGCGCGGCAGTCTGTTCTAAAACAAAATATATTTAAACATTTTTAAAGATTTAGAGATCACAAGTATTTATGCCTATTAAAATTAGACTATATTCCTCTTATTTAATAAAATATTAATTAAATGATTGATCAGTAGGTAATTTCCCGTAAAACTTATATGAGAGTGGAGGAAGCACTGAAAAAATATTTGTCCAAAAAAGAAGCGCCACACGGACAAAGTTTGGGGATCCCTGACTTACACTATCAGTGCTTCAGATTTTTCTACTTAAATATTATATATAAATAAATAAATATATAATCGAGTTTTTATTTATTATGAAATTGTACCTTTCATAAATCCTTCCTACTGGTTGAGATTTTGGAACCAAAAGTACAATTAAAACAACGGAGGATGACATGTAAGCCGGATGGTAAATTAAATGTAATTTTTTTTATGCTGAAATAAAATAAAAATTTTATTTCAGCATAAAATAATAATTCAGTTCGGTTAATTTTAGATTTTCAAAAAAATAAATTTTGTAATTTATATATTTATTATTTATTTATAATTGATAAATTAAAAATGTTATTATTTTTTTTTTCGATGAGTCTGAGAAACCCCATTTACGGGCGAAGTGTCGGACTCGCTAACAGGTTCCGCTAGATAGTATTAAGATTGCGTATGTGTGCCTGCGCCTTACCGACTAAACCTCATATCTCACCGAACCTCCCATCCCGGGGTCGGGTTCACAGGTCCCCAGGGACGCCATGGACATCTGCAGGACGACGAGCCAGAGAGAGGCGGTGGATGTATCCTCGTCTCGGAACCCAATTTGGCGGCGGTCAGAGGGCCACGTTGGCTACTGGATCAGGCTTTCAGGAGCTGCGATCGGTCTCCCGATAATAGACACCATGTTGAAAGGTCATTACCACTTTGAAACAGTTGCAGGATTCGTAGCAGGGGTCCTGTAAATCAAAGTCCTGGAAGAGAGGAACTGATGGATGGTTCCAGGTGAATCTTCTAGAGAGTACCTCATCACAAAGTCCTCAGACTGAGGCGGAAGAACATGACCAAAGGGTCGGAGGTGAAAGACAGCTCTCTGCAGAGCCGTCGTTCGTCCGCGCTTGCGTGGTAGGGCGACGTGATGAAGCACGGGCATTCTGGATCCCTCTGGCCCAAAGGCACCTCCCGGGGACGTGCAATGCATTAAACAGGAGGTATCTCATTTTGTGGTCGGACAACTCCTGGTTCAGTGGCCCTCCACACACATAACGCACAGTGTGCTACTTCAACACACTACTCTCTCCTGTGTCCAGACCTCTCACACGAAAAGCACAAGTTTGACCTGTGGGGCCGGTGCAAATCGAAGCCCGGAGTTATTATTATTATTATTACTACTACTATTATTATATTACTAAAATTATTACTAATTACTAAAAAAAATAATCCATTTTTCTGGGTACTGAAGGTTATCTTTCACCGATTTTATGTATACAAGAAATTACACAATAATAATGCATCATCACTCCTCAATCTTTCTCGATATCAATTTTTTTTGTATGGTTGTCGTATTCAGGCCAAGATAATTAAAGATATATAAGGTGTATAATTATTTTTTCAATTTTTTTTTTCACCAATTATGAACAATTTTTTTTTTTTACTAATACTGTACATAATTTTCCCGCTTCATTATTTTCTTTTTATTATTTTTTTAATGGAAAATCTACTGTTTTTAATTTAAATGGAAAATAGATTTTGTACATTTTATAACACTCATTGTAAAATAATTTAACAATCAATTATATAACATAAAGTAAAAACAATAATAAATAACGATATATCCAAATTAAAAGACGCAATAAAAATTACAAAGAAAAAGTTCCATCATTTTTTAAATTTAAATTTATTGAAATTAAGTAATTAAAAACAATTTACTAACCACTAATTTAGCGCTGATTTTAAAAACTTGAAATAAATTGAAGGTTTAAAAGAGTATTATTTTTCAATTTTTATTGATTTCTTTAAAATTGATATTTTATTATTATATATTAAAATTTATCTTATTTTTAATTTTCCTAAATCTTATTTAAAATGTAGTTAGGCCTGCAAAAGTTATACCTCATCCCCAAGATGATACAAGTTAGCCAGCTAACTTATCTGGAAAAAAAAGAAAAGAAATGCGGTAAATCGAGAAAAGGGCGGCTACTCAAAGAACGTGGCGAACGCTTAGTTGAATTATGGTGATATATATATATATATTTTATATAATTTTTTAACAGAAGAATTTTAACAAGTTTTCTTGAATTTTCACGTGAAAGTACTTTGAATATTAGACTGACATCAAGCTAATATTATTACTCAATAATAATCTAATCTTAAGTAATACCAACAACAAAAAACAAAATGAAAAATATTTTTAAACCGACTATTTAGACTAGTAATTCACAAACGTTTTTCATATGGCGCTCCTTGTTTGGATATATATCTCTTCAGCGCTCCTTCCCTTTAATAAAGGTTGTAAGTAATGTATAAATATACTAATTAGGTATTCATTTAATAAATATTTTATTAAATAAAAAGAATATAATTTAATTTTAATACAAATATTCTTCTAGATCTCTAAAAGTATTCTTTGTTATAACAAACAACATTTTTAATATTTGCAACCCTTTGTGTCCAATCCCTTCCCTAGAATTTCTTAGCAGGTGGAAACGCCCACTTTAAGATTTACTGGTAATGTAATTTTTCATTTAAAAAATCTTCAATTTAAATTATTACTCTTATTTAGAAAACATACAATGTGATCTCAGAGAAACTTTTTTTTATACAAGAAAAACATTTTTAAACATGATTTAAAAAAATATCTAAAAAGTGAACCCAGTAGACATAAATAGAAGATAATTTTATTTTCAACGAAATAATATGTATAAAGTTGTCTATTTTCGCAAGACCACAATGAAAAGCATTGGACGCGACCTCAGTTCTATTTTGTACCTTAACTTTAGTTCATCCAAAGAAATTTACTAGATATTGTATATTGAAGCTATCATTTCCATTTTGCATCAAAACCTTAATCATATTTAAAGAATTTATGTAGATTTTAAATATAAAAGCGAGCCCAATGCTTTTCATTGTGGTCTTGCGAAAATAGACAACTTTATACATATATTATATGGTTGAAAACAAAATTATCTTCTATTTATGTTTACTGGATAATCCGTTTTTTAGAATTTTTAAAAGCATTTAAAATTTTTTTTTATTTTATACTTTTTATTATTACGATGTTTGAATATTTGCGGTAGTAAATATAATATGGGAGTTTTCGATATCTGGTGCAAGAGTGTTCGAAGCGTTACGTTGGTTGTTCGACTATAATTATGTTCATCCCAAAAACCTACTGCT
The DNA here is from genome assembly GCF_047948215.1 of Lycorma delicatula. Lineage (NCBI taxonomy): Eukaryota > Metazoa > Arthropoda > Insecta > Hemiptera > Fulgoridae > Lycorma > Lycorma delicatula. Next base: position 127,292,743 of record NC_134460.1, on the reverse strand, counting down.
CATCATATGTACTACTCACCCCACCTTCTGCGCACGTGTAACTATCCGTTAACCGTAAACCGTGGAACGAAATTGAGCTAAAGAAAAGCATGTAAAAAGAATCATCGAAATCGTTCAGTTTGACCTTAATATGAATTTAAGAATTATGAAATATTTAATGCAGCATCGACTTCCAAAGATAAACTTTAAAAAAAATTGAAAATGTATTATTTTTATGGTAGGATTAATTTTTAAAGTTTTTATTTAAGATTTACGTTCATTTCATTTGAAGATTACTTTACATATTAGTATATGAGGAACTTTTATCTAAAATAAGAAATTAAAAATTGTTTAAATTCTTGTACAAATTCCGAAAGGGAATAAATATTGAATTAATTTGCAACATACTTTAATTTGAGCTACCTATCGTAATGGGTACCATGATTCGATTTCCGGAAAATTTCGATATCTCATTCCCCAGACCCCAAAACCACCGTCAGCTCAAATGTTTATATATATATATATATATATATATATATATATATATATATATCACTTTCTTGTGGACACGATAACTGCGCCAATCACTCTCAAATTGATACATAAAATATAACGACCCAAAATCTCGATCCAGTTTGTTAATGGGCAAAGTCGGATAATAGAGGTGGATATCAGGGTTCTTTTTCAAAAAAAAATAAAAAATATCGCTGTAACTATCTTATTAAGTAAAATATCGAATTTATTTAAAGTTCCTACTATTATTTGGATAAGGACCTAAAAGTATACAAGTAATTTTTTTTATATCAACAACCATTGGCCCAGGAAGTTGAAAAAAATAGGGTTTCGAATACAAAAAAGAATCATACCACCCTTAATTGACACAGTATTGAATCGGTTTAAAGTGGTCTTTAGTCCTCTAAACATTACCTAAAAAATTTTTCTGAAACAATTTTTGATATGACCAACCCTTACGGCTAAGGGATGACCAAAATGTAGCTAGAATTCTAAAATAATGGGGATCGTGATTGTCGTATGGTAAACATGTGTAACTTTTTTCACATGCAATAATTGTCGTATTGAGTAAATTTGAAGTTTTTCTTAACTTTAAGGTGGAAATCTTTCTTATCTCCTACTTAACACCGGTTAAATCTTCTTCCGTCTTCCGGCGTTCCGAAAGGGATTTTTATAATTTTGTACAAAATTTAATACCATCCATTTATATAATTTAATACTCCATTTTTTAAAAAATCTTTTTGAGCCATTTCCAAAAAATGTATGTTGAGCAGTTCGGAAATACTAATCAAAATACAATCACATACGTAGATACTCTTCCGAAAATTTCGATAATTTTTTTGTTTTTTTGGGGGGGGGATTAAAGGGTTTTCAAAATTCGACTTTAGTAAAAACTACCATACCCAAAATTATGGCTCATGGATATACTTTCCCTTTATAGCAATCCTACAGCACCAATATAGTTATAGCTATAACTGAGACAGTAAAAACAATACATCACAACTTGTAAAAAAATTTAACATTTATAAGTACCATATTTAATTTCTATAATGGTAATTAGATATAAATATTTTAAAAGATATATATATATCATTTAACTCATCTAATTATCAATGAAATATTTGCGCATTTAATTAAATAGATCGTAAATTAGATAAAATGATAAAAAATAATAATATTATATTTTGACCTGCGTGAGAAATTTACGAATTATAACGTCATAGAAAGGGTCATCTTATTATGGTAAAGAGGAAGGAAGTTCAAAATTGTTAAAAAATAGAATAGTATAGTTTATATATATATATATGACATTTTTCTTTTTAAAATATTATAGTAATATTAATATCGAATATTATCATATTTTGCAGTAAAAATTTATTATATTATTGTCCGATTATTTTAATTATTATTATTATTATTATAATGAAAGCAATAATAAAAAATTGCAGTAAATTAATTAATTATTGTCATATATCGTTTTTTATTGTTTCTGGAAGTCATTAAAACATTAATCATTATAATAATTTAGTGTAATTTAATAAACTACTTTGATTAGAGTTTTATGCTTAATATAGTTTTATTACTTTAGTTTATTGAAATTATTAATTTTATTTATTTATTTCTTTTTTTTTTTTAATTAGATATACGTTTAAATCAGAAAAATAATAGCATAAAATCAATCGATTATCATTATCATATCAAAATATATGTGATTTCTTTTAATTTTTTTTTTTCTTATTACGTGAGTATTGGGGTCACCGGAAGTTGTATTATATTCTTAGAAACAATTTTATGCAATGGTAAATGGATAACTAATTAAATTTTACTCATAATTCTATCATCATTGCATAATAGTGAGATGATAATAATAATAATAATAATAATAATAATAATAATAATAATAATAATAATAATAATAATATTCTACGTGTTTACTGCGAAATTAATAAACATTAAAAATAATTCTTGCAAACAAATTTTTATCAGCGTGATGCAGACTTAAATTCTTGTCTTTCTACAGAGTGGCACACGAAATGACCCAACATTTGGTTTTGTTAAAAAATATTTATTTGAATCACAATACAGAAAAGTAAAATACAACGTGTTTACTATATACCTGGAGATTATGTTCTACTTACCACATATTTAATATGACCATCAACATGTCTACCAACCTCTTTAACACGAATTCCTATTTTATTAATAACTCGACTACACATATCCTCGATTATCTCGTCGCACGCCTCAATGATTAGCACTCACCAGTTCCATCAGTGTACGAGGATGTTTAGAGAAAATCTTTTTCTTTAGAAATCTTCAAGTAAAATAATCACACGGATTCAAATCAGGACTATTTGGGAGCCAGTTCTGTCCGCACGCAAAACTATTAGGAAATCGGTTTCAAATGACATTTGTGTTAAACGTTTCATGCAGAAAGTCTAAAATATTAATTATGTATGGTTTGCCTGCACCCAGCATAAACCACTCAATTTCTACTTGAAACCCTTCTGCAAGAAGCTGAGGAACAACATTATTATGTAGCATCTTCATATAACGTTCACTGTTCAGTTCAAAAATCTCTTGGAGATTTTGAGATTATTACTTATTTTCTCCGAATTAATTCTTCCAATTAATTTATCTTAAAGGTGTACGATTTTTTTGCGTATCAAAATAACAAGGGTAACCGGGATTCGAATCAAGAACCTTCCGGATGAAACCAAAGACGTTACCACTGTGCCATAGACATCGTGGTAATCCATATTTATATTTCCAATTTACCTTAAAAATTATAATCTATATTTATGATTACTAGGGTATCTTAAATTTTGATGTACTAATTGCAAAAAACTACGAATTTCATACATAACATTTCCGGGCATGCCGGTCAAGTTACGCAATTCACTTCATACTTCGTTATTTTTTAAATAAAATTCTAACGGGTAGTGGTCTGGCGTATTGGGTTTCAATTGGGAGGGAGTTATTTTAGTTACTTATAATCCTAAAATCTTACAATTTAACAAAATATGTTTGAAAACTTAAAATTTGGAAATGTGGAATAATTTTTTTCATTTTGGTGGCTCCCATATTGAAGAGGCAGTATTCGGGTAAAATTAATTTTCAAGAAAATAATCCCTAAGTGGTGATAATAAATTTAAAAAAAAAATAACTTTTTAAAATTGTTTCAAAAATACAAAGATACATCCATAATTTTAAATAAACAAAGTTGTAATTTTTAGGAAGGAGTGAAAAATTTTGGCTTATTTTTTTCTCCTAGAAATACTAAAAGTAACATATCAAAAAATTAATACTTAAATTTTAAATGAAATGAATAACTTGTGAGATGAATTTATTATTTTTTTCAAAAGCTTTTAATCAAAAGCATTTCAAAAGCTTATAATCCTTTCTTCTCAGATACTCCGATTGTCCAAGTTTCACTTCCATATAAAGCGACACTCCAAACATACACTTTCAAAAATCTTTTCCTGACATTTAAATTAATTTTTGATGTAAACAAATTATATTTCTTACTGAAGGCTCGTTTAGCTTGTGCTATTCGGCATTTTATATCGCTCCTGCTTCGTCCATCTTTAGTAATTCTACTTCCAAAATAACAAAATTCTTCTACCTCCATAATCTTTTCTCCTCCTATTTTCACATTCAGTGGTCCATCTTTGTTATTTCTACTACATTTCATTACTTTTGTTTTGTTCTTGTTTGTTTTCATGCGATATTTCTTGCGTAGGACTTCATCTATGCCGTTCATTGTTTCTTCTAAATCCTTTTTACACTCGGCTAGAATTACTATATTTATATTATAAATTTTTTTTTTTTTAAATTATAAAAAGTATTTTTTGTTACCACAGACCATTCATTGGAGTCAGATGGGAAAAAATGTTTATAGTGGTTTGAAGACCTTGAAATACAAAATACTGAAGCAAAAGAACTTCCATAACTCCTTTTCTGAACCAGATGTAGCTAAAAAATAAAAACATATAAAGTTATTTTTTGAGTAGGGTTGAATATTAAATAAAAATTTTTGGTAATTTATGATCTTGATTAAAAAAAACAACTTTTAACTTTTGTAAGTAAATTTTTTTGCAAAAATATCCCAGTAAAGAATTTTAATTTTATTTCGACCAAAATACCCCTTTTCCTTTTTCCAAATTTTGAAAAAAATTATTATTTTTTTTCCCTCCGAAGGTACCCGTTTACCAAACTTCAAGGAAATCGGTCAACGAGGTCAATTTATAAAACCAAATCCAGGGTGTTGACAAATTTTGTCAGATGAACGATCCATCTGACAAAAATCGATTTTTTGGACTTAGGAACATTGGAATAATTTTTTTCGTAGATTGTTTCAATTTATTTAATTTTTTTTTGGTAAATGTTTTTTAATATCTCCTTAATCTGCAAAACTTAAAAAGACTTTCTTTTTTAGTGATCTATATACTTTTCTACTACAGCTGTAGGATCACATATCGCTACAACCGGTAAAGTAATAAACGAATATAAAATATAAAAATTAGGACTCGGATAAATATGCTAGAGCTTAAATTATATATTTTTTTTACAACAAAAAGTTTAATATAAATACACGAAATAAGTTTCTTAGAAATAATTTATTTTAATACTTTAAAATATGTATAAATAAATAATATCCATATAATCTTGCCCTGAGTATTAGAATTGCTACTCTGTTATTGGTGCCTCCCGAGGGGGAAAAATGGGAAATACCTCACTAGATACAGTGGATATTGGGAAAATAAAACGCCCGCATGGACTAAAACTAGCAGCTTCTGCCTTATAGTGTAAAAATCATCAAAAACAAGACGGGAAGAGATTAATTACATACAGATAAACTGGTCTTACAGATTTAAACCCACCGGGTTGATCTAGTGGTGAACGCGTCTTCCCAAATCAGCTGATTTGGAAGTCGAGAGTTCCAGCATTCAAGTCCTAGTAAAGCCAGTTATTTTTACACGGATTTGAATGCTAGATCGTGGATACCGGTGTTCTTTGGTGGTTGGGTTTCAATTAACCACACATCTCAGAAATGGTCGAACTGAGAATGAACAAGACTACACTTCATTTACACTCATACATATCATCCTCATTCATCCTCTGAAGTATTATATAAACGGTAGTTACCGGAGGTTAAACAGGAAAAAGAAAGAAAGAAAGGTCTTACACATTTGAGGGACTGGGCATAAAATTAATATTCTAGTCTGTAAAAAATATATTTTTTTGTGAAACCATAATTAGTAAACGGGATACTACATCGGTTGTTACAGTAGTGAATAAGTATTATTATTTTTTATGAAATTTATTACATTAATTAGCATTACTACTGGTTAATATTCTCAACAGCTCATTATTACTCATTGGTCTTTTTCTTAGACTGCAACGCTTAGTTTAATTAACACTTACAGTACTCTAAATGTATCTAATCATTAGTAGGACGGTAAATATGCTTGTTAAATAATTTCTTGTTTTTCCCACAGTTTTTGTGTTGACTTAATATTTAAAATATAGCCTATTATTTATTTATTATCCAAATGGTGAATTCTTTGTTTCTTTTTTTTTAGTGAAATATGTATGCACATCTTATTAAAGATACATTACTATTACTACACCAAACTGTTGATGTGTTAACAATTATTTATTAAATCCAACGTTTATGCAATCTATTTGAACCTAATGCAGTTGAAAAAGCTTAAACGGTTATAATTTTCTCGGGTTTTATCAGTAAACATATAATGATAAAAATTAAAAACAAACAAAATCTTTTGTATGTATAAAAATGATGCCCTACTTTAAATAGGGGTAGATAACAAAACGACCAATTTGTTGCAGTATAAAAATTTCGTTTAATCTAGTACATATGCGTATTCCCAGACCAGGAAGTATTATGATGTGATTTACCTATACCTGGAATACAATGAAGATATTGTTACCATATGCGACGGCTTATCATTATAACTTATAGCGAGCGTATTTATTTAGAATAAAATATTCATAGCAACTATCCGGAAGGAAAAAGCCGTTCGATCATCTTCCTGGTGTAACCTATTGCGTTATTAAAAAAAAAAACCCTATAAACATATTGTATAATGATGACTGATATAACAAGGACGGTAATAATAAGCTATTTTCATCTTTCTCACTCTCTTTCTCATAAACACGCACGCCTGCAAACGTGTATAAACAGACAGTTATAACAAAGAAATATTGAATGTTTCATTGTCACGTAAACCCATCCATTAGTTTTAAATTATATGAGTAGATATTCTCTTAGACTTTCTGCGTAGAAAGTTAAACTTCTTAACGAAAAACTCATCTTTAATATTACAGTTTTAACGTTTTAATTAAATGCAATTAATTTTAATATAAAAGTTTATATGAAAAAGGAAAGACGAAAAAATAATTTGTCACAAGAAAATATAAATAAATAAACAAATCAATTTAATAAAAGTTATTAAAAAAATAACTATGAAATATTTCATAAAATAAAAATGTTGATAATTTTCCTATAATTACATGCTCTCTTTTTTTTTCCTGTTTAGCCTCCGGTAACTACCATTTAGATAATTCTTCAGAGGATGAATGAGGATGATATGTATGAGTGTGAATGAAGTGTAGTCTTGTACATTCTCAGTTCGACCATTCCTGAGATGTGTGGTTAATTGAAACCCAACCACCAAAGTGCTAGAACTGTTCAATATTTCCATCAACGGTCTTGCTATAGAAGAAGCGAATAACATCAAGTACTTAGGAGTTATCCTCCAGAAAAACGGTAGATACACCGAGCACATAGTCAGTGTATGCAACAAGGCAGAAAGGATGATAAAAAGTCTAAACATCATTATGTCATCGCAGAATGCCCCTCGGGCCTCAAAGCGCCGTTTACTGGCGACCACCGTCGTGTCTTCGCTTATGTATGCCGTCCCGGCCTGGTGGCGCTCTAACGCCATCAGGCGCAACAAGGAGAGACTAGCAAAGACGCACAGGTGTGTGCTCCTAGGTGTTGTGTCTGTATACAGGACAGTGTCCTATGCCGCCCTGTGCATGTTATCGGGTGCACCTCCTATTGACCTAATCGCAAAACGAGGGTGGAGAGGGCACAAGGCAAGCCAGAACAAGAGGTCAGGGATGCTGTTTATAATATCTGGCAGGAAAGATGGTCGCAGGAAGGTGTGGTTCGATGGACGAGAACCCTCATCCACAACATCAAGCCATGGTTGTCGAGAAAATTTGGTGAGGTTGATCATCACCTATCGCAGTTTTTTACAGGACATGGTTCCTTCAATAACTACCTGCACAAAATAGGCAAGAGAGAAGAGCCAATTTGCAACTACTGCAACGAGATAGATGATGCTGAGCACACCTTTTTTGAGTGCAATAGGTGGGACACACTTAGACATAGTAAGGCACTCACAGGTATAACTCCAGAGACAACAATAGAATACATGCTTAGAAGCGAGTTAAACTGGAAAATTTTGCTAGTTTTGTTAGACAAGTCGTACTACAGAAATACTCCGATGAGAGAAGACAAGGTGTTGGCTAGAATAGGACTGGGTGGACAGCCTTGCTGGTGAGGTCCAGCATGCTGCGGTGTGTTGGCACTAATGAGCCACCAAGGACTCCACGGGTAACAGTCAGGTAACAGCACACTGAATACCGAAGGGACCCGGCGCCGCGTCGCGGCGCACTGGGTGTGTGTGGTGTCCAAAAGGGCAATATTAATAAAGAACTCTCAAAAATAGCTAACCGGTAGGCCGACCTGCCAAGCCGGTATATAGCCGGTAGGGGGAGAGGCCTATTTGAGTTTAAAGATACTCTCCTGGGCGGCGTAATACCAACAAGTCGGTCCGGCCCAGGGGAGCTGAAAGAAAAAAACACCAAACAACACTGATATCCACGATCTAGTATTCAAATCCGTGTAAAAATAACTGGCTTTACTAGGACTTGAACTTTGTAACTCTCGACTTTCCAAACCAGCTGATTTGGGAAGACGCGTTAACCGCTAGACCAACCCGATGGGTTATAATTATAGGCTGGAAATAATTAACCTTGGCGCTTACCAAAGATATTAAAACAAATTTTTTTCTATGGTTGTATTATAACTTTGAATTACGTGGCTGGAACCTGAATCAATGATTTATGATACGGATGGTCAACCAATCAAAAGCTAACTAATCTGAAGCGGGTATGTATCAGCCATTTTTTTTTCTTTTTTGATTTTAATCCAACTTAGTAGTTAGCAAGCAGAGAGGTTAATTTGAAACTACTCTTATAGTTGCCCCAGCGAATCTTTTCTTTCATTTTCCTGTTTAGCCTCTGGTAACAACCGTTTAGATAATTCTTCAGAGGATGAATGAGGATGATATGTATGAGTGTGAATGAAGTGTAGTCTTGTACATTCTCAGTTCGACCATTTCTGTGATGTGTGGTTAATTGAAACCCAACCACTAAAGATCACCGGTATCCACGATCAAGTATTCAAATCCGTGTAAAAATAACTGACTTTACTAGGACTTGAACGCTGGAACTCTCGATTTTCAAATCAGCTGATTTGGGAAGACGCGTTCACCACTAGACCAACCCGGTGGGTTGCCCCAGTGAATCTACGAGTTTGTAACGTCACGTACTGCCATCTCATTATATTATTGTTTTCCAAAACATTATTTTTGCGCGTAATTATTATTTTTATTTTACTTTTCGACTTACAAAGAATATGAGCGCCCACATAATACATTTATGTTGTTGTGTGTTCACTCTTTTCACTTCAGTTGATTACGTGTATAAAAATGCTTAATGACTCAATTTGTAAACAATAACAATTCCTTAACCAGTGACTAATGCTCTGATAGGTATTATGTACAGGTCTATAAAAAGTTATACATGTAGTTAGAAATTATGTTTTTCGTCACGATTATGTCTAGATCCGTAATTCGTAGTACACAATATGTGTATAAAGAAATAAACTTTAGTCTAGTTTATAACGTGTTCAGTCGAGGTATTCGGATAGCGTTTTGTGTTTTATATTATTTTATAATTACTCATTGTTTTTCGCAAATTAGTTGTAATATGTTATTTTTTGCTTTATTTTTGTTCGTGTGTTATTAGTGCATTTTGAATTTAAATACATAGTTAAGAAAAAACTTAGGAATCAAGCACGTGAAATTATCAATAATGTTTATGATTTTATGAAAAAGAAGCTCTAAAATTAACTGATGACAAACATATAATTAGCAATCAAAAGTTCGAAGAAAGAACTGCTGCTGCTTGTGGGATATCAAGAAAACAGGTTCAAACACTCAGAAGAGAAAAAAAGACATGATTCTTCAATCAACATTCCAATCGTGTTCTTTCAGCACGCCGAAAAAGTATAAACGATGTTCGAAACCTTTTCCCTGGACTGGGCAGTTTTGATTTAGGTGTAGTTAAAAGAACAGTTAATGAATTTCATTCAAAGAAGAATGAATTACCTACTTTAAAAAAAATAAAGCAAGAACTTCAGTCATCTGCTGATTTTAAAGGCAGTGAATCAACTTTAGCTGTAATTTTGAAAGAGTTAGGTTTCAAATGGCGTAAAACTGAAAATAACAGAAAACTTTTAAATGAGAAATCCGATATCAGGTGGAAGAGAAATGCATATTTGCAAGTAGCGGCTAAGTACAGGCAAAGCAATGCTACAATTGTTTATTTGGATGAAATGTAGTTTTAAATTTTCATTGTTTGACTAAGTCGTGGTCTGATGGTATTGTTGACGGACTTCATGTGCCGATTAATAAAAGTGACCGTTTTTTAGTAATTCATGGTGGAGGAGAAATCGGTTTTATTCCGGAGGCATTACTAACTTGGAAAGCCAGTTCGAAAAGTGGTGACTACCATGACAACATGAATACAGATAATTTCATGAAATGGGCGCGTGAAAAATTGATTCAAAATCTTCCACCAATGTCAATAGTAGTTGTTGATAATGTCCCTTATCACACTACAGGTATTGATAAAGCGCCAAATTCTAACTCCAGAAGAAAAGATAGAGCCGATTGGCTGAAGAAAACTCATAATCCATATGGTTCAAAAATTCTGAAACCACAGATATATTAATTAGTAAAGTTACGTAAAACTAATCCTTTTTAAGCATCCCTATGGTAACCGGTCCCCGCCGTTAAGCAAACGCAGTTCCCATAGGCATGCCGTGGCAGAAAGTACAAAAATATCACTTGGATGAACTTTTGAAAAAGACATGGGCATCGTGTTCTTAGAAACTCTCACCGTACCATACTGATTTGAATCCGATCGAGATGGTATCGTCAGCCGTAAAAAGACATGTGACGAATCATAACACAACATTTTCTTTCACAAATGTTGAAAAATTAGCTACGGAGAAAATTAATTCCATAAATGAAGATGACTGGAAACCTTATTGTTAAAAAGTAGAAAATATTGAAAAAGAGTATGAAAAACTCGAACCACTGATAGATGAAATGACAGAACATTATATTATACGTGTAGATTCTGATAGTGATAGTGAAATGAAAGTGACAATGATAGTGATTCGTTTAGCGAAGATGGTGAATTGCTAAAGTTTGAATTAGATGCTTGAAGAAAATTCAAGTAAGCTTTTGATTATTATTAAAAATTAATAATTTAGTTCAAATAAAGGTTATAAAAGAATTAATCACGTATTGTATATTATTAGTAAATGTAAGTATGGTAGTTATTATCGCGTACAATATGATAATAAGTAATACTTCGATTTTATTCGCGGAGTTGATGTTTTCAGGCCTAGTAGTAATAAGCAGTCTGCTCGTGGTGTCACAACCTCGTACACTGGCTGAGCCTAGTAAAGGTAACTTTATTTTTCTGTTTAGCCTCCGGAACCACAGTAACGTATTACTTCAGAGGATGAATGAGGATGATATATATGAATGTAAATTAAGTGAAGTCTTGTACAGTCTCAGGTCGACCATTCCTGAGAAGTGTGGTTAATTGAAACCCAACCATTAAAGAACTCCACACCAGTAGGTAGCTAAGTTTCTATATTCTATTTGTTCTTCTGTTAATTATGTCGGATTCTGAGGAAGAAACGTCTGTAAACCGATTGATATTAAAGAAAAGGCAAAACGTATGACTAATAATATATTACCACAGAAATGTATTGTTTAATGTATTATTTTTTATTTAAAAAAAAAAATATTCCGTAAACAATGTATTCTATCACTGATTAAAATCTATAATCCCCATATTTTCTCAGCCGTAGAAAAAATACATTATGCAACTCTCTATAATGGCCATTAATACACTCTTGCGAAGTTTACGACAGTCTCCAAGGTCGTGTCATAACTTCGTACTCGTGTATTAATGGCTATCATTATAGGCTCGTTTTTAACTTTTAAACTAATTTTAAAACAGTAAATTATATTAAAAATGAAAAAAAATTACTGAATAAATAAGTATTAAAAAATTAAAATAGTTCGTCAGTTCCCTGTTGACATAACTGAATGATACGATATAAAGATATTCTTGATACTCCATGATATTCTTGATAAATGCTAATAGTTAGAATATGAATAAAAGGGATCACCTGTTATAAGTTTATTTTGGTATGTTACGTGGGCTTTTGATTAGTCAATATATTATTTATTCTTGGATAATTCGGAAGAGGACTGTCCACTGGTAATCAAACCGCGTTGAACGTATCCCAATCACCACCCCTAGCTTATTGATCAATACAGTTGTCTTTCTTTCTTAGAACATTTATTTTTGTAAGATACAACATTCCTTGTAATGTAAGCCTCATAAACAAACATTCTCTTCATCAGGTGTTCTACTGAAATCATCAATGAATTTCACTTACAAATCAATTGTTAGAAATGTAATGGCTTACCTAAGACTTTCAATGCGATTTTGGATTAATATCTAAAAAAAAATAGAAAACTAAAACTAGATAACGTTCACTTCTTGAAAATTACTATTACATCCAGATCTCCTTTACATTAATTAATTCTCTCTATAGATATAAAAGATATCAAAATGTAGAGATGTTAATTAACAACCAGCCCACCGGGCTGGTCTAATGGTTAACTCGTCATCGCAAATCATTAATTTAATATCTGATTTTCGAAGTCGAAGGTTCTAAGGTTCAAATCTTAGTAAACTTTAGTTGCTTTTACATGGATTTTAATGCTAGATAGTGGTGTACTTTGGTGGTTGGGGTTTAATTAGCCATACCTCTCAGGAATGATTGCCTGAATCTGTAAAATTTACGTCATACATATCATACTCTTCTCATTGGGTCGGTGCTTACTCAGTCGTTCATTAGTTGGACAGATTGCAAAGCACACATTAGGAAAATAAATACAAAATTAACAACCACAGCTGACTTTTACTAACGACTTATATTGGTATCTTCTGGTTTTTATTAAAAAATATTTAAGTTTAGTCAATGCTATACCAGTAAATAGTGTTCGCAGCTTCAAAATCACACCAAATCTTCAATGTTTACTATGTTATTATTGTACCATGTTACAGGAGATTGCATTAAACACAATTACAAATCCCCCGACGGGGAGTCTTACCCTTTAAGACTTTGGGGGTTGGCGTCCCCACGGCCCTAGCCTTTGCAGCTTTTCTTCCTACTACACTCCGAGCTGCTGAAAAGTTTACACTTCACACATATACTACACTACGAGCATTGCACTAAATACAACATGAACCTTACACAACTACACAACATCCTACACCATCTCTCGTTACACTTACACTCGGTGGTGTTGCGACAACTTACGACGCAACCGTAACGCAAGGTAGACGCTATCGTTCCGATGGGTAAATGGCTCTACGTAGTGAGTTTCAAACTCTCTGGGCACTTGAGCGAACCCATTGCAATTAGCTCTAGCCTCTTTACGCGAGGGCTCTGCAGAGGGGATCCCATATTTCCCCGGTACTCGTAAGACTAACAATATTGATCCATAAGAAAATACTATGATGGTTGGAGGTGGTCCGTGGGGAAAAACAACCAAAAACAGTGTTGTGAAAAGACCTCAATCTCCGGTGTCAGACGAGGATATCAGTGGTGTGAAAAATCAAGTAAATTGTGACGTATTCCGTACAGTTTAAAAATGTTAGATTCGTTGTTATGCGAAATAATCAGGAAGGTGACAGGCTCTCTTCACAAGGTCTCGCCTTTCCTGAATAACAAAGTAGTAACAGGATCATGTGGCTCACTGAAGAACAACAAGAAATTAAGCGATGGATCGATACTAATTGAAACATATAATGATGAGCAGAATCGATTTCTCTTACGTCTTGCCAAGTGCGGTGTGCCATCAAACTTTGAATACCAGCCCAAAAGTAATTTGTCGGGACCTTATGGATATGGAAGTTAATGAAATAGCTGATAAGCTTCGTCCCCACGAAGTTGCTGAAGTAAAGCGAATAATGAAACGTCAAAGTGATTTGGAAGAACCTATCTATTTCTTCCCTTATTTTAACGTTCAACCTCCCCATGCCACTGGAGAAAAATTAACGTAGATTTCAGATAGAATACGACCATTCATCATTAACCCACGGCGATGTTTCCTGTGTGAAACCTATGACTATACTACAAGGATATCACTTGCTACCCACATCCATGAGTCACCATGGAGATCTCTGTCCCTTTCAAATTCCACATCTGCAATCTCTATCTCTCGTAGAACTCCGAGTTTGATGTACTAGATATACGAAATCTCCTCGTCCAAATTCCATCTCCATCGTTAATTGTAGGGAACTTTAATGCCCAACATATTTCATAGGATTTAACAATCTGTTCCCTTCGAGGAAATATAAACAGAGTGAGACAGAACTTGGAGCTCCGCTGAATGGCGGATCAAGCACATTTATGTGGCCAGCGACTGATACTTTATCCAACATCAATCTCTCCTCAATCTCACCAAGTTTAATCCCTCATCTTAATTTTTATCTCATCTTTAGCTTTTATCTCTAGAGGATAGTTTTTATCTCAATTATTGACCTCAATATTTGTTGTTGCAAATTAAATGTTTATTATACGACAATAGTGTGTTTTTAAATAACCTTCGGAAAGAACATATTCAAGTAACATAAATTGCTATTTAATCTTTAAAAACGATCGAAAAGAATTTATTTAATTATAAAGATAGATATTTAATTTTAAATAACACCTAATATAAATAGACATTTAATTTTTAAATAACCTTGAGAAAGAACATATTCAACTAATATAAACAGGTATTTAATTTTTAAAAAACCATCAAAAATAATTTATTTAACTATAAGGATAGATATTTCATTTTTAAATAACCTTGGAAATTCGACGTCTAGCGTGCGGTATAAAAACTAAGATTTTCTTAGTAATCATGTAATTTTCCAGCACAATTTTCGTTGTCGCAAGATTAATTTGAAAGATGAAAGGAGAAAAAAGAAAGGGGGAAAGAGTTAAAAAGGAAGGAAGAAAGGGAAATATCGGAAAGAGAAATGACGGAAGGAAAGAAAGATAAAAAGGAGAAAATGATGGAAAGGGAAGAAAAGAAATGGGGGAAACAAGTAAATATAGTATGAAAATGAAAATGGAAAAAAGGAAAGAAAGGGAAAATGGAAAATATTAAAAAAACGTGGAAAAGGAAAAACGGGAAAAGAAAATGGAAAAGGGAATGGAGAAAAAAGAAAACGGGAAAGGAAGGAAGAAAGGGAAATAAGAAAAGGATTGGAAAAGAAGAAGAAAGTAGTGGAAAGAAAAGAGGGAGAAATGGAAAAAGAGAAAGGGAATATGGTAAAAATAAAAATGGGAAAAGGAAAGAAAGGGAAAATGGAAAAAATAAAAAAAAGGAAAACAGAGGAAAGGAATAACGAGAAAAGGAAATGGAAAAGGGAAAGAAGAAAAAAGAAAAAGAGGAAAAAGGTGAAAAAGGAAGAGAGAAAGGGAAATAAGGGAAAGTGAAATGAGAAAACGAATAAGAAAGCGGGATAAAAAGGAAAAAAATTTGGAAAGGGAAGAGAGGAATGGGGGAAAGAGAAATGGAATGTGGTAAAAATGAAAATAGGAAAAGGAAAGCAAGGAAAAATTGAAAAAAGAAAAAAGGGAAAATGTGAAACGAGAAAAGGAAATGCAAAGGGGAAAGAAGAAAAAAGGAAAGAAGAGAAAGAAACAATGGGGAAAGGGAAATCAGGGAAAGAAAAATGAGGGAATGAAAGGGAAAGGGAGAGAAAAGGAGAAAATGGTGGAAAGTGAAGAGGGGTAAAAACTGTAACTGGAAAAAGGAAAATGGGAAAGGAAGAAAAGAAAAAAGAAACGGCAAATGAGAAAGGGAAAGGGAGAAATCGGAGAAAGGGGAAATAGAAGAAAGGGTGAAAGGGAAAGATTAAATTTTGTTAATTCCGTAATGTTGATTTTGTTAATGTTTTATGAAACTTTCAATTGTGTTCATTTAATCTATATATATATACTCAAATCTAGCAATAGCGAAGCATAGCCGGGTTTGCTAGTATAATTCTTAAAAGGAACTAGCTATTACTCTTTAAAAAGTTCATTTTATGATTAGTGAAACTGATCTAATTAAATACCGCTCTGTTCTGAATTTGCGATGATTCATGTCTTTTCTGGTGAGTTTCTGAAGAGAGAAGTCTTTCTGACAGATTTTAAAGAAAACTAAGTTTCATTACATTTTTCAATGTGAAATTTTAATAATGAAATGAATTTAGAGAAGTCAGTAAAAAAATTGACTGGGAAATAAGTTCTGAGAATTTTTTTTTTTAGATAACCTACTCCGACAGTAATTAATTTTTAATTTATTAATGTAGGTGTAATTAAAATATTAGATTAAAAACAAAACAAAAGTTCTCCCTTAATTTATCAAAACTCTCAGCAAGTAAAAATAATGAAATCGACTTTTATGAAGTTTCCAAAGAATATTATGAAAACAAATAATTAATTAAATTGTATAAAAAGTTGTTAGAAATAGTTTTAATTATTTGAATAAATACTCAAAAAATTTTAATTATTCTTTTATTTATTTACCTTCTATTTTTAAGCAATTCGTTTAATTTTTTCTTACAATTTAATAAGCGTTAAGAATTTACGCTCTTTTGTAATGAAATAATTTATAATTGCTAGCTACATTTTGACGTAACTGATAGCATTAACATTGGTAAGTAACAAATATAATCTCTATCCAAAGTTCTACAAAACATCCTTTGTTAGTGAATTTGCTTACGTTTGGAGATGTAATGACCTATGACCATGATCGTACACCGATACCACAACTCAACTATTCACACCTGCTGACTAACAAGCACGACGACTTTTAAATATCTACTGTATCATTTTTTCTTCTTTTATCTAGATTCTTTCTTTCTGAATAGTGAATAGGGAATTTCAAGAATTAGTGCTACAGATAGCACTGATATAATATTAAAAACTAATTTAGTTAGAAATTATATCAATCATTCCTACTGCCAAAAAAATATTATGATGATTATTATATGTCCTGCAGAATTTGTAAAAATAAATCTTGCCTCTTGTACTCACGTCGCCACAAAAGTTTACGCAGAAAGAAATCTAGCAGATTTCCATTAACGTCAAATTCTTTTTTGTTGTGGCTCAAAGATGGGTATAGTGTCTCTTAGAATAAATTAACATATATTATATTAAATTAAAACATTAAAAATATAAGATAAAATGAAGTGAAATCGGTCGATCGAAAATTGAATAAAAACGAAATGTGGTCTTATAACCAACCAATAAGACCAAAAATTTAGACTAAAAATAATGAGTTATACTTATTGCTTATTTATAGAGGAACAAGCTGTAACTCTGCTATTAATTAGCGTAGCTTGTAAAAAATTTGTTTGTAAAAGTAAAAAGGAATAATCTGTAAAGAAAAGGAAAAAATATTTCATAGTAAATGTTATTTTCCTAACAAAATTTAATAAGTCATAATTTTTTAAATAATAAATAAATGATTTTCTTTGATTATTGTATAATATAATTAAAAAGTAAGGAAGTTATTACATTAAAACAAACTTTTTTTATATAAAATGTCGTAGGTATATATAAAGTATGTAGGTATGTTTCATGGCCTGCTAGTGACAGCAGAAAAATTTTAATGGAATGATGATCTCATGTTCTACTACGAGACATAGCGGTAAGGTTATTTGCCTTTCGGTATTTAGCTGAGCGATACGAGGCCATATACATTTTCGTTTTCAGTAGTAACTCTTATTTCACTCAATTTTGTCTCTTGAATCTGACGTTAGACACCAGATAGATCACGGCGTTAGCAAATTATGACAGCTAAACGATCATTCTGATTAGTGTCTGGGCCATTTCATTTTCCTACCTTTTGATTTATTCGTAAGTAAATTTATTTTAATATATATTTCTTAGATTTGTTGAATCTGAAAATTTCATACCCGGTAAATATATTTTTGGAAAATCTGTTAGGAATGGGGTCTTTAGTTTTATGAAGCAACTACGTACTGCTGTAAACTAATTTTTGCTTAAATCATCAAAGCAGAATTGTTACAAAAAACAGTAATACGCAGAATTAGAACTTCTAGATCATCTCACTAATTATCGCAGAAGTTGGTGCATTAGTAGGCTCTTGTACATTACAACAAGATCTATTAGTTATCTTCAGCTATCATACTCAACAGCTGTCTAATGAACTATCTTCCTAACCTTCCTAATTGTAAAGAACGTTACGTAGCACCTACAAAAGTGAACAAAAATTACGGTAATGTAATTTAATATAACTATTAAAAATAACACAATGGAAGAGCTTCGTTGGTAAGTAAAAATTTTAATTTCGGAAGATCAACAATTTCTGTCATAACTCTTAATTAGAAATTCCTGTTTAATTATTACTGCTATAGGTAGTATATGGAAAGATGACCAGTTTTCAAGACAAATGTAGAAAATAAAAGAAACGCGATTTATTGTTGTATTTTGTTTTTTTTGAAACCTAGAATACACAAATAACTGCATATGGTAATATATTCCTTAACGGAGCCTAAGCTCTAACATTTGCCCCAACCATCAAATATTTTCAAAAGTTAAATTTTATTTTTGATGATTTTTAAAGTTATCTTGAAAATACTTCTGTAGAAAAATCAGTTTTTTCTTTACAGTTATAAACACCAAATATTTATGTTGCATAAAAATTTCTAAGTTAATTCGTTCTGTAGTATTTACGTTAACTATAGGGTGGATTACAAACCAGATGTAAAAGTACTGTTAAGGTGGATTTCATAAAATGAACTTACCTTTGGTAGTTAAACTATTGCTACAATATTTTGTAAGTTACATTGATTTCAATTCCATGATTAGAGACAATTCTGTGCGCTCTTCAAATCCATCAACTTCTATTAGAATGTATTTGTAAGCTAACAGTAGTTTTATTTTTTATGTTTGCATTACCTGTAGTTTTAGTTGTATGATTTGCTATTAATTCACTTTTGAGTAATCAGCAGATGTGGATACTATTGTAAAGCATAATAAATATCATTTTTTGTATTATTTGTTGACTAAATTCTTATTGCCAGTTTTAATATTTGATATACAAACTGTTCAGCCAACAGTGCTTACTTTTTCTTTCTATTCCCATTCTGGACAACTTACCTTTTTAATAGAAGTTGTCTGTTGAACATAATATCATTATAAAATGATTGTAGCATATTCCATAATTATAGAGATTTATAATCATGAAACCTGTCGGTAGTCTTGAACATATTATTTTGTAGTTGTTAAGTAATGTGTTGTGATTTTTATAGACTTATGTATAAAATTAATTGTGACACATTTCATTATTCATAAAAAAAAGAACCTTTTTTGCTTGAAAGAAAATATAAAGTTTAAATGCTTGATTATCACTTTAAGCTACTGCTGTTACAAATAGCAATGACTAATTATGTTTACTAATATACAATATTTTTATCCATTGAAAGTATAAACTGTTCACACACAGACACTTAGTTTTTTTAATTTAAAATAGCAGTTTATTAGTAATTTGTCACTAATAGATGCCAGTAGAGTGCAAGAAAACCGTTCAGAATTTCTTAACTTTATTCTCCTCAGGGTCAGCTGTTGTTTAAATTTCCAGAATGTTCCCTGACATATTCCAAATCTTGCAGAATGGCCTGATTGCAATTGATACAGCTTAACTGCCCTTTTTTATGGATTTTTTAAGGTTCAGTAAAGTGAAACTTCAAACCTTAGAGTTGCTGTGCAGCAATTAGTCAGGAAACAAAGTCCCCAAAAGTCGGTCCATAAGCCCCATCTATTATCAGATAACATGAAGAATAAACAGGCTTTGTCACCAGTGTATCAGTATCCTCAGAATGGAGGATCTAGCAGTATCAGTCTTAAATTTACAGAACCAATAATAGGTAAGAAGCTGTCTGCTATCAGACAGTTACATTTTCTTGCAATTTTATAATTCTAAAAAAATATTTACTTTTTATTATTTTCATGATGAGAACACTCCCACTATTTGATACAGCCCTATCTACGTTATAGTGTCAATAAATTATATAATAAGCGCATCTGTAAACTAATGAGAGTTCTTTTATTAAAATTGTATTCTTAAACTGAGCGCATACTATTATTATATTACTAGTTATGTATTATATTAACATATATCTATAGTGCTCTTTTGTCATCTGAAAATTCATTTCAAACAGAATTTAATCTAACTTTAACTAAACTTTTGTTGAATTTTAGTCAATAAAAATTGTGTCCTTTGATGGTCAAGTGCCTACCCTGCTTTTCAAAAAAAATAACATTTCTAAACTTTTAGTAGTACCAAGAAATGTGAAACCGTTGCCAACTCAGTTCCCAATTTACTTAGTAAGCCTGGTATGAGATTGTGGTTATGTTGATTTCAAGAGTGACTTGTACCTTATGTTATGTAACGTACAACCATTTTGATTGCAGCACCTAAAGAAACAATTGTACCACAAGTAAAGCACCCGGATTAAAGATGTACCATTTAATTTTGCTTTCCATAAAACTAATGATATTGCTTATTCAGCCAGTCCCTGTGGTTAGAACAAAGTTGATAACTTTTAGGACTGAATATTAATTGCATTTAATTGATTTGACATGTTCATGTGTAACAGTTTGGTACAGTGAAGGAGTAAACAAGAAGCTACTTCATTCCTTACTTTCTCTGGTAACCCAAACACTGGATCTTATTTTTCTTAGGAATGACTATACCATTTTCATGTGTGATTTTTATCTTAGGTCACCTACAAAAATTAAGTTATGATATCCAACATACATTTTAACAACAGTGATTTACAATCTTTACATGCAGTTTCTTCTTAATCAATTATTTCTCTCTAAAAATTTTAAAAAATTATAAAATAATGTAAATTTTGCCTCATCTCCATGCTCTTAACTCATTAAGTGAGTTTGTTTTTATTATCCATATGTCTGCCTTTTTTCTTTTAAATAAAAATGTATAATTCAGAGTTTGAGATATTGTAAGATAACATCAGTTTAAAAGTCAGAATAATATGATTTTTTTCTTGACAAAAAAATAAATAAGCTCAAAATATTTCTTCAAGATTTGTATCTAGACTACTATTTTCATCCATAACTTGGTTTTATAGTCACATTCATTTAAGTGATATTTATTTTTCACACAAAATAATGTCAAAAGAGATGTTTATAACCTCATATTGCTTAAAATTTTATAAGTAAAACATAATTTTATAAAATAGAATTACCAAAAATTAATTATTAAAAATCAAAATGGCCAAAATTTTGTGGTTTGATTTTGTAAAATTACCATATTTTGTCATTTGTTAGAGAATGACAAAAAAAAACTAACAGATATTAAATGTTGTCAATCGGTTCTTGAGTTTTATAAATTTCTTTTTAAGACAGTCAGATAGGTAACAAAATAAGACACATTTGATCTTTGGAAATTTTTTGTTTATCTGTTTTTTTTAATCAAATGACAAAGTTTGATCACTTGCTCGTGAGACATTTGTATAAACAGTTAACCTTAGAAATGATTTGTTTCAATATACACTGACTCGTTTTAGAAATGAATACCTTTTTATATTTTCAATGTGCAGTAATTTCTTTTGTATCTATATTTAATACTTTCTAAGACCAATATAGTGATTTAAAAATTCCCCTTAAATAATCATTCAGCTTCTAATAGTGTTGTGAAAGCAATTTTTTCTACTTTTGCAGTAAAAAATTAACTTTAAAAAAACTGAATCTCAGTTTTATTTTTATATAACTTTTGTTTCATATATATGTATATATATAATTGAAAGATAAAAAAGGGTACTTAGATATTAACGCCATCGCAGCTACAGCTTTATTTAAAAACAAAGTAGTCAATCGGATTTCGTTGTAAAATGGGCCGATATAGAGTTTAACATAGATTCAAAACAGTCTCTTTATTAATTTTAATAAATGGTTATTTATATTTATTAATTTTATAAATATATAACCAAACTTAACCTACGCTCGCTTCGCTCGCTAACCTTGACTAATTAACAGGAGTGTTTTGATTATTTAAATAATAAATAATTGCAATAATATTGAATTTGTTAAATAAATACTCAAAAAATTATTGTGTTAATTAGTCAAGGTTAGCGAGCAAAGCGAGCGTAGGTTAAGTTTGGTTAAATTATATTTATAAAATATATAAATATAAACAACCATTTATTAAAATTAAAAAAGAGACTGTTCATTTTCCATCGAAATCCGATTGACTACTTTGTTTTTAAATAAAGCTGTAGCTGCGGTGGCGTTAATATGTAAGTACCAATTTATAAAATACATTTCTCACCATAAGAAGGTAAAGATTTAAGTTTGAAGATAAAATTCATTAAAAATAGTAATGGTAAATTTTTTTAATTTAATTTTTTTTATATTTGTGTTAAAATTTAACTTTAAAAGAATTATGTCATCATAAATAATAAGAAACAAAATTTTTTGCATGAATTTTTGAAATAACAATTAAACTCATGCACGAGGACTCTCTAGAAGTAAATTTTCAGGAATTAGGTAAATGCAAAGTGGTAGTAAAAAAGTGAAAATTAGCTAATGATGAATTGAATGTTTCCCCACAATAAAAATGTAATAAATTTGATTGTTATTGTTTATGTCCAACGTAGGTTCATGGTTCAATTCATTTTTATTAACACTTATCAAAAACAAAAGATTATTAATGAAGAGAGAAGTAATCACTAAAAATTTGATGAGGTATATAATTTGTAAATTTAGTCAGCTTGAATTCTGGAAGTTGTTCTTGAATATACAGGTATGTGACATAATATAAAAAAGTTTTTTTCTTTTCTTTTATATAATAAAACATTTTTAGTTGTTATGTGTAGGAGTTGAAGCCCCTAGGTAAATATTTTAAGCTGAAATAAAGAAAATTTGTACCTTGGGTGAAATGATAAGCAAAAGTTACACTACATCATCAGTCCAGGAGAATAGTGTATAGATAAAAATAGTCAAATAGATTTAATTGTTTAACTTTCCCACCTTTAACTTTCCACTTAGACTGCTTGCTATGAGGCATCATTTTTTATTTTATAACTACAGATTTTTTTTGTATTGCTTCAGTGTAATGTATTCTTATTTTATTTCTTCTATTTTTGTATTATATTTTTTGTCTAATTAATTTATAACTAAAGGGACTAATTTTCAATAAAGAAGAGGGCATTGGTAGATGGAATTAGAAATCAGTAGGAGTACATGGAAGCCTTGAAATATTATTATTTAATTTTTATTGGCATATGTAGCTTAATGAATTGGTGACTAGCAAGTGGTATACATTATATACACATTAAGTTGAAGACCAGTTGCCTAGCAAAAATTTACCTTCATTACATACATACTAAATACTGAATTATTTCAGTCATGAATATTTAGTGGATTTCAAATAAATTTCTTTATTGATGAAAGCTTTTAGAGAATATTAAAAAATATTACTTGAAATAAGAATCCAAAATCTAGATCAAAGAGCTGTTTTATTTAACAAACAATTTAATAATAAACAAAAAGTATAATTAATAATATTACTGATATAATTTTTTTTTAATAAAAAACAAGAATTATGTCAATAAGAAGAGAGGAAATTTGACTTAAAAGAATTTAATACTGAATTTATATTTAACAAAAATTATCAAGTAGGAATTTTGCCATGAAAACTTCAAATACAAGCATTAACATTAACACTCCAAATGCAACACGAGTAGTATACGCATTTTGGAAAAGTTCTGTAGCTACTGATTGATTGGAGCAAATTTAAAAATTGAAAATTAATTTTAAAATAAATACTTAAGCTAATTAGAATACATAAGGGTTTCTGAAAAATATTTTTTGTTATCAGTTATAAATTAATTATATGCAAAGTAATATTTGTTAAATATTTTAATTAATCAATTGTCAATTGAATAATTTTGTCTCAGTTAATTCCATATTATAGCATTGAAAAACAATTTTTTTTCATGTTTTCTATACTGCACAACTTTAAAATTTAATAATTTTTTTCAAATTTACTACTTTACATATAACTTTAGGTGGTAGTAATATAATTCATAAATAAGATATTGATTATTTACTCATACAGATATCTCTTGAAATGTGTAATAAAAAGTAGTTTGAAAAGTGGATAATTTATCTATTTTTACGAAAAATCGTGTCATTACAAAAAAGTTTACATCTCAAATTAATATCATTGCCGAACATCATGGACAAGAACGTAGTACTTTTTAAGTTTAATTTCTCTCCATTAACTTTAAGGTAACATTATTAATAGAGTAAAATTACAGCAAAAACAGTAAATTTATTAATTTTTTTAATAAAACTTTTCTCAATTTATAACTAATTTATTTACATGAAAATACTGTAACTAAAAATTAAACCTTCATAAAAGGAATTTTATTAATTTTTAAAAATGTTCTAAAAATAATTACAATTATTCATCTGTACAGCTTTCTAAACAGTACCATAAATCCTAATCCTATACCAATTGTATTAAAAATGTATTCTATTATTGCATTTTGTCTTATGTCATAATTGTATTTATTAATCACTTTATACATGGTTACCTCACCCCAGTCACTGGATGAAGGTTTGGCTTATATTTAATTATAAATTAATTTTAATATTGATTATTTTATTTTTAAGTAGTTTTATTATAAATATCTTATATATATAAGTAGCTAAAACATTAACTTCCTAAGTATATACATTAAAGCAACATATTTATATATGTATGTATATATATATTACTTATAATTAAATATTTTTTTCATTGTTTTCTTAACAAAATAAGATGAAATTGAAAACAAACTGTAGGCTTATTGACTGCAAAAATAATACATTATATGAATTTGGGCTTTAAAGTCAACGTTTTTACTACATCATACAGTATTCTTTGATGTCTCTGTAGACATTCTAATCCAACTAAACATAACCTGTGTCATGTAGTGATCAAGATTTTAAAAATACTTTCATATACATAAATTTAAGTATAATCCTCTTTTTTTTTACATAAAATGATTTTATTTAACTTTCTTTTTTATCTTAATATTTATTTAAACCAATAGTTCTAAGTTTCTTGACTAATAATTATTCTTAGGATGATATGAAGTGTGTATTCTATGGATACAGTCTTTAGAGTAAATTATATATAACACATATGATTTGTTCGGTTTGTTTGAAGGATAGTATACTAGTAATAGCGTCTTATGTTAATAAAGACGCTAAATGAATGACTTATATTAATTTTTAAACTATATTATTCAGTAAAATCACTCATTGTATTAAATTCTTTACTGTATATATTTTAAATTACTAGCATGGCTGTTTAATACAAAGGTATTCTGTGCTCTTCAACATCTTTTATGTAATTAAGAGCAGCAATAAGTATTTTGGCCAATAATCTATTTATCTCTGACAAAAGCAAAAGTAAATCTTACATAAACACTAATTATAATCTTAATTACTGAAATCTTAATTTTATAGTCATGTATATGCTCTCAATCTAAAATACCTGTACAGTAAAATCTCAATAACAAAATATGTTGCACATCTAACAGAGTATTAGTTCTGCTTACTATAAATTCATCTTCAGAAATAATAGAAAACATAAGTGGGATTTTAAAATACAAAATCTAAGGATAAAAGATGACTGACCCAGAAATCAACAATAATAGTATGTAATAACACTATTTATCTCTATGTCCATTAATTATAACAGAAATTAATATTAGAGGGAATATAACTTTTTTTTTAAATATTTCCCTAGTTCATGCATCCAGTTTTAAAAATTACCATAGAAATTTGATGCTCTGTTTGATGATGGATTTTTAATTCTAAAATGTTCATGTAGCTATACTCGTATGTATATATATATATATATATATATATATATATATATACATAAATAATAATTTTTATTACCCTATGTTATTCTATATTACACTCTTAATGTTGAGGTTGTAAGTTGTGGTTATGATTGAAAGAGGCCATATGAAGGTGATAGCAGGTTGTGTATATATACTGATGGAAATGTCTGCCGAGGCATTTGTATCGGTGGCATCCTGACAGGCCAACAACCTGGGTAGCATCCAGACCAGGCCAAATTTATGACTGTGTTTTCAAGTTTAGAGATCTAAAAGACGATCTCCTAGGAGGTCAGGAAATTAAAAAAAGTGTTCTTAAATATAATAAATCAGCAAATTGAAATTCTGAAAACATATTTTGTATGGATGAAATACCATTAAAATGCGCTTGTGATAAAAAGATACATTTATGGTACGGTGAGTTAGTATTAAGAGGAGGCTTGTCTTATTAAAATCATATATATTCTCTTGTTTATATGTAAAATTTGATGTTTCTAACCTACAAATATGCTATTGTGTTAACCTCCATGGTTGAGTATTAGCATCTTTATCTTTCATCCAGAAGGTTCTTTCAGGCACATCATTTTTCATACATTACAAAATTTAAATAATATAAACATTTCTAACTGCATCAGCCTGTTGTTTCTGTAGTAAATAAATAAATAATGAGATTTTTTAAATGCATTAGTAAGTGTATTTTTGCTTAACAGTTTATTGTTGTACTTCGTAATCTTATCAATGTTTTGGGGAAAAAACAATATATATATATATATATATATATATATATATATATATATATATATATTTATTGACATATATATAATTTATGCTTTAAATGGAATAAATGTGATTTTTCACCTTAATTGAATATTTGTCAGAAAACTTGTTATTTTGTAAAATATTTTTATTGCCTTATAGCTTTATTAATTCAAACAATCTGTTTTTTTTTCTTTTCATGTGGATTAATGAAATTTTACTGCACAAGATTTTAACAGTTGTGTTACTTTCTTTTCTTTTATATTATAACCAACAGCTAAATTACATTTAAGTATAATAACTACTAAACTACAATAGTTTTTTTTTTTTAATAAGATCATTTTTAATATATATTTACAATGATTTACATAAATAAATGTGATTGACTGCATTAGTAAAAATAGTTTGTGTGTGTGTGTGTGTGTGTGTGTGTGTGTGTGTTTGTGTTTGTGTGTCATATATATATGTGGATATTATGAGTATGTAAGGTGCACCTGTATTATCAGCATGCTGATATTGCTTAGCATTATCATAATGCATGCTGTTAGTGCTTGTTGTTTTGCCCTACAATTACTCATGAAATTGTATTTACAGAATAGATATGCATATAAATTATACATTTACTCTATATTATTATAAATTTATGTATATTATAGAGCTATTATATATATATAAAACAAAATTAAGCAATTTACAACACCATTTACATTAAAGAAGTAAAGTATTTTTATAACTTAATTTTGTATTGATTTATGGTTATTTTAATTATTACAAATTAAGTTTTACATAAGTAATAAAAAAATTATTTATCTAATACAATATATAATTTATTTATTCAGTCATTTACTTTAAGGCACAGATTATTTATCTTAGTGAAGAGTAACATAAGTATTATACTTCATTGATTAAAATCACAGATAATTAATCATATATTAACTGGTAGAATATGTTTATTTTAAAATTAAAAAAATAAACCTCTGTCTATTAATACTTTTATTATTAAATTAAAACATTAATGATTGTTGATTAATAAATCATTTATAGTTAAAATTGTTAAATCTATAGCTCTGATTATACAATTGTTTTTTACATTGCTTATCTGTTAGAATGTACAGGATTCTTATTATATTGCATGTTACCATCACACTAAATTATTTGGATTTTATTATTAACAAACTTATTTTACAAGTTATTATCGCTCTTTTCTGTTTTAATTAAGAATCTTCTTGTATGTACCTTTTGGGTACATAAACAGCTTAAAAAAATGTGGAAACTTTCTAAAATTATTGAATATTAAATGACTAACCTTCAAATTATTAGAAATTATTCTTCCAAGGACTTTTCAGAGTTAAATTTACCAGCACGTTCTTCATTAGCATTTTTGCTGTACTGTTAGTAACGATCTCTCTCTTAAAAACTTTACAAAACCCCTTAATAATGTAGTTGAATAATATATTGATCTCTGTTGTGTTTATGCTGTTAGTCCTTTTTTTTTTAGTTAAAATTTAATGTGTTTGTAAGTGTTATATAAGATAAACTGGATATAACTAACACATACAGACACTACACATAACAAAATAAACTATTCCAAATTATCTTGTACCAGGGCCCACTTACAAGATGTTAACCATAACATAAAAAATTGTATATGTACCATTTAAAAACTAATTTTTCAGTACACTTGAATTGAATAAAATTTATAATTATGTTAATATTAAATTTGATAAAACAACATATTAAATAAATGAATCAAACACCGATTGATTATACTCATATTACTTGATTACGTACATAAGGAGTTTTGTATTCTCCTTTTAGATAAATTAAGAATGGGAGTAAGTTGTGTGGTATCAACCAGAGAGAAAGACAGCCATTCGGCTTTTGTACACTCCTATACAAGAAATAAAATCTTAGGATACTTCCATATTCAAGGGTTCTTATTCCCATCCAGCTCTGATAAAGAAGGAGCTTTAGCTAAGCACCTGCTGCTTACAAAAAGATACTAACTTGATACCAGAGATGGAACCAGAGTGGCTAGCTGTTAAAAAAAAAAAAGGAATAATTGATAATTAAAAGGAAGTAATAGTTAATTCACAGAGAAGCTGCCTCTGATAATATCCTTAAATTTTTCCACTAACCTTTTTAAAATGATTGTTCAGTGCTTTTCTGCTTAAGAAAGTGCTGTTAATTAGCTTCAAAAAGATATTGAAATAAGTGATTCATTTAATATAAATGACATCTTGATTTAATCCTATAAAATTTCACATCAGTTCACTTGGTCTGATAAATTTATTTATTGCTTTATATAAATTCATTATATGATTTCTATAAATTTGTTAGGAAATGTGTAACAATTTTTCAAATTTTATAAATTACCCAGAACATCCACTCATTGAGTGTACAGTTTTCTTACAGTAAAAGTAACCTCAAATTAAATATGAGTTAGGGCAGTTCATATAATTTTATTTCCAAATTTCATGCATGTAGATTATTATTTATTGGTTGTTTGATTTTCCAAGAAAGAATAATATTTTAACCACTTATTTAGTTGGTGATGGTGTATGTTGAGCAGATTCTTAGTACATGTCTATTATCTTTCTACACCATCAAAGGGATTTGTGGCGCACATGTTCAGATGCCCTCCTTTTTTTCACATTATTTCACTTTTGATATTATCCCATTATGTGATCCTGAATATCAGGAGGGGATATAGCAGAATATTCTTTGTTTACTGATAATATAAATTCCAAACATTTAAAAAAATTTTGGAAACTTTAATTTTATTTTATGATTGTATTGTCATGCTGGATTCAATGACAAAACATTTTTAAAAATTAATTTAGTATAAAACCTTATTAACAAACAAATAAACAAATTAACAATAGTTTCTCTTTACCAAAGATTTTTCATGATAATCTTCTTTTTTCAAAAAAAAATTATCCATGTGTTCAATATGAAGTGAAAAATATTACAATCATTATTTTAAAAATATATAATTTTTGAATAAATGTGTCACTCATAAAAGACATCTGTAAGCAAAGAGGGTTAATATAATTTATAAAATGTTTTATTTATTATACTTCTCATTTCTTTTTTTCTCTGTCTTTATTATTCTCTGAAAAAAAAATGTTATATATTGATATCTCTTTGTATACAATCATAAAATGTAGAATGCAAAAATGTAGAATTTACAAACATTGGTAAATATCTCTATCATTTGCTACACAAGTAGACTTAACAAAGAATGGGTCAAAGATTAAAATATTGTACCATAACTACTGAGACATGCACTGTTGAAACACTGACTCATTGTTCGATGAACAAATTACTTTGCTTTTGTACTGAGCATTCTCAAATGAAAAAAAGAATGTTTGTTTAACTTGTTTTAGATTAATTAAAAAAAATATATATAGTAAGCAGAAAAAGAAAGGATTAATATTGTGCAATAAAGTTCAACTGGAATCAAATATGCGAGTATTTTATCAACAAATAGTTACTGATGATTATATATATATACTAGCTGTTTTTGCTTGCCATATTAAAAATGATCAGTGGCTATTTTTATTCTCTTTCAGTATAGTTAAAAAAACTGTGAATATAAGACTTTATTAAAAATGGTAATATAAGGAGTTTGTGTTATAACACAAATTATTAGATATGTTTAATGTATAGTTAATATAAATATGAACTATATATATATTTTGTATTCAAATTTATATTTTGTATTCAAATATATATTGTATATATATATATTTTTTGTGTTCAAATTATTACTCATTTTTTAAATTGCGTTTTATATTCATATCAAAAGAACATTAAAAGTTTGTGATGGAATAAAAATGTAACCAGATCTGATAATCAATGTAGAAATTCTGTGGATCTATCTTATAAATGACAAACCTCCCCTCCCCAAAAGAAACTTGCACAGTTTATTAATTGTTTATAATATTTATTTTCTATTTATTATTTGTTTATTTATTATTATTTTTTATTTATTTATTTTTTTTTAATAAATTCCTTTTATTAGTTTCTCAAGAAAAAGATAGTACTGTTATGTATTCTTGAAAGTAATTCACCTGTAATGGGAAGTAACATTTATTTTACAGTAAGTTAATATTTTGGTTTTACATTTTTTATATATATATATATATATATATATATATATATATATATATATATATTTAAAGAATCATTCTCTATATCATTATTTGTCTGACAAATTGGCAAGCCCTGTCGCAAACTTACTAATCTGTAGAGCATCAACTATTATTAATATGATTAAAGGATCCTATTTTTAATAATGTATTGTCTTTTACCTCCTAGTAACATCCTTATTAAAAACTTCTGTTCCCTTAGACCTAATCTTTAATAAATCATTGATCACTGCATTAATTTTCACATCTTAACTTTCAAAATTGATTTTGAATTCAATTTATAAATATTAATTTTATTGCATTAAAATAACCTTAATTAATAATTTTATTGTATTACTTGTTAATTACCATATTTAAGAGTTTATTATTTACCAATGATTTTCCATGGTTGTTCTTTGAGGTATATATTGATAAGATGGGTAATAATTATTTGGTGTCCAGCTTGATGATTGGTAGTATGATGATGATGATGGATATGGTATATTGTTACGCGAGCTGTCTTTAGACGGTTGTAATTCATGGTAACTTAATATATCATTATGTTGTCCCATATGACTCCATGTGTTATTTTGATAATATGTCGATAAATACTGCTCAAGTTCTGAGTTATCTACTGCTGAGTTATCAAAATTATCATTTGAATACTGATATAATTCTTCCATTTTATTGAAATCTATATGTGATTCGCTTGGGGTCTCCGAACTCATACCTATAAAAAAAGAAAGAGAAAAAAAGATATATTACCAATTAAAGTTAATATTTTGATCGGTTGGGAAGTTATTTTACTCTCTTCTTAGCCTAATGTTTGTTTTTTCTTAATCCCATAAGCATAATTCTGCTTAATAAATTCCTGCATAAAATGACCAAAAAAAATGAGGAATCCCCAGAACTCCAAGTGCAACTGAACACCAACAACCAAAAACATCAGATACATTTGAAAGTATCAGGTGATGATTTCATTTTTTCTTGAAAAATTTTCTGAAACAATTCTAGACAGTGACTTTTACCTGAATTTTAAATTACTTTAGTCACTTTTTTTTTTGTTAAACAATTCTTCCATTAAAGAATTGATGTAAATTTTTGGTTATGCATTCTAAAATTAGTTAGTATTTTTCGACCATTCTGTAGTTGTCTTTCTTCCACATCAAGTTACATAATTCTCATTTATCCTGAGATTAGATATTAAGTTCTGATTAATTTTTAATGTTAACACACTGAAGCCTAATTTAATTACCAGCATCATTTTTGAGTTTGTTTAAAAATACTCAGGGTTATTGTAATTTTTAATTTAGTTATTATACACTTAAAAATTCCACATGCGTTTCTCATAATTTCATATGATTTTCTTAATTGTCTATGCATTTAATTTCTTAATAACCAAACTTTTGTGATGTTAACAAACTAAACTTTGTGGCTTAATCATCTGCACATTCCAGTTTGAACACTGTCTGAAATACTTGAAAATTTCTGATAATCTTTTAAGGAAATAAATGTTCAAATGAACTATTTTAAATAAAACTTCAGTTTTATGTATATTATTTGGGGACTATGCCAATGTATAATGGCTTAAAACATTATATAATACATATACAAAATGCCATTTTAAAAAAATCACAGTATATTTGTGTTAAACAGTTTATTAATCTGGCTAATAATATATCATATGAATGAAAGTTTTGTATGCTTGCTTACATAACACTATTATGAGATTATGTTTTTAAAAACAGATATATTTTTCAATCAGATTATTTATATGTGCAATTGTAGTATATACTGACTGTCAAATAGTTAATACTCACAGAATTATTAAGAATTATCAGTATAAGAAGAGCAACTACAAACAATTGTTGAGTGAAAATCAAAGAATAATAAAAATTGATTACTAATGTATCCAGATATTAACTAAAAAGAAAAAAAAATCTAACTTACTTGATGATTGTGTTGTTACGGATGATGTTGTTGGGTATCTAATTCTTGGTAAATGACCTCGATTTGGAGTTGTAGGGGGTGTAGGCGGTCCAGGTGGCGAATTTGGTCCTAGCCTTATTGAAGATTTTTCCTCTTCACTGTGATAACTTTCAGTCTTCAAAGTTCTGCAATTTAATGAAAATAAATATTTTATTATGTGTTTTCATATTCTCCATAATTCTGTCATTTATTTTAATTTTTTTTTTTTTTTTTATTCTTGGACACTTTGGTCTTTGTTTAAAATATTTCTTAGAATTTTTGTGTTTGGAAGATATAAGGAAAATCCCATGATCTGTTCTGAATCTGAATTTAAATTGTATTTTATTTTTATTTTCTGTTTTTCAAAAAGAAAATAATACCTGTACAAAATTTTTGATTAGAAATGTGCTGCTCCCATTCTGAATATAGATTTGTTCACTGGAAGATCTGTGAGTCCCTCCTTATATTCAAGTAGATGTCCACTACTTGAAGGGCTCGTTTGTGTAGGGTTGTTGAGGCTTTACAACCTTTGTGTGGGTAAATTGAGCCTTTATCATCATCCACTATTCTTCCTTATCCTTGATCCTTTATTCCTCTGTAGTAGCTAGATATCTGTTGGATCCCAATTAAAGATCTAAGGATCTCTTTGAGTGACTGTATCTTTGACATCTACAGTTTGATCGGAGCAGCTGTGCTTATCAGATTATTTACTTTCAGTTAAGGCCCTCCAGAGACTCCATTTTCTTATCCAGTGGCTTTCTAATTCTACTCCTTCCTAATACAATGAAATTCAACTTTACTGAATTACCCGCTGGATAGGCTTCTAACAGGCTAGTATACACAGATTGTATTAACACTGTTTATAAAGCTTTAATAAAAAAAAATTAAAATTGTAAAAAATCTAAGATATTACTTCATAATTATCATTATCTTCATTTTTTTTTATTCAAATGATAGATTCTTTTTTTATATAAGTAGTACACGTCATCAACTGTTTAGTTATTCATAATTTATAATAATGCCCACAGTATGGCAATGGCATTTTATCTTTTCTTTACAGATTCAATTTCCATGATTCTACTTGCTGAAATATTCCAGATGTTGCTGTTCCATCAGGTTATAAGAGCTGTAGTTTATTATCTTTCTTCTTTCTTAGAACTCTTGTTCCCAGTAAATAATCTTTTCTATTACATATAATAAATACAATTTTCTACATAAAACCCAAAAAACAAAAGGAAGTCGGCTGTTTTATATATTCTGAGCATTGTTCACTAAGGAGTTTTTTGCAAGATTAAAAAATATTATTGATTGAAGCTACACCATAATCATGAGTCATTAGAAAGTCACTACATTACCACTGATAGATTCTTCTTTACTACTTTTTTTTTTGTTTTTAGTGGTAATCAACATAACGATCATTAGCCTTTAAGTATTATCTTGATAGCTACCTATACTTATTATCCTATCCCAGGGGTCGGCAACCTTTTGAGTCAGAAGAGTCAAAAATTACAATTTACAAAATTTCAAAGTTTTTAAAGAGCCACAAAATTTTTTCGAAAATAGGTTTATTAAATAACAATTTATAGATACTTACACTTATAATTATTATTTTAACTCTTATTATAATAAGAGTTATTATAATTTACTATTATTTCACTATTATTATAATTTTTATTATTTTTAAATAATAAAAAGCTATAAAACAGATAAATAATAAAATAGGTAATTTATTAAATATATATTTTAATAAAAATACTTTCGCAGTAATATCCAACAGTGGTACTTTGTTTCTTTTTTGACAATTCTTATTGACTTCAAAAAAGTAGTTAGGTATCTTATTTGGAAAAAAATATTGATAATATGTGTTTTAAAAATATAATACTTATTATGTTACCTATCTTTACTTCAGTTTTTTTATTATTATTATATATATGTACATACATAACTTTGAGAAGATGATTCGCTTCTAACTCTTTTGCTTGAAACAACAAACTATACATCACAGCCAAAGCACTGGTGAAGACGCCAAATTGTCTTGCGTCGAAAGCGAATTAAAACCTACATAGAAACATCCGACGACGGCGTCATTCGAGAGCTTCTGAGACTGACAACAGTGACGACGCGTGTCACAGGGGAGCGGTGCGGTGAAAAGCGAGTACAAGTGGCAAAGCGATAGAATCGGTGCCTAATCCTCGTTAATCGATTCAGAACGATATTTAAATGTTTTTTTTTTGATAAAATAAATAATATTTGCGTATGGAACTAAAGAGCCGCAGCTTCACATCCAAAGAGCCGCATGTGGCTCGTGAGCCGCAGATTGCCGACCCCTGTCCTATCCGTATTATCATGTGACACTACCTTAATTGAAATTTTATTAGTGATCCAGAATGTTTCTCTTTGAGGTGTTATAATGATGGGATAAGCATGAAGTTGTAAGGAAATGTAGTCTACAATTTGCAATCATGTAGCTGTCCTTTAATCATACAATCATATATGTTAATCAACCGAGTGAGTTATTTTTTTAATATTTAAATTTGTATTTGTTAATAAAAATATATCAGTTTGCGCTTCAAACACATAATAATTCCCATTTACTTATACAATTTAGAAAAATTTATTAAGATTCTCTTTTAAATAAAATACTTTTACCTAAACAACATACTGTGCGGTGGTCCATCTATTCTTTGATTAGTCTGAAGATTTGATGATGTTTGTGGTAGTGTTGATGTAGTGGTGGAAGTCGGTTTTGTTGGTTTACGCCTTCTAGGTTGGTATTTGTAGTCAGGATGTTCTCGTTTGTGTTTTACTCTTAATCTTTCAGCTTCTTCCATGAATGGTTTCTTATCAAGGTCTGTTAATTGCCTGTGTAAAATAAAAATTAACAGTAATTATTAATATATTTTGTATATTTAATGTAAATGATTTTTATATCACATCTGTTACCTTGTACATGTCATTTACATTCCATGATTTACAACTTGGCAACTATAGAAATAACAATTTTTACTTGTATATTGCTTCATATCATCTGCAATTTTGTTATTTATTTAAATTAAAAATATGGAACAGATGTTAGTGCTGTTTGTTATACAGTCTACTTTATTTATTTATTGTCTTTCTTATCTTCTTAGAAGTTTTAATAATTTTTGTTTAATTTTATAATTTTTTTTTATAACTTCAGTAATTTATATTATATTCAACTTAGCTGTTTATTAATGATTTTAGTACTTGCTGGAGAGATAGATTTTAAACCTTTCATAGTGAACATACTAATCCACTGAACATGCTAATGTCATGGTAGAGTGGTAACATGTCTGCCTTTTACTAGGAAAGTTCTGGGTTTGAATCTTGGTTAGACTTGGCATTTTTCATTCACAACAAATTTATTATATCATTTAAAAAAAGAAAACAGATAAGGTGTTGATTATGATTGATCTTTATGTGATTTCAATAAAAAATAAAATTAATAGATTACTAATTAAAAAGTTAAATAACTAGGAATATACTTAGGATCATTTAATAAAAGTAAACAGACATAAATGCACAGTTCACTAGTCATCTTCATTATTTATAACAGAATGATTAAAAATAAAACTTTTTTTTATCCTTATTTAAAAAAAAAATTAATCATGTTTATGAAGAAATAAAAACGAGTGTCTAACTTTTTTCATATAAACAGACTGAACTCAAAAACGTAAACATTTAAAATATATCCTGTAGTCTATAAGTCTACAGGATATATTTTAAACTAACTGTTTGTTTTCTCCTGGGACAGCTTTTTTGAATTAAAATGACTTATTTTAT
Source organism: Lycorma delicatula (assembly GCF_047948215.1). Taxonomy (NCBI): domain Eukaryota; kingdom Metazoa; phylum Arthropoda; class Insecta; order Hemiptera; family Fulgoridae; genus Lycorma; species Lycorma delicatula. The sequence goes on along the minus strand of NC_134460.1, from coordinate 127,256,180 downwards.
AAATAAGATTAATGAATTTGGTAGCCTATAAAAGCGAGGTAATTAAAATTAGAAGAGTAAAATTATTGAAATACTCTTATGTATAATCAAACTGATTTTTTAGTATAACAAATTGTATGTTTCTCATACTGCACAGAAAACAAATTTTAATGTAAGGATTGGGTGATCAGACGTCCCTTGGATACTTTATTGGAAACCACCCTCTCTCTCTCTCAACCTCCCCCTCTCTCTCCCACCCACCTTCTCTCACCCTTTCTCTCTCACTCTCTCTCTCTCTCTCTCTCTCTCTCTCTCTCTCTGTTCGTCCGCGTGCGCATGCGTGTATGTGAGTGCTTGCGCGTGCACAAGCACTGTACAGAAGTTTATATAATCCATTGTTCCTTTACATTATTCTCAACTGTTTGTTATGACCATGATACATGTAAAGTACCATAAATTCAGGTGTTATAAATCATAGTTTTTTTTTATAAAAGTAATGATGTTCACTATGCAACTAGTCCCTATGTTGAACAGAGTGAACATGTGACTAGTAGACCTGAACATGTGACCTGCAGGATGATAAGACATACTTTTAAACTGTAATGGTGTTCAATACACAGTAATTCTGTAATATTACCTTTGTGACTGGACAGGTATATGAGAACATCTTAATTATTAGATCTTTGCCTCTTAGTAGGAAAGTTCTGACTTTATTCTTGAAAAGAAAGGCTACATTAATTTATTCCTTTGCATTATCTTCAACTCTGTTATGACCATGTTACATGTAAAGTATCGTAGATTCAGGTGTCATCAATTATTGTTTCTTTCTCTGAATAATGATGTTCACTATGCAACCAATCCCAATATGTAATCAAATTAAGTTTGAATCTTTGTTAGATTAGAATTTGAATGCCACATTATGTGTGTATTATTAATGAATTTTTTTTTCCTGTGTGCTTATGTTTCAGCCATTGACATCTGAATTCTGGATTCTTATTGCATATATGAGTATGTTTCATTTGTATTCTTATTCATTACATGTTATCCAATATTAGCTATTTTTAAAAATTATTATTTCTGATATTTTTTATTGATCAGACCTTTCTTGGATACTTTATTTGTAACCCCTCCCCCTCTCACTCACTGTGTGTGTGCGTGTGTGTGTGTGCGCGCGCGCATGTGTAAAAATTTGCTTGTGTTATCAAATACTTAAGAATTCTAATTATATTATGATAGTTACAACATGTTTATTGTTGGAAGCAATACTAAATTATTATTACGCATTCATTATTTTACAAAAGTGCTTGTGCATTTTTGAGAAACTTTAAAATTTTTGTGAAAATGGTTGTCATATATATCCTTCAGAAGTATAGATTTTCTATTCGAATTAAGTTACTTTATCAGTAAAATTGATATAGACTGTTATACCTTAAGTATCATTCTTGAATGTATGAAAATGTTAGTCCTCGTCACTCCCTTATGTAACATTTACTACAAAATTTGTAAAACTTTCGTTTTCACCTTTGGAATATGAGTTTTTCCATTCTACATTATAATTTTTATTTTTTATTTATTTATTTATTTTTTTAAATAAATTTAAGAAATTAATTTTAAAAAAATTTATAAGTAAGTTGTAATAATCAATCTGTATTTTATGTTTTGTCACTATTACTGTATTATCTCTATTTGTTATATATTTTTTTTATTTTAATAGGTAATAAAGTTGTTATACTTGAAAGGTATTTAAACCCATTTTTATGATAAGAAACTTTGTGGGAACTACTTGAAAAATTGTTAAGAGGGTCATGTTTTGTCAGACGAAGACCAGAAGCTCTAGGACCTTTTTGAAAGATGATTAATTTTTTTTTTAATTTGTGTATTCTTTTATGAAGGTTAGTCTAAAATGCTTCTGCGTTATAAATTACCACTTCTCTAATAAACGAATAAGCTTATAAGAGAGAGATAAAATATATAGTTTACGTTCTTTTTTCTCTCCATCATTTTATTCCCAGTAATTTTTTATTAATTTTCTTATTTTAAAACATATTTTAATATCTGTGTAAACTGTAATATATTTAAAATTAGTTGTACTATATTATATAGAAAACTTAAAAACATAATGACAAGATTTGATGTAAAAAAACTACTTTATATATATATATATATATATATATATATATATACTATTTAATTGTTTGAATTTCAACTTTTTTTGAACTATGCAAATTAAATACAAAACTTACTAACCCTCAATCAGATAGCATCATTCCCAACGATTTAACGATTAAAGAAAGTATTAACAGTATAATTTTTTTAATGGTGTTATTTTTTAAAATTACTTTTATTTTAAACTTTTTAGTTTTATTTGTAGTAATAGACTTTGACAAAAAACAGGTAATTAATTAGTAGTAAATATTAAAAATAGGGAGCACAATACACCAGAAGTTGCAGAATTTTGTTACTAAGGTAAAGAATTGCAAGAATTAAATAGTTATTTAAAGCAGACTGCACAAGCAAGGAAAGAGCTTTCCTAAAAAATAATTCTGCTAGTATCAAATCTTACCAACTTAAATTTTAATAATTGTAATTAATATTAAAAAAAAAACAGTTTACCAACAATTCAATTTGAAGCGTTAAAGTGCTTTCGGAATTAAATTACATCTTCAGGAATTGTCATATTCGTCCTATTTATAATATTAATTAAAACTTCACATTTTTACAGGACGCTTATGTTGACATAATTTTAAAACATATTACGACCAGCTGTTATGTTTTAAGTAAATATAAAGATTTTTTTATAATTTTAGATGTGAAGTTTTAATTAATGTTATAAATAGGACGAATATGGTAGTTCCTGAAGGTAGTATTTAATTCTGAAAGCGCTTGAACTCTTCGAATTCAATTGTTGGTAAGTGATGTTTTGTATATTAATTATAATTATATACTTATACCAACAGACCATGCTTAACAAAATGATTAAATTGTAATATTTCTCTTATTGTATCTAATAATCAGAAAGAAATTTTTCAAATTATTTATGTTAGATAGTTTTATGGAAATAAAATGTGGATAATATGAAAAAACAGAAAAGAAAAGAATTAAGGTCTTTGAAGCATGGTGTTACAGAAAGATATTATTAACTAACAGACCCGACAGATTTGAGTATATATATATATATATATATAGATTAAATGAACACAATTGAAAGTTTGATAAAACATTAACAAAATGAACATTACAAAACTTCACAAAATTTAACCTTTCCCTTTTACCCTGTCACCCTTTCTTCCCCCCTTTCCCCCATGTTCCTTTTCCACTTTAATTTTTACCAAATTCCCGTTTCCCCCTTTCACGGTTCCCTTTCCCCCGTGTTCCCCCTTTACTTTTTTGCATTTTCCCCTTTTTACCTTTTTCGGGTTTTCCCTCATTCCATTTTCCGATTTTTACCTTTCTCCCTTTTTCTCCGCGCGTAAATCGGTCCAGTAGTTTTTTAGTCTGTAACAGACACACTTATCGGAAACCCTGAAATGGAATCGTAAAATATTTAGTATAGCGTGTGTTGCTTTTACACCCAATAGATAGCCCTGTTTTTAAAAAAAAGCATGTTTTTACCTGTCACAGGTGTGACATTTTAGGTATATAAATAGTAGGTATATAAAAACGCGCGCGTATTCGAATGCAACGTTGTGTCAAAATTTTAAAGCAATTTGTTAAGAAATTTCGGAGATTTAAGATTTTGAACAAACGAACATTTACATTTTTATTTATACAGAAGATGATTCAAAATGATGAAAATTCGAAAAGAAAAAATTTTAAGATAAATTGGAAAAAATAAATTTTTAGCAGATTCTTGTAGATTGATGGTGGACCATGTATTAAGTTATCCATAATATCGGAATAAACCTTAGATAGGTTTGCGGTCAGGGGTTGGAGAGATATAGCGTGAAACTGAATATATTGTATGTAGTAATTACGTTTATTTTAAAAGATTACAAGGTACTTACGTATTAACGTAACGGTGGCGTTAATACGAGTTTAACATAGATTCAAAACAGTCTATTAATTTTAATAAATGGTTATTTTTAAAAATTACGGTGTTAATTAGTCAAGGTTAGCGAGCGTAGGTTAAGTTTGGTTAAATTATATTTATAAAATAAATAAATATAAATAACCATTTCTTAAAATTAATAAAGAGAATCAATAAAATAAATACTCAATTTTAAATGAAGGTGTAGCTGCGGTGGCGTTAATACGTAAGTACCGATTACAATAGAACAGAAAGTAATGGAAAATAACATAAACCAATCAAATGATTGATGACAAAAAAAAAGTTTAATTTTTAATTAAAATGTGTGTAGGCTTACAAAAAAAAAAGTAAGACTCAAAAAACTCGAAGTTTGGTAAAGATAAGGAACTGAGTATAGAGAAACGACGTAAACAGTCACAACTGAGCGTAAATTACGGATGTTACGGGATGCAGAAATTTTACTTTCGTTCGGATCTTAATTTTCAACAGTTTCATAAATTTTTACGAAAAATAATATTTTGAATGTCAGAATGCCCTCAAATTATTTAACAGTACAATCTCAAGTAATGATTGAGAAATAATATTTTTACAATCGTCTTTGTAGATTGTGTAATTTTTCATTTAAAAATTCTTATACATATATAATAATACATATATATAATACATAAGATGTACGAAAGAAACGCAGAATGGTACAGCCAGCGAAATTTCCTCCGATAAAATAAATGTTTAAAAAATGAACCGGATTAGTGTATTTAAAAAAACTAACGCTTGAACATTAGGGTAAAATTTATTAGCTCTTTTTTAAGTTGTTAAAGAAAAGTTGACTTGAAAAAACTTCGGAATGTCGCGATACCTTTATTTATCTACCAGAGTTAAATTGCTCAGTACTATTATATGAAATGTATTATGCATATTTTATATACCATATTCAATTTTACTTTCTAAACAGAACATTCGATCAGGAAAATTGACCTCCGAGAGTTTGCATGTATGGACTCTAGAACCGTCAAAACGGTGACTTTGGTAAAAAAAACTTCGTGTCTACGCGCGTATGCTCGTCGCCTTCTAAATCAGTTTATATCTCAGTACCATAATATCCTAAAAAATCTTAAATTTGGTACAAAGCCTCCTGTAATGGAGCATTAATGCCATTAAAATTTGGTTCTGATATCTATAAGGGTGTGAGGAAATGAATTGAAGGTGATAGAGATGTCTTATCTTGTGATGTGTGAAATTTGATGAAAAACCTTCTCTGACAATTGAGTACTGGTCAACACATTCACAATAAGTCAAAAAAAATATTTCAAAAAGATTAACCCTCATGTTTAAAATAAACATTTTTTTATTGTTTTTATTACTTTTTAAACTTTAAATTTAACCTTATGATGATATTATTATGCGAAAATTGATGCTTCAATTTTATCAAAAAATAACGTACGAGATTTTTTATTTTTTTTAACATTTGCTTAAATTTAAAGCTTAGTATTAACACTTTTGTGCAACAATGTTATTTAGTTTTCATGTTTAAATTCAAATTGTTAATAATAAAGGAGATGTGATTCATATCTTGAGGACGATTACAGTTTCATTTGCAATCATTTGAGCGTTAAAATTTTGTAACTTTAATATCGACATTGTACAGTATTTAGAGGGAATATACGGTGATGATGTTTTTTTTATTATTATTATTATTATTACATGGTGAAAAGATAAAGATGTTACGATTTGCTGATGGTATACGTAGTAATTCTAGCTTAGAGTAAAAAATATTTAGAAGGAACAATGATAGATGGATGAAGTCCTACGTCGTAAGAACTATCGCATGAAAATAAACAAGAACAAAACGAAAGTAATAAAATGTAGTAAAAATAACGAAGATGGACCACTGAATGTAAAAATAGGAGGAGAAAAGATTATGGAGGTAGAAGAATTTTGTTATTTGGGAAGTAGAATTACTAAAGATGGACGAAGCAGGAGCGATATAAAATGCCGAATAGCACAAGCGAAACGAGCCTTCAGTAAGAAATATAATTTGTTTACATCAAAAATTAATTTAAATGTCAGGAAAAGATTTTTGAAAGTATATGTTTGGAGTGTCGCTTTATATGGAAGTGAAACTTGGACGATCGGAGTATCTGAGAAGAAAAGATTAGAAGCTTTTGAAATGTGGTGCTATAGGAGAATGTTAAAAATCAGATGGGTGGATAAAGTGACAAATGAAGACGTGTTACGGCAAATCAATGAAGAAAGAAGCACTTTGAAAAATACAGTTAAAAAAAGAGAAAGACTTATAGGCCACATATTAAAGACATTCTGGAATAGTCGCTTTAATATTGGAAGGACAGGTAGAAGGGAAAAATTGTGTAGACAGGCAACGTTTGGAATATGTAAAGCAAATTGTTAGGAATGTAAGATGTAGGGGTTATAGCGTAATGAAACGACTAGCAGTAGATAGGGAATCTTTGAGAGCTGCATCAAACCAGTCAAACAGCTGAAGACAAAAAAAATTATTACAAATCGTTAAATTCCTCACAGCTTAATTTTTTTAATAAGCTCATTTAATCGATCATTTCTTAAAGATGATTTTTTACAAGGTTTTTTTTTTAGTTTTTATTTTTAAGAGACTTTTATACGTATTATTTTTACATTATTTTCATATGATTTATATTTACGTAATATAATCATTTATTATTTTTTTTTTACTTATTTTCATAGTATTTGAATGATAGAACAAGGTCAAATCTTTCTTCTCATTTCTGTGTACCTCAAACTTGTGCGAACTTGTCGCATAACATATTTAACGTAGTTCAAGAAATTAAACGCGTATTTCAAATTTATTAATCTGGGTTATTCCAAAAAATAATCTTTCATTTTTTCTCAGATTCTATGAATAGTTGTATAACATATACGTAAATGCACTTAAAATAGTATATTTCGATCTAAAAAATATTTTTTCTTAAAAAAAAAATTATCAGTTTATTGCTTATACAATGCACGAATATTTCAATTTTAGATTAGTTAAGTAAACTTAAATAATCTAAGGTGAGGTAAGTTGTTTATAAAGAAAACAAATATACTACAGCCCTAGCAGCTGCTATTTTTTTTTTTTTTTTTTTTTTTTTTTTTAAGTTATGAATTTATCTATCGCATGGCACGCGTTTCCTTCAGTCTTTTTAGTATTATTATGTGTTATTTACTACTTTAAAAAAAGGAAACTGAATAATTCAAATAATAATAATAAAGAAGTAAAACACCTGGATTTTTTTTGTTGTAATGTTATGTATTTTCAGCTGCTTTCTTATCAGTATGATAATATTACTTATCAGAAAATAGTGTGCGCACGAGCCTACCTCATCATACCGACGCATATGCCTTTCATTCTTTGCTTTTCTTCGTTATCATGTACATCATTGTTTGTTCCCATTAGTTACAAGATGTATTCCGTTTAATCTTTACTAATTTATTTACATAGGTTGTTATGTTATTTGTCGATATTCCCGATGTCGATACTAGTTGTAGAATAGCATATTTCTTTGAAATCTATGTTCATTATCATTTAACTTAAAAGTAAAATGAGTAATAAACTATAAAAGTTTTAGTAAATCCTAATAAAAAAGAATTACAGCATAAATTATACCGTTTTCTTATTTCTTTTTTTTTATTTGAAGAAATAAAAACTGTTTAAAAATTGAGTATAGAAATCTGATCTTTAAAGAAGATAGATCTGATCTCCCATTAAAGATTTTTTAATATTTTTATTATATTTTACGATTCTAACATTTAGATTTTTTAGTTATTTTTTATGTTATATACTTCCGAAATATTTTTAATAAATAGTTTTAAGAGATCGATCTAAAGCTACGGGAAGTTGTCTAAAACATTTTATTCCATATTACTTATAAATACAGATGTGGGTAATCGTGATATTAATATTTTTGTTTAACACATATGTGATTTGATCGTACGAAGAGAGATCCTATTTTTACTCGACCTTTTGGCAGTTCATCTGTTTACGTGTTTATGATGCAGTTGCGACCAAACACATTTCCCGTGTTTATGAAATTTTTCAGTAATGTTCCTTGCGATTAGGTAGAACATAACATACGCGTTTTATGTTCAGAGCGTCTGTGGAACGTCGTCTGTTGTCTGTTAACAAACGAAGTACGACGATAACGACCTCTGTTATTACAAGCGTCTGTCGAACGATATATATTCGTAATAATTTTACAAAAAAGTTTTTTATTTAAAATAGCGATCAAGTACAACTGTTAGAAAGAACGCATATGATAATGTTTTGGCGTTTTTTGAATGTATTATTTTCTGAATGCAGAATTAAATTTGATGTGTAATTAATTAATCAATATAATGTCGTCAAAAAAAACAGAATTCAATGGATAAAACTTCTCTTATATATATATAAAACTCGATATTTTATTTGTTGTATATGTTTATTTTTATTAATTCAAATTCGTTATAGAGCTTAATTTTTAAATTATTATTCACGTAAATAGGAGTAGTAGTATTCTATCGTTCTAAAAAACTAAAAGAATCTAAAAAACTTTTCAGTAGAAAACTAAGGTTACGAGATCGCTCTACGGACATGGCAACTTATGTTAAATACGATGTTATACTATATCGGAATGAAAATATGTATAGCTTATTTTTACTTTCCTAGCATCACAGTTCTAGAGCTACGCTGAAAGAAGGAAAATATGCTAATCGGTCCAAAAATGAATTATGGGTTTTCGCATTTCTTGATGTTACATGACTTAGGGAACCTAATAAACAAAAACAGTGTGGGTAATGTTCGTCGTACGTATGTTGGCGCGTTTGAAGCTTAATTACTTTTTGATGGAATTTGGCAGACTCGTGTATATCTGGTAATTTGTTGGTAAAGGTTGGGGGGGGGGTCAATATCTCCAGGGGGTGGGGCAAGTAGTTTCTTAGGGATCAATTTATTCGAAATTTTGCTAACGTAATCCCACTTTATGTTAAGTTCAGTACATGTGTTCGTGCTTATCTTACCATTTGAAAAAACATTTCCCCTCCCCCCAAATTCTCCCCAGAAAACGAAAAACCTATTTTTTTATTTGTTTCGTATTTTTTAACCGATTTATTTTTATGTGTTCCTAAACATGCTAGTATTGCAAGTGGTCCAAAAAAAATACTTTGAGAGCAATATTGGGGATGCTGAACCTATCAAAAAATCTATATTTTTAAACTTTGATAGGCTTATCTTTTAAAATTTTTCGTTTATTTAAACTTTTAATAATATTAAAATAAAATGTTATAACATAATTCACCCCCACCCCCCAAAAAAAGGAATTTTAGGTAACTTTTTATTGTATATACATTTTTCAGTGGCTTTTTTAAAATTTTGTTCCATTGAAAATAGTAAACATAGACAAATTAAAAGATTTTCTTGCGAGGTGGATTTTCGGGACAGATTTTTTTTAGATTTTTTAAACTTTTTTTGTGTCTCATTATTTCAATAAATAACTAATGCCAGGAAAGTATAACAACTTTGTCGTTAGCTTTTTTAACTTTGATTTATAATTATTTAATAAATTTTAACCAAATTTCTTTTAATCCGGATATGTAAATTAGTTTTAAATAATTCTGATCTTTTTTTATCTATATCAGTCAAAATAAGATTGTTAGCAATGATATTTATCCATTATTTACTTATATATTTACTTATTGTACCTACATCCACGTTTGAGAAGATTTCTGGAAAACTTTGCCAAACAAATGGTGTTCCAAGGATTCTTTGCCGAATACTTATTACGTGAGGTATATTCCGTAAAAGATGTAACTTTTTTTTTTACCCTTTGTATGCAGCAGCTACGTAGGGTAAATCAAAAGTTATCCTAAAATCTATTCCTTTCTTCTAATTCCTAAGGAAGAAAAAATTATTCTACGGAATAAAGACTGTTTCTTTTAAAAATAATTTTAAAGGTTATATCTTTGATCACAAGTTGCAATACCAAAAGGCATTGGGACTTAGTTGTTAGTTTATCTACGAACTTTTACCCTGTATAAGATAATGTAGACTAAAATACTAAAATAATGTAACAGGAATTCCCGCAAACCTATCTGTTCCATTTTGTGTTTGTAATCGTGAATTTCTTAATTGCTTTTAAAATCTGTGTGCTTAAAGTTTATTATTATTTCATAGATTGTCGAAAATGTTATACTTATTTCTATTAGAAAAAGTAAGATCACAAGTGAACAATAAAATTTTTAAGAATTTTTTAAATACAGTTTTTTATTAGAACAAATACATGCTTAGTTTTCGGCCTACGTGTTGGTAAATAATTTAAGTACCCTATAAAATAAAAACACATCTTCAGATTTCTATCAAATTGTATAATAATATAAATGAAATGTGTATAGAGACTTACAAAATATTATATTTAAAATACAATGGTGTATTTAAAATTATTTTGTTTAGGGAGAAATACATATAAATACTTCCAGAAACGTTAGTTTTTTATTGGTTTTATTTTAAACTAAACCGTTACTGTTTAAATATATTTAATTTATTTGAAAATATCATAAAAATTTTTAAGTTCGGTGTATAATTTTCTTTCTTTTAATTGAATGTAAAAAATTTAATCAATTAAGCACGGTGAAAATTAAAAATTTGGAGATACTATTTTTTTCAATTTTAACGCGATTATATTAACACAAAAGTGTTCCGTAAACGTTTGTATAGTTTGTTTATATAATTCGTTGATATTTCACGCAAGCGTGTTGAAAAATATGTATTAATTTCATCTTTCTGCTTTTAATATAATTAGATGAATCCACACAGTTATTACTTCTCGGGAAATATTAACTTGGAAAATCAATGATATTAAATAAGAACAAAAATCAACCTTCAAAGCTACTATGTTTAATAAATCTGTTTCTGTAGATTACCGAAGTTAAACAACTGATATATTATTAATCGGTAATCGCGATTAAAAATAATTTTTAACCGAACTAAAAATTCGGGTGGACTGACTAGATTTGATTACTGCATTGTTGTAAGTTTGAATTTTACATTTCAAAAAAGGTATAAACTAGAAAATTTAATTTTTAATTAGTATGTTAGGTAGCCTTTATGGTTTTATTCATAGATCTAAGGACATTGAAAATAATTAATAAAAAGTTGTTTTTTTTAACTTATCGTGTGTAAACAACTTTTTTCCAGTATCTCTATCGGTAATAATAAGAATAATAATTTTAATAAAATATTAATATTTCAAATGAGACCTATAGATTTGCGTAGATAATGAAGATTTTTATGACTAACTAGTATCTAAGAAATCTATTATTTTAATTAATATTTTTTTCATATAAAAGTTATTATTGCAGTTAGTAATGAATATTTAAATAATAGGTATGGATGTAATTTATGTGTGTATCCCTGAAAAACGTAACATATTAGCGTAGTAGCCTAAGTTTATTTTTTTAGTAAATAATGCATATCTGTATCTTAAAACCTTTTTTTTTATTTAACCTCCGGGACCACCGTCCCTAGGCGACAGGCGTGGCATTTTCACACACGCTATAAATCATTCATCTCATCCTCTGAAGTAATACCTAACGGTGGTCCAAGATAATCTTATTAAAAAATTGTTATTTTATGATCTTGCCGCATTTAAAAAAAAAACAACTATATTTGTTATGTTATTAGTCCGAATTGAAATTCCGTAGTATAACGATATTATCAGGGATATGACGTTAATTAAAAGACGGTATGAACCAAGTGTTCTAAGTTTCTTTAAACCTCCGGAACCACCGTTAGGTATTTCTTCAGAGGATGAGATGAAATGACAACTTTGTAGGGTGTGAAAAAGCCATGCCGATCGGGATTCGAACCCGGGACCTCTGGATGAAAGTCCGAGACGATACCACTCGCGCCACAGAGACCGGCATGTATTTTAAGACTCAAAAATATTAATATCAAAGTCCGTACCGTTTTTTTTAAGAAATTCAACATGACCTGACAAAATTGCAATCAATTTTATACGCTTGCGATAACTTTACAGAATATAACTTGACGAGTTAATCGATGAGTACATCTATTCGGGAATTATGTTAAAAAATAAACAGAATTGGATCAAAAACATTTAACACTCAATAACAGACATGAAATTTTAAAGAATTGTGCACGATATCCTTTCGTACAGTCGTCGCCAAGTTACAGCGAGCTTGGAGGGACGACGATTACTACCCAACGTAAAAACATATTCCTCGATCTTAGTAATCCCCCTTACCAAATAATTATTCTATTTTTAATAAATGAATGCAACTATATTGAAATAAAATACAGTCGGCTAATTTTGTACTGTACATTGTAAAATGAAATAACGGATGTCAATATTATCTATTACTAATTCACAGTAAATATAATGAAAGATGTTTATTATTGTAACTTTAATTACTTACTGGAAAATTAATTATCCGTTTAATTCCTCAGCTAGAACGTTCTCCTCGCTGTCATCACTATCTTCAGTGTAATTGTCACTAGTGTGACTGTCACTATACAAAGAGACAATGAAAGATTCTGTCAGAGATTCTATTAACTTAGCTCCAATATTCACTTTCGATTTTTTAAACTTTTCACAGTAAGGTTTCCAGTGTTCATCGAATTCATTTTATCTTCACCCAGTTATTGCACTTCTGAAATCTTAAACGTTGTGTTGTGGCTCGCAACATGTCATTTTATCCCTGAATATACCATCTCGGTTGGATTTAAATCAGAATGGTAAGGTGGAAGTTGCAAATTTGATACTCACTTCTTTCCAACATAATTCATCAGATTGGTATAGTTTTCTATTACTTTTGTTCAACTTAATTAATTCATACAACTGAGGTTTAAACATTTCAGATGAAAATGGAATATGATATTTCTGTAGCAGTCATGTCTTGTTCCTTGCTTGATGACCCTGGAAGTTTTTCAGAAAGGGTATTATGATACAGAGCATTATCATTAATTATTACTGACTCAGGAAGAAGGTTAGAAACTAATTTTTCCTCAGCCCATTTCAAATAATTTTTAATATTCATGCTATCATGGTAATCACCGCTTTTGATTTGACTGTCCAAGTTAACATTGCATTGGGAATAAAACCCATTTCACCTTCGGCTTGAATTATAATTAAGCGTTCATCTTTATTTATTGGTAAATAAAATCCTGCACTGCTGTCGTCAGCCCATGATTTTGCTGTTGAATGAGATAATAGAATATAGTATTTATCTAAGTGTACGATCGCCCGGTTACATTTTCTAAAATCATTGATGGCCTGCAAATATGAAATCCTTTTCTGCCAAATATAATGTTTTTCAACTAAAATTTTGCTTTCGTTTTCAGTTTCACGCCACTTTAAACTTAATTCTGTCAAAATTTTTCTTAAACTAATTTCACTGCTGTTAAAATTAATTTTAATTTTCAATTCTTTATAGAGTTTAACCATTGGCAGCTCCTCAATCTTTGAGTGAAATTTATTCATTCATCTGGTCTATGCTACTAAGAGATGACTAATCATGGTATGCCAATGTATCAGAAAACAATAGTATAGCAATGACGTGTGGACTGATAAAATAAGTTTGTACTCAATATTTGTACCAAATTTCTTGTAAGTATTTTTAATGCCAGTTTATTCAAGAGAAGGAGTAGTGGATTTAAGGTCAGACAGGATGCAGAATATTTTGTAGCCGCAAATTATTATTAAGAAAGACTTATTGGATGTTTGTTTTCCTTGCCACATATAAAAACATGTTCATGTTTAATACAAAATTAAGTAATATGTTCATGCATTTTTAACTGCTCCTGTAGAATTGTTTACCGAGTTTTCATTAGTTTTATTTTGCAACTTTTCCTTCTTTTATTATATTGATAATTTTTTCTGTCGAATTTTTCTTTCTTGTATTCATATAAGAAAAACTATATTAAAATAATTTTTTTCCTGTAAAGTTGCAGTTTTAGCTATTTATTTTGTGAATTTTTTTAAAGAAAAAATTAATTTCATTTCATTTATCGAGCTATGTATTTTTATTTTTTGTAAAGGTTGATTTTATTTTTAGTTGATTAAGTTTCTAAAGTTAACAGCGTTTCATGTTCATGTACAGGCTTAATCTCTATGAGCATAATTAGTTTTTGAAAAAGCATTATATTGTTTAATAAGTAAATACATTTTTCATCAACTAAGTATTTTCTAATTTACTTTTGCCTTAGTAGACGTAGTTTCATCAAAACTTCTCTATAACAGAAAGGTACTTATCGATTTTATAAAATTGTGTAATTTTTTTAGCTTTATCCACCCATCAGGACTTATATTTTTTCTTAATAGCTATAATAATATTTTTACCCGTACATTAACATTTTATTACATTTGTATTACTTTAAATATATCATTGTTTGGGTAATACAAAATAATACTGCAAAATTTTTGTTATTTTAGTAGTAAAATTACAAAAGGTGGATGAAATAATCCAGACATCAAAAGTAGAATGGGAGAAGTATGGAGAGTTTCATGCTGAAAAGAAATCTGCTGTTATCAAGTATAGATGTAAGAACTAAAAGTAGATCTCTGGAAATTTTTATTTGGATTGCTGTAATAAAACATGAACAATAATAAAAACAGAAAGGAAAAAATGTGGTTTGATAGAGGACTTTGAAAATTAGATAGGTTGATAAAATTTTAAATTAAAAGTAGTCTTTACGATGAACAGAAGTGGAAAACATTTTGCAAGAATTATGTAGAGATGAAGGTTGATGAAAAATATATTAAGACATCTAAATTTAGTTAATTTGGTCATAGAAGGATTTTTTGATTGTAAAAACTGTAGTAGAATATAAATATTGGAATATATGAAACACATAATTGGAGATGTAGACCGTAATATATCTCAAAGTTGAGGTTAAAAAATTGGCACAGTATAGAAAGGAGTAGCATCAAACCAGTCAACTGACTCATTACTCAGATTAAAAAGAATAAATAAATATATGTATATGCACACGCATGCATGCACACACATACACACATTTATATATATATATATATATATGTGATACATATCATAACATTTCACAATTGTTAAACTATAATTTTACATTATTAATGATTTTCATTGTTTTATATACTGTTTACAGTGTTATATAGCAGTCAGAGAGAATCATCAGACAATAAGGAGAAAATCTTTTTTTAATAACATACCCAATCATAAAAAACGTGTTTTCAACAGTGTATATATAGCTTTAATATAATTGTGTATACAAAGGTAAATAAATTGGTATCGGCTGTTTCATTGACTGAATAGTCAATGCTAACTGACAATGAATAATCAAAACAGCTGTAGGACTTTCCCGTCACGTGGATTTTTTCTGATGTATGGCTTACACACACAACTTAATTTAAAATATTTATAATTTTATTTAAATATAATATTTTTTGTACAGCTGTACATCAGTGCTACATTAGTGCTCCCTGTAGTGACAGGAGGTATTATTGATGCAGTATACCCACTTAGCCACTAGTTTAGTGCATTTTTTGGGGTAGTGGTTTGCAAAAAAAAAAATTTTCAAATATTATTTTTTAATTGTTAACAAATGTGCCTAAGAAAAATAAGAAATCTGAAGATACTGAGGATAACCTTGCTCTACAGTCTCACCTCCTTGATCTTTTAAGTTGAAAATTTAACGGTATCAGTGCTTCATATATAGAAGTAATCTGCCAAATTTGGCCAAAATCGGTAGTTCTGGAGATATAAGGTGTTAGACCATATACCTTATATACACACAAATACATACTAAACAACCAAAAAATTTTCATCTAGTTTTTTGGGTTACTTAGGTGCCAAAATGACAAGACCCCATGAAAAGCACATATGCCCAAATTGGACCGATTACAATACTTTTCCTTCTACAGCTATAGCTCTGATATAGTGCTAGATTGGAAAGTAATGAGTTCAGATTCTTACTTTTTTTGTATCATAAATTGCTATATAATAGTAAAAATAAAATTGTCAGGATACATTCGTATTTGTAACTGCAGTCTTACTCTATTAAATAATGATACAATACATGGTATTAATATGAGCTAAATCATGAAACTATTTTATTCTTTTTGATGATTTTGTTCAGAATTTTTTTTATTTTTAATATTATCTTCATCATATTTATACATTTTTTCCGTTAGAGATTTTCCAAATTAAGAATTTTTTTAGATCCACAATTTTTTATTTTTCATTTCCAAGGGAGATTCCTTTGCAACCTTTTTACATTTATCTCTTTTTCTGTTATGCTGATGCCAATAAAATTTGTTGTTTACATTTCATAGTTCTTTCATTTAAGGGATTTATTCAAATTTATTTTTATGGTATTCATTTTGACAGTAAAATGAATCTTTGTCCTAGAGTTGAGTATTATATTTTTGAATATTCACCTCACATTATCACCAAAATATAATAATAATAATAATAAAAAGGTTAGCCAAAAACCATTTCTAATAATCATTTACCCATAAATCGTATGAACAATTTCATTATAACTGTAGCATTATTTGCAGTAGTAAGATTGTATTGGTAAAAATACAAATTTACATGCAAATATTAATTTGGATGCAACTTATCCTATTTTATAACAATGAAAATAAATACTTGTTAATTTATAATTAGTGACTGAACTTTGTTGTGTAATTTGTAGTTTAAATTTTACTTTTTTTTGTTTTATTTATTATGTCGATAAAATTTATGATACTTATATACGGAAATATTTGTTTTGTATCAGCATTATTAAAACCAGTTTGTGATAATATTTTTACTATTAGATTTTATTTGCAACATTGTTAATGATAAAACAAGGCAAGGCCTTAGGGTGAAGGACACCTCATCTCATCGACGTCTTTGGCTCACAATCTTGTACTTTAATATTATTTTTGGTATTTTTTCTTCCCTTTCTCCTCTCCCCTCAATTAAATTAATCGTTAAGCTTATCAAATTATTGTTATTTTAATTATATTACTTATTATTATATTATTGTTGTTATTATAAGTAATTATTGTTTGATTAACTATTTGTAATTTTCTTACATTTTATTTTATGGGTTGTGTGTGTGTGTGTGTGTGTGTGTGTGTGTGTGTGTGTGTGTGTGTGTGTGTGTGTGTGTGTGTGTGTGTGTGTGTGTGCGCACGAGCACTCACACATACTCATGCTTATATTTAGGATTTTATTTTATTTTTTTGTAATTAATAATTCCTTTTTTTACAGAATATTAATTATCTCACTTTTTATGTTTTAACAGCATTATTACAGTAATTTTATATGTACACTGTATAATATATAAATAGTCATAATTATGAAAAACATTTGTTTGTATAATATATTTAATTCTTAATACTAAACATTTATTCTTAAACAACTATAAATTTAAAAATTACCATATTACCCAACTAATCAAAAAAATTTAGTTATTACTCAAACTTAAAAAGCCCACTTTTTTAACTTAAAGGCCCACTTAAAAATTCAGTACATTAAAAAAATTTCTAGAATCTAATGGTATAAAAATAATCAAGAATACAGCAGAGTATAAATCAGTTCAGGTCATAAATCAGAATATAAATCAGATTAGTTATGTATATTGTTTCAAAATTAACTTACCAGTAAACAAAAGATTTTCTCTTATCCTGACAGCTATAAATAAATAGAAAAATGTTACAGATATTTGTTATATTTAGTAGGAAAATATATTGATGTAATTTTTTCTATAAAGTACGAACACGGGTGAGTTGTTAAATATGTAACCAGATTGAGTGAAAGTTGGGAAAGAAGATCTCAAGCATTGCAGTATGAAAACTAAATGTTGATTTACGTAATCATTTGAATCTAAAAACTTTGGTATTGAAAAATAAGATCAAGTTATCATCTTTGGTACATAACATTACAGCTTGAAAAAAAACCATTCAAATAAAACGTTGAAGAAGTGGATGACTAAAAATACTTATCAAACTACTGCTTCAGGTAAAATCAAATTATATTATTATTTAGTTTGTAAATGCAGATTTTATAAGCATTCTAATTTTATAAGCATTAGTTCATAGATTCTCCAAAAAATGTTTCAAATGCTCTCTGTAATGTCTCTGGATGATGTTTTTTGATGCTAAAATAATAAATATGATGCAGAGAAGGAAAGTGATAACAGTGATAGCAGATGTTTTTTTCAGTTTGAGTAAATACATGACTAACCTGAATAATGGTAAGTGAAAATGTGAACTTAAGTGTTATGTTTATTTTTTATTTTAGACTTAAATGAATTATATTGGAACCAAATAAACATTACTATTCAGTTAATATTTAATAATTTCAAGTATTATTGTTAATAGTTCTCCTGATTTACTATTCTTAAAACTGTATTCATTCATTAACTCTATGAATGTGGTATATTAATTTTTATTAATTGTGTTTGATTGTTTTTCAGTGAATATCTTTTGCTGTCAATAATTATTATTTAAGATTAAAATTATACTCTCAAACGGTTAATCATAATGTTTTTTGTAGGTCCATTTGTGATAATGCAAATTACTGTATAACTATGTTTGTATATCAGTTTCTTTACCAGGAATCATTTGAAATCGAGTACATTATAAAATCAGCAAAAAGAATGTCATATGAAAACTAAACAGGTAAAAGTTATAATTATCTTATTTATTTCTGCAATAATTTATTATAGTACTATTAGTATTTAATTATTATTGAACTGTACACCGCCGTGTATGTCTTTATGAAATGAATACAACATTTTTCCTGTCATAAGATCCTTCATAGTATCATCCCTCTTTAACTGTACATTGTTACCGATAATTGTTAATCTCCTAGGACAGTGAGGAATCGAAAGAAATATCTGAACTCAAGAGAAATAATTTTTTTTCTTTAAACATTGCAGCTGCTGTTTGTTACGTGACATAACTTTAATGTTGTAAATAATTTTCAATTAATATTAAATAATCAGATGTTTCACCAAATCTATTATTTTTATTTTAATGTAATTCTAATTTTATTTCACTAACAATTTTTTTTTTATCAATGATTTATTATTTATTGTAATTTTTTTTTACAGTGACAGGTTAATAATTATTAAATCAAAATATTTAAATTAAAATAAAAAGAAAAGTTAAAAAAAAAGCAAAAGTCTGATTCGAACTGATGTTTCTTCCCTTTAAGATCCAAATATTTCATTAATTAAAATTTTTATTTCAATTTCGATTGCAATCAAAAAGGAAGGTACACAACTAGATGTTATAACATTGCTAAATCCAAATTACGGCCAATCGATTTTGAGTTATGCAAAATACAAACGCATATACATACGTATGTACCGTCATGCCGAAACTAGTCAAAATGGATTCAGGGCTGGTCAAAATGGATATATCCATTGAAATATGAAAACCAAAATGTTTTGCGATCATAATACTTCCTTTACTTCACACAAGGAAGTAAAAAGGTCTGTGTATTAGTTCTTTGCATTTAAATAACATCAAAAGTTTACTGTGAGATGATTGTTTATTTCACTAGTTTATCATAAATATATTGACGTTATTGCTTTATTTTAATTACAAACAAAATAACCAAAGGTATTTTTTTAATAATAGTTTTATATATGAGATTATTATACTCGTATATTATAAATATATTATAATAATAGTTACATATATATATATATATACAATCATCACTTGACTTGTAAAAAACTAACCTAAACAGAATTCAACACCTACTGCTTTTGAATGATTAGCCTAATCACTCGCTATTTTCCTATAATTCAAAGATGAAAATATTTAAATTAGTCATTTGATTTTTAAAAGAGTTTAATTATATAGAATACAAAACATTTGTACAACATAAAACATAAAGAAAAACTTAAAGAAATTCAGCAATTACACTGTTTCTTTGATGTAGGTACTAGGTTAAACGTGTACCAGGTTCACAATTAGACACCAGAACCACAGAGTTTGTAGTAGCTGGTGAAAGTACATCAAAGAAAACAAAAACAGTTCCATCTTCAGTAAAAGTTATGGCTACAGTTTTTCAGATTCTCATGGTACGGTACTTATAGACTACCTGCAAAAAGGCAGGACCATCATCTGGGAGTATTATATTTCACTCTTGACTGATTGAAGTATGGTATTAGGCTAAATGTCCACATCTGGTCAAAAAGAAAGTGCTTTTTCATCATGATAATGCGCCTGCACATTCGTCTCTGGTCTCTGGCAACAACCATGACCTATGCTTTGAAGTGCTTTCATATGCACTGTATTCAGCTCTCAACGATTATTTGGCTTCCTAAACCTGAAGAATAGACTCATTGGATAAAGATTCACTTCAAATGAAGAAGCCAAAGGAAAGATAACCTCTTATTTTGCAGAGTTGGACAAATCACATTATACTGAGGGTATTAAAAAGTTGGAAAGTCATTGGTCTAAATGTATCAAATTACAAGGTCACTACAGTGAAAAATAAAAAATCTTTGTTTTCTTTGTCAGGCCAAAACTTTTGAAAAGGTATTTATATCATCTACATTATAATCAAAGTTGCAATGAAGTTTTTTGTAATAGAATGTAATAGAGTGAAATGTGTTTGTTTTAATTTGCAGCAGAATTAATATTGATGTAGTTTCTATTAATGTAAAAATGATCTAATTGTAAATAAGAGATTTATTCTTTTAAATTATAAGATTTTATGTTATTTCATTTGCAATTATCACATCCAATACAAAAATGATAACATGTTACAATGAACAGATAAATATAGAAATAAAATTAAATTGCTTTAGAAGTATTATTTATTTTTGTATTTTTATATAATAATGATAACAGTAATAATAAACATAGTTAAATGATAAAATAGATTTTTTCATTCATTAATTAAAGTTATATTTACTTTTTTTGGGAGAAAAAAGATGGAATTTAAATTAAGTTTTTAATTTGTGTAGTAATTCTAGTATTACAATTTTTTTTCTTTAAATTAATATTTGAACTTTAACATTTCAATCAGATAAAAGTCTAGTCTGATGTCTTTCTTAGTAATGACATTGTTGAACATTTTCCACGTCATTCATCTTTTCTTTTCTTTATAAATCAAATACTTTCTGTAATCATACTCTATATTAAATAAAGAAAGGAAATAAAGTTAAAGGAAATTTATAAAAGATTTTTTATGATTATTTTGATGATGTTACTTCGTACAAGAGATTTTTAGTAATTTTAGACATAGTCTAATTTTAAAGATTACCTTTGGCATATAAAAAAAACCTTTCAGCATGTCGGGAGGAGGAGGTAGATTTTATCAGTGCCAAGTAGGGAATAAAAAAAATTTCCATGTTAAAGTTAAGAAAAACTTCAAATTTACTCAATATGACAATGGTTGCATGTGAAAAAAGTTTCAAGCATATGACAAGCCCCATCTTCCTTCTTACAATTCCAGTAACATTTTGGTCATCCCTTGCCATAAGGGTTGGTCATATCAAAACTTGTTTTAGACAAAAGTTTTAGGTAATGTTTAGAGGACTAAGAACCACTTTAAACTGATTCGATACTGTGCCTATTAAGGGACGTATGATTCTGTTTTGTGTTCAAAACCCATTTTTTCAACCCCCGTGGGTCGATGGTAGGTGATATCAAAAAACTTTACTTATATAAGTTTTAGGCCATTATCCAAATAATAGTAGGAACTTTAATCAAATTTGATATTTTACTTTGTTATAAAGTTATAGCGATATTTTGTTTTTCAAAAAAGACCCCATTTTCACCCCCATGGTCCAATTTTGACTGTTAACAAACTTGACTGAGATTTTGGGATGAGTTATTTTTAAGGAACAATTTGAAAGTGATTGGCACAAAATTATGGCAGTTATCATGTCCATAAGAAAGTGACCATATATACAAATATATATATATTATAAACTTTTGAGCTGATGGTGGTGTTGGGGTCTGGCAGATGTGAAACCCGAAGATATGTTGAAATTTTCTGGAAGTCGAATCATTGTACCCATTACAATAGATAGCTTTCTTATGAAATCTACCCAAAAAGAAAAATCTACTGTTTACTTTCATTACTATGTAAACTTAAATTTATCGTACGTTTAATAAATTTTCCACATAAATTGATAATTTTATTTTTATTTAATTAAAATTAAATTAATTATTTTACTTTTAACTTTGGACTTTAATATACCAAATTTGGCCTTTAAGATATTGAATGGTTTTCCTTTTCTTTGTGGAATTATAAAATTGCATTATTATTATTATTATTATTATAAAATTAAACAGAAATTTAGTTTAAGTAATCAGTAATGTGGTATTTTTTTAAGATTTTTTTTAATCTATTATAATGTATTGCATTATGTTGCATAATAAGTGATTTAGTAGTATCTTTATACCTTTGTTCTATTGCACACTATATTTTTTTTATGTTGCTGGTTATCTTCAGTATGAAATATATTTGTAATATATATTGTTTTATTGCACAGTTTTCGTTATAAAATTGATCATAATATATTTTTTTTTTATATATAAAAATCAATGCTATTTCTAATTGTTTTATCTTATAAACCATTTGATGGAAAAAACTGGATTTTATACAGAATTGAAACTTGTTCTTCTTTTATTCTTGTAAGAATCAATTTATTTAAAGATAACTTGAAGGAATTATAAGAAAAATATCTATAAAAAGTTACCTTGCTTTCTAGTTAGTGTAGTTTCTTGTGTTTGTTAAGAAATAATCATAAAAAACTATAACAAATTTTTTTTTGTTGAGGTTTTGGGGCATCAACTATTGTAGTCATTAGCCCCTTTCCACATCAAAAAAGGAAATATTTCTTTTACACCCAGATAAAAACATTAGCGATGTAGTCAGAAGACTAGTCTAGTCAAAAACAGATCTAAAAAAGAGTTTTCGAAGGATACTAAAACCCTAAAAATACTCAGATGACAAGAGTATAAAGGGACCTTCCACTTAAAAAAAAATTAAAAACTAACACATCAAAACACATTAAAAACACTACAACCCAAATTGTTTCTAACAAAATGTTTTCACAAAGTATCAAAACTAGATTAAGGCATTAAATCTTCTTCCTAAAATCTGTCACCTAGGTTTACCCTTAGCCCATCTTTTTTGCTTCTTTTTTCCATCTTCCTAAAAGCATCGATATGGAATTTGAAAGATTCTAATGCCTTGTAGATGGATCTTTCCAATCATCCTCAGTAAATTATAAAGAATGCCAGCATCAGATGATGTGGTCAGCAGTGCATCGGCGTCAAGACTCTATGCATTCCCTGCTAAAGCTAGTTGAGCAGCTGAAATGCCAGCTCTCTCATTTAAAGGCTTCCATGCCTTCAAGGGCTCCATTGTTGGACGTTCAAAGTCCACTTTTTCTAAAAGCTTAATTTTTGGTTTCACAGATGTCTTAATGGGCATTTTCTCAATTTGCTCTTTGGCATATAATGCTTTTGATATGGATTTCAATTTCATTTTCTTTTTTTCTCCCACTGGTTGAAATATTTTTCGTAGGAAGCATCTCTTTTCTTCCTCATAGGTTTAGGACTACTTTACTTGAGTGATCGACTCTTCAGTTTTTCATTGATGACACATTCGACTATCTTAACTAGTGCTGGTGCCAGTTCTGAAAGCACATCCACGGATTTAAAGGAAACTGGAGGAGCAGCCACAACTTGTGCGTATGATGTAATCTTTGGTGTTTTGCCAAGCATAATTTTAGCTGACTTTCTTTATTGTCTTGATCTCTTGTTCAGCTACTTTTTGTAAGTAAATAGGAAAATTCTTAGATCTTGCCTAGTGGTCCCCAGACAGTTGACAAAGATAGGGGAATCCTGCTCAGAACAGCACTTCCCCCGTCTGCACTCAGCTCGTCATTGGCAAAAACAGATCATAATCATGCCTCCGGTCTCTGCTGCAAGTAGCGAAAACCAAAAACACAATTACAGTCAGCTTGGACAGCTCAGGACAGCTAATCCTGTACTCCAAAGGAAACTTCTGAGCAAAATCATTGCCCTGTTGTTCAACATAACTGAAAGTACTGAAATACCATGTCATTGCCCGCCCTGGTCGCGTGCGTAGATGTTATTGCATGGACATGGAGTTGGAAATTATCCGGGGAATTATTATTTTTTTTTTAAGTTTTAGGGACATCGACTGCTGTAGCCATTAGCCCCTTTCCACATAAAAAAAAATTTTTCCCTCCCTGTTAAAAAAAATACCAGAGAAATAGTCAGTAGACTTGTCTTGTCATAATAGATCATCCAAAAATAGACTTGTCAATGGATATTAAATCCCCCAATGAAACACAATATGACAAGGGTATAAAGGATCCTTACCACTGAGGGAATCCAGATCCCTATTTTTCTCCATCCTAACTGTACCTTTTTCTCAAGAACCATTTGAAGATTTTCGGATACTTGTGGTTTGTTTTATTTTAAAGATCATACTTTTTTGTACATTCTAAATATACACTTTTAATTTTCAACCAAAAATAAAATTATTGGGAATTCTTTTAAAAATATCAAATTTTATGTTTTAAAATTAAAACAAAACATTTTTTTTCTCGACAACTACCAAATAAAAATTATACATTAAATATATAAAAATTGTAATTCAGTAGCTACAACTAAGTGAAAGGAATAAAACAAAAATAAAATTAGAGCTCTATCTCTGATGGAAGCTAAGAAAAAGGTACATGAAGTTAAAAACCAACGTTTTGAGAAAAACGCATTAAAGTTTAGGAACTGATTACTGTAACATGTTACTTTCTTTTAATACTGGCCAGCACTGTACGATGGAATTTCTGGGTCTTCTTGTTCTTCATATTGGTCTTCTAATCTTCTTTGACAAATTCTCCTGTTCCATTTTATTTTTTTCTTTAGATGGGTAACAGCTTTCTCGCTTTTCCGCACCAGCTCTTTATCTAATTTTTTCAGAGCTTCTATCATGTTTTTGCCAAGTTCTAATTTCATCTCATCCATAACTAAACTTTTTGGGAAATGCTCTTCATTAAATCTGCATACTTCTTCAAGAATCCCAAAATGAACAGTAGCTATGTCAGTCAACAAAGGTCCTTTCTGATACAATTGTCCATATCACTTCATTTAAACTCTCATTCAGATTTTGAGACCTACCAGATAAACATTTCTCCAGTAATGCTGTATCTGACAAATCTGCTTAATCTATTGCATTACAATTTCAAGCAAATGAAAGTGATCATTATGATCATAACTTTTTCCTTCCCTTCTGCTTTTATTGTACTTTCACAAGCTATCTGGACACAATCAGACACAGTGGTTTAAACGAACATTAAGAATTGTCAGACGTAGAACTAATATTTTCTTACTTTTAAATCTGATATTATATGGTTATACTCTACTCACCAAACCCCCATATCGCCCTCTATAGTAAGAGCCATTGATTCATGAGGTAAACTTACTTGTAAAGAACCAGTCAGTTGCTTTTTTTTTTATTAAATTTTGTTTTTAATTTTCTCTTATGTAATAAAATTTATAATAATTTATTTGTTGTACACCTTAATTATGTTTATAGAACAATATAATAACAGTAATTAACTTCTTTTTTATTTCTATTTATATTTTATGTATATATATATATATATATATATATATATATATATATATTTACATACAGTATGAGTGGGAAACTTTGAATATTGACTAAATGCAAACACTGTTTAACTATTTGTATTTTTTTTCTTGTCCTTCTACTTTTTTCTCATACGTTTATCTTCTTTTATTTTATTAGGTCAATGTGCCAAAAAATATACTAAATGTAGAGCCATATCGTCTATCAAAATATTAATTCTATCTACTGAACCAATTACCTTCAAAAATGATTTTTTTTTCTAAATAATAAAAAAATATATTCCATGATATAATAAAAGCAAATAGAGGCTAGGTGATAAGAAACAACTAAATCAGTATAAAACTAGGTCTTCAAGGTAATATTTTCCTTAATGTTTGCAGACATAATACAAGTTTATATTGCTTAGGGTGTACATAGGCTATATTTGTTTAAGAAAATGACGCAACTGTATTTTAACTCCTAAACTTGACACAAGTTGAAATCCTTTTATTCTTCTAACTTTATTTCCTCTTCTTATCGCCATGTTTAAGTTTATTTTATTATGAAAAAATAATCTGTATCGTTTTTAGACTAGGATTATTTTTCTTTGTTTTATACTGAAATATTAAGCCAAAACTGTGTATTCATGTATGGTCTAATTAAACTGTAAAAATAGATTAACACCTATTTAAGTAAAATTATTAATATGTTACATGGATTAACACTTTTCCAGTGTTTGCTGTAATGTGAAACAAACAATATTTTTACATCTCATCGGTATACCTTTGAAATTGTTAATTTTTTTCAAATTAAAGGACTGAGATCTGCAGTACCTGTGTGAATAATGGGGCTAAAATTTTTTGATACCATTTCAGCACTTTCTCTTCATCCCCTCCCCCCGGGAAAAATTTTAAGAAAGAACTAAATAAATTATGATTTTTCTTAAAGCGATCAGGATATTGTAATGTTCAATTTTTCTCCTTGCTTAACATGTTGGAATCCAAGCATTAAGAAAGTTTGTAATCTTTCTAACCCCAATAATGGTAATATGCTGATTCTAAAAAAATCAGGAGAGTACAAAGCATTATGGTTGTGAAATAAACAAATTTCTTACAATCACATTTAATTAAAATTTTGTATTTGTTATTATTTATTTTACCATAAAGGGTTGTCAAAGGGATCTACATTAATAGGATGTTGGTGGGAAGACAGTGACATAATTCCTATATAGCATACAACACTAGGAAAGATGTAAATTTTAAATAATAAAGAAACTTTACAACCCAGTTCACTGGTTTTTGAGATTATTCCAAACAAACAAACTCTCTGTTTTTATGTAGATGTATTACTTCAAACATAGTTGTAAAGTTTGTGATTAATACTCAGGTCGACCAGCCCTTAGATATTACCATTAATTAAACCCCACTGATTGAGGAACAGCTTTCACATGACTTTATAGTCCAGTTAACTGCAATTTTTACCTTTCAGTAGTTGAGATGCGAGTCCTACAGCATCGTAGATAAATCATAGAAGCTGGAAATTATATCCAAGGAGTGAAATTATTAATGAAGTTAGACTACTGAATTTTTTTTTAGTATGTAAAATCTTATGTACCTCCATAATTGTCCTAATGTCTTGCTAAGTTCAGCGTTATGAAGTTGTGGATGTTGTTCTGCCAGTTGCCTTCTAGCAGCTTGTGCCCATACCATGAATGCATTCATTGGTCTCTTCACATGTGCTTTTCGTTTCTCACCGGATGTCCTAAGCATATAAAATAATTTTTTTTATTAATTGTTGCTTTAAATGTCTACTACTAAAAATATGTTAAAAATCAGTAACAGCTTTTCTCCATTGGAAAATCAACAGAGAAAAATAATTTAAAAAAATAAAATTATGTATTATGAATTAAATTCATGATGTAATTTATTCTACTTAAATCTAAAATCCTAGTCACAAAGGAAATTCATGTTAAGAAAAAAAGTTAAAAGTAAATTTGATTTTTTATATTCATCTCTTTGACTAACTGATGGATGAATATTATTTTGATAAAAATTAGTTGATAGATATTTACATACATTTCTTGTGTATAGGTGAACTGACCGTTAAATGTAACGGCAATAACTAATTGCCGGCCTCTGTGGCGCGAGTGGTAGCGCCTCGTACTTTTATCCGGAGGTCCTGGGTTCGAAATAAGAAGGCCTGTTTTAACTCAACGTTTTACAAATCATCTCTTTGTTTGTGACACAAATATATTTACAATTTTTACGAAAATTTACAGCTAGGTTCCTTACTGTTAACGTCACATTATACAATTTTTTTTCTTTATAAAAACTCATTTCAAAATGAAAAATTTATCTTTCCTAGAGGGTGTACAAAGAGCTGCAGTAAAAAAGAAGTTTCCATCAAAAAGGTACCGCTGTACAAACTGAATGCGTAGTTTTCTCTCCACTCCTGGAAACCTAAGAAATAGAACATTTTCGGTGTAACTCTCAGGGGCTGCGCGTTAAATTTTTCAAGTTTTATTTCGTCCGTAAGCCGAATATTAAATCCCGACATTTTTCTCTTATTGCACTTATCGTGCATTTCTATGTACATGATTGAATATCTAATCTTACGTTGGTTTTCGATACATATTTTTCATGATTTCCCCCATATATATTATTTTTCGTAAGGTTTTTGAATTAAAAAAAAAATCTTAATCGCCAATACTCTGTGTTCCTCGAAAAAGTCTTAAATTACTAATTCAGTAAGATTAGTTTTAGTCCTGACTAAACTTTCCGCAAACCGACAACACCTTTTGTAACTTATTTTAATTTTCATTTTATTAATTCGATTTCGTAGAGTTATATATTTTTTTATTTTAATTCGTTACAAAATGAGAGAGGTTTAAAAAAGTATTAGTACGAGAGGTGGATCAAAAGATAAGTTTCACCCTTGCCTTTTCTTGAACTGAAAGGAATATATTAATGTCCTGTGATGGCAGCACGTGAAGACACGTTTCCCCAGCAGCAATTCAGTACGTGTGTAGTGTCGTCAATATGGCGTGTCCTGTAGAGGTTTCGTCCAGCATAGAAGTGCGTTCAATAGTCCGATTTTTGTGGGAAAAAATTACAATTGTTTCGAAATTCATCGCCAAATTGTTGAGGTATAAAATGAGAATACAATGTTACGCCCCATAATCACAAAATGGTACCAAACGGAAGAAGAAAAGAGTGATGAACTGCGTGCTGCTGGGCGTCCTTCAACTGTAAACACGACGGGTAACGCGGAACGCATGAATGAAATGATCTTCAGTAACCGGCGCATTAAAATTAGAGAGATTGCAAGTGAACTTAACATTAGTTATGGTAGTATGTTTGCGATTATTCACGATCAGCTTGGTTACCGTAAGATATGTGCACATGGGTGCCACATCTGTTGACCGACAACCACAAACATCAACGTTTTACATCTGCTGTTTCTTTTCTTCAACGTTATTTCAGGACCGGTCCACAGTTTTGAAACAGATCATCACAGGGGATGAGATCCGGGTGCTTCATTTCACTCCTGAAACTAAACGGTGACACAAAAATTCGCCGCAGTCAGAAAAAGTGAAAACATCCCCACATGTACGAAAGGTTATTCTGGCAGTCTTTTTCGATTCTGAGGGAGTTTTTTTACAATGAATTTATACCTCGAGGAACAGCAATCAATTCCGAATCTTACTGTGAGACTTTAAAAGAATTGTATAAAGCCATTAGAGATCGAAGAGCCGGAAGATTGATGAGCGATGGGGTTGTTCTTCACGACAACGCTACTCCTCATCAGCTTATGTGACAAAGTAGTTACTACAAAAATTAAAGTGGGAAGTTTGGTCTCATCCGCCTTACAGCCCAGGTCTAGCACCATGCGACTACCACCTGTTTGGCCCTCTCAAGCGAGACCTGGGAGGGAAGCGTTTCACTAATGATGATGAAATGAAGGAAGCGGTCCTTAAATGGTTGAAGGAAATTGGACGAAATTTTTATGAGAGGAATTGAAAAACTTGTCACAAGGTATGTGTTTAGAAAAACTTTGTTATTATGTCAAAAAATATGTAATTTTTTGTTCAATAAAAAAAATTGTCTTATAAATATGTGTTTGTTTCATAGAGGGGTTGTAACTTACTTTCTAATCGTCCCTCATACAAAGGAATTAATCAGTAATAGATTTCCTATAAACACAAAAGTAAAAGATAAAAATAACTCGATAAATGCATTCAAAGTTCTCAAAAAAAAAGTTAAGTATATTTTTTTATTAATTTATATTTATCTACTGATAATGATTGACTGTCGAAATGCGTAATCTTTTTTTTTTTTATTAAAGCTAAAAGCATAATTTAACCGACTTTGTAATGTGTTCAATCTGAATAAATTAATTTGATTTTAATATATAAAAAAAAATTATGATTTAATTAATGAAGATTATTAGAAAGTAGAACGAAAAAGAAGCTGAAATTTTAAAATGTTTTTTAAAAATATTCCCGCGTTTTTTCTGTTCCTTTCAGTTTTAGGCTGTATAGTATGATTACTTATTTCATCCTAAGAAACATAAGTATATTAATCCATAATATTTGACAGATAAATAACATGATATTAAGGAATTCAAAATTTTGGAAAACTTCCTTCTGTTAGATTCCCAAATGAAAAATCCTAAGTAATTTTTTTCACATATTTGGTGGATATAGGGACAATATTTCTGCTGAAATTTTTGGAGTACATATGTTCCTTCAAATAGCCTCATCTAAAAAGTAAAATATTATATATTAGTGGCCTTTCTTTCTTTCTTTCTTTTTCCTGTTTAGCCTCCGGTAACTACCGTTTTAGATAATACTTCAGAGGATGAATGAGGATGATATGTATGAGTGTAAATGAAGTGTAGTCTTGTACATTCTCAGTTCGACCATTCCTGAGATGTGTGGTTAATTGAAACCCAACCACCAAAGAACACCGGTATCCACGATCTAGTATTCAAATCCATGTAAAAATATCTGGCTTTACTAGGACTTGAACGCTGTAACTCTCGACTTCCAAATCAGCTGATTTGGGAAGACGCGTTAACCACTAGACCAACCCGGTGGGTTTATATATATTAGTGGCCTATCCCAAAAATTCATTACCCCCTCCCCATTAATTATTTATCAACATTTTACGGAATTTGGATGGTTAGCCGAGCACCATCTTTTGAAAATAGTCAAGCTTATCTCCGAGTAGATGTCAGATAAGTAATGGTTTAATATATCTATCAATCAGACATCATGATGTAATCGAATAATAAAATCGGGGGATTTTCTTAAAAATCCCCCGATAAATCAGTTTTGTACATAAAATGCGAAAAGCCAGTCAGAGATGAAAATTTCTTTGCGAGACTCACTAAAAAGATTAATAGTATTAGTTTATTTATTAAAGTACTATATATTATAAACCAGGCTTATCTATATATATAAAATGAATGTTTCTCTGTCTGTATGCCTTCCTAAACCGTTCATCCGATTGCGATGAAACTTAGGTGAGTTGTTGGGCACACGCCCGCGAAGGTTTCTGAATTAGTTTTGACCCGCCAGGTGGCGCTGGAGTCGAGATGTTACGAAAAATGTTATTTACGGTCCGATTTGGCTCATATTCAGAATATATATTAGTAACGTGAAAATAAATATTGCAAAACATGGACGCGCTGGGGTCGAGATATTTCGAAAACTTGCCTCCGTGGCGCGAGTGGTAGCGTCTTGGCCTTTCATTCCAAGGTCTCGGGTTCGAATCCCGGTCAGGGTGGCATTTTCACACACGCTACAAATCATTCATCTCATCCTCTAAAGCAATACTTACCGCTGGTTCCGGAGGATAAAAAAAGAAAAAACAAGAATCAAACACGAAATATTTTCTTTCAGATCATTTTCTAAATATTGTGGCAATTTCTCATTGATATTCTCCCTCCTTACACAATTTTCTCAATAGATTTTCTTCTATCATTTTACCACGCTTATTTTTTTCACAATCCTTTGTCCCAGAATACGGGAATCCATTATAAATGTTATCATTAATTCAAGATTCTCATAGAAATACTTCTGTTCCATTCATAAAGTTGTGTTTTTTCCATTACCGTTTGCAATATTTTTTTAAAGCTAAAATAACGATTTTTTAAGCAAAACTTAAGATTATTTCATATTCAGAATATATATTAGTTACGCGAAAAGAAATATTTTTGCAAAAAATGGACGCGCTGGGGTCGAGATATTTCAAAAATTGTATTTATGGTCCGATTTGGCTCATTTTGAGAATATGTATTACGTGAAAAGAAATATTTTTGCGAAATATGGACCCGCTAGATGGCTCTGGGGTTAAGATACTTAAAAAAATTGTATTTATGGACCGATCTGGCTCATATTTAGTTTATATATTAGTAACGTGAAAAGAAAAACATTTGCTAAAACCATACTCGCTAGGTGAAGCCGATGTCGAGATATTTACGATACAAATACACAAACAGACTTTCTTCATATATATATATATATAAAAGATAATATTCGTGTATGTGTCCGCTATAACTACTGGACCGATGTACGCGTGGGTTTTTCCAAAATGGTCCGCGTTGTCCGGAGAAGGTTTAAAGCTATTGAAATTTTCGATCTGACCAGTAGAAAGAAAGTTAGGGGTATTTGAACCGACTACTACTATGTTTAGTGAGTAATTTGAATTAAATCCGGTAGTTAGTGTTGTTTTGGCAATTGGATTTATTTACATTATGACCTTTATAAAGTGAAAGATTTAATTTTGTGAAGTTCAGTTTTTTAATGTTTAATCAAACTTTCAATTATGTTCATTTAATCTATATAAATACTTCAATCTAGCAATAGCGAAGCATTGCCGAGCCTGCTAGTATATTATAAGCTTCAAGTTTATATAGCGATATCACAAAAAAAAATTAAACCACATAAGTAGTTCTTTTAAAATTTTATAAAAATAATTAAAACTGGCTGAATTTATTATACTAGAAAAGTGTTGCATAATTTAGCAAGTTTATAGCGCTTCATTTGGATTTTGTTACCCTGTAATAGATTAAATATTATTAAGTGTGATAATCTGGTGCAAATGAAGTTACACAAAATTATTGTTTTTTTTGATTTGTGTATTGTTAAATGTATTAACGAATTTTTATTATATTTAATACGCCCAAAACTTAAAAAAAAATCCCCTTATAGTCAAGTAAGTAGATATCAGTTATCAGTAACTTGTTAATTTTTGAAATACACTTGGAATATTTTTTCAACGGAAGACGTGATTTTTTTTTAATATGAGAATTAGAATATTTAAATTAGTAATTTTTGTGTACTACTGGACCTATAATATACCTTCTCTTTTATGTACGTTAAGTTATTAATTTTACAAATTGTTTTCGTTCAGTAGTCGAGACACGTTATTAGTTTTTTGTTATTTTCTTATCTTCCGATTGTATTGTAAATATTGTTTCTGTTTAAACGAGATTTATTTTATTTTTTTCTTTAAATAAAAAGAAAAAAATGGGTGGGACCTTGAAAAAGGTGTGAAACTTTTATGCTTATATTAGTTTCATTTCTTATATAGCTACACTTATTTACGTTCTTATCCTTTATGCAAATATTATAATATGAGCTCCTTAAAATTTTATTTTATTTTAAGTTTATTTCTAGACTAATTTACAACGTATAATCATATTAGTAAGTGTATTAAAAATGTGTATGGTTTAACAAACATTAAAAGTAAAATCCATGTATTCTCTTCAGTATTATTAGTTTTTCATAAATTTTAATTTAAAAAGACGTTCGGGCTAATTCTAAAATTATTTCCCTAAAGGATTTATAAAAGACTCATGTTATTTTAAATTTTACATTAAATTATATGACAGCAACCAGCCAATCATACGTAATTCTTTGCTTGCTAAAGATTTACAGCTGGATAATGGCATTTAGATTCGTTTAACAACAACTTTAAACATATCGCATTAAAAACTGTTAAGGACTCGCTTTCAGTTCTGAAAAAAGACCCATAAATAAAAGAAACATTTTGTTTCAACTTTAATTTCTCTTTCTTTTGTTGACGAATCGGATGTGTTGGTAAACCTGAAAATGTTTTCGTACGTATTTCCTGTTTTTATGAGTAAATTTATGCGCCTTTCTATGCTTTTTGTAGTTACGTCCATCGTAAGATGATACATGTATCAATGGATAAACGTATACAATTTTGAGCAAATTTTTCAGAATTTATCATAATCCAGTCTTCTTTACGAAAAAATCTATATAAATAAAAATGTAAATGTTTGTTCAAAATCATAAATCTCTGAAATTTCTTCACCGGATTGCTTTGAAATTTTGACCACAACGTTGCGTTCGAATACGCGCGTGTTTTTGTATACCTACTATTTATATACCTAAGATATCACACCTGTGATAGGTAAAAGCATGTATTTTTAAAAAAAACAGCGTTATCTGTTGGACAAAAAGCCACACACGCTATACTAAATATTTTACAATTCTATTTCAATGTTTCCGATATACGTATGTATCCCCTATAGACTAAAAAACTACTGGACTGATTTACGCGCGGGGAAAAAATATAAGGGAAAACGGGGAAAATTAAATGGAAGGGGAAGGAAAATAAAAGGGGAAAGAGGAAGGTGGAAAGGGAAATAAGGAAAAGAGAAATGGGGGAATGAAAATGGGAAAGGTTTAATTTTGTGAAGTTCCGTAATGTTCATTTTGTTAATGTTTTATCAAACTCAGTTGTGTTCATTTAATCTATATATATATATATATATATATATATATATAATACACACACACTCAAATCTAGCGAAGCTTTGGCGGGTCTGCTAGTATCTATATAAAAAATAAGAGCACTTAACTGTTTGTTTTTAAATAAAACTTGAATGTTTATTGTAATTTTATACTCAATTCAAATCTCAACTGACTCTAAAAAAGAAACGCCCGGTCCTCTGTTGATCAGCAGTTATTTATTTATTTATCTTTTCGGTTGAATATCATTTTAGTAAAAAGTTCAATTCTTTGTTTCCACACAAATTTTACTAGGGTATGTAGTGTTAAGAATGATTTGGAGGATTTTTAATAATTCTAATACAAAATTTAATAAGGAAAAAAAATAATTTTAAACAGCTCTTTCTTAGTTTTTTTTTTCACCTGTTTCCTGTTATTAATATCTTACTAAAAGCAAAAGGATACCGTGTTGTTTATTATGACATTAGTTCAGACTTCATGTAGTACATAGCAACAAAATTTGAATCTGATCAGCTATGATAAGAAAACCTGAATAAAGATGATTAATTTATAATTTAAACTTCAGAAAGTTTCGTCAAAAACTTTAAATAATAATAACAGTGATATACTTTTTTTTTGTTTCATTGACAAAACTGTTTTGGGGCCTAAGAGATAATCCGGCTATTTTAAGTGATATCTTAAAAGAGATCTTTTAAATAGAAAAAAAACATAAAATTACTACTATTCAGTGCGTAATCACTAATTTGCAGATAAATAACCGGTATGGATTTAAAGAAAAAGATTACTTCTAACCAAAATAATAAAATTGTCAGAGTACGGTTTTTTTTATCTAAATCTTAAGTTGTGATAAAGAATGTTTACGATTTTGTTATTGCATATATTAACACGTTAAAGTAATTTTTCTTCTTTTTTGTTTGTAATATATTGCCCATTTTCCGGCTTAAATATCTGTTCGTTTCTTTTGGATAATTATGGACATGGTGACATTGGTATTTCATAGAATACAAGGTTACTTTCCGTTCCAAATATATCATAAAACACTTATACTTACTTCATAGGGAAAACCATTTATTTGTATAATTCTATCTTCGGGACAAAGGATTTTATAGATTATTATTTTTCTTTTTTTAATATAATATCAATTCTTCTGCAATCTAATCTACTTTTAAATATTTAATTTTCCCGATATATTTTAATTTTACACAAAAGCTATTGGTGTTTTCACTACAATGTTACAGAGTTAAAAAATAGGTGTACAGTATGTTTAAATCAGTTGTTCTAAATAAATAAAATAAAGGAAAAAACTTGTAATAATTAAAGTCACATGCTAAAAATATATCTACTATGACAATAATTTGGCCGAGCCTTTGACTAACGTAGGCGTTTGAGGTGGAATCCCCGTACTTTTAACAGTAGATATAACCGGCTAATATAATTCGATGTAAATTTAGAAAAATAGTATGGGAATAATTCTAAATAGCTTATTTATTGTTTATCACAGAAAATGTTTAAATAGTTAAAGGGGTGAATCATTAAATAGACTTAGAAGTTGATGAAAGATCTGTTCGTATGTAGTTTTTATTTTTTAATGTGATGATTAGGAAGAGAAGAAACATGACATGATATATCTTGATCACGACAAGAGCCAAGTTTTTGTTAGATCCTAAGAGGATTTATCGAGTAAGTCGACCAATTACTCGTCCCGCTCGACGCACAGAGACGGCTGCCATTAGCAGTTGAAATGGGGCGTGTCTATACAAGCAAACCCGGCCAACGATGGAATTCCTCCATCCATCCATCCGTCCATACATACTGTTTCTCTTCCTCTTAGTACCCTTTTCCCTTCCCCTTTCACTCCTTCCTCTTTATCTTCGTTATTTAATTCTATCTAGTCTAAACTGATGTAATGCTAAACATAAATAATACTACCATATGTAAACATGTAATTTGTTATTTTTTAAAATTTATAATTGTCAAAAAAGAAACGGCATAAATTTTGTTATAAATTTTTAAATGAACAGATTTCCACTGAAATCTAATTTAAAAATGTTTATCGGCCGTAACCTATTATATGCGTTAGATAGATTAAACTTGATTTCGTAATTCAATGATATTTTACTGTATCTCGCGTTAGTTTTTATTTTTGTTGTTGTTGCAGTCTTATCGAACACGTCATAAGCCTGGAATTTCAACATGCCGTAATTTCATACTGACGTTATTATTTAAAAGTTTGCTCTATATCATCGTATGTAATTTAATATTCTAGATTGCTGAAATAATAATTATTTATTTTGTTACGTAAATAAAAAACGTGTTCATCTTCGCATACTCCGTTTTCTGCCTAGTTCTATCTGTTTCCGCTTTTTATGAAATAAATTAATGTTTTTTCTTGTGACAAAAGTAAAAACAAAATTTTGCTATTCTCCTTTACTGTATTCAGTGAAATCATACTGTATATTTTTACTATTTACAATACAGATCCATAATTAATAATTATAAATAAAAACATTTAACCACTAATAATTTTCAGTCTAGTGCTAAGTTACATATTTTGTTCTTATTCTTTAATTATCGTTGTGGTTGATTGTTCTGATTCATATTCGTGCATATTTCTAAACAAGACCATATGTTTACGGTAGTAGTACATTGTTGAACGTATCGGTACGAAGTACGTGTAATCAATACTGTTCTACAGATATTTTATTTATGATCTCTTCCGTAACCTCATAAGATACACGCATAATCTCTATCTCAATATAATACATGGATTGCAACCCATGTACTGGCCGTCAAATCCAAAAAGGGTGTCGGATTTACTTGACTTTTATGTAACCTCGGTGTGTTATCATTCTACACTTCGGTTAGGAACAACTATGACTCGACATCGAACCACTCACCCTTCAAACTCACCAACAGCTCAACGTTGATGAATAAAAAATCTTCGGTTCTTCACAACGAAAGAACAGGGTCGGGAAGGGGTTGGTTGTACCTGTGTAGTTGAAATGTTTAAGGGATATTGAATATGCAACACAGTATTTAACCTCAGTTATGCAAGAAGGGGCCTGGCGCGCAAGGGCTAGGAGCGACTCCGAAAAGGCCGACTTATATGCTTCTCATCTGAGCAAGGTCTTTTCACGACTGGACGTACAGGGTCCTGTTGAAGATGAGATTCTTGAATTTCTAGATTGTAGACAGCTCTATGTCTACCAATTAAACCTTTTTTAAAAAAAGGTAATAGAAGTAATCAATGAAGCGAAGACATTAAAAAAGGCTCCAGGCTTTGATTTGATTACTCATAAGATGCTAGTAATGCTTCCGTACAAGGCCATACTGTATATAAAAGGTCTTTTCTTTTGAATCCTTAGAACAATGTGTTTCTCATCTGAATGGAAGGTCTCTTATGGAGTAATGATTCCGAAGCCAGGTTAACCTCCTCACGATTTTACTTCCTACAGACCTATAAGTCTTCTACGGATACTCCAAATTGTTTAAAAAGCCGTCCCTCCCGAAGCTGTGGCCTATCTTGGAGCGAGAGGAGATTATACCAGATCATCAATTTGATTTCGGGAGTGGACATTGTACCATTGAACAGACCCATACAGCTGTTATCATCATAACCAGATGCCTTGGAGGAGGAGTTCTGCTCATCATCATTTTTGGATGGTTAGCAGGCCTTTGATAAGGTCTGGTTCCCTGGTATACTGCATAAGCTCAGAGCCTTCCTCAGCCATTTTACTTAGTCCTGCGGAGTTGATGGGCGCTTATCAGATTAAGTCCATTTAGGAATTATCTGGTTTCTTCGATACGAAGTAGGGAGTTCCTCAGAGCTCTGTTCCGGGGCCTTTACACAATCTTGTTCGATTTTCACATCAGACCTTCCTGTCCCGGATTACATCACTGTCGCATTGTTTGCAGACGACAAGGCAATCCTAGCTGAAGGTGAAGATCCAAGTCAAGTCTCTGCTAAACTACAATCAGACAAGATCGGCGCCTGGATGACGCATTAAAAAATGAGGGTGAATTAAAGCAAATCGAGCCATGTGACATTTACGATGAGAAGAAATGATTGTCTACAGGTCCGCCTGAATGGCGTCTACATCCTTCACACGGATCTATTTCGGTACCTGACGCGGTATAAAAGAGGAAACAGCTTAACATCAAGTATAGGGAAGGAAACTGGTTGCTGGGTAGAAATTCGCAGTTGGTTTTTATCTAATAAACTGTTGATCTATCTTTATCTTTAAACTATGTGGACGAATGGAATCCAACTGTGGGGTACGATGAGTAACAGCAATATTGAAATAATTCAAAGATTCCAAAATAAATTGGTAAGGAACGTAACAGTGGCGCCGTGGTTTTTAGTGGTAGAGAAATTCATGACTCTAGGATTACCTTCTGTTTACGAAAAGATCTGAAACTTTAGCTTTCCGTACAAACAGAGGTTAGACAAACATGTAAATTATCTGGCAGTAAATCTATTGGACAACAGAGCTGACATCAGGTGATTAAAACGTTTCTATGTGCTGGACTTTGGAGATGTGACCGAAAGAAGAGCCTAGGAGTGGGAACACAGGATGAGTCTGTCAATGTGTAGTAAACGTCACTTTGATAGTCTACATATTACATCTATTTCTATTACTGACAAATATTTGTTTTATTTGTGGTGTTGCTTTCATTTATTGGTGTTGATGACATTGTTTTTATTTTTATTCTTTTCTACCTGTGATTTATTTCTAGTTCTTTTTTAAATATTGAACTTTACTTGGACCGGTTATATAAGTGTTTTTTCGATGTATAAGGTGTGGAACCTTTGAATGTTTCAATGTGGGTTTCGTCGGGAACCTTTCTTTACGTGATTATCATTAATCAAATTTACTTTTGGTTCCTATGAGGTACCGGGACCGATCGTAAATGATAACAGATAAACAAAAATAAATTAGTAATTCTTAAAATATTTAAATAGGATGAATTGCACGTGAATATAATCAATTTTATAAACAAACTGTCCGGATACTGTTATTATTTCGGAATGAATCCACGGCGTACACATATATACATATATCGCTTGGCGTTCCATGCGAATAGTACGAAGAAACAACAAAAAAAAAAGTTTTTTTACTAAAAATAACGGAAAGTGGACAAGTAAAATATAAAATTTCTTGAATATATTTTACTGATGATCCCTTGGTATTTGATATTTTTGATCTGCTATATAGTATTAATATTATTCTCTAAATCATGTTATAATCATTCTTAATTACATTTTCTAATTCAGCCCAAAGTGATACAATTGTCAGTTGAAAATCACTTTTTTTGTTTTAGAATGGAACGATTTTGCAGAAAATAAACCAGGAATTTATTTTTCGGACAAATTAACATTATAAAAGATTTTTTCCGAGAAAACTGGATTACAAATATCCTTTGAAAGAAAGGAACATTAAAATTATGTAATATTTTGTTAAATATTCTGCGGGAACAAAATATTAAGAAATTAATTAAGTTAAAATATTTGATTATTTATGTGAAATAATTGAATGTCATAATAATAAAAATTGCCCTTAGAAAATAAGTAAATAAAATTGAGTTAGTCCACATACTTTGCCGAAAGGTTTGCAGCTGTTAAAAGTTACGTAAAAATTCAAAGTTTAGGCTGTGCAACACGGTAATTGAACCAGAAGGTTTTTACGCACAGATTATCTTAATTTTTATAAGAAGAATTTAAAATAAACATTTTGAAATAAGAGAATGAAAAAATTTAGGAACAAAAATAATAAATTTAGAATATAAAATTATATCGATGAAAGAATTTTTTCAAAATTATCGAAAATTTCGGTCGAAATTAAAAATAGAATTGTGAGAGAAGAGTCAAATTGATTTTTGAAAGTCAATTGAGAAAAAAACGGAAACCAATCTTACTTAAGTTCAAAAAAATATAAATTACATTTTTATTGAGATTTTGATTATAAAAATCAAATAAGGAAATTATAAAGTATTCACAGAATTCCTAAAAAAAAAGAAAATCGTTTAAAACAACCGACAGATAGAAGAAATAAGGCAGAAAACAGAAAAATACCCAGAAAAAAGTTATTAATCATGGCCCTTCCGAGGCCATAAAGGGGAAAAATTGGATTACTAAATTCTATAACATTTTTATTGAAAAATATATATTAATTATTATCATAATAAAAATGCAATATTGTTAAGTAAATTGGAATCATATCCGTAAATAAATTTTTATTTACTTAAAAAATATCAATTTCTATCAATGATAATTAAAATTCGTGTTTAATGTACGGTCGGTAATTTTTTTTATTAATATGATTTGAACAAATACGAGATGCTAATCAATTATAACTTAATATTACGTTTTGTTGGTACACTTAAGAATTTTTCTTCAAGGAAGTGATTTTTTTAAGTTGTCCCTAATCACCTCTTATTTATTAACACTGTTTTTATTTAATACAGTTAGAGCAATTGATTCATCTTTTTAACGTGTAAAATGTTAGTAAGCAGCCAAATTAAAAACAAAGATTACATTTATGTGCAAAATAACATTACTAAGAAGTGTTTTTCGTAATGGCTGTAATCGCAGGTTTCCTAATATCAGTACAAAAGGCGCTTTGAATTCATTCTGTAACAGCTTATTTCTTTAACGTACCAAATTACCTCCTATCTATTTAACATACTATAATTTATAATTAGATTTATTGTATTTTGTTGTTTTTTTTCTAATTGTTATTATTAATTTCTTCTTTTCCTGTTTTCTTCCCGACGCTTATAATGTTTTTTTTTTTTTCAAAGAAAAGAGTTTCCTCTTTTCTTTGACCCAAATTAAATATTCTTAAAAAATCTGAATAAAAGTGTCATTTTTTAATAAATCTTAACCTTACTCGACTTTAAGATCGTATGAAATAGTCTAAAAGAAATTTTAAAATATTGCGTATTTATTCCTTAATGACCCATTATGTTATTATTATTTTCGAGCAAATTGATCGCTTTTTATATTTTTTTTATTACATGCTTTTCTTTAAGTTAATGATTCAACCGTGTCCGCAAATCTTGCAACCTTAACGAAACTCTTTTCCCGACGTCATTCAATGGTGAAATTTTACACAGCGACTTAAGCTGGGTGACAGTACAGTATTCCATTGTTAATGTCGTATATCTCTATATATTTATATATGTTTTCGGTTATTCAAGGAGAACATCTTGAGGAAGGATCTGAATCGATAAGATATACTTATCGATCCGATTGATTTTTCATCGATTGTCGATTCAGTATGAGTAGATCAAATTGCTGTTGAAACGGATTTTAATTTAAAAACTAATTTTAGTATAAAACTAATTATCTGATTTAGTAATAAATAACTATTTTTTTTAGCCTCCGGAAACGCCGTTAGATATTACTTCAGAGGATGATATGTATGAATGTAAATGAAGTGTGGTCTTATACAGTCTCAGGTCGGCCATTCCTGAAATTTGTGGTTTATTGAAACCCAACCACCAAAGAACACCGGTATCCACGATCTAATATTCAAATCCGTATAAAAGTTTTTACTAGGATTTCAACCTTAGAACTCTCGACTTGAAAATCAGACCAAAGCGACCATTTCTGAGATGTATGGTCAATTGAAACCCAACCACTAAAGAACACCAGTATCCACGATCTAGTATTCAAATCCGTATAAGAGTAACTGCCTTTACTATAATTTGAATCTAATTGCAATACTAGGTATTGCTAACCTAATTGCAAATTTTATAGCGTGTGAAAATGCCGCCCCTGACCGGGATTCGAACCGCGGATTTGGTATCATTTATAATAATGGAAAATAATTCTCCAGGTTATAATATAGAATAAAACTGCAAATAATTTTATTTTGTTTGCTAAAAAATTAAAATAACTAAAAGTAAAAACTTAATTCTCATTATAAATATTTATACAATTAAGGTAAATTAACGCTTTACGAAGAGTTTCTATATCTTAACGGAGTCAAATGTGTTAAAATATAATTTTAAACAACTCATTTCTGTGGAGAAAATAAAAAATGGAATAAAATAATTGTCAGACATTAATTTTTTCCTTTTTTTTGTAATGATTACTTCATGTAAATTCGAAGCTTGTGCATGGGAAAATGAAATGAAAATTCTGTAGCGTATGAAAACTGCCATGTCTGACTGGGATTCAAACCCGAGACCTCCGGATGAAAGGCCGAAATGCTACCACTCCGCCATCGAGATGGACATCTTCTTTTAAAAAATGAAGCCGAATCTCGACTAGCATGTAGGGAAGGAAAAACATAATTCTACAACGATGAAGAAAGAGACATCGACTCGGCGAAAGAGATGGTTAGAGAAAGCCCGTCAAAAATACCAAGAAAAGAAAGCAGATGAAAATAAAGAAGCCAACCGAGTAAGATTAGATATTCATAACCAATACAAAGTACAATTGAGATATAACAGAACATCAGAAA
Organism: Lycorma delicatula; assembly: GCF_047948215.1. Classification (NCBI taxonomy): domain Eukaryota; kingdom Metazoa; phylum Arthropoda; class Insecta; order Hemiptera; family Fulgoridae; genus Lycorma; species Lycorma delicatula. The sequence continues at coordinate 127,213,285 of NC_134460.1, read as the reverse complement.
AGGGTGAAGTTCAATTGGCACTTTGACGCCAGCGCGAATCGCAATATCGTGCAACACCTCAAGACCGCGAAGCTTACTTGGAAAGTCTACGCCAACGCTACTTAGAATGTAGGGCACTAGAGACACTACAAGAACATGAAATTAATTTAGAGCATAGGCGTCAACGACGTCATGAATTGAATGCTGATCTTGCAGCATCCGAGAATGCAATCAGCACGTTTTGTGATACAATCGGTGAAATTTGTACAATTCGATGCTATTTTAACCAGGTTTCAACATTTCGATTTGCAGCAACAAAATCATATATGCCAAACGAATTATAAAAAAAGTGTTTTTTTCTTTAATTTTTAAATCGTGCTTTTCTTCAAAAAAAATAATAAATAAATAAAAGAAACAGTTAAAAAAATATTCTGTTTTCATGAAGATTACTTTTAAAAAAATGTTCTGTTTATGCATAACTTTAATAGTTTTTTTTTTTAAGTAATTTTCTTGAAAACTTTTGTACTTTTTAATAAGCATTGTTTTTTTTATTTTAAATCATGTTTTTAAATTTTTTTCCTGAGAAGGTTACTCTTTTCTTATGCGGAAATAATTATAAAAATTTATTTATCTCTTCTATGTTATAGGACGATGAAGTATTTAAAAATTATGGAATGATATTTCACCGAAATCAACTATATCGATTTTTTCTGTTTTGTGGAAGAAGTTCAGTGGTGGTCCGTCATAATTTTTTTCCACATAACTAAAGAAAATTTGCAAATAAAAGTTACAAGTCATAGACGATTTCATATATTTTTTAACGTCATATTTAAAGTATTTTTGAAGAGAAATTCAAGAAAATTAGTTTGAAAACTTTTAGTAGAATAAAGAATACCTATAACGGAATTCTAAATAATCTTAGAGTTAATCAGTCTCTTTTTTCGTTTCTTAAAAAAAAAACTTAAAAAAATGAAACCGATTTAAAACAAAACAGCATTTAAGAAAATAAAAAGTAAAAAATTATATTTTTTCAGTTATTTTTAAAATTTTTACTTAAAAAACATCGGCAACTAATTAAGGGTTAATAAATTCGTGTTAGATGTTTTTTTCGTGTAGTTTTGTCAGTTTTTTAAATTTTGTATATTTTCATTCAAGAGATGGATTTTTAGTTGGTTATAAATTCCCAAACAAAATTTATTTGATAAATATTTTGTATGATAATGTAAATACTTCATACAAAACTGGATTTTAGTTGGTTATATTTCAATTTCCAAGCAAAATTTATTTCCAATTTTTTTTTGTGTGAAAATGTAAATATTTCACGATGCTAACAATATCTACATTTTGTAAGTACAGAGCAACTAATCTAAGTTTCACCGCTTGGTTATAACAATCATTTGGATATTTGTTTCAGTTTGATTTTGCATTTGGATTATTAATTCGTTTATGAATTAAATTTGAATCTACAGTACCTTTTTTTATCAGTTAGTTTTTCTAAGCTGATGAAAGTAGTTAAAAAAATAAAATAGCATCTTAAATGTTTATTTCTTAAAAATAATTTTGGTTTTATCTTGGTACTAATGTGTTTAATATACGAGATGTAAAGAAAAACGACGACAAATCGATGAACGTGTCTATAAAAAATAAATAAATAAAAATAAACAAAAGAAAGAAATATATATATATATATATATATATATATATATATATATCGGTTAGTTTAACTTATCACTTCGAAACACATTATATATATAGAGAGAGAGAGAGAGAGAGAGAGAGAGAGAGCTTTAGAAACATTTGTTTGTTTCTCATAAAGGTTATCAGGGTAGTTTTTGTTATTTTAAGAACCCTCAATACAGAAATAGAAAAGATTAAACGAAAAAATAAAACGAATAAGGGTGTGATAAAAAATATTTCCCGCATATATTCAACCTATGTAAATATTACCTGATGTCTCTAATAGGTTTTGGTATAAGCTAATATACAATATTATTTTTTGATGTCATTTCTTTTAAAATTATTTCAAAATGTAATAAATATAAGAAATAAATCGCTTATTCTGATCGGTACAAAATAATGCATTATGGCATTATGCAGAGTGATTCATGTAGTGTTACCGGGTCTTTCTGAGCTCATTTTAATAGCGGAAATATTGAAAAAAGTAAATATAAACATGGGTCATGAAACGCTCTGTTCGCGAGTTACGGCCAGCGGAAAAACTCTTCCTGTTTCCTGGGCAGAATGAAATAAAATCATACTGCAATTCTAAGAACCTAAAGTAAAGAGTAAACTTAATGGTTTCTTGTAATTTTTGATCTGAATAATTTAATAAATTAGGTTGCAAAACTATATCTTGAGTAGTTTTCATAATATGCGACGTAAAACAGAAAAATTTGTTGCCTAAAAATACGTTTTTTATTTTTAAAATCAGTTACCGACTTCTAAATTCATAAGATGTATTATCAAAACTTATAGAGTATTTAATTGGGAGAAAATTGGTTTAAGGTAGTCTTTTTTTCCTGTTTAGCCTCTGGGAATCACCTTCAAGTATTATTTCAGAGAATGATGTGTATGAGTGTAAGTGAAATGTAGTCTTGTACAGTCTCAGGTCGACCATTTCTGAGATGTGTGGTTAATCGAAACCCAACCACCAAAGAACACAAGTATCCTAGATCTAGTATTCAAATCCGTATAAAAGTAAACTGCCTTTACTAGGATTTGAACTTTGGAACTCTCGATTTCGATATCAGCTGATTTGCGAAGACGCGTTAACCACTAGACCAATCCGGTTGGTGGTTTAAGATAGTCTAAAAACACAATTTAAAAAAAATTTGATTTTACTATTAACACTTATGAAAGCAAGGGATTACATATACAAAGCATTTTACTTTCCTACAAAGTGCAATGATAACAAAAATATGTGTTGGTAATAACATCAAATTTCTTGAAGTTTTATTTGTTTTTATTGATCTATTTTACATCAATTTTCTCATAATTAAATTCTCTACAACAAATTTTACGTACTTATTAATCATGCAGGTATTATTGAAATAAATCACGCACGTATTATTGAAGTAAAAAAAACGTGTTTTTAGAAACAATTTTTTCTACTTTACGTCGGATATTACGAGAACTACTGAAGATATGGTTTTAGAACCTATTTTATTCAATTATTCAGGTCAAAAACCATAAGAAACTATCAAATTTCCCCTTTACTTTGGGTTCCTAGAATTTAAGTATGGTTTTATTTCACTCTTTGCCCGGAATCAGGTCGATTTCTTTCACTAAAAAAGCTTGCCAATGTAGCGTTTCCGGACCCTTGCTTATAAACGTTTTTGATTATTTTCGTTTATAGAATGTGCCACCAAGAATGCTTTTCCACTGATAAAGAAGAAATTGTTTTTCTCAGCATTTGTATGGATAGTTTCAGAAAAATCGTTGTTTAATTAGAACAATATCATAAAATGTAGAATTAATTAAAATTAAAAAATAAATTTGATTAAATTTTGTATTAATTATTTAAAATATAAACACATTAAATGATATTAAAATAAATATTTGAAGATATTAAATAAAATCACAAAATTCATAAGGTGTTAATAAAAGTTTTGATCACATATTTATGTACACATTAAACCGAAATGAAATAAATACAGAATTAAAATAAATAAATTTCATTTAAATGAAATATTATTTAAAAACTCGATGACAGCGTAATATTATTCTCTAAATGAAAATCTTTTAATTGAATTTTAAATAAATTGGTGAGGAGACTTTTTTTAATGATTATAATTTATTAAAAATGATAATTGAAGCATAATAAGTCTCTTTTACATAAGCCGAGAAGTATCGTGTTGAACTGCACGAAAACAGTTCTGTTGTCTGGTTTGAAATTTGTAGATGTTGTTATTTATCAAGCACAGATTATGACTAATCATTTTAGTAAATATTGCATTTCAGAAATTTAAAAACTAGGATAAATTGATATTTTTAATCTATTAAATATCGATCTATATGGTTCATATTTATAATCCGTATACTGTAATTTATCAGCTTTTTTTTATCTTGAAAACTCGTTCTGATTTTGGGATCGAGCTCTAAGAGATGATATTTTATTCCAAATGGGTATATATGTAAGCATAATAAATATTTAATAATAATAATAATAATGGCAAACAGTTTTATTAAGACGCTTCAACGCTAAACAATATGATTTGATTTTGTTGCAAACGTAATCATCCCGAGAAAAATAGAAAACAAAAATTTGAACAATGAAAACCAAAATATTATTAATGGAATTTTATTCTAGCAATGTTACGTCTATCTGAGAAGCACAATGCGAAGGTTTTAGTTAAATTTAAATTGTTGATTGTTTTGAAAACTTCTATAAATTATTTCAAATTAATTTTCAACTACTTTTTTTTATTTATTGAGAAAGTACTGTGATATAATTCCACGTAATCGTGTAATTCTTTAAAAAGTAACAAAAATGAAAGGGTGTCATATCGCTACCAGGAACTGAACCCAGTAAAGACCAGTTTACACTGTCCGTTGTTTATGTTGTTCTAACCACTATTCAAACAACCAGCCGTTAGTTTAGTTTTACTTAACATTAATAGATGTTTATATTCTCGTCTAAAATTTAATATTGTATTTTAGGACTACGTAAAAAAAGTCACAACGATTTTTTTTGTAAATAAAAACATCTAGCATTTAAACTGCTAATTTTTTTATTGATATCTACCTTTGCTAAACAATATACGTATGTTATTTATTTATAGAAGAAAACAATATTCACATGCATCAGATCTGATAATTGAAATATTCTTTTGTTATTATGGCTTACAAGAAAGGATCTTAATATGCTTGCTATTATTTTTTAATAAATTATTTCAGTTATTTTTTTTTATTCTTTCCAGTTACTTTTTAATTAGTTTTAATAAATAAATTAGCTTGTTATTAGATTTTAATAAATGACCTAGATTATTCCTAATTTAAAAAATTTTCTGGTCTTTTAAATTATTATAATTTTTTTAAATCTTGATTTGATCTTAACACTTAATTCTTTAAATAAAATTTAAAGTTATACGAGTAAGTTATACTCGTTTAACAAGTGTTTAAATAGGTATTAAAATGTTTATCAAATAAGACTATAAAAATAAAATGATTTTATTACTTAAAACCTCACAGTCGCATCACTATATTTAATATAATTATTATCTTTTATTGTAGACTTAAACCACTTGAACGTTTTCCAAGATTTTTCCTTGTTCTTGAAAAATACAAGAGCGATTACTTTTGATTTCCCGTAGATTACTTCTCCTATGATTTCTTTCATTAATTTACACAGCTCCATAAATTAGTACATTTTTATTAAGTTGCCTTGATTCGGTCATCAGGTTATATACATACCTTTAATAATACACTAAATATGTGCCTGATTTGATATTAATACTCTATTTGGTAGATTTCATAAACCTATTGTGACTGGTGCCATGATTCGACTTCCGGAAAATTTCGAGATATCTTCGCGTTTCACATCCCCCAGACCCCAAAACCACCGACAGCTCAAAGGTTTATATATACATTTACATATATATATTTCACATTCTTGAAATGTGAAATACGATAACTGCCGTAATTTTGCGCCAATCACCTTCAAATTGTTTCTTAAAAATAACTTGTCCCAAAATCTTGATCGAGTTCGTTAACGGCCAAAATCGGACCGTGGCAGTGGAAATTTGGCTTTTTTGAAAAAAAAATTTTATTACTTTGTTAAATATCGAATTCGTTTAAAGTTCCTATTATTCTTTGGATAAGGGCCTAAAATATATGTAAGTAATATCTTTTTATATCACCAACCATTGGCCCAGGGGATGGAAAAAATAAAGTTTTGAATCTAAACAAATCATACCTACTTAAAAGGCACAGCATCCAATCGGTTTAAAATGGTCGTTAGTCCTCTAAATATTACCTAAAACTTCTGTCTGAAACAATTTTTGATATGATCAACTCTTACGGTAAGGAATGTCCAAAATGTTGCTGGAATTGTAAGAAGATGGGGCTTGTCGTATGTGAAACTTTTTTCACATGCAATCATTGTGGTATTGAGTAAATTTGAAGTTTTTTTTTAACAATACGATGGAAATCTTTTTTATCCCCTACGTAGCACTGGTGAAATCTACCTCCGTCTTCCGGCGTGCCAAAAGGGATTTTTTTGATACCTTTTTACATTAAAATCATTCGTTCTATTTTCAATTATTAATCAGGAAAGATCATATTTAAAGATTTTACCTAAATAGTAATATATTTGCAGAATATTTTCATGAAATTGAAGTTTTATCGGAAAGATTATTTTCATGATACTTTGCGTTTCGTTGAAAAATAAGCCTATCATCTTAATTTGTGTTTTTATTTGTTCTTTGTCCGACCATACAACGAAAATCTGAATAGATTTTCTAGTAAAGTAATCCAAATGACAGCCAAAGTACCTGATTGGTTGATAGGCGGAGCTATCATAATACCCGATGATCATTCCACAGCACAATTCTACAAATACTAAAGAATACTAGCCAATCAAGAACAAATGATTTTGTTTATTTTTATTTAAACTGATTTTGTTATCTTTATTTTTGTTTGTTTTGTTTAGATAAACTAATTTTGTTTGTTTTTTATTTAACTCTAATGAAATTTTATCTGCGTTGTTAGTTAAAATATTTCCATAAGTTTAAAAAAAATAGTAATTATCAAGATTACTCTTAAAAAAACAAAAATTTATTTCAAAATTACATGGAAAGAGTTCAACCAAAGAATATCTTTCGAAACTAATTATATATATATATATATATATATATAATGACAATTGTAAATAATTTTTTATTAAATTGTTTATATAGCGAATTTTCCTTTACATCATTTAATCATCATTCCCTAGGTCGATAAGGAAACACGTTTTAATAATCATTAATCAATTAATATATATATATATATATATAAATAAATGAATGTTCGTTTGTTTGTCCCGTATGCGTTCCTGTACCATTCATCCGATGGCGATGAAACTTTTGTGAGTTGTGCGTACGCCCGCGAAGGTTTCTGATGAGTTTGGATCCGATAGATGGCGCTGGGGTTGAGATGTTTAGAAAATTTGTATTTATAGTCAGATTTGGCTCATATTCAGAATATATATATATTAACTACGGGAAAAGAAAAAAAATTGCAAAAACTATACCCGCTAGGTGGCGCCGATGTCGAGGTATTTACGAAGCAAACAAACAAATATACATACAGAATTTCTTCTTCTATATATATAAAAGGTAATGTTCGTATGTGTGTCTGCTATAGACTAAAACTTTACTGGACCGATTTATGCGCGGAAAAACTGGATAAAATGAAAGGTTAAATTTTGTGAAGTTCCACAATATCCAGTTTTATCAAACTTTCAATTGTGTTTATTTAATCTATATATATATATATATATATATATACTCAAATCTAGCAATAGCGAAGGTTTTCCGGGTCTTCTAACAATTATTAAATTACGTGTTTCCTTGTTGACAAAAAAAACTATGGTCAGATGACGTATAGGAGAATTGCTTCTGCTTTGAGGAGTTGTTGAAGAGGAATAGTGGAGAATAAATTAGTGTGACCTATCTTGAAAGAGGCCAAGACTCTTTAAGGACTGTAGTGCCAAACAAAGAAAATTACGGGGCTAGAATAGAATTATAGAATTATATAGTTAATGAACTAACTGCTTATATTTTTTTCCTTTGAAATACTACCGTTCTCGATTGGCCAGTATTCTATCGTATTAGTAAAATACTGTGAAATGATTATCGGGTATTATGATAAAGCTCCGCCTATTAACCAATCAGGTACTTTGCCTGTCATCTGAATTATTTGCTATAAAATCTATTCTGATTTATCTTCTTTGAATCGATCTTATGAAAATAAATCCTTTATTAGATTTTTTATGAAATTTTTTGTTTATTTAAAATACTTCTGGTATTGTTAAGTTATATATTAAAATTTAAAAAATTTGTTTGTCAAGAATACAATTTTTTTTTTTAATAATCTAATATATAAAACATTGTATTTTTCGTAATAAGTAAATCTTTATTCTGACTGTAATATAAAAGTAAATTATGTCAATGTAAGATAAATTATAAAATAAAAAATAGATGTTTTAAAATCCTTATGTAAAAAATAATATTATAATTATTTTTTAAATAAATTGCCGTAAAGGTTTATTTAAAACGGAAACTGAAGCATAATACGCTGTTTCTCGTAGCTTTAAGTATTTTGTTGAATTATTACGAAAACAGTCTCGTCTAGTTTAGTAAAGGTAGTCATTCTTTTTTTTTTTAACAAAATTGTACATTCAAAAAGATAAACACACTTATTTAATTTTATAAATAAAAATCTACGCGATTCATACCTATTGAAACCAGATAACGATTTGATAGCCCATTTTTGTATCTAAAAAACTTGTTCAGAATTTTTTAGGCATCCCCTCTCAAGAGGTGACATTATACGAGAATATATGTAGACATAATAATAAATTAATAATGTTGACAATAATACAGAGTAATCTTGATTTTATCAGTAATTAAAGCGACTGATTGACCACTTCTTTATTCCTTTTTACTCTACATTTATTTTTCTGAACTAGGTAGTTCAACAATTACAATCACTGGTTTAGAATATTCCAAATCCTTATTCTTTCTTTTACAATCAAATTAATCATTAATGCAATGATTTAGGTCATCCATCTATTTATTTTTATTGCATCATTTTGTTAGAAATTTTTGTTTTATTATTTTTCTCAGAAATTGTCACTTCAGTTTACCAAACTGAGAGTATTTTCAATATTTTCCCGTAAAAGCAGTTTCTAATAAATCAGTTGATCTCTTTTTTCGCTTTTATATAATTCATGCTTCGTAAATTTTTTTTTCTACTACGCTTATATTTAAAATATATTCTCTATATGAAAAATAGAATTTTAGCATTCACTCGTTCACGATGGACGTTGAAAAAAATTATTATTTTTTTTTTTTTATTTCATCCATTCTTTTCAATTTTAATTTATAAGATATATTTTACTGTTTAATTTTTTTTAAGATGTAAGTGTCGTATAAGTACCTTGTAAATTTGTTCTTATTAGGCTAATTATTTTCTCAAAAATTGTTTAATGAAATTATTTAGTTATTCAATAATACAAAAAAAAATCTATTAACAGATATGAAATGTTAAAATATTAAAATTTTTCAGTTGTTTTTCTCTCTTTATTAAACTTATGTTCGCTAATTTTGTACGTTTTATTTAGAAGTAAAAAATTAATCTAGTATTTAAAAAAACGTGCAAAAAATGTCTATATTGTCATTGAAAATGCAATTTCAGTTATTAATATACTATAACATTGAACCATATTTGTTATCATATTCAGAAATTGTTAGTGCGTAGTTGTGTAATCGAGGTTTTTTTTTAAACAAAAAACCGTACTGTATTTTATTTGTTGAAATAAATTGTTCGTCTATTAAAATCCATTTATAACGAAATGAGAATGAAAAGGTTTGCTTAAAAAGAATATATATAGTTCTTGTTTCTACCAGTTTTATTTTTGGTCTTTTTAGCTATTGGATTTTCTTTCGGATCTGTACAGAAATTTTAAAAAGATAATTAAGCTAATTTTTATTTTAAAAAATTAAATAAAGTAATAGCCGAGGAAAGTATTCATTCGTATAATCCTAGAATTCTCTTTTAGGTTATATTGGGTATCCGTATGTAGGGTATTCAAAGGCAAATTTGAAAATTTTATCCGATAAGTTGCTTTTTACTTCCTTGTACATATTAAAAGAAGTATTGTGATCGCCAAAAAATTTTGTGTTTCAGATTTTAATGGAAATATCCATTTTGACCATTCCTGAATCCATTTTGACTAGTTTCGGCGAGCCGTCTGTACATATGTATCTCGCATAAATCAAAATCTATTAGCCGTAGAATTTTTAAATTTTAGATTTACAACTGTAGTAACATCTAGTTGTGCACCTCCCCTTTTGATTGCAATCGACTTGACCAAAAATGTCCAAAAAAGCCAAAATAAAGAATTTTGATTTGGGACTTAAGAGAAAGTCCCAAAAACTGCAGTAATAAGATCTCGTTGAGAGGTTTTCAACGATATATTATAAGTGGTATTTATATTCATTGGTTCCAGAGTTATAGCTAAATCAAATTTTAATTAATGAAATATTTTGATCTTACAAGGGAAAGGCACATCGGTTCGAATTCGACTTCATTTCCTTTTTTTAACTTTTTTTTTTAATTTAAGTATATTGATTTGTTAATAATTATTAATCTGTGATTGTAAAAAAAGTTTTACAATAAATAATAACTCAATAACAATAAAAAATATATATGAAAATATCCGAAGTTGTTAGTGAAATAAAATTTTTTGTACATTTAAAAATGTATATATGTAATTTAATAGGCGTAGAAGGAAGTCATATGATGTAATTTAACATATAACGTCGTTTAACATCAACTTAAGTTGATTAAATAATAATTTAAAGTTAACATTATTCATTTTCATATTTCAACCTCAATTTTTTTCCTTTGAAGATGTTGAAGATTTTTTAAAAGATTCTTAGATGCTTATTGGATCCGAGTAGAACCTCTTTGATTTATTCCAGTCATTCAAAAATACGGGTTTCGGAGATAATATTATAATGAAAAGTTGAGTGATATTTCACTTTTGTATAAACATATTTATTTTGTAGAGTCTACAAAAAAAAAAAGGTGTTCGCCAAAACATTACGAGTAGTAATGTTTTGAATCGCTGACTGACTAAATCGCGTTCTGTAATAGATGATAAAAATTTATAAAAAGAATGCATTTTATTTGTTATAATTCGAAATCGGGTTACTATTCTTGAGATATCAACTGCACAGTGTGTATTCAATAGGGAATTTGATTGTATCACGAAATTTTTAAATAAGCAATAGTTATAAATTATTTTAGTGAGCGCTATCAGTTTACTCAGTATAATTAATTTACGTCAGTAAATAATTCTTACTTCTGTTTTTTTTTTCACATTATTTCGTTTTCTGTGTTCTACTGGAATGGAACGACAATTCCATAAAAATGACAAAATAGACGTTTTTACGTCCATGGACGACAGAATCTGTTTTTACGTAATTCGAAGATAAATCTTATTTTAACTGGACAACAACTTATATGACTGAAATAAAAGCAGTTTTATTAGTTTTTTACTTGGAGTATTTACCAAAGTGTAACTTGAAAAATAAATTTTTTTAGCATTTACTCGCTTCGGAAGCACTTTAAAAAATATACACAGTAATAGGATAAACAGTTAACCCTGAATCCCTTTGCATAAAACAATTTTTTTTTTTCATGCTCACGGGGTATTTTAGCAAACCTTTTCGAGCGATTAAATTAAAGCAAATAAAGCTGTATATAAGTTTCACCATTTTTTTTTTTTTTTTTTTTTAATTACAAACAGAATTTTTCCTTCCTACCGCGTGGACAGTATTTTTTGATTTACCTCATGTTAATGGATTTTAGTAAGAGTATAACATATCAAGAAACAAGATTAAAATAAATAAAATTAAAACAATTTTCATATGAAATCTTTGTTTAGATTTTCAGTGTGGGTACCGACCACTTTCCAAGTAATAAATATTATCTGTTACTCGGAGAATATTGTTTTCTATTGAGTATTCATAAATGTATAATTATGTTGTCTATTCCTTTTTATGTATAGCTTTTTTCTGTATTATATTAAATTATTAAAATATTTCATGAGAATATTTGTGAAAAAAGAAAAGAAAAACCAAATTGATTTTTTTATTTCTCAGTTGCAACTTTTATTTACAATTTTGTATATGTATACTTTTTTATGAAAGAGCGGTTATCAACAGCTATAGTTCACTAGTCTGGTGGAAATTGGTAGCATATATAAAGATGCCATGCCTGACCGGAATTCGAACCCGGGACCTCCGTACGAAATGACGAAACGCTACCTATTCACCCACGGAGGTCGGCAATATAGTATTTAAATTGCTACTCCAATATAAAATTATTTCGTCATAAATACCGGCCTCCGTGGCGCGAGTGGTAGCGTCTCGGCCTTTCACCCGGAGGTCTTGGGTTCGAATCCCGGTCAGGCATGGCATTTTTTCATGCGCTACGTTTCCATATCCCACGCACAGGCTTCAAGATTATTGTGGTGATGACATCAAACAAATAAAAAATTTAACGACTATGTACATGTACATGATACGATCGTATTATGATACGATCCTTCAAAAGAGTAACCGTTATAGTTCATTAGGTTACACCTTGACTGATCTGTTGCGCTTTATGGATCTGTCGGTTTATGGTCATCTAAACAGCATTAATTATTTTTTGAAGGCTTTAGTGATTTTAAACGATTTTAGTTTAATACAGTTTAATACGATTTCCCCTCGAAATAAACCTAAAATTTTATCAAAATATATGGTTTTAAAATATGCTAAATTTTTTTATTATTTTTCGTTAATTGTGTGAAAGTATTTTATAATAATTTTTTTTTAAATATTTTTATAAAATATGACTTAAAGGGAAATTAAATAAACAAAATTTGAAAAAAAAAATCGAATCAAGACTATTCGAGTGTATTGTAAAGATTTTCGTCTATATGACGTTGTTCAGTAGAAAATTAAACTGTAATATGTAATTTACAAAAAAAACGTGTCATATCACGTGATAAAATATTTTAAATAAGTGAAAAGACCAAAAGAAAAAATGACCAATATCATTAAATAACTACAGTCTGTAACTAGACACAAATGTATTAATTTTTTTTTAATCGCGCTTAATGATAAAAAAAAAATTAATTATAATTAAAAAATATCGTAAAACAATATATAGGTCAGTTCAGATTATAACTGTGTCAAGATTACATTATGTATGACACCGGAGTGACTGACAGAGATGGAATGAGTAAGAGGTCATTTGACTGTATAAAAATAATAATCACTCATACGTGGTATTTATGTTAAAGATAATTCTTTTTAGCGATTACAAAAACCAAGACATTAAACTTTTTTTTCTTTTTATTAATAATAATCCGTATCTAATTTGTAATCCCTGTTGCTGACTTACCGACGCAACTAAAATTTACAAACACTACTGTACTCTATAAATAAAATTAAAAAATTCAACCAGAAATAATATTGAAAAAATAATTCTAATAGCTTAAAGGTTAAGTTATAAGTTTATTTTATTATCTTTATTTATCTTTTTTAATTGTTAATTTTTTTTTTTAATATATTATCTTTACTAACTTTTACACTCGTGATTCTCATAATATTTATTTATCAGCAACTAATTTTTACCATTTATTTGTCAAAGGAAAATATTAATAAAAAATAAAATAAATATAGTACAGATAAGGGATCTCATAAATGAGATTTTGTCCTGAAATTTGCCAGAGAATTTAGAGTTTTGTTAAAATGAATTATTAGAATATAAATTGCATGAATAATATAGCATATTCGTATAAATGTAAATGATATATTTTACTGATAACACTGATAGACACAAAAACAACTTTTTAAAGTTTCTCTAACTGTGATACCATTTCTTAAATTGCTTTTTTGCGTACATTACAGATATGTAAATACAATTTTTCTATCACCCCTAGTTTTAAATAAATTAAAAAAAAAAATTAAAGAAAAATTTAGTTAAAATCTGTAAAATTTATAATTTTGCATGGCCATACCTGTGTTAGAATGATTTCTCTGATGCTTTTCTTTAATAAATAGGCTGAGGTACATCCCGAATTAATGTTCAATAGTTATCGGCTTGCATATTAGTATTCCATTTCCCTTTATAGCGGCTTTCCATCACCGAAATGTCTTGATGGAAACGTTCACCGTAGTAATCATTTACGTCTCCGAGGTTGTCCGGCAAAAAATCCAGATGTGAGTGGAGGAAATGTATTTTCAAAGACATGTTACATCCCATAGCTCTGTATGAAGTAAGTATTTGATTAAAACTATTGTCGTAATTGTCGGATTTTTGTATGCCGAAAAATTTTGCAAACGTCTTTAAATGAAGCCAAAGCTGCACTTTCTACATTATTTAACATTGAGTTAAATATATCATCTTTGACCAACTCTTTTATTTGAGGACCAACAAATATTCCTTCTTTAATATTTCCTTCGCTTACATACGAAAATTTCTGCCTGATGTACAAAAATCCGGGACTATCCTTCTTCATTGCTTTTACAAAATTTTTCATTAGTCCTAGCTTGATATGGAGAGGGGGTAAAAATATTTTTTTTGGGTTCAACTAAGGGCTAATAATATTAACTAAGGGGAATAATATTTTTCCCATTTGGAGTTAAGTTGTCTTGTTTCTTCCACAATTTGGTAACATAATGTTTATCCCTAGCTCAGCTGTCCCATTCGCAAAGAAAACATATTTACTTAGTATTGCCTAATTTCATGCCTAAAAAAATAGTTGTAACTTTCATATCATCACATATGTTCCAGCTATCTTTTTTATAATTTTTGAAGAATGTCTTCTTTCATCACATCGTATGTCTGTTTCAAATTAATACCATAAGCAATTAGTATTGAAGTATATTTGTTACTGTTGTGTAGTAGAACCACTTTTAAACAATACTTGAACGAATCTATGAAAAGGCGACAATTCTCAGGTTTATGATCTTGTTTTAAGCGCAACATAAGCTAATCGGTATTTGCTCAATAACCCAAATTATTTTCATCAATAAAGTACTGAGAAAGTTCTTTCAGTCAGGTTCAAAAGCCCGAAATTTTTGTATTTATTTTAAAGTAAATTCCAACGTTGCAATCTTGATCCTAACAGTTCCGCTTGATTTTTTGGTAAATGTAAATCCGTAAGTCATTTATTTAATTCACCTTGTGATATAAGATGTGGCTTACTGGAAAATAATTCAAAATGGAAATCATTGTCGTCTTCTTCAGTACTGCCTGAATCTTCATCGCTGCCTTCAAAATTACATTCGCAGGTGTCTCAAGAACTGGAATAATTTCACTCTCAGGTACAGGGCTGATTGCAGATTACAATGAGGGATATTTTACAGTATACTTAGACTTTTTAGAAATTCCAGACATACTTGTTACACAAAAGTAACAATCGGTTACATGATCCTTTGGTTCACACAAAACCATAGGTACACCAAATGGCAAAGCCTTCCGTGTACCTTTCAGTCATCCTCTTAAATAGATGGAACAATTAGTGCATACTATGTGAGGAGCCCACATCTTATCCTATCCTGATCACCAGTTTTACACTGAAAGTACAAATGATATGCTGCTTTAATTAAAGGTATGTTTTTCTAACTGAATTTATGGGGAAACTCACCACATACATAACAAAAGGCATCCACATCATTTACACAATTTTGATTCATTATGATACTGCACTGTTAACAAACTTAAGACTGAACAAAATTAATTCATTCCTAAATCCAATCCTTAATACAAACAACACAGCTGTATTTTCAGCTACATGTTTTGACCTGCACAGACATGATTAATCTTGTCCATGACGGCTCACTCTTCAGTATTAGATATGATGTCATAATGTGACTATGATATAATTTAATTCTTTGTCTAGTATTGTTTATTTATAGCTTACAAATTATGTTAACAAATTAAATAATAAAAAATGAGCTAACAAAATATAATATAGGAGCTTAAAATGCTAACTATATGTTGAAAAATGAAAAGAGATCCTTTAAATTAAATTTAAAAATTTTTGAAAAATTGTGGGTGATAGAAAGATTCTGAGTTTCAATCTTCATATTCGTTTTGAGCATCAAAAAATAGATTAAAATCATGTGTTCTTACAAATGTTTTCATGCTTTCTTAAATTCATAGCTCAGTATTGTATCTCCCTTTTCATCCTCTTCGATTTCCTCTATAACATCAATTTCTAATTCATTTCCTCCATATAACTCTTCAATATATTCCATTATTCGATTTTAATTTATGTACCACAAAATTCTCCTTAACTTTCCTGTATACACGTCTATTTTACCAATGTTCATTTCCCTTAGACCCCTAAAAGGTCGACAATCTGCCTATACTCGGGCCGACAATCGTTGTCGGCTTAGGTTTTGATTCTATCCTTATTATAATGATTCTATGACTATGCATTTTGAAGTACTCTACTCTCTTCCCTATCTTCTTATTAATTACGAAACCTATTCCTGCCTGCCCTTCATTTGAAGCCGAGTTAATCACTTGACCAAAAGTCGTTTTCCTCTTCCCACCAAACCTCTCTAATTCCTACTACATCTACATTTAACCTATCCGATTCCCTCTTTAAATTTTCTAACCTACTAACCTTTTTTAGACTTCTAATATTCCACGCTCCTACTCATAGAATGTTTTAAATTTTTTAATTTTCTGGTAACCCCCTTAGTAGTCTCCACCCTTAGATCCGAATGGGTTTACCCATTCAGTTTACCTTCAGAATGTGTAAAGAGTGAAAACTCTTTCGTAGTAATCCGAATAAATAAAGACCCTAAATTTAAAATCATACAAAAAGTTGTAAAAATTGTTTGTAATGATTCCTTACAGTACTCAATTTGAAGTCGTTCCGGCAAGGCTTCATCCCTTCTTCACTGTTGTCTAACTTATCAAAATTATTATCGTCAGTCTGATTCCTAAGATTTATGATGAATTTTTCTATAAAATCAAGACTTCATTGCGGAATTCTTCTTCGATATCTTTTTCTGTATGCAAACCCTATTTTTCTCAGTCTTTGGCCCCGTAACGTTTTCTTCTTACTCATTAATTAATTTGTCAACATGAAAGTTCGATTTCGATTAGCAACTTTCCTTTTCACTTGCGCCCGTAATATCGCATTATATTGACAGTTATAGTAGGCGAGTAACAGAATATTCTTTCTCGTTGACTATAACATCAATTTCATACAGTTTACTTTCTTATACGGTAGTACTTTAGTACTTTTTGTAACAGCTATTGTTTAGTTTTTCTTCCACTTTTTCTTGAAGCCACTGTTGGATTTCAGCTTTCCTCCAACTGTGGGTTCACAGAGTGAATCTACCAACACAGTGATAACTTGCGTTGCCCTTACTATTACTTTTTCCTCTTAAAAGTAATTCAAATGTCATTTCTAAACAAATTTTTAAAACTGTCGCTGTTTATTTCTGAATGACCATCTGAACCGGCTTTCGATTTATTTATTATTTATTTTTTAAATGCCACAAATTTTAATATAAATACAGAAAGTACAAAACATACTAAAGATACATTTGTAATACAAAGGAAATATACTGATACATAAATACTTAAACATATACTAAAGTTAAAGACCCCCTTTTTCGATGGGTATTTTAATCCCTCCGTTTTTCTTCGAATCTTGCCATATGTATTTATGAGAATGATTTTCATTAACTCGCTTTTCTTGTATGTAAAATATGGATCTATCATCACCTGACGCTTTTAATTTGTGAAATGCCTTTAAAAGTTCAATTCGTTTTAATCCAATATCAGATTTTTCCATTAAAAAATTTCGACCATCTTTTACTTTTTATAACAAAGCCCAATTCTTTTCAAAATACGACCGACGGTAGTAGATGATTGATTAACATCCAATTTTTCCCGTATTTCCTCACTGAGCTTCTTAACGGTATGGATTTCTCATTCCGATCGTGATACTGATATATGATTCTGAGCAATACATGCCGGTTGAAATCATCCAGTAAAAAATTCGCATTTCACGGCCAATTTTTCCCTGGCGTTTCAAACTGAACGCAACTGCCGCTGCTATGGCATTCCTGAACTGAACTACATATCCGTTGTACTGACCTCCGACTAACGTCTCATGCTTCGGCAATGAGTTTTTGAACTTTATCAAGGTTAATCGCGATATGTAATTCAATGTCAGATGATAGCTTTTGAAAAACTTTTTATACGTTGTACATTATATTTCTTGAACCACTCTTAATTGTATGGCCACATGTTGACCGGAAAATGAAGGTGGTTCCATCTCGTTCCTATTATACTTAAGATAGTCGCAGAAAAATTACGAAAAACAAAAAATGTCTCATTACCCGATAAAAAACGCAAATTACATACTATTCTATTCTTTGACATAACGCCGCGTCTTTTCTAAGAAAGCGACACGAACTGAACATATGGAAATCAAAAATCCTACTAATTTATTAGGTATCACAGCTGGGGCATCAGGCTTAGGTATCAACCCATCAGGCTGGCATTGCAATTAATTTATACTAATAACATCTACACAATAACATTTACACAATAACATCTTAACCTGAGAAAACAAAGCAAGAACATAAACATTCAGCAACAATAACATGAGTTCTTGAAGCTATGAGTCATCCTACTATAACATTAACTGCTAATGTACAACTATATCTTACCCATTAACAGGGGAATAGAGGTATTTTATAAATACCCCTATTTATAAATAGGGGAATAGCTATAAACAGGGGAATAGCTATTTTATAAATTTGAATACTAAATTATTTGATCAAGATAAAATTATATTTGTACTTATTGTTGTTGTATAACCATGGAAACAAAAACAAAAATTAGTAGATAAGTAAATTATGAACAAATTACAAACAAAATAACATTATTACGAATAAAAAAGCAAATTACAGAAGTTAAAAAATTCCAAACTCCAAATTTAACGTAAAATCTTTCTTATTTAACTTAAAAATTATTCAATTCCAAATTCTTTATTTTTATTTAATTAAATGATGAAACTTTTGGAGTACTTTTTGCAAACCAAAACGATAGTACTCGCGTTCGACAGTACCGCCAAAGAAAGCGGTACTATGGAAAGCAATCCATGATGTAAATCAAAATCATTTTAATTAATTCTAAAAGTATTTTGCGAAAAATTTCGTAATGGTAAATCATTATCAAATTTTTCACAGATTAAATAAAGAACATTTAATCTACGAAAAATTTCAGTCGGTGAAAAAATTGATTATTGTGACTTGTCCGGCGAGGACACACGGCGAGGTAAAAAACCTGAGAAAACAAACAAGTTAGCTATAACTTTCAAATAGTTCCACATATGTTCCAGTTATGACTTTAGAAGTAACTGAGAATAGTTTATAAGAACCCCGTTATATTTAAATGTTAATTCATTTTAAAACTTAATATAATTTTTAAGAAATTTTTAACTTTTTTGAAAAATGCCCAGCACGTAAAGTTGAATTGGAAATTTCTGTATATTAGAAATAATAAGGAAAATAATTTTATTGGTTGTAATAATTGGGATCGAGTCATTAAATAAAAAAGTTAAGAGAAAAGATAAACGACGTTTTCTCAACAGAATGATTTGATCTAAAATGTAAAAACTTATTTTTTTTACTACCAAAAGATATGAGACTTTTAATCGGCTTATAAAATCAATTTGTTCAGAAAAAACTGTGGTTATTTTAATCGACAAAACACAGTACACCTTTTTTTTAATTAATGAAACAAAAACACGTAGTTTTTGAAATCCAGAAAGAGATTTTTTTAAGTGAGTAAAAGTGGAAAAATTAGATGACATTTTATTTTTTACGTAAAACAGTTGTTTATTTTTAACAGGCTTTAAAAGAACAGCAGTTTTACAATTCGACTGTATGTACTTTTTTTATGTTCATGCCTTACTTTATATTAAATGTAACGATTTCAATTATTTTTTTTTAAAGAAAAACTTCTATAGTGCACCCGTAATAATTTTCTTCTTAACGAAATATTTTAAGTCAAAAAAACTTTTTTAAACATGGTCAAGTGTCAATTTGCAGCTATTTTTAAGTGTTTAACCAGTACAACATAAGAGGAGGTTCCCAGTTCGATCGTATATATTTTCATATCTTTAAGTACAAATTAGATCAAATGTATAGCTTTGGGTAATTTTTATTCGCTTTCCTATCAGAAGTTTGTCCAGTGGTCCTGGGGAGAGTTTTTCCAAAAATAACCTAGAATTCTTCCCAGAAATCAAATTATTTCCCTGCCAGTTATAAAATTTCATCTTTGTATGAAATTGATTAAAAAAATTCCTAATCGTATCTGTTTATTAGCTATATTAATGTTTACAAACCTTTTAACAATAATTATAATAATTTTTCTCTTTATTATCCAATGTTTTTGTATGCACTTGTAAGGTAACAGTGATTAATAATTTGTGTACAACAGATCTCTGTGGCGCAGTGGTAGCGTCTCGGCATTTCATCTGGAGGTCCCTGGTTCGAATCGCCGCTAGGCATGGCATTTATATACGCTAAAAATTTGTCTATCATAAACTCAATAATTGAATATAAGCTCTGTTGTGTGTTGCTTTGTAATAAATAATACGCTATTATATACGTGATTTCCATTTTTACAATTCCTCATTTTACTTATATCTTTGGCTAAAATATCAAATATTACAAAAGGTTTTTTGCGGAAATGTAATTAAATAAAATAATTAACTAAAGGCTATTTTATAATTAACAATCATTTTAAACACTTTGATGTCCATCATTATCACTTTGCTGACGTAAATTGTAGAATAAAAATTGAAAAGCATTACTAATTGCATTATTAATTAAATGGATTAATAATTGCATTTTTTCATCTAAAAATTTTTAATTATATAATCGGTATATTGTCGTTTGAGGCATCATCTCTCTATCTTAATTGACGTTTCTGAACAAGATAACATTACAAAATAGAAATTTAAAAAAATAAAACCTATTTCAAAAAACTCACAGAAAAAGTAATATATATTATTTGATTTTCCTTTAAATTTCAACTTTTTGAAATCGATGACAAGTTACAACTACCAATACCTAACTAGACGTTAATTTTCTGTTTAAAAAATCTTCCACTCAAATTATCAAAGAGAAACTTACTCTGACTCATCAGAGAAGCTTTCTCTACAAAATTATAGAAAAAAATCATCTCGGTGCATTCAATCATAAGAAAGGCTAGGCTTAAAAATTCATTAAAAAAATTGAATTGTTTAAATCTTTTCTGTTGTAAACGCAATTACAGGAAATATTTTCTTAATCAGTCACAATTTTGAAAATACTTTTGGTTAAATTAATCTTTTTAAGTTTATTTTTTCTTTCATTGGTAATTGTTTAAAAACATTTTTCTGTTTAAAATAAACCATCCCGTATAGAATTGAAAACGATGTTTTAAAAGTAATATAACAAATATAATTCTTTCAACCAACTTCCACTTTGGAAAAATGACTTATTAATTCTGTTAAATTATATTTAAAGTTCGCCTTTGGTTAGTTGATAAAATTACGTTTATTTAGTACTCACTGTATAGGAAGCTCTATCTTCTAAACTTACATATTAAACAAAATATAAATTTTTAATTACAGCCGCTTTGGAAAACTTTGGTATTTTTCTTTTAATAAGATTTTTTTAACACTGCCATCCAAATCAGCTACTTTAAGATATCAGACTATGTATATTGAATAACGCGAGATATTTAATCGAATAAAATAAAATTTACCACAGTTAATCAATAATTAACCAAAGATAATTTTGTTTTGAGTTTTCTTTCAAAAAACTGACATTTACATGTGTACCTATCAAACTGAATGCTTCCATTATTAAGTGCAACAGTCCTTTTGTTTATTATGTAAACTAGAATTATTAAAAATGATGAATAAGTCAGTAAGTTTTTAAAGTATTTAAATTTACATTAACCTTTGGTGAAGAAAACGTCACCATATTACTCACTAAAGTTCTGTATGCTTTTCGCAGGTGTTTGAATTAAATATTTTAAATAATTGAATATGTATGTGTGTATATATATATATAATTAGGAATACAGATGATATATGCAGTAGGCTCTCGATAATCCAACACATATTGGCCAGCCCTTGGGTAGGATTACCGGAAATTGTCAGATTATTGAAATTATCCGCATTGCAATGGAATAACCAACAGAAAAAGTTACGTGCTTTCATACGCTTGTATTAATTTGAATAACTGATGTAATTTTATTAAGAAAATAACAATAATACATACAACTAATTACTTACTTAACAGAAAAATACTGGTAAATAGTTTTTTTTTTTTTTTGTTTTAATAGACAGTTTAAAATTATTTTGTCGGAAACATCTTAATGTTAAATATCGGTAGCTGCCACTTAATTTTCTTCAGCCCACTTGATACACATGTTAAACGCACTCAAAGCGCTTTCCTGACCTACAGTACTAATCGATAGCGAAGGTGTCACGTTTTCGCTGTCATCATCGTCTACGTCCTGATCCAGCCCATCTTCAATTATCTTCCGGTCGATCATTAATTTTTATCTTCAATTCCCGTCAGCCATTCATTTACGTCGTGTTATATCAGTCCTTCTGAGTTGTCCTGACTACATAATTGAACTGGCGACTTCGTAATGTCGTTTATTTCAGCATCAGAACTGAGATCATTACTTTTGGATGTCGTCGGTATTTCTTCCTGCATATTACTGCAGTTATAAAAATAAATATTTATAATTTAAGTTATAATATATTCAGATTTTTATGATCCTCAGCAAAAACTGTTATATCAACATAATACTTATGAGTGCAAAGTCGATTAAATTAATATCTTTATGGATGGAGAAACAAGATTTTTTTCGGTTATTGAAGGAAAATATCTACAATTTTTTTACATCTACTCGCAATTCATATTTTAATTTAATTTAATTTAGATTTTAGGAACGGAAAGGTTTGTTGGCTTGTTTGAAAATGTAATAACCGATTTCCCAGTCATATCGATAAACAATTAGCCATAAAAATTCGTTGATTTTTTCTTCCTTAATTAAATTATGAAACATTTTTAACGATCTAAATATTTTTAAAAACATCATGATTCATTTTATAATAATACAGTAATGAGATTTTAAAAGAGGTGGAACTGGGCGTGTTTTAGCTTACTTTGCGTGCTCACACTCATCTGGCACAGGTCTCTTACCCGGGCTATTTCAAAGTTAGACTGAGATTTCTCGAAGCAATTTATTATACTCCTTTTAATTAGCTACCTCATTTTATGTTAACATCAGTTAAAATTAAGACGTACATTTCAATTTATATATTAAAAGCGTATATAATATTGTCGTCTCTTGTACCCTTAAGTTGTATTTTGATATAATTACGATAACGTTCTGGTATCTGTATAAAATCTTACTTAATTTTAAACAAGTTTTTTTTCAGAAAATAAAAAAAAAAAGGTTTTCAATTTAATTAGTTGCTTTTTGTTGATTTTTTTAAAATTGTTATTTACAAAACTCATAGAATTTTTATAGGCTTATAATATGAGAATGTATTTATAATTACAAAATTAAAACAAATTGTTTTACCTTGCTGTAAGTGTAGATTTTTGAAACAAAAAGGTTTTTACCATACGTTATCTCTTCACAGAACGTTTTTGATTGTGTGTAATCGATGTTGATTTATTACTCCATTGATTTGTTTAATAACTTAATTTGCAAGTTATATTTTTTTAGGTTTATTTACCTCTTCTTAAGTTAAAACAGAAATTAAATAAAATATTAAAACATTTCTCTATGCCTCTCTCTATTTTACCTTTTTAAGATAGTCTTAGTCTATTCTATCCTAGACCAGCATTTTGTTTCTTTAAATAAATCAGCACACTGTGTAAAATCAGTCAGTAATTAAGTGTATCAGATTAAGGAGACTAGGATTTTCTTTCGGATTTCTCATTCCTCTTTTTCTGGAATGATTATTTTCTTAAAAATATTTCTATAAATAACGTCTCGCTAAGCACTAATCCTCTGCGCCGCCCCATTATCAATGTTTATATCATAGAAGAGAAAATATATGGTAGCTTTTATATGGAAATATTATCATAGGTTATTGTAATGATGTATTACGAAAAATTTACTGTAATATTAGATTATTTGAACTGATTGCGTGAGGATTTTCAGTTACCATTAATGCAGACGTTTTATATTTATTAAAATCGAAATAGGTACTATTTTATTTATTTTTTATTATTAAAATATTAATGAGATTTATTATTCGTATTTAGTATAATGTTACTTTATATAATTATGTTTTTAGCTTATATTATAATATTCTAATGTATCGCGATAGATTGAATAGGCGCTTATTAAGCTGTCTCCTTTTTTATTCCAGTCTGAAAAAAACTTAATCCTGTACTTTTTGTGAACTAATTTATTAGTTACATAAAGAATGATCCCTTTAAAACGCATTCCTAAACCTATGTCGCTTTTGTTAAGATACAAATATAATTACTTAAAATAATTCTTTAAAAAGTAAAGAAAAATAATAACATAACTTTCTATTAAAATTGTAAATGATTTCTGAAATATTTTATATATCGTATAGCGAAATTAATTCTTATGCGCTGAATCATTTATAAACGTGAGAATTAAAACTAACTGCTATTCTATAAATTAACACTTATTAAAAGATTGCCCTTAATACAAAAAAATGTTATATCGATAAATCTTTTCAAACGGCCCCTTAATTAAATTTAAGGATTTTAAAAATATAAAAATCTTAAAAATTGCTTACCTCAAGCTTCAAATTTTACGTAGGTTTTTAATTTTTGCAATTAATTGAAATATCAAGGAAATTGAGGGTAAATTTAAAACAAAGCACTACTGAAAACACTACTAAAAAATTCCTGTCCTGTAGAAAACAAAAAACCGTCCGTTATTTACAATATACTTTCATTTTTTTTATGCAAGTGTATACGAGGTAATGCAAGTAACGAGACTAATGCTGCTACAAAAGAACTGCGCATGCGCCAAATTCGTACGACAGACAGCTGTGTAGCGGGAAGCCTTCTCTTTCGATTGTTGCCACTCCAGTTTCTGTAGAGATATAAGTCTGGCCGTGGTTTTCGTTTGGATAACATCTGTTTTTTTGTTTTTCCGAAAAAATTATAAATGTTTTATTACACCAAAGAATCGTCGTGAAATTTCATATGAAACTTGGAAATAACGCTACTGAAACGTATCATGTATTAAAAAAAGTATATAGCAATGAATTTTTATGACTTGCGCGGATTTTTTAATGGTTTAAGCGTTTCGATGATGGCCGAGAAAACGTTGAAGATGATGTTCCCCGGGTTGCTCTTCCACGTCAAAAGACGGATAAAATACTGAAAAAAATGGTAATCTGATCCGATCTGACTGGTTTACTATTCTTGTCTTTATTCAAGGTCCTTTCTCAAGTTAGTGAAAAAATAATAAAAAAACGATCCGAATTGTAGAAGAACAAGTCATGGGTTCTTCATCAGGACAACGCACCGGCTCATACTACATTGTCTGTCAAGACGTTTCTAGCCAAATATAACATCCCAGTGTTAGACAATGCCCCTTATTCACCTTACCTGGGATCATGTAACTTTTATCTGTTCCCCAAGGTCAAATCTGCATTAAAAGGAACAAGATTTAAGACCGTTGAAGCTGTGAAAGAAAAAGCGGCACGCGTCAAGAAAGAGCTCACAGAAGAAGATTTCCAGCACTGTTTCAAACAGTGGAAAATTCGCATGGAGCGTTGTAGGGATAGAGGAGGGGTTTATTGAAGGGATAATAATTAAATATGTATAAATTTAAAATAAAATATTTTACAGCATTAGTCTCGTTATTTAATAGCCCACTTCGTATTATACAGGTCATTTCAGAAGTGGGTACATGTGGTACTTCATAAATGTAAAATGAAACTATCAGAATTTATCTGTAAAGGACCAAAAAAATTAGTGAAAAAAACCTTAATCAGAGAAGCAGCATAAAATACAAAAATTAATTATAAAAAAAGAGACAGAATGTTTAAAGTCCATATTAATACATAAAAATTATAAATGTGTGATATAACAGTTAATCAACTATAATAAATTACAGTACTACGTCACAGTACAATAAATAATGCCTTAACGATACTAGCAATTTCTCAAAAACTATAATTGAAATTGTGCGTGTACTTTTTGTAAAACAGTTATTGCTAAGTAAAACTTGTAAACGTTAAATGAAAACACACATAATCTAAGGTTCTTTTTAAGTCAGATATTATTTGAAAATTGATCAACAGATTAATGTTGTTTATGTAAAATATTAAAATTTAATATCAAATAAATTTTAAAAGAGTCGTTAATTTATTAAAAAGGACGGTAAAAGTATTTAAGACCCTTTCTCTTAATCCGAAGTATTGCGCTTTATTTAAACGGAAATTGTTGTGTTTCTGTTATCCGTCTCATTTAATAGAGGGGAATTATATTTTTAAGGAATAAATTGAATTATACTAAAGATTATTATTTTTTATCAAAAGTAGAATACTTGAAAATTTCAAACGGTAATTTTTTTTTGTCTCACAGTTTGTTTATTTATAATCGGTTCCGTGTAAGGAACGACAAGTAAATCGTATTACAAAAAGCACTTGATGAGGGAGTTTCCAATGAATACCCTCAGTGAAACATACATATACATAAAGATGTATATATAAATAAAGTGCATATATATTTATATGAACTGAATAATACCACATAGGTAAAAGAGTTCATGAAGGTTAATGAAAAACAAAAAAAAATTATAACATCATTAGACAATAGAGAAACTAATAGTAACATAACAAGCTCATGAAAATAAATGGAAAGACTTCTCATCAAGGCGTAGAAAGATATTAATCACAATCTGATGTTGAACCAACCTAAGGAGTCACTCAGATTCCCCGAAGTCCAGTAAATGTAGGCGTTTCAGTCGCCGGACATCCTCGCTGTTGCCTAAGAGATTATCTGCTAGAAATTTCATATGATTATCTAGCCGCTTTCTATAATTTAAACTGAACCGTTTGACCTCCTCGTGAAAATAAGGTAATTCTAGATAGTCGTGAATTTCTTCGTTCCGTGCGAATTACACTGGTTCTGCAATCCACCTCGTCAATTTATTCTAGAAACGTCATACGTTTAAATAGGTTTTAGAATCACCTTATATAATAAAGGTTTGTTGGACAGTGACAAGTGTGAATTCCAATTAATAACCAATAAAGCTTCTTATACCTTGTGTTTAACTGTTTCCTTTTTTCTCTCATATGGTACTTCCACATCAAATAAGGATCAAGGTACCGTACTAGGTCAGAGTATAGGATGCAAATGCTGTCTATTTTGATCCGGGAACAATCGTCTCTTTCGTTGCAAATGTTATATGACTCAGCTTACTCTGATTCACCTTTATTCTCCATTTTGTTAACCATACGCCGATCAAGTCTAATACCAATTGGAGTTCTCTGAGGCTAATTGTGGATATTCGTTAAAAACCAGGATTGCTGCTCGTCAGCAAACGAGATGATGGTGATATGGTCCGGAGCTGGAAGGAACGCAATGAAAATTAAGTACAAGACCGATCCTAAGACGGAGCCTTCTGGAACCTTTCACAAGGCTCTGGTCTAATATTAAAGAATCTAAATAATTCATCTTTGCATCTGATATGGTAAAAACGCCCGTCGAGGTAGGTTTGCAAAATCAGGTAGGATTGAGGGAGGAGGAAGGCATCCTTTCAGCTTATGGAAAAGACCAGTTAGCTAGACCTTGCCAAAAGCGTGCTGAACACGTAAAGAGGGCACTGAACAGAACCTCCCTTTATTAGACATTTCATGATGACATTGACAGTCCTGTGCATTTTTGGAAAGGTTTGAGTTCAAATGGATGACGTGGAATAACTTTTCCCGCTCCAGTGTCGGTCACAGCCTTCAAAGAAACCATAGAGTAGTATCCTTAGAACCACGACTCACCTTTAGTCTCTGTTTCCTCTCTAGGATTTCCTTATATGCTCTGCAACCTCTGTATTTGTCTGGGTGGTCTGATTGACAGACAGCACAAGTAGATGGATTACTTCTGTTCTTTTTCTGACAGTACGCGGTCCTATCGCCTTCCGCACACTTCACACAGCGGAATGGTCGATAATTTAATAATAATGATTCTAAAAAATTTAGAATTATTATTAATTAGTTTTTAACCAGTTTTTCCTGGAAAAAATGAAAAGGATTTTTCGAGATTTTTATAGCTACATTTCCTTTCTAAAGTCGTCTTGTCCAGGAAAAACTGGTAAAAATCAGCTTAAAAGAAAGAAATTATATCATTTATGTGTATATATATAAACTGTATATTACTTTTTGGGTTGAGTGAATTACACACGAATAATATATATATTATATTGTGAAGTTAAAGGACCAAACATTAAACAAGAATAAATAATCTGTGCATCGTTTGCTTATAATTTTAAGCTTTGTTTGTATGTTATAGAAATTAAAAAAAGATTAAACCTGTAAGTAAAATGATGTCCTGATTATTTATTTTATGTCTAATTGTTTAATACATGGTTAGCAATATTACGAATATACATATATATATATATATATATATATATAAAGTTATCATTGTATAATTCATAAGGAATATAAGGTAATTTGTAGAAAAAAAACATTGTAATTGAAATGTTAGTAATATTTCGTATTATAGTCCATTTTTGGGTTATTTTATTATTTTAATTTTTAATTACACTTCTTACTACATGCTGCATGCAATATTTGCTAGATTTCATTCTGATGATACTGTCTAGTAATTTTGTATTAGTTAATCTGTATATTACTTTGTATAACCACTGTTAATAATCATCTCAAAACTAAATTGAAAAAGGGATTGGTGACGAGTCGACTAATAAAGAAAATAAACAATTAAACGTACGGTACACTCAACGGCAGGCACACACATTTCTACTACGATGTGCCGAGCTGTTATAAACGAACCGCTTACATTAAAGAGTAGATCTTTTGTTTACATTCTCACGCTTACTTGAAAATTTTGTTTTCTTTTTAATTCACTTCATTAGGAAAAGATTTTTGTAAACGAACTCTTAACCGAGTAGAAAGAAAATTAAAATAAGTTTTATTCTCTTTTAGTTCAATTAAATATAAATTAATAAAATATTGCCCGGTTAAAAAAAGTAATGTTGCCAACTTAATTAAAAATAAAATCTGATAATAAGGTCATTCATTCATTGGTAATAATGTAGCAAATACTATGATTTCAATGACCATATTATTAATTAAGCCATATTAATTGAAGATTTTTAAAAAGCTACCACCACATTTGTTTTATCATTAAAAATATACCATATATAAACCATGTATAATAAAACTAACCAAAAAATGTAATTAGTTCTAGATTTCAAGGTCACTAACTTCTTTCGAAAAATATACTTCCTTTAATTTAAAAAAAAAAACAGATGTGAAGTCACCATATGACTTCCTTGTACTCCTATTAAATTACATATACACATTTTTAAAAGTACATAAAATTTTATTTCATTAATAACTTATATTTATTCATATATATATGTATATATATTTTTTTTATTGTCATTATTGAATTATTATTTATCTTAAATTTTTTTTAGAATCAGAGGCTAATAATCTATATAAATAAAAATGTAAATGTTCGTTTGTTCAAAATCTTAAATCTCCGAAAGTTCTTCACCGATTGCTTTGAAATTTTGACACAACATTTTATTCGAATCCGCGCTTGTTTTTATATACCTACTATTTATATACCTAAGATGTCACACTTGTGACAGGTAAAAACATGTTTTTTTTTAAAACAGCGTTATCTGTTGGACGTAAAAGCAATATACCCTATACTAAATATTTTCGATTCCATTTCAATGTTTCCGATATGTGTGTTCGCTATAGATTAAAAAACTACTAGACCGATTTACGCGCGGAGGAAAAAGGGAGAAAGGGAAAAGTCGGAAAAGGGAAAAGTCGTAAAAGATAAAAGGAAAGAAGGTAAAAAGGGAAGAAGGAGAAAATTGAAAAAAAGAAGAAAGGGAAAAACGGGAAAAAGTAAACATGGGAAAATGAATAGAAAGGGGAAAGAGAAAAAATAAAAAAGAAAGGGCAGAAAGAGGAAGAGGGAAGGTAAATAAGGGAAAGAGAAATGGAGGAAGGAATGGGGGAGTAAAGGGGAAATGGGGAAAAGGGAAAGTAAACATTTTTTTGAAGTTCCGTAATGTTTATTTTGTTAATGTTTTATCAAATTTTCAATTGTGTTCATTAAATCTAGATTTGTATATATATATATATATATACTCAAATCTAGCAATGGCGAAGCATTGCCAGGTCTGCTAATTATTAATAAATAAATATATTTAAATTTAAAAAAAAGAAGATGAAGTCGGATTCGAACGATGTCTTCCCCTTCTAGGGTCCAAATATTTCATTAGTGAAAGTTTCGTTTGGCTATAACTCTGGAACCAATGAAAATAAGTACCACATCGTTGTAATGCTTTCAATGAGGGCATGTTATTGCAGTTAAGAAAAGTCCAAAATCCAATTTTTTTTTGGATTTCGGGTTTTTATGGACACTTTTGGTCCAGTCAATTACAATCATAAAGGGAGGTGCACAACTAGATGTTAACAACAGTCTTAAATCCAAAATTTCAACATTCTACGGCTAATCGTTTTTGAGTTATGCGAGATACGTACGTACTTACAGTTGTCACGCCGAAACTAGTCAAAATGGATATTTCCGTTGATATTTGAAAACCGAAATTTTTCGCGATAATAATACTTCCTTTACTTAGTACAAGGAAGTAAAAACTGTTGGATTGTTATTTAATCGGTTTTACAAAGAAGAAGGCGGTTTTCAATTAACCTTGTATGTACAAATTTATTTATGTTTAAGCAATATATTTTTATAAAACGCTTGGATTTTGATGGTTTTGTGTCTATTTCATGCAAAATGAAGAATTACATTATTTTCTCAACGATTTGAAGATTTGTTTGTTTATCGTCGTCATTGCTTAGTAAGAGATTTTAATTTAACTTTTAATTTTGATATGTAAGTATGTCTCGGCTTATATCTTTTTGATATTCTATATCTTAATGTTTATGTCATTCTGATTTTCACCCAAAAATTCAGGAATATTTATTTTAACATGCCCAAATGTAAACTGTAGTTTTAAAAACGATTTAAATGAAAAAACCTTTTCCCTTATTTTATATTTTAAAAGACTGTACATGTATAAATTTGAATTAAATAATAATTTAAGTTCCGACGTGCAGAAATTTTTTTTCGGCCTCGACGTAAGACTACGTCGTTTTTATATTTTCTTATTTTCTGTTTAGCTATTCTGAGGTTTTTCGTTTTATGCGTTTCTTGCAGGCATTCTTACTTTCCCGTTTAGTGCTATAGCTGTAAAAGAGTTTAGTCCCGTTTAGTGCTATAGCTGTATTGTAATCGGTCCAGTTTGGGCATATATGCGATTTTCACCAGGTCTTGACGTTTTGATAACTAAGGAACCAAAAAAAACCGGATGGAAATTTTCCGGATATTCGTGTATACGTGTGTGTTCGGTGCCACTCTAAATCATATTATATCTCCAGAAGTACTGGACCGATTTTGACGAAACGTTTGAAGCATTGATGCCATTAAATTTTCAACTTAAAAGGGCTGGCAGATGAGGCTGTAGAACAAGGTCTCCCTCAGTACCTCCAGATTTCACCTAATTAAAGTCTTATTTTTCTTAGGCACATTTCTTAACAATTAAAAAATAATAATATTTGCAAAATCGCACCCCACCTCAAAAATGCTAGTGGCTAAGTGGTAAACTGCGTCAACAGTACCCACTGTCACACAAATAGCCCTGGTGTAGCACTGTCATACTAAATTAAGTTGTGTGTGAGTGTGTGTGTGTTTGTATGCGCGTATAAACCGCGTGACGGTAAAGTTCTACAACTGTGTTGTCAGCTTTTTTAAGATCTATCCGTATGTAAATGTTTAAAACAACCTATAAAATAATCGTAAAAATATTGATGAAATTCGTCGTTTTTAAGTTAGCGCCAAATTAAGAGAGTGTAAATTATTGATAATTGGTTTTAATTTGGCGCCGACTTCAAGATTTCTAATTTCAAAAAACAAATAAGGATCAGTTTTTATTTTTTTGTATGTTTATTTGATTTTTTTTTCTTGTACATCCTAGCCTTTTTTTATATATATATTTCAAATGCTCGTATTCCATGGATGAAATTATTTATTATCTGGAAGAAGATGCTTTAAAAATCGTGTAACCAGTTTTTTTTTTTTTTAAATAACTTACAAAGAAGCTGTAAAAAGATTTTTAACAAACTTTTTGTGATCTAAATAGATAATTTGAAGATATTTCTGTTCAGTTTCTTCGCATCAACTTGTTTGTTATATTTATTTTACTCTGAAACGTTTATGATGGGGCTTAATGATTTTTTTAATATTTGACCGGTTAAAAGGTAAATTCAAAAATGCCCTCCATGTCATCGATAACGGGGCTAATAGAGCATTGTAAACGTACCGTTAATGGACAATCTCATGAATGGAGAATACATCTGTAAACAGTAATTTATTATTACCCACGACGGATGCCCGGTATATGGGTAAGAGGTTGTGTGTGTTGTATGTGTGTGTGTGTGTGTGTGTGTGTGTGTGTATGTGTGTGTTATCATTTTCCTCAAAAAAACTACTGGACCGATTTCGATGCGGTTTTCTGATAACTGCGTTGTCAGCTTTTTTTATACTTAATGAATATGAAATTATGATTAAAAACTTCAAATTAGAATTGTTTTATTATTATTAAATTACACAGATTATTATATTTTTTCTTTGCTAAAATAAATGAAATTTCGTACAAGAAAGAAAAGAAAGAAGAAACGTGTAACATAACTTGTAAACTTTTATTTAAAATAAATTATTAATTCGATAGTTTTAAAAATTGATTAAATATTATTAACGATTACCTTAAATAAATTGTATCAATTTGTTTATATATACATTAAATAATAAACATATAAATAGTTACTTTTAACCAGTCATTTTTTTTTTTTTTTAGATAAATCATTCATTGTATAAAATTTTTGATCCTATTTATTTGTTCATTCATATCATAATGCTTAATATACATATTTTACAATATTAATAATTAAAGCTTTCTTTAATAGATAAAAAGAAATAGTAAACATACGTAGTTTATATTGAAAATGTATATAAGTATTTTTTTTTTTAATATCAATTTTCTAGTTTATACCGATTAGAAAATGTCATTCATTATAGAAATCAATAATTTTAATTGATTCATTAACATTGTCCGAATTTGATGATTGTGTACTTTTAGAATTGCTTTAAAATAGTAAGTAGTTTATACGCGCTTATCTTCATTGTTTTTTTTTTCTTTAATCACGTTCATTGTAATTTTTTTATGATATATTTACCAAAATTATATTTTATATAAAAAAATGTTTACAAATTAATTAGTATAAACATACACATAAAATATAATATTTAATGTATCACTATATTTCACGGACCGTAATTTCCATTAATAATTAATTTTATCCTATATTTTGTGTAAAATTTTGTATTCATATACTATTTTTGTGTAACTTTGTTTAATTAACTTACAAAATAGTAAAACTTTTATAACTGTTGAATGTACTGGCTAGTAGGATGAACATTAAGCAGCGATAGGATTTTGGCTATTATTTATTTTTTAATGAAATAGTGGATAACTATTTCATAACAGTTATATTTATTTTAAAATCGTTTATTCTGAAGATTGTGTTTTAGATTTTTCTAGGGTTTTAAGAGAGGACTAAGTGAATTATGAATTCAGGTAGTTTTTTTTCATTTAAATCGATTTATTTCAAAATAAATTCATGTGTTGTTTTTATTGAATAATCGAAAGCGGTTTTGTTTTAGAGAGGAACATTGATCCGTTGGTAATATTCTTATTGGTAAGGTTGTATTCCTGCGATAACTGAAGGATTTGTTGAATTTATTTAACTCATCTTAACCCAAATAAAAAATACAATACGTAAATTTTAAATAGAGTATATTAAAACAACAAAAAGTTTGCTTAAATTATAAATTTCCCTTAATTAATTTAGTTAAAAATTTATCTAGAAGAGGATTTAATAACGGATATAAAGTTAAATGGACGATTGTAATACTATAACGTTGATAAAATATTTTTTATACATGCTCCACAACTGATTTTAATAACATTTATCGTTATTTAATATTTTTTAAGTTCTTAATGTTAAAAACCGTTCGTTTTTTCTTTTCCGAATTTTTACCAGAATATTTCTTTTGTTGTAAAATTTTATGAGATGATTTAGTTCTATGTTATTAATTGCTGTATCGTAATTTATTCAAGTAACTATATTTGAAAATTAAATTAGAAATTTTCATTAAAAAATTCAGATTTCTGTGTAAAATCTTCGTGTGTATAAAATAAATAATTATTGAACTATCTTTTTTTTTTTTAAATTTAAAATTATATAAAATTATTAGTTACATAAATATTAACTTTCTCAATTTCTTTTCACTGGAGACACCCTTACGTTTATTTTTTTCTTATGCGGCTACCCAATTGAGAAAAAAGATGATGCAAGGTTTTTTTTTTACATTAGTTAGGTTTACTGAAAAAATCATGTAGTAATTTAGTAATTATTAGGATAAAAAAAATCTTCATTTCACCTCTTAAATTAATGTGTTTTTTAGTGAATATTTACTAGCTATTATTTTAATACGTAAATTATTTAAACAAAGATTAATGATCGAAAGATTTTTTTTTAACGATAGTGTAATGTATATTATTTTTATCTCCTTATAATTATTTTAAATAATTTTATGACCGAGAAAAGTCCGTTTTCTTCTTACAAAAGGACAGCTTGGGATTATTTTTTTCAATTAAATTTCCAAAATTATTTTCATAAATGTTATAATATAAGATAAATGTTTTTTTATTGTAATTATTTTATAATTCAAATTAAACAGCTCTTCATCCGTATAGATCATCACTAAAAATATTTTTTAACTACCCTTTTTATTGATAATTTTACTGCACCAGGTACGAAGTGTAGCTTACACCAAAAGATTTTTTTTCCGATTTGATAAATCTTGAAAAATTCTGGTTTATCTTAAAAAAAAAACGTGATATTTATCTGTAAAAATAATGATGTTTTTATTTTGGCTCACTAATTCCGATTTTTTTTTAACAGATCTAGAAATTTTTATAACAGTACCTTACAACATAGTAGTTGGTTTTTTATCAAAATTTTAATGTTTCAATAATACATTGATAAAAAAGGTTCAAACAGCAATTTTTTCACCTTTTTTTCAGTTTTGTTGTACATTTGTATAAAATAATTCTGTTTACTGAGGCAAAAAAATTGACTGTTTGGTTTATTAGTCGGTAGACTGTAATTGAGAAGTATTCCTATATATCATGTAGCTCGGTGTATTGGGCTGGCCGTTACATATAACCACGTTCCGAGTAAAATATATCTTGTCCCTGTCAAGAATTCTTATTTAATTTTAAAAAATTAAACAAAATGAACTCAATGGTTATATTTTCGATTTGGATACTTCTAGAAACATTATTTATATTGTATTTATTGAAACTACTAAAAGGAACGGTGTTCTTCTCAAAATAACGTTATAAATTATGGTGTATTATATACAATGTTTCCTGTATATCATCTGCCTCTCTGGCTTCTTCTATTAAATAACACATGTAAAAATCAATAACCAAATCGTATTACATTTGATAATTTTTTTTTTATTTTTTGGTATACTAAAAATATCAATTTTGGGGACGGAAAATAGCTTGTTATACAAAACATCTTAGATTGTTTTTAAAATAAGGCTCAGGTTTTTTTAGTAATTTATATATTATATATTTCTTAAAAATTCCGTAATTTTTTAGTACCAAAGTCCGACCGTTCTGAAAAAACCTATGTAATGATTAATGAGGAAAGTGGTCTGGGGAAATTTTATCGTTAAACGTTTTTTGCATTCGTAGGGTTTTTTTATTATACTGTTGTTTCGCACAAAAAAAAAGTGTATTTTAGCTTATTTTTAAAAGTTTTTTCGTGTTGTTTATTATTTTTGTAATTAGATCATTAGGTAATTTAAATTCTGTCTTTTAATTTATTATCATTATATAAAAAAATTATATTTAGATATTTTTTTATCAATATTTTTGTTATTTTGTATAAATACTGTAAAAATTGTTATTTTACTTTTCGTTAAAATACTGTTAAATCTAAAGGCTGAAATTATAAGTCTAGATTTGAACGAGATATACTTCATCTTTTATAATTAT
This sequence comes from Lycorma delicatula, assembly GCF_047948215.1. Classification (NCBI taxonomy): domain Eukaryota; kingdom Metazoa; phylum Arthropoda; class Insecta; order Hemiptera; family Fulgoridae; genus Lycorma; species Lycorma delicatula. The sequence goes on along the minus strand of NC_134460.1, from coordinate 127,177,087 downwards.
TTATGTGTTATTATAATTATAATAATTATATAAATCTATTTATTATACAATATTATATTAATTACTATAATACAGACAGATTTCGCACACATTTTGTTACATAGTTAACTACAAAAAAATTAACTTAAAATATTTAAATTTTTTTCTTCTCAAAATAAAAAAAAAGTAAAAAAATGCTAAGTATTGATAAAATGATAGATCAAAGCTTATTACTATTAAAGCATTAATTAATCGTTCAGTTTTCATTAGTTATATTTTTTTTTTTATAGTAATTGCTTAAAATTAACATCGGCATTTGTAATAAACCTGTAGCATTTTTATAAGTAAATTTCTTACCACTGATAGACAGAGAGAATATGGTAGGTACAGAGTGCCTAACAATTCGATTTACAAATTTCAACTCGATTTCCTTTGTTCAATATATAAAACTTTCAAAGAGATTTTTAATTATTCTGGCTGTTTTAGAGAAGTTTAGGAACAATAAACAATTTCTTTTTACTGACAAAAAAATGAAAAAATAAATTCGGGCGTACTCTATTGGTGATGAAAATAAATCGGTAATATTTCATTATTGTTGACAGCAAACTTTAATAAATGTATTGACATCTAATCCATCAGTCCTGCACTCCTTCAGAGCGCGTTTCAATATAAAGGTATAAATGAAAGAAAATAAATATTAAGAAATAATTAGAAAAAATCTTAGCAGATTATTTATCTATTTTTTATTTGATATATTGAAATAATTTCTCTACGTTTCCCCTTACAAATGTTTTGTAAAAAGCTCGTAAATCATTGATCGTCGACGCCTGGGGACTTTATAATAACAAGAAAAGTTTAACAAGATTACTTTTTTGGAACTTTTTACATTAAAAAAATTAGATCCCTTGTTTCTACTGGGTTTTAAATTTTATAGATTGATTTATTTGAATATATTCTTTTTTTTTTTTTTTTTTACATAATTTAATAATAGTTTTTTTCTACAAAAAAACCGAACCAATTTCTATAATTAGTTTTGATTATTTACGCGTTGATTTTATTTGTTCGTTTTACAGACCATTACTTTTATGTATGCCCTACATATACTTGATAAAATTCCAAAATAATTTTTCACATCAAAAGAGAAAAAAAACTACTTTATATTTGTATCTTCAATTATAAATATTTCATCAACAGTACCTAAATTAACAATATTTTATTACAAATTTCGTTTAAATAGGCTTTAAAATTAATCACAAATTGAAATGTGATTTTGTTTTATTTATATATAATTATGACACTAGTGATAAGGATAATATTTTTTTTTTTAATATAAATTGATAACAGCTATTTAATAACTTGCAAATGTTTTATTAACTTATTTTATTTTTTTATAATGTTCTTTGCGATGTTTTTGTTCATGTTGACAGGCGGTATAAATGAAATAAATCATTAATTTTTTACGACAAATCGAACCAATTTTATTTTAGTTTAACGATATATTTTAAAGTTACGTAACAACGATTAGCGGCGATTAAAGCTGTTTTAATAGCGGTATCAAGTGTCCGACCGTCCCGCTGTTTATAGAAAATTTTATAAAATCTCATCCGATTGTTGAAAATAATTCTACTAGGTCGAAAAAAATTGTTTCTAAGGGTTGTAATTGTATGAATATTATTTGTTTTATTTTTTTTCTTAGACTAAATTATATTTATAATCTTACAGATTTAAATATTGCAAAACATATTTTTAATAGTTTTTCATTATGTACGTAACATCTTACTTTATCATTCTGTAACGTCATCATCATTAGACCAAACAGTAAAATTATATATGTAAACATAAATAACTTGAAGTATATTTATTTATAATGCATCATTTGAATAAATGTAAGTTAAACGTGGGATGATCATTAATTAAAATTTACCAATTTATATAGGTAAAGCTGAATAGAAATACGGTTTGAAAAATCATCGTATTTAACGTGAAAGTAAATAAATTAAGTAAAAATATTATTATACTTTTTTTTTAATTTTAATTATGTGTAAAACAACACATTTTTCTTGTTTAAATAATAATTTTAACATTTTAAAAAATTTATACTCTGAAAGGATTTTAAAAATGTTCAATTTTCATCGATCCATAGATTTCAGTTTGTTGATGTAATAACTTTCTTCATATTAACTTTCTGATGCGTTAATACATGTTTTTTTATGGAAATTATTTTGTTATTTTATATATTTATATTTCACCCTAATGTGTACGTTGCAATGTGTTCAATTAGTGAACAATGAAATGAAGATGATTTGTATAACGTATAAATGAGGTGTAGTCTTGTGGAGACTCAGGCCGACCATTCCTAAGACGTGTGATTGAACCCCAACCTCCAGAGTACACCGGTATTCACTGTCTAGTATTCAAATTCGTATAAAAGCGACTAATTTTTATTAGGGTTTAAACTTAAGAACTTTCGACTTCGAAATTCAGCTGTTAAACAACTGATTTGCGACGAGTTAACCACTAGATCAGCTCAATGGGCTTTACATATACAAAAAAAAAGAAAATCGTTGAAAAACGAAACGGAATGTTTTGATAATTATTTAACAGTGATAAAAGGTTAATAGAACCTTTACGAAAAAAAGTTCTATTGATGCACAAATCGTTAAAATTAATTTTATAAAAATTTGAAATTATTAGAATTTTCAATATTAATGTAATTTTTATTAATCAAAATGGTTATAAAATTTTGTCAGATACAAGTTTTCAATGTAAGATTTTTTAATGTTTAAAAAATTTCAATATAGATTCAGCAGTTTCTTTTATTTAAATTTTACTTATAATCACGCTTTCCTTTTAGATCTTATGTACGTTATGTGCATCTGAATTTATACAGCTATTTTTGCATAATTAGGTATTTTTAAAAAATCGTTTTGAATTTGTATTGCACTTTTTAACACTTGATTTGGAACAGTGCCCTTACATTTTAAACACTACGTATTAATATATTTGTAAATCATACCAATTTAAAAGAAATTAAAAAAATTTTAATCTTTTTAACCGTATTTTTATACGCATATTTTTAAATGATTGAACTACTTGTTAATCAGATTACAATAGTACGGTTTTTATCTCCATTGTTGTGTTGTTGTAATATATACATTTTTTATAATAAAAAAGAAGCAAATAATTAATTAATAGCGCGATACAAGATTAATTTTAACCCACCGGGTTGGTTTAGTGGTAAAGTTGTCGTCGTAAATCAGTTGATTTCGAAGTCGGAAGTTCTCAGGTTCAAATCCTAATATTGATTCGAATTTAAATACTAGATCGTGAATACCGGTGTTCTTTAGTGGTTGATTTTCAATTAACCACACGTCTCAGGAGTGGTGGGCTTGAATTTGTTCAAGAGTACACATTTACCGGTACAGTTTCATTACACTTATAAGTTGCTAATGACTAATTGTTGATGCGACTATAAATAAAAGCATTAAAAAAAAAAAAAAGATTAATTTTATTTAAATTTGGCATGTATTCTTTTTTCTTTGTGTAATTCAATATATCTTTTAACAGTTTTTTTAATTCAGAATAAAATTATCTTACAAACTAAAATTTATTGAATACTTTTTAGGTGTAAGTAAACAAAAAAATAACAATTTTTTAATAAATATTAAAAATATTTTAATAAAAGTGAGAATGTACGTACACGTTATAAAATTATAATAATTAAATAAGAAACGACGATATAAAAATATAAATATCGTTTATTAAGATAAAAAGAACAATTCTATTTACTATGATCTTTTTTTTACAGTATAACATTTTGTTTACTTTAATTTTAGTTGAACTACTTCCGAATTGAAATATATACTTCAACAATCTTGCAATGTACTGTAAAGTAATTATATTTTTAAAACCATTTATTTAATTCAGTTTCATGTTATTTATTTATTTTTCATTTTTTTGATTTATTGATAAAAATTGATTGACACTTACTTGGAAGCCGTTCGTACTAACGTCCAATCATAACCTTGTAGAACTTTGATGACCGCTTTATTAATTTGTTCATTTTCTTGTATTTTAGCGCGATTGACTGCTGCTTTAGCTGCTGCAGTCACGTTAGCTACAGTGTTTGCTGAAATATTTAATACGGGTCTTGAAGTTCCCATCGATTCTACTGTAACATTAGTCGGTTTATTACGAGACGACATCTCACGCGCCGCACATAGAATCACAAACACTGGTATTCTACTACTAAATTCCTTCTTCACTTCTTCACTCGGTCCAGATACGATACTAACGCCTTCATTATCCCCACCACAAACATATTTACTACTCCGTCCTACAAAAAAAAAAAAATATATATATATACCCCTACCAATATAATATATTAATTATCATGATTCAATCCCACTTCCTTTTTCACGCATCTTCTTATCAGACATTAAATTGATCAAAATAAATAATTTTTTTTTTAATATTATTATTTCACAGTTCTTAAACAGTGTTATCAGAAATAATTTTGAAATTATATTACTTTCATTCAATGACTCCTTTCTCGACAGAAAGTTTAATTATAGTTAAATTAATTAAAGCGACTTTCAATAAATCTTTTGTTTTTATAATTTTAATGATTAAATTGCACATTTGGTGCATTAACTACTTGTGTCTGTTTTTTAGTAAGCTTTTTTTATAATTAAAACTGTAATTAATAAATTAACAAATTACAGAGCGTACTTATTCGTTGCATCGCATGATCATTCACTTTGAATCAAATAAAATTTTAAAATAAATAAAAAATTATTATCTTCATTTCTTTAGCAAAAATATTTCATTTAAAGTTTTTAGTCTTTATAATATGTAAATTACTTAATATCGAATTTGTTTAATATATTAGGTATATTTTATAAGAAAGCTACCTACTGTAATGGGTACCGGATTCGACTTTCCGAAAATTTTGATATATCTTCGCGTTTCACATCCCCCAGACCGCAAAACCACCGTCAATTCTATACTTTATATACACATATATATATTATTCCCTTAGTGAATATTAGTTCATAATAGTTGTTTCCTGTACATATTTCACTTTCTTGTTGACACGATAACTGCCGTAATTTTGCGCCAATCACTTTCAAATTGTTCCTTAAAAATAACTTGTCCCAAAATCTCGGTCGAGTTCGTTAACAGCTAAAATCGGACCATGGTGGTGGAAAAAAGGGGGCTTTTCCAAAAAATGAAATACTGTATAACTTTCTTATTAAGTAAAATATCGAATTCGTTTAAAGTTCTTACTATTCTTTGGATAAACGTCTAAAACTTATCTTTGTAAAGATTTTTTATATCACCAACCATTGGCTCAGAGGGTGGAAAAAATTGGGTTTCTAAAACCAAAAAAATCATAATTTATAATAGGCACAGTATCGAATCGGTTTAAAGTGGTCGTTAGTCCTCTAAACATTACCTAAAACCTTTGTCTGAAACAATTTTTAATTTGACCAACCCTTACGGCAAGGGATGACCAAAATTTTGCTGAAATTGTAAGAAGATGGGGCTTTTAGTATGTTAAACATGTGAAACTTTTTCACATGCAACCATTGTATTGACTAAATTTGAAGTTTTTCTTAGCTTTAAGGTGGAAATATTTTTATCGCCTACTTCGCACCATTGAAATCTAACTCCGGCTTCCGGCGTGCCGAAAGGGATTTTTTTTGTTGATACAATTAAAGAACAAAATTCAAATGGTTTGTATAACCTGTCATGGAACAGCGTAATTTCGAGAAAATAAATTAAAACTTTTCAATAGTTTTGTTTGTTTTTTTTTTTTGACATATTCTTATCGATCTCCTTTATAATTTTGTTTCTCTTAAATATTTATAGCTGTTTTATTAAAAAGATATTATTTTTGGTATCTTCACAGATAGTTTCTGCGAAACGAATTTAAAAAGTAGTTTAAGAATAAGGTCACGTCATCTACTGATCTGCCCGGCTTAGGTATCATCACTATTTTGAGTCCCTCTGATAATACGTCGTTCGAAGGATACCTTTTAATAGTTAAATCATATAAATTACGGCCTTAGATGAGAGCACAACAAACATTTTATTGGTAACCAAGTTAAAGCTCTTTGAGTTCAGTTCCTTTCCGATTACTTCCCTAGATGAGAAAGGCTTAATCGGGGAAGACTCATCGGAATCGGGCCGTCTAAGAAGTCCAAAATTTCCTCTTCACCAGCACTATAGATTTTAAGCGACTGAAAGACCGATCACGAATCACCAGCAAAAAGGACGGCCTTCTCATTGTCACTTCTAGCCTAAGACCCGTCTGACTTCTTTAGTGGAGGGAACTGAGGCGATGGCCGCTGAAATTTTCTCGTAGCCTTTTACAAACAGTGGTTGTATATTTTTGAAGATGAAAAATTACTGAGGTAATTTTTAAACGTCTCCTCCTTGAAAGACTTCTTCTCCTATAACATTGCCATTTCATCCTGACCCACGTTTAGGTTGAAATTAGATCCATTATTTCTCGTGGATAGTGTCCGCTTCACCTTGCCCTTCGTTTTTGATCTCAGGCGTTGAGCTCCAGGCTGTTGCCTTTAATTCTGAGGTTAGATATCCGGTCGCATAATATATATCAGCCGAATTATTCAACTCGGTGGATACGACCAGTTCATTCTCGATCCAGCTTCTGGTATAACGTATAATGTATTAACGTGTTTCAAAACATAATAGTGATTTGAAAATACTTTAGATTAATGTAATATAGATTAATTAATTTTTATTTTTTATTTTTTTCAGACAAGATTTAAAAATCTAAAAAATTAGGAATAATTGAAAAGATAAGCTTTTTCATATAAAAGTAAATATGTTGATATGAAAAAATAGTTTCCAAATTTTTTTTTCAATTTAAGATTTTTTTAAAAATTGGCTTGAAGAGGCACGCCGCTTTTTTCTACACTAGGGACTTATCTCGACTTAATAACCTTCACCAAACAAGTAATATTAAAAATATTTTGTGGTAAATGAAAATTTTTAATATATTAATGGAAGTAAAATATAATTACATGTATATGAATAATATACGAATTAGAATGACTGCGTATTTATTTGTTCCGGTGTTACTTGAAACTTAACAAAACTGATAAGTTTTGTTAAGTCTAAATCACCTTTAAAAAATCATTCACATCTCCTGATGATGAATTATTTTTTTGTGAACATATTCAGTGAACTAAGCGAATACGTTTTGCTGTGAATTTACTTTGTCGAGTAAGGCTTAAACCGAAAGTTTGTATTTTACGTCGTAAATGATTATTTAGTAATTTTTTGAGTCGCTGATTTTTATCACTGTATTAAAGATGGTTTTATGATTATCAGTAAGAATATTAAGAAACCAGGCAATTTTAATTTGATATTTCATTAATGAAAATCAAGAAACATTTTGAATTAATGAAGATCAGAGATTAAATACAAAATTTTATTGTTTCAAAATTTTCGTTCATATACGATGAAGGAATTTTTTTCATAAAATAGTCTGATGTAGACACCACATGACTTCCTTGTACCCCTATTAAATTAAATATACATATCTTTTGCTGCACTTCATTTAAACTTATTTCATTTGAAAGTGAGATACGATCTTCCTATTTTGTAATAAAGTAGACAGTTACAGAATTGTATTGTGGTAGACACCACATTGCATACATTTTTTTGTGATGTCCTTATCAACATTTTATATTAGTTTATACTGTTTAGTTTCACGTCGCTCAAGTAGTTAGTGGTGTAAGTGAGAAAGTGTCGGATCCATAACCACGCACACGTCGGTTTAAATCCGACTTCACATACTCCTACAAATATATTTTTTAACTTTTTTTTTTTAATTTAAATATATTGATTTTGTACTGATTTATTAATAATTAAACTCCGTAAAAATTGTTGAATTAAAATGAAAAGAACATAAAATTTTATTTCTCTAATAACTTCTAATTATTTTCATTTTTTTTATTGTTATTATTAAATTATTATTTATTGTAATTTTTTTACAATCTGAGGTAAATAATTATTAATAAATAAATACATTTAAGTTAAAATAAAGGAGATGAAGTCGAATTCGAACCGACGTGCCTTCCCCCTGTAAGAGCTAAATATTCCATTAGTTAAACCTTTATTATTTGGTTATAACTCTGAAACCAATGAAAATAAGTGCAACTTATGATACATCGTTGAAAAGCTCTCAATAAGGGCTTATTACTGCAGATAAGAAAAAGTCCAAAATCTAATTTTTTTGGATTTTGGACTTTTTTAGAAACTTTTGGTCCTGTCGATTGCTATCAAAAGGGGTGGTGCACAACTAGATGTTACAACAGTCCTAAATCCAAAAATTCAACATTCTACGGCTAATCATTTTTGAGTTATCCGAGTTACATACGTACATACATATGTACGTCGCGCCGACAGATGTCACGCCAAAACTAGTCAAAATGGATATTTCCGTTTTGAACGGAAAAACCGAAATTTTTCGCGATCACATTACTTTGTTTACTTCGTACAAGGTAGTAAAAACGTAAAAAAAGTCAAAATATATTAAATCAAACTATTTATAAGTCACTTAAATAAGAATGTTTAGTTAAATCTGAGAAAAGAATTCATTTTTAAAGTGTCTTCTCCATTATAAAGGATCATTTTTTTTCTTTGGTGATATTTTGAATCTCTGACAAGTTACATTCACAAAATGTTTACAGCTTCTTAGTAAAATGTAGATAAGAGGGCCGTTCGGAAAGTTCTCGGCCAGACAAAGGAAACAGATTTTTTTTACCGTAGTCTCCTTGCAATTTGTTACAGTTAGACCAACAACTTTTCAACTTTAATATATTATCTCAACTGTTAAAGTATAATGCGGATTTATCCAACCCAGAAAAATAAACGGTTACCACAGTTTTGACTTATCATTTGAAGTGAATTTTCCATTCAGCGAATCATTTCATCAGGATTTGGAAGAAGAAATCGCTGGGAGTCAAATACAATTTGGTTGGAGCAATTCGAAGCGTAGATCATAGAATTTTTCCGTAAAATCCCGAGACGAGTATGCAGAAGACGAGTATGGCAAAACAACACTTAATTTTTTGCCAGATCTGGACGTTTAGCCTGAATAGCACCCTTCAATCGGTCTAGCAGTGAAGTACAGTACTCCTCGGCTGATGGCCCTGCATTTTTGCAGGTAGTCTATGAGCACCAGTCACGAGAATTCCATAAAACCGAAGCCGTGCCTTTTCCTGCAGATTGAACCGTTTTCACTTTTTTTAGCACGCTTTTATCCTCCCCCATCTCTGTTTAGACGGCTATTTGGTCTCTGTAGTAGTAATGGTGTAATAGTAATGTAGTCTAATGGAAATATCGTACTTCATTAATTATTATAAAACGTTTAAGAAATATAGCGGAATCGCGTTTAAAAAGTCTAGACATTTTTGTCTAGACTTTTTAAGTGTACGGTTTTTGAAGTGTACGGTCGTTTGCGTTTTTTGTCGACTGTTAACAAATATGGCGCGGCGCCCAATGAGCAGAAAGGATTTTCGTACCCAAAACTTTGTGCAAAATGTAGTGGATGCGATCTATCACGATCTTTGCGATGTCAACAAGCTCACGTACCTTCAGCCGGCGATCATTTAATATGGTATTGTGGATGTTTGGGACGATTTTGCCGTCGTTTAAGTTCAGCAGAACACATTTTTACAGTAGAAAAAGAAGGGAAAGAATCTTTAAAAGCGGAATCTTAATTCTTTTTGTTTTACCCATCGAGGTTAAATCTATAATAGTTTTGTTAAGCATGGCCTATTGGTAGAATAAACATATAAATATAGTTTTTTTACAAAAAACCGCTTATCAGTAACTGTTTTTTTTAATTTATATTATATAATATATATTATATATATATTTTTTATATTATATATATATTTTTTTTTTTTTCAAATATTATAGTTAATTTTTAAATAATTTGTAACAGGTTTATCTTTAGCAATTTTCTTGATCATAATTTTTAAGAAATCTGGCAATTTATCAATTGGATTATTACTGTGAATAAAAACGTAATGAGATCTTCTAGCGAGAAGATGTAAAGCTCGCCAACCAAAGTTAATGTCATTCACGTGTTTGTATTCAACATCGACCATGACAGCTGGGTCAGACTGTTCAATAACCTCTTTAAAATATATCTCTAGAGATGGTAGGAAATCTCTTTCTTTAGCTCTGCAAGCTTCTAAATTGTCTGGCAAATGATTCCATAATTTTTTTTTCAATTCAGGGTTTCCCAATATATGGTTCTTTTGAACAGCAGCTTCCTTCATTATTTTTTCTAACCTTTTACGGGGTCTTTTATTGAATCAGTGACTGACGTCACCACAAACTAGCAATTAAACGCATGCATCTGAAATTTTACGTCTTCTAAAGGAATACTTGAAAAGTATCGTAGTCACTTGATGAAACTTCCCCCATCTCTGTGTCAAACCGAGAAATTTCCTAAAGATCTTAGTAGTTTACATAAATAAATATTTCATTTTGATCGATACATTACATAAATTACCTCGGTCATGGATAGGTGTGTTATATTACATGAATAAAAATGTGACCCATTATTTGTCTGCATGGAACAAGGGAAATTATGGTCAAACTTTACACAGTGCAGCATCACAGAGTGTACAATTATCAAATAAAAAATAAATGTGATTGAAGTTTACATTAATTATTTAAAATACATATCACGTTAAATTATATTAAACTAAAAACGTTAAAATATTAAGTTCAAAAAATCTGCAAACTAAATCGTAATTCAGAAGATTTGGAGCTCTTTTTCTATGTACACATAAAATGGAAAAACAGAAAATTCAGCATTTTTAAAAAATTTTTTAATTAATATTATTTAAAACCGGAAGAGTAATATTTTTTTTTCTGCAAAATAAAACCTTTTAAATGGTTTTAAGTAAACTTATTGGAAGATTTTTTTTTTAACGGGTCGGAAATGTAATGCAAACTGGAATGAAAACATAATAAGTCCCTTTTATTTCTCGTAAGCCTAAGTATTGTATTGAGTTGTTCGAAAATAGTTTTGTTGTTAATAATGCTAGAAATAAATATTGCTATTTTTTACGAATATTATTCTTATATAATATTATTTTTAGCAAAAATTACGTATTCATAAATATAAATTACATGAAGTTTTACTTTACTAAATATCGGACAACATGTTTCATATTTTTATGGCATCAAACAATCTCACAGCCTATTTTTATATTTTGAAAACTGTTTTGAGGCAGCCCCAAGAAGTAATGTTACAATTTAAACGGGAATGTAGTAAGCATAATAAAGGTTTTTAAATTATGACAAGATTAGCTTTCTATTAAGACTTTTAGGATTTTACTGTTAATAAAATCAATTTGGTCGTCCTCACTAGAATTTGTCATCCAGCAAACACTCAAAAGTTTCGCACTATTGATAATAAATACGAGTATATAATACTATTGTTATTGTAATGGAAATTTACTTACGCGATTAGCGATTAGCAATTGAGACGCTCAATGAAACGTTTTTATTCTTGTTTGTATGTTATATTAGTGTTTTATTTTTACAATCTAGTGAATAACTTTTTGAACTTCTATCATTGAACTTCAATTTTATTTCGCATTTGCAGAGGTAGGAGAGTCACAATTTTTTAGTAGCATCTGTACTTACATACTGTATACATAATTTTTGTTTTCTGTTTTTAAAACGCATAAATATGTTCTATTTTCTTGTTATCTTTGCATTTTATACAAAACTAAAGCAAAACCCGATTATTTCAGTCCTTTTACATTATAATATTAGTCCATTATTTGAATTTGAGTGTGTTTTTTTCCTTTTTACATAATTACGTATGAATATGAAAACTTTTTTTTAACCTCCGGCCGGATGAAAAGCCAAGACCCTACCACTCGCGCCACGGAGGCCGGCGAATATGAAAACCTGTTTTAATAAAACTTTCAAAATAATCTTATTTTAGATTGCTGTCTTGAACTTGTATACCTTAGCTTTGACTAATCTTACTATACCTGAAATACTTACCTTTTTGAAGTAAACACTGGTTTTTAATATTTACTCACTTATAGTACACAAAAACCGCTATCCGTTTGGTAAAGATTTATTTTAAGCCGTTAGGAGAGCAATTAAATGGAGAACTAAGATCCCACACTCATTTAGGCAAAAAACTATTTCTTCTGATTTATTAGTCTATGGAGCATTTAGCGAAAAATTTTAGTAAATTAAAATTCAAGCAAATTATATAACTTCGTAATTTTTTTTATAATTTCTTACGTAGACTTCTTTATCTTACAGAATAGTTTTTTGAGACCTACTCAAGCATTTTAGGGATGCATTTTAGTAAGGTTTCACGGGAACAATAGCTAAAGAAAATAAAATTTGAAACTTTTTTTAAAATTTTGACAGCTTTTCTTAAAGAGTACTAAATAAGAACTGTTAAATAAAGGTAAGTAATAAAAGTTTGTAATAGCTTACGGTGGTTCCGGAAGCCAAACAGAAAAAAGTAATAAAAGTTTAATTTCGTAGGTTTGTCTTATCAGTGTACTCTAATAAGCTGAAAAACTACTTAACCGATTTCACTGAAAATTTCACAATTAATTATAAGTTTTCCCCATGAATGGTTACATATTATTAGTTCCATAATATTTAATAATATGATATTTAATCGCTTAATCACTCTCTTTTTCTGTTTAACCCCCGGAACCACCCTAAGGTATTACTTCAGAGGATGAATGAGGATGATATGTATGAGTGTAGTCTTGTACAGTATCAGGTCGACCATTCCCGAGATTTGTGGTTAATTGAACCCAACTACCACAGAACGTCGGTATCCACGATCTATTATTCGAATCCATATAAAGGCCTTTACTAGGATTTGAACCTTAGAAGTCTCGTCTTCGAAATCAGATGATTTGCGATTATGAGTTCACCACTAGACAAACCCGGCGGGTTACATAGTAACTGAGAAATATAGACGATATCTCTCGATATATAAAGTAGGTTATTTATTTATACATTTTTTTTTTTTTTTTTTGTTGGCAAAGTTTGAATTGTGGTAAACATTTTGCCAATAGCGAAGCATTGCCGGGTTCACTAGTATATTGATGAACATTTAAAATTGTACATTTTCATAATTTTTTTCTAAGAAAAAATACATTCATTTAAAAATAATTTTTAGCTATTTTTTTATGTTATTTTATTTTATTTTTTCAATTATAACGTTAGGACTCCTATTATACACCTATAAACTCTACAAAGCATTTTATTCGACAACCCAACATTTCGAGGAAATGGCACGAAATTTATAAAGTTAGAAGGGTATAAACAAACACGCAACCTAATTACTGTATACTCTTCTCTGGAGTAGTTCAGTAAATAAATATCCCTTTGATTGTAATCACAATACAGTAAGTATCGTTTATAGTGACATCGGATATAATGACATATCGGATACAGTGACCAAAAACGTTCTCTTTATTGGTATGGTATGCTCTTTAATACATAAATTTAGTATGTAGGCCATATTGTTTATAATTACATCGGTTGTAGTGAGATATTGGATATTGTGACATTTTTCTACTGTAATGCAACATTTTATCGCTTATAATGACGGACGGAAGTGACTCGTCAGTAACGTAGTATATCTACATTGTAGCAACAGAAATATTTTGTTAACATGAGTCACCTTTTCCTTTTTACCTGCGTACAGTAAATATCGTTTGTAGTGACATCGGATATAATGATATATCGAATATAATGATCAAAAACTTCTCTCTTGGTTAGTCTGGTATGCTGTTAATGTATAAATAACTACACCATTACATTGCTTATAATGAAATCGGTCGTATTGACATATCGGTTATTATGACTTATTTTTTCTCTCTGTAATTCAACATTTTATCGTGTATAATGACGGACAGAAGTGATTCATCAGTAATGTAGTATACAGTATATCTACATTGTAGTTGCAGAAATATTTTGACGGTTCCTTTTTTTACATATGTACTGTAGTTCTTTTTTTAACTTCGTGTACCAGATTATTGTAAACTGAAGTAGTTACATTCAGCTGTTATTAATCTTTCGCTGTGGTGTATCATATCGTGAGGGTACAGTATTTTATTTTACGTATCCTGTGTAATTCATTCAATAGTGATTTAATTATAACTTCGCGAAAACCATTCACGATAGAGGAAAAGGCACATTAGCAGGAGGTTAGAGAATAGCGAAACTAATAAGGACATGGCCCAAGAATTAGGCGTAGGTTATTTGACAATATCGGTAATATGGAAGAACCGTGAAAAAATTAGGAAACATTTTGAAACAAATTCTGTGAATTTAAAAAAATTACGACCTAGTCAACATAATGATGTAAAGCAAAATAACCGACTTTTTGTAGAAAAAGTAATTTTTACAATATTTCTCTATCTTGTTATACTCTACCGTATTTGTATTTATTATTGTGTAGGTTTTTTTTTGGTACTTACCACCACCGCAGCCTACAGCTTTATTTAAAAACGAAGTAGTCAATCGGATTTCGGTAGAAAATGAACAGTCTTTATTAATTTTAATAAATGGTTATTATATTTATTTATTTTATAAATATAATTTAACCAAACTTAACCTACGCTCGCTAACCTTGATTAATTAACACCGTAATTTTTTGAGTATTTATTTAATATATTCAGTAATTATTGCAATTATTTATTATTTAAATAATCAAAACACTCCTGTTAATTAGTCAAGGTTAGCGAACGAAGCGAGCGTAGGTTAAGTTTGGTTAAATATTTATAAAATAAATAACCATTTATTAAAATTAATAAAGAGACTGTTTTGAATCTATGTTAAACTCTTATATCGGCCCATTTTCCACCGAAATCCGATTGACTACTTTGTTTTTAAATAAAGCTGGCTGCGGTGGCGTTAATACGTAAGTACCTTTTTTTTAATAATATTTTTGCGGAAATAAATTATTTTTAATAATTATTACTGTATTACAATACCAGTGAAGATGGCTTATTAACGTATTACCATTAAGCTACATCGGTTATTGTGATTATCGGTTGTAGTGATCTAAAATCGTCGGTCCCTTGGTATATTACAGTAAATATAATCGATATTTACTGTATAATTATATTTAATTTTTTAAAGTTATGTAACTAAATGTGTCTGTAATTATACAGAAAAAAAATAAGCATTAACCTATGTCAGAGTACTCAGAAACGTATGAAGGTAGTTCCAAAATCGGTCGCAAGATCAAAATTTAGCTTAGTTTTAGGTAGATTTCATAAAAAAGCTACCTATTGTAATTGGTACCATGATCTGACATCCGAAACATTTTGACATATCTTCGCGTTTCACATCCCCCAGACTCCAAAACCACCGTCCAAAAAAGTTCATACTTTTTGTGGACGCGATAACTCCCGTACTTTTACGCCAACACTTTCAAATTGTTCCCTAAAAATAACTCAACAAAAAATTTCGGTCGAGTTCATTAACGGCTAAAATCGGACCGTGGGAATGGAAATGGTTTTTCGCAAAATATTTCTATAACTTTTTTATTAAGTAAAATATCGAATTCATTTAAGTTACTACTGTTCTTCCGATAAGGGCCTAAAACTTATCTAAGTAAGTAAAGTTTTTTTTATATCACCAACCATTGACCCAGGGGGTGGAAAAAATGAGGTTTCAAAAACCAAAAAACCATACCTAACTTAATAAGCACAGTATCGAATCGGTTTAACGTTAATCCTTTAAACATTACCTAAAACTTTTGTCTGAAACAATTTTTGATGTGACCAACCCTTACGGCAAGGGATGACTTAAATGTTGCTGTAATTGTAGATGGGTCTTGCCGTATGCTAAACACGTGAAACTTTTTGTCACATGCAACCATTGTCATATTGAATAGATTTGAAGTTTTGTTTAACTTTTTAAGGTAGACTTTTTTTTACCCCCTACTTAGCACCGGTGAAATCTACTTCCGTATTCCGGCGTGCCGAAACGGATTTTTTGTAGTGAAAAAGTAATTTTTGTTTTTGTAAAAGTTACGCAATATTTTAATAGATTTGTACTGAAAAAAATTCCCGTGAGCGACTTAAATTATGTTTACCTTGCAAGAACGAGACATTATTTACAGTTATTAGACCTTATTTACATCCATTAATCCTATTATAATTTCGAGATTTTTTTTTAATCTCAAATATCTTAAATGTATAGGTCTAAATTGTTAACTTTAGTTGATCGCTTATAATTTAATAATTGATTAATGTTTATAATATTTTACTACTGATTTATCTTGACGAATGTTATTTAGTAATTACTTTGTGGAAACACCTTTTCTGTTTCATTGAATAATAAAAAAGAGTAGCTTGTATTTAGATTTTAAATAAAATCTGTTGCAATTAATATCTGTTATCTTGTGCTGTTGCGCTGTTACATTTTTAAGAGAACGTATAACACCAGTAATGTATGTCCTCGTATATATATCTTACCAGAAGCTGCTATTGGCTACACTTATATGAATCTGTACCGCCATGCGTAAATTTATTTATTTATTTTTTATTCTTTTTACTCGATCGTTCGTTTATATATAGCGTGACTAAAATAATCTATTTTTTTTATAAAAAGAACAAATTTATGTGTTTTATCTATTATTTTCCAGTATCTAACCATTGTAAAAAAAAACCTGTGAGTTTTTTACATGTAACTGTGCTTAGAAGTTCTTGAACGAAATTTAGCCGATAAATTCTTTTTCATATAGTTTGATTATTATTTTTGTAATAATTTAATTAAAGTTGTGGTTAAAAAATTTCTATGAAAAAATTTTTTTTTTCTTTACTTTTTTATTTCTTTCACTTTTACAAAATTAATAATTAATGGAGTAATCCTAATACTAATTATAATATTACTTAATTTAATCATACTTAATTTAATATTGTTTTATAATACAATTTAATATTTATTACTTAACTTAATTATACTTAATTTATATGATTTGTAAAAGATGAAAGATTAGGTGTCCACAAGGGTCTTGCCCGTTTTGTGGCACCATCCCTTTATTATTAATCTTTTTAGTTAGAGTAAGGGGAAAAAATATCCCAAGAATATTACATTTAGAGGAATATATTTATAAAATTTAACTCTATTTTGTGTACTTTTCGCTTTTTCCGTTGACTAAGATAAGATTTTAAAATCATTTAACTTTTTCTTCACCAAAATAGGATTATCATCTTAAGAACATTCACTTTTCTTGTATACATATGTAGTGTGTATTAAAAAAAGAACAGTAAATAGGGTAATCTTGTAAATAGGGTAGTTGTCAAAAATCATCTTTTCATTTTTTTGATCTTTTTTTGTATTAATAAACGTTGGGAACTAAAAAAAACGTTGGGAATTTAAAACAAGACATTTCTATTTGTTTTTTTTTTAATGTTTATAGGGTTAATGACTGTATTGGCTGGATTAAAATTCTTAATTTCTGATATGAGGCGTTGATGCTCTTAAAGTTTATAATCAGGATCCCAAATTGATGGACAGTGTGAACGATTACACTTCTAAATATCAAGAAAATGTGTAAAAAAGACATTAATCTGTCTGAAAAAAATACTTTTTAGTTGTAAATAGTGTACTAGCAAAATCTGTTTGAAAATTTATCGCTAAATTATTCGTTGTTCCTATTTTATTTTAATCATTTTGTTACAATATTTATTTATATATAGAATATTTATTGTATTAATTTATATATAGAATTTTTATTTTAGTACAATAATGTAGAAAAATTTTAAAATTTTAATAAAAAACGATTTTTCTTTTTTATTTTCGGTGTATAAGGAATGTAAAAAATTGGGATTTGAATTAAATTTAATGAATTCCGCCTTTTTTTATTCATGAATTTTTTAGTTGTTTAATAAAAAGGAAATAAAAAATAAAACTCTTATAAATTATTAATGGTAGACTTAGATGATAATGTTTATTATTATTATAATGAATGGAAAAATCATTATCGTACTTTATTCATAATCTGGTGAGCAAATGTACTATATATATATATATATATATATATATAATAAATGATATAATTGTTAATTAAATTAAATGAATTAAAAATAAAACCTATTCATATTTATCGATATTACATTTTTAATGAAGATTTATCTTTTTAGACGTATTATAATAGTTATAAAATATCACGGAATTCGATGAATATTGCCATCATTTCTTAAATTTTAATTTATAAATTTTTTTTTCCAACTTCTAAGTGATTTTTTCTTCTTATTTTAACAAAATGTATTTCTATACTTATCTATATTAGATCCACTTCTTTCAAACAAAATCAAAAATTACAGTACCATAAAAAAAAAAATAATATGCCGCTAGCATATATTTATTTGTGTGATTATCGATTACACAAATAAATTACGTTTATTAAATTTTAATACGTCCAAGTAAGGTATAATTTATTTTTAAATAATGAAAATGTCTCACAGGATTTTAAAAACTTATAAAATTTTTAAAATATTGTATATCGCTCCATATATTAGGTAATTTATTTTTTTTAATTCTTCCGCAGTTCTGCGCTTTTCTTTTTTTATTTTGTATAATATTTTTTTGTTTAATTACTTATTGTTTATTTATGTATATTCTTTTAAGCAAGAAATACACAAAACATAAATTAAATGAGAAAACTAAACAGGTGTAATCAATCTAATTCTATTTATTAAAATATATTTTTTTGTTTATAAGAAAATTAAATTATTGTAACAGTAATTTGATGAAATAATTTATATATATATATATGTATATATATATATATATGTGTGTGTGTGTGTGTGTGTGTGTGTGTGGAAATTACATCTAAGTGATATTTTCGTACTCCTCATACCTCTAAAGATTTAATTTCACTTCCCAATCCCACCATGCGACCGAAAGTAATACCGTGCTTTCTTCGAAAACTCTATAAATATAATTTTAAAAAATGAACGAAGGTAAAATACTAAAATATTTTTGTCTTAATAATAATTATTTAGTAATACTTAGAAATACTTGATGCAATTCATTCTGGAAAAAGTGATTTGTTTAAAAAGGTATTTTTACAGTTTGTGACTATTTTTTCGTTTGTATATTAATTTTTTATTACATTACATTACGTTACATATAGCTATGATGCAAGAATGAAAGTATGGTAATCAGTCAAAAAATGGGATATGGGTTTTTTTTCATTTCTCGACGTTTCATGACTCAGGCACCCCAAAAACAAAATAATGGTGAGAAGTAATGTTCGTACGTAGTGTACGTGGGTTGGCGTGTTTTAAGCTTAATCATTTTTGACTGGATAAATCGATTTTGATGAAATTTGTTGGTAAACGTTTGGGGTAAATATCTCCAGAGGGCGAGGTAAATAATTTCTTTGGGATCAATTTTCACAAAATTTTGCAAACATAACCCCACTTTATATTAAGCTCATTACATGCATGCTACGTGCATGCAGTATTAAAAAAAAATTCCCCAATTTCTCCCCTTCTCCAAAAATTTAAAAAGATATTTATTGTATATTTTTGAAAACTGCACTTTTAAATAAATATTTAAAATGAATATATAAAAAATTCAATAAAAAAAATTGTTTTAAACATTTATTACAACAGGTTTTCCTTATTTTATCTTTAATAATCATTTAGTTCATTTTAAAAAAAATTCTTGCGCAATACCACACTTTTCTTCGAAAATTCGGTAAAATATTCTGCGCATATTATAAAAGCATGTAAAATATTGTATTATTTAAAAGTCTAAAATCCATTTTTTGGGGGTTATTTGGACACTTTTGGTCGTCGATTGCAATCAAAAGGGGAGAAAAAAGATTTTTTGATCATAAAAATAGTTACACGTCAAAAAAGCATTACAATTAGAAATAAAATTAAAAACGAATTAAACTCGATCATCACTTTTATTGAAATCTAAATTTCAATAAAATTGATGTAGTTTTGGAGATATTAGAGCCACAAATTTTATAAATAGATCTAACCCGATTTTAAGTAAATGATATTTTCGTCTTCCTCATTCCTCAAAACTTAAAAAAAATTAATTTTCACGCCCCACCCTCACCATGCGACCAAAATTAATACCATACCTTTCTTCGAAAAGTTGATAAAATATATAAGATACTAAAAAATCTTAATTTAGTTTTAAAAAGTATGTAAAATTACAATGCTTTTTACAGAAAAACTATTAATCGTTTAAATAAACAAGGTGATGTTTAAAGAAAATAAAATTTTCTAACTAGTAAAGTATCTTCTACTGTTACAGGCTTATAAATTATTACTGAAGGCTTTAATATTTGTAAATAACTACTGTTATGTAGGTCTTTAATGATGGTAAATTCCAGAAATGCTTTCATTACTTTTGAGTGAAATATATGAAAATGGCGGCCGTTTATTACAGAGACTACACTGATTATTTGTATTATATTTTTTCATTTTATTTTCCATTTCCTTTTTTTATTTTCCTTACGTTCTTAATATGTCAATATGCTGTATTCTTACAGCGTACTGACTATTTTCGAATGAATTCGGTCGTTTCCAATGTTACAAGTACTGTTTTTTCGCTATGTTACAAGTACTATTTTTTCGATACCGTATATTTTTTCATCCGTAATTTGCTATTTTTTACGCGTGGATAAGCGTGCGTACTACGTACGTAAACGGTAGCTAATTTTGTATGAGTTTTTATTTTAGTTTCTTTCTTTGTTCAGAACCTTAACTCACGACATCTGATGTGTATATATTGATGTAAACTTTTACGGTATAGCTTATTAAGTGATGAAGACTTCATGGGAAAACCGTATTGAAATTCCCCTTGAATCTTTTGCCTCCAGTTAGATAGTCTAGTTGAAGGGAGTAGAGAGGTATGTTTCCGGCGGCAGGGATGCCTCATTAGGGGTGGTCCTGTTACTCATTATGTTGACACGCCGCATGCCTACTAGACGCCGACAAAGAAGTGCTCCACCTGAACTTATGTCTGATTTATTGAAATGTTTCTTTTCATTGACAGGTACGCTAATATGTCTCATATGGAACATCTAAATAGTACTGTCTAGTATAATTCTTATGCACTGAATCAGTACGACTATTATTGAAATTAACTTTTGGTCGTCTAAGCGGTAATGTAAAATAAACTCCATTGAGAATTTTAGTTACCTTAAAACCAGTCGAGATTTTATGTTTGGTAGAGTAACATATTATAAGACGTAAAATATATACTTATTACAGTAAATATTCTTAATTCAAGAATTCATATAATTTTCAAGGTAATTTAAGTCATGTGGACACCATATGACTTTCTTGTACGCCTGTTAAATTACATACACATTTTTAAAATGAAAGGTACAAAAAATTTTATTTCCGTTATTAACTTCTGATATTTTTCATACCTAATATTTATCGTAAAATATTTTTTTAAATCGAGGTTAACAGTTCATCAATATATTTAAATTAAAAAGATAAAGTCAAAAAAAAAAGATGAAGTCTGATTTCAACCGATGTGCATTCCCCCTTGTAAGATCCAAATATTTCATTAATTTAATTTTCATTTGGCTATAACTCTGGGCTTATTACTGTAGTTCATAAAAAATCGAAAATCCTAATTGTGTGGATTTTGGGTTTTTTTGGACGCTTAGTTCAGTCGATTGCAGTCAAAAATGGGAGGTGCACAACTATATTTTAAAAACAAAATTTCAACATCCTACGGCTAATCATTTTTGAGTTATGCGAGATACAAAAGTACCTGCAGGTGTTACGCCGAAACGTAGTCAAAATTATTCAGGGATGGTCAAATTGTATATTTCCGTTGAAGTCTGAAATCGGAAATTATTTCGCGATCATAATACTTTTTTACCTCGTACAAGAAAGTAAAAATAACTTAAAACTATGATATATTGACACGGCTTGGAAAACGCATTTTTCTGTTGGTGTAACAAGATTTTTAGTTTTCAAAAAAAAAAATTACCATTTCCTTCTTTTGAACTTGAGTGAAGTTGAACTGTAACCACGAAAAAATGGAATTGAGAGTATATTTTTGAATTTATATTAGATTTTTTTTAACGAAACTGTGAACATACTTTATTGACGGATTTACTGACATTTTTCTTTCATTTAGCACCTGCAAGATATATTTTTAGAAGATTCAAAAAGTTACAGAAAATCTGTTATGGATATTGTAGAATATACAAGGAGTTTCAGTAATAGTAAACTTAAAATAATTATAGTTTACAAATTGTTTTACCGTCAAATGATGGTTAATAAATGTTATGTTATTAATTGGTTAATAAATGTTAAATATTATTACATTGATTTTATGATCAAATTTTTTTATAATAAAATTTTCTTTAAATTTATTGAAAAAAACTTGTAAAGTAAAACTTTATAGTATTTAAAAATATTAAAAAAGTATTTCAAATTACGTAGGAGTTGTGCCTTCAGTAGATGTTAACAGATTGTCATAATGGACTCCTAGTGCATTGTAATAAATGGCGTACGTATTCTAATAACTAAGATACCCCTTTAATATGCGATAGAATAATATATTTGATCTCTATCATAGGTATTCATGTACATATTACATTAGATAGGAAAGGAAATATAACCACGTCTTTGAAAAAAGCCTTGTAGCTTAAGATCAGACACAGTAATGCAAAATTACTTACTAGCCAACGCTCGCCCTTGGCTGTTGAGCCATTTGGCGACGCGCTGACCAATAAAGACGAGCATCTGTGAACTCCGAGTTCTCATCCAGCTGGTGCGGTCCAGGGCCGGACAATCTCTCAGGTGATCAGCATGCATCGTCCCGCAACCACACTGCGGAAATTCAGCAGACGGCAGCACGTGGATACGGTAAAGGTGACCGGCGAAATAGTCGTGGCCAGTCCTTAGTCGGAAGGTAGCTATGCTGACCGCACGCAGGAGGCCGGAATTGATAGGGCCGTCACTGACCGTCTCCTCTACCTCCTACCAGCAGCCGTCTCGGAGAGGCGTTGTTCGTTGCATCTGTTCATCGCCGTGTCGACCAGTGCCCTGGATGAAAGCAAGAACGTGGAGCAACTGTGTTGGGGTGGGGTCGTTCCCAAATTGGCCAGTTTATCGGCCTCTTCATTTCCACGTATGTTAACATGACTTTTCGAAAATGTTAGCAATTGCTAACATTTTCAAGAACGAAGATTACGTATAGAATTCAAAACAGTTGTAAAAAATGATTACCACATTAACAGCAAACACAGTATTGAATACAGCGGAATAACCTACACAAATTGTCTTTCTGTTCAGCCACCGAAACCGCCGTAAGGTTACTACTTCAGAGGATGAGTGAGGATATGTATGAATGTAAATGAAGTCTTGTACAGTCTCAGGTCAACCATTCCTAAGATGCGTGGTTAATTGAAACCCAACCACGAAAGAACACGGGTATCCACGATTTAGTATTGAAATCCGTATAAAAGTAACTGCCTTGAACGCTTATTAAACTTATAGATTAAATTGCTATACTGAAATCAGATGAATAGATTTCCTTAAGGTAATTTTTTTGGGGGTACATTTATTTAGTATCACATTTATTTTCAATGAGGAAATTTCCTATAAAACATTTAAAAAATCCATGTAAGCAATGATATACGTTACACGTATGAAAACGATATCGCACAGTGAGAAAAAGCAAAAAAAAAATAAAAATACTTATAAAAATAAAAAATAAAAAAAATACTTATGAAAAAAAAGAACAAACAAAACAAACAAAAAGTCTGATAATATAGTGATGAGACGAAATACAACAATGCTTGAGGGAAGAAACACTCACGTTAAACATCACACATTATCTCCTAGATCTAGGACATGGAGATGTTTCAAGCGTCTAATATCCTCACTATTATCCAATTTATATCTCGAAATAAATCGTTGAATTTCCTGATTAATTTCCTAATGAACGTACGGCAACCCCGTATGTTCATGAACGTCGCTGTTCTTTATAAACCATGGTGCCTCTGGTATGCTCATAAGCATACCAGAGGCACCAGAATAAATACCAACGGTTTCAGAATAAATTATTCAAAAGCAATTTATTCTGAAACCGCTTACTATTCATTCTCCAAAGCTGCATACCGATGGGCCATACCGGTTCCGAAAGTACTTTGTACAGTGGCTGTTTCTTTGGCAAAGATAACAAGAGATGTTCTATCTAATAACCAGTACATTTGTTCAGATTTAATGTTCAGCCGCTTCCTTTTTTCTCTTAAATGATGTTTCCAGGTCAGATGACGATCCAGATGTAAACCTAGATTATTTTTTAGAGAAGAAATGCCATCCAGGTTGGCAATCTTATTTCTTCATTTTAAATGCACAAGGTTAGACTTTGGTGGATTAGCTTTAATTTTCCACTTAGTTAATCACTCAGTGATTTGATTAAATATACATAAGATTCAAGTATAAATAAAGTTGATAAAATGCTAGGATATGTAAATAATTTTTACACGTAAAATAAAAATTTTTTACTATTTTGTTTTATTAATTACTTGTTTTATTTTTTACTCTTTGTTTTATTTCGCCCTGATTTCTGCACCTTCGCTGCCAGACTAATTCTTGGAACCCAAATTTATCATTAAATTTAGTGATTAATCGGCTAAAATTGAAGAAAGGTCGAAAAACTATTTTAGTTTCCGAGAAATCTGAGATAAAAGATTGAGTATTGGGGTTGAAAAACAATGTTTGGCATTAAATAAGTTAAATGGGTAATAAATACATAAAAGCTTTAAACAAATATAGTAATGCATTTGAGTAATTTTTTTTATTTTAATTCCACAGAAACTAAATACCTATTAGAATTTTCATATATTTTATTTTTAATAAACTTCATCCTATGTGATCTGCCTTCTCCTAAAATCTAATATTCTTCTCCAATAATATAATAATATACAATATAATATTCTTCTAAATATCTTCTCCAAATATTTCATTAATTAAAATTTTATTTGGCTGTAACTCTGAAACCAATGAAAATATGTACTTATGATATATCGTTGCAAAAGCCTCAATGAGGGCTTATTACTGCAGTTAAGAAAAAGCCTAAAATCTAATTTGTTTTGGACCTTGAGCTTTTTTGGACACTTTTGGTTCAGTCGATTGCAATCAAACTGGGAAGTGTACGAACTAGATGTTGCAACAGTCCTAAATCCAAAATTTGAACATCCTACCGCTAATAGTTTTTTAGTTATGCGAGATATGTACGTACAGACCTCACGCCGAAACTAATCAATATGGATTCATCATCTAACGCATTTACGCATCTAATGAATTTTTTTTATAAAATTAGGACGTGGGATATTGTGTAGTATACAATATGGATTAGATAATATCTAAACATCTAAATTCATTCTACTACACTACTACACATCCTAATTTTATACAAAAATTAGTATAATTCAACATTTATAGAATTTTCTAGAAAAAGAATCAAAACTTAAATTATACAAATTCTATTTTCCACATTGAGTTTACAGTTAATATTCTATTGCTGCAAATAATCATATTCATTCTAATAAAGCCTACATAACAACTGTCAAATCTTATGCGAGGAAAATATTCTACACATACTCCGAATACAATATACATGATAAAATCATATTGAAGTCTTGAATTAATAACATTACTTAGTTGCCAAACGTAGAACGGCAGTATTATTTCGATAAGGTTTAAGAGCTATCAATGGGAAAGTAGCAGAAATTGTTGTACGCATTAAACGCCCACGTTTTAACACGTACTTGTAAATTGCCTGTTTAGTATTGTAAAGTAGTACATTACAGTACTGTAAAGTACTGAAGGCAAATAGCCTTTATCTTTTCTAAGAAAAGATAAAGGCTATTTGCCTTCTTAAATAGGAAACGCTGATCAAATCCCCGTATGTTTTGAAATGCCATTTTACTAACCGTAAAAAAAAAGGTGAAAAGAGTGTTACGAATCGCACTGGAGGTAATGAAAACCGATTATATAGTGTTATGCTTTGCATTACTTCCGATGAATCAAAATTATATCCTTACATTGTTTTTAAAAGAAAAACTCTTCCGAATAAATACGGTAATCTTAAGGTTAGGAATTGAAATCAGAGGAGGTCCAATAAGAAAGACCAGGTAGTGAGTATAGAGAAGATGTCAATTTACAAGACAAATTTAGAGAACGAGAGTTTAATAGTTTCAATTTGTGCGAGTCCAGTTTTCAAAGGAGATACAAATATATTCAGTCCTTTTCCTTCTCCATTCCTTTAAATATTATTGTAAACAATTCACAGAGAATATTTGCTGCCGTTATCGGAGAACATTTTAACCCTTCAATGTGACAATGAATGCACCCGTAATAGTAATAAATTTGATATAAATACCAAATTTATTGAAATACCTTAAAGACCTTAGTTGAAAGAAGTCCAGGCCATCAAATTAAATTTTTGATACCTTAATGAGTGTACCGATTGTCAGATACATTGACATTTGACATTTTAATCAATAAGCGTGTTATATAATACGCTTATGTAATACATTTATGTAAATTGTGTCCTATTTTTCAATAAGACACACCAGTCAAATTAAGCGTAAACAAGTCCACAATTCAAGTCTTTGTAGAGAATTGTTATCCTTCGCAATTTGAACAAAACACCTAGTAGCTCGGAAATGTGTGCAGTATTTGTACCCTAAGTCACAGTTCTCAACCATTAAGCGTTCAAATCTGTCTGTGGAATCTATTCACAACATCCTTCGTAGATTACCGGCTTCCAACGTAAATTTGTCCAACCTTTGTTCTCTCAGCTGTAATAAATATAATAGATATTGCCCAGCAAAATTTTCTAGGCAATAGTACGAAACGTATAAATTTATTTAAATATTCGCCAATAATTGTGTACGAATATTCGCCATTGCTGTTACATTGCTACCACTCCACACATGCGCCTGTTTAGTTGAGTATTTGGGAACTATTATATTTGTAAAATGTTCATCCACTTTGTTTTGAGTTAATTTTTTTCGACTCCAGACGGGAAATACTCGTGTTTGGTTAAGAATACCGAATAATCGTTAATGAGAAATTCTTCCCACATATCCTATATTCTTATATATATATATATATATTGGAACAGTGTACTAACATATAAGTATTATTCGCAAAAAAATAAAATTAACCTTTGGGAATTACTTCGTAAAAACAAAGTTACCAACCGATCATCATGCTTGAACAATATTACCAACTTAAAAACTCAATAAATTTGACAAAAATAACACAATAAACGAACGAACTAATTCTGATCAAATAAACTATTTGACCGCATAATAAAAATATTTCTCAACCATTTAAAAATAACAGCATTAATAATAGTGCCACAGGTAATTCGAGTGAGGAAGGAGCTGAGTAATTAGATCTTCTAGAAACTCAATTTTCATTTATTTTGTGAAAACAAGTGAGTCTTTTAACAATTTAGTTTAATTTTTCTTCCATTTGAAATATGTTCATTTTCCGCTTATTTTCCAATGATTATAATTTTTTTATGTATTCAAGCATATATGCTTTTTTTTTATTACTTTTTTATATTTGGTTGATATTAAACCTGTCATTTTCACGCCATTGTAAACAGTAATTGCTTTTGTCATCGACAATTTTACGTAGAATTTACATATAAAAACATGCATTGAAGTATAATTATTTATAAGAGAAAATTCACAAACTAAATATTTGTTAACTTGTTTACGTAGTTGAATCTCTATGCCTTTTCCTCGGTTTGTTTCTTTATGTATTTATCGGTTTGATGGTGTATTCTTTGTTTATTTAAGCAAATAGCCTAAAATTAATTATTGTATTTCCCTAGAATTTTTACGAAATCAAAAATGATAACTATCATTTAGTGTTATCATATAGTGTTAACGAATACAATGAAGACTGTTGTTAATCAAAAAATTATAATAATTAAACATTAAGTAAAGAAAATATAGCCTACAGGGTAAAATGTTCAACGATTAAAATCAGAATTATTCAATAATAGTTTTATGTCAGTCTGTTTTGATTTAAATATTTGATATATTTTTTTTTATATGTAGACAGTTATGAGGCACTCCCAACTCATCCTGTCTGGTTTTGTTCCAGTTTGGAGACACGCCTTTACCATAATATAATTATTTTTTTTTTTTTTAATTTTATTTTTTGTTTCTTTTTGTCAGCCAGTTAAAATTAGTTCCGTATCGTTTGTGTCCATCAATCTTATAGTAGAAATTTTCTAATAACTCACATATGTAAGTTAAGCATGAATAAACGAATTTAGTGTATACAAAATTCATTCGTTCCTCGTAAATTGTTAAGCGTTAAAGTGTAATGTACTTTTCTCTTAACTTAATAAAATTACGTATGAAGTTATTTATTTTAGTAACTTTTATATCATTATCTTATTACGTATCTGTTTAGTAAATCTACGTATTATTAGAATCAGTTATCGATGAAAAGTCTAGTAAGATTAACGCGGACGAACATTCTTATTAATATTACTGTTCTGTCAATTATTAATTCATTTCTAGTTATTATTAGTTCATTCAAGTTATTATCTCTAACTTCTTACCATACATATCTAATATAATAATTTAATATAATTTATTTATCTCGTGTTTTGACAGTTTTTTGGCATATTTTTCAATTATTAAAAAGTTGTCTTTTTCGCCATTTTGAAGTCTTATACTTGATTTAAAAAGCTGGTATTTACATATTTTAACCATTTTAGTAAACCGTACATTAGTGCGTTTGGACCAACTCCATAACTTACACCGTTATTGCGTAATGATAACAAAAATTTAATGTTGGTAGCCATTTTGGAGTGAACCCGACGGCCGATCGCGGCCATTCATGTATTTTTGTAATCTAACGATGCTTAATTCAAATCCGAAATCAAAATCAAGATCCGAGACAAAAAATAGTTCACACATATACACTCATACATATTGAATTCAATAACGAACTGTTCGTCGTTGAAAAAAAAATTGATTCCTAATTTCACCTTTATGTTTTCTTAGTTATTTTTTTCTTAAGGTATCTCAACTTTAGTTTTCAGCTCTGTTACATCCAATTATTTGTAACATATTGAAGATATATTGATGTATAAGTTTTTAAATGTCCACAATAAATAATTAAAAATCATTTTAAAGAATAAAAGTGTATAACTAACTACACTTTTAAAATATTACAATCACTAGATATAAATTATTAATGAAAATCGATGCAAAAAATTAAAATGAATACAAGAGATCAACACTGACGATAGGAATAGTAACAAAAAATGCACTTGTATCTCTATGTATTTTTTTAATATATATATATATATATATATATACCCTATATATTATATATACATATGCATAATATATTATTATACACTATATATATATATACACACACGCGCGCGCGCGCACACACACACACGTACGGTGTTAAATATTAATGTGATTCCTCTATCCGAACTTGAGATATAAATTTTTATATAAAAATAACAAAATGGCGGACAGTGGGAGAACGAAGGAGAAATTGTCATTTTTTCTAAGGATATTTTTTGTTTACTTTTACAAGTAGGATCCGAAAAAGTATAGCCAACCCACCATTTTAGAAACATCGTGTATATATTTTGTAACAGGACCAGTATAACGGGTTTCTTTCAATTAAGAAGAAATAATAATGAAAAGAAGAATCCAGAAGGAAATAATATGGATTCTTTTCGCAAACAGGTTGGTTTAAAAATTTTTTCATTATAATACAGACAATGGCACCTCCAAACGCTGTTGTTAGACCAGAAGGCTTACCGGACCGGAATAAGAAGTTATACGAAAACGTAAATGCGCGAACAGTGGAAGTTAGTACGCTTCAACAATTAAAAGGACGAGTCGATTA
The DNA here is from genome assembly GCF_047948215.1 of Lycorma delicatula. Classification (NCBI taxonomy): domain Eukaryota; kingdom Metazoa; phylum Arthropoda; class Insecta; order Hemiptera; family Fulgoridae; genus Lycorma; species Lycorma delicatula. The sequence continues at coordinate 127,147,121 of NC_134460.1, read as the reverse complement.
CTGATTCTGCAAGCCAGGAAGTGTAAATACTGACGGGAACCGGCGGATAGAGTCAGTAGTTTGGCGAGGCCGTGTTCGGCGCAGTCGTGATAAGCGAAAACAGTCAGTACTTCTGCGAGACCGTGTTCGGCGCATTAGTGATGACAGCGATTTCAATAAGCGTGTGGTAACTATGAGTGAAGAGAACGTCACGAGTATACCATTGTGAACAGTGGGTGAATACAAGAGGTTGTTCGGGGAATTTTTGGTAAACAGTAAAGAAATTGACAGTATTATATTCATTCATTCATAAAGTATAGGGTAGTTCTTTTATGCCGTCGTCGTTGTTATTTTTGTTATTGTCATTATTAGTTTTATTATTTATTCTGTTAATATGCCTATAGGGTAATAAATTGTATTTGTAAAAAATTTGTCCGCTTTGTGGTCTCTCAATTTTGTTGTCGAACTGTGAACACGCGACAATATAAAAAAAAATTCTTTGTTTGTCCCTTTGCCTTTTACAGATTTACAGTTTTATTCTGATCGTATTGAAATTTTGCACGCTAACAGTTTCAAAAAAGAGGAAAATTGTTATTTTCATTACTTTTGAATAAACTACTTTCACCCCCGTTTTTACTCCCTCAGCGGCCTCTAATCAACTTCAAATTTAGCGATTAAATTTACAAAAATATAGCAAGAAAATAAAGTCGTTGCTACAAAAATCGATGATTATTGAAAAAAATTATTTTCGAATTGCAGGACAATTTGACGAAGAAAAATAATATTGGAAATATTAATCTTGGAAAAAGGGCATTGGAAAATTAATAATTTTGGAAATTTTGCATTGAAACTTTTGACTGTACCCTTCAACCTATCGAAATGCCACCGATGAAAAGAAAAAGTATTGATAAGATAACTACTGTCATTCGTGCGTAGGAAACCTGAACGAGAGCTTCATCCATTTTATTACGCAACATCGACCTGCCAAAACTGTGCAACGGAAAAAGAACCCAACGTAAAGAATTTGTTTCCCAACGTAATAGAAGCCAAGATCATCACGGGGAATACCACAAGAGAAGACGTATTTCTTCCTCGCATTCCCTTGAAACTCAATGACACAAATATGCCTTTTGAGTTCAAACTATTGCAGTTTCCCATCTGGTTTGCATTCTCTATGAGTATCAACAAGTCGCAGAGGCAATCACTTTCTGTGGCAGGCATTAACTTGGAAAATCCATTTTTTTGCACGGCCTATTATATGCAGCTTGCTCAAGAGTTGACATGCCAAATAATTTATTTGTCTGTGCTCCGGATGAACAAACGGAAAATGTAGTGTACCATCAAACTTTACAGTAACGTTTTGAGATAAATAAACTTTTGTTGGGTAACCCATCTACTAGCCCCTCCCTTCTCTTTTATTTAAATTAAACCTCCTTACTGTACTTTGCGCAACGCCTTATAACCGAGCTAGTTCATGCAGCTTGCTCAAGAGTTGACATGCCAAATAATTTATTTGTCTGTGCTCCGGATGAACAAACGGAAAATGTAGTGTACCATCAAACTTTACAGTAACGTTTTGAGATAAATAAACTTTTGTTGGGTAACCCATCTACTAGCCCCTCCCTTCTCTTTTATTTAAATTAAACCTCCTTACTGTACTTTGCGCAACGCCTTATAACCGAGCTAGTTCATGTTTAAAAATAAGAAAAAATAAAAATAATACAATCTTGCTGTGGACATTTCAATATGACAATAAAATTTTATAATATATAGTCATATCCTAAATTTACCTGGTTTGAGATAGGTCCCATACACCTTGTCCGTCGTTTCTCTTTTATTTTCAGTTAAACGTCTGAATTCCTAATTGCTCTCATTCCTTTTAGATTATCTGTAATTTTTTATATTTTTTTATCTTTTTTTAAATACCTTTTACTGATCCTTCTAATATTGTTTAATCAGTCCTTTTTCCTCTCATGATAATATCCTATATATTCGTTCAAGTTTATATTCTATTCTCGTTCACATTTTTTTATTAGTTGTAAATTTTTCACTCCGTCTATTTTGCCTTGTCTAAAATGTTATCAAATGATTGTTCAACACGCAATTCCGACGAGTGTGGACGTGATTTTGTGGGCTCTTATTAGATAGTTTTTATTTGGATTATTTGAAATATTTTTGTTATTTTTTTCTCTCTTTTCTCTCTCTCTCGTGTGTGTGTGTGTGTGTGTGTGTGTGTGTGTGTGTGTGTGTGGGTGTGTGTGTGTGTGTGTGTGTGTGTGTGTGTGTGTGTGTGTGTGTGTGCGAGTGTGTGTGCGAGTGTGTGTGTGTGTGTGTGTGTGTGTGTGTGTGTGTGTGTGTGTGTGTGTGTGTGTGTGTGTGTGTGTGTGTGTGTGTGTGTGTGTGTGTGTGTAATAAATTTGATTGGTTGATTTTTGTTTTGTTTATATTTACGTATATTTTTATTGGTTTTCAGGGTTGTTTATATTCGTTATTATTGGCTGTTTTTTTTGTTTTTTTTTTGTTTATAGATCGAATTTTGTGAATTTTTTTAATTTTTATTTTGCAGTTTGTTTTCTGTTTGGGGTTTTAAGGATTTTCAGGCATGAGCGGATGTGAGGACTGCGGTGGCAAATGATCGAGGCAGTAGAAGAAGGAAGTGATGCACCTCACTGTGAGATTCTTAGTACTGCGGGTTCTAGTCGGTCTCAACGATGGACTAAGGGAATGCAATCGAATAAGATGTCTTCCTTAAAGGAGCCTTCTTCAGGTATCGGAAGAGTTAAATAAATTAAAGTGGCAAAAGTTGTTAAGACTGTTGAAGCTGTTTGTGTAACTTTTGAGGCTAGAATGGTAGAGGAGATTTTTGGCCTAACACCCGCCGATCAAGGTTAACATGTGTTGCCGCCCTTGAAGGCCAAGCTGGCTGAGGTTGTCACGTTAAAGAAATTAATAAAGCAGTCTTTGCAAAGCAAGCTTTGACTGATCTTGTTTCAAATGACGTTGAGTCAGAATTCATAGACACGTTTAACGTATAGTTTTTTATAGTTCTTTATAGTTTTTTTGTAAACCGAAGAACGTAAAGGATAAGAGTGCGGGGTATACCCTTTCTTGCATGCGCAAATTACGTTTCTTGCATCTATTAACCGTAAAGCGGCATGATCAATTACATGGGTTCATAGAGGGTTATAAAGCTGGGATGGGTGAGCTGGAAAAGATTTCTCCGCCAAAATCGGTTGCAAGATTGGTTTCTGAAGTTTCTTGGAAGATGGAAGACTTCTCCCGCTTCAACTCAACAGTGATATTGATAGATAAGTAAGCCTGCTGATGTTTCATCTGTGATTTTCAAGGGAAAGGTTGAAAAGAAACTTTATCCAAAGAGGAATGGTTTGAGGATTGTCAGTATAAAGGAAAACCCGTAAGGTGTACTTATGGCAAATGATTCTGAAACTGAAGAGGATATTCGAGACATAGAGGAGATGAGTTAGTATTCAATTAAGTTTGTTTCAGCTAAGCCTTTGCGGGCCAGAATAATAATTTATAATGTTCGACGTGACATCGGGGAAGAAGGATTTTATGAAAGCGGCCTGGAATCAGAATCCAACTTTAAGTGAATTTGATTATCGATGATTAGTGTGAAAAATTGAAGATTGCATTTCGGGCTGGTAATAGGGATACTGCTGTTGTGTACTGCATATTGCAGTGTGATAAAAAAAAAGGAAGGAACTTGTTGACGATTACGGTAGAGTAGTCGTTGAGTTTCACTCATGTAAGGTAAGGAACCACTTACAGGTGAGTCGTTGCTTTAAATGGGGTTAGGTCATTTGGCCAAGTCTTGTAAAGAAAAAGAGCTATACTCATATTGCGGTGTAGAGGGTCACTTTACAGAAGATTGTTCAGTTAAGAAGGCTGGGGTTATTCCCCGATGTGTGAATTTTGCGCGAGTAGCGAAGCTGGTCGGTCGGAAGCCGCGTACAGGCGTGCGTGGAAGTTATTCCTCATTCGTATTGACTTACAGATTGAATTGAGATGTAGATTTTTGTTATGTAGATTTGTGGATTATGTCGTTGTAGGTTATGTTTTGTGGTTTTATAGTAATGTTTTCTTTTTAGTATTCAGTATTGTTTTGATATTATTAGTTTTGTTGTTGGTTTCGGTGTTCTAGATTGGTCTTATTTCGTTTTGGTTTATATTTTGTTGTTTTTATTCTAAGTTCACAGGATTATTGTTAGAATTTGCTTAGTTATTATTTTATTTATTGTTTGTAGGTAGTTATTCTGTGTTGGGGTATATTACTGGTCTTATCTCACATGTTTTGTGTTTTGGTTAGCGTTTTTGTGGTTGGTGATTGTTTTGGTTAGCGTATTATGATTTTTTTTTATTTCTGTTTAGTTTTTGTCTTGTTTACATTTTTAACGTTTTGTGTTTTTGGTTTTAGGGCTTAGTGCTAGTTGTGGTTAGTACTTTTGTGGTTACTTTTGCGTTTTAGGTTTTTATGTAGTGTTCAGTCTTGGTTAGTTAATAGTTTTTGTAGTTAATGGTTGTTTTGGTTAGTTTATTGTTAATGTTTTATGGGATTGTTTAGTTTGTTTTTGTTCTAGTTTTTACGTTTTGAATTTTGGTTTAGGTATTTAGTATTCGACGGGGTTTCTTGTTGGACTCATCCTTCCGCCGGGTAGGTAGTAGTCAGCTCAACCGGGATGGTTTTGTTTGACACTTTTGAGTGATGTTTGTAGGATCCATTTAGGTTTTAGAACACCGATGGGAATGATACATGTGGAATTTGCATCGGTGGCATCTTGACTGCGGCCAGACTGCAAGATGTTTTGAGGCCTGTTGAAGATGACCTCCGGTAAAGCCCTTAAGGGCTAGGACCGGAGGGGGTGGTGTGACAATTAGATCCGTCACGTGGTAATTGTGTCTTCCCCTTCGGGGTCAATATATTAAGCGGTTCCAGCATTTATTTTCCACTTTTTCTATGTGTACGTTTTACATTCACCAGAATTCTCAAACTTAACACTTTACATGACGCTTCCTAAAACCTAATTTCATCTTACCTCGTAATTATTTCATTCTCTTGAACGCTACTACCAAAAATTAGAATAATTTCTTTCGCTTTTGAAAATTTTCTGTTATCATCGTACTTAGGATACTTGTTCAATTCTTCCTTCTCTTGTTTATACAATCATTGGAGTGTTTTTGGGTATACTCATTGTTTTGTTTCTTAACTAACATTAATTTTCATTCCATATTTTGTCTTAATGACAACCAATTTTAAAATTATCTGTTAAATATCCTAAAAATACACGATAACAGATTTTTTCTGATACTATTAGATTAAACTAAATCAATTTAGGAAACTAAAAAATAATACGGATTTCGATTAAATTTATAAACTGATAACCCTCTGATACAGTAGTTGGTTTCGGAAGCTGTTAAAAAAAAAGAAATAGAGAAAAATGATTTTTTTTTAAAATCTAATTACATTTTTATGAGAGAGCTAGAATAAGGAACTATTGTACTGATTATTGGTAATTTTTTTTTTTTGTTGTCTAATTTAATTAGATTTAATTTTATCGAATTCTATGGAATTCATTATAAATCATTTACATACTAATTAAAAAGGTTTACTGCGTTGAACGTTTTATATGAATTATTTAATTTTAGTTTATTTATTCCTGTTTATATGAATCGTTTATAAATTGTGCTTAATGCATATACTAATAATATTGTAGTATCCGTTTGAATGGAATGGTGTATATATATATATATATATATATATATAGGTGACCTAAAGAATGTAATTTGCTACGGAGCCTTACAAATATTCAAAGTTGTATTTATCATACAACTTTGCAGTGAAGTTTTCTCTTTATTTCTACTTAGTTTGACAACTTTTTTCTAGAAAATACCTTGCAGAACAAACATAATTAGTTTTTAAGATGATAAAATATACAGCATTTATTTATGATATACAAAATAAAATATATTAACACTGCTTAATATATTCGATTATCTGAAGCACCCATTCTTCAAACGGGCAAATTTTTGGTTGAACTGTTAATCAAATTAATTTTTATTTAATTTTTCCTTAAAAATTCTTTAGGATAGCCAAATTTAAACTTTCTACCTATTCAAGAATTGGGTTAATTAATGATGAGTTGGTTCATTAAGGACTATATTTTGTATAATTTTATTTTTTCGTAATTATTTTCTCTGATAATTGGATTATTTTCATTTTTGTTAACCCTGATAATAATAAATTGAATCGACGGTTCCTCTTTTATATGCACTGTAGTAGTAGTCATTTTAATAAAAATCTGATGTGGACACTACATAACTTCCTTGTACGCCTGTTAAATTACATATACATATTTTTTTTAATGAAAAGTACAAAGAATTTTATTTCATTAATACGTTCTCATATTTTTTTCTTTATTGTTATTGAATTATTATTTATCGTATTTTTTTTTTTACAATCAGACGCTGATAAATTAATAAACCAATATATTTAAATTAAATTATAAAAAAAGAGATGAATTCTGATTCGAATCGATGTGCCTTCCCCTTATAAAAACCAAATATTTCATTAATTAAAAATTTAAGTGGCATAACTCTGGAACCAATGAGAATAAATTCCACTTATGATACATCGTTGAGAAGCTCTCAGTGAGGGCTTATTACTGCAGTTAAGAAAAAGCCCAAAATCCAAATTTTTTGGATTTTTTGGCCTTTTTTGTCATGTTGATTGCAATAAAAACGGATGGTTCACAACTAGATGTTGTGTTACAACAGTCCTAAATCCAAAATTTTAACATCCTACGGCTAATCTTTTGAGTAACGTGAGATACATACGTACGTACAGATGTCATGCCGAAACTAGACAAAATGAATATTTCAGTTGAAATCTCAAAACCGAAATTTTTCGCGATCACAACACTTCCTTTACTTCGTACAAGGAAGTAAAAATTGGTCGGATTCTAGCCGTCTGTCAACCTATAAGACACTAATCAACTAAGATGAAGAAATTAAAAGCATAATTTCGTTGTATCCTGTCGTTTGGCGGTGAAGGGAGAGATGTTCAAACACGATATTCATTCTCTACCGAGCCATAATATAGAAATTTATCGTATAAATCAATGATGAAAGTATAATTAGAGTATATAAAATTAATGCCCCTTTTTTTTTATTTAACTGATACAGTGAGGCGGAAAAAGCTATGTTTTTTGGTTTCTTTTCAAAACTTTTTTATGATAACTTGCCCAGCTCTGTTCTAAAAGATTTACTTCATTTTTCGATTGCTTGTAATTTGCTCCTGGCAAAATAACTCTTTTTATTTTTTCTTTAGTTCTTTTTATTGATTTAATTAATTCACCACATTAGCTCGAAGGGTGTACCTTGGAAATATAAAATGAAATTTTTTTAGGATATGAAAATGTTACGTTAAAAGTTTTAAGAATTTTCATACAAAAATTTCTGAATTCATTTAATTTAATATTTATTAAGAAATCAATCAAATGCAGGAAAACATGGTCATTCGTTTTTAAATAATATTAATGATAGTATATCGTGAGTGGGATTTTACATCAATTTATGGAATATTATAATACTTCCGATTACGGAACATGAAATAAAATATTCTATTATAAAAACTTAAGTAACTTATTATACTACGTTGTGTCTTCCGGTGTTCTATATTGTATACCGGTGTTCTTTGGTGGTTGGGTTTCAATTAACCACACATCTCAGGAAGGGTCGACCCGAGACTACACTTCATTTACATTCATACATATCATCCTCATTCATCCTCTGAACTAATACCTTACAAATTCCGGAGGCTAAACAGAAAAAGTAGAATTTTAATTGTCTAACAACAGCTGTTTGCCCAATTTCAAAGGACTCAAATTGGTCTACAAGTTAAAAATTTTTTAAAATAAACAAAATAATTCGTTTATTGAATTGAATCACTAATGTACATTAATAAGAAGGGCGTCCTTGTCCAGTTAAACGAAAAACATTATTCAACGAAAATTTTGAAAAATTACACAATCGATTTCAAGAAAGCATATAAAAATGTTTAGAAATTGCACTTCGGTCGGGGACTTGAATTGTTTGGTTACTTCCGTTTTCTATTACTTGTTATCGAGTTCAGGTTTTTATGTATAATTGCATACATTCACTATTTATATGATAAAGACTATTAATATTATAACGGAAATATGCCGTACTCCGTGGCGGAGTGGTAGCGTCTCGGCCTTTCATCAGGAGGTCCCGGATTCGAATCCCGGTCAGGCATGGCATTTTTCATACGCTACAAAATTTCCATTTCCATATTAGGTACATTGTAAGTTATTTCGTTTCTTTTGTGTACCGATGAATAAATAAATAAATGTGTGAATGATGAATTGAAATCTTATTAAGAAAAAGAAATCATTAAAACGTTTTGAGGCTATTCAGAATGGCGCTAGATACCGCCCTATTATAAACAATCTGTTGTTAATTTAAGGTAATAATATCTTCTTTTTTTTATTTATACATAATTACTAACAATAGAAACAGCTGTCTATAACTTTAAAAAAAGTTTAAAGAGTGCTTAAGCAGTATTATAGTGCATTTTGAACAGCTTGTTACCAGAACAGTGGTACTGTTCATATCTAGTAGTGCTCATACTCCTCGCTCGGTTACCTTCTTTTCACCTCTGAAAGGTTTCATTCATAAGCTGCCAGCCTATTTTTTGGCAGCCACCTGAATCATTTCAGATTAATTTACTACTGCTTTTGCTTCACTTGTCATAACACTGAATTTACAGCTTTCGTTCCATAGTTTAGGCAGCCATAAATATTCATTGTTATAAATTCAGTATCAAATTTTAATATATCTCGTTATGATTTATACCAGCTATCCTTTCCCATATGTATAATTTATACACCTGTTCAGGCATCTATAAACATTTTATCACCAAGCTTTATCCGGAAAGTATTAAGTGTAAGCCGTAATACTTTTTTTAAAACCCCTGATGTGGACACCACATGACTTCCTTGCATGCTTATTAAACTACATACACATTTTTTTTTTTTAATTAAAAGTACATCAAATTTTATTTCATTAATAACTTCTGATATGTTTTCATACTTTTTTTTTTATTGTATTATTATTTATCGTAAATTTTTTTTACAGTCAGAGGTTAATAATTATTAATAAATCAATATATTTAAATTAAAAAAGAGATAAAGTCTGATTCAAACCTATGTGCCTTCCCCTTGTAAAATCCAAATATTTCATTAATTAAACTTTTATTTGGCTAAAACTCTGGAACCAGTTAAAATAAGTACCACTTATGTATGATATACCGTTGAAAAGCTCTCGATGAAGATTAAGAAAAAAATCCAAATTGTTTGGATTTTGGGCTTTTTTGGACACTCTTGGTCCAGTCGATTACAATCAAAAGAGGAGATGCACAACTAGATGCTACAACAGTCCCAAATCCAACATTTCAACATCCTACGGCTAATCGTTTTTGAGTTATGCGAGATACATAAGTACATAGAGACGTCACGCCGAAAATAGTCAAAATGGATTCAAGAATGTTCAAAATAGATATTTCCGTTGAAATATGAAAACCGAGATTTTTCGCGATCACAATACTTCGTTTACTACGTAAAAAGGAAGTAAAGAAAGGGAAAAGAATACTTTATTTCTATTGATTTTTATTTTTGAACTCGTATATATTCATATAAACTTATTAAAATTAAAAAATTTGTTCATTTATTGCTTTTTTTGCGCCTCCGATGAGTAATATGACACAGATTTCTGCTTCTTCAGAACAATTTTGTTTTACTATTATAATAATAAACTCATTATAAAATTACATTTTAAAATTGTAGAAAAAAATAATTTACTCGTTTAGTCATTGGCTTGCGTTGTAAAAATTTATCTCTGAAATTTAAACAGTTTATTATTTTTAAAAATCCATTCTGAAAAAGTAGAGATCGCTGGGAAAATACTCACCGAATACATAAAAAGAAAAACCACTAGGTGGGAAAAATTTTTAATTTTTAATAAAAAAATACATTCTGTTAATTACTATACAATTTGTTAAACTTTATGGGGTGTACGATAAAAGAACATTGGGGTTTTAATTTGTTATAATATCTCTTGGATGAAGTTTACAATATTGACTTGGCTAGAATCAAAGAGCAAAAAGTACAGTTTTAGTTGCGTGCATTGTTGTAGATGATTATCTATCCTTCTGCTTGATAACGCCACTATCGAAGATAGCGACTCCTGAACAGAAAGCCTTTTGTGTTTTTTGCTCTTTGCTAAATGCGAATCTGAAGCTACAGTTTGACGTGCGTTTTGTAAAGGTTTTAAGCGACCGGATCCTTGTGTAAAGGGAACAGTACGGCGTAATGATCAAGAATGACTGAAGAAAATGTTAAATATTTCTAGGAGTCTTTCCTGAATAGTCCTAAAATATTTGTTAGAATGGTCGATCGCGAACTAGCAGCGTCGGTGATAATAGTGTGGAATGTTTTAAGAAAACGCTTACATACGCGTTCATTTCGTTTACATCGTCGCAGGCTAAGAAGCCTATCGACTATGCTGTTCCTGCCTAATTCGCGATCGAAAAGTTACAGCACGAAGTTGATGACTTTCTTAATTTTATTGTGTTTAGTGAGGAGTCAAAATTTCATCTTAGTGAAAAATTTAATACACATTATGTTCGTATCGGGGAATGAGAAAAGCTTCATAAACTCTTATAAAGTGAAAGGGACTCCCCAAAATTAAATATTTTCTGTGCAATAACTCCGACGGCAAGTTTACCGGCCGTTCTTTTTCGTTGAAGCAAGCATAACAGGAGTTGTTTATTTGTTTACACGGCCCTTTTCTCTTCTGTAAGGTAGACTAGAGAATTTTATTCGGTAGTTAGACAGTGCCTCTCCTCCCGGCAAAACTCTCTACGGAATCGGTTGATGAAGTTTTCCCCAACCACTGGATCGATCGGCATGGAACCAGTGACAGAGTTTATTTGCGGTCGCCTTCAAGGTCACTCGATCTGACCCCGTGGTATTTTTTCCTTTGGAGTCTTATAGAGATCTTGCGTATGTGCCTCTGAACCTACTGATCTATCCAATTTGAGCACACGATTAAAGCAGCTACCGCTTACATTACGCCAAACATACTGCTTAAAATATGGGACGTACTCTTCTACCGGATAGACGTGTGCCGCGTGACGAAAGGTCACTCACATTGAACACTTGTCGGGAAAAATTGTAAAAGTTACTGCTCTTTCATTTTATTTTTGATTTATTGCTGTAAATCAGAGTTAAGAGATATCTCAAAGTTAAAAAATATCTCCTGTTGAAATTGATGGCACGGACTGTAGAGTTTCTACCTTTATTCTGAAAAAACTCATCTCTGTTCGAATCACCATAAAACAATTCATTTTATGCACACAAACGCAACAATGGACTAACGCCCAATTATATTTACGGTTAGATAATGACAAAAGAATTTGAAGAGTATGAAAATTGCTTTATGAATGGAATTTGTATATCCTACACTACTAAAGGGCATTTTTGTGTGTGTATGTCTCTCTCTCTCTCTCTCTCTCTCTCTCTCTCTCTCTCTCTCTCTCTGTGTGTGTGTGTATATATGTGTGTCCCTTAGCTTGGCACCGGAAGGTACCGATCAGTAGCGGAAAATCCCGAATCGTATATGTCTCAGGGTGATCAGGTGTATACTTGTTATATTATTGTACATCGATATATCGACACATATGCGAAATGTATATTAATAATATATTGTTTCATTTATTTGATTGTTTTTCTTCATAAAGTAATGAACTATGACCAAAAAGTAGGCACGGAACGTACCGATCACTTGCGGAAAATCCCGATTTGTTAGTATCAATTACTAGAGTTAAATTTCTAATTTAACTTTTGGTATTTCAATTTTTATCATTCAAAAAAATATTTAAACACAAGAGGTAATCAATTTTGGATACCTAGTAATCCCATTCTGAGACACCGCCCAGAGGGCCTAGCTGCAGAGGCGTGCCGTAGGCACGCCCTCCGCAGCTAGTATATATAGATAATGGAATGGATTGTTGGATTGACGACTGGCTTCATACTGCCTACAACGTCCTGTCGCAGTACCAACTTCAGTCAGCCACATAGAACTCCTGTTCATCTATGTGTTTATTCTCATCTAAATTTTTACGAGTAATAAGAATATCTTGACATTTAATTTCACGTAAATTGGTTTAGCATCTTAAATTGTAAGGGAGTATGAACTAATTTTTTCAATGCAGATATTAGATAAAATTATTTCCTTAAACAAAATTTGAATAATTTATTTTTGGTTAAAATGAAAAAAAAAACAAGCTCTATTATATGGTTGTTGTAATAATAAAACTATGAACACGCGTAAAAATCATTCATAACCATAAATATATGTTTTTTTTTTATCAGAAGCATAAAAATAAATATTTATAGATCGTACGTTTTATTTATCTTTTTTTTTCTCATTTATTGGCAGACTTAAAAAAATGCAACTCATTTATGTAAAAAAAAGATATTAGAAAGGAATACATAATGCAAGAAATCTGAGAGTAGATAAAAACAAAAAACAAAATGCCAAGAAACGATTTAAAGAAGCTTAACTGAATATGAGTTAGGTCTCTCTGGAGTATAGCGGCAATGTATATTTTTTTACCATGATTTTATATGTTAACATATATTTAAATATAAAGTCAAAGTTTGTTTTTTAACTTATTTTTTACATTTAGATAATTAATTATTCATAAAAACTTTCTTGAGGTTTCAGTTTAAAATAATTTTAATATCATGATGACATTTGACTGTACGGTATGTTGTTCTAGTATCAATTATGGCAAAAGAAATATATATATCTGGAGATTTCCTTTGTAGGCCGTTTAATTATTCTTTTAAAAATAATTTTACATTTCAGTAATCTTATAGAAACTTAAATTGTATTAAAATAATTATAGAAACATCGAAATTATTTTCTCTAAAAAACAAAACTATAAAAAATAATTATAAAAGACGGTGCATTTTGTAATAAGTAAGGCCTAAAATAAATAAAAAATACACTAGAATCGAATTAAAAATCTCCTATTTTTTGAAGTATATTAAAAATTAAGATCTACAAATATTAAAATTTTATACCATCATTCGTAATATATATATATATATATATATATATATATATATATATATATATATATATATATATATATATATTTCGACATATACGAGATAAATTAAGAAAAGAGGGAAAATTGTATTTTTTTCTCTTTTCATTTTTATTACATTCATCTCAGAATTAGTTTTTAAAGAGTTGTCAGTGAAATCACTGACATATTTGAGCCCGTCACCAAAAATTCTTTAAATTAATCAATTACTTATTAATTTACAAGTTAGACATATTTTTTATGAATTTTGATGTAAATTTTTAAGGATTGTGAGGGGTTTTTTTTTATTTCAATGACATATATTTTGTATTTTTAAGGGCACAAATTTCATCTCTGATCTATGTAATTTCTTAATAATATGAAAAAAAGCCCAGTTACATAGTACAATAATACTAATACGTTAAAGGAATTCCTTCTTAGCTGATCACAGTTGCTTGTAAATTTATTTAACAATAATTATATAGAAAGAAAGAAAAAAATTAAATCATATGTCTTACGGAATTTCTTTTTCTACGACCGTACTTTCAATCTTTTTATACTAGTGGTCTGATAAAATATTGAATTAGACCTCCCTAGTTGAATAAATATTAAAAGTCATTGATTAAATAAAAATTTGTAATATGCATACCACCAAACGTAGACTACGCACTTATGTTACAAAGATCTCCGCTTACCACTTATATAGATGTATATATATATATATATAAAGAGTTAATATTTATTTACTCAGGAACAATATTCGTAACACTTTCACTTGATACTCAAAGTTGTACATTTTTTTTTTTTTATTATTTTATCACATACATATTATTGGTTTTATGTGCCGATGTGTAATACAAAATATGAATCGATCAATGGAATTAAGTAATAAAAATAATAATTTAGAGCTCTCGTAGACTATAAATAGTATATGAAGGTTTTTATTCGTATGAACATTCAAATTATGAATAGTCAAGGATTAAATCTTTACCATAATTATTAATCTAAAGAAATTTATTGGTTTAAAACATTAATTTTTTTTTTTTACTATTTCCACTTAACCCTAGTTCATAAGATTGGTGTCATAAGCTAGCTCCAGTTCAGAGCTACAAATAAAATTAAGCAGTTAGCGTTGTCCTGAATCGGACTGGAAAATCCATAAGGCAGTGCTATTAATTAACGATAATATTGAAATTGAATTAAATGTGATAAAACTACATAGATATTAATTTTAAGCTTGGAGCATATCAGAATATTTTCCAGGAACAGTTTATTAGCTTTAATGCTACCTATTTTCCAACAGGTTTGATGAGGATTTAAAATAACTGAACTTGAGAAATCATAGTCGAAATTACTTATATATTTTATTACAATTTCAGAAATGTTTGTGATCTCAATGTTGTTAATTTTTTTCATATCAATGACGAATCGGTTTTAAACACAAATTAAAACCAATGAGGAATTTATTTTAAACCAATTGGTTTTAATTTGACACATTTTTTACTTACTTGTACGAAGTAAAAGAAGTATTGTAATCGCGAAAAATCTCGGTTTTCAGATCAACGGAAATACCCATTTTGACTAGTTTCGGCGTGACGTCTGTACGTATGTATTTCACATAACTCAAAAACGATTAGCCGTATAATGTTGAAATTTTGGATTTATGACTGTTTTAACATCTAGTTGTACATCTCCCCTTTTGATTGCAATCGACTGAACCAAAAGTGTCCAAAAAGCCAAAAATCTAAAAAAAAATTGGATTTTGGACTTTTTTTAACTGCTGAATAAACCCTCATTGTGAGCTTTTCAACAATATATCGTAAGTGGTACTTAAATAAAATAAAATGTTAATTAATGAAATATTTGGAACTCACAAGGGGAAGACACATAGTTCGAATCCGACTTCATTTCCTTCTTTTTTTTAAATTTAAATATATTGATTTATTAATAATTATTAACTTCTATTGAAAAAAAAATGAAAAAATCAGAAGTTATTAGAGAAATAAAATTTTAAAGCTTTCTTTTTAATTCAAAAATATTTATAGAGGTTAATAATTATCAATAAATCAATACATTTAAATTAAAAATGAAAAGTTTTTTTAAATATATATGTATATGAAGTCGGATTCGAAACGATGTGTGCATGGTTACGGATTCGACACGTTCTCACTTACACCATATAACTTAATTCAGCGACGTGAAACAAAATTAATATATAAACTAAAATAAAATGCTAATACAGACATCACAAAAAATGTGATGCATGTGGTGTCCACCTGAATGCAATTGTATAACTTTCCACATTATTACAGAATTAGAGGATTGTATCTCGCTTTCAATTGAAATAAGTTTAAATGAAGTGAATAAACAAATTTATATAGGTAATTCAATAGTCGTACAAGGAAGTCATCTGGTGTCCACTTCAGATTTTTTTTTTATTACTGTGATTTTAAAACAAAAAATCTATGCTGGAAGGTAAGTAGACGAAAATAGCGGGACCAGTTTATACGATCGGTGATAAATAAATACCTATGCATATGTAGTCCAAAATATTGGATTATACTATCACTTAAAGGAACAAACAATAACTCAACTAATTTAAAAATGTAAAGAAAATCTTACGTGACAGACGCACGTAGTTATAACATTTCGAACCACGTGACTTCGTATAAACAAACACCTTCTTACATCCAGTCACCTAATATAATCCACAGAATGGTCGCTAATTCACCCCACTACAATTGTAATAGAACAACTTCAGCAGTATGAAATAAGTAGCATTAAAAAATTGATGTATCAAAGCACTCATTTACTTATTTTCTACTTAAAATAAATAAAGAAATTTTTAAAATATTACCGAAATAAAAAAGTCACATACAGCAAAAAAATAGCAAATAAGTATTTGAAAAGAAACACACACACACACACACACACACACGTGTGTATGTAAAATAAAAATTTTAATTTTAATCACTCTCAGTTCAAAGATTTTGGGCTAGGGGATGTGAAACACGAAGATATGTCGAAATTTTCCGGAAGTCGAATCATGGCACCCATTACAGCCGGTAGCTTCTTATGAAATCTACCTAAAATACAACTGAAATCTTTGTGATAAAACTTAAAAAAATGTATGTTTAAATTTCGTTTTCATTTGATCTGTCTTTCAAAATTTATTTTATTTTTTTTAATAGAAGAAAATTTGTTAGTAATTTTTCACAATTTAAAAAATTTAATTTCCTTGCTTAATTTAAAATTACAAAAAAATATCGGGTACTAAAGAAAGTAAATAACTTTTTTGAAGTTATTTATTTATTCATACAACATACTTAAACCTATTACAGTTATAGTTAGTAGACGAATTTTTTTAATATGTGAAAATCTCCAACCCTATTAAAGTAACAGATTATTAACACCATTTCTTTTTTTTTTTTGTCACCGGCACCCACGTTGAAAAGTATTCATGTATACATTTCTACCAAAAAATGAATTTCATTAACTATAAATTCAATGTGGATTATCTAATTTTATAACAACTAATTAAAAGTAAAAAATATTTTGCATATTTTTTTTTTAGCATTGACTCAAAAATTCTGTACATACTTGTACATAATTTTTGTATATACACGTGTAGTACTAAATTTACCTTATTTTCCTTATACAGCAGAATACGAACTATGTATCAGTAATTAGCGTGCTGGACTATCTTTTTACTTCCTTGCACGGTACAAGGAAGTATTGTAATCGCGAAAAATTTCGGTTTTCAAATTTCAACAGAAATATTCATTTTAACCATCCCTGAATCCACTTTGACTAATTTCGGCGTGACGTCTGTACGAAGGTACGTATGTAACAGTAAAATGATGAAATTTTGGATTTAGGACTGGACTTTTTTATCTAACTTTTTTTTAATTTAAATATATTGATTTATTAATAATTATTAATCTCTGATTGTAAAAAAAAATTTACAATAAATCATAATTCAATAACAAAAAGAAAAAATGTAACAAAAAATATATGTAATTTAATAGGCATACAAGGAACTTTTGTGGTGTCCACATCAGATTTTTTGAATTGATAATATAACGTACATCATTAAATTAAAAAAAAAAATTATTAGTGTAATATGAACAAATTAATTATGAATTTAACTTTTAAATAAGTAAATTTAAACTGAAAAATAGGATAATACGCTGGAATTATTCTGAAATGTCTCTAAAACGATTTTAATGTTTATTAAGCGAATGTAAATACTTCAAAATAATTATTGTTCGTATAATTATAATTCAAAATAATTATAATAAGTCGTATTTAAATTAATCCTTTTGTTAAATATTAGTACTGATCAATAATGTTAATAAAGGAAAATGAAAAGTAGACTAAGATTCTTAGAAAATCTACTGCTTTACTAAAAACATAAAGATAGTAATATTTTTAAAAGGAAAACTAACGTTAAAAATCATTAAAAAAAATTAAAAAAGTTGTTAAAATCTCATGCATCCTAACGTACGGAAGAATAGTTAAAAATATGGAATTTTTTATTTTCATATTTATTAGATACCAACTATACATTCAACTGTACATTCTATACCTACTTAGAATATAGTTATATTTAATGCAATAGCCTTGACAGGTTATTTCAGTTTTACATGAAAACACTGTGAAAAAAAATATATTTTTCAGAAATATTTAAATAATAATTTATTTTTTAATAATGTATTTATACTACATTTCTAAATAAAAAATATATAATTTAAATATTATTTTATTATTTCTATTATTTTTTATAATATTTATTTATTTTATTATATTGAAAAATGTTTTTATAAATTATACATTATAATAATGAAAAAAGAACTTAAATTTAAATCAGCTAATTAAACAGTTACGGTATATTAATTGAATACAGTTCAATGAAAATTGTCAGTTAAACATTCTACAAAACAACTACCGCACAACTAGAATACCTGTCAGAATTTATTTAAAAAACAGGTGACAGTTTTAGACTGTGTGAGTAGGATTTAAAAAGAGATGAAAAACTCTACAGCATAATTTTCGACGGCTCGTCTACAATTAAATTGGCGGCGCTTCAATGTAAATTAGGTCTGCTTGTTTAATGTAAACTAAAGATGAGACCAATTAGAATGTTTAAGAAGATAGAACGAGCAGTAAATGTAGATACAAAAAAAGGTGTATGTAAGATATAAACAAGGAAGATAAATATGCAGACAAGGAAATATTAATTAAGAACAACGTATATATATTTTTTAGGTTAAATAATAAACCATAAATTTTCTGTTACTTTATACCTATTAAAGTGATCTCAAAAAAGAAAATTGTTGTGTGTACTTCCTGAGATTTGCCTCTGTGTAGGATGATAAGAGGCGCAATCCCTACTATATTTTATAACTATGCATATTACTAATATCAGGGATAAAGTACACAGGAATTATTGGATCTATGGAAGTCATTCAAAGTCATAATCGTTATACTGACGGATAAAGAAATTAAATTTTTCACTTTTTTCATTCACGTATGAAAAAATTTTAATCTGATAAAACATCCCAACCCCGTAGGAGAAGACTCCCGCCTTGTGATGCTTCCGGTCGCTACATCCCCCCGTTATTAGCCCTGATGGGCTTTAACGGGAGTCGTCTTTTGCCCTCTAACTTTTTACATCTCACAGTAATAAGCCATGCCTCATTGGGATGCTACTGATGTAAATGCCTCGGTAGACATTTACATCGGTGATTTTTAAAATCAGCGAACAAGAAATATCTTTAGCTGTTTTTATATGCATTAGAAAATATTTTTAACAGTTTCATAATTATTTATAGTTATATTAACTCTTAGCCGGTAAGCAAAAAAAAATTAACTACTTCTTTAATCCTATAATAAATTAATTCGTCCCTCGGATTAAAGTTATCCGAGGATAACTTCGATTATGAAAGGAAAATATCCTCTCAATTTTGTTTTTATTTCTCGTCTTTCTGAGGTACTTCGAGTCCAAAAATATTAAAATCTTAGTTAAAAAGTTCTATATGGATGTTTGCTTCAAGAAAACGGTTTAATCTACGCTCATGAAATTTCGAGTAGTCGTATTTTTTACTTCCTTGTACGAAGTAAAGAAAGAATTGTAATCGCGAAAAATTTCAGATTTCAACGAAAATATTCATTTTGAAAACGATTAGCCGTGATTAGAATTTTGATTTTTGAAAAATGTCCAAAAAAGTCAAAATCAAGAATTTTGATTTGGGACTTTTTCTTAACTGCATTAATAAGCCCTCATTGAGAGTTTTTCAACTATATACTTATTTTCGGTTTCAGAGTTGTAGCCAAATAAATCTTAATTAATGAAATATTTTGATCTTACAAGGGGAAAGCACAGTGTTTCGAATTCGAATTTAAATTATTATTTTTTTTTTTAAATTTAAATATATTGATTTATTAATTATTAACCTCTGATTGTAAAAAAAATCAACAATAAATAATATTTCAATAATAATACAAAAAAATGAAAAAAAAATCATAAGTTATTAGTGAAATAGAAATTGTTGTACTTTTCATTTTAATTTTAAAATTTTTACAATCAGAAGTTAATAATTATTAATAAATTAATATATTTAAATTAAAAAAAATATATGTACCTATATGAAGTCGGATTCGAACCGATGCACATATCGGTTCGAATCCGATGCACACATCCACATACGATGCACACTTAATATATACATATAAATATTTTATATTATGCACACTTTAAATAAAATAAAAATTTAAAAAAAGGAAATGAAATCGAATTTGAACCACTGTGCTTTCCCCTTGTAAGATCAAAATATTTCATTAATTAAGATTTTATTTGGCTACAACTCTGAAACCAATGAAAATAAGTAACATTTATCATATATCGTTGAAAAACTCTCAATGAGGGCTTATTACTTACGGATCCGATACGTTCTTAGTTACACCACATATCTACTTGAGCGACGTGAAACAAAATTAATACATAAAATGCTAAGGAAACTTTTAGGACCATTTTTCTTGAGTATAATTGAATACTGCGTGTTAGTATTTTGTAGACACGTACACGTACACGTACGTGAATAGTGTACTATTCACACACGCAATATGGTTCAAATCGGTGTCTCGAAGCCTTTCCCTTGTAAGCTACAGTAATAAGGATCTTAGCTGCATAATACTGATTTAACGTTTTATAGAAAAAGGTCACTCACTGTAGTTATTTTCTTTCAGAATTAGAAATAATTTGCTTACGATAAACAATTTTTTTTAAGCATTAAGCATGATCTTAGTATATTAGAATAATTTTATTTCCAAAGCCTATCTTGTTTTACCTTTTACAGATTCTCTAAAACGATTAGCCGTATAATATTGAAATTTTGTACTTAACTCTGTTATAACATCTCTTTTTTTGACTGCAATCAACTGGGTAATCGATATTTAAAATAATTGAATGTTATGTTGGTAATAACCATGTATATTATATCTGATTATTTATTTTAAATTGAAAATTATAATTTAGAATCGTATTATTTTTGGATTTTTTAAGTAAAATCTTCTAAAAATTGTATGTTTATTATTTTTTTAAATAATTTTATTTATTTATTTGAGAAAACAATAAAATTCAGTGTTATGTTTGTACTAACTGTATATTTTTGAATTGTATTCAATTTAAATGATTGTTGAAAATTATTTTATTAATTACCGTTGACATTCGAATTCAAATAAATTTTTTTTAAATATTTGTATTTTCTAGAAAAATTATTTTCATTTATAATAAGAATGATTTTTAAATTATTAATTTCAAAATTCTTACTTCATCCTTCAAATTTATATTTCTATTAAACAAAAATGTAAGTAGCTTTCAAATTACATCTTCTTTTTGTCATGGGGAAGTGAATCTGGTCGTAGAAAACATGATTCGACTTTTTTAACCTCCAGGACCACCGTTAGGTATTGCTTCAGAGGGTGAGCTGAATGATTTGTAGCGTGTGTGAAAATGCCATACCTGACCGGGATTCGAACTTGGATGAACTCCGGATGAAAGGCCGAGACGTTATCACTCGCGCCACGGAGGCCGGCACATAACTGGACTTATAACACATATTACGCACTCGCGAAAATACGTAACTTTTTTCACTTGTGCGTAATATACTCATATTACGCACAAGTGATAATACTTATATTATATACTATTACGTAAAAACTCTTGTTACGTAATATATTATTCTAGATCAGTATTATTGGTATCTTTGTGAGTTTCTGATTAACAAACGTTTGAGATTTCTGATGCGTCGTATAAATAACAGTTAATAATTAAACTATTCCATTTAGTGAACTCCTGTATACTGATTAAATGAAGTTTACTCAGTGTAAGTTTAAATGAAGTGCAACAAAAAATGTGTATATGAAATTTAATAGGCGTACAAGGAAGTCATGATGTGGAATTCCACATCAGATTTTATACTGGATTGATTATATTGCTTTTTTTTTTAAAGAATCAAGTAAGGATTAGAATAATAGTAAAGAATGATGTATTTGAAAAGCAGTAAAACACATGGATGTGGATTTTTTAAGTTATAAAAAGTTATAGTTGGAAATGATTTCTGTAAATAAGACTCAAAACTTTTTAGAAAAAATGATTAAAACACTATACTATCTTTAAAAATTTGATTTATACTCATTTTTTTTTTTTACGTAAAACATTACAGATTTTTGGTCAAAAAAATTTTTGATCATTGTACTTATAGCTTTCTGTAAATTAGGCATAATTATGGTGGACGCAGTTATAACTGTTAGCAGGAGGGTTACAGATACCACCTAACTTAGGTATTACCCGTAACCCTTTAAGTATAACGAATATACCCTTACTACTTACAGTATTTTATATATATATATATATACAGTATTTTATATATATATATATATATATATATATATATATATATATATATATAAAGTATATTATATCCTTTTATATATGATGTAAACTTAGGTGGTAAAAAGTAATAATTGTTTAAACTTTCTTAATATTTTACTGTTCTAATCTGTTGGCTTCAAATGTGTTTTCATTACTTTTTTTAAATAGAATGTTACATTGGAAATAGTTTTTAACATTTCTTTACAAAGAAGATAGGAATAGGATGATTGGAAAGTTTTTTAATTTTATTAAGCATTTAATTTTTTGTTCAAACAGGCAAAAATATTTTGTGATTTAAGAACAATTTGTAACGTAGAGAAAGTATCTTATCGTACGTATGAGAGTAATAGTGAATATTTTTGTGCTAATTTCTATTATTTTTACAAATTAAAGATCAATTTTTTTTTAGAAAATATGTTTATACAGATTTTATCAATATGAAAATGATTAAATTTTATGCCGGTTCAAAGGCCAGGAATGTTTAGCAATATTGTTACCAATGTTTTTTCTGGTATCGATTATTGCAACGAATATTATTAACTTTGAATAATGTAGTGCATCTGCTTAATTATTCTACATCGCCAGGGCTTAGTGCTGTTATAATAAAAGTATACATAACGTAAGATTAAATTATTTTCTTAAAGCTATCGTTATATATTACAATAAAATTATTACTATATTAAAAATGCTGTGTAAAAGTCATTTTAATTTAGTAATATTTAATTAAAAACATTTATTCAAAAAATTATTACAGATTAATCAATCAATATTTCTAGTTTTTAATTTTAAACAGATATGTTAAAAACAAAAAGTTTAAAAGTGCAAAAAATCTGTATACCCTGACACATTTCATCCAACATAATACGTTTAAAAAGCAAACTTTTTAGTCAAGTTGAAAACCGATTTTTTTGTATTTCTTTTATCCATATTTATATCTTACAGAATAAATTCTTGAATAAAAAAGAATTTTCCGCCTTATTTAATTTGCTGAAATTTGGCGTCTATCATTTTATTACCCTAAAACAAATTTAATATAACTTTTTATTATTTTATCTATAACCGATTTTTCTCAGGATTGCCTTAAAGATAAAAATATCTGTAAATGTGACGAAAATTAGTTAAAAAATTAAAGTTATTTAAGATGAGAAAAAATCAGATGAAATTTGATTAGCGGGTATAAATGATTGATGAATTGGCTTTAAAATACTTTACTAAAATAACCTCAGAGGTCGATCAATCGATCTAGAATTAGTTTTTATTTTATTCTGTCATTGCCTTTTCATAACTTTTTTTTACCGACTTTTCGAAGAAAGGTACAGTATTATTTTCAGCGCATGGTGGAAGTGTGGGGTGAAAATGAATTTTCTTTACGTTTTCAAGTATGGTACGAAAATACTATTCACTTAAAATGGGGTTTCCTATGTTTGAATTTTTATGACTCAAAAATCTCCAAACTTACTATATCAATTTCATTCAAATTTAGATATGCTGTGGCAGTGTACCTGAAGTTGTGCATATGAAAATTTGACGAAGATTGGTTGAGTCGTTCTTAAGTTACGCTCAATTTAAGGTCAAAAATATTTTGAGGTTATGTTGAATGTATACCGATGTAATTTTCATACGCGCTTAAGCAGCGAATCAAAGTGGTGAATTAGTTGAAATTTGTTAATCGAACTATGTAGTGCGTTGTACACTGGAAATCAGTGCTTTTCTGAATGCGAAATAGTGAGGGTCGGAAACAAAAGGTCGATCCTCTTACACAGTTCTGCGCAAGAGTATTTTTTTAATTAATTAATTTTTTTAATATTAAAAGAATAATTAAGTGGCGGCAATTATAAGATGATGATAATTATATGATGATGATGATTGTAAAATGATAATTTGTGATACGAATCTATTTCAAAGATTTTCCAGTCAGTATTTCTGTTGTAAGAAAAAAGATTTTTGCAGGATCCACCATTTTGTGTAGTCAGATTGGGATGATTCAGATCTATATTTCATCTCTGATGTTGCTATTTAGCTTTATTTAATGTAATATAATCGTCATTCTATATTACAGTAAATTTTTTGGTTAATTTTATGTTAATAAAATCTTATTAGGTTTTCCGGTTCTCATAATTTTTTAAGGAATATTTAGGCTAAATTACTAAAATACTATTAGAATGAAAGTGTAAACGTACGTTTTATTTATATTTTGCATTAATTTTTGAAGTAAAAAAATTCATTAAACAAAAATTTTAGAATTTCAGAAGGTAATCGATTTTAGAACAGATTTCAGCTAAGCGTAGAAATTGTTACAAAAATCGATAAGTATTTATTCAGATGAAACATCTTATGTAATACTTTTTTGTTGTGATTTTTAACGATATTTTCCTAAACGTTTTAGGTCTTGTTTTGGCAGTTTCTGCTCTGTTGTGTTTTTATACTAATTAGTTATACTTTAATTTATTATTTTTCATAAATTAATTCGGTTAAAATTTATTTTTTAATTTTTTGTTGTTGCTAACCTCAAATGTTAATAAATGTCAAAAAGAGGTCAACGATTAATCTTTCTTTTTCTTCTTATTTTTCTCCTTTACCCCTCTTCTTATTCTTCATGTTCCTATATACATGTCGGTTGTCGTGGCAATCGAGAACGTACTCATGGATGCTTACTGGTTGAGATAGATAAGAGATCTTTACAGTGCTATTAAATAGTCGGTCCAATATTTCAAATGTAGATACTATCGCTGTGCGGTTAATTTTGGAGCGTACAAAGACATCTTCTGAAGAACTTAAGGCACATGCCAGCCGATGTGACGTAATCATTCATTACTACGAGTATATTATATCGCTTGATGCTTCTCCCATTCGTTCTCTCAAGCGCTCTCACTTGCTTGTTCCTTATCTTTGTCCCCCTTTATGTTCTCTCTTTCGCTTTCTAGCTCCGCTACCCACCCTCTTCAACATCATCTGTTGAAATGAGAATGAACAACATTTAATTAATTGTCACTTCGAACCGTATTTATCATTTCATATTAAATTTATACGTTGTTCGTTTGTGTGTGTTGTTTTTTTTTTTAGTATAATTCATTTATTACTGCAATATTTAGTTTTAAAAAATATATAATCTTTAAAGTTCTAATAATGCGAAACTTCCTGTTTTTATTTCAATTTTTTTTTTTTTATAATTACCTTTTAACAAAAAGAAAGAAGTATATAACGATAAAAATGAGCTTAACTTAATGAGAAATATGACAGAAAGCTACGTTTATTTATCCATTACTTACTTAATATATTATCAATTTTTTTTTTTTTGAGTTCTGTACCCGACACTTAATTTTTTCTGCCAATAGTTTCATTATTTATTTATTCCTCTTACAACAGAATATTATTTCTTTAACTATACAACGTAGAAATGCAAAATTCACATCAAATATGTTAATCGGTGACCCTTAAACATAAACAATTTCATTTTTATTATTTATAATTTGCAACGGGTTTATCGTGGATCTTTTTTTGGATTTTCTGGTCAAAAAACGCTTTTACGTTATCATCGCCCGAACACTACTACTTTATTTGGTATAAATAACTAAATTTTTATAAATGGCAATTAAAAATTAATTATAAACTAAAACCCAGCAACGTAAAAACATCATAAAAGTAAAATACCTGTAACGTAGATGGAAAGTTTCCATGACGTTTTAAAAAAGGAAAACTTAAAAGAACAAAATTAACATCCTGCATACGCCAAATAGTATACACAGACGATAAGGACCGTACAAATAATTAAATTTTTGAATCAAGATGCACAGTCTTTATAAATCGCAAGACATTCGATAACATCATTGCACTGTTCCCCAACATACTTTACATGTCAGCCCCTAATTTAAACTTGCGACGCAATGCCGCATAACAGATACACTCCACAAGGATGTGGTTCACTGTTAGTTGGTAATTGCAGGCACAAACGGGTGCGTCTGTTTGCGTCATCAAATATCCGTTAGTGAGCCTAGTGTACTCTATTCACAAACGGCAAATAATATACTTCTCTCGACAGTTATTTCTGCATGAGGAGGAGCTCCACTGTGACATAGCGTTCTTAATTGGATTAAATTCATAGTTAATATTAGCATCCCATTCACTTTGTCACTTATCATGAACCACCTTTTTTAGAAAAAAGACAAGATCGTTCGAAACGACACAATTGGTGAAAGGAGGCTGGAAATAAACCTCCTTCGCCGCACCACCGCGCTCATTGCCTGAAATTCCAGTATGGCTGGGAATCCAGCAGAAGCTCACAGTATTACGGTGATTCATTTGCGAAATAACACATTGAATCTTACAGATAACAGGGTTCTAGAGTAAATGTTACTAATCGCCTGTAAGGCATTCATAGTACCTGAGCAAACAAGAACATTACGAAAAGTTGGGCTAATTATATGTAAGGCCTTATTAATGGCATAAAGCTCCGCAAAAAAAAATACTGACAATTCTGGGAAGCCCAAACATGTATGTTTTGTTGCAACCACAAAAGCACAACCAATACATTTTTACATTTCTAGAGCCGTCCGTGTAAACTTCAGCATCAGGATTCACGCTATCTATTTTTTTTTTGTCTTCAGTCATTTGTTTGATTTGATGCAGCTCTCCAAGATTCCCTATCTAGTGCTAGCGTTTCATTTCGGTATACATCCTACATCCCTAACAATTTATTTTACATACTCCAAACGTTGCCTGCCTGCACAATGTTTTCCTTCTACCTGTCCCTCCATTATCAAAGCGACTATTTCAGGATGCCTTAATATGTGGCCTATAAATCTGTTTCTTCTTTTAACTATATTTTTCCAAATGCTTCTTTCTTCATCTATTTTCCGCAACACCTCTTCATTTGTCACTTTATCCACCCATCTGATTTTTAACATTCTTCTATAGCACCGCATTTCAAAAGCTTCTAAATCTTTTCTTCTCAGGTACTCTGATCGTCCAAGTTTCACTTCCATATAAAGCTATGCTCCAAATATATACTTTCAAAGTTGTTTCCTGACGTTTAAATTAATTTTTGCTGTAAACAAATTATATTTCTGATTGAAGGGTCGTTTCACCTGTGCTATTCGTCATTTTATATCGCTCCTGCTTCGTTCATCTTTAGTAATTCTACTTCCCAAATAAAAAAATTCTTCTATCTCCATAATCTTTTCTCTTCCTATGTTTACATTTAGTGGTCCATCTTTGTTATTTGCTATCTATAATATTATAAAATTCGTAATTATTTCAAAGTTGAATTTTGTAATTTATTTTTTACATTATTTCCGATGTTTTTAGAGATAACAGGGTGTCTAGAGTAAACGGTACTAATCGCCTGTAAGGCATTCATAGTACCTGAGCAAACAAGAACATGACGAAAAGTTGGGCTAATTATATGTAAGGCCTTATCTTTATATTGGTAACTATGCTATAGAAAACACAGTTTGATAGAAAGACAATTGAGGTTGATACAATAATAGTAGAGAATTACCTTATTTTACTTTTTGACTTTGTATTAATATTGATAGGTGATCATGAAATATACTTATCTTATTCACATCTGTACTTTTATAATTATTATTAATTAAACTCAGATTTATTAATTTCTTCTTTTTTTCTAACTTTTTAACATAAAAAATAATAATTGTAATCAAAATGATCAATTTCACATCTTTTACTTAATTTGCTAGCTGCAGGACGTGCCTACGGCACGCCTCCGCAGCTAGGGCCTCCAGGCGGATTTTTCTGGAGGGCGGCGTCTCGGAATTATATTATTAGGTTCCAAAATTGATTACCTCTTGTGCAAAAATGTTTTTTTTTCATTTTTGAATGATGAAAATTAATCAAGGAAAAGTGAAAAAAAAATGTTCGTCAACGTTCAGTTAAGCGCCTTGGAAATTTTTAACTGATTGACATCTCCCATTTGCAAAAGAGTCACTTCCAGCACACCTCTAACAGTATCTTTTAAAGTTACACACTCTCAATATTTTCATCAAGATCTATAATATTCATATGCAAATTCACTCACTACAAGGGCTGAAAGCTTAAATATAAACCAATTTAATTTATTATTTATGTATTATATTAAATTCACGAAATAAAATGAAACTGAACTACTGACAAACCGCAAATCAGCTGATTTTCAAGTGGAGAGTTCTAAGGTTCAAATCCTAGTAAAAACTTTTGTACGGATTTGAATATTAGTTCGTGGATACCGGTGTTCTTTGGTGGTTGGGTTTCAATTAACCACAAATTTCAGGAATGGCCGACCTGAGACTGTACAAGACTAGACTTCATTTGCATTCATATACATCATCCTCTGAAGTAATACCTTACGGTGGTTCCAGAACCTAAAAAAAAAGAGAAAACCTTCCGACAAAATTCAATGGATTCTAAATGGAAATCAATAATATTTTCAGTATCGATTTATTTTTATCAAAAATAATTTGTTTTAGAATCTGCTACGATATTGAACGAATGAATTACAGTAGTAAAATCTATTACTTTATTTTATAATTATTATTACTGTTGTTATTTATTTAAACATTTTTAAAAAATCTTATTATTTGCTGATGGGTACTATGTTCAATCATGTAAGCATGTTCTTTCTTTTTGCTCTTATTTGTTGGTCCTTCTTCTTACTTATTGTTTATAAACATTTAAGAAAACAAAATCATGATTTTTTGACGGGCAGTATGTTCGATCATATAAGCATGTTCTCAGCCCTTTAGTAGGTTAGGATTATAAGAATACAAATTCATAGTCAGGTGTTGTTGGTTAAATTAAAAGTAATCTAAAGACAATTATAACAGGATATCAAATTATCTATGCTAGTTTTACATAAAACCCGTTTTCTTAATATTTTATTTAAATTAGCCGGGCGGGAATCGCTTCGCTTGACCAACCTTGTAGCAGGGAGACGGAGCCCCGTGGCCCAGGTCGACGAAGGCGAGCCCTGGGGCCGACTTAAGGGCTTCCCAAGGACTGCCCCGGAGCTCCCAGGGTCGCAGAGCTTGCTTCACTCTCCATTCCTGTCTAGCCAGGACCTGATTGATAAAAAAACTAAATTATAAAAGACAGAATGGTAGTAAGTATGGTAACTAAGGTACACAGACCTTTGACGAAGAAATATTCACAGCCTATTTTTATTGCCATGTAGGCAACTTGTCATCAAAATAGGCTGTATTTGAAAATCCTTACCTACCGATTGTTTTTTTATCCATGCATTAGGGGTGATGAGGGAAGCTTAACTCCAGATTTTTAACATCCCCTCCCATAGATTTTTGAAAAACTCGAAATACTCAAAAGGTTTTTGAAATGCGTTTTTCTCTGAATGTATGCATTTTAGAAAAACGTTTTTCAAACAAAAAATGTAGAGGACATTCTCCTCTACAATTAATGTCTTTGAAGTTATGCCGTATAATTTGAAATTGAAATACTAGGTGGCGCTGAAGTTGTAAAAAACGTTGTAAACGACTATAGACCGGTTTCGAACACGTGCCCAATTCACAACATTTTCACAAGCTACAGCTCCAAAACGGTAAGTCGTACAAGAAAATTGTTTAAATAAAAGTTGTCTGTTTTTTTAAGATTAACAACTTTTACAATACACTATAGACGAAAAACAATTTTTTCCGGTGAAAAAACCGAAAAAATACGTTTTTTATAACTTCAGCCCCACCTAGTATTTCAATTTCAAATTATACGGCATAACTTCAAAGACATTAATTGTATAGGAGAATGTCCTCTACATTTTTTTGTTTGAAAAACTTTTTTCTAAAATGCATAGATTCAGAGAAAAACGCATTTCAAAAACTATTTGAGTTTTTCAAAAATCTATGGGCGGGGGATGTTAAAAATCTGGAGTTAAGCTTCCCTCATCACCCCTAACATATGGAAAAAACGTCAATCGGTAGGTAAGGATTTTCAAATAAAAATACAAATTGACTGTACTAATGGTGACAGAAATTAATTTAATTTTTGTTTTTTTGTTCTAAATGAATAATCTTTGACAACTTCTCCCCCCTGGTCAATGCGTTAAAACCTTCCCTGGGATAACACGAATGGATCCTCCAAATTTGAAAGCAATCGGTCGGTTGGTTCTTGTATGCAGAACATACAAACAAGCGGACAGACAAACTTTTGGCTTTATATACATTGTCATTCACGGGAACCGGATGTTTTTTAAATTGGGTTGTTCTCGGGCGTTCGTGGTGGGAGGGGCACGTGGCTGGTGTCTGACGTTTCCTTTGTTCATAGCATTTACATTTTAGTCGTTGAGATGGAGCCGTGGACGCTAGACCAACGCCTGTACGCGTATGACAGTTTTTGTGCGAAATGACGAATCCGTAACTGCTGTTCAGCGAGATTTCCGCCGTCAGTTTAATATCCATCGTAATGCAAGTGTCCCTTCTCATAACACAATATTGCGATGGGTAAACAACCTTCAAACAAGTGGTTCAATATTGTAGAAAAAACCACCGGGTCCCCGACGAACTGCTAGCACTCCGGAGAACATCGAACGAGTAAGGGAAGCCATTGTCAGAAACCCACGCCGCTCTATTCAGAGGCATTCAGCAGCGCTTCAAATGAGCACAAGTACGGTAAGACGAATTCTGCATACAGACCTGCATTTCCATCCTTACAAGATAGCCTTCGTGCAGCAGTTAAACGAGCATGATTTCACGCAGCGATTACAATTTTGTCGACAAATGCTTACCGATTTTGAAGAAAATGAAAATTTGTTATTGGTAATGAGCGACGAAGCCCATTTTCATCTGAATGGCTTCGTCAACAAACAGAATTGCCGGTATTGGGCAGAAAGAAACCCACATCAGCTTCACGAGAGACCACTTCATAGCCCAGGTGACTGTCTGGTGTGCAATAGGAAAGGTCGGTGTTATTGGACCATATTTTTTTGAAGAAAGTGACGCTGTCGTAATTGTTCTCCGATGGCTGTTCTCCGTAACTTGTTTCTGGGACGGATCGTTTCCAGATTCGGCGACATTCCTTGGCCCCTCGGTCCCCCGACTTGAGTAGTTGTGATTTTTTTCTGTGGGGGTTTCTGAAATCGCGTGTGTACGGCAATAAACCGCGTACATTGGAGGACCTAAAGATCGCAATTCGTCATCACGTCACCCAGATTGATGTAGACATGCTGCAATGAATTGAGACCAGTTACCGTGAAAGGCTACAACAATGTATTGCCCAAAATGGACATCACTTGCCGGACATAATTTTTCGTTCATGAGTAAGTAACAAATGCTTTGATTTAACAAGTGTTTCAGTACCAATAAAACTTTTTTTAAAGTAAATATTCAATTTTTTATGATTATTTTTAAAACATCCGGTTTCCGTGAATGACCCTGTATAAGATTACATTAAATGTATTTGATTCATTTTATTTCTACCGCGATTTTTTCCGTTTCTTGCAAATTCGATAGCTTGTAATTCGAAAACGAAGGGATTCATCGAGAAACGGATTTCACCACCGTTTTTCTCATAAAACTTTACATTAAAATTATGTTCACCTTTCCACCTTACTATTTAAAAATAAAGAAGAAATTTGATTCAATACGGTGGACCCAAAGTGGCGGACAAAAATTTTAAACACAAAATAAAGCAGTAATTTTGTAATTAAGTTGATCCGCACTTGTTTCTACTTCATAGTATCCCTCATTTTTGAATATGAAACCGTTTCGATATCACTCTGTACAGAGTATTCTCTGTATAAAATATTACTGTCCCTTGACAATTGGTCAAGGGACAGCTGTGACTTAGTGTTGTTTGTGTTTTGTATCTTTGTGTTGAGTGTGTGATTGTACTGGTGTTCCTTGATTGCGATGTCCGATTTTGTGAGCGGGCGTTTCCCCCTTCTTAAAGTAATGTTTCATAAACGGTTTCCAGGAGGGGTGGAGGTTTAGTCGGTGGTGCGCAGGAACACATACGCACCTAATAATATCTTGGGGATCCTGTTAGCGAGCCCGACACTGCCTAGGCGCCCGTAAATGGGGTTCCTTCACCGAGAATGTAAATACGACTGTTACAAAGCGTAACCTAAAGCTGTCTAGAATTTTTCGTTAATTTTTTATGGAATGTTTTAAAATTAATTTTCATAAATTATAGCGCGAATATAAATGGACTGGCGACAGAAGAATACGACTAGGGTATATTGAAGCTGGTGTATCGCTTTATTCAATTTCGTTATATTCAATATCAGAATGGCAATTAGGCTGGATTGTTTTTCATTTTACTTTAATCACTCAAAAATATGTATTTTTTTCAAAATTAAAGTAACATTTTGTTAAAAAATATTTTCTAAAAGTTATCAGAAGAAAAGTTATTACGGGACGCCATAGGAACTTCTGCTACAAAATGTAAGACTTAAATATAAATTTAAAATTAAATATAACGAATTGATCAACTCTTTTTTTATAAATGTATTAAAAAAAATAATTAAAATTTGTACGTAATCTCAACGTGACTCTCTCACAAATTACACAAATAATCACTGGAATTTCGCTCACATCGTCTCCTTTGGATAGTTTCTTACGTAACACTTAAATTTAAAAAATAAAAAAAGGAGAATGGTTAATGTTTGTTGTGGTCGGCATATCAGGGCATTTTGTAACATTCACAGTTATTGTATTAACAACTTTGAGGTAATATGAGATAGATGTACGATAGTCACCCGTTTGCATGTGTGTTGAAAGCGAGTGTGACTGTGAGCCTGACCAGACGTGCTGTTTGTTTTCCTTCCTGTTTACTTACAATGTTCATATAATCGTCGTAGTCGGCTCTTCTTAGAACTATTCGAGTAACTTTGCTTTTATTCGATCACTGCTCACTGCTCTATCATCCTATCTACTAGAGCGGCAACTGCCTTTTTATTTTAATCGCCAATTGATGTTTTTTATAATCTCTGTTCATAAACGATCGGCTTTAATAGTTCGAATAAAATAAACATTGCTGTTACTTTCATTAAGACCGTACACATAACCGATCACACGACCGTTGCTTGCTTATGTGTTAATTTATATACTAACCGTATAAATCTTAATTTACTCTAACTCTTCAACAGATGACTTTCGTTTTAATTATTTATGCATAACATGCGTGCGAACGCGTACCTCCACAACTCATCTTTTGTTTCCCGACAGAACTGTCAGTAAAAAAAAAATCGGTTTTTTTAAATTATAAAAATTACTTATATTAGTATCCGACGTTATATAAATGACATCTTCCTTTAAGTCATTATTATTATAACTTTAACGGATGAGATTATCAAAACAAAGTTAGTTTTACAATCTTTTTACAAAATAATAAAAATCTAACTATCTGGAAATACGTTTTCACAATAGCTTTTTTAATTTTAATCAAGTGGTGTTCATTTTAGGAAAACTATTTAGTATGTCATTTTAGACAAATTTCAACGCGTTTGTAAATTAATGTTGATCGAAGGTGTTAAAATTTATGTAACAATTTTTTTAAATTTTATCGTCGCTTTATTGATAAAATCTCCTTATTGATTGTACATCAATGAAGTTGTTGCTTCTTAAAATATAGATATTAAAAATTTGTCATCATAAGTTGACTGCTTTCATAAGGCTAATATTTCTGCTATGTAAAGCTGATGTCAGCACTTGTTAAAGCCGCAATTTGATTATTAATAGTTCGTATCGTGGATTTTAGCTCTTCTCAGGGAAGTGTATCCAACATCATTGATTTTATTTAGTAGTAGTAAAGGATATTCCTAATTAGATTAATTCTTGGGGTTTAGGATTTTTCGGTACTCAGACAATCGCCTGAGAAGATCCAAGTGGTTATGGTTTAGGAGTATAATTGAAGCACTTTGTATATATCTGAAAGGTAAATAACATCATTGTGATTTTGAAACATAAAACTCACTGGGTTGGTCTAGTCAAATCAGCTGATTTCAAAGTCAAGTTCTAATGTTCAAATCCTAGTAAAGGCAATTACATTTATACAGATTTGAATGTTAGATCAAGGATACCGATGTTCTTTGGAGGTTGGGTTTCAATTAATCACACATCACAGGAATGGTCGACCTGAGGCTATACAAGATTACACTTCATTTACAATAATCCTCTGAAGTAATATCTTATGGTGGTTTCAGAGGCTAAACAGAAAAAGAAAGATTTTGAAACATACGAATGAAGATGATTGATCACATACCCAACCTTCACAAGTTTCAAATAGAATTACATACAAAGGTGAGAATAGTTATTTATATTCAGTTTTCTACAATGTCTTCACTGAAATATAGTGTACATTTATCGCATACTGCAATCTGAGGTCTTTGCATAATTTCACTAGAAAGCTGCACACTATATCGGAAATTAGAGACCCCGAATTAGGCTTTACATTAATTGGGTGTAAGCATGTAAAAAATTATTTACCCAATCACTGTATTTTCACTTATTTGGCTTTTGTATATTTACTTAAATTTAAAAGAACTGTTAGTTCAATGCCTTATAAATTCAACTCTACAACGAATTTTTTTAACAATTTGTGTAAGCGATAGGTTTGTTGATTTGTACAAATTTTATTTATTTACAATTAAAATTTTTACATATATATGTCACTTTTATTTTATACATTTATTATTTTTGTTAATATGGACTATAATCAAATGCTCATGCTGTTTTATTTATTTTTTGTTGCTGCGGTTTTCGTTTTCCTTTGGATTCTTTGATCCTTCTAGACAAATATAGAGGTGATTCCTTTTCTTTAAGTAGAATAGCACAAATGCAAGCATTTCTGAGGTGAACAATAGAGTAGAATTACATACCACTCTGAATAAAATATCTTATCACAAACAGCAATATTTTGTTTAGGAACTTCTTTTCTTTTGCTTAATTAATTATTAAACTACAGGCTTGATTGAGTACTGCTGAGGCTCTTACTACTGTTTTCAGACAATCTCATCAGAACTTATCAACACTTTCTTGGTTTTTTTTTCTTTAAGCGTAACTAAAAGTGCACAAAGACTGTTACTTGAATTTTATCCTTTTCTTTGGTAGGCTAAAACCAAAAGATTTTTAACAACTCATTTGGGAAGAAACTTATGTTATAAAAAAAAATCTCTTTTTCAACAAAATTTGTATTAATCCTGAATATTAAAACCATGTTTTTATAACTTAATAAAAAAGGTTTTTTTTTCTATATAGCTATTAGTATAGCTGGTCCCTTGAAAAAAACCATCGTAACACTTGAAGATTTTTTTAACTGAACAGTAGTAATAAATATATATATATGAAACGTTTTTGTAATATTTACAAATAAAAACCAGTTTTTTCTTTCAAGTAAGGCCAGTTTTATGTACAAGTCACTTTATTAGATAAATGATAAATAAAATCATACTGATAATTAAAAAAAATTGCAAACAAAAATAAAATAAATACTAAGTACAGAAGCTGTGTTTAAAAAATTGCACTTACTAATAAATATTTCAACAATAATGGTGTGATAAATTTTGAAACAGTGTGGCATAAAAGGCCAACATCATAGTTAGGGCAGTACCAAGTAGTTTCTTTCCTTTTTCTTTTCCTGTGTTCTAACTTTCCCTTGTCAGAACACATCTTACAGTATCTTGTTGGCTTTCTTTTTTCGCTGTTGGAGGTATTTTATCAGGAAAATGAAGTCTGTATCCTCCAGTTGGCTGGTCTTCAAATATCCTGTATTTCAGATCATAGGTTAATATCAGTAATAACAGAAGATACAAACAGATTTCTATCACTTTGGTTCTTGAGCGTTTGAAGTTAAAATATCTGGAGATTTTTGTTAATTTTTAATACATTCAGCAACTTCACCACAATAAAAAAATATTGTTATTCTATAATAATAAAAAATATCAGTTAGTAAAAAGAAACCATTTACTTAGTATAAGGTAAAAATAACATATAAAAAATATATATTTGTTAGGAAATAAAAAGTAATTTGAATTAGGTTATTATTTCTCATAAAATAAAGGTAGGCCTAGTGTTTCATGCCAAACACAGTTTGTTAAGCAGAAGAAATATATACAACTTCCAATAAAGCCTGCTGCACAAAAAAATGCAACAGACTTTAGAAATCTTGTAAGCAATTTCTTTGATTAAAATGCAAAAATATTTGCAGGTTGATAATCCTCCCAGGGAAAAGGAGAATATTCCCTCTCATATTTTTTGTTTTATATTCTCATTTTGATCTTTATTGGTTTTTCATTGTTTCTAAGAATGAAATATTTATATTATACAGTAGTCAAACATGTTGAAAAATTTCTTTGTTATGTACACCCTAAACATTTTGTCTGAACCAGAAATAATTTTCCTAGTTCTATTACATGGGTAATTTCAAACTTTCAATCATCATATGTCTTAAAAGAAAAGGTGTAGGAGTTAAAATAAAAATAAATAAGTTTTGAAAAGAAGCCTTGGTTAAAAAAATTTATACATCTAATTAGCAAAAATAATATTTCTAGCAAATACATAAATGTGAAATTTAACTTTTGAGTTCGAAGTGAAATATGAACCTTCTCTGAAAGATGGGGACTGACTGAGGTGGGAAGGAGTAGATGTATACAATTTACAGAAACTTAATTTTATAAGTAGAAGTGGAAGCATCAATCATTATCAACTTAACACAAATTTTTAAGAAAGTCTGTCACAAACTTTAGAGAGTTTTCTCGGTCTAGTTTTCTAGGTCAGGAAATCAATTTAAAATTGTCTCAATTTGATATTTCAATAGTTAAGTTTTCCAAGAAAAACAACACTAGAAATTTAAACAAAACAATCATTAAAATTAGCCCGATAGAATACAACTCTAAGCAAACATATATTAAGTTTATATTAATTATAACTAATTTGTAGTAGTAGTAGTAATTAACTTTTATTTAATAAAAAATATATATATTTATATATTATAATTATATAATGTAACATATGTATACTTATATATAAATAAATTATAACTTATATATAAATCAGCTGATTTTCAAAGTCGAGAGTTGTAAGGTTCAAGTCCTTGTAAAGGCAGTAAATCCTTGTCCCAGGTTAAAATCCTGGTCAGGCATGGCATTTCTCATACACTACAAATTTTCATTTTCATATTCCCACATACAAGCTTCTGCGGTGAACAATAAAAACAAGATTATTATAGATTACAACAGTAATAAATTATTAAATACACTATTGTCGTTCATTTAATGAAGTAAATTTTTCAATTTCCTTTTATGTATATATAAATAAACACACACACTAGCATTACCCCATTGCTGCTTCGCTTGCACTGTATGGTTGGTTCACCCACACCTGTGTTTCCCATCACAATCAATTTTTTTTTATTTTATGGTTTTTAGTCACGTAATCAGAAGCAGATGTAGCCAGTCACATTGCACAGACTTTAGCAATGGCTGTTTTGGTTTAGCTGTCATGCCATACACTGCTGTAGTACCCCTTAAAAATCAAAATTCAAAATTTAAAAACCCAAATTTTTTTTTTTTTTGTCTTCAGTCATTTGACTGGTTTGATGCAGCTCTCCAAGATTCCCTATCTAGTGCTAGTCGTTTCATTTCAGTACACCCTCTACATCCTACATCCCTAACAATTTGTTTTACATATTCCAAACGTGGCCTGCCTACACAATTTTTTCCTTCTACCTGTCCTTCCAATATTAAAGCGACTATTCCAGGATGCCTTAGTATGTGGCCTATAAGTCTGTCTCTTCTTTTAACTATATTTTTCCAAATGCTACTTTCTTCATCTATTTGTCGGAATACCTCTTCATTAAAAACTCAAAAATCGTTTTTAAATATATGTCTAAAAAATATTTACAAGCCCAAAAAAATAGTGCCTCTCCATCACAGCTTCACCCCTTCCTATATGGTTACTAGCATTTTCCATCGTGGCCAGGGGATATTTAACATCGAATAAATATCGAATAAAATAAACATTGCTGTTACTTTCATTAGGACCGTACACATAACCGATCACACGACTGTTGCTTGCTTATGTGTTAATTTATATACTAACCGTATAAATCTTAATTTACTCTAACTCTTCAACAGATGACTTTCGTTTTAATTATTTATGCATAACATGCGTGCGAACGCGTACCTCCACAACTCATCTTTTGTTTACCGACAGAACTGTCAGTAAAAAAAAATCGGTTTTTTTAAATTATAAAAATTACTTATATTAGTATCCGACATTATATAAATGACATCTTCCTTTAAGTCATTATTATTATAACTTTAACGGATGAGATTATCAAAACAAAGTTAGTTTTACAATCTTTTTACAAAATAATAAAAATCTAACTATCTGGAAATACGTTTTCACAATAGCTTTTTTAATTTTAATCCAGTGGTGTTCATTTTAGGAAAACTATTTAGTATGTCATTTTAGACAAATTTCAACGCGTTTGTAAATTAATGTTGATCGAAGGTGTTGAACTTATAACAGTGTAATGTTTACAGAGGCCTTAAAATTTATGTAACAATTTTTTAAATTTTATCGTCGCTTTATTGATAAAATCTCCTTATTGATTGTACATCAATGAAGTTGTTGCTTCTTAAAATATAGATATTAAAAATTTGTCATCATAAGTTGACTGCTTTCATAAGGCTAATATTTCTGCTATGTAAAGCTGATGTCAGCACTTGTTAAAGCCGCAATTTGATTATTAATAGTTCGTACCGTGGATTTTAGCTCTTCTCAGGGAAGTGTATCCAACTTCATTGATTTTATTTAGTAGTAGTAAAGGATATTCCTAATTAGATTAATTCTTGGGGTTTAGGATTTTTCGGTACTCAGACAATCGCCTGAGAAGATCCAAGTGGTTATGGTTTAGGAGTATAATTGAAGCACTTTGTATATATCTGAAAGGTAAATAACATCATTGTGATTTTGAAACATAAAACTCACTGGGTTGGTCTAGTCAAATCAGCTGATTTCAAAGTCAAGTTCTAATGTTCAAATCCTAGTAAAGGCAATTACATTTATACAGATTTGAATGTTAGATCAAGGATACCGATGTTCTTTGGAGGTTGGGTTTCAATTAATCACACATCACAGGAATGGTCGACCTGAGGCTATACAAGATTACACTTCATTTACAATAATCCTCTGAAGTAATATCTTATGGTGGTTTCAGAGGCTAAACAGAAAAAGAAAGATTTTGAAACATACGAATGAAGATGATTGATCACATACCCAACCTTCACAAGTTTCAAATAGAATTACATACAAAGGTGAGAATAGTTATTTATATTCAGTTTTCTACAATGTCTTCACTGAAATATAGTGTACATTTATCGCATACTGCAATCTGAGGTCTTTGCATAATTTCACTAGAAAGCTGCACACTATATCGGAAATTAGAGACCCCGAATTAGGCTTTACATTAATTGGGTGTAAGCATGTAAAAAATTATTTACCCAATCTCTCCATCACAGCTTCACCCCTTCCTATATGGTTACTAGCATTTTCCATCGTGGCCAGGGGATATTTAGCTGGTCATGGCTCGCCCTTCCTAATAACCAGAGGGCTCTGACCTTTAGACCCTGCTGTGTTCTTTAAACTCATTTCTCATTCTACTTAAAATGATTTGTTTTTAGACAAGTAACTGGAGGCAGGTGCAGTCAGTCACGTGCACATATAACATTAGCAAGTGTGTTGGTTGAGCCATCGCATCCATTAAAAAATTCCAAAAACCCAAAAATAGTTTTTAGATATTTATCTGAAGAGTATTGCAAGTCCCAATCTAGAGAATTTAGTATTAGTCAGAAATGGGAAATATTTACAATCATTTTTCAAATTTCTAGTACCATTCTAGGTAAAATAACAAAAATCTAGAAATTGATTTATAGTTATTTACATGAAAATAACATACACCAAAAATCAATTTGATATCACCATTAATCACAGAGAAATTAAAAAAAATTTTAAAGAAATTTCACAAAATCCTTTCTTAGGGTTCTCTTAAGCATAAGAATGTGTAAAAAATTTTCATCAATTTATCTTCAGTAGTTTTTGCTGGGTCTTGATGAATCAATAAGTCAGTAAGGACAAGTTGCTTTATAGGATATATGCATGTATATATGTGGAAATTTTATAAATAAAAATACAAATACCAAAAGGGAATAAATTAAATTATCTTAAGTTCTAAACCCTGGCCTTCATTAGAATCATCTAATTTACATGCAAATCCTATTTAAAATTATTCTTTTTTTTTGACATTCTAGATTGTACACTGTTCACTTTAACCAAACATTTTCCTTAATACCTGATATATAATAAAAGTTCTTCATAGAGGTAACATAATATTAATAATTAATTAATTTAACTCTTTAAAAAATATTTCTGTACATCTCAGAAACCAGTGCAGTGATTTTAGCTTAGTGTAGCATGACGACAGAATTTGAATTTTATTATCAAAGTTTTATAATCACCAATAAAAACAGATATAATATGTTCAATTGTTTTTAACTGAAATCAAAAGGTTCTTATCCCTGATAAGCTGAAAAGAATGAACAACTTCTCAAAGAAATATTCTTATATTCTAGAATTTTTTTGTTAAAAATCGATTCATTTAGAGCTGTAATGCCAAAGATATTTTTTTACATCTGTAAATTAAAAAAAATATATATTATCTATTGGATTTAATTACATACAGTTTTGAATGTTTGTTCATATATTATACAAATTTTCTTTAAAATTTTACTAAACTATAATAAATACACAATACTGCATGGTAAATAGGTTACTAAATGAACAAGACTTATATAAATTTATACCAATACATCCTTTATTGTCATAATATGAAAATTTAAAAAACCTCTAACAATATGGTGCTTTATTAAGCCAAACATTTAACAAACATTAATTAAAAAAAAAAAAAAAGATACCATTGTATCAACAAAGTATCAAAGCATTACCACATTACACAATTAACATGAGAAGTCAGTGTTACACTAACTTTTATTTAAATTACTATACATTACTTTAAAGAATAAATATAAACCTAATATATTTAACAATTGTCTATCTATATAAATCAGTGAAATGAGAGTGATTGAATGTAAAACAAGTTTCATTTACACCCTTAATATCTAAAAACAAATAATTTTTATCACACATTTAATTTTTTTTCCTTCACTAATGTTGATTTTTCACTTTCATTTGTGTAAATTCAAAAACATGCTAATTTTAATAATAAATACATCAAGCAAGATAAACTTAAAAGAAATTAAAAATCAGGTTCTATACAGTCGTGTAAATATAATGTAGATGGGCAAATCTGAGAATGATTTTTTCTATGTATATCCAGCTGTCTTTTTAAAGGCTATATAAAAAATGAATATACTAGATCTAATAATCTTTCTAAATTGAGAACCTTAAGAATTTTCAGCTAGCAAATTATCAAAATAATGTTTGTTATTTTTGGTTCTAACGTGAAATGAAGCAGCATAGGTCACTTTAAAAGTTGGCACAGTCATTCTGACAGTAACAAGCA
This sequence comes from Lycorma delicatula, assembly GCF_047948215.1. Classification (NCBI taxonomy): domain Eukaryota; kingdom Metazoa; phylum Arthropoda; class Insecta; order Hemiptera; family Fulgoridae; genus Lycorma; species Lycorma delicatula. The sequence goes on along the minus strand of NC_134460.1, from coordinate 127,105,494 downwards.
TTCCATGCTAAACTCACTAGAAAACTGAGTGGGAGAGTGGTTTCTTGTTGACTTCTTTACCCTGTTCATTCCACATTCCAAGTCCATAGAAAAAAAGGGATATTCATCTTAGAAATGACTTTTTCATTTTTTTCATATAAAGAACTAACTCAATTCTGAATATCTGACTCTTTAACAAAACAAATTTGTGTCTTTTAAATCAGTAGCTTTATACTTATCGTAACAACAAGGACAGGGACAGATAATGTTAAGCAGGAATTAATACAATTAACATCAAGAAATAATGCATTTTATATATTGTCCTCTATTCAGCAAAAGAATGAAATGTTTATTTCAATAAAGCAGTTGCCAAGCCTTCTACTGGTTATATAAATCAAACACATTGTTTTATCTTTTAATCATATTTTATTACAGATTAATCTGTTGTCTAATGTCTTTTATTTTTCAAACAAAAGTATGATTCAAGTAAAATAAGAAAAAAATATGAATTCAAAATTATACCTACTATGAACACAAAACTTCAAGTTCTATAGCACTTTGATCAGAAGTAATGAAATAACATAATTACAGTGGCTGTCGAATATCATTATTTTGTATTTCCATCTTTTGTAATTTGTATAGTAAAAGCTAAATTCTCTATGCAAACAAAATAAATAGTTAAATAAAAATTGTGATCTTTTTAAAATTACATTAAAAGATTTTTATCATCACAAAATTTGTTAAAACCAACCATGTAAAATACAAAAAAATAAATCTTTGACATAAAGACTTGTTAGTAATAGCTGAAAATGAAGAATTTATTTTAATAATTACATTAGTAGAGTCAAATTAAAATTCTTGTACATAGTTTGCTGGTCTAACTATTACCATTTCATGTAACAATATTAATTATAAATAAATAATTTGTATTTTATTATTTATGCATGTTTTTATTATGTATTTCACATTCATGACAAGAAACCAAACAAACTTTTATTTCATGATCCATACTATGTACTTTTTAATCATCAAGTGAAGGGCACTTCTCCATTTTTAGATTAAATCTTTTTACAGTATAATGTTTTTTAAATAAATATTAATAGAAAAAATTAAAACATGATTAATTATCTGTAAACAAATTAATGATTAACTGTTTATAACTTAAAATAGTTTTTTTAAGACACTCTCATTTCATAAAATGTTGTAAACAAAGATAAAATATAAAGGAACATAAATTTAGCAAATATATATTATAGCACACAAAATAGCAACAAATAACTTACATTCTACTTTGGTGTCGGTGTCCAAATAAACATTAAAAAATGATAAGTTTAATTTGTACATATGTTACTGTTAAAGTTAGTTATCTGTTATGAAATATTAGAAAATACAGCTGGATTCAATAATATTTCTTCAAATAAACTATATTTTATACTTTACTTCTGCTGAATGACATTTAATTCCTTTATTTTAGTTTTCTGCAAAAATTTGAATAGATAAGAACTAATTTTAAAAGGAATACAGAAACAAATCATGAAATATCAAATTAAAAAAAGGACACAAAGTCCAATAGAAAATTTCATATTTTAATGGACACTTTTTCTAATGATCGTTTACTTTGTAGGATGTCCTTATTTTATAAAATAACAGAATTTTATATAACAATAACATATATAAATTTAATTTTCTACTATTTTTTTTTAAATTTTGAGCGTACATAATATTAATACTTCAGCTATATTTCAAAAGAATATTGTATTGTACTATTAGAAAACATAAAATAAAATAAAAAAGTAATAGATATAGAATAAAATTAACCTTAATAATAATTAGAAATAAATAACATAAAATATCATTAATAATTGTACTGACAAATTCTAATTGTATCTTGAAATAAACTATGGCACCTAAATGTAGAATATTTAAATAAATAAAGGTAACTATGAAATAAAATGAAGACCACTGTGTTTCAAATTCATTAATTCTGATTTCATATTTAAATTATTACTATTAATTTTGGTTTCTTTGGTTTATCAAGTTCAGGATAAACTGGCCAGTACACAGATTAAACATTACAGCTTTATAATTACATTATTATTTTTGATTGAAAAATTCACCAAGAAATTTGTGTTTTACACAAAAGTTAACAGTTTTTAACATATAAAAATTGATTTTTAAACTAATAACTCTTTTAATTATAAATATTTTATACAAGATATATATATAATAAATAAATAAACAGATTTATAAGTGCTGAAAAAAGAAATTTGTATAAACATAATTTTGGTTTTAAACTTTTATTAACATAGGAATAGTAAAAGAAAACGTTATTTCACAACGACGGTTCCACAGCATTTGGAACATCTCATCAAGATTCTGGAAAATAAAGTAATAATTACAAAAGACTGGTTTAAATTTATAAGTGATTAATGATCATATACCAGTTAAATGACGAGATAAGTATAGAGGATAGGGGCTAAGTAATTTGATGTCAACTACCTGAAGCCCAACCCTGAACAATTATTAAACTCAAAGAGCACACATCTCAGTTGACTGTTGCATATGTGAAAAAGAATGTCAGGAGGTACTAGAGGCAGTTGTTAGTAGCCCCTCTCTTAATCTACATGAAACAAAATGTTCACTGTATCATCATCTAATTAGTCTGAACTTGTGAGGATAGAGTGGCCACTATTATTCATGCAGGTACTACAGTGTATAAGATTCTATAATCTTTTACTGTGCAGCTCAATTTTCAGGGAAAAATATTTTTAATGCAGCACGTATTTAAGCTAGTCAAGACAAAACCACTATGCTGCTCTTGTCTGAATAAAAATGCCCCATCTTCCAAAAGGTTTTAAGTGGACAGGCAATTACAGCAGCCTGGAAAAACCCTGAGAATTACTCTTGATGTATAAATTAGACTTATACAGTTTTCCAAAAAAATTTCAGAAAAGAATATTCTACTTTTTTTCAATATTGACCTCTTTTCCATATTCTTAGTTCCTTCTTCCTCGTTATCATTTTTGCAAATATAGGTCCGACTGCTAAAACTTTCCATGCAGAAGATACCGAGACCTGAACAGCCAGTGCATTTTTGATATTTGTAAGGGAAAGGAGTGTCTGTGGGCTAGTTCAGGGATTCAGTTTCTTGTTCAATGGCTGCATTTAAAACCTAAAGGCTGAAGTACCTGTCTGGTAAAGATGGTAACTCCTCAAGTACAAATACAAAGGAAAAAAGGCCAACATAAGTATAAATTTATTGAATGATAAATTTTTTACTAATTAATTCAATTTGTAGATATTTTATTCTATTTCACTGGGAAGGCTAAACTAATTTCTATAATCATTAAGTACTAATTTTGAAATAAAAGCTAAAATACAAATTATTTGTTTAATATTATTAAAATCAGATTCATCTTAAATGACATTATATATAACGTAAATTATAAATAATTTTCTTTGGTATTGAAAGTGGCAAATATTATAACAAGAAAACAGTTCAATGGTAAAAGACTAGATTTTTAAATAATCCAAAAATTAATAATTTTGGTTAAATATTACATTTTATTTATTTTTTAAAATAAAAATTGCAAAATACGGCTATGTTCATTCTATTTCCTAGAGAAAGATTTCTAAAACTCGATGAATTTATCTTTCATAACATGCAAATGTGTGACTATAAATTTTATTACAAAAATCAAGAATTTTTTAGTGAGCTAAGTATTTAATACATGAAAACTAGGTGTTGAGTTAAATATGGAAAAACAGTTTTTTTTAAGTGTAAGGAAAATATTTTACATCATTCTGCATAATATGGAATTTTATAAGTAAATGCTATCATTTTTATCATGCCTACAACATATAAGTTAATCTGTAGTCAAAAAAGCATTATTGGAAAAACATAACTAATAATTTAATGAAAATTAATAATTATTTTGCAAAACAGTAACAAATTTAGCTCAGCTTTCTTAAGAAGTACAAAGGCACCATACCTTTACACAAGTACACAAAGTATGTATGCAAACTAAGCACACATGTTTACTTGTACATCATCTTGTTTTAGTAAAGCATGAGGTAAAGAATACTCAACAATATCACACACTACAAACGATAATTGAAATTTAAGTAATTTTTATTTATTCACACTAGCTACTACAGGTCTATACTCATTACAGTTAATTTTCTTTCTTTTTTTTTTAATGATAGATATTGTAGCATTTGAAAAATGCCATGCCTGACCTGGATTAAAACCCAGAACCTTCCAGATGAAAAGCAGAGACTCTATCATGAAGGGCAACTATGATAGACCTAAATACAGTGGTTAGTGACAGAAATGCTACAATGCATCTTTTGTGAACGGTTTAATTTATATATTTTTTAAATTTAAAGCTTGAAAAATAAAAACAAACAATATAGAAATTGGTTAGTAGGGAATAAGGAAAATTAATACAGTCACTGTGGGGCAGTACCTGTAGGTGGAAACTAAGATAGTTCTTTTCTTGGAACATCTTTTTTCATTCTAATGCACATCCACATAAAATAGCTGAAGATTGTTCTGTAAGCTTTAACCAGGTACACATTCATTGTCAAAAAACAAGAACAGGAATAGATACATTAGGGTTTACACAGAGTTAACTTCTTTCTTACATATTTCAAATTAATAAACATTATTGATCTTTAAATATATCATGTATATTCATTAAATTTTAATTTAAATAAAAGTATACTTTTTAAAAATTAATAAAAATATTTAAGAGAAAAAGTTTATTGCCATAAATCACCAAAGTTAAACAGATTCAGTATCATTTCATACCATTTGTATTTATCTCTTTAGTATCGTCTGATATATGAGGTACATAGTAAACAGTTACAGTGTCATTATGGCTTTACATAACTGATCTTTCTTCATTTCTGGTAGAAAACCTGTTCATGCTATTTTTGTTTCGATTCAATTAACAGTTGGAAGAGAATTCAAACATTTTATTATTTTCTGATCTTAATATCAATTTAAATACACAAAAAATCCATTTTTAAACGTTATTTAGCATGGTTTTATAATTTTTTTCTTATTTAGTGTTATTTTACTTTTTCAGTAAAACATACTTGAAAAAGTAAAACAATAAATGTGAAATTCTATTCTAATCTTCTAATGAAACTGGACGTAAAAATTTGTGAAGACAGACCCAGCTTGCAGAAGAAAAAACTCATCGTCCATTAGGACAATGCACCTGCACACAAAACTGTCTTGGCAATGGAAAAATTGAAGGATTTTTACGATGAAGTGCAAGAAAATCCACCCTATTCCTAGATCTCACTCCGTTGGTCTTCCAGCTCTTCCCAAAACTCAAAGTCTTCCTCACTAGTCAGTGTTTTTCATTCAATCAAGAAGCTATTATGACTGCAGAAGAATATATCAGGGCTAGGGGCAGTGAGCGGGAGGTGTAGCAACCGGAAGCGTCAGAAGGCGGGTGTCTTCCCTTATGGGGTTGGGATGCAGATGAGTACTTTGCAGCACTTCTGGAAGAATACTACAGAGATGGGATAATGGCACTGGAACACCACTGGATAAAATGTATTAATATTTATGTATCATAAAGAAATTATGTTGAAAAATAACAATTTTTTGAAAACATACTTTCTCATTTTCACTTCACGCCAAGAACTTTTCACACTCATCTCCTCATATATCAAAGATCATAAAAATAAGATACATGCTTTATAAAAGATAATTACTTCCAGAAGGTGCATTGTGTGAATTTAATTACTACTTGTTTACTTACAGTTTATGGCTGAGGTACATCGATCCTCACTTTGGTAGTATACAATGGAGTACGAGATAAATACTAGTTCAAAGAAAATTACTAAAACCACATTTTATGTTCAAAAAAATAAACAATATAAAAGTCAAAACCACAGTGTTGACATCTAATAGGAAATAATAAAACTAATATTAATAAACTAAATAATCATTTTGAGCATAACTCTGTGAGCCACTTTTTAAGCAAATAGAAATTGATACTATTCAGATACGGATAAAAATTATATTTCCGTATTCGATTTATATAAATCTACAATATTAGTTTTCACATATTTAACTAAAACACAAAGATAGTACATAGTAATATGAACACACAGATAAAAACTTTAGAACTGATTTATAAGGTCTAATTGAATAACTTATAGTATGACAAAGTGAGTGAATTTAAAATCAGTAATTATACAAAAAACACCCATTAAATTTCTTATGAATATGAAGAAACTGATAAAACGTTTGATTTAACTGGCCTAGGGTTCAGTCATGTTACAATTAACCAGAGGACGTTAACTGCAATATAAAATGTAGGTAATACTAATATTAAATACAATTCCCAAATATGATTTCTCCACATCTGCCTGAATTAAACAAAAAAATATAAACTCAAAATCAAATTAAAAAAAGCAATGTAATTTTAGAACTGGAATAAATTATTTCCCACAGATATGCTAATATAAAAAGTACTTAGTACCTCAGTACTTAACTAATCAAATTTACTACAATCATAAATTAAAACAAATTTATAATATTTATTATTTTCATCATCATAAATATAATTACACTACACAACATTTATAAAATAAAATTAATAAAATATTTAACAAAATTAACAATACTAGTTTCTTGTAAATATAAACAATAATTATAAATTTAAATCTACGAACTAAACCTAAACATAAAAACCCAACAAATTCAACAAAAATTAGAACACTTTTCATGGCAATATTATAGATTAAAAAAAAAAAATGTAAATACTTCCATTGTCATTAAAAACGCTACTCACTTTAACAGATGTTTTAACAACTAATAACAATGTCGCTTAAACTAATAGAAAATGTTCTTATTTCTTCTACAAGCATGCTTTTTACAAGAAAATATAAATAAAAATTAACTGAATCATGCTTTTCTAGTAATTATGGAAAAAAAGGAAAAAGTAATACAGAAGTTAAGAAAACAGATATATGGTGTACATCAAAATTATTAAGTATGCATGCTTAATAACATTAAGAAGTGCATGTTAATTCAAATATAATAAAGACACCGTCACCAGTAGAGGTATATCCCATTTACTTGCAATTAAATAATAATAATTATTTGAAGCATCATTTTATTATTCTAATTTTACTAATTTACAATGTTTAATTGAAAATGCATCTAATCAGTTTTATTTTATCTTTTTTTTATTAAAAAGATAACTGACATTGTTTGATGAAGAAACAGTAGATAATTCCCAAAAATACAAGTTCTACATAAAAGAAACTAAAATAAAACCTTCTCTGATATTCTTTTAAAAATTTATTCAAAATAGAAATATTAACATTATTTTTTTATTATGCATTAATTATATGCGTTATACATTATATTTGAAAATTAAATGAGAACTACTTAATTTTCATACGTTTTATTTTGTACTATTTGGATGGAAATTTTAATATTTTAAAATGCAATTCTTGTTTTCTTGGATGTCCCAGCTACCACAAACTACCTGCAATTTCTTCCAGTTAAAATGTTTGAGCATCATCACGCAGTACAGGTTTTATGACCAGGCTTTATTATTATTTTTGACATTATATTTTTATTATTTAATTCATAACTTAAGATATTGGATATCTCTTTGTTTTGTTATTTTCCTTGTGCTTCCTTTCAAGTTTCAGTATTGTAAAGATTTTCTTGTCGAACTCTCTTTTATACTGTTGGAATTTGCATTAAAATTATTTTTTTAAATTCACATAAAGTGGCTGTCCAAAGGAAAATTCAAATTATTGAAATCCGTATCAATGAGGGTGTTTATTAAATGTGAAAATAGAATTCATCTAAAGTGTGTGATGAAAATACAGTTAAATAAGAACTGATAGTTCCAAAACAGTAAAATCTTGGAGTAATAATCAGGAAAATTAAGGGTATTAAATAAAAATAAGATGCAAGATCTAAGCTTTGTTTATTTAACTGTTCCCTGTATATCATCATTGGTGGATGCAGTTTTTCTGCATTGTTAGCCATTTATTAGTGGGTAATGACCATAGCTATTAATACTGTTGAAAAAGTAATTTTTTTCTAGCCAGTGGACATAATTTTTCTGAAATAAACTTCAAGATTCTCTTCCTTGTTATTTTCTGGGCCATTCTAATCTAGTTTTTACCTACATTATTCACAATATCATCACTTTGCCTTCTTTGTCTACCATATTTTCTCTTTCCCTCAATCAACAGTCCATAATTTTCCTACTTTCTCATTAGAATCTTGCTTCTCACATTTCTTACTCCCAATACCTCTTTATTAATTTTTCTTTAAAAAAATATATATATATTCAAAGCCAACAAAACAAACTGAAAAGTTAATTGAAAAACCCCTCTAATTTATCACTCTCCATATTAATTTTCTATAAATATACTAATAAAACAGTGATAACTTTACTTAATTATTGAATGACAACAAAGATGCAATATTTACATACTATACGTAAACACTTTCTGACTGAACTTAGATACAATCACAATTATTAAACAACAATAATTTACTAACAAAAATGAAAAATCAGATGCATTTACAATGTATTATGAAAAAAATAACATTAAAAAATTAACATCACATTTATTGTATTTTTAATGAACACACTCAAGGAAGAACACGTGATGTTACAAAAAAGTATCAATTATTCTTATACGAAATAGCATATAATAATAATAATAATAATAATAATAATAATAAAAACATTAAAATAATGTTATATGTGAATGTACGTATATACTTAACACAGTAAACAATGATTGTTCATTAATATTATAAATTATAATTAGATTAAAATTACTAATTTATATATATAAATCATTAAAAAGTGCAAAATTACTACAAACACAATTACATTACTTTTAATAATCATTAATTTATTGTGGCTTGATTAAAATTACATAATAATTATCCCATATTTCTATTATTATTATTAATTATATATATTTAAAAAGATGGATTTTAATATTCATTTACAAATGAAATCAAAGCATAAAATGGCAACAACATTTAACTAGTGAAAAGTAGAGCTGCTGTACTTAAAATATTGTATGTTAATGTATAAATACGATATTTTAAAAAAAAGAGACTAGAACAGGTTACAAGGAAAAGCTATTTTATTTCACATCGAGAACTTCTTCAGTGTTTTGGAGAACTTATGTGGTTACTTTTCTATGTGATGAGAAGTGGAATAAAATGTCAGATGAATAATTACAAGTCTCAACAAGGAATCAAATCTAGACTTTCACTTTAATAGTGAATGTCTATCAATATTTCAATATGAAGTCTATTTTTAATACTTTAAAAACTCTGAATTTCTATTGGATTATTTCAAGGGGCTAATACTGACTGAGAATGGGATTAATTCAACAGTATTTGATAATGAATACTGATTATGGTCATATATGTGCCTGATGAAGTCCCTAAGGTAAAAATTGCAGTAGTTGATTGTTCAAGTGTTAAAGAAAATAAAAAGGAAAAGTTCTAATTCTCAGGATAATACGTGTGACATAGTTAGCAAATTATGGACTTGTCGGGAGAATACACAAAAACAAGAGGCATTGGCGATTTCAAATACTTATAAAGGATATGAATGAAAAACTGAACACCTTGAGGATTCCTAGATACATTCAAAATATGAGAATCAACAGAACAGAGAAATCAGATTTTACAGAAGTAAGGATGAAGAAGAAGCAGCAAATATGAAATACAGAATACGTTGTTAACATACTGACCTGGCAGAAACAAAATTAAAATATTTTAACTTTTGACACAAATTTTCTACAAAAGTAGTAGTATTATGTGATCTATATTGGTTTATACTTTTGATACTGTACATAATAAATGAAATGACTTAAATGAAAATTTTAAAAGATCTACAATGAAGACAGATAGATAAAAACATTAATCAAACCATAAATGACACAAATAAATGATCAGTAATTCATCTGCCTGGATAGTGTTTCTTTGAATTGACTAGAAAATGACTATTCAATTTACTCAAATGGTTAGATGAAAAAAATCAATTACTGTAACTAAAAAATAAATGATTAAAAATATCAAGCTGCGTAGAATTCCTTTTTCTATTAATTACTTGATTTTATGTCTATATACGGTTTAAATTATATAAGACAGTATTGACAACAAATTTTTAGAGGAGAAATGAATGGATGCAAAAAATGTAAATTACAATAATTAGAAAATAATTTTTCTAATTCCTGATTTTTGCAATTGGGAATCATAGCAGTAAAATAATAATTCATAAAATTTTCATTTAATTAACTAAACTAGACGATGAAACAAACTTCTTTTCTGTTTCAATTTTTTAACAAAATGTGTTTTATAATATCTGACAAAGTAATGATCACTACGGAAGCGCTCATATATAACAAGAAACAAAAGAGCAACATTTAACTGCACACCAACAAATATTGCACTCACATTTGCTGAGATGAAAGCAGTACAGATGAACAACTGGTTATTGTTAATTTATTTAGAACTGTGTATTAATGTTTGCAAGAAAACCTCAATAAAAAACTGTTTAAACTTACTAAATGGCAGACAAAAGAAACAAGTTAAAAAACCTTTGATAAAGATTGTAGAAATTATAAACAGCAATCATAATAACAATTTGTAAAAATGTCTTCAGACAGTTAGTAACTTAATAATAAATATTTCCTTGGAAAACTTCTTTTGAAATGCACAGTTGCTTTCTTTGGCTCAACAAGTATTTAATACAGAAAGCCAATGCGTTTGCTTAAATTTTGTGACAAAATAACTAACAGTAGTCTGTGTTAATGTTTTTTTTATTTTATTTGATTACCCAAGTCATATCGATCAGTTCTATCTGAAAATGTTTCTACGGTCTGAAATATTATTAACTTTTAAAAGTTAAAAATTCTACTTTGCTCTACATGTCATATTACACTTATTTTTCAAAGAATGTTTAGGATGTTGCATTTTTAAGTCAAATTGCACAACACGTAAAGGCTCTTAAAAATGTAAGGCTGTAAAATAGTTGATTGCAACTGGTGTAGAAGGAAAAACGTTTATGCCATTAATCGAACTAGATAAATGGAAATTGAATATTATAAATTTAAGTTACGGAGAAGAGACTAAAGCATTGATTAACTAAAAACTACATATTTGGTAAACTCCAAAGTAGACAGTAGAAGAAACTTATTAACAGGGCAGGGTTGGTAACTAAAGAACTAATCAGAAATAATAATAATAACCCATATTTTTCCCTCTGCAAAGCACAAAATTAATCCTGAACTAGCAGCACAACTATAGTCAACTTTATCAACTTTGATTTCAGCTCTTGTTGTATGTTGTTTCATTAGATATAAATGGGTTTATTCTTTAAAAATAACTAATTGGTCAAAATCACTTCAACCATCACAGAATGCACCAAACATAGTTTTACAGAACACACTGTTCATACTGAAATATGTAATATATATACACACAGACCTTTAAAAAAAAAATAAATAAAATTAAAAAAAATAGCACCTGTCTATCTACTGTATTGAACAACATTAATATTAATTTAAAATTAAAATACAATACTGGAACAATTTTATATTCCTTTTTTATTTTTTTTAATCTTCAGACATCTTCTGTTAATGTATAATTCAAAATGCAATCCAGCAATATATTTTGTACTTACATAGAGTTGTTATTAGTAATTATCACACATTAACAACACAACTATTTTTTAAGCCATTAAAAAATTGTGAAGGAAATCTAATAGTTTCCAACCAACAATAACAATACTCCTAAAGTCTATGAATAAAAGAAAATACTTCATCCATATCAAATGATATTTATTTTCAATGATACATTTTCTTTCATGGGAAATCTTTGGTAAACAGACATTATTTTTATAAAAGTAATACATAAATATTTTCCAAATACTTTAAAGAATAAGAAGAACACGGAAAAAACAGAACTACATCTGTGTTAAGAAGACTTGTTAAAACAGAACTTATTGTTAACTGTTGACTGTACAATTGCTTCATGCTGCTGGTGTCATTGCACTGTAAATGGATTGCAATTTTATTTACACACATAAACATCACCTTTTAACAGTGACTCATGAAGAAAACAACATGGAGACAACTTTCTGTATGATTAACAATGCATTCTTGTTTAATAACTCCTCTTAAAACAAAATACAAGAAAAATTAATAATTGAAAAAAAATATCAATTCAATTATATTAATATTCTAATAATAGTCATAATTAATGGTACTAAATACTAAAATGGCAATGAATTATTTGAGATCTATTGTTATTAATTTAATAGTAACTGTAATTAAATGAAATATCTAAAAATACTATGTTACATTGTTTCTATCTTAGTAATCAAAAATAATTTGTGCACATAATAAAATATACTTGGCAAATGATTCGTCATGAAGTTAATTCTCGTAACAGTTCTTCTGTTGATCGTCTTTCTTTACGGAACTTTTCCATGTATTGTTTTGGAACAGTCCAATCGAGTAAAATTTCAACATTTTTCTTAAGCCGTTCTGATTCATCTAAACTTTTATCATCACAAGTTTCTCTACCAGAACCTTTAATTGATGTACACAAGACGTCATCAATTAATTTTTTACCATAACCTAAAGCAAGTAATTTTGCAGGAGTTGAAATCTTTTGTAAAAGAATAGCAAGTAATATGCGCATTTTTTCTAATGGCATTACACTAGTATCTTGAGAATCATCTTTTGAATTTTTCTTTTCAGCAGCCGCATTACATGTTGTTTCATGATCTAATAACTGACTTTTTGTTTTAAAATATTTTTGACAACCTATACATAAATAAGGTTTATCTGTTTTGTGAATTGTGAGCATATGTTTTTTAAGATGTGGCAACTGACTGAATGCTCTATTTGGACAAATCAGGCACTTAAAGGGTTTCTCCCCTGTGTGTCTATGTACATGCATTTTTAATGCGGTTGAATGAGCAAAAGCCATATGACAAATCTGACAGCGATATGGTTTAATCCCACTATGGGTACGTTCATGAACAGTCAACTGGGATTTCTGAATGAATCGCATGTTACACTGTGAACAAGCATGTGGTTTTTCTTCCATATGAATTCTCATATGTTGTACTAAATGACCTTTATATTTTTTATTACAAATTTTACATTCAAAAGCACGATGTTTTTCATGAAACCAGGTCAAATGTTTCTGCAAGCCATCTCTCCTTACAAATGCCTTACCACAAATATTACAAACATGATCTCGTTCTCCTCTATGTCTTTTCAAATGATGTATTAAATTATTTCGACAAATGAATGTTGATTCACACATTTGACATTGGAATGGACGTAATTTAGTATGTGTTCTCATATGCTGAGAAAGCTGACTGCCTCTAGCAAATGTTTTGTCACAGTGCTCACAGCTGAAATATCAAACATTAAAATTGTAATATATATTTTATTTTAAAAAAACAAAAAAGACAACAAAAAATGAAGTATTTATAAACAAACCTAATATTATGCGTTACATATTTTAGTTACTTTATGCTTCTCTGTTGAAAGTTTAATAATAACTATGTAAAAACGTTTAAACTCCAAAGATTAGTTGGATGCCAATTGAATAATATTGCACCATAACCAATTTATTCCTGAAAATGGCATAACCACCATCATGAATAAAAATCAATCCATATTAGGGAAAATGAAGTAGTTTTCTTTACTGAGCCAAACATACTTCTATACAACAAGATGCCACAATCACTAAATTCAGGATATTTAGTGTTATAAGTAAAGATTTTCACTCTGTTCACTATATAAAAGACAATTCTATTCACAAAAACTTATTAAATTTAAATAAATAGTTTCATAGCGAGTATAATTTAGAAGTCAAATCATAATATTTAGACAATGATTCAAATTGATTAGTTCTAAATAATATTTAAAAGGAAAAGGCTAATAAAAAAATCGTTCAAAAAAAAAGAAACAACATAATATTACAATCAGTAAAATAAAATGACAAAACTAAAATGTTATATAGAGACCTACAAAAGCAATAATTTTTCGAAAAAACTATGGAAAATTACACTACAAGTTGTACAAAAAAGAGTATTGGTATTTTCAAGCTACTTAATATCTCAACTTTGACTTACAGTAATTAATCAGATATAATGAAAGAATAACATTAATATAATAAGTTTTCCCTAAAAATTTTCAATTTTAGGGGCCGTGTTAAATGTTCCGTAAATAAATGTTCAATAGGAGAATTCTTCCCATACTTAATCCAGCATGCCTGAAGTAGCTGAAAGTGAACAGTTGCTTCAATCCTGTGCCACAGATCAAGTAGAACAACCGGTAGTGGAGGCACATTCAAATATACTTTAGATAACTCATATAAAGGAAAAAATCACATGGGATCAGACAGGGTAACCTTGGAGGCCACTGCAAATCAAGCTGTCATTGGGTCTATGCTGACCAAACCACCAATTGGGGAAAACTACACTCAACCAATTTCACAGTTTTGCCAGTGAGGAGGCCCACTATCATATTGCAAAATAAAATTCTCAGGTCCATCTTGCAACTGAGGAATGAGCCAGCCGTTTATGCAGTATATTCTAATATGCAACTTATGTTATGCTTGCTTCAATGAAAAAGAATAGCTGTAAACTTTCTGTTGGGATGTCATACAGAAACACATTTAATCTTGGGTAGGACCTTTTGCGTTGTAAGACTTGTGTTAACTTTTCTACTAGAATGAAATGTTGACTCATAACTATACACAATCCAATCAAGAAAGTTGTCATATTCGTACTGCAACATTTCAATCACAATGATACAAGCACAGCAGTAGGCTTCAAAGCCTGTAACAGTTATAGTATGGTCGCATAAGTAATCATTTCCTTAAAACATGCTACACTGGCGTTGCTAATTCACGCCTTCGTAATCGACCGACTAAGCAAAAAAGACTCCCTGACTTGATCAACATTTTCTTCTGTCACCTCAGTCATACCATATTCTTCTCTTTACACAGACATCCAGTCATTTCAAATTGATTATGCCACCAAAGAATGTTAATGTCACTTGGAGGATCACAATTAAACTTTCCGTAAAACACACCTAAACAATAACTACAGATTCATATTTAAGAAACTGTAAAACACAGAAGGCTTTCTGTTCAGGATTTGCCAACTTTGCTAGAGGCTCTGCCAAGAGGAAAAACAGGGAATGAATCTATGGCCAAGCATGCAACTACAACTGAAATTTTTGCTCTTTGATTCAAGACTTAAATCAACACTGTACACTTCAAACATGAGACAAACAAATTTTAAATCCCCAATATTTGTTTTTTGAACATCCAATAGATTATACATCCAGTTTATTTAAAACTGAAGAATTACCAATTATTATTTAGTTGGGCCAACTTAAGTAGCGTATAACAGAATAGGTACTTTTAATACATTAAAAAATAATAGTAATTTTTTTTTAATTTGTACTTTCTTAAAAGAAAAAGTCACATTAAAATAATGCACCTGTAAGTGTAGTAGTAATATGGTATAATAATGCAGACAAAATTTGGAAAAAAGTGTTATAAGGCAATTTTGAAATACCAAAACAATAATTACTTGATAGATATTTTTATTAAAAAAGTAATTTTTTGTTTTATTACATCTATGTATAAGTTAAGCGCTTGTTTTTTCAATTTCCTGGACTCCAGTTACAGAGGCAACATTGTTATTTATAACAACTAAATATCTATAAATAATAGTTACTATACATTATGAGAAATATTCTACTTTTATTTCTCTACTCATTGTTAACTTGAACTGACATGAATCTTCAACATCTGAATGATCGCTGTCTGATGAAATAAAATTTGCAAAATTCAAATTCAGGATTACAATCTCATCAGTCCAGGCAATTTTCTATATCAAAATCTGAACACAAATGATTTTTTCTGACAGAAAACGTATTTTTGTGGCTCCAGAACAGCACTCAAAATTTTTCAAACAATTGTAATGAAAATATAATAATTATGTAATTAAAATGAATAATGTATGAAAATATAATGATTATATAATTAAAATAAATAATATAATGATTGTATAACTATTTATGAAAAAAAGTTCACAAATTAAATAAACACAAGAAAAAATAAATGAAGAATATGATAAAATGAATGTGCAAGTGAATGTAAAAATTACTGGGTAAGAATAACAAAATACACAGTATTATACTTCACACTCAAATGAACAATGCCACAGTATCAGCTAGGACGCAACTGGCATTCTAATTGCCAGATAAGCACCAGAATATAGTCAACTTGAGATCAGCCAGTCCCAAAAGTAAACAGCAGCACATTGGCGGCAACATGACCGCTCGATCACAAAAGCAATGAACGTGTTAGAGGTAATAAATATCCCAGATTTTACTTAAAAGTAATATTTACATGTTGCACCTCAAACCACTTTATGCGCTTTAACAGCAATGCTTCACTGAGGCCGATTATTTTTACGTTCCATTCAGCTTCCTTTCTTCTTTTGGTTCAAAATCATTTATTGCAGAAGTCACATTTTATATTAGTTATTTACCCAGGATTTCATAAACAGGATCTGTTTCATTAATTCAGTCAGATCAATGAATTATACTATTGTTGTATTTTCAAAATCCCTTACTTCTGAATGAAGCTTCAATATTTCCTTCCATATGATGTTAAACTAAGTCAGAATGATGTTCTGACATCCTGTTTCGTTCAAAAACTGGTTGATTTTCAACACTGTGAAGAAGTTCTGTTATCATGATGAAGCAGCCAATCTCCCAATCACCACAACTCAGTCTGTTTTTTCTCACTGCCTCACACAATTGCTTCATCACGCACATATAGTTATGTTGGTTCACTACGATACCCTGAGGAACAAATTCAACATAAATGACACCTTTGATGTTGAAAAAACAAACCATCATGAATTTCACTTGCTGTGTTTTTTCTTAGTCTGGGTGATAAAGCTGTTTCACGGAGTGGACTGCTGTTTTGTTTCAGGATCATAGTCATAACACAAATATTAATATCTTGTTATATTTTTAACAAAAATCTGGATCAGTTTGTACCTGTTCTTTCAATTTCTGGCAAATTATCAGACGGGTTCTTCCTCTGGTCATTGAAAGGAAGTTGTATAACAAACATTGCCATGACCTGTCTCATGTTCAAATCTTCAGTTAGGACTCTTTGGCATGATCTCCAGGAAATTCCCGTATTCCCTCCAATTTATTGATTGGTCAGCAATGGTCAAATATGCCATCGCACTCTTGTTGAACATTTTCATCTGTTCTGGATGTTGAGGAATGACCTGAACGGGGTTCATCTTCAAGTGACATTTGGCCACTCATAAATTCTTGCCTGGCTTAGAGCTTCCCTCCTGTAAGTTCTCAAAACACAGAAACTGTTTTTGACACAGTTTCCTTCAACAGGAAACTTGATGTTGGTGCATGCTCCTTAAAGTTTGCCATTGCAAAATCGCTGAGTGTAAGGAGAGTTTAAGAAAACAATCATTTTGTCCCTTGCAATGGTTTCTCATGAAACGCTACCTCACCAACTGAGCAGGAAGAGTGTCTAGTAAACAACCTAGTAGGAGAAGACAGAACTTTCAACCCACTTGCCTACAGAAAATAATTCTATTTTTTTTTTTTTTGAACTCCTGTATACACTAAATATCTGAACCCAGACATCACTCAGCTATTTCCCTGCATAGTTTTTGCAGTAACAAGTAATCACAGTAAAATGTGATTCAGACTTTCTCTCAAAACATCGAATTATCAAGTACCACAGAAAAAGAAGTATATCTTTTAATATTACAATCAGCAGTTTTAATTTCCTCATTTTTAACACCTGGTTTTCACATGTTCCAGTACTACACTTTTCTCATAAAAGGTTCTTCTGAGATATCCAGAATTAAATATTTCAAGGAAACTTTGGCTGTTGTCACAAAGCTTTTACATGATTACCATATTTTTATGTATGTATTTTCAAACTGTGTACAATACACACATATAAATAAATAATTTTAAGTTTATATATATATATATATATATATAACATTAACATTGGTTTCGAACAAAAAAATTTTCATAACTACTTAAAAATCACTGACTGTAAAAAACTGAGATTTACACCACAAGTTTTTGTTCTTTTCTATGCTGTTCTATAGAGTTTCAGTTTATTAGAAGAAAACTTGCAGTTAATTACGTCAAATTACCCACACAAAACATAAATATTTTACCTGTTTTCCAAGTAGTGCAATTTTAATATTACATTATTGTATTATAAGATTAAATAAAAAGTAAATATATCAATATAATTAAAATGAGTGTATTATCAGGTGAACTAATATTTCAATAAGGATCAATTTAAAAAAAATTGCAAGGAAGTCAGTTGACAGCCAACCTCCTTGGCAGAGTGGTACCACCTCTGCCTTCATTCAGGCTTTGTATATGTGTTTACAAT
Source organism: Lycorma delicatula (assembly GCF_047948215.1). Taxonomy (NCBI): domain Eukaryota; kingdom Metazoa; phylum Arthropoda; class Insecta; order Hemiptera; family Fulgoridae; genus Lycorma; species Lycorma delicatula. The sequence goes on along the minus strand of NC_134460.1, from coordinate 127,086,986 downwards.
ATTACTTTGGCATGTATCTAGTTTCAATTAATAAAGGGTTTAAAAAACTGGTAAAGAAAAGATAAAGTTTCCAATAAAATGGGCATAGTCATATTGCTAGGAAAGTAAAAACAGACAGAAACAAAGGATACTTTGTAAATTTTATTTATATTCCTATAGGTTTTATTCTAATAAAATGAAACTTTCAAGAACAGTGTAGAGAAGAACAAGATTAAATATGTTACTAAAACCCAATATTTTCTGTCAAATGGTTCATAAAATTTTAACTTTAGACATTTTTTTTTTCATGGCAATTATTACAATTAAATTGTAATATTCATGTAAACAAATAAATTGTAATATTCATGTAACAATTTGCAATATCTTATTTTCCAAGTATTTTTGAATAATTTAAATAAATACACCAAATCTGCTCAGAAATTTAAGTATTTAAGAGATAACCAGAAGTTTTTTTTTAATACCCAATTGAAACTCTTCAGGGCTTTATTAAGGTAAACAGTGGAAGAAACACAATCCATCTGATTTCACTTCAGACAATATAAATTACTGGTATTGAGACACATACATTCTTCATCTCTAGAAAAATATTCTGAAATAAGCTGTACATAATTCTATAAGGAACCAAGAAAACATTTGTTTTCTAATACAATAACTTTTTTATTGTATTTTAATTCAGCTAATATTATGGAAAAAAAATCTGAAAGAATAATCAATCAGTGAGTATGCACAACTATCTATAAATATAAACAAAATTTACCTATAAGGCTTCTCTCCTGTGTGAATACGAAGATGAAGTTTCAGTCTATCTTTAATAGGGAATTCTTTATTGCAGTAATCACAGATGAATACTTCCTCCGATTTATGAAGACCCAAAACATGATTACGTAATCCACCACTCTGACTAAACTTTGCTCCACACTCTGTACATTCATATGGACGTTCACCGGTATGTGTTCGAAGATGCTTTTTCAAACTATATGGCAGCGAAAAGCTTTTATTACAATATTCACAAGTATATTCTTTTGCTTTTTTATGACCCATTTGTATAAGTTGTTACATAATTTGAATAATCAACCAATATAGTAATTTTAATTTATTATTGTACTAATATGACTAAACTCAATTACCTTAGCTACTTTCTATGACTAATTAATTATTGACTAATATGATTATAGATAATTTTTTTTTTGAATAGATTATCTTTGGTAAATTATTTTCAAAACTTATAATAATATGGCTTTGGTAAAATGGCAAGAATATGTTAAAAAAAAAAAAAAAGTAACTAAAACTGATCCATTAGGATATTTTCATAATAGATATGTTAATGAGCTAGGCCTAAGCATTCTTGCCAACTTTTCAAAATTAAAAGCTGGAAGATTTAATGTTTTCAACTAAACTATTTTCTTTTTAATTTATTAACAACTTAGCTGCAAGTAAAATAGATTAACATCAAAAATATAAATAATTATTAAATGAAATTGTGTCTACTTAAATTAATACACATAACTGCTTTACTAACAGTTTAATGTACAACAGTTGTTAACATCTCTTTATACATAATGTTAACTCAATACAAACACTATTAATAAACAGGACAGAAACTGTAAAACTGAACTTTCATAAACAATTGTCTTTGATTAAACCTTGACTAAAAGATTAGCTTGAAAGCTTAGGAATAATTCAAGATTTTATTGAAAAATAATGAAAGGTAACTAAATTAGTTTTCAGAAAAATCTCCTAGCATCATTAGAAAAGTTGGCATTTATGATTTAGTACTGTATGTTATTACATACACCAACAACGCATAAATTACAGTAATTTATACACAAAGCTCATCTATATATACAAAGTTAATTATTTTAATAATTATAAATACTTGTAAATGTAATGTTAATTGAACAACCTTTTATTTAAATAACACCACCACTTTTGTTGTTCTGCAATGTTTATTTTACATAAATATAGAACTGAAATAGAATGATTTTTTTTTTAAATGGCACCACTGACTAGAAAGTACAATACAGTTCAGTTCACCAATCCAATAAATACACAGATCAGACAGAATTATCTATTTAAAAAAAATAGAAGTAGTAATAGAATATATGAGTAGAGCTTTTAGCATTTACATCCATCACCACTCAAGAGAAATAATTACCACTAGGATTGAAATAATAAAACCCGCAACCAATACCGTACCAATAATACATTTCAATGATTAAACTCTCATGCGAAGAATAAATTACTATTACTGATTAAAGATTTTTATTTATCTGACCATGTCCTGAAAATATATAATTAGTGCTGTTATTGTAGAAATTATATTTTTCTACACCAATATGTTCCAGTTACTTTCTTATAACATTAATTTTTTACTTCGACTAGATTGTTCCCTGAAATGAAAATATATCATATTATTTAGGTTATAAAAACACATGCAAATTTCACATAAATTATAAATGAATGCAATAATAATGGAGACCAATAGCTATGACAAATAAACCTCTTGACTATTTGTAATTGTACGATCTTCGCTAAAATAAAAATTATTTCAATAAATGGTTACATTTCATTTAATAAATTATAAAACTACTATTACAGTGTTTAAATATGAAAGGTGAAGCGATGTACAGACTAAGTGACTAATATTTAAATGTACTGCAGTATATATATATATATTTGGCTGCCTGAAGATATCTTCAGGCAATTTATATCAATAAAAATGAAACAAATAACTGTAATTTTTCAAAATTAAGCTACAAATTGAACTGATTTATTGATGCTTTTTATAATGAAAATGACTGGGAAAGTGAGTTGGAAATGCATGCTAATGATTTTGCTTCAAAATAAATGGAAAAGACTCATAGTTGACCACTTCTAGACTGTCTGCAACTATGGCTGGTCATTTTAGATTTCAGTTTAAATCATTCATTAATCTATAGCAACATAAAATAGCCTTTCATATGTAAAATACCAGCAAATCTGCTTTACTGCCATGGAACAAAAACAATGTCTTTTAAAAGTTTTCTTCAGAGTAAACGTTGAATTGCAGGCTTCGGTTTTTCAATAAGCATTTCACTGTATTCAAACTGTATATTGTTAAACCCCTTTCTCGATAATATTCTAGTAATAGGCCTTGTGAGTTCAAAAATGTTACGTAAATTTTCCTTCTAAGGGTTTACTTATGAACTTTTTCCTGGTAAGCAATTGAGGATGTTTCCATCCCCTGCTTTACGTTATGTTTTATCACCAGTGATAATTCTACCCAAGAATACATCACCTTCATTATCGTAGCAGATCCCTATTTCATTAACTACTGTCCAAATCCATTTTTTAGGGCAAAACAACATCAAGAGTTGTTTTGAAACACCCTTGCATAAACATTATGAAAATTAAGTCTATAGTGAATGATTTCACTGGTAGAACCAAGGCTAATTTGTAGAACATAGACTCTTTTAGTCATTTGTATGCATTTTAGAACCGTAACATTCTCAATATTATTGTAATTACATTCAGGCCTTTTTTTTTGACGCAACATATGTGCAACAATTTCTTTATTTTTCAATCCATTCATAGTTACTCTTGTGATAGAAACACTATTCTGATATTGTGACAGGCTCCTATACACTTTCAGGCCACAAAAAATATATTTCTGAATGCTGCTACTGTTTGATACAAACTCAAAGTGGAGTGATCATGGTCAATGTTATGGTTATAACAATAAAACTGACTTCTAATCTGGACAGAAGTGTTGTGAACACAAACACACATACATTGTGAATAATTATTGACTCACCTTCATACTGACAGTATTTGTAGACCAATTATAACAAGCAAAATATTTTTTATCACAGGTTATATTTTTGTACAACTATCTGTTTTAGCATAGTGTGAGAGTAAGAAAATGAAATGAGAAGAGAAGACTACAAGTCAGTGATGACTTGTGTCATCAAGTGAAATATTTACATTAATCCCATCTAACCAATATTTATACTTTAAAACAAACATTTTCAAGCTCATTTTCAAAACATACTTTTGAATGATCGCAGTATTACTACATAATTACTTATTACACTGTTTAGGCAACCACCAACACAATACTAAACTCATCCTTAAGAATAATGATTATACAGCAACTGTGTTTACTAAACTTTATTTAATATTTATACAAGAAAAAATTATAAACAATAATCTAGTAATATACGTTAAACTAAAACTATACGATACACTTTTCTATTCAGACTATCCAACTATAAATCAAATAACCGTCATTTGTATGCAAACACCATTAAATGCTATGAAAGTTATAAACATTAACAAGACGTTTCAACTTTTCACGCTTATCATCATAAGTTTTTAGTTTAATAGATAAATACAAAAGTTTATATATTAAAAGAAAAATTATTTTATAAATGGAAATTCTCTTCATAGATTTTCTCTATAAAGAAAAGTTTACCGAACTATACGTGACGTAAATGGTTAGATACATTAAGGTTAACTTGTCTAATGTTACTGAATAAATGACAGATTATAGCGAACATGATTTATTACATAGCTACATATAAATAAAAATCCTTATACTCAAGTACTACGAAAACAAAACTTAAATAATTAAACAAACAAAGTATGTTTAGAAGAAAAACTTAATAGAATTATTCACTTGATTAACAAATGAATGTAAATAATTTATCTGAATATATCATATATGGCAGTAATTATGTAAAAATAATCTGTTAAATGTTAATTCAGTCTGAACAAATCTGTTTAATGAATACAAACCAATTAGGATTACACCCAACTCCATTTTGTTGTGATGGAAACGATGGCCTACGTAATTTCGCTGGAATAAAATATTTGTTTATTTATGTTTGCGTGATTCCCATAAATTATTTCAAAGTGAAAATTATCTTGTTTCACTTTTTAATCTTTCTGAAAGTATTTCTATTGTGGCTTATTGCTTTATTTTACGAACAGTATATCCTCTCTACCATCCTCGATACCATTAATTTGTTTTCTTTTGATGTAATTATTGTTGAAACCATCAAACAATAATTATTTTTTATAGCAAGGGAAAAATAGCTGATGATACTTTTATCTTAATAAGTTTTAAAACTTGTTTGGATATTAGAGATGAAGTACCATAGTGAATGCACATAATGTTGTTAACACTGCATTCTATCCACACCGTTCGCGCAATTTCTTATTTGGCGGGGAAGTAGTTTATTAAGCGTGATTTGAGGTTAAAGTAGGACGCTTGCTTCAGCACTTTATATAATTTCTATTGTATTATAGTATTTTTTATTATAGCATTCATTTCTCAGTTTTATATTCATATTGTACAAAATGTCGGTTCAGGCATCGATTACAGAATTTTTTAACAGTCGTAAAAGACCTGCAGTTGATTCAAAAAAGATTAGCCAACCAAGCAAAAAAGTGATGATTCTTGAAAATGTTGAAGGCGACGTGTCAGACTGCCCTAAATTTAATAGTGGCAAAGGGGAACTGCTGTATAACACACAGCCAACTGTTTGCAGAAAACTTATTTACAATCATAAACATTCTGATGTTGCTAAGACCAAAGCAAGTGCTAAAACTTTGGTTCGAAGCAGTAAGAAACTAAATGATAAACAGAAAGCCCAAAACTGTGATAAAAATAATTCTTATAGTGGAAAAAAACAGTTAGATATCAGGAAAACCTTTAGTGTTTTAAACCGAAATCCAGTAACTAGTGTAAAAGTGGAAACCTCAGCTTTTGAAGTAAAAGGTGGTTGTGAGGTATGTAAATACTGGTTTGTTATTTGTATAATTAGCCAGAAAGTGTATTGCAAGTTCAGTTCAATACATATTTTATTTATGGAAATTGTTCCTCTGAACATTACCTAATCAGCAATTCAAGTTTTGTAAAAAATAATTAAAGTTGACTTTCAATTTTAGTCTTGCTGCTCTTTCAATAATATAGTTAACTATAAAGAGGAATTCAGTCAGGAATATACGTCAATAGATCAGTAAATTAATAAAATTTTATTCAAATTGGTTCAGCAGTTTCCAATTGCAATACAAACCCACAGGCATTCTGACTTGTCAAATAAAAGTCAGTTATTTTATTCTAATTTATTAAATTTCAATAAACTTGAGTTATAAGGTTAGCATTTCTTTTTTATGCCCAAAAGGGAGTTCTCGCTTGTTGAGTCTAGACTTCTAGGAGGCTACTGAACTTTTTGAGTCCCTATGATTCCTCTGCCCCTCAAATTGTTCATTTGAAAAGCCCATTACAAACTGAGCATAATCTGGAGCTGTATTCTATACCCATTGTTCATACTTAAAAAAAAGTACACCCCTATCACATGCATTTCAGATAACCTGAACTTTCCATGATAATCTCTGTACATGAAATAAGACAACTAAATGACTTGGCAAGAAGGTAAGAATAGTTAACCAGACCCAAAACATAATATCTAAAATATATGTTCATTAATTAAATCATTGTTGATTTTTTGGTACTTTTCAAGAAGATTCCCGCAGCCGATCTGTAGCTAGTAAGTTGTTAGATGAAGCCACTGAGAGGATAAAATAAATAGTACATAAATATACACATATATATAAATACATACATTGTACTGTATATTATTACAGTAATACAATGTTACTGCAATAATAAAGTGGTGAAATAAAGCACAGCATTTTTTAATTTACTGTATAACAAGAACCTAACCTGTATTTCTGCATGATTTCATTATACGCCAAAATTTTCCAGAAACACCCACATGGAGGTACACTGTATAATAATTGTATATAAATATATTTATATAATAAATCTATAATCTAACCAAATTTAACTTTAACTTGCATGCTTATTTGCTAACCTTCACTTAGCAAGTGTAGGTTGTTTGGTTAGAATTTTTCTCCTTTCAATGGCACCATCTGACTAATTACAATGACTACAGATCAGCTGCAGGCATTTTCTTGAAAATTCCTTTTTTTTAAGTAGTTTAATTTTTATTTGTATTAGATTTTTAAAAATTGGGAGATATTCCTGAAACTATTTAAAAAAAAAAGAAGTACAGCCCTATCACATGCATTTCAGACCTGAACTTTCTATTCTGTACATGAAATAAGAACTTTTAATTTTCAATGATTTGTTTGGTAAGAAGGGAAGAATAATAAAGCCCAAAACTTATTTTTATGCAATATTAAGTTGAATTTTTGTTGGATCACCATTTTTATTAATAGAGTTTGGAAATTGCTACTGCGCCCGGTCATGTGTAACATTTTTTCATCTGCTCTACAAAACAAATTTTAAAATATTGTGATGCCTATTAGGAAAAAGAGACCTATGAGTAGACTGTTTTCCATTATGTCACCACAAAATTAAACCAAATCATTAAGTATAAATTGTATTATGTATTTTCATTTTTTTAATATTTTGCTAATTTTAATATCTAGTCTACTTTTTAAAATTAGTTTTAATATTTGATGTTTTCATGAGAGCTTTAAGTTTGATGATTTTTGAGCCACCAGTTTTATACAATTTGAATTAATCAAAATCACTACTTTTAATGCTCATGCATTAAAAAAAGCAGAAAGTACAATTTTTGTAAAATTTTAATTATGCATCATTTTACAAAGAATTTTGGTCAACATTCTAGAGGCCAGAAACATTTTACGTAAGGGCAGTAAAGTTTTGATAATGTAATTACTACTGCAGAAAGGAGCACGTGGTTTGTTTATATTGCATTCTTTATTTGGCTTCTATTTGCCACATTTTATTTAAGTGAATAAGTGAGGACACTCTTGATTTTTAAACATTCCAATCAGTTTTCTGCAGCTTTAATTACCAAGTTACTTGTGTTTCTTAGATCTCTGATAGCAGCTGCAGTTTAACTGAAAAGGATGTGAGTTGTAATATGGAAAAATTGTCTACAGTTGAAAATATAAAAAATACTGATGAAATACTGGTTTCAGAGGAACAACATGTTACAGTGCCTACAAAAACAAATACAAATAAATCCAAACAGGTAATATAGAAAATTTTATTATTGTTTCTTTGAATCTGTATTCTGTGCATATGCATATAAAAAAAAGTTGTTTTCACTTAACCTGTGCAAATCAAACAGTTCACATTCAGTTTTTATATACAGTTCCTCTGCGCAATTCAGTTTGTTAACCAGTTTCATATATTGCATGATGTATGTTTTATGCAATTTTAATTCAAGACAAAACCTAATGAAGCATTGTTACACTATATACATTGTTTATTGCATGATTGTTTATACAAAGGATGTTCTGATGTGTTGAGACCCAGAATTGTGTGATTAACTATATAGTGGTGTGGCTTACTTCTGCATGGGGGTCCTGTTTGGTTTTGCTTGATTACAAATATCAAAAAGTAGCAGCACAGAGCTCACCCACTGCTGAAATGTTAAAATGGGTAGACACTGATGTTTAGAAAAATTCATAAAGTGCTGCTGAACCTATTATTCTGATTTGACATTGTTATTTAACATTTTAGAAATACTTACACTTTCTGAAGTATATGTGCATAGATGAGAGCATATTCCATTGTGTGTATGCTCATACAGCATTAAGGTATTTAACTATGCATGAAAGACAGTTATATACAGGTGATGCAGTTGACTGGACCTTTTGGATGGACTATTTACATTGACAGTTGGTACAGTACACAAGGCCAGGAGAAACAGCAGCAGTGGACTGTAAAAATTGACTTATTCCCTGTTTGCCTAATAAATGAGCAGTTGGTCAAATGCAACCTTATAGTGCAGTCTGCAAATGGAATAGCACCCTACTGTTGTATTTGACCAACTGCCCAACACATTTTAAAAAATGATGCAAGAGATGAGCATTTTATTCTGTAGTGACAGTTTCTGGTTTGTGTGGCCTATCCACAGATTAGTGTGACTCAAAATTACAAGTTATGCTTGTAATACTGATGCATTACAAGTTATGCTTGTATTATGTTCCTTAATATTCTTTTATATTCTTTGTTATGTATAATTTTGATCACAGATCTGTATTCAGTACCTAATTTATATGCAAAAATTCATGAGTGTTCAGGTCATGTGTATTTGTATAATATCCTTACAGTTTACTAAAAGCCTCTACACTAAAAGCCTCAGACATCTATCATAAATTAGCTATTAGCTAGTGATAATCATTCAGCTTATTTATGATAAGAGTCTGAGGCTTTTAGTAAACTGTAAGGATATTATAGAAATACACATGACCTGAACACATGAATTTTTGCATATAAATTAGGTACTGAATACAGATCTGTGATCAAAATTATACATAAAGAATATAAAAGATAATTAAGGAACATAATACAAGCATAACTTGTAATGAATCAGTATTAACAAGCATAACTTGTAATTTTGGGTCACAATGAGAATATCTAAATCATTTGGTAACAAAACAAAGCCTTTTATGATTTAGCTATTAGCTATTATGATAAAGATCATTCAGCTTAGATCATTCAGCTTATCATAAAAGGCTTTGTTTTGTTACCAAATGATTTAGATATTCTCATTCCATTAGTTATTCAAGCCTCTCATGTGTCCAGATGTATCCACTGGCCAGAGCAATCAAACGGCAAATGTATAAGGATGTGGATGAATGGATGAATCTGCTTTCTATGCACACTTTTTTTTAGCATGCTCTATGTATGTTAGCAGGTTCTGCAAGCTGTTACATGATTGTGTATGTATTCCAGTATCTAAAGGACACGTACTACACACAACTATACACATTCACTCAATCAAGCCAACAAGACCAAAACAGCCACCATATCAAGCAAACACAAGACACAAACAGCCACCATATATCACACATACACATACCCACAACTACTCTACTTACTGCTTATGCCCAAAGGCACCAGGAGCGGAGTGTCTACAGCCTCACTGCACCAAAGCAGCCTCTCATGTGTTTGTAATTCTTCTAAAACTATTATAATTTGCAAATATTCAGCATTATCTGCTGAATTCTCAGGTCTCAAAGAGTTGATGAATACTTGACAAGAATGGTGGGATGTGAGAGAAAAGGTTAGGCAATTCCTGCTGGGCATGGTGGTTACAGATTGTAACTTTTTAGGTATGCCTAAAATATATTGTGTTACGATCTGATCCATCATATCACAGATCGTTTATAAGATAAGATCTGTAACCACCATGCCCAGCCAGGAATTGCCTATGACTATATAGAGTACTACATCCTGCTGATATAGAGGATCAGCAGGATTAAGACAAATACTAAATAGGTGAAATATCAGAATTGATTTCTTTGATCTGAAAGATCAAATCTGGAGCTGGAGATTTGGTTTCACTTTATTGAAAATATACAATGTAGACAATCAAATATTTTTTGCACCTCATGAAAAATCCTTTATAGAATGTGTTGTGCTGGACAACACTCCCCAGTCAAAATAAGCGAGTGGCTGCCCCAATGAAAGCCAGACTACTGGGCAGCTGGCAAGGGTCTCAAAAGTTGATTAACAGAAAAACCATCCTCCACAACAATACTGCAGCTCTTACAGTATCAAAATTTGAGATGCACTAGACTCAATTACCATACAAAATGGCTTGCACCTATTGGCTTACAATTTTCATTTGTTTGAGCTACTTAAAGAAGCTCTAGGAGGGCATGATATGAAGATGACAGCATGGATGGATGGATTCATGCGCAGTTGGCTGCTGACAACTGGCTTCATTCTATGATGTGAAACTTTCCTTCTCGCTGGGATAAATGTATTACAGTGGTTCAAAATTTAATGCCTACTTAAAATATAAGGTTTTAGTATTTTATTAGTGAAAGATTTGGATGTATTGTTAAGCTTTGAAGGAACTCCTGTGTAGGTGGGAAATTTTGAAGCTAAAAATTGGCTAAATTCAAAAGTATTAATTTGTATTTGATGTACCTCATGAGCATTTACAAGAGATGCTTCATTAATAAAAGTGCCCAAAGATTCTCCCTTTAAAGCATTTAAATTTAAGATCCTTTTCAATAGTTCCAATTCTTAACTGTGCTTCATCCTTCATGGAGGAATGAAGGTTAATGGCAGACAAAGCAAAGCAAAGAAACAATTTTTCCTTACCCATAATGGATTAAAACAAATATACATCCTCAACATTTAATTAAATTATGATGCTGATGATATACTCATCATCCAGCCCAAATAGAGCATTAAACTTTTATTTACATACATTTTCACCATAGCACAATTCATGTATATCAATTAAATGTACAAGTTATAATTTGAGTATAATTGATATATAAAGAAATTACTAATTTAATAACTTCATGTTGACTATCAAACTTTTATAACTTAATGTTGATAATTCATTGTTATGCAATTATTGTAAATTGTTGAAGCTTTGAATATAAACTTTCATATACCAGAGTGAAAAAGTCTGTTACAACAGCTGGTAACATACAGGACTGATCATCCTCTACCATCCAATGCATCAAACAAAAAATGTCATCTTTAAGAAAAGTTTACACATACATTAAAATGCATCTATTTTACAAGAGTACCTACTGTACACCAGCCTCCATTACTGTACACTAGTCAACTATTGATTAGTCTATTAGAAAAAAGTATAGAGTAAAACAATTGGCCAAATTAAGAGTTATTTAACAACTCAGTATTTTTACCTAAATACTACAATACAGTTCTAAACCAGAAGTTATTCTGGCTCCAGCATATAATATAGCAAGGAAAAAATTTTAACTTTCTGAAAGTTCTAAGTAAGTTTCACTTAAAATGCCTCTGAAGAAAATTAAAGGAGTTTTGAAAACTGATCATTGCCCCATATTTGGAAAAATTTGAGCCAAATTTGAACATATGATCAGTCTTACGATTTTTACATGATCACCGTATTCTAGCTATACATTAAAATAAAATTTGTCATCAGTTGCTCTGCTCACCTTGTATTTAGTATGCCCAGCTGATGGCTCAATAAAAGTGCATTTAGAGACTACAAATGTACAAAATTATTAATGAGAATACAGTTATTCTGCAGTTGATAACAGGCAAGATTATCTGGTCAGACATTACCTAATGTGTGGATCTGCATCTGTTAAGTCTTCACATACAGTTTGAATTATCCTTGCTTTCTGTTCATTGCCAGTGGTGAAATGTTTAACATTTCTCATTGCTGATTCATATTACAATACTTTGTATGTTTGATATTACCTTGTTGAACATTTTTAGAAACTAAATGCATCTATATTGTAAATGATATTCACTCATGTATTATTCATGATATAATTCACTCATGTTTCCAGTACATGGGTGTGGAACTTTCATCTAATTAGTACAAAGTCTCCTACTGAGATTATGCAATTCATATTGGCACTTAATGAGATTAATACTTTGACCATTGTTTCCAAATTTAATGAATGAATTTTTGAAGTAATTACCCTACCACCAGCAACATAGGTGATAGTTTTGATTTTTTTATATTTAGGTTCAGCCAACCAATAAGAAAATGCAACAAAACAATGCAGAGTAGCAGGAATAAATTGATTCCTTGTTACTACTTCCTTCTACAAAGGAGAGGAAGTATTGTGATTGCAAAAGTTTCTGCTTTCAGATGGAAATTTTGACCTCCCTGAATCCATTCTGACTAGATTCAGCATGACGTACAAACCACATCAAAAGTGAAATATTTTAGTAAAACTAGTATTTTAATATTAATGAATTATTTTTATCTTACCAGAGGCATTGTTTGAATCATCTGTGATATTGATTTATTAGTAATGTTTTTAGCACCACTGAATTTAAGAGGGATATATTGGACTGCCATAATACTGCACAAGCAGAAAGTGGTCAGGAAAGATTTACTCTAAAGAATGGTAGTTGACCAAGCTGTTGGTGTTTGTACTTTGCATTGAATCGAAACAAAAACACTTGCGAATGATTGATGAAATTGTTTTCTTACAGTTTCCATTACGACAAATACTGGATTTTTAGTCGCAATGAATGATTAATTTCACACCAGCATGTAGCAAGACTCTGCACCAGCATATGGCTAGTGAAACACTTTAAAAAGTATTTTTTTGATTATGTTTAATGCTATTTATCTCAAAATACTTTGTGATCGTAGTTTAAAGTGGTTTAGTTCTTGTGCAGAATAAAAGTATGAAAGGAGAAAATTTCTGGTATTATCAATGATGGTTGTTTGTGTCTATAAAAAATTTATATTGTTAAATTTTATTTAAGGTGTTTTTCTTTAATGTGATGAAGAGCTAGTAATATTTGTTTCAAGGGAGCAAGCTTGGATTTAGAACAATGATTGAAAAATACTGTTCATATATAAATGCTCATATATAATATGTTTATATATATAAAATCCATGTCAACTTCAGCCAGTGTGTCAGTACTGTACTGGGTAGTGTAACCAACGAGACCTTAAGGATCAATTGTGCTTGCTATAATAGCTAAAATGTTTCTCATTCCTATAATTAGAGCTATTAGAATGAGTGGTTTTGAAAATGAAATTATTCATTTATATATGAGGCAAATTTAAATACGAAATAATTACAAATGCAGGAAGGCTGTCTAGACATTAAGACAGCACATTGAATCTTGAAAGGAAAGTTATATATGCATATATTTTGATTGTAACAATGAATTGTTTCCCATAATAGGAAGATTATTATGTATTATGAGTAGTTATGCCCGAAGTCCTAACTTTCTGGCAAAACTATGCAGAAATTTGCCAACTACCCGATTCCAATAATATTGGATTAAATTTGTCTATATGATTAAGTGTTTTACATTTCCTTGCGCAGACTTTACGTAGATTCTTGGAGTAGCATTGATTAATAGTATTTGGCCCTTACACAAACTGAATTAATATTCATTATTTGAATGTAGGGAACATTTGATTTGATGATAATTTCTCTTCATAATTAGTGTTAAGATCCAATTTTGACAAGATAAATTTGTATGTATTAACAAGAAGCTACGCAGCTTCTTGTTATACAAATTTATCATACATGTGAGGAAATTTCATTAATAAAATTAGATAATGAATGATTCTTACCAATCAGCATTGTGAAATGTTGCCACTAAAATATTTTTTAATGGCAACATTTCACAAGGTACCTTTCTTCACAGGTAATAAATAACCTGTGAAGGTTTGGATTTAATTGTATTTGAAGTGTCATTATATATTATTTGATACATTAATGTAATTTACATTCTATGGTGCACAAGTCTTCTTAGTACAGTGCTAGGACATCATTAAAATTTATTTCAAGCTTAGATCGAATAGAAACCATATTTGCCTTGTAAGTATAAAAGGTTATGCAATTTTATTAGTAAAGAATGACTTATGATGTAGTGGATCAAACTTAAATATACTAATCTTTGCTATGAAAGATCTATACTACAGACCTTGTAATATAATGTAAAATTATTGATCTTAAAATTAAATATAGAATAAATGAAATAATGTTACGTAGAGAAGATATCCAATTGTAATGCAAATCTGTATATAAATCAAATGTTACTAAGATATATCCAGTGTTGCAAATCGTTATCAATTTTAATGTAAATCTGTATGTCCATGGATTCTTTACGATAGAAAATATTAAATCCTTGTATATGAAAGAAAATTAAATGTATCTACGGTCCAGATGACAAAAAATTGTGAAATGTTAATATCTGGTGGCACTAATTCATATTACACTTAAAAACTTGCAGATGTATGTTTGATGTATCAAACATTATATATACATACTTGATATTACATTGTTGGAACATTTTTTTGAAACTGTGAAATAAATGCATCTGTATTGTACATCATATAAATATCTACTGAACAATTGAACTAATAAATACATAAATTATAGATGAAAACTATCAGCTGGTGAGCGAATTAAATCTTTTATGTATTTATTTAAAGAAGAAGAAAGACAAGACAGTATGATAATTATAAATATAAATACTTGAGATGGACCAGGCATTTCTTGATGTCAGAAAACTAATTTGTAGGCAGATTATCCTTGATTCAGTTTAGTACAAGTATGACTATTTAAAGTGCAAGTTTCTTACAAATATGTATATTTAGCCAGAATGCCAAGTTTTTTTCAGATCAATTATGTTTTTATTGTTTAAGTTTTATTGTCTTATTATTTTGCTTCATCATTAACAAGCCAAAAGTTGGATTAGACAAAATCATGTTTGAGTTTACCTGGTCTCCAGGAACAGATTAGAAAATGTTAAAGGAATATTGGTTTATACCTTTTATCCTGAGGATTCCACTGAGGCTTACTTACTAATAAAACTGTTGAATATAATAAAAAGAATGCTTCAAATAAAACATTGTTTTAATCCCAGTCATCAGCTTTAATCATAAAATATTGTAAATTATCAGTTGGCTAGTGGTATGGTCAGCAGACTTAACGCATACAAAGTTAAACATTACTCTCATTCAAGCAGTTTAGAAGCAATCTTATGCCAGTTGCTTACCTCCTCCTGTTCTTTAGTGTTACTGATTTTTATTATCTGTTCAGGTAGTGTTAATTAATTTACTCAAAGCAAATGAATCGCAGAGATTATACAAATTATATATTGTGATTAATATATATATATATATATTTATTTGTAGTAATAAAATATTATACTATTATGTTTTTACCTGCTGGTATATAAGATTTTTTTGTAATTTATTTTTTTTAGGAGTTGAGCTTTGGAGAATTAGAAAGTAAACTAAAGCCAAGTTCTCGTTGTAGTGAGATTAAAGCTGCTCTAAGTAGGCTTAATGAAGGATTTTCAAAACTAGAAAAAATAAGAGAGAAAAAACTAAATTTAACAAAACCTTCTCTAAAACAGTTTGATACTGTTACATTTGAAATTACAACCAGGTACCAATTGGCTTCTTTTTTTTTTTTAACCTTTCAGTTATAATGTTGAAACATGTAAATATTAAAGTTTTTGGAACTTAGGTGACATCTTGATTGTATGTTTTAAGATTTATAAATTTATAGTTAATTTCAAGTTACCCATTCTAATTCCTAATAAAATTATTTTATTTTTTATCATAGAGTTGTATATAAATGCAGTAGTTATTTTGTTTTTAGGATGTTTCATGTTTTTTTAAGCGGTCATTTTGTTCCAAGTATGACAGCCAATTTTGTATTATTTTTAGGTTTGCAAAAACTTTAACTTCTTTGTTTTTGATATCAAATTCAAATAAAATTCAAATCCTGCGTTAAATTTCTGATTTTTGTAATATATCCAATTTTAGTTAGCACTTAATAAAAAAAAATCTTGAAAAACGAGTTAATTTTTTCCCAAAAATATCCATGTAGTTTGGTTATAAATATAGTACTTTATGCTGATTAGTGTTCATTTTTACTTTTTTTTTATTAACTTTATATTTTTAAAAACAAGTTAGTTATTAAAGTTTACACTAACCACCAAAAATATGAAACTTCCTAAAAATAAAATAACCTTTGTGTTTAACTGTAATTTTACCAGCAAGATTTTAATTGTATATTGGGTTATTTTATATGGATTCACAGAAAGGTTATAAAATATTCTTGAAATAAGGAGGAATATCAACCAAAAATTGGTAGTATTATTATAACTGTGTTTAAAAACCTAGCAATTTGGTTTCTGTGCATTATTAGAGACTGAGCTAGGGAAGTTTTTTTTATGAATGTTTTCAAAAGTCATAATAATTTTAATGTTTACTGTATTATTGTAATTATGGTACAGGAAAAAATTATTGTAAGTAGAAAAAAACAACTGGAATGCCTTATATGGAAGCATGAAGACTGTTTTTATAGTTGCAATAGATAACAGTAAAATGATCAGAAATAGTCTGGGATTTTCATCTTCTAATGTCACTAGACACTTGGGTAATTAAATTTATGCAACAAAATTAACATTCATGAAAAAATTCATAAATTTAGTAAACTTAACACTGGATTTTTAAGACCCTCTTGATTTGTGGTATCATTATTTACTAAGAGGCAACTGGCTGGTTAGTCACTTATCAAGAATTTTTTTAATGTAATATAGACCTATAATAATAAACACACAACACAGTATTTGGTGATGTAATAAAAAACTCATCACATCAAACTTATTGAAAATGAATAAAAAATATCTTGCTGTCCTATTTCACTTGACCCTATAGAATTCAAAAGGTTATATTATACACTTTATTTGCTAATTTAAGTTAATATCTATTTTACATTTGTTTAAATTTAACCTTATAAATGAGGCACATACTTGTAAAATGGAGCTATATAATTTTATTAACTGTGATTTCAGTTATTTTCATGTGATAACAGCGCAACCAAAACGCATTTAAGCATTATAGGCATGGCATTTATCTTTTCTTTTTTTTTTCAAAAAAAGTTTAATGAAGTCTTATGCATCCTTTTAGTTGTTTGCTTGTATTGTTAGTTGTATTATGTTAGTACAATGCTTTATGTTTATCTTTAGTTTTCTTATAACCTATAGTTTGTCAGTAATGAGAAATTCTCTTATTTTACATTTAACCTAATGTCTAAGTTATAAAATAAGAACTTATCTTAATATAAATAAGGTAATATACATATAAGTTAATATAGAAAAAAAATTTTTTAAACATTTCCCTTAAATTTGACAAAAATAATTTTTTCTTTGAATTCTATATCAAAATGTTTTATGAAAGTAAAATTAAATTAAAGTTATATAAAATTTATCTATTTACACGTTTAATACTATTGCTTTTTAGAATTTAACCTTTTACATTTGACAAAATTTTTTTTAGCCCATCAAAATCACCTGCAAAAGTCTCAAGTGAAATGTCTCCAGCAAAAACACAAGAAGAAATATTTAAAAGTCCTACTCGTACTTTAAACGTGGATACATCTAAAACACCTGTTAAGGTTAGTACTGGCATGTCTCCAGCAAAACTTAGAGAAGCAGTCTTTAAAAGTCCAGGTCGCACTTTGAGCATGCAGCCAAATTATGTCAGTCCAAGAAAGTTGTTTACTGAGCAAGGACAGCTGTTATCACCAACTAAGCCCTTTGCTTTTCAACGTTATCAAGCATTAGTAACTGAAGGTCGCTCGACATTGACTCTTCCGTATAAATATAGATCTCTTGCGGAAATATTTCGAGGTATTGAGACTGTTGTTTCTATGAAACATAACCGTGGAGAGATTGTGACATTTACAAAATTAAAATCTGCTGTTCAGGAACTGTTAAGGAGGTAAGTGCTGTATTATGTGAATTAAAATTTTATGAACCATCACTTTAGATACCTGAATTTATAGTGATGAAAAGACATTTACAGTTCTAAATTATTGTTTGTGGACTTGCTATAAGCAATAACCCAGAAAAGATTCTGTGATTCATAGAATGAAAGAATGATTCTTTTCTATATTAAAATAATCATTCGCACAAGAATGATTCTATTTTTTATTAATTAAATTTTAGTTATTCCTTGGAATTCTAAAGTTATCTTTATTTTATTTGAAAAAGAATTCAGTCCCATTGACAAACGACAGCATAACACTTTATATTAACAACAATAATAGAATAGATAAAATGCGTATAAAATTCTTTTACTGCAAATACCTTTGCTGTTAACAAATAAAACTACCCTAACAATTTATAAATGAAATTTAATACATTACCTCTTCACTTATAGTCCAAGAATAACTCACCAAACCATTTTTTGTTTTCATGTACTGTTGACATTGGAATTACTTTAATTCTTATTAAAGTATTATTATTTGCAATTACCTTAATTGCAAATTGCATCGAACTTGTACACACTAGAAATTTGATCCTTCACTGACTCTGATCTTCTTACAGGGTACTCTTGCAGATCTCGCTTAGAACTCTCAAGCAGAACTGATTTCAACTCATCTTCCCTGGAGTATTTATACTCCTATCTTCTTCAAAGGATGATTGTTAAACAGACCTGATAGCTTTGTTAAAAGGGTTCCTTTTACCCCCTTTCTGGATTTCTCCCATTATTATATTTTCCACTACTCTTTTTAATTGGTAGGAATCAATTACTCAGATTTGTTATAATGGTGTTGTTAGGACAGCTAAAGACAGTTATTGTGAAATTTTAAATAATTGTAATATTTTATTTATTTATCCAAAAATGACATTTATCCAAAGATTAAGGTTGACTATAATATAGTCCCATATTTTATTTAAGTATGTAAGCCATTCTAGGATTAATTCTATGAAATTTTCTCAAGTAATTTGCATAATAAAAGAAAGATTATTTAGCTTCGAATCCTGAAATGAGGAGAACTTGCACTTAAGCAGCTGCTTTTTGGGTTTAGTAGTTTCTATCCTTTTTGCTTAGCTATACTTTATTTGGTTTTATAGGTTATTTTCATCCATTTTGCAAACCAGATTCCTTGTTTAATTCTCTAGATTCATCACTAAGCAAAAAAAACTTTCATTTCATATCTGAAAAGGGGAGAAATAGATGTTCTGTTCAAAATGAACAGAATTCTAACAATTCATCGTTAGAATTTTGTTCTAATAATATTGTTACGTTTTCACCTCCTCTGGTCGTCGGGTGCTGAAACCTAACGTTGGCTAGGGTGCTCACACACCACTCTGTCACAAGCTGCTCCCTCTAGCACTGTACATAGGGTCTTCTAACCAGTCTACACGCATAACTGACCAAGGCGGTCGCATCCGTACGGACTCTCAATTCTTGTTCAGATGAACATTACTTTAAGTTATATTTAGTTTGTTTGCTATCTTTAACGTTAAGTTATAAGTGTTATGTTACAAAGTTATTTTAAACCACCAAGACGGCATACAATTAAACAAACCTTCAATAATTAACAAGGTATTGTCTTCATTCATCACCTATGAACGAACACATACAGACTACCCTCGCTCAAAAATCTACCGCAATGCTGTTAACCAAGGGCGTCCCGTCAATGTCGCAACAAATATACAAATCATTCAAGTGCTTCAAGAAGCAGAAATTGTGGTAGTTGACCAATCATGTTTATACTGGTAAGGTTCTCATACTGGCCAGATATGATTAATCAACTTATTTTAATCTAAACATTACCATCACAATAAACCATTTTATAAAGTTTGCGGTTTAATCAAACATATAACTTATATATTGAAGGGCTAATCAGAAATTAATACCCTGCTATTTTAGACCAGATGAATAGCCCAATTCTAGTAGTATTAATGGAAATATCATTTGCTTGTTTGTTCCTGTAAAATTTCTTAATCCTGCCAACTGTGATGTGCGTGCTGTCATTAACTTCCTTCATGCAAAAAATTTGTCATCCGCTGAAACTTTTCGTGAACTTTTTCAGTATATGAAGGGAATATCAATAGTGACAGTGTGGTAGGACAATGGTGCTTTATGTTTCTGAAAGAAGTGGTCGACCTTCAATTGTCACAGTTTTGGCTTGTCCATGTGAAAATAAGAAAAAATCGCCGATTCACATTAAGAATCCTAATATTTTCCTTGCATGTACTGTATGAAATCATTACATATAGGTTAGGCTTCCTAAATTTTGTACTCACTGGGTACCTAAACTTCTTTCTGACAAATATACAACAAAAGAGGATGGGGTCTGCAGTAATTTTCCTACATTGTTAACCATAATGAGAATGATAAAATTCCTTGATGCCATTCCAATCAGTGCCGTGGGGGCACACCAGTTCTTGAATACCTGTAAAGGGCCACAAACACATTATTCAAAAAAGCTGATGGATCAGTTTTTTTGGGACTGTAAACGTGCGATCTGGATTGATTTTTTGGAAAGGCATGACAATTAATGTTGACACACTACAAGAAATTGAGAAGGGCCATACAAAACAAAAAATGTGGCTTGCTGAGTTAAGGCATCATTTTTCTTCATGTCAATGCTCGTCCACATACTGCAGCATACACTCAATGCCAAATCGACAGTTTCAAATAGGAGTTTAACCCAGCCCTGATTTGGCTTCCAGTGATTGTCACCTGTGTGATTGTCACTGAGACAGTGTTTGAAAATTGAGTGAAAAGTGGTGTTATACCTTGCTTAATTCATAGATGGAAGTTATGTAGAAAATTACTAAAAGATGTAGATTTTTATCAATTTGTATTACTTTCCAAATAGCCTCCATAGTTTTTATATGATTGAGTGCATGTACACTCAACCATTCTGAGCAATTTACTTGCCTTTCCCTTTAATTATAAAATACAAAATTAAATTAGTATTCTCAAAAGTTTTTATATGGGAGCACAGTGTAATACCACTGTTGAAATGGATCACTCTAAATTTAGCAATAAAATTGTGTTAACACTTTTACTCATACGCATAAAAAAAGTAAGATAAAAAACAGGTTATTAGTAGGTTCAGATAGACATTGTAAAAAGCTTCTTCCTCTTCTTGAAGACAAGCTGTCTCTTAATTTTGAAAGTATGGTTTGTTAGAGCCTTATTTCTCCATTTGATTGTCTAAAGATTTTATTTTTTGAGGCCATGCCAGAAACAAATAAATTTATAATGGCAGGAACAAATAATGTAAATTTTAAACGTTTTAATAACGTAATTAAATAATTTGATTAAAAAATAGTTAAGAAGGTATCACTAAAAACAAATATTCCTATTTTAGATGTACCTTTCAGATACTGTATACCTTTTTTAAATAACAAGATTAATGTGATGAATAAAATTATTTACAATATAACTTGTAAAACCAAACCAATTTGCTTCCTTTCATTTATATAAGTGAAATAGATATTAATGGATACACTAAACATGGTTTGCATTTCAATAAGAGTATATAGGGCAAACATATGAATTAGTTACTCAATTCAATGGAATCTCTGGAATTCTTACCACTAGAAAATTTTGAGACCAATACCTGTTGTTATAATTATAATAGTGATTCCCTTTGTTAATCAAAAGCCCCCAATCTGATAATTTGCAGCATTTAAAAAAAATAAAAATGACTCCTTGACTCTCATTGTGAGAAATCAAAGGTAAACTCAAATAAATTGCATCATAAACTGAAAATAAGATATAAAAAATAAACCTATTTTTTATAATTCATATAAATGTTGGAGGCACATCTAACAAAATAAAACAAATTATTTTGCAGGATGAAAATCCTGAAGTGAACACAGACTTATGTTTGAAAAATTAAAGATTATGCAGCTCTACAGCTACATCCTCGAGTTCTTTTTGCAGTGAAAATTGTAAATTGGGAGGTGTCACAATTTTTTTAAAGGATAATTACCATGTAGTGAACTTTCGGTAGAGCAAATGTTTTGTTTAAGTCCTGGTTTTTGGACATAACAGCTACCTGAAGAGAATTCAGAAATTTCCTAATAAAATGATCAGAGATTTTAATTTGGAAATCTTGTCAAAAGAAGTGTGAAAAACTTCAACAGTATCTTATAATTTTGGCCTGATTACTTCAAAAAAATCTCCAACTCATATTATGAATCGACGTCCACATGTATTGACAATTATTTGATCAATATTGAATATAAAGACACAAACTGTCCAACCATTTATTTCAAAGTTAAACAAAAAGATAAATGTGATACTAGTATTGCTGAATTGAAATATAGATTACAAAAAGTAACATCAATAGATGTTATTCTCTGCTATGGATACAAGTATGAATAATTTATCAATACCCTAACTTATTTTAAAAATACCTCTTGTGCACCGCTCTATAAACAATTAAATTTACTAAAGAAAAAATTTCTCTGAGTAACAGCATTAAACAAAAAAAAAACAGAATGAAGGAACAGTATTTAAAATTGCTCAACACTAATAATCAGGATAAATGTAATATATAGTGAAGCTATCCAGAAACATAGATCAGAAAAGATTCTACATGAACTAACATAACACTTAAAATAAATAGCTTGGAAAATGATTGATAATAGTAGTGCTAAAGAAAATATCGGTAAATACAACAAATTAATTTTGAAGGAGGAAATATAGTTAAAATAAGTCTACTAAATTCTCTGATTGATTTTATATAAGTAGATGTTACTAATGTTGGCAAGAGAGCCATCAAATGCTTTGGTGATTTGTTGAAGGCTTTCGACTATGTCAGCACAAATATATTGTTGATGTGAAACAGCTTAACAGTGATTTGAATCTAAATTTAATAGGTAGAACATCAGTTACCAAAATTGCAATCATCAGCTCCACAGACTTTTAAGTTGAGGGATGGAACAAGGATCTATTCTTTATCTGTTCTTTTCTAGATCTATATCAATGGCATTGATGATTATTTTCATATAGAAAACCTTAATTTTCAGATAATACTACAGTGTTTACTTGTATTAAAATTAGTGACCGATTTGCTAGAGACACTTTAATAACGTTTAGGACACTTTAATAAACATTAATAGTTAAGCTCAATATTTCTATAATAATAATTAAAAATAAATCCCGGTTTAAAACCAACTTTGTGTTTACAAACTCCCCCAAGTTAAATGTCATATTTAATGGCATATTTGGCTATAACTAAATTAAGAAAATCATCCAAAAGTTACCTTATAAAAGTATTATCGTTTACCCCTTAATATTATTATTATTATTACAAGAATCTATTAGTTATTAGTAATTTTATTTTCTTATTATTTTATAACTTCTGATTGTAAGAATGAAAAATATTGTAAGATTAAAAGAAAAAAATTTTTTTTAGAAATTTGTATGAGAAACATTTGGAACAAATTAAAACAGTTTATGAAGATTCATTTGAGTTTGTTTATGAGAAGATTCCAGCTATTGGAAAATTTCAGCCTGATAGATATGATCTTGTTATCACACCTATTTTGAGAAATTCAAGTGAGTTGATAAATATTTTAATTATTTTCTAATATTATTAGTCACTTAATATTATTATTTACATTAAGTGAATTTATGCTATGTAACATATTTATACAGGAATTCATTTTGAATTGCCTGTAAATGCCACTTTGATGTTGTGTTAGTAACCATTATATTTTAGTGTGATTTAAATGTAATACAAAAAAGCATAGAACTAGACTGGGTGCATAGCTTACAATATAAACGTATTGATGATTAATGTAGCTGGTGTTATGATAGTGTTAAAAATCTCTTTTCTTTTCAAATATATTTTCTTTAAACAAGCAAACAAACTACTCTTAATTTCAAATTAGATTAAAACAAAGAAAGATGAAAAGTTTTAATAGCCGTCATAATGCTCTAAACTAATGTAAAATAATTTGACATTTAAGAACAGTCAACACGACTTAGCACTGAAAAGACAGCAAAACATTGAAAATAATTAAACAGGTTTAAAGGATTTACTACTAATTAATATGAAAGTCCTTCGTCTTTTTATCTCAGTTTTCATGAAGCAAATTAATATTGAATCAGATTATGATATAAATTGTTGAATTACATTTTTTTAGGAGCAATTCTGATTTCCTAGTATGCTTAAAAGGTATGTTCTTAAGCACGGTTATGCAATTTTCACTTCCTTGTATGAAGTAAAGGAAGTATTGTGATCAATAAAAATTTTGGTTTTCAGATTTCAATGGAAATATTCATTTTGACAATCCTTGAATCCATTTTTGACTAGTTTTGGCATGACATCTGCACACGTATTTAACTCAAAAACGATTAGCCATAGGATATTGAAATTTTTGATTTGGGATCCAGTGTAACATCTAGTTGTGCACTTCCCAAAATCCAAAGAAAAATTTAAGTAATAAGCCCTCATTGAGAGCTTTTCAGTGATATATGTCATCATAAGTGATAATTATTTTCATTGGTTCCAGAGTTTAGACAAATGCAATTTTAATTAATGAAATATATCTTTTATGGGAAGGTTCATCAGTTTGAATCAGACATCATCGCCTTTATTTTTAATTTCAATATATTGATTTATAAATAATTGTCAAATTGTAAAAAAAATAAACATAATTCAATAACAGTAAAAAAAATTATGCAAAAATATCAGTTATTAGTGAAATAAAATTTTATGTACTTGTCATTTAAAAAAAAAAACGTGTATGAATTGTAATAGGCATACAAGGAATTCATAGTGCCCACATCAGATTTTTCTGGAAATTTCTTGTCTCATGCTGTTTACACCTATATCAGATGTAGCATTAAGACTAAAGGGCATAAAGTTGTATTTAAAATTCTGTGTGCTTGTAATAAAGACATTTAAAGTAATGTTCTCATAATCAACATGTTTGATTCTGGGAGCTTTTTAAAAGATTTAGTATTCAAAGTAAAGTGTAACTTAAATCCTTATATTTCACATTATATGATGTTTTCTAGATAATAATAATTCATTCGAAAAAGTAGAAAAAATAATGGTGGTCATCTTTTTTTAATTAGAAGAAATTATTTAGTGTTAGTTAACATGTTAGTTTAACAACATGAAGTGGTGCCTCATCGTAAATGGTTCTAAATGATTAAGTTCAGACCATACCTCTCAAACCAAAAGCTATGATTGAAATAGGAATATGAAAATTATAACCACCATTAAGATTTTGTGGGTTTTCTAACATTTTTTATGATTTAGTACTCTCAGTTGAATAGTAGTGAGTCTGGAGTGACTTGTTCAGCATCATATTCATTTCTATCACAATATCAAAAGATTTTATGAGTTACATACCTCCAGTTTTGGTAATTGTGATGAAAAATTATAAATTGCTACTGAATTCTATAAATTCAGAGAAGTTTCTTCTTAAAATATATGTAACAGCAACTTATAATTTTACTAAAATTTATTTTTTCACGTGCTACTTTTTCTTTTTTTGTATCTTTGTTTAGTTTTCCCCAGAGATTGCTGCTTACTCAGAAGGGACTTGTTAGGAACAATTAAAGTAATCTTTAAACTTTTAATCATGTTCAAAAAGTTTTAATTTCTTCAAAAATACTCATCAGATATTATAAAAAGAAAATGTAGTAATCAGAAATAATTTTAACAAATTTATATAAATTGTTTTTCCCTGTAAATAAATCTGGATGATTATGGTAGAAAAATACAGGATAACCCCTAAAATAATTTACTTAAATTATTTTAGAGTATAGCCGTGATCCTCCTAATAGGTGGAAGTAAACTTAAAAAAGGTGCTGGCAGACCTTCCAAGGATGCATGGGTACATGTTTCTAAAAGAAACATTTAGAAACAGGAATACTGCAGTCAACAATTGTGACGGTTTTACACAAGCACCTTCATGCATACAAAATTGTCGGTGCATGCAATTGAAGTTGACAATAAACCATGCTATTATCGTTTTTCCATGGACATTCTTGATAAAGTAAATGAAGGTAATGCATTTTTAGACAAAAAAAAACATGGAAGATAAAGCTACCTTCCATGTTTCTAGACATGTTAACTGTCATGTCTGATTTGGAGTTGCGAGAATCCTCATTCCATTGACAAACACTATATGACAGCCTGAAAATTTTGCATGCATTACTGCTTATGAAGTAATCAGACCATTCTTCTTCACTGAGCCAACAGTCACTAGTGCGAGTTATCTAGACGTTTACTGAAGTATGCAGTACCACAAATTGAACATCAGCAATTATTTACTTCTAACAAGATGGCACATCGCACTAGGGTTTACATGTTAGGGACCCCCTATATAAACCACTTCCTCAATGTTAGATTGGCCGTGATTGACCAATTCCATGGCCACCGTGACCCCTGACGTTATGTCATTATCAACTAAGGTTGTCAATATCTGTGAACTTTTCAAAGAAGAATTTAAGGTGTAATTAATGGAATAACTCCAGATATTCTTTGTAATGTATGGCGTGAAAATGAATATTGCCCAGATATTTTATGTGCCTCAAAAGGTGGTCATGTGGAACTTGTTTATTAATGTAAGTTTTGTAAACAAAACTGTTTAAAATTCCAACAAGGATTTTATTGTTCAAAAAGATGCATGGTAAAGTACATTACTTTATTTTTTTATTGACATCTAAAATGTGCTGAATAATTTATGATCAATATACTTTTGAATATGGAATCCACTGTTTACAATCTGTCTTCATATTGTATTTTGTAGGGAAAAACAATGAAATTGTAATTTTTTTATTGTCTTGAGTTAGATATAAATCCTTTTTCTGCCCATTGAAAAAAAAAACAATCGAATGGTAATAATCAGAAATCACAGATTTCAATATTGTTCTTTTTCATAATAAAATTACTTATTTATATGATAATTGTACTGACACGATAAGATTGCTTTTAATTTTTAATCTTTTCTCAGCTACATATTATGAATTTTTTTAAATAATCAAAATCATTAGTTTTTAATTGTATTTTCAGATTTAAGTCATGATGATGTAAACTCCTCAGAACAAAATTCTCATACTAGACTGGAAATGACCCCTGATATACTTTTGAATAGAAGAAGATCCTTTTATAGCAGTTTACTGAATAAGACCAAAAATTATCATGAGGTATTGTATATTTTTCTATAAGTTTTTATTTATTGACCAACATTAATTATTTGACAACATTAATTTGTTCAACAAGGCTTCTCTACTATACAGCTCACGAATATTTATTCTCTGCAAAAAAGTATTTTCAAGAAATTGCAACAGGCAGAGATCTATAGCTAAGAAAATCAATCAACAATGACTATGATTTTAATGACACCATTCATAATTCTACTTTATGTAATAGGTATATTTCAGAGAGACACATTTATACTTTTCAGTACTGCTTTATTGAATTTATGCTTTTAGGCAGACGTGGTGGTCTGGACCAATCTTAGTTTTTTAGTCTGTTGTTTGAAAGTTATTACATTAACTAATTTATTACTAGCTTAGATTTTTGTTGGAATTATTTTGGTTGAGGTGGTGTAGAATAGCAAATGTGATAGAAATTATAGTGAATAAAGAAATTACTAACTCTTTCTTATTTGGATGTAACTGAAGTTTTGCAATTTATATTTTTCAGACTATAAATCTTGTGATAAATTTTAAAATTTAAATTGCATTTTGAGTATTTATTTATTACTTGGAAATATTTTCTTATTTTTCCTATATTTTTTAAGAAGCAAATAAATTTTATCAAAATTTTAATGTGTTCTATGTTTCCTTCAGAAACAAACAAACATTTGTTGATAGAGAGGGATTTTTAATTATGTAAGCTTCATTTTAAATTTATTTGTACTGCTTTTTGTGAAATATTTCCTTTTTAATTCTCTCTATATTGTGTAAATTCAGTGTATATTCACTCCAGTCTTCTTAACCAAACTATTTAGTTCCTGATTGTCCCCATTTCCTTTCAGATTGTCTATAATTTTTAATATAGTTAGGATAATAATATATATCCTAATGTAGGATATATATATATATATCCTATAGATATATATATCTTTATATAGGTAAAAGAAGATAGACTTATAGACCACATATTACAGCATCCTAGAATAGTTGCTTTAATATTGGAGGGACAGGTAGAAGGAACAAATTGTGCAGGCAGTCAACGTTTGGAATGTGTAAAGCAAATTGTTAGGGTTGTAGGATGTAGGGGGTATACAGAGAGCTGCATCAAACCAGTCAAATGACTGAAGACAAAAAAAAACAGTTCTTATTTGGGAAATGAGTTAATTTGTGTAAATCGTGAATAAAGTTTTTTTTATCTGTATTTTATTACAGGAATTCCTGTTAAGCTTGGATCCACCACTTCATGTTTCTAAAGATTCTATTACAAGGTGGCATCCAGAATTTGATGTGGATGGTGTTCCCGACATTGAACCTTCTACTCTTCCTGAACCACCTAATATACAAAAGGTTGCTTCTGCAAAAGATGTTTTAGGTAAAAAAATTTCAATAGAGTAGTAAGATTAGTTGCTATATATGTTTATAAGTATTACCACTCAGTGGCTAAATAATCATAGTTCTAACAATTGTTAATGAAATTTTTTGTTTCTTAACATTCTCATCACTCCCTATCGTGTGATGCTGGTTTGGCTCTAAAACCTAGCCATGCATCTGATAGACTGGGTCTGACTTTTTATTAAAACAAAAAATGTTAGTCTCTGTTACATTACATAATATATAATTAAAAAATGTTGGTTAAAATTTATCGCACATGCCATTGAGCAAAAATTTGCACCACCGGATAAATATTCCATTGCTGAACAAAATTTAAACAGTGAAATATACTTAAAAGGTAGCTAGCTGTTAAGTTTAGCAGTGATTTAAGTTATTGCATTCATCATTCCCTATGCTGAATCTTTTTATAAAACTGGAAGGATCCATCTTGGAATTTCAAGTTTGTACCAATAGGAACCTGTGGAAATCTGCTAAACTACTTTTTTCATGATATGCCATCTATTCTTCAACATTTTTGTTATGATAATGAAGCTTTCTTGTTTCTCTCTGCTCTCAGAAACCAACTTTTTGAGTGCTTTCAAAAAACAGCCAGTCTCCTATAGCTAAGGATAATGTTAGGGGTAATTGTCTTCATAATATTACAGGACTCTAGGGAATCATTCCTAGTATTTCAAAAACTGTTAGCTAAGATATCTATTAGATCCTAATCTTTTTAAAATGTAAGGTATGAAATGTAACTATGAAAACTTTTACTTTATAAATGAAGTGCACAATTACCATATAAAATTAACTTTGTTTAAATAAAGATTAGAAATTAATAAAATATGATAATCCTGTGATAAAATTATCATACTTTGAAAAAAAACCTGGTATAATTTCTGAAAAGCTGACAAAAATGGATAGTAGAGTATTCTCAATGCACAAAATACAAAACATTATAGCCATTATTTTGCCTGACACAATTTATAACTGAGCTATGATTAAAGCAACAACTTCATCAATGGTCTTTTTTTGTATTTTAACACTATCTTATATTTTTAGTTTAAACAAAATTACATAAGATAATATATTTAAGTGAATGTTGTATTTTCTTTTAACGTCTTCAAAAAATTTTGTAAGTTTATTTTATGTATTACACATATATTTATATCGTAACTTTTTTGTAACTATTTGATTTACAGAGAGAGCTCGTAACTTGTTTGGTGCCAATCCTCGTCTAGAGACAGCAATTCAGAAAATGACTGAATCAAGTAGCAGTACAAATAGTAATATTACTAATATATCTGCTACAACTAATACTGGACCTGCTTTTACTGCTCTTACTAATGCTTTGAAAGGAATTCCCAAGTCTCTCTTAGAAAAGGTATTGTAACTTTTTTATTTACGTCTACTATTAACTGATTTCCTAATCAGTTTAATTGTGCATGTGGTTTTCACTATGCATCTGCTTTATATACTGAATGTATTTTTATTTTTGAACATTGCAAAGAATGTATCATTTAATACATTTCTTTGTCATTTTTTGCATAAACAAATATTTTTACTGAGAGTTTTAAAATGGGCCATTAACATTATAGAGAATAATGTATGAACCGTACAGAGTATTGTAATCTTCAAACTAAGCAGAATAAAAATCTAGAATAATAAAATCTGAACAGCATGAACATCAGCTTTGCAACGACCACAGTTTTAGGGAATAGTGTACTGATGTTTAACTGTCTGTTGATATGTCAGAAGAAATGGAATTTTTTTTTTTTTTTTGACCAAAAACTAAACTGGTATGGTGAAACTGATTTGGAATGCTAAAATTGAGAGGTTTTAATGAAAATTCAATTAGAAAAGCCCAAATTTGGAAATCTTTTGTCTTTATAGTTCTGCCATTTACATTATCCCCAATTACCTATAAACTGTTAGTTTTTTTACTTAAAACTAAGTATAAAAAGTTAAGTTTTGAAGTGCATAAAATCCAAAATCTGATGGGAAATTGTAGTCTAATTTACTGAGTAATTTTTACTTTATTTATCATATCGTTTAGAAACAAACAAAAGAAAATTAATCATTATGAATTTTTGAAAATTTTTCTTTTGTTTATGTAAGTAAACAATAGATCAGCAAGATTGACTTCGTGTTCAGGCTGCAGTACATAACTGTTTTTTTTTTTCAAAATGAACTTTCTTGTAATAACAATAAAATATTTGTTATTGTGAATAATTTTATTACCATTCAAACAATTCAAGTATTGATGTTTATGATAAAATATTAAAAAATTTAATTTAAAGCCAGTTTATTAAGATAATTTTTTCATAGAAAAGTGGCTTTGTTTATAAAAGTATATCACTTTTATTTTTAGTCATTTTTAAATCTGCAACTGTTTGCAAACGAGACAAAACTAGGGCAGTCAACTATATAATTATATAAAATGGGTACAAGAATCAAAGTTAGATAACAAGTTGCATTTTAATCGTTCAGAATAATAAAAAAATAATGCAATAAATAAGAAAGAAATATAACCAGCTGTATAAACAAGTGTTGTATGCATTTATGATGTTCAGGTAGCAATTGATGAATTTGTGAATCATAGTTTTTTTAAGTTATTGTTTTTTCCCTTTAACACACTTGTTGCAAGTCATTGTTACATTTCTTCAGTATTTTAAGCCAATTTATAAGTTTTAAGTTTCTGTGTAAAATATAAATTTGTTCTGTATATTGTAATTCTGATTTCATTAAAAAAACACTTTTTACAGGTAATGAACAGATAATAAACTTTTCTCAACATATCAATCATGATATTTGAAAATTTTAATGCAGTAACATTGAAATATGACTTTTTTGTTTTAATTTTTTAGTTATAGTTAACAAGAGCTGGATTCAAGTAAAATATTTTAGTTTTAAAAATAATAACAAAAAGTTAAAATATTAACATTAACCAAATAATTTCACTTTAAAATTTTAGCGTAAGTTTCCAATTACGCTGCATAAAAGTTTAGTTAAGAATAAAACATTTTCATTTAACTTTTTTTAAAAATGTTGTCTAGTGGTTTAAATTCAGCCATATTGTTTTATGTGTATCTGAAAAATTATTGTTTTATATGAACAAAAATTATAAAATGGTAATGATTTTCTTTCTTTTTGTAGAATTTTGTGTTACAACTTGTCTCATTTATAGAACATCTGTTAGATTTCTTTTTTAACTTATTGAAACAAGTAACAACTTATAATCTAAAAAGAAAAAACAAAACAATTGTATTTCATCAATTGCAAATATATTATTCATGTTGGTTCCAAACGTTTTTTACAAAATTGTTAATAGAATAAATACTATTTATGTTGATAGACTTTTATATTTATGAATTACAGTATTAAGAATTTCTTCCTGGGCTCTTGTCTCTTGATAACTAACAGATAATGTTATAATTAATTGTGTTAATTGTAATATAATTAGGTTATATAATTTTTCTTAATTAATAAATTATTTCTCAGTACTCAATGTCTGAATAAAACAAAATTAAAAAAATTACAAATAATTTACAAAATGTTTGATCTGAGTAAATAAATTGTATTGTGCTGTTTATTTGAGGAATAAAACTTATAATCTATCTATTCTTAACTGAATAGATAGATTATAAGTCTATCTATTCAGTTAATAGATAGACTATTAATTGAATAGATTATTCAATTAATCATTGTATTGAATATAATATACAAGTATATCAAAAGAAGGAACAGTATTATGCGTGTTAAAAAATAATGTGAAGTTTAATAATAGTGGCTGTAAAGTTTAATATTAATAATATAGTTTAATAGTTTTTTAAGCCCCAATCAATATTAACTTGCCTACGAGGCGAGAAGGTTGAGAGGTTTTATCTGCTCAACACTGAATTTATTTTAAGATTTTTCTGTTAAATATCCTATATGGTGGTACAGAATGTTTGGAAAGTTGTTGTGTGGAATTATGAAAGAGTAATGATGACATTTTTTTAATTATTGCTTTTTTTTTCATTTCATTATTTTATAAAAACAGATATTAAAATAACTGAAAGAGTTTCAAATAACTTCACAGGTTTCAATTTGTTTTCAAACAGTTTAACCAGCTGATGTACTGAAATGTCTTATACATATGCCATTATTGTGTTTTTAGTTTGTCAGTTCTGCAGTCAGAGGTGGGTGATCAAGTAGGCCCCTAACCCATCAAAATGATTCATTCACCAGACAATTCATGAAAAAGTCATTGACCTGTTAACTGTGTGCGTTGCAGTGCCATCTTTTGGAACCATCTGTGATTGATTTCCACCTCTGTTAACCAACTGTATTTTCAAAAAAGATTGGACCCACAATGTGTTTTCTACTCACATTGACCCTTGATCCAGACTCCAATTTTCATGTATTTTGTGAATTAATATACCCTCCCAGATGAAACCACGCGTCAACTACAAAAAAAAAACATTGGCAATGATACCTACAGAATTTTGGTCAATAAAACATTTAAACCACTGACAATAATTTAGTATTTCGGCATGATCTGTAGGTTTCAGTTCTTGGACACATTACTTTGTAGGGGAAAAGTTTTAGTTCTTTGTGTCTTAAAAGTTTGATATCTTACTACTGTGCTAACTTACATATTGATTTTGATGGACTTTCACTTCGATCAGCATCTTCAGAACCGTTGCTTGAAATTTTTTGATAAGAGTTCAGATTGCGTTAGAGTGAGGAACAGGACTATTTGGAAACTTTTTGGAAAAGTGCTTTACTAAATCGGTATACTTGACCCTTCACAGAGAGATGTATTCAACAAGAAAATGTATTCCTCTACCAAAAGAACATTAAATTCATGAAATGAAACTAAGCCCATTCAATCACAACTCAACAACTGACATCTTAGTTTATTACTGAGCAATGCCCAACAAACCCACTAGGCAACCAACCTAACACCGAAAGAACAGAATGTACCACATAATTTTAAAGTATACTACGC
The DNA here is from genome assembly GCF_047948215.1 of Lycorma delicatula. Lineage (NCBI taxonomy): Eukaryota > Metazoa > Arthropoda > Insecta > Hemiptera > Fulgoridae > Lycorma > Lycorma delicatula. The sequence continues at coordinate 127,053,194 of NC_134460.1, read as the reverse complement.
AGCAACTTTTCGAATGCACTGTAGATCGAACATAATCTAAATATTATGTTACAATTTAATTTATAATAATTTTTTTACCTCATTCCTGTTACATTACTTTAAGACTGTAAAAAAAGTATGTATATTCAGTTTTTGAAAGTTAGTTGAAAACTGTAACTGTTATAGAATCTTTTATATGTAATGTATGTGTAGTATTTTATCCACTCAAATCTATTTTTAATTTGTAATTTTTTTGTTTTAACTAACTTCTTACAGGTTAGAGCAAAACAAGCTGCAAAAGCTCTTGAAGCCATGACTCGATCTCCATCTCAAGCTAAAGAAGCTGTTATGTTAACTCGTTTACCAGAAATAGCCCGTATTGTTCGTAATATTTTTATTTCTGAAAAAAAGGCTGTTCTAACTAGGGAGCTAGTTATAAAAAAACTGGCCGACAGTTACAGAGAAAACCTCAGTTTTTGTGAGTATGTTGTATAGTTGTTAGAGTTAAGCATATTTTTCGATGACTATTATTTCACTAAAAAAAAATGTTCATGACCAAAAGTCTAGTCTTATAAAATTTTTTGTATGAAGTTCATCTTAAATATTTAGAAATATAAATTCATTAATCAACTACAATGATGATGTACATAAACAGTAAATTTAAAAATTGAGTTTGACAATTCTATCATTTGGATAACATAAAAAATTTAAAATACGAAATGGGAAGAAAAATAGAAGAAATATAATTACATTTGAATTAGGAAAAATCAAAGAAATAATTGGAAATTACAAAGTTTTTCCATGCTTCTGTATGGTAAAAAACCATTTAAGTCCTTACCAGATAGATGTATCGATTTTTGTTAGTTGCCAGGTTATCTAAATCATTTTTTATGGCATTTAAAATTTACACAAAGCACACATTGGATGATATTTATAGTTTTTTAACTGCAGCTCTTCATATTCATTTTCATTTTAAAATATTTTGTATTGTTTCTGTAATAATAAATTTAATTTTCAGTAAGTTTTCATTAAATTTTTGGGGAAAAAATTGTTCTAGACAAAATTGGAAATTGAAAACTTAGTTACATTCGTTATACTGCAGCATTGCTGAATTATGAAATTTAATTCAGCAAAACATGGAAAAATACATTTTTCCATTGAAAAGTAGAGTTTTGAAACTTGAAACAAACTACTTGAAGAATAATTTTCGTGGATGCTGGATGTTGTGCAAGCAGAGGTGAGCTTGCTTAACCAGATGCAATGTTATAATATATTGAATTAGCTAATGAGCAGAATATAAATCTAAAATCGGTTATTTAACACAATGCTATATGAATTTCACCCCCAGTCATATTACTTTGAAATAACAAAAATTGTACATAATAATTGTTAGGAAGTTGTAATTTATTGGCTAGTAAATATAAAATTTAACATTGTGTACAATGTTGTTCATCATGCACAACTTTTTAGTTGTGACATGCTGGTTGTGCCAATACCTAATGCAATCTTTGAGGATTCTCTGGCACCAATGATCTTGTCTGTAAATAAATTACCGTTTTCAATGTTCTCTTCTGAAAATGTCAGCTTTTTACTCTGGGTATCACATTTCCTTTAAGGAAACTGCTGTATGAAAACATTTAATTTTTAACTGTTTTGATTTTTATTGTAAATTGAATTGATATGTGTGATAAAATAAGAGAACATGAATTAAACAAGTAGAAGGTACTTGTTAATAGCGATTTTACTACATGCTGAATACATAGATTACAAAGTAGTATCCCAAATGAAATGTTTTTCTATACTACAAAATTAAAAAAAAAGCCTTTTTAATGCTAGATAAAATTTGTTGTTGCTTAGTGATGAGACCTGAAAAAATTAAAATAATGCCAACAAAAAAATAAATATTAAAAAACAATTCTCTTCCATAAATAAGCAAGATGAAATTTACCTCCCATTCCAACTAAACTACTACCAAAAGGAGCTCCAATAATAATTGCAAATGAAACAGGAAACATTATTTGACCTATTACATTATCAGTCTAGACTACCTAAACAAATAAAAATTAAAAATAATCAAAAAATAAAAGAACCACCAAAAATACTATTAGAAAGATTAATATAAGGGGGACAAAAGGTAAATTAAATGAAATCTATAAAGAAAAGATTAATAGATTTGTTTATTCATTTTATTTTAGCACCTAAAATGGTTCTAAGAACCAAAAAAGACTAAGAGAATTTTTTTCTCTAAATTCTGCTTCAAGTAAGAGATATTTCAAGTTTCCTGTAATTTGTTTTTTTGGAATAAAGATATATTTAATAATAGATGAGAACTGATTGTGTCTAAGCTAAGTGATAATTTAATCAGTGTTTACTGTATTTTTGGCTGGCCTTTTTCTTTTACGTGGTTATAAAGATTTATAAACAAATTAATAATTTATATATATATATAAAATATATTTATACATATATGCACATATACAGAGTGTCTGGAAAGGGGGGGATAATTACACATCATGTAACATTGTAATTTCATGCAGGAAATGATTCTGCAAACTGTTTTCCAACCTCTTTGATCCTTATTCAAAATTTATCAAGATACTAGATAACAAAATTAGAAACAGCTGATTCATTGCATTTATTATTTAAATTAATTAAAAATTTTATTTTATTAAATACTTATTTTTAATTGTTTATAAAAAGTTTTTTTTTCAAGAAAATTAACATAATAAAAACATACCAAATGTGTACTAAAATCACAGCAGATGTTCAACGTGGCTTCCTCCTACTTGTTGACAAAATCTTGGACACGTGTAAAAATTATGTACAGCATTCTGAATTGATTCCCTTGATATGTCAGTAAATTTAATTATGTAAAACAATATAGAGAAATCTTCTTAGTTTTACCAGATTCTCTAATTAGTTTTATAAACTAAATATCCCCAGAAGAAGTAGTCTGCTGGACTTAAATCTGGTGATCGTGGAGGCCATTCAATTTGTCTTCTTCTACCAGTCCATCTTGCTGGAAAAATATCATTTAAGAAAGTGCAAACTTGAAGAGAACAGTGGGCTGGAGCTCAGTCTCGCTAACACCATGAAGTTTTCTCAAAAATGATATTCAGTAGCTGGAATAATTTGATTACAATGCACAGACAGCTTCTCATACAAATCCCCTGTCAAATTTCTATCTATTACAAATGACCCTATCAATGTATCCAATACAATGCCAGCCCAAAAATAGTTTCATCTGAAAAGACAACATTTAATTGCACAAAATTCAGCACGCAGATCAAAATCATCCTTCAATAATTCTTGATGCGGCTGAATTTTATAAGGCTTATATGTTTTTCAGTCAAGACTTCATAGACAGGATTTGTTTATATCAAGGTGCCTTCTAATAACCAAAATTGATGTGTGAGGATTTTCTGTTATCTTCAACATGGTATCTAGTTTTACATCTTCACGTAAAATGGATTTAGTTTGCCAGATTTTCAATTGTTCTTTATAATTCCATATCAGGAAAAGTGCCAGTAAATAAATTTCTTTCTTTGTCATACGATCTTACTCAAACTTCATACCATAACATCATTAGAAGAATTATTCTTTCATATTCACAGAATTCCATTATCTTAATAAAAATATAGTTAAATGCAAAGAAACATGAATTAGAAAACTAAACTAATTAATAAATTTAATGAGAAAACAACTTCACAGAAATTACATTTGCCACACCTATTCAAAATGAGAGAAAATGGTAAAATTAATTTGCATAACAATGAAACTGTTCCCAACCACATAAAGTAAAATTTTTGTTTATGATTTGTTATTTTTGATTTATTTCTGAAATAAATATTGTTGAATTAAAATATAATGCATTTTTCATTAATTCTACATAAATCATCTTTCTTCTCTAATTTCAAATAAGTATAATGAATCTGCTGTTTTAATTTTGCTACAATTATTTCATTATCAAATATCATAATGATAATTTTAAAATAATTATATAATGTGAAGAGATTGTGGAAAATGATGGCGGAATTATTTCCAGCCTGAAATTGCAATGTTAACATGATAATGATGTAATATCCCCTTTTCTACTGAAAATATTTATCTTGAATGATGGTTGTGGTTGACTTCAATCTGAAGACTTAATGGTCAATATCTAAAACACAGATGAAGCTACAAATGCTGGGGTTTTCACTAAGTTTTTCCCATAAAACTTAATATGACCATGCCATTTAAAAAATAAGTTGAAATTCAATATGACTGCAAGATGGCCAGCAATAATTTCAAACAACTTGAATAAGTTTCTTTGATACAGTAATCAACTACATTTATTTTGGTAACAGTCGCACTCAATTTTATATAATTAAGCAGTTTCCTTTCCAGACATCCCATTTAATACAGCTGATTACAAACGATTCATCAGATTTAAAAAATAAGCACACATAAAATTATGAGTAATACATAAAAATCAACAGAAATTATTGTCATAACTTGATATGGCCTCCATTCGTCATATGACAGACATCTATGTGGTAGTCCTGTTCAACCCACACATGATAATCATCATAATTTCCCTTTGTGATTTTTTCCTATGGGAAAAAATCACCAAAACCGTAGATCAGGAGATGTAGATGGCCATTTTAAAGAGTGCTAAGTCATCATCTGTACATCACCCGATCTAGCCGAGTAAATCATATTGAGGTAAGAAATACTTGTCCATGGTATTATCCGAGAAGAATAATTGTTTGTACACCTTTGTTTTAGAAGTTGGTGCCAAAAACAGGTAAGTTTTGTGAATTTACATTCACGTTCTACAGAATAACGTTCAGTAAAAGTGAAATGTCGCCTTATCACTAAACATTAGACGGTTAGCAAAATCGTTATCCTCTATAGCTTCCTGAGTTTGTTGAGGTCATTTGGTTATAACTTTTAAAGACTTTATATGATATGGTTTCAGTCTTAATCAAGTTTGCAAAATCTTGCCGACAGTCAGCTGTGGAATATCGAATTCACTACTAGTGCATCGAGTTGACTTCTTCAGGCTACAAATGAAACTCGCCCTGAGTCCCTCCACTGTTTTATGTGAAACGCTTGGGCGTTCAGTGCTTTTACCTTTGCACAAACAACCAGTGTCTTTAAACCTTAGAACAATCTGGTTGTCAATACTGGTAGTATTGTCAACCAATGTCAATACTACCTTAGAACAATCTGGTTGTCAATACTGGTAGTATTGACAACCAGTGTCAATACTACCTTAGAATGCTTTAGTGGTCTGATGGTTCTGTTTCAGACCATCTTCGGAATAAATGCTGCACTGTAACAACAGATAAACATTTCTAATACTCTAAGATACAGAATGCTTTCTGTTGTATAGATGCCATTTTAGAAACTGAGCTCGCACTACCTGTCGGCGACTACTTAAAATAAGAAATGATGAATCATCTGTAATCACAGATGTGTATATATTCATATAGAAGAGGTGGATCGATAAATAAGTTCATGTTCTTGAACTGAAAGGGATATATTAATATCTTGTAGTGGTAGCACTGGTTGTGTTGTCTTTAATGTCTCTATGGCCTTCAGTACGTGTGTAGTGTCGTCAATATGGCGTGTGTCCTGTAGGGGTTTTCATCCAGATTAGAAGTGCATTCAGCAGCTTGATTTTTGTGGGCAAAAATTTACAATTGTTTTGAAATTAATTGCCAAGTTCTTAGGTATACAGCGAGAATGCAATGTCACACCCCATGATCAGAAATGTGCCAAAATGTTCAGAAAATAAAAAACTAATGTGAGTTACGAATTGCATGCTGGGCGTCCTTCAAGTGCAAGCAAACACAATGGGTAACATGGAACATGTGAATGAAATGAATTTGAGTGACCAGCACATTTAAATTAGAAAGTTTGCTAGTGAACTTAACATCAGTTTTGGTAGTTTGTTTGTGATTACTCACGATCGGCATGGTTACCGTAAGATGTGGCACCCATTGTGCATAATGGGTGCCACATCTGTTGACAAACTTTGTCTGCTCTTTTTTTCTTTAATGTTATTCCAAGACTTGCCCACAGTTTTTGAAATACATAATCACAGGGGATGAGAGCTGGGTGCTTCATTACACTCCTGAGTCTAAACGAACAACACATGAACGGAGACAACAAAAATTTGCCGCAGCCAATAAAAGTGAAAACATCCCCACATGTTTGAAAGGTTATGCTGACAAGTTGTTTTTAATTCTGAGGGAGTTTTTTACAGTGAACAATTAATGCTGAATCTTACTGTGAGACTTCGGTAAAGCCATTGAAGATCAAAGACCTGGAAGATTGAACGCTACTATTTAGCTCATGTGATAAAGGAGTTACTGCAAAAATTCAAGTGGAAAATGTGGTCTCAACCACCTTACAGCCCTTGTCTAGCACCCTGCGACTACCACTTGTTTGGTCTCGCTCTGGGAAGGGAGTGTTTCGCTAATGATGAACTGAAGGAAATAGGATGAATTTTTTATGAGTGGAACTGAAAAACTTGTAACAAGTTATGAAAAGTGTTTAGAAAAAGTTGGTGATGATATTGAAAAATAGATAGATAGTTTCTTGTTCAATAAAAAAAAATTGTTTTATAAATATGTTTGTTTCATAGAGGGCTCGTGTGTGTGTATACATACATATATATATATATGTAATACTCTATGTAACAATAGATCATAGAGGATGATGTTGTTAACAATTTTTTTTAATTGTTCTTGAATGTTTCTTATATATTAGTAATTTAATCTTTTTATATATATAAAGTATGTTATAAAAAAAAAAAAAATAATGTATAATGTACATTAAAACTATTGTTTTACTTTTTAGGTGATTTAAATGAGCATTTAAACTTGTTGCAAGAAAAGACACCAGAATGGCTTAGTTTTTGTACACTCCGTAAGACAAATTTTGTGAGATTTGTGAAAGATGCAGATATGTCACGCATAATGGCTCACTTGGAATCAATTGCTTCTGACCACTCATATTGAAGCTTTCTTTTTTACATAACGTTCTAAGATTCATAATAACGGTATTTAATATTAACAAACTAGTTAAAATGGTATTTAATTTGTCATTTCTGTCACACTGATAAAAACAATACAATACTGACAAAACAATCAACAAAATATTGTAATTTTTTCTTAATCTTTTTATTATATTTTTACATGGAATGCTTTACCTAGAATGTTTTATATGTAATGTGTACTATTAGTTTTTAATTTTTGTTTATGTTGATAACTTTTTACTAAATAAATAAATAAATAAACAAAACTTTTTACTATGTTTTTACTGTGTTTTTATTCTATGTTAAATTATTTTTAGTCAATTTTTTTACGCTTAGAAAAAATATTGTTCTATATTTATTATATTTTTGAAATACATGTTCAGCAGAATGTGTGGATACTATGTATGTAGCATGTTGCAGAAGTCTAGGATAAAAATATCAGTGTATTGTAATTTCTTCACAGCATGAGTTTGATCAGTACAGGACACCTATTATTATATAAGAGGGATTTTATTATATATGCCCTTATATACAAGACGGAAGCTGGCTCTTGTAGTTCCTACGGTACTGCATACGTAGGAAGGTATGCAGAGCATACCTTCCTACGGTGTCCAAGATGGGCTTCAAATAGACTGTTTGGGGAGAGGTCTTCCCGGATTAAATTACGAGCTTTATGCTTAACACCAGTGACGGAGTTGTTCTTGCTGGTTACAGGAAGTACCGTCCAAGAAAATGGAAGAAGAGGAACGAAGGTAGGGTGGTATTTAGTCCTAGAGTGGTGGTGGGTAGCCCGGGGGTCCTACAGGATCGTCACTGCTGTGGGATGCTTGAGGATGACAAGTAGAACCCGAGACACTTGGAGAGATGATGTGTGCCTGCATAGGCAATCCCATCACCATGCTGTGAGAGGGAGGGTTTTTAGTGGATACCTGCTTCTGCAGGAAACCTCACGCACTCAGTAGTATGGGTGTCTGGTTGCATTTTTTCCTCCTCCGATGTAAGACACGCTTATTGGTTTTTAGATTACCCGTTTCAGTTAATCAGAATTGCAAACATAAATTACAATCACATTGTTACAAATCGAATAAAATTGATTGAATAGCAGTAGCGTAAAAATGCAAAAAACAAAAGTTTTTATCCCTTAAAAAATTAAAATTACCTGATAATGGTTTTTATATATATATTTGAAGAGTATTGAATGTTTTCGTCTAGTATAATAAGAAATTGGGAAAATTTGTAATCGTTAAAAAGTTTTTTTACCTTAGTCAAGGTCGAATTTCAAGAAATCTAGGTTTTTATTTATTCACATGAGAATTGATTGCACACCAAAAATCATTAAAAAATACCAAAATTTGTTACCCCAGTAGTGTATAATTATACGATCCTGGGACAAGGTCAAAAAATATATTAAAAAAATTACCTCATGCTGGAAATTTGTCATAACGTGAACCACGATACATGTGCTTGCCGACTTGCACTAATCTTATGTACTAATTAACTTTTTTATTTTGAAGTATCAAATTATAATCCATTGATGATAAAGCCTATGACTTCGCGTATACTACAATAATTTTCGTTGTGTTGCTTCAGACTTGTTTGTTTCAAGGAATGACAAACCTAACGGATATAAATTTGATAAACTTTCATTGGGTTGTTCAGTCAGATGGCAGTCGCTCAACAGTGAGGAGCATCGTCGTGCTCTTCTCTGAGGTAAACGAAGTCTTATGTTGAAGAACATTTAGCTTGAGTATCCCCTGCATGCTCTAGTGGCTTGGAATTCAACCTCCATCCACGAGAGTCCCTCGAACAGCAGGAGACAGCGAAAGCCACTATGCGACACGCTTTGAGCAACCTCAGCGACAGAAGTGAATCAAACTCTACCACTCACAATAACTGACCAACACACTGCCCTGCACAGTATCATCCTCAATTCATGACTGCCCATGAATTCATTCCACCAAAACAAAAACCGACACCTGTCATCATACCTGCTTAGGTGAGCAACTCACCAGGTATATTACATACCTGTAAATTATGTTCTGCTGAAAAGCCCTCAATTAATTCACCGGCATCATCGGTGAAGCCGCTTTGCCACGAAAGTGACAAAGCGGCTTCAGTGATTCCCAGTTTGTGCGGATGTGAACGATATTCACATCCGCACAAACAGGGAATCGACTGGCACCTGAGAATCTTAGGATTTTATACCAGACCTCAAGATGACGATCAGCAGAATATCTAAATTTAAAAAATGAACTTGCACCAGCAAGTTGTTGACCAGATGCAAGGTCTGTTCATCAACACGGACAAAATCAAGATGATAGTTTGTGAACTGCTTTATGAAGTTCGTTTCTGCGCAGATGAACATTACTTTATATTTAGTTTATGTTTGCTATGTTTAACGTTAAGTTATAAGTTACAAAGTTATTTTAAACCACCAAGACGGCATACAATTAAACAGTCCTTCAATAATTAACAAGGTATTGTCTTCATTCATCACCTATGGACGAACACATACAGACTACCCTCGCTCTAAAATCTACCGCAATGCTGTTAACCAAGCGCGTCCCGTCAATGTCGCAACAAATGTACAAATCATTCAAGTGCTTCAAGAAGCAGAAACTGTGGTAGTTGACCAATCATGTTTTTACTGGTAAGGTTCTCATACTGGCCAGATATGATTAATCAACTTATTTTAATCTAAACATTACCATCACAATAAACTGTATTTTATAAAGTTTACGGTTTAGAATCTTACATATAACTTAATATATGAGGGCTAATCAGAAATTAATTCCCTGGTATTTTAGACCAGATGAATAACCCAATTCTAGTAGTATTAATGGAAATATCATTTGATTGTTTGTTCCTGTAAAATTTATTAATTTTTCTTTAAATTTCTTAATCCCGCCTTAAAATTTGGCTTCCAGTGATTGTCACCTTTTCCCAAAAATAAAGAAATAGTTAGAGACAGTGTTTTGAAAATTGAGTGAAAAGTGGTGTTACTATACCTTGCTTAATTCATAGATGGAAGTTATGTAGAAAATTACTAAAAGATGTAGATTTTTATCAATTTGTATTACTTTCCAAATAGCCTCCATAGTTTTTATATGATTGAGTGCATGTACACTCAACCATTCTGAGCAATTTACTTGCCTTTCCCTTTAATTATAAAATATAAAATTAAATTAGTATTCTCAAAAGTTTTTATATGGGAGCACAGTGTAATACCACTGTTGAAATGGATCACTCTAAATTTAGCAATAAAATTGTGTTAACACTTTTACTCATACTCATAAAAAGTGAACACAGACTTATGATGGAAAAATTAAAGATTATGCAGCTCTACAGCTACATCCTTGAGTTCTTTTTGCAGTGAAGATTGTAAATTGGGAGTTGTTACAATTTTTTTAAAGGATAATTACCATGTAGTGAACTTTCGGTAGAGCAAATGTTTTGTTTAAGTCCTGGTTTTTGGACATAACAGCTACCTGAAGAGAATTCAGAAATTTCCTAATAAAATGATCAGAGATTTTAATCTTGTCAAAAGAAGTGTGAAAAACTTCAACTTTTGCCAGTTATATCAAAACTTATTGAAAGAGTAGTATGCGATCACTATAAAGATTTTTTTGGAATAAATTTATTAAAAAAAAAATCAGTACGGCTTTTGTTAAAATAAGTCTACCAGATTCTCTGATTAAGTAGATGCACTTATGCTACTGATGTTGGCAAGAGAGTCATCAAATGCTTTCGTGATCTGTTGAAGGCTTTCGACTATGGCAGCACAAATATATTGTTGAAGTGAAACAGCGTAACAGTGATTTGAATCTAAATTTAATAGGTAGAACATCAGTTACCAAAGTTGCAATCATCAGCTCCACAGACTGTAAGTTGAGGGATGGCACAAGGGTCTATTCTTTATCTGTTCTTTTCTAGATCTATATCAATGGCATAGAAGATAATATTCATATAGAAAACCTTTTTTCTATTTTCAGATAATACTAGAGTGTTTACTTGTATTAAAATCAGTGACCGATTTGCTAGAGCAGGACACTTTAATAAACATTAATAGTTTAGCTCAATATTTCTATAATAATAATTAAAAATAAATCCCGGTTTAAAACAAACTTTGTGTTTACAAACTCCCCCAAGTTAAAATTCTAAGTTAGTTGTGACTCCTACAATCTTATTTATGTGTAGAAAGACTAATGAAAAATAGAATGTTATGTTTGGGGGATAAACCAGGGCAGTAGAATTCTACTAGTTAGATACAGTTAAGAGAAAAAACTGTCAAAAGATCTATCACCCTATAGAAAGGTACTAGTCTCAAATATAGTTTTTTGAGAGCTATTATATTCAATTATTCTGAGGAGCAGTTAAGAAAACTTTTCAAAAGATATATGGCAAAAAACAGCTCTGAAATATTTAGAGTGTATATTTGAACTCATTGTGAGCCTTTGTTTAAAAAAAACCCACATATTTTTTGGATGAATATACTGTACTATATTCATATATACTATGAATTATATATGAAACAAAACATAATTAATGTAAAATTCATTCACCAGTATATTATTAGAATTAGGAATGGTTATTCAGAATATCATAGGCTGTTTGAGAAGAAACCTAAGTACTCGGAAGCATTACTGAAAGTATTAAAAAGTTTCTTTTTCTTATGTTTATGTATATTGTTATTTTTGTATGTATGCTGCCTGAAGGCAGATACTTGTTAGGTCTATGTAATATTTACTGGTCTAAATTATCTTCAACTGAATGTTAACAAAGTATTTCTTTTTCATCTGGATTACAGCTATAAAATATTTTATTATATTAGAACCAGAAATTTTGTTTGGCAGATTTTGCTATAACTAAATTAAGAAAATCATCCAAAGGTTACCTTTGAAGAAGTAATAAAAATAATAAGCTATACATAATAAAAGCTTATTTCCTCCTCCTAGTTATTTTTATTAGTAATTTTATTTTCTCATTATTTTATAACTTCCGATTGTAAGAATGAAAAAGAATTGTAAGATTAGAAGAAAAAATTTATTTTAGAAATTTGTATGAGAAACATTTGGAACAAATTAAAGCAGTTTATGAAGATTCATTTGAGTACGTTTATGAGAAGATTCCAGCTGTTGGCAAATTTCAGCCTGATAGATATGATCTTGTTATCACACCTATTTTGAGAAATTCAAGTGAGTTGATAAATATTTTAATTATTTTCTAATATTATTTGCATTAGGTGAATTTATACCATGTAACATATTTATACAGGAATTCATTTTGAATTGCCTGTAAATGCCGCTTTGATGTTATGTTAGAAACCATTATATTTTAGTGTGATTTAAATGTAATACAAAAACCTTAGAACTAGACTGGGTGCATAGCTTACAATATAAACTTATTGATAATTAATGTAGCTGGCGTTATGATAGTGTTAAAAATCTCTTTTCTTTTCAAATATATTTTCTTTAAACAAGCAAACAAACCACTTTTAATTTCAAATTAGATTAAAACAAAGAAAGATGAAAAGTTTTAATAGCCGTCATAATGCTCTAAACTAATGTAAAATAATATGACATTTAAGAACAGTTAACACGACAGCACTGAAAAGACAAAAAAACATTGAAAATAATTAAGCATGTTTAAAGGATTTACTACCCTTAATTAATAGGAAAGTCCTTCATCTTTTTATCTCAGTTTTTTATGAAGCAAATTAAGATTGAATCATTGTTTATTGAATCAGATTATGATATAAATTGTTGAATTACATTTTTTTAGGAGCGATTCTGATTTCCTAGTATGCCTAAAGGGAGGGTATGTTCTTAAGCATGGTTATGCAATTTTCACTTCCTTGTATGATGTAAAGGAAGTATTGTGATCAATAAAAATTTCGGTTTTCAGATTTTTAAATGTAAATATTTATTCAGACAATCCCTGAATCCATTTTTGACTAGTTTTGGCATGACATCTGCACACGTATTTAACTCAAAAACGATTCGTTCTGAAAATTTTGCATGCATTACTGCTTATGAAGTAATCAGACCATTCTTCTTCACTGAGCCAACAGTCACTAGTGCGAGTTATCTAGACGTTTACTGAAGTATGCAGTACCACAAATTGAACATCAGCAATCATTTACTTCTAACAAGATGGCACATCGCACTAGGGTTTACATGTTAGGGACCCCCTATATAAACCACTTCCTCAATGTTAGATTGGCCGTGATTGACCAATTCCATGGCCACCGTGACCCCTGACGTTATGTCATTATCAACTAAGGTTGTCAATATCAGTGAACTTTTCAAAGAAGAATTTAAGGTGTAATTAATGGAATAACTCCAGATATTCTTTGTAATGTGTGGCGTGAAAATGAATATTGCCCAGATATTTTATGTGCCTCAAAAGGTGGTCATGTGGAACTTGTTTATTAATATAAGTTTTGCAAACAAAACTGTTTAAAATTCCAACAAGGATTTTATTGTTCAAAAAGATGCATGTGAAGTACATTGCTTTATTTTTTTTATTTACATCTAAAATCTGCTGAATAATTTATGACCAATTTACTTTTGAATATGGAATCCACTGTTTACAATCTGTCTTCATATTGTATTTTGTAGGGAAAAACAATGAAATTGTAATTTTTTTTTATTGTCTTGAGTTAGATATAAATCCTTTTTCTGCCCATTGAAAAAAAAAAACAATGAATGGTAATAATCAGAAATCACAGATTTCAGTATTGTTCTTTTTCATAATAAAATTACTTATTTATATGATAATTGTACTGACACAGTAAGATTGCTTTTAATTTGTAATCTTTTCTCAGCTACATATTATGAATTTTTTTAAATAATCAAAGTCATTAGTTTTTAATTGTATTTTCAGATTTAAATCATGATGATTAAACTCCTCAGAACAAAATTCTTATACTAGACTGGAAATGACCCCTGATATACTTTTGGATAGAAGAAGATCCTTTTATAGCAGTTTACTGAATAAGACCAAAAATTATCATGAGGTATTGTATATTTTTTTATAAGTTTTTATTTATTGACCAACATTAATTATTTGACAACATTAATTTGTTCAAGGCTTCTCTACTAAACAGCTGATGAATATTTATTCTCAGCAAAAAAGTATTTTCAATAAATAGCAACAGGCAGAGATCTATAGCTAAGAAAATCAATCAACAATGACTATGATTTTAATGACACCATTCATAATTCTACTTTATGTAATAGGTATATTTCACAGAGATACACATTTATACTTTTCAGTACTGCTTTATTGAATTTATGCTTTTAGGCATGGTGGTCTGGTGGTCTGGACCAATCTTAGTTTTTTAGTCTGTTGTTTGAAAGTTATTACAATTAACTAATTTATTACTAGCTTAGATTTTGAGTTAGAATTATTTTGGTTGAGGTGGTGTAGAATAGCAAATGTGATAGAAATTATAGTGAATAAAGAAATTAAAAACTCTTTCTTATTTAGATGTAAATGAAGTTTTGCAATTTATATTTTTCAGACTATAAATCTTGTGATAAATTTTAAAATTTAAATTGCATTTTGAGTATTTATTTATTAGTTGGAAATATTTTCTTATTTTTCCTATATTTTTTAAGAAGCAAATAAATTTTATCAAAATTTTAATATGTTCTATGTTGCCTTCAGAAACAAACAAACATTTGTTGATAGATAGGGATTTTTAGTTATATAAGCTTCATTTTAAATTTATTTGTTCTCCTTTTTGTGAAATATTTCCTTTTTAATTCTCCACTATTTATATTGTGTAAATTCAATGTACATTCACTCCTGTTTTCTTAACCAAACTCTTTAGTTCCTGATTGTTCCCATTTCCTTTCAGATTGTCTATAATTTTCAATATAGTTAGGATATATATATCTTAATATAGTTAAAAGAAGATAGACTTATTGATCACATATTAAGGCATTCTAGAATAGTTGCTTTAATATTGGAGGGACAGGTAGAAGGAAAAAATTGTGCAGGCAGGCAACATTTGGAATATGTAAAACAAATTGTTAGGGATCTAGGATGTAGGGGGTATACAGAGAGCTGAATCAAACCAGTCAAATGACTGAAGACAAAAAAAAATAAATTTTAATTTTATTTTGTCCATCTGGCATTGCAATATATCTTTTCTTCATAAATAATATGACCCAACCTGTAATTTATATTTTAGTCTGTTTAAATTTATTGGGCGTATTTATAATGTGTATTTTACAGTTCTTATTTGGGAAATGAGTTAATTTGTGTAAATCATGAATAAAGTTTTTTTTATCTGTATTTTATTACAGGAATTCCTGTTAAGCTTGGATCCACCACTTCATGTTTCTAAAGATTCTATTACAAGGTGGCATCTAGAATTTGATGTTAATGGTGTTCCTGATATTGAACCTTCTCCTCCTCTTCCTGAACCACCTAATATATAAAAAGTTGCTTCTACAAAAGATGTTTTAGGTAAAAAAATTTCAATAGAGTAGTAAGATTAGTTGCTGCTATATATGTTTATAAGTATTACCACTCAGTGGCTAAATAATCATAGTTCTAACAATTGTTAATGAAATTTTTGTTTCTTAACATTCTCATCACTCCCTATCAAGTGTGATGCTGGTTTGGCTCCAAAACCTAGCCATGCATCTGATAGACTGGGTCCTGAGTTTTTATTAAAACAAAAAATGTTAGTCTCTGTTACATTACATAATATATAATTAAAAAATGTTGGTTAAAATTTATCGCACATGCCATTGAGCAAAAATTTGCACCACCGGATAAATATTCCATTGCTGAACAAAATTTAAGCAGTGAAATATACTTAAAAAGTAGCTGTTAAGTTTAGCAGTGATTTAAGTTATTGCATTCATCATTTCCTATGCTGAATCTTTTTATAAAACTGGAAGGATCCATCTTGGAATTTCGGGTCTGTACCAATAGCAACCTGTGGAAATCTGCTAAACTACTTTTTTCATGATATGCCATCTATTCTTCGACATTTTTGTTATGATAATGAAGCTTTCTTGTTTCTCTCTGCTCTCAGAAACCAACTTTTTGAGAGCTTTCAAAAAACAGCCAGTCTCCTATAGAGGCTGGTAATTGTCATTAATATTACAGGACTCTAGGGAATCATTCCTAGTATTTCAAAAACTGTTAGCTAAGATATCTATTAGATCCTAGTCTTTTTAAAATGTAAGGTATGAAATGTAACTATGAAAACTTTTACTTTATAAATGAAATGCATAATACCATATAAAATTAACTTTGTTTAAATAAAGATTAGAAATTAATAAAATATGATAATTCTGTAATAAAATTATCATACTTTGAAAAAAAACCTGGTATAATTTCTGAAAAGGTGACATAAATGGATAGTAGTGCATTCTCAATGCACAAAATACAAAACATTAAAATACAACATTTTGTATAATACAAAAGTTTTAGGGAATAGTGTACTGGTGGTTAACTGTCTGTTGAGATGTCAGAAGAAATGGAAATTTTTTTTTTGACCAAAAACTAAAATTGTATGGTGAAACTGATTCGGAATGATAAAAGTTTTGAGTGGTTTTTATGAAAATTCAATTAGAAAAGCCCAAATTTGGAAATCTTTTGTCTTTATGGTTCTGCCATTTACATTATCCTCAATTACCTATAAACTGTTTGTTTTTTTTACTTAAAACTAAGTATAAAAAGTTTAGTTTTGAAGTGCATATAATCCAAAATCTGATGGGAAATTGTAGTCTAATTTAATGCGTAATTTTTACTCTATTTATCATATCGTTTAGAAAAAAACAAAAGAAAATTAATCATTATGAATTTTTGAAAATTTTTCTTTTGTTTATGTAAGTAAACAATAGATCAGCAAGTGCAGCAAAATCAACTGTTTTGATTTCTATTGTAAATTGAATTGTTGTGTGATAAAATAAAATAACATGAATTAAACAAGTAGGAGGTACTTGTTAGTAGCGATTTTACTACATGCTGTAAACATAAATTACAAAGTAGTATCCCAAATGGAATTTTTCTAGACTATTACAAAATTTAAAAAAAAAAATCCTTTTTAATGCTAGATAAAATTTGTTGTTGCTTAGTGATGAGACCTGAAAAAAATTAAAATAATGCCAACAAAAAAATAAATATTAAAAAACAATTTTTCTTCCATAAATAAGCAAGATGAAATTTACCTCCCATTCCAACTAAACTACTACCGAAAGGAGCTCCAATAATTGTAAAAGAAACAGGAAAACATTATTTGACCTATTTCATTATCAGTCAAGACTACCTAAACAAATAAAAAAAAATAAAAAAACCACCAAAAATACAATAAAAATACTATTAGAAAGATTAATATAAGGGGGAAAAAAGTAAATTAAATTAAATCTGTAAAGAAAAGATTAATAGATCTGTTTATTCGCTTTATTTTGGTACCTAAAATGGTTCTAAGAACCAAAAAAGACTAAGAGAATTTTTTTTCTCTAAATTCTGCTTCAAGTAAGAGATATTTCAAGTTTCATGCAATTTGTTTTTTGGAATAAACATATATTTAATAATAGATGAGAACTGATTGTGTCTAAGCTAAGTGATAATTTAATCAGTGTTTACTGTATTTTTGGCTGACCTTTTTCTTTTACGTGGTTATAATGAATTATAAACAAATTAATAATTTATATATATATAAAATATTGTAAATACATTTATATATATATATATATATATATAAATACATTTATATATATATATATATATATATATATATATATATATATATATATGTACATATACAGAGTGTCTGGAAAGGGGTTTAATTACACATCATGTAACATTGTAATTTCATGCAGGAAATGATTCTGCAAACTGTTGTCCAACCACTTTGTTCCTTATTCAAAATTTATCAAGATACTCTATAACAAAATTAGAAACAGCTGATTCATTCCATCTATTATTTAATTTAAATTTAAAATTTTATTTTATTAAAAACTTATTTTTAATTATTTGTAAAAAGTTTTTTTTTCAAGAAAATTAACATGATAAAAACATACCAAATGTGTACTAAAATCACAGCAGACGTTCAACGTGGCCTCCTCCTACTTGTTGACAAAATCCTGGACACATGTAAAAATTATGTACAGCATTTTGAATTGATTCCCTTGATATGACAGTAAATTGAATTATGTAAAACAATATAGAAAATTCTTCTTAGTTTTACCAGATTCTCTAATTAGTTTTATAAACTAAATATCCCCAGAAGAAGTAGTCTGCTGGACTTAAATCTGGTGATCATGGAGACCATTCAATTTGTCCTCTTCTACCAGTCCATCTTGCTGGAAAAATATCATTTAAGAAAGTGCAAACTTGAAGAGAACAGTGGGCTGGAGCTCAGTCTCGCTAACACCATGAAGTTTTCTCAAAAATGATATTCAGTAGCTGGAATAATTTGATTACAAAGCACAGACAGCTTCTCATACAAATCCCCTGTCAAATTTCTATCTATTACAAATGACCCTATCAATGTATCCAATACAATGCCAGCCCAAAAATAGTTTCATCTGAAAAGACAACATTGAATTGCACAAAATTCAGCACACAGATCAAAATCATCCTTCAATAATTCTTGATGCGGCTGAATTTTATAAGGCTTATATGTTTTTCAGTCAAGACTTCATAGACAGGATTTGTTTATATCAAGGTGCCTTCTAATAAACAAAATTGATGTGTGAGGATTTTCTGTTACCTTCAACATGGTATCTAGTTTTACATCTTCATGTAATCACTAAACATCAGACGGTTAGCAAAATCGTTATCCTCCATAGCTTCCTGAGTTTGTTGAGGTCATTTGGTTATACCTTTTAAAGACTTTATATGATATGGTTTCAGTCTTAATCAAGTTTGCAAAATCTTGCCGACAGTCGGCTGTGGAATATCGAATTCACTACTAGTGCATCGAGTTGACTTCTTCAGGCTACAAATGAAACTCGCCCTGAGTCCCTCCACTGTTTTATGTGAAACGCTTGGGCGTTCAGTGCTTTTACCTTTGCACAAACAACCAGTGTCTTTAAACCTTAGAAAAATACTGGTAGTATTGACAACCAGTGTCAATACTACCTTAAAATGCTTTAGTGGTCTGATGGTTCTGTTTCAGACCATCTTTGGAATAAATGCTGCACTGTAATAACAGATAAACATTTCTAATACTCTAAGATACAGAATGCTTTCTGTTGTATAGATGCCATTTTAGAAACTGAGCTTGGGCTACCTGTCGGCGACATAATAAATGATGAATCATCTGTAATCACAGATATATATATATATATATACAAGAGGTGGATCGAAAAATAAGTTCATGTTCTTGAACTGAAAGGGATATATTAATGTCTTGTAGTGGGAGCACTGGTTGTGTTGTCTTTAATGTCTCTATGGCCTTCAGTACGTGTGTAGTGTCGTCAATATGGTGTGTGTCCTGTAGGGGTTTTCATCCAGATTAGAAGTGCATTCAGCAGTTTGATTTTTGTGGGCAAAAAATTACAATTGTTTTGAAATTCATAGCCAAGTTCTTAGGTAAACAGCGAGAATGCAATGTCACACCCCATGATCACAAAATAGTGCCAAATGTTCAGAAAATAAAAAACAAATGTGAGTTATGAATTGCATGCTGGGCGTCATTCAGGTGCAAACCCAGTGGGTAACATGGAACATGTGAATGAAAGGAATTTGAGTGACCAGCGCATTTAAATTAGAAAGTTTGAAAGTGACCTTAACATCAGTTTTGGTAATTTGTTTGTGATTACTCATGATCGGCATGGTTACCGTAAGACCCATTATGCACAATGGGTGCCACATCTGTTGACAAACTTTGTCTGCTCTTTTTTTCTTCAATGTTATTCCTAGACTTGCCCACAGTTTCTGAAATACATAATCACAGGGGATGAGAGCTGGGTGCTTCATTACACTCCTGAGACTAAACGAGCAACACATGAAGAGAGACAACAAAAATTCACCGCAGCAAATGAAAGTGAAAACTTCCCCACATGTTTGAAAGGTTATGCTGACAAGTCGTATTTAATTCTGAGGGAGTTGTTTACAGTGAACAATTAATGCCGAATCTTACTATGAGACTTCGGTAAAGCCATTGAAGATCAAATACCTGGAAGATTGAACGCTACTATTTAGCTGATGTGATAAAACGAGTTACTGCAAAAATTCAAGTGGGAAGTGTGGTCTAAACCACCTTACAGCCCTTGTCTAGCACCCTGCAACTACCACTTGTTTGGTCTCGCTCTGGGAAGGGAGTATTTCGCTAATGAACCGCTAACTGAAGGAAGCGGTCCTTAAATGGTTGAAGGAAATTGGATGAATTTTTTATGAGTGGAACTGAAAAACTAGTAACAAGTTATGAAAAGTGTTTAGAAAAAGTTGGTGATTATATTGAAAAATAGATTAAAAAAATATTTTGTTTCTTGTTCAATAAAAAAAAAAATTGTTTTATAAATATGTTTGTTTCATAGAGGGGGTGTAAACTTACTTTCTGATAGTCCCATGTGTGTGTGGATATATATGTATATATATGTATTACTCTATGAAACAATATATCATAGAGGATGATATAGTTAAAATTTTTTTTTTTTTAACTGTTCTTGAATGTTTCTTATATATTAGTAATTTAATCTTTTTTTATATATATAAAGTATGTTATAAAAAAAAAAGTAGAATGTACATTAAAACTATTGTTTTACTTATTTTTAGGTGATTTAAATAAGCATTTAAACTTGTTGCAAGAAAAGACACCAGAATGGCTTAGTTTTTGTACACTTCGTAAGACAAATTTTGTGAGATTTGTGAAAGATGCAGATATGTCACGCATAATGGCTCACTTGGAATCAATTGCTTCTGACCACTCATATTGAAGCTTTCTTTTTTACATAACGTTCTAAGATTCATAATAACGGTATTTAATATTAACAAACTAGTTAAAATGGTATTTAATTTGTCATTTCTGTCACACTGATAAAAACAATACAATATCTGACAAAACATTAAACAAAATATTGTAATTTTTTCTTAATCTTTTTATTATATTTTTACATGGAATGCTTTGCCTAGAATGTTTTATATGTAATGTGTACTATTAGTTTTTAATTTTTGTTTATGTTGATAACATTTTACTAAATAAATAAACAAAACTTTTTACTATGTTTTTACTGTGTTTTTATTCTATGTTAAATTATTTTTAGTCAATTTTTTTAAGCGTAGAAAAAATATTGATCTACATTTTATTATATTTTTGAAATACATGTTCAGCAGAATATGTGGATACTATGTATGTAGCATGTTGCAGAACAATATACAGCAGCAAGTCTAGGATGGTTGGTTCAAAACCTAATTGTGGTACTTAACACATCATAATATTGTAGCTAATTTTCCTGGTAAATTTACCCTGGTAGATTATAGATGAGATTAAACGAGTATGTATAGTTAATAGTCTGCAGCAGAACATCATACAAATTCAATTAAAAATTACATTAAAATTCAGTTAATTCCATTTAAAATTAAATGGCTTTCGAAAAGTTTGATTAAATTACTAAAGTCTAATATGGCAGATTTGACTTATGAAAAGATATTAAGACTTTCTTTGTAATATCTTTTTCAGATCATAGAAAATGATAAGTTTAACATATTAATGATAAATTAACAATGTTGCTTTAACTAAAAAATATATGGTAATTGATCAATATTTCATGTTTAATTACTTAAAAAACCCACCTGTTGACCAGGTTAGCAGAGGGGTAAGCCAGTTAAGATTACAATTAAACTCCTACTTACTCTAGTTAGTTCTGACTTGATTTGGTTAGGTTTTAGATGGTTATATAAAAAATATATACAGGCATTTCTAAAATAGTGGGGTGGCAATACTTTTTCAAAGAAAAAATGCCATTTTCTCCATCTCCCCCTGTCCACCATGTTATTTTTATATAAAAATTTATATCCCAAGTTCGGATAGAGAGATTACATTAATATTTTGTATAAGCATCTTTGTAATATTTTTAAAATTAGATAAAAATCTGGACCTAAATATCTTCTCAAATTACAAAATAGCGGCCATTTTTATTTTTAAATCCGTTATATTTCCATAAATATAAGTTTTATCAAGCTGTATGTTTCTGCTAAAATATTAAGCTTTATTTTGAACAAAATCACATTTATTTTTTTAAATCCATTAACAAATAGCAGAGTTATGGCAGAAAATTGATGTAATTTTGTCTGTTTTCATGTCCTCCAGTTTATATTCAATTCGATTAAATATTTTTTTTTTTATTCATTTTAATATTGTAAATTAATATCAAATTCAGTAATAATTTTTTTCTCATAATAAAATTTAACATTACATAATAAAACAATTGATATTAATTTTTCACTTTTGAATAATTTTGCACAGCGACCATTTCTGTTGATCATGTTAACAATGTAAAAATGAACCTTCTTTCAACAGGAATGGTGGTCAAAACTATCATAACCAGTGTATCTGGTGTGACAAGAATCTTTTAAGTGGTCTCTCGTCAACAACTGCAACAGTTATCTGTTACTGTATGTCGTGCCTGCCTTTTTAATTGTAACTATCGAGGAGGCCGGACCTTGGACTCTCTTCTTCGTCACTTCTTCTCTCTCTCTATTCAGTAAATCTTCCATATGTCGTCAGCCTTATCTAACCTACAGCCCCAATATTCTATAGCCTTGCATGTCTTATCTCCATATCATTTGTAAAATATGATATCAATTATGTTATCTCCATATCGGTTTTCAGCACTGCAGACTGTATAGTAATTTTGTAACATTGAGTAAATTTAATTTTGTAAGATTAACAACGGGTTACCCAAAAAGTTTTCATGAATGAAAACCACTCTAAAATTGACACCCCACATGGTGATTACCGGGGAGGGCTGTGGTAGTATGGTGGGGTGGAGTTATTTGGGGGAGGGGTTGATAATTTGTATGTTGCCAAAATAGGGTTGGAAAATTTTGGGTCAGAGGTCGGATAGGTCAGAAATGGTGTGAAATGCCTAGAAACAGAAGGATTTTTGGGGGGTCAGGAGATAGCGGAGGCCCTCTGTGGTAATCTGGGGGGTTTTGCTCTGGGATAAATAGGGAGTCAGAAAAAAGAATAAAAGTGATCCCCCCTTATAATTGTCTCTGTGAGGACTTGGAATATTTTCAAAGTCCTTGTTTACTTCATTTGCGTGATGTACACTTGCACAGTCTTGTTTCCTATGTTATAACATCAGAAAAACTGAAAAATCTAATCAGTCCATTGTCCAAAACTCACCAAATTTTGTGTCCATGTCCAACAATCTTTCACTAACAAAATCCAATTCAAGAAAATCACAAAATAACAATCAAAAACACCGAAAGACAGCAGAGAAAAATCTACACGTGTCTTACCACTAACGCAATCCCATCTCGACTATACAAAGACGCTTACAAAATATTAATGTGATTCCTCTATCCAAACTTGAGATATAAATTTTTATATAAAAATAACAATAGCAGACTGGGAAGAATGAAGGAGAAATTGCCATTATTCTTAAGGATATTTTTTGTTTAGTTTTACAAGTAGAATCCAAAAAAGTATAGCCAGCCCACCATTTTAGAAACATTCTGTTTATATATATACGAGGTGCGACAATAAAGTAATGAGACTGATGTGAAGAAAAAAATGTTGCTTACCGTTTTAGTCATGTTTAGTGTTGTCTCCTTCAAAGTAGTTCCTCTCTGATTGCACACACTTATTCCAGCGCTTCTGCCATTGATGGTAACATTTCTGGAACTCATCTTCTGTAATATGCTCCAAGACCCTCGTCACAGCTTTTTGGACATCTTGAGTTGTTTGAAAATGGTGTCCCTTGACCGCCATTTTGACTCTTGGAAATAGAAAAAAGTCGCACTGAGCGATATTTGGTGAATAAGGTGACTTGGTAGTACTGAAATTTGTTTTGAGGTTAAAAATTTCTGTACTGACAGAGCAGTATGGGATGGCGCATTATCGCGATGCATAATCCAATTATCAGCAATGTTGGCACGGACACGAAGAACTCGTTTACGAAGTCTTTCTAAACTTTCTTTGTAGAAATATCGGTTAACTGTTTGTCCAGGAGGCACCCACTCTTTATGAACAATTCCCTTGGAATCGAAGAAGCACACAAGCATGCATTTCACTTTTGACTTTGACATGCGAGCCTTTTTTGGTCTGGGTGATCCCTTTGAGCACCATTGCGAATTTTGGCGTTTTGTCTCTGGATCGTATTGAAAAAACCAACTTTCATCACCAGTGATAACATGGCTCAACAAATCTGGATTGATTTCCGTTTGCTCTAACAGATTGGCTGCTACATTTTTTCGTGTTTCTCGCTTGTTGTGTGAGATTTTTGGGGACCATTTTGGCACATATCTTTCTCATACCAAGATCTTCCGTTAATATTAGACGAACCGTTTCTCGATTGATGTTGAGTTCTTCTGCAATCATTTTCACGGATAATCTTCGATCAGATCGTACGATTTCACACACCCTGGTCAAGTTGATATCTGACCGTGAGGTTGATGGTCGTCCACTGCAGTCTTCATCTTCAACATTCGTTCTGCCTTCACTAAAAATTTTATGCCACCGAAAAACTTGAGCTCTTTACATAACCTCCTCTCCAAAAGCCTTCTGAAGCTTACCATAAGTTGTCGTCGCGTTTTCACCCAATTTAATGCAAAAAGAAATGGCATACCGTTGCGCAATATTTTGTGGTTTCATTTCTGTGACGAGAGACGCAAACACGTGTTCACTTATTACAGCACAACTCACGACTGAGCAGTTGCAACAATGTGCCGCTTGGACTAGAAGTAGCTTATAGACCAAGGTCAAAGATGGTGATAATATGAACAGGATATTAATAATTAAGGATGTATTCTGTATAAGCGGCATCCGGTATTGATAAACGACAGCCTAATATAACTATATCTATGTGATTGAATAAGGTACTTCTAAGAAAACGTTTACTTTACATAAATTATCCTGGCTAAAGGCTATGTTTCAAGTAAACTCCGCACCGTGGACGACAGCGTGGTACACATCTTGTTGAATGAGGATTTTTATCCCATAGTTAAAAGACGAAGTCTAACGGTAGTGAGTTTTTCTTCGTCATGGTCGGACGAAAATTTAATTAAAAATTAAAGATATTTACATTCAGGTTGATGACACCAAGGTCGGTCCGTCTAGTCATGCCGAATATCTGAGGGTGTGTTTGCGAAGTCCTGCCTCCATAATAAACATATCGAGGAAATCACCAAAAAAACTGAAAGGGTGATAAACTGGCCAAATTTATGGGTAGCACGTGGGGTCTCAGAGCAATTAAGAGGCGACTGATTATGACAGCATCCACGTTGGTACTTTTGTACGCTGTATCCGCTTTGTCAGAAGCGCTAAAGAGGAAGAAAAATGTAAGTAAATTGGCCTCACTCCAACGGTGAGCTATGATTAAAATTACAATGACATACAGAACAATCTCCAGAGAAGCAGCCGCTTTCTTGGCAGGAGTACAACCTATTCACTTGATAGCCTCTCAGTTAACTAGAGTCAACCAAGGTACGTCCAAAACAGAGGCAAAAAACCTGCTCATTCAGGAGTGGGAATCGACCTAGGGTAGTTGGACCAGAGTACTGATACTTAGATTAGAACCGCGAATTGGTAGGAGGTATGGTGAAGTGGATTACCACCTCACATAACTCCTGTCTGGACATGGGGAGTTCGGTGTTTATCTACATAGTTTTGGGATAAAGACTCCCCACAGTATATACTATGGGGAGAAGGACTCCCTTGCACATACCTTTTTTTGCCTGCTCGAGGTGGTTACAAATCAAGACAGAAGCTGAACTAAACTAGAACAACACAGGCAATATTATAACACACATGCTTGCAGGGCCACAAGAATGGAATTCGGTAAAGAAATACATTGCGAGGATCATCCAAACAAATGAAGCAGAGCACAGAGAATGGAGTGCTGATTAGCTGACTTTAAAGACTAGATAAGAGAAGATAGAGCTGGAGAGCAAAGAGGTGAAGGACAGCCCTCTGCGGAACTGTCGTTTGTCCATGCTTGTGAGGATGGGCATCGGTAATGAGGCACAGGGACTCCTGAACCCCTAAGCTCAAAAGTACCCCTGGGGCTGAGTAATACTTAATTGCTGGACTGGCCCCAGGAGGGGAGTATCAGTGAGATAGGAGAAAGTTTAATTGTTAGGGCGCAGGTACACATACACAGTCTTAATAACATCTTGCGGAACCTGTTAGTGAGCCCAACACTCAGTATGTAGATGGTATTCCTCTGAGTCACTGGAAAAAAAAGCACCAGCACTATTTTTTTTGTATTTCCAAAATTCTGTAGGTAATAACCATATTCCAGAAAGATGGTTGCTCATGAATCCAATTTTATCTTTAATGCATTAGTGGTTTTTACTAACAAACAAGTCAGTAATAAACAACCACATAATTCTAACCTGCACAATGTTATTTGCTATGATGTAGCAATTTTGGATTTAGAACATAATAAATTAGAAGTGATTGGTGAAAATCTTCCGTATATAAATGCAGCAACTATAACTCTTTATGGAAGCATCACAAAATCCATACATCTCTATTGACTTGACCTGAGAATTAATATTAGGTTTTACAGGTAGATTTATTGTAATTAATTCAATCAAGTGTAACTGATCGTGCAAATTGAGCCACTGCGTCAATATTGTATTGGATAATGTGTCATCCCAACCTAATTTAAGTTTCTGCAGTACCTGTATGAAATGTTTATAAGAAAATAGAATAGACCCAATAAGTCCTAAGGGATCGAATACACCTGCTATGATAGAGAGGATATCTTTTCTTTGTAACAACTGGATCTATTAAAATGAGTTGATTGAAATATTAATGTGTCTGTGGAATTATTCCATCGGATTCTTAATGTCCATAAGTTCTCTTCTTGGCATGTAGGAGTGGTAGAATTGTGTTCAGAAGAAGAAATAACACTGTTATTGCAAAACCATATTGTTGTAATAGTGTAGAAATGCCAATTTTTTTTGAATAGCTTCGTTTAGGTTGTCTGAACCTGTAAAAAAGTCATCGACATAAAAATCATATCGTATAGTCTTACATACTAATGGTAGGTCATATTTATTTTCATCAGCTATTTGTATTAAGCATCTAGTAGCTAAATATGATGCACAAGCTGTTCCATATGTTATGTTAGGTAGTGCGTAGTGCCTTTCTCCTGATCGTGAGTCTCCAGATCAGGAGTAAATTCTAATGGTTAGGGCGTTGTAAATTCAAATGGTTAGGTGTTGCTATTACCTGACAGTACACTTTTGTTATATCTGAGATGATGATATAATTATGAATCCTAAATCTAAGTAATATAGAAAATAGATCTTGTTGGACCACAGGTCCAACTAACACACTATTGTTAAGGGATAAACCGTTAGTGGTTTTCGTTGATCTGTCAAAGATAACTCGTAATTTAGTTGTTAAGCTTGATGGTTTAAATACTGGATGGTGTGGTAAATAGCACACATATAGTCTGTCAATTAGCAAATCATTGGAGTTAAATGTGACCTACATATCAATATTCTTGTATGAAAGTGGAACAGTCCTTTTCAAGATAGAATTGTTAATTAATTTCCTTTCTAAAGATAAAAATCTGTTTTTAGCATTAGTTAAGGAGTCGCCCGATCGAATATTATCAGATTTGTCTGGTAATGTTACAACAGATCTGCTCTCATTGTATCGAATAGTATTTGATTGAAAATGTTCTTCACATTTAGAATCTTTATTGATTGAATAAGTGGTAATCTCTTCTGTTCTCCAGAATTGTTCATATATGTTTGATAGATTTTTATGATTGTTACGAGTAAGAAAGGATGCTACAGTGTTTTTGCCCTTGATATTAATAGGAATGCAACCGCTAATTATTTATCTTAATTTAGTCTCTTGAATAATAGGATATCTAAAGTTTTAAACGTATTTCCCTGGCAGGATAACACTCAAGTAATATTGAGCTTCCATCAGGATGTCAATGTTGTTTAGTATATTAAAACTAGAAACAGCCAAAAATATGTTATGAGGTAATTGAAATGTCAAATGCGGATGAAACGAGGCTGTCAATAATATCTGGTAAAACCTTGAAAATGAAATGTCTGTATCTGGAACACAATGTAATTTTGACACTATATTCTTATTGTGATAAGGAATTGTTTATTTCTAAAATAGGAAGATCATTTTTCATAAGTTTGAGTGCTAATTTGCGGGCAAAACTAAATGTTAAAAAATTTGCTTGTGCACCAGAATCTAATAGTAATTTAGAAAAGGTGGCAAGAAAAGTGTGATAAACAATAAAATCACCTTCGCCGATTACAGAGCCTATAAATCAATGATTTTTGTGTTGATGTTTTTGAGAATCAGCATTCGAATGGTAATTTTTTCCTCGTCTTATTTTTGTTTTTTTTTTTTGTTGAAATTATTATAATTACTATGATTGTTGTTAATGATGATGCTGATCATGAAGTACTCAGTTTAATGTGTCTGTTTAGATTGAGAGATCATTATGTCAACACTACAGTCACAAACAAACGAGCTCTGGTGAACTACAAATGAACTATGACAACAAACCCTCTCTTTTTTCTGTTTAGCCTTCAGACCCACCGTAAGGTATTACTTAGAGGATGATATATATGAATGCAAATGAAGTGTAGTCTTGAACAGTATCAGGTTGACCATTCCTGAGATGTGTGATTAATTGAAATCCAACCACCAAAGAACACCAGTATCTATGATCTAGTATTCAACTCCGTATAAAAGAAACTGTATTTACTAGGATTTGAACCTTAGAACTTTCAACTTCGAAATCAGATGAGTTGCAATGACAAGCTCATCATTAGATCAAACCAGTGGGATATGAGGACTTGTGGGCCACTGTAATTAGTTTGACTGTCTCAACAGTATCAATATCATATTTCTTCATGTTTACTTTATATTATTATTGTTAGTTTACTTTATATTATTTTTTTTTGAGATGATTTTTTATATTATTCAGAGATGACTGATGTAAATCGTGAAGTAATCAAAGAATTACATCAACCGGCTAGACGAAATTACTCTACTCGTAAAGTAGAGCTGAAACAGATGGTTCTATTTCATTAGCTGGACAACAGTAAAAAATTTATATGATACTGTACAGCAATTTTGTAGGTGTAACAATTTAATAATTTCTGCAACAGCCATGAGAGGATAAAAAAAATTTATTTATTCTGAACACAAATTATTTAACAACTTATTTAAAATAAAACAAAATTCATAATATCTAATATTTTATTTTAATGTTTGTAATATGTTACTTAAAAAAAAGTAAACTTCTTTTTTTATAAAAAAGCTAATCCTATTAAAGTCAATAACACCATATTTATGTACTTTTTGTTTATAAATTAAATAATACTTTTGTTTAACAAAATCCATCTGAAATCTCACAAATAAAATCATTTTCAAAGATAAATATTTTTATTTAGTATTGCTTGAACAGAGGACATTTACACTACAAATATACTAATTCTATTAACATGTACTGATATATATATCCTTACTTTTTTTAAATTATAAACTTAAATGGCATTAACTGTTATGATTATGAGCAACTATTACTTGAATGAAAAGTATGTATGAACAAATAATAAATAAGTACATAAAAGAATTTTAAAAAGTAAATTTTCTTATTTCAACCTTAATCTGAGACAAATTATATAAATAACCCAAAAGGGTAATTACAAATTTTACATTAGTATTTTTAGTACGTTTTTCCTAATAGAGAACTTGCTCCATGTTGAATATGTTCTAAAGTACATGTTTAAATTAAAACATGTTTTAATGAACTTATTTTTAGGTTAAAACTTAAAAAACAAACAAGTACTTTAATCTTGTAGTGATGGCTTAATTTTATTGAAAATATCTCAATAAAATTTAAATAAACAGTAGTTTAAATAAACAATAAACATATTTGAATTAGCAGAAAATTACCCAAAATAAGAATAATGTGACCCAAAAAATTATATACATAGAATTTTTTAATGACCAAAGCGTTAATAAACTGACCCTGTTACAAAACCCTGTGGATCAGTGAATCATCATTATACTACCTTTGACTTTATAATATAATTTTCTTATTATTCCAAAGAATACAATTCCAATTTATTTACTTATTTAATTGTTTTTTTCTATTAATAGCATCTTTGAAAAAGCTGTCAAACAGCTGTATTTGTAGGTCTTACCTTATTGAATTGCTTACAGATTTTTTTGGGTATGTTTCGGATAGTACATTATTGATATATAAAAATATGTTAATTACAAAACATATTACTTCCTATGGTATAAATACAATAAATATAATAATATTATCACAGTAATCCATTATTATGATGTTTCATTTGAACAGTTCATATTAATATCATGGAATGATAATGAGAATCTTATTTTACTTAAGTATATCAAATGACTAGTAATTTATAATAATAGTTTAAGTATTTTAAAGATTGTTTCCTTTTTTCTAATTTTCAAGATCATCTTGGTTTAAGTAGAACTGTATATCCTTTCCTTTTTTCAGGTTTACCAACTCCACTTTTTAAAACTGCCATATAAGTACCATCTGGAACAAAATTTAGTCAATAGAGTAACATTTTTATAATTATTCATAACAGCATCCAATAACACGTTTTAACATGAGAACCAACTTATGGTTCTCATAAGTGAAAAATCTTGATCCATTTATTTTGCTAATGTTTTATTTAATAAGGGTTTTTTTTATAAATAATGACTTTTTTGGGGTAATTTAAAAAACATTTTTATCCATAATATACATAATTTTCTTGACCTGTTCAGTTCAGCTTATATAACACTGATTTATCTTTCTAGGATAGAAAATCATGTCAATCAACAGCTGTAATATTCATTAAATGCATCATATACATTAAGTATCTCTTTAACACTGTCCTAAAACATCTTACTTCCCAGCAGAATGGAAAGTACCTCAAGTGGTAATGATCTTGAAACGAGGAAGGCCTGCACATGAGATTTCTTCTCAAAAGGTCATATCTGGACCTATCTAGACCCCTCTAGGTCATATCTAGATTATTTGAAAAGTTATTACTTTGCAGTCTTAGGCCAGAAAGGCTGGCCTAAGCTCTAGGCTTAGGCTTTGAAAGAGCTGCTAACGGCATTGGACCATGGCAAAAAAAAAAAGGAGGATTATGATTATGACCTAGTTAATCATAAATAAACAGATAAATTTAAGCTCATCACACTTGCCATGAGAAGGTGTGAACACAGTAATCTAAGCATATCACATTCATCATGAGAAGGTATGAACACAAACAGTGTCTTTATCCCATAAATAGAAAGTGTAACCTAGAACTGCACCTAGATTGGCGTTTGACCAGAAGGTATCGCATCAAGATGAAAAGAAAACAACTGAATGTGAAGTATAGGGAACTACATTGGCTGCTGTGAAGAAACTCTCACCTCAAATTGTCCAATAAAATTAATTTACAGAGCTGCCCTACGCCCTACGACCAATCTGGATTTATGGTAAGGAGTTGTAAAGGACAACAAGTATTAGTAATGTAGATGTCATACAACATTTCCAAATCAAGGTAATGAGAACAATTGCAAAGGCGCCTTGTTTCACACGGAATGATGAGATTCATGAATATCTGGAGCTTCCAACGATTCATGAGGTTGTAAAACAGTACAGTGTTAAATTCAAACAATGTCTAGAAAATCAATCATGTCAATCACCTTGCAATTAATCTGCTTGATAACAATGGCTATGTTCAAAGGTTAAAACTTTATGTGCTTAACTTAGAGACTACTGAATGACAGTTTGCAGTTATTAGTTGTAAGGTTGTAAGTGAAGAAAAATATAAATATTTTTTTACATTTTTTTGCTTGATGATATCACCATTGAAGCTTGTGCATGATATATGGAGATGTAATTTAGTGGCATATGAAAAATGCCATACCTGACTGGGATTCAAACCCAGGACATCAGGATGAAAGCTGAGACACTACCCTCTGCCAGTAATGGACTTTAAGAACATTACTTAATGATAACGTTTGTTATGGATTAACTTATTGTGGGAGTTCCTTAGGAACCCCGTACCGTGTACTTATTATCATACAATTTACTTACTGTTCCACATAAGGAAAATTGTAAAAATATACAACAAAATTTACAGTAACAAATATAAAACAAATATTTACAAATTTTGAAAAATATATAACAATACAAATTGTAAAATATACATATTATTATGTAACAAAAAAAAAAAATACAAAAATTATTAAAATTATAAAAATTGATCTGACTAGTGAAATAAAATAAAAACTGAACTTGTGTTGTATCTTATAAAGAAATAAAATAGAAAAAAGAAAACTAAATCATTTTTTCAATGTACGTAAATGCAAAGTTAATCTGATTGAAATGGAATAAAAATTCTACTTCGTTTCTTTAATTTTCCCATAATTTAATAATGTTAACTTTGTACTATTGTTAACTATTTCATTTCATTTGTAAGTATTGGTAAGTATTTCATTTAGAAGATGAGAATGGGTGTTAGTCTCAAATTTCCATATATAGGGTTCCTAGCAAATTTTAAGATTAATTTTTCCTGACAAATTTGGCAAATATTTTGTGACTTTCATAATGTTATGCTACTGCTGTTTACTCTTCAAAATATATACATATTTTATTATTTTGCAGCCTCCACCACCCCTGTAGCTGCCAAACTCATGCCTTTTTTATTATTTATTATTACATTAATTTTTTAAGTTTATTGTTTTAATGATTTTTTACATATACATTTAAAAAATTAGGCTATTTTTTGTGATAATTTGTTTCAGAGTAAATTACATTGCAAAGTACAAATAAAACAACAATATTTAATAAGTTTCTTGTATAAAAATGAACATCATGGTAACTAAAAGTAACACAGATAACAAATAAAAACTAACTAAAGCAATTTTTAAAAATAATTGGCTCTCGCCTAAGATTGCTTAAAAATTTTTCATAAAAACTAACCCCACATTATACCACAAAGTAAACAAAAAAATAATATTTAATAATTTTGTTTGCATAAAAATGCTAACACAGATTTCAATTTAACAAAGAACATATGTATGATCACAAATTAAAGAAAACTAAAATCACTCTGACTAAAAGTAATACAGATAAGAAAACTAGAACTGAACACCTTATTTTGTACAAAAAACAAAGATTTACTTGAAAAATATTTTGTCATTATTATTCTAATGTTTACCAAAAATATTAAGAGGAAAAATATGAAATCTCATTACATATGTATTTATAAGTATGTATAAAACACAGGGCAACTTTTCTTCAATATAAAGATATCGAAGAAACATTTGACATTTTCTACAAGTTTAATTTTGGCAGCTATTTGATCTTCTGCCAAGATTGTAGCTTTCAACTTTTCCCTTTCTTCCTCCAGTTTTTTAATTTCTGCTTGCAGTTTTAGGGCTCTGTTCTGTTCCTGAGAGGTGTTTTTTCTTTTTTCTACAAGACATTCTTCATATGGTCTTCTAGAGCTTCTCACTGCAGTAAGCATTTTTCTTTTGGTAATGGAAACATTCTCCTTGTCCCAGCAACTACAATTGCATCAAAAACCTTTCATTGATAAATTATTGTCTCTTGATGCAAATTCTCCAGAAGAAGAGATTTGTCAATGGAAAAGCCACCTCTGAAAATGCAATTCTCTGACATTTTTTGTAATTTTTCCTGACTTCCTGATTTTTTCTAAAAATTCCTGACCAAGTTTATATTTCCTGACTTTTTCCTGTGGGAATGCATATACCAAATGAACTGCCCATACCAGAACATTAATATTGTACCTCCTTTTCATAAGAAATTATTATTGTGTTAATTGTGATTATTTTGAAGTTAATATCATTTTGTAGTCATTTTATAATATTGATGGATTTCTTTGCACGCTTTTTATCTTCAGTATTAATCCAATTTGATTTTCAAATTTTTATAATTTATAAAATTAAAAATGAACTAAATAATTTAAAGTTAAAAAATAGTTAATAAGTAGAGTAAAATCATAAAACTTCTTACTTCAGATGTATAACTGCTGTCACTATTCTCATAGTCATATACATATGTATATATATTATATATATATTTTTTTTTTTTGCAGAAATAGCATACATCTACACTAATCAAACAATATGAACTATACTTACTTAGTATTTAATATATAAATGTTATTAAACTTAGCAATCTTTGTTCTTTGATTAACACTTTTTTAAATTTTGGAATGTACAATAAATCTTTAGTAAATCTTACGTGTTGGCATAGTGATTTTCAGTTTTGCACACTGCAATGTTTCCAATGAACATTTTAACTGTGACCAACAAGTTTGTATCACGTAATTTAAAAAACTTACCCACAAATCATATTTTTCTTAAAAATATCAAAATAATATTTCATTAAACCACACACTCTACTATGTGAAAATTTATTGTTTACTGTCAACATTAAGAGCAACTTTAGTCACAAAATTAAGAAATTCATATTTTTTTCAAGATAATTATCAAAAAAAAAAAAAAATTCCCATGAACCTTACTTCTATTAAATTATGCTGGATGCCAGGAAAAAAATATGAAAGCTGTAAAAAAATGGGGAAAAAATTAAAAACATGCATTATCAGAATACATAGGACCTGTTCTAGTACTTACATCTAGATTCTTGTTTCATTTTTGATCAAAGAAAAACTCCAAAGATGATTTTTCAGTTTCCTGATCATATTTTTAGTAAAAACATTTTTGATAAAGTTTATCTTAACTTTATCTAATGCTCTCTTTTGCATGAAAAAGTGAAAATAGCTACTACCTTTCTAGGTTGTAGCTATTTCTAAAAACTGACTGTTTTTAGAAATTTTTGGTTTTAGAAGTTTTGGCTATAGAACATGTTTTTGGTTTTAAAATCAATTAAAATATATATATTAACATTAATCATTAATCTATAGTTTCTTAATAGAATGATGAAATATACATAGGTAATAAATCAAAATTACTCACCAACTGTAAAATTTCTTGATGCTTTAATAACAACAGCGTTACACATTGGATCGCTATTACAAATAGGAACAGCAAGTTGCAAACTATCAATCATATGAATACAACTGTTATGTGATTTTGAGTTGGTGCAATTATAATCTAAACCCAACACTGTAGTATCAGTCAGCTCTTTGTAACCATCTGAAAAAAGTTGCATGTTAGAGATATAATGAAGTTGTATGAGCAGTAGTGTAATACTTAACAATTAAAAATTTTATACAAATTTTAAATAAGGAGGTCCTGGGATCGAATCCTGGACAGGCAATGCATTTTTCATATACTACAAAATTCTATTTCCATCCCACACACAAGCTTCAAGCTTATGTGGTGATATCAAGGAAAAAAGATAAACATAAAGAAGCTATTATTAAATTTATAATGCATTAAACATATTACTGAAGTATGTGTAAAAGCTGAAAAAAATATTACTGATGGAAAAACTTGTACAGATAGAAAATTTTAAAATTACAACTGTAATTTATTATAATTACTTTATAGTTTTTTTATAATTGTTTATTATATTTTGTTTATTGTAAGTGGCATTAGGGAGAGACAAATACAGCCCCTCTAAGGTAGTGCTTTATTTTGATAAAACATCCATGAACATTCCTTTTGAACTGCATTTGATATACTCCAAATGATAACATAAAAGTACTTTCTTAAGTGATGCTGAATGAGAAATAAATGTTGTTTGGACATCCAAACAACATTTATTGTTAGTTAACAGTGAAAGAAATTTCTTTCAGTCAAAATGTCATGGCATGATCCAATCGAGATGCTAACCTGTTCTGCAAGTTTTCTGACAGTCAATCGGCAATTCAGTGCAATCAGTGCACACACTGATCATAGATTTTCAAACGTGATTTTCATCAGTTGAAGTCAAAGGTCTTCCTGGTAGAGGGTCATCTTCAATTGACTGACAACCACTGTTAAACGGTGGAAACCATTCATAACAATGCGTATAATCCAGAGAATCATCTCCGTAACAAACTTCTACAGTTTGTTTCAAAAGTTGAAACGTTTCTGTGTAAGTTTTCCCCAGTTTATTTTTTCGTTATATCATTGCTCCTGAAATTCGCACATTACAAAAATCGCTACTAATAGTTAAACACGTTGCACTCAAATAAAAATAACATGAAAACTAAACAAGATATCAACAATCCAAGAACATGTGGTTACAGAGGAGGTATGTGGAACACAATGCTATCAATCGCACATCACTAAATATCTCTGTTGCTGCGTAATTAAAAACGTTTGGTTATTTTCTAAACAGACCTTGTAATTCTCATCAATCAGTTTATAATAACCAGTGAAAAAATTTTCTGATAAACCATCAGAGTCTATAACACTACTATTAAAAACTTACAAGCTAGCTTTTCAAGTTTTTAGCTTATGTTCATCACACAATTTTTTTATAGGTACGTGTGTGTTGTTAACACACATGTTCTTAGTCTAATAAGAATAATTTTCACTTTTCATGCACAGGAATAAAGCCTTCAATAATAATTAATTACTGATAATGAAGTGACCTAAGTGTCACTTACAAACAAGAAATACCCTTTAATTTCATAACAATGCTCATTACTTATGAACACAGTGATAAAATGTCTTTAACAATCATACAATTAACAATAATTAGAATGAGAAAATGTAAC
Organism: Lycorma delicatula; assembly: GCF_047948215.1. NCBI lineage: Eukaryota > Metazoa > Arthropoda > Insecta > Hemiptera > Fulgoridae > Lycorma > Lycorma delicatula. Next base: position 127,016,323 of record NC_134460.1, on the reverse strand, counting down.
AAAAGATGATTTAATTTCATTAATTACAAATGAATTTTGTAATTTTAACAATTATCATAAATAGATTGTATGGCTGCCTGTACTAATTTACATATCTCAATCTGTATATTCCACAGAAAGAATTTCATTTTTTAATTTTTACAAGTGTTTTATCAGCTATTTTTAAAACTTGCAATAAGTGAATTTGAAAATACGAGTTTCTACTAATTAAAACCAAAAAATATATACATACATTTATGTACATATAAAAATATATACAATATATATATATTCCTTTTAAACAATTCATATTTTGAAACTTCAAAGTTTTTAACTTAATATTTTTTTAATTATTCATCTTTATTTATAAATCATCTTATCAAAACTTTTCTGGAGTTGTACTCTTATGACAGTAATACATCATGAATATTTTTCAATTTTCTACAGCCTTTAAGAAAATTTACCTTACATCCTAAAAATATAAATTCTTGGGAAATTGCAAAACAAAAACTAATGTAAATGAATTATTTTAATACATTTCTGGTCCCTGCGTAGCTTTTTTACTATAAGTCTTATCTCCATAGCTTTATTTTCATCAGTACCCTTGCACTTATAATGTTTCATTAAATTTGAAACTCTCTCATAAAATGAGTTTTAAGTATTGACACCAACAAAAAAGATTTTAGGTACCATTGCACACATGATGCTATTGAATGACTCATTATCACTATTATTATTAGTGTTGTCGTTAGTATATATTTCTAAAACTATTGGATCAGCCCCCAAGTTTTAAAAAGAACTGGTTTAATAACTTCCATTATAAAAATACTGATATTTTTATCTCTGAATTCTGATTTCAAAGATATTAGTAAATAATTTAAGGAGAATTTTTTTTGGAATAAAATAGTTTAGATAGTAAGAACATCTGCTGAATAGTCTTTATTGTATCTAGAAAAAGTTAAATAAAAAGTTCATATAAACATAGGTCTGGAAATGCTTGATTTTCGAGTTATGGCCAGTGAAAGATTTCGCCCAGATTTCAGCTTTTCTAATAAAAAGAAGACCTACTTTAATTTTGGGACCCAAATTAAGGAATAATTTTGGTGGTTTCTTACATAATTTAGCTGGGAAATAGGATAAAAGAAGTCCCATAATTGTAACTTCGATAGGTTTTAAGATATCCGATGTAAAACACAAAATTCAGTGTTGAAATACAAAGTTTTGTAGGTTTGCAATACAACAGCTTTGTTAAAGATTATTAAATGATTACACAATTCAAAATCCCATGAAGAAAACTCGCATGGTGTAGTTGAATCAAATTTCAACAACGATTTTCAGTGGAAATTTTTAGTGGACAAAATCAATAACCAATAGGACCTTTCATGAACAACGTGTCACAAGGAGAAATTATCTGGAATTTTTAAACAATGATTTTCTTAAGGTGCTTGAAAATTTCTCACTGGCAAAACTAATTAAAATGTACTATCAGCTTAATGAAGTACCAACATATTTCACAAACCAAGTAAGACAATTCTTAGATGAAAAATTTGCTGATAAATGTATTGGATGTAGAGTGCCGGTAAATTGGCCACCTAGATCATTGGACCTTACTCCTTTAGATTACTGTTTAATGAAGATAAGAAACGAGAAACAAATGAGAAGAGGGAAATGCAGTTGAAAAGTGCATAGATAGATGTCAATGGTGGAATTTTCAAACATTTATTGCAAATGAATACAGTATAAACCTGAATAATTTTTTTATAAGTTAAATTTTTTTTATAGTAATCTTAAAGTATTTTAATTTTTCAAAATTCTAAATCTATTATACTAAAAACAGCTGTTTTTAATTTGTACAGATTTTTACAGTTATTTTATTATTTCTAACAATACTTAATTTTTGTTTTGGTTTTCATAGACTTTATTACATTATTAAATTACAGAATTAAATTCTCTACAAGTTTTGATAATAAAATTTACACATTTAATAGTCATTTAACAAAGTGATTGTACTTCCAACCTAAAAAAAAAAGAACTTGTTTTTTGTCACTGAATATTTATTTTTTACATTGGATATCATGTAAACTAAGGGGAACACAGTTCTGGGACCTCTTTTATTTTATTTTTCAAGTCAAAAAACATAAGAAACCATCAAGTTTAACTACACATAACAACGCCTTACAAAATTTCAGTACACCTTATTTCACTGGGGGAACTGAAATTCAGGTGAGATTTTTCGCTAGCCGTAACTTGATAACAAAGCATTATTGATAAAAGCGTATTTGTATTAACTTTTTTCCATATTTCAAGCTCTATTATCAGTCTCAAACTACTTCCCTTTCCTCTTGAATCACTTGTATATATGTATGAAATACTTAATATTTTCATACCCCCTTTTACTAAATTTTGATATTTTTAATTAATTATGAGTATGAACAGACAAACTATGTACCAAGAACTACACAAACATACAAGTAAACAGTGAAAATCGTTTACAATATTAACCATAATCACAATATAAATATTATTAATAAAATTATAAGTTTACATTTTTAGGACATAATGCAGACTTTCATAAATCAAGAAGGTAAAAATACACCATTAAAAATAAATTAACTAAATTATAAGTGCAAGAAATGAGTAAATTAATATATACTTGTCTTACTTTTTTTCAGAAGGGATATATTAATTTGTTGGTTTACATTATCTTCCTTGATCTTTTTTTGGCTAGAATATATGTAAAGGACTTAAAAAATATAACCCTAATCAGGTTGCTTTCTCTAACAAAAATTGTGTACCTCCATAGCCAGTGCCTGTGGTAAACAGAATGGTGTCAATTATAGAGCTGGACTTCTGCAGTTTCATTTTGGTGGGCTTGATATATATATATATATATATATATATATAGCTAATAGTATGTTTTACTCAGTAAAAAAGGGAACAAGAAACCACTTAACTCTCACTTTCCTTTTAAGTTTGGTGCAGGATGTTTGTACCTTTGAAAATGGCTATGCCAATTTCAGGGGTGACATATCTCATGTAAGGTCATCTACAGCCTTCTTTTTGGCTTTTTCACCAAACAATTATGCATTTAATAATTTCAGTAATTATTATAAATAGTTAAAGAATTGCATACCATAATTACTATTTGAATATTTTCCAGATGTGTATTTCATTAATAATTTCTCTGTTGCTTGTAATATTCTTTCAGAATTCCATGAATTAGATCTACTATAAGCATCAACCAGATTCTGAATATGTGGTTCCAAAGAAGATGGAGCCCTCAACGGAAGAAACTGACGAATAAAGTGTTGACCAGCACGCCAAATGTTAAGTCTCTCATTATAACCCACACAAAACCCATGACTGCATGGAACACCATCAATAACTGTAAAATGAAACACCAAGAGCTTTTATTATTAATATTAAATACACTAAAATAAATTATAAGAATTGAAATAAACTGAAATAAATATATTTTAGTTCCAATAAACTTGATTTTTTATTTTTTTTTTTACAAAAAAAGTAAAACAGGATAATTGGAGGACAGAGTAATTGTCCAGAGACATAATATAAAAGTGTTACGATTCTAATTATACTGAATGATTTACAAGTAATTAATTTTACGGATTCATCCACAGGAAACAAAATCTAATGGAATAGTTGAATATAAATTTCTGTAGGAAAATGTTTAGGAAAATTTTTTATTCGCTATGTACTCTGAACATATCCTTTGCTAGAAATACTCTAATCTGTGCAAATTGGACACAGGTAAATTGTTATCTAAATAAATAAAATTATAATAGAACTTTACTGATTAAAGTGATTTCAGCTACAACCAAATGTTAATAAATTTTGAATTCAATGCCATTTTTATGGAGAAAAATCAATATTTTAAAGAGTTTTTTGGACAACACTAGTAAAACAAAATAATTTTTCTATATCAACAAATGCATGACTGTGTGTTCGAATTAGGTAAACCCACTATTTTTGAAAATATATCCATCATCAGATCTTTCGAAAATAAACATTGCTGAATTATTAAAAATTTCATGGGTCGTAAAATGAAAACATTAGATGAATAAAAAGTCATATTACCTGTGAAATTCTTTTACATAATTGTATAAGTACATTATTTCAAAGATACAACTCTTTTTTATTCTTTTCTTTAAAGAATTATCTGCAAAATTCATACAGACTTTAATTTTTACACAGCTTTTTATTATCAATAATAAATAAAATAAAAATATCACTTACTGCTTGTTCTTTTTAAAAATTCACATTAGCACTTTTGTGGTGCGCACCACTTCATCAGATGTGTTAAAAATACACTTTCGTAAATACATTGGATGAATAATAATAATTATATGAATTCTACTATTTGTTGAATACATTCATAATATTCAAATTTCACCTGCTCATTTATAATATTAATATCATTTTTTTTATTGTATGAATTTTTTTCAAGATTCTATGTTTTTAATTTATTATTACTTATTTCTAATACTTTTATATCCTGTAAATTTGAAAATATATGTTTGTTGTATTTTATGTAATCTCCTTAGTTTGATTTTTGTTTATTATAATTAAATGACTGTAAGTGTTCCTTAAATCTTTTTTAAATGTTTTATTTGTGAAACCCTATACAGAATTTATTAGTTATTGGTAAAATTAGTTTCCTACACACAGTAGCAACTTTAAAGTAAAATATAATACTAATAGAATAAAAAATAAAGATAAAAATAGCTTAATAATAAATTCAAAAATTTTAAAAACAAAATTAAATTCAAAACATTTAACAATTTTATTAAAAATCTTCTATTTAATTAAAAAATAGTTCAACAATACTGTTTTTATTTAACTTGCTCCAGACATAATTCTTAGTTTTCATTCATCAAGATAACTAAAAAAACTTTTACATATCAAAATGTTTTTTGACTAAATAATCAAATCACTATAACCAAGACAAATTTTATATAAGCTTAAGAATCACTTTTGGTTAATTTAGAAAAGCGAGTTGAAGAAAAAGGAACTAAAATGTCATTTGTATTTCTTAAAAATGTATCTGCGAGTGTAATAGAATGTTTAAGATTTTGCAGATGATAGGACTGAAACTTAAAGAAATAAGAGTTATTTAAAATTTCATAAAAATCAGGTAGCTATAAGAGAAGAAACTGAGAAAAGGCTTACTGCAGAAAAGAAAAAAGTAAGATAAATATGTAGCTTACTCTTTGCTTTTTTTTATTTTTTATACAGAAAATGCAAAAAAGAAAAATTTGAGGGCAGAATAACGCTCCAGAGACAAAAAATAAAAAAAAACATTTGCTAATTATATTAAAATATTTAGAAGTAATGAAAGTTATTGATTCATTGTCGGGAGAAAAATTTAAGTTTATTAGACAGTAAACAAGAGTAAAACATTAGTAATAAAATAAAAGCAGTTGAAATAAAATATTATGACTTCAATTTTAAATAGAATAAAATATAAAATTCTATGGTGGAATTTTTTTATTTTGGATAGTAAAGTTACAAAGGATGGTCAATATGGTTAAATCATAAACCCAGTAGTAGAACTATATGCAGAAAACTTTAGTAGCATCAAATTTAAAATTAAGAATCTTACAGACAGTTATATGATGTGTTATATGGCAGTGAAAACACTGTTAAAGAGGAATGTTGGCAGAATCTCAGAGAAAGAACAAGTTTGATGGGCCATATAGTAGGCATCCAGCATTAATAAATTCAGCTTTAGAAGCAAATGTCTCTACACTTTTTTCTAACATATAAGTAAGCAGTATGTTTAACATAAGAGACAGAAAGGAATAGCGAAGGTGTATCAAACTAATCCCACAACTAATGCACAGAAATCTTCAGTTTGTTTGTAACTAGAAATGACTAAATGATCTCTTTGTATACAACAATAATTTTTAGTTTATATATTATTAAAATATCTTGTAAACTAAACTTACTAGAGCCATTTTGAATTCCATATATAATACAGTCTTTGTCTAAATGACAAGTTGGTTCTGAAATGCCAACATCATCAACATCCGACAACTTTAATGTATTGCCAACTAAAACAAACTGTTGACGACGAAGATCATGCATTGCTAAAGAACCAAGAGGAGAATGAGCAAAATGATGTAGTATTCTAGCCACACCAAGTGCAAGCTGTAAAAAAAAAATCACAACATATTTTCCAATGAAAACGAAATAAACATTACTTGAGATTATTAAATATACATTATAATTATTAACATTACATTATGAGAACTAAGCTTAATTACAAAAAAATATTTTATTCTTTTTAAATATTATTTTTTATAATGTCTGCATAGTTTGTTTTTTGCATATTATTAACGTGTGTACTGGTGTAATTATCATATTCCTCAAAGTTTACTCTAATCACAAATGTTACCCAACAATTTTAGGAAATTACATCATAATTTTGAATTATTTACACATGTCTAAACAAACTTCTACAAATTACTTTTTGTAAACAAAATGAGGTACAATTATTATTACTTTTTTTTACTAGGTTTATATGCACAAAATACATCATATTTCTTGAACATTTAACAACAAGACCATATTATCCACGTATTAATGATATGAAAAGATACTAACATTCATACATACATTTAAAAACTTCTTTGACCTAAAAAGATAACAAATGTACCAACTTAAGCAGTATAAACACAAACATTTGAAGGTTTCTTCAATAAAACTAAAAATCACCCCATCAATCCAAGGTCGTTAAGGAAACAAGAATAGAAATTGAGATTACACTAATCTTGCTATCTAATTGAAAGTTTCCGGATAAATGAACTTAAACAAAGAGAAAACTCTTGCAAGATCTTCTGAAGGCACAGCACATAATGTGAAAGTGAATGGTTAATCATTCTTAATACTCTTTTTTAAGTTTACCACATTGCATCATGCTTATCAATTAGTCACATTAAATTACATTATAACCATGTAATTTATTTGAATTCTTCTTATCTGGACATCTGGCTAATCCTTTCTTTTTCCTGTTTAGTCGGCGGGAATTCCATTCAGGTATTACTTCAGAGAATGAATGAGGATATATGTGAGTGTAAATGAAGTGTAGTCTTGTACAGTCTCAGTTTGACCATTCCCGAGATTTGGTTAACTGAAACCCAACCACCAAAGAACATTGGTATCTGCAATCTAGTATTCAAATCCATATAAAATGCGTTCATTACTAGACCAACCCTGAAGATATCTGGATAATCCCGGATGACTCAGTAATGAGATGTATTAAACATACATTCTTTTTAATGAAGATTCATAACCCATTTCTCTCATTTCTTAAATTTATACTTTTCATAATTTTTGATTAGAAAGTGAAGGACACAATATGCCATAAGGCCTATTATTAAGGACCTTGTAGCCCATAAGTTAGTGAATGTGAGTGTGTGTGTGTGTGTGTGTGTGTGTGTGTGTGTGTGTGTACAGAAAAAAGCTGTTAGAAACTGCAAAGGCAACCCACCGGGTTGGTCTAGTGGTGAACGAGTCTTCCCTAATCAGCTGATTTGGAAGTTGAGAGTTCCAGCGTTCAAGTACTAGTAAAGTCAATTATTTTTACACAGATTTGAATAATAGATCGTGGATACCAGTGTTCTTTGGTGGTTGGGTTTCAATTAACCACATATCTCAGGAATGGTCAACCTGAGACTGTGCAAGACTACACTTCATTTACACACATACATATCATCCTCTGAAGTATTATCTAAACGGTAATTACCGAAGGCTAAACAGGAAAAAGAAAAAAAGAAACTGCAAAGGCAGACTGAATTCACCCATCCTTCCTTCAAATAAATACTAATGACAAAGTAATCATATTACATGCTTATTTCTTATTTTATAAACCTATATTCTCCTAAACTGATTAATCTAAAATTAAAATAAAGTTTGAATTTATTATTATATACAAAACGTATGACTCTTGAATTGCCCAAACTTTTATCTATCTGGATCTCATCCAGTCTTATCTAGTACAATTTAACAGTTTTATGATGCTGTATATTAATTTATGAGATTATTTTTATATAACCTATATAAATAACACAAAATAAGTTAGATCTAAAATTCGAAATTTATTTTAATACATAAAAACTAAACTACTCCATTTTTAACATAAATATATTGATAAAAAATCTGAGATATAACATACATTACAAAATCAATATAAATTAGTTAATACTATCATAAAGGTCAGGAAATAAATAATAATGTTTCCATAATAATATATAATTAAAATCAATTCTGACCTGTAATCTATGTTCCCATGATAACTGTAGTAGTTTCACAATATCTAAAGGGTCACCAAGTTCAGTAGCAATAACAACTGGTCCGACAGCATCTGGGACACAAGATCCAATAACCTGTAAAATAAATTCAAAATTCTATATTTACTAATAAATCAAATTAAAATTGTAAAATGAAGGGAAAATGTTTTTTTTTTTTACTGTAATAACAATTAAAAAAAATAAATTATTGTTAATTTAACTTACTATAATGAATTTGTTGAAAGAAGTGGTTGTGATTGAAGTCAATGACTGTCTACACCTACAAGAACAATCATTTCTAGAGGGCAAGTTATTTATAGAAATCTGAATATAAACTTGCACAACTATCAAAACAAGATTTTTAATGTTATGTATTCTTTATTGAAAAAGAATATGTTAATACAACTCAAATTGCTTTCTAAGTAATAAAATGTAATTTTTCATTTCAGTTCAATTTTATCCTTGATTAGACAAATGTTCTATTCGTCTAATATCATACACAGATGTGCAAGTTAGTTCAAGGTATCATCATGCTCAATCACCTATTTATAATCTCACATAATTCATTTAAAATTATATTAAAATGTATTCTTTCATAAAAATAATATTAATTTGTTACAAATTAATTTTCAGTTGAAATTTCTAAATGAATTATATAGCATATGAAACCCCTTACTGGTGTTTAAATTCAGAACTTTCTAAATGAAGGGCAGCGCTACTACCACAGTGACTTAGAGAAGAACAATTATAAGTTTAGTTACCGACTTAAAATCAGAGGTTTAAGAAATTATAATTTTTCTATTGATATATATTTTTATTGTGATCAGGTGACAAATATTTACTTATAAATGTTAATATTTTACAGAAATGTCATTAACGGCAATTTATGTAATTTATAAATTAACTACATAACAAAACCACAAAAATTAATTTTCGAAAATGGATTATCATATAAAATACAGCTCATAATGGTATCTGATATATTTAGATAAAATTTTACAGATTTGATATAATTATCAAATCGTAAAATATATGATGAATCAAAAAAAAAAAGAAAAGTTAAGCCATATACGTTCTAATGAACAGAATTATAATTCACATGTATATATACAAGCTGTTAATAAAAAAAAAAATGTAAACTCCTTTTGTGTACAGACATATATAAAAAATTATTCGAAGATAATAGCAATAGGCGGTTAAAATAATATTACAAATTTTTCAAAATTTTTAAAAACTTGCTTTATACTTTTTAGTAATACTTTAATAAAATTATTATCCATATATTGCATGAGTTTATTTATTAGGTTAATTTGAATTTCAAAAGATAACATCATATTTTGAAATTTCTAATATATTAATAAAATATCAAATAAATTTTCAATCAACCATTTACTATAAAAAGTAACGAAATAATGACGTTTTTTCATAGTGAAGTCTTTATTTCATTTACTTAATTAAATTATTAATTAAGGAACTGTCTCAAAATACTACCCACCAAAAATCATCTGAATATACAGTATTTCTAAAATGGTGGACTGTCTATATTTTTTCCGATTCTACTTGTAAAACTAAACAAAAAATATCCTTAGAAAAAATTGAAAATTCTCCTTCGTTCTCCCACTGTCCACCATTTTGTTATTTTTATATAAAAATTTATATCTCGAGTTCGGATAGACAAATCACATTTATATTTGGTAAGCGTCTTTGTAATAAAATTAGAAAAAAATTACGACTTAAATACCTTCGCAAATTACAAAATGGCGGCCATGTTTATTTTTCAATCCGTTATTATCTTCATAAATTAAGTTTTTTTTTTATAACCTCCGAATCCACCATTAGGCATAATTCAGAGGATGAGATGAATGATTTGTAGCGTCTGTGAAAAATGCCATGCCTGACCGGGATTCGAACCCGGGATCTCCGGATGAAAGGCCGAGACGCTACCACTTGCGCCACAGAGGCCGATATAAATATGTTTTATCAAAATGCATTTTTTTATTAAAACATTAAGTCTTTTATTTTGAAAAAATTACATTTTATTTTTTTAAATCGGTTAACAATTAGTTGAATTACGGCAGAAATCGATGTTGTAATTTTGTGTTTGTTTTCATGTCTTTCACTTTACGTTTAATTCGATTAAATATTAATTGGTTTTATTTATTGTTATTTCTAGTAATGTAAATTAGTATCAAATTAAGTAATAATTTTCTCACAATAATGTGATGACGAAATGTTGTCAAATTCGAAATCACAAAAACTAACAACGTACCAAGTTTTTGTCATTTTTTAATGTGAAACGGCTATCGGATTTGTCATCTGCGACCCCCAAAACCCCGCATAGCTGTTTTGCAGATTTTGCAATTTTTTTTACATCCGCACCCTTAATTTAGCCCCGTATGGAAGGATGTTTACAAAAAAAGTAATAGTGGAATATTGTATTGTCACCCACCCGACCTTAGCAACTGTCCAAAATTTCATCAGTAGTTAATGTCAGGAAGTGTGTTAAATTAAGGATGCTAGATTTGAGGACAAACATGAAAAAAAAAACATTATACTATAAGAAAAGCAAGTAATTACAAATGATAATTAAGACGGACCGAACTAAATTTTAAACGCAATATCTTATTTTAAACTTAGGTCAAAACATTTTTAGCAAAAAATTGAATTGAAAATACAATAAGAAACGAAAAGAAAGTTAATGTTTTTAACTACGCGTATAAAATTAAAATATTAAAAGAAAGATAACAAATTAAATAAATCTGTTAATAGAAAAAAATACATAAAAAATGTATAAATTTTATTGACTTAAATCTTTCTGGACGAAAATAGGGTACTAAAAAAGAATGAATTAAAAAAGAGAAAGAAAAGAGCAGATGATTTTTAAGATAAAAATAAGAGAGTATAAAATAAGATTGTCGAGTAGTATAGTGTGGGATGATATGAAATAGAACGGCAAGGGAAATAGGGTGTGGGTCGGTATTATAGTAAGATAGGTCCTCTTGAATGAATTTACACTTTAGTTCTTCTGATCGATAGATGGCACGGTTGCTATGGAAGCTATGCGTTGTCAAGGTGTTCCACTACTCCAACCATCTACCCTCTCGAACAACAATATACCCGTCGCTATAGAGTTGTGACAACATAAGTGAGAGAGAAAAAGAACTATGGAATGAAAAGTAAAGAAGAAATAAAAAGATGACAGTAGTCTCACAATAATTCATTATTTCGTGTGGTCGTCTTCTATGTTTGAATTCATAAGATACGTAACGCCTATCTACAAAACTCATAATATTTTATTGTTCTTTTCTCCCCTACATAAAACATAAAGTTCAAGGGTGTGTATCTGTAGTAAAAGAGGAAGTGACAAATTTTTATCATCTGTCACTCAGATTACTATTACTAATCTACAGTTATTTTCACATTCATGACAACGAAATTTAATAAACATTATTATTATGATATAATCGGTTAATTTATTATTATTTTTTTTAAATATCTCATAATCGGAATAATATAATAAAAAGATGACAGATAAAAGATAAAAAAGAAATTTTCCTTTTTTTTAAATTTTAAAATTAGCTCAAGTTATGTTTATACAATAATTTCAGTTAGACTCAATAAATAATAAAAAAAAAATTACAATGAAATTGTAAACTGTACGGTAAGAGTCTCGCACATATCATTTCTTCCGCTCAAAAAACAAAAATTTCTGTAATATAAATAAAACTGTTTTTTAACAAAACGATACTGATATCAATAAAGGTAAGACACTACTACATTTATAATATCAAAATCGTTTATTAATTTAGAATTTTCTTTAAAAAAAAAAATATATGTAATGGACAATAGATAAACAATAATGGATAATAAAACTATGTTTAAGCGTTACATATAATAAGAAAAAAATAAAATAAAAATTTATTACAAAACTCTTACCGACCCGATTTTATTTATTAAACAACGAATAATCATAAGAATTGTATTATTTCTGTAAATGTGATATGTATTACATATAAATTAAATCGGGCCGATAAGAGTTTTATAACAAATTTTTATTTTATTTTTTTCTTATTATATGAAACGCTTAAACATTGTGTATTATTTATTATTGTATAACTATTGTTTATTATATATATTTAACATGTATTTTTTTTAAATAAAATTCTAAATTAATAACAGATTTTGATAATAGGAATGTAGTGTCTTACCTTTTTTGACATTAGTATCGTTTTGTTAAAAACAGTTTTATTTATATTATAGAAATTTTTGTTTTTTGAGCGAAAGAAATATCTGTGAGACACCGTACGGTTTACAATTTTATTGTAATTTTTTGGATATCACTGTGTTTTGTTAGATTATTCTTTTATTTTTTCTACGAATTACTAATTGTTATCTTATGGACTTATAAAATCCATTGCCTTAGAACAAACAAATTTAATTTCACGACCAATCTTTTTTGTGGATAAGTCATATCATTCACTTCACACCACATTTTTCCTTTTTTAATAAAACTAGTATAATGACCTTTACGAATCGAAAATCAGTGATGCAATTATTACTTTGTAAGTAATAAGTACACTTAATTTTTATAAGTTTTCAACCGAAGGTCCCGGGTTCGAATCCCGGTCAGGCATGGCATTTTCACACACACTACAAATCATTCATCTCATCCTCTGAAGCATTTTGATTTTACCAATCGAATTTATTTCTATTTTATTTATTCCTTTTTTAATAAAACTAGTACAATCTGTTGTAAACTATTGCTTTTATTTTTTTTTTTTTTAAGAAGTGAAGGGAATTAACTTTCTTCTTTGACGTTAGTTGGCTTAATTGGGAGTTTCAGAATGAATAGGCCTAGGTACAGAAAATTTACAAAATTCCCGAACGTTTCTAATATTTACGTATTTCTGTAATTCTTATTAACAGATTTAAGTTTTTAAAGAAATATATTACTCTATATAAGTGCACTGAGCACGAAAATTAGTTAATAAAAATCAAACTGTACTAACTTTAAAAACCACAAACTCTGAAAAATAAAAAGATAAACTATAATTATATTGCACAGCTGATATTAATGAAATTTTACTACTCAAATAATACTCAATGAACTTCACTACTAAACGAAATAAATTTTCTACTATAAAACTGTTATGATAGAAATTGAATTGTTACACCAGAATTAGTTTTGTTGAAAACTGTAGTTTACAAAAGTTGAAAATTTATTTTTCGGGTACACAAAAATAAAAATCGCTCGGGCAGTGCATTAAAAAGATATATAAATAGGATTCTAACCTAAAGGAAAATTTAAAGCAAAAGTTTATGCTCCAGATCTCCATACATAAAACACCTGTTAAATAAAGCAATAACTGGAGAGACGCTTTGGTGGAGCTTTTTTACAACTAATAAGATAATTGTAACAAAAATGAACTGAATTTTTATGAAGAGAAGCGCTGAATATCTTCAAAGTTACTTAAAAAAATCATACACGAGTGATATATATAATCTTTTAAGTTTGCTCTTAATGGAATGCATCATAACAGAGAAATATTGTAAAATAATTTTTTACCTATACAGATTAGGACCGTACAAAGTAAAACTTTAGGTTCAATGTTCAGTAAATAACTCAATTTAGATTAAGATAAATATATTCTGCTAGTTTCATAAAAATTATTTCACTGTTTTTTAAATGAAATCGTAAAAATTGATAGAAAGATATACAAAAAAAAATTGGAAAAAATTCTTAAAATAACAACTAAATTAGCGGGCAACACAAATAAAAACAGAACTTTTTAAATAAAAAAGCAATAAATCCGAAGCAGGAAGACGCGAACATTATATATAAATTAATTGATACGTGTACATATAATTTGTAGACGGTTATTTCTAAACATGAATTATTGACAGCGTTAACTAATACAGTTAAGGATGATGCATAATATAACAGACAACTAAATTGAAACAGATGTTATTTACGTTTTCAAACGCAGTTAACATAGAGATAAAGCTAACTGACACACATTCATCAACGCAGTACACTTTGTAGAACGAAAATTAATCAATTACTGGCAGTAGAAGAGAGAAGTGTTGTTAGAAATAATAGTAGTACTAATACATTAAAGTTGTGACATGACAGTTGGTAACCCTGATTTATAACCCATGTCAATAACATGACACAAGTGAATGTGAATGTAATAGTGATAGAAATTGTACAATGAATTACCAGAACTGTACGACAACAATGATGTACCTACTCTTCCTTTAACAATGAATCCACCACACATATACACATTATACAGCTTACTAGTTCAGCCCAAATAATGATGTACATTGAACGCTTTTTCCATCAGAACAATACGTTCCTTTAAGGGTAAATATAATCTAAATCAATCTAACCTACTTTTAATTTGCATTCTTTTTTCGTCACAGTTTTTGATAAACATATTTAAAATAGTAATATTGCCTGGATTTTATTTTTCATAAGAGTGTCGGATTTTATTTTATCTTTATGAAAAAATAAATTCAAGATTCTTTAGCGGTGTGATTAAAATTATTTAAAGTGAGATTTTTCTATAAAATGATATACAAAAAGATACGTAAATACTGTCTATGTTCGTCTGTGTGTGTTTGCTCGCGAGTTTATGTATGTTTTCAAGATCACACACATATTCAGTTGTGGAAATTGTTCAGTTGTGATAAAAGATTCAAAATAAAACATGTAAGATATAGGTTGCATTATAATATGAGATAATGCACAATAGCCACAATACAACCACTGGCTTGCGGATGATATTTTAACCCTACATGGCACAGAACGTATAAACGCAGTGTGGTCGTAGTCAATAAAGAAGTGGATGCAAAAGAGATGTGGGAGTCTTTCTATTTAAACAAACCTTGTTTAGACCGCCAGCAGCTATATACATAACACACGCGCGCGTACACACAAACACACTCATGCACGATAAATATAAGGACGGCAGACTAGTTCGTTTGCTACGTGAAAAACGACCAACCTTGCCTCGCTTTGCTTTTTCTTCCTTCTGTATGCAAACAACCACACTCGTCTCGACAACACCGCTCTTGCCCGTACCTTCTTTACAGTCTCTTACCTTACTACAACCAATCTTAAGTCTATAACCTCAGCACTGTTTTTATTCATGGCATTAAATTTTCTTTTCTACCGAACCGAACTATATATGCAATGCAATCTACTCCCAAGTATGTATATTTTATTTACTTCCAAAAATAAAAACTCAAAACACATTTAATAATAGGTTTTCTAATCTTCATATCAACAAATAAATTTCATACCGTCAAAGAATTTACAAAGATGAAGAAATACGAAAGAAAAGAAATACGAAAGCTCTTTCCTTTCCTTTTAATGAAAAGGAATCGAATGAACTGCAATTATAAAACAAATTTATTATTTAGATACGTTTTCGTAAACTTACAGGTTACAAAAGGTTAATCATAAGATCACCATGTTAACACCGTTTCTCTAAATAATCAATTACTTTTATTAAAATTATTTATTTATTTGTCTTTGTATTGATAGAAAGAGTTATAGCATAGTATTTAATTCTAACAAAAATCCTGACAGTATTTTTAATTCTAAATACAATAAGAATTTTTAAAGTTGTTATGCCAAGATAACCCCATCTGCCTATTTATCGGATTCAGAAACATAATTTTTTTTCCTTCTGTCGAACCACATTTTCCTCATTTCATCAATACTATTGGGTATATATTTATTTATACAGCAATTTTTGGCTGTGTCGAGTTAATAGTAGCGATGTTTAGTGAAGTATTCCATGAAACATTACTTTCTTAAATCCTGTTTCTTAAGTAATAGAATAATATAGCGACAAAAACGTCCATAATAAGCAGCAGAAAAAAAACATTTAGTTACGCCAATTTTGATATTAATTTTTTGCAAGTTTGCTTTAAGATAATCTATTATTTATTTCAACGAAGATTTTTTAAAGAGTTCATTCAACGGCTTTAGATGGAAATAAGTTTGTTAAGAGTAGACAATTATCTAAGATGGTTAAATCTCCTTCACGATTTCCATTTTTTGTCAATACGGTATATCTTCATCAGAACCTGTGTCTTTATTCTCATAATTAAATTCTCTAAAAGCTTTGATAATAAAATTTAGCCGTTCAGTTATTTGACATATTATTAATAATAATATGTAATTTAACGAAGTTATTGCACTTCAAACCTAAAAGAAAACCTGTTTTTTATCAACTAATTTTTTTTTTTACATCCTTATTCGAAGTGAATGATGTATTGTGATCGCGAAAAATGTCGGTTTTCAGATTCCAACGGAAATATCCATTTTGACTAGTTTCGGCGTGACGTCTGTTCGTACGAACCCATGTATCTCGCATAACTCAAAAACGATTAGTCGTAGGACATTAAAATTTTGGATTTTAAGACTGTTGTAACAACATCTAGTTGTGCACCTCCCCTTTTGATTGCAATAGACTGAACCAAAAATGTCCAAAAAAAGCCCAAAATCCATAAGCGGTACTTATTTTCATTGGTTATAGTATTCCAGAGTTATAGCCAAATAAAATTTTAATTAATGAAATATTTGTATATTAGGATAAGGTACATCGGTTCGAATCAGACTTTGTCTTTTTTTTTAACTTTTTTTCATTTAAATATATTGATTTATTAATAATTATTAACCTCCGATTGTAAAAAGAAATTGTATCGATAATAATAATAAAATGAAACTATTAGAAGTTGTTAATGAAATTAAATTTTATGTACTTTCATTTTTTAAACAATGTCTATATGTAATTTAATAGGCGTGCAAGGAAGTCATGTGGTGTCCACATTAGATTTTTTATGTTGGATATCATAAAAAATACGGGTGATACAGTTACGGATCTGTTTTATTAGATTTTTCAGGTCAAAAACATAAGAAACCATCAAGTTTACCCCTTACATAAAGCCTTAAAAATTTCAATATGACCTTTTTTTTACCGGAAGAACTGAAATCCGGGCGAAATTTTTCGATTAACTCGATAGCAAAGCGTTTTCGAACAGTTTGTATGAACGTTTTCCTTATTTCAAGGTCTAGGATCAGTTTCCAAATTACTTCCTTTACCTGAATAACTTTCTTATATAACCCATCTACTTTGAAAATCCTTTCATCAGCAGACAAGTAAATGATTTATTCCGGTCGGTAGATAATAATACAATATATATATTATGCAATAATAAACTATTCAGGAATGGGTAGTTATGCTACTCCACAGATAAAAAAAAGAACTGTACCAGCATTTCTCACGGTTAACCTTGATCAGAACAGCTTCAAAAAAAATAAACTATTAATTATAAAATAAAAATTAAATGTGATTGAAATTCATATCAGCAATTTCAAAAAATACATGAAATAATAGTAAATTAAACATGTAATATATTAAATTAAATAAATGAAATTCAGTAAATGTTAACAATTATTATTTGAACAAAATTATATACGTACACGTTTAACGAAATGTAGAAAATTCTGTTTTTTTTTTTTAATTTTTTAATTGCTGCTATTTAAAACTCATCTATTGCGTAAAATTCTTTTCTGTAAAAGATAATCTTTAAATTTTATTTTTTGAAACATGTTTTTATAATTTTTGATAAAGTAAATAGGATATTTACTATTTTACTATTACTTAAGACGAATAATCGGCGAGAAAAAAATGTAAAACAGATAAAAATAAAAATATTAGAAAAAATCTGTTTGAAAATAAATCAATCCTAAAAATATTTTAGTGAGCGAATGATGAATATTTCAGCGAATATTATTCTATATTTTAATTGGCTAATGAGTTTCCAGTTTGAATGTATAAAATATACATGTGGTTTGTAAAGCACACCGTTGAAATATTAAGTTCACTATTAATATTCTTACGTTATATCTAAGTATAATACGTATATGTGAACCGGCATTTTATTCATATGAAATTTAATTTCTAACAAAAACTAATATGAATGACTTTGTAGTATCAAAAAGAACGAGTTCGAACTTCGGGATTAAAATATATATATATATCTGATGAGAAGAAACTAATCCATTGAGCTGATACTGATATACGTATGTTAAAATACAAAGGAACTTTTGTGATAGAGTTAGGATAAAGAAGGAAAGAGAAGGAAATGGAGAAGAATGATCAGAAAAAGTGAAAGCTACGTTGGTAGAAATAAAAATGTAGCAAATCTACTTCAATCGCAATTCAAATTGAAATATGAGGTAGAAGGTAATGTTGGTACGTATTTATGTACATGCGTTGGTGTGTTTGAAACTGAATAAATTTTGACTGGATAAACCGATTTTGATAACATTTTTTACAGAGACAAAATCGTATATATGGATCAAGTTTTTGGTAAAATTTTGGGAGTCGATATATCTAGGAGGTAAAGGGGTTTTTTGGGGTCAATTTTCTCAAAATTATGCAAACATAACCCCACTTTATATTAACATTTATTTTATTTATATACGTCCATGCTTCTCACCAATTTAAAAAAAAAAAAATTGCCCCAAAATTCCTCCCTTCCACAAAAATTGAAAAAAGCTATATTTTTATTTATGCATATTTTTTAACTGATTTTTTTTGTTGTTGTTATCTTCCTAGGCATAGCAGCAGTGCAAGCAACTCCAAAAAAAATACTTTTGAGGGCAATACTGGGGTGGGGGAACCTATCAAAGTTTAAAAATATCGATTTTTTTTTAATTTTTCAAAACTTTTTTGTGTTTATTTAAAGTTTTAGTAATAATACTACAATAAAATTTCATCATAATTCACCCCCTCCCAAAAAAAATATAAGGTAACTTTTTATTGGTTGTACACTTTTTACTGGAATTTTTTTTTGTTTCTTCTATATTGTATTCTAATATTGTAAACGAAGAAAAATCAAAAGGTGACTTTGGGGATAAAGGAAGAGAAAAAAATAAAATACCGAGTTTTGAAATTTTAAAACGTTTGTTGTTTATTTAAACGTGTAATGATAATTTTACAATAAAACTTCATCATAAATTACTCCCACTCTAATTAAGAAATCTTAGGTAATTTTTTTCATGTATAATTATTTTTCCACTACATAAGAATAAATAACCAACGTCAGGAAAGTATTACAACTTTGTTGTCATATTTTTATTATTATTATTTGCATATGGTAATTTTACTTTGTTTTAAATATATACTGGACTATATATAACCTGTACACGTTTTTATAGTTAAGAAAACAGAGTAAACATTGAAGCATTAAACTAAACAAGTCGTAAAATTTATAACATAGCTGAATAAACAATTTTAAATTTATTCTACAAAATTTATGAGAGAATAAATTCTTTATAAAAAATAAAACAGTAGGAAAAAATATAAAAGCTTGTGGAAGTTTCTTAACTACTTTATTATCTAAACAATAACAGTTTTTTCTACTTCTTATTGCCAGCAGCATGTGCAATCTGTTTCTTTTAACCCCTGTTTTGAAATAACTTTTAGATTATTTATGGAACAGCACAATAGCGTAATAGAATACAACTAGAATGTATTTTACATCCAGTAACAACCATAAAAATAAGTTAACGTCTACTGTACATTCAATTTTACAAAGGAAATGTGAATAAATTAATTAAGTATTTAAATCTTGTAAATTACTTAAATAAAACACAGAAAATATTATATTATAAAATAACTTTGTTAATTTTTTTATATTTCTTCATGTAATTATTAACTAAAAGTGGAATTTACACTTTAAAGACTAAAAAAAAAACTTTTATTACAAAAACAGCACAAAACAAACAAAAAATTATTTTCTTTCTGTCAACTAAAAGGTAAAACATAATGACATGGCAGGTGACAGACGTCAGAAACTAAATAGGGAAAAATTATAAATGTAAAACAAACATGAGGTAGGATATCTTGTTTTCCTTTTATACTTCTTTCTTTGTTTATCTACAACATGTTGTGTTAACTATCTTACGCTGTATGCTGCACCACAGAAATGTAAGTATATTATTTTACTAATACTTATTTCATTTATAAAATGTAAAAATTTACTATACTGTTATAGTCGCGATATATGTTTTATCTTTACTGATAAGTTTGGAATTAAAATTATCCCTTCATTTATTAATTACATTTTACAAAAGTAAGAAATATTTTATTTCCCATTCTTTTTCCTATTGACCTAAGCAACTCTTTTGAAGATTTTCAATTTTTTGAAGATTGTCTTTAAACATTTTAAAAACCTAAAAAAAAAATTAAAAAAAAAAATCTTTTTGGTTATTCTTTCACATCCTATTATACACTCATTAGAAACGCTCAAAATACATTTGAAAAGCCAAAATAAACAGGGCTAATTTTTTTCTCACTATCCTCAACGACTTATTTTTATGTATAAAATATTTACTAGTTAGTTACAACTAAAATGTTTCAGGCGATCTAACAAAGATACAAGTCACTCCCGAAACTGCCATAATCATTATCAAGAATAATAAGCACGCTATTAACAGGATCACTAAAGAAATAAATACTTTACGAGTAACATCATTATTCTCAGAGAAAGCATTTTTGCCCCCTCATGCCTACTAGAAAGACTAGTCTAAACTATTTATTTATAACCTACCCCTTATGTCGAGAAACAATGTAATATACACATATTGCCTGTACTTGGAAGGGAAAATAAAACACGGATTTTGAAAAATAATCTTAATTACACGTAATTAGGAAAAATACATATTGTGTTTTGTAATTTCTTACTTTTCACTTTCCCATAATTTATTCTTCTTTTTTGTTTCAATACGAAATATAAATCACTCATTTCATAAAAAATATTGATTCCGTTCATTCCTATTTTCTAAGATATTATTTTTTGCTTTGGCTCATTAATATAAAGACAAAAGGGTACATAGCCTTTTTTAAGTAAAACTTATTTTAAGCAGTCATTTTTTGTTTTTTAATAAAAAATATTCGTTTTCACTATCTGTCTCCATATTTTAAATAGCTATGACCACATATACACCATTTGAAGAATAAATACTATTAACCAGAATTACTTTTTCTGTAAGTAATAATATCATACAGCCGCTCACTGAAATGATCAGAATTAAGGTAGCATTAAATATCACTTTCATTTCGGTGAGCTTGGCTCATTGGTCATTAACATTATATTTGAGTCGGTTAAGATGGGAAACAACTTCACTAATTTTCTTCAGTATGCTGCTTATTTTTGAAAATAGCTTCTCTATTTTGAAAGACTGATTTAAAAAAAAAATCATTTACAACTATTATAATAAGACGTAAGAGAATACATTAAATTGCAATTTTAAAGTTAACAATATGTGTTTGGTTAATAATCTATATTAAAAGTTTTAGTTATTATTATATAACTAAAATGTAGGTGGAGTTTTTTTTTTAATTGTATATATTTGGTCAGACTTTCAATAACAGAACATAAAAGGGAAGGTAATTGATTTTTTTAAATAGATAAACTTTCAAATGGGCTGACATTAAAAATTGCAGATATAAAAAATGTTCAAATTGTTTTGAGATCTCTACAACATTTATTTGCAAAGATTGAAAATTAAAGAATAAAAAAATACAAAAAAAAATTATGTGGGCAGTACATGACTTCCTTGAACGCCTATTAAATTACATATACACATTTTTTTCTAAAATGAAAAGTACAAAAAAATTTATTTCATTAATAACTTGCGACATTTTTTCATTTTTTTTTTATTGTTATTGAATTATTATTTATTGTAACTTTTTTTTACAATTAGAGGTTAACAATTATTAATAAATCAATATATTTACATTAAAAAAAAAGTTATAAAAAAGAAACTTTTGGCTAAGTCTATTGCAATCAAAAGGGAAGGTACACAACTAAATGTTACAACAGTCCTAAATCCAAAATTTCAACATCCTACGGCTAATCGTTTTTTAGTTAAGTAAGATGCATACGTACGTACGTATAGACATCGCGCCGAAACTAGTCAAAATGGATTCAGGGATGGTTAAAATGGATATTTTCGTTGAAATCTGAAAACCGACATTTTTCATTTCACAATACTTCCTTTTCTTCGTACAAGGAAGTAAGAGTGTATATTTTAGTACACGAATAAATTGAGTCAATAGTGGAAATGAGGCGAAGATGAATAATTTAATTTTTCCGTCAATCTCGTAAACACATCAGACAATTCATACGAAAATAACTGACATTCAACCCCTAGCCAGTCGAACATCATTACTCTACGATTTATATTATATTTATTGTTTCACGTATGAAAAACGGTGTTAACGAAATTTTTAACTCAAATTCATGATTATTCCTGCCTTGTCCCCCCAAAAATAGAACGATTTAAAGGGTTTGGTTTAAAGTTTATGTTAAAAAAATTTAATATAATTTCTAAAAATAGAATAACTATGGGGGGGCATCCAAAGAGGCCAAGAGTTGGTTTGAGCATGCGCACTTGTTACTAAATGCCCGGATAGTTCTTCGGTCCTACAATATTCAGTATAGTCTGTTTAGTATAAAAAGCAGTATAAAGACATATAAATAATGCATTATTATTATGTATGATGTAATAAAAATTTAATATATTTTTATTGCGAAGGTGAATAAATTCCGAAGCAGATTAATAACCTGTTTTAATATAGAAATTTTTATTTTAAACTCGGAAATTACTTTCTGCAGATTTATTCCTTCTAGATTTAGCACAGTTGGTTTTTAATTACCCACTGCACTATTTAAACTGTAATTCATAAATAAAGCTATAATCTTATTTAGTGATCAATAGTAAATATTTAAAATGTTTATAACAAATGATATAAGGAAGAATAATAAATATTATTAACAAGACTAATAATTAGCAAACTTTATTTTGGAATAACATATCTTCAAAATGATACAAACGATCCATTTTTTAATAAAAATATCCAGGTGATTCAAAAAGGACTTCAAACTATAAAGGCATATAAACATTTACATAGATAAATTTGTATATTTAATAGTTAAAGAACCCACTTTCTAACAGTTCTTTTGTATATACGTTCAAGCGCTTTCACAATAAAATTCCATCATCAGGAACTTAGAAATTATATTATCTTACGTTACATAAACAAATTTACATAACGAAGGAGTTTTAGTTTTATTAAGATTAGTCAAGTCCTGATGATGGAATTTTATTCTGAAAGCGCTTGAACATATATATAAAAGAATTGTTGGTAAGTGGGTTCTTTAATTATTAATTATATAATCATACCAACGGGCCATGTTTGATAAAATTATTATAAATTTTTTATATGCTTTTAAATTTGTGAAGTCGTTTTTGAATCACCCAGTAGAATAAAGTTAATATAATTTTATTTCGGTTGACTTTCGATGTATTTGTATATGAACGATTGTAAAAAGAAAACCCTTAACATAAAATTACGTTTTTAAAGAAACATTTTCTAATATTTCTCCCATTACTTGTAATAAAAGTTACTAAAATTGTGATATGAGTGATTAATTTTAATACTTGGCAAGTCATGTTCTAATACAAACGATCGTACCCCGGCGAAGCCGGGGGTTATTGCTAGTTCATAACTACGTAGGATATAACGTCCGCGATATGATCAAAGACTTAAAGTATGGAAACGCGCGCGCGCAACGAGAATGGGCAAACATTAAAATAAATAATCTGTATGATTGATGATGTATAAATAACAATTTAAATATTCAGAAAGGTATTATGGAGGCATATGAACATAACTGGCTGCATTATAAGTACATAGAAACGTCAAAAAAGACTAATATAAAATATAGTATAATTGTATCCGGCCTTATATGACAAGAGAACATTTACATACAAAATCGTAAAGGAGTATAAATAGCTGTCATTGTATAAGGCGTTTTCTTTCTTTTTTTATCATCATCCTTTCTCTTTTTTATGCTTTTAAATTCATCTCGCGTCTAATTCATAGTGCGAATTACAGGGGACCACAACAATTCAATTCCAACATACAATAATGATTAGAACACACGTTTTGAATATTTAAAATCTAATTAATTTCATCAAGAATAAAAGTTTAATAATTCATTTAATAAAATTCAACGTGTAATAAATATTAATAATGATTAAAATAGATTCATATGTTGGTTAAGAATTCAAATGATTTATCTAAATTACCTAAATTATTATTTTTTTTTGTTTATCAATTATAAGAATACAAAAACGTCAATCAATTAAAATGTTTCTGATGGGTACAGTATTAATAGAAAATTAATCTGATTTAAACAATGAAATTATAGGTGAAAAATCAAAATATTTCCAAACTTGGTACCACTGGTACAGAAGCCGGTAACTGCTAAACCAACCTATGAATATACACCTTTATGATTATATCTTCAAGCTATACTCAAAAGGAAACGCACTAATCTAATTTATTTTTTTAAGGAAGTTCTTCTAGTGGCCATGTTCTCATATAATTTGAATAGAAGATATTTTAAACAAAAATTATGTATTCCCGTAAACGATTCGAAGATATTCTTTGTTATTTTTAATTATTACTTAATACGAAATTGTCAGTAGCCTGAAATAGGTATAATATTCTAGGTATTTTAATTAAAAGCTTGAAATTAAAAAAATAATACATTAACCTGTACACCTTATCCGACGATCAATAGATGTTACATAACTTTTCTCCACACAAGTTTTGTAATTTCTATCTAGATGCTACTCATTAGTTTTTGATGCCAAAACACCTTTCTTTCTTTTCATACGTGTTTATCTTTTTTATCAAAATGAAATTGCTAAAAATAAACTTAAAAAATCCTGGCCAAATATTTTGAAATACTAGTCTATTACTCTTAACCCGAACAAAAATTTGATTTCAAAATCAACAACACAAAAAAGGAAAATTCCAAAGCGCTGAATCTGGAATAAGTCCAAAACATAGTAGGCGAACTCAAAAACAATAAAACGGCTGGGAAAAGCCAAATCGTAGCGGAAATTTGGAAGAAAACCAATCGAAAAGCGAAAACACGCTGGTCCAAATTCTATAAGAAATTTGGGAGAGAAGAAATTCAAATTGACTGAAAAATAGCTCTTAACATATCCGTTGGATAAAAAAACAAGATATACCCAAATAACTATAGAGGACTCTCACTGCTGGAAATAACGAACAAATTTTTTATCTGAAGCTCTGCTGAATCGAGCTGAACCACAACTCGATCTGCAACTGGGAGAATATCAAGGAGAGTTCAGAAGAAGTAGATCGTGTGCGGAACAAATATTCCAGCTCAAAAACAAAATGGGCTACTAAAAACTGGCAGGAAAAAAATAAGTGATGACATTCATAGATTTTAAAAAATCATACGATTCTATATATAGGAAATTATTAAGATCCATGCTAAAAGAATTCTGACAATTTAACAATATAACGAGTCTGATCAATGTCACACTATCAAATACCTATTTCAAAGTAAAATTCTTGAGTGAAATTTCCAAACTGTCCGAAATCAGAACGGAGTCAAATAAGGAGAACGGTTTTCACCCATGCTCTTCAACTGTGTTCCAGAAAAAGTAATCAAGGGATGAATTCGGAGAATGAATGAAAACGGCGGAATCAAAATAGGAACAAAAGATTTGAAATGCAATTCCTTAGCTTTCGTGAATGATATCGATCTGCTGGCCTAAAGCTGGGAAAAAGCCGAACTGCAAATACAGGAATTGAAAACTCAAGCGATCAAGATCAGATTGAAAATTTCCTTTAAAAAAATCTAATTAATTATTGACATAAAATATCCAACGCAACATCTACTTAACATACAAAACGTCAGTATTTAGGAGAATGGATAAGCTGGAACGCGTCCGAAAAGAAATTGATGAGAAAAAACGAAGAAGGTGTAATTAGCATTCTAGCTGACCAAAAAAATTTACAACAAAAAGTTATTTAACTGGAATTCCAAACACTACAAAACAGTAACAAAATCAAAATCTCTGTACGCAGCAAACACTACCAATAAGTAGCGAAGGACAGATTGAAATACTGAAAAAGAAAAAATTTAGAAAAATCCTCGGTGACATTTTAAAACGATGAAACAAAATTGAAATAAAGAACTAAAGAGGAAAATCGATAAACACGCCAAGAAGATGAGAAAAAGAAGAATCAGCTTCTACTGCCATATCAAAAGGATGAACCAAAACAGATTGACTAAACAGATTTTTGACTAATTCACAAACAGAAAAACAGACTAACCGGTTCAAACACACTCAAGAAGATATAAAAAAAAACAACTAAAGATCCAACAAAATAACAATACCTTTAGACAAAACATCAGAAAATAAGACAGATACTGAAAGTTCTAACGTTTAGAACTTATCTTCTGTTGGAAAAAACAGTTACTGAAAACTTTGACCTAAGATCTCAGTCTAAAGCGGATCTAAGATGTCAAAAAAAAAGGTGGAAAGCTACCTCAGAAAAAATAAAATAATATTGACAGAAGAGAAAAGAACACAAAAAAAAAGCTTGATTTAGTATATTTACAGGCGGGTAAATTCGAAACAAAATCAAACCACTTCAAATAACGCACTCGCTAAAAGTAATGCTATTGTTATTTAAATTTTACTTTTTTGAATTCGATGTCAATTTAAAAACATAATTTACCACTCTTTAATTAGCCGCTGACTTCATAAATTTTAAATTTAAAGAACTAACTACAGCATCAGAAACGGTGTACTTTCGGTTTTATTTTTTGAAGTTTTCCATATTATCTAAGAAAACTAAGAAGAAAATCCTATGATTTCTGATGATGGTCCTTATTCCATGAAGGGTAGTATTTAAAAAATACTCTTTTTATACTTATTCACTCATACTAGCAACGGTAGGCTGCCATCCATTAACAATTAGTACTTTTGAATGAATGTTAAACTACAGTATAAGAGAAAACCTTACCTTGTAAATAAGACAAACACTTTGCCACATTTGTCAGCCAAACAGCATATTTTTTAAATTACTCTTTTAGGTAGATTTCATTTAATCTTTTAGGTAGATTTTCTATTGTAACGGTAGTACCATGAATCGACTTCCGGAAAATTTTGACATATCTTCGCGTTTTACATCCCCCAGACCACAAAACGTCGGCTCAAAATTCTATATATATATATATATATAAATACATATTTTTCATTTTCTTGTGGACACGATAACTGCCGCAATTTTGCGCCAATTACTTTCAAATTGTTCCTTAAAAATAATTCGTCCCAAAATCTCAGTCGGGTTTGTTAACGGTAAAATCGGACCAATTGGGTGGAAAGGGGGGACTTCTTTTTTTTAAAATAAAATATCACTATAACTTTCTTATTAAGAAAAATATCGAATTCGGTTAAGTTCCTACTATTCTTTGGATAAGGGCCTATAACTTATATAAGTAAAGTTTTTTGATATCGCCAACCACTGGCCCAGAGAGTGGTAAAAATGGAGTTTTGAGACAACAATGTCATACTTCCCTTAATAGCCTTTGTATCAAATCGGTTTAAAGTAGTCGTTATTCTTCTAAATATTACCAAAACTTGATTACCAATATGACCAACTCTTACGGTAAGTGATGAACAAAATGTTGCCGGAATTGTAAGAAGATAGGGTTGTCGTATGCTGAACATGTGAAACTTTTTTTCACATGCAACTATTGAAGTTTTTCTTAACCTTAAAGTGGAAACATTTTTTGTCACCTACTTAGAACCGATGAAATCTACCTCCGTCTTCCGGCGTGCCGAAAGGGATTTTTTTTAATTGGCATCTTATTTGTGAAAATTTTATTTTTAAAGTAACATTAGTATTTTTAAAGGCGCTGAAAATATAATATATTTTTAATTTTATTCCATTGTTTTTTTTTCTGTACTAATTCCGAAGGACTTTTTTAAATAACCACTCAAATTTCTTTTGTTTTTATAGACACAATTACTTCTAATAAATTATTGTATTTACATATTTTTAATGCACAATATACTATATGAAACCGCTCAAATATATATTTCTCTAATTGAATTTTGAAAAAAAGGTTTTATACGATCAACAAAAAATATATTTTTTAATATTACTTTTTAACAATTGAAGGAAATATATAAATCTATAGTCTGTCATTCGGTTTTCATTAAATCTTTATACAAATATAAAGCACATGTATAGTATGATAAATCATTAAATTCTAATTAAATAAAATCGGTTCAGACGTTCTGCAGTTACAAAAATACTAACAAACATTAACTAACACATTCCCCTCCTCCTTTGTTGATGGGTAGAAATTAAAAAAAAAATCGTAATTAATTGAACGTGATGTCTAAGAAAAAAGTAACAACTAATTAAACCAATTAAAAAGATAATAAATTCCGAAAAAAATTAACAATAGAAAATAATTAAGGTCAAATAGGTCTACTGACTAATAATAGTACTACGCACAATTAAGAACTAAAAAAAAACAATACACAAAAATTGAATAAAACGAATAAAATTCAGTTTAGTTAATTAACAATAGCTAGCATTATTATAACAAATCTACAAATCGCTAGCGTTGAGCAAGGTACTAGATAACAGAAGTACATACAAATACACGTAAGGCAAGAAAGCTGAAACAAATGGTGTGTGTGTGTGTGTGTGTGTGTGTGTGTGTGTGTGTGTGTGATGAGGGGAGGGAGGGAAGAGAGATGAGTGACGACAGATACGATGTGGAACAATTAGGAAGGCTGGTTTTCCAACTTGATTAAGGCTGAAACATTAGGTTTAGCAAGCAGCAAGCCTAGCAGGATATAGAATAGTAAGTTGGTTGAAGTAAGTTGCACGATGCTTGTTAAACTTAATTACAGTACTTTGTTTATGTAATTTAGTTTTGCATAATTATTAAGGGAGTGCTACATTTGCTTGTTATTATTGTTAGTTAACCGATCAGAATATTATTAAAATTTTATACTTTTATTTAAAAATTTTATAATTACAATAAATACGGTGTCTCAAAAGTCGCTTAACAGAGGAGAATAGACAAATTTATTTTTTAATTAATTTTATATACTTGAACGACATTTCCTGTTTATAGTTTAGGAATCACAGTTGCACCGCCATTGAATAAAACGTGACTGTAATTATTTGTATTTTACGAATGGTAAACGTGGATAGTTAACTTTTAATAAATCAGCGTGTATTTTATCTTACATCATTAATGAACACCAAATTAAAATATTAATAACTTTAGAAAAAGTTAACTTAAGAAAACTTTTCCAGGAACTTCAGTGACATCAAGATAACCCATCTACACTTTAAAGAAAGGTTTTGAAAAGATAAATTAACTATCGTTAAGTAATTTACCTATGAATGGGAAAATTCAAACAGTTCTAACTGACGAAAATATTACAGTTGTGCAAGCAACAAAGATTTAACGCAGCACACTATAATTTCATAATGATATCGAATTAAACGATTATAGATTACAACCCAAATTTCTTAATAGTTCACAACAAAATGTGTCGAAAATCAAAATTTTCATAATTGTTTGTAAACTGTTGTGAGGCTGGGCCAGATTTTCCAAAACAACTACACCAGGGCAGAGGAAGTAGTTTCAGGATGAATGGTCGCATAAATATTCATAAAGGTGTTTACTGGGTTATAGAAATTAAATTATTTAAGGTAGTACAATCGTAAATTCATATTTTTAATATAATACTGTAACTACAGAATAATAACCGGATATTTAAAAAGAAATAGCTTTACTTGAAAAATAATAACGGAAAATAATCACGGAATTTCAAAAATCTTTCACTCTGCCGATATCAGTAGTGGAGTAGTTGTGTTTCAATATTTTATCCGAAGTTCTCGGATTCAAGTTACGATCAAAATTAGCATCGTTTCTCTATACTGAAAAAATGCCAGTGCAGCAGAGGACAGTTGAGTAGCAACAATGGCTGAGGTTCGCTTATGAGGTTTGCAAGGCTGTACTGAAATAGTACTGGAAGTACGAGAACAATCACGAGGTACAACGGCAGTGGCAGGGAAAAATTAAAGATGTCCAAAAGAAAAGATCCGGCCGATTACGAACAGTTGTTACAAGTCCGACGTCCAGTGCTGCGGTGTTGCAACATTTCACCCGATCACCGAGAAAATCAGTGAACCAGGGAGCGCGCGAAAGTGGAATAAGCCGGTCAAGGTAAGGCGCATTCTGAAAAGTGGATAGTGCATATTACAAGACTGCTACATACGATGAATGAGGACGACCCAGATCGAAGGCTGAAGTAATATGAATGGTTTCGGCACATAAGACGATAATGAGAAATTTGCAGGGAAGTTTCCGTGGACTGGCGAGGCGCAATTCAAACTTAACGGTACTGTGAACCGCCAGAATTGTGTCTACTGGGCTCCTGAAAATCCTCACGCTCATGTGCACAGGGCAGTGAATCTCTTTTTAACAACCGGATTCCACGGCATCCGGTTGTTAACCGGGTGCCGTGGCATCTTGGGGTTGCTGTGTGGTGTTGTCTATGAGTGCGTGGTTTGACTGGTTCCTTCTTCTTCGAAGGTGCCGTAACTGGTGAGGTATATGCTTTCGACAAGGATTTTGCCTGCCATCCATAACCTGTACGATGATGAACTTTTTTAGGTGCAAGAAGACGGAGCCCCGCCTCACTACTATCGAGATATCAGATTGTACTTCAATAAAACTCTACCCGGACGGTGGGCGGATCGAAGAGGTGCTATTGAGTATCCACCTCAGTCACCTGATTTGACAACTCTGGACTTCTACCTCTGGGAGGCCGTCAAAAATGATGTGTATCGATTAAAAACCAGCAACAATCGACGAGCTACGTGAAAAAATCGTAGAGCCATGTGCTGCCATTACACCAGATACTAACAGCAGCAGTTCGGCGCGATAGCCGTTTTATAGAAGCTGCTGGTGGTCATTTCGAACACATACCACAACACCCTTCAGTTCCAAAAATCGCCACGTCAAATCAAATTTGTTACGAGATATGGACTAGTAAACAGTGGGTACATTTTTTGGACCCCTCTATATTCATAGTTTTTTTAAAAGTATAAACTTTCAACAAAAAATGTTGGAAAAATAATTAAACCGAAGGGAGAGTAAAAGAACAAAAAACATTAAATTAAATAATTTAAGAGATGGAGGTTGATTCTGTTAAAAAAGATTTTTTTGGATTATTTATATATTGCATTGTAGGTATCAAATTTGCTTTAATAGAATTTTCCCTAAGTTGCCTCAGAAGATATCGAAACTGTTTTTTCGCGATATCCCGCCACCACCTTAAAGAATTTAAAAAAAATTAATATGATCAGTGACCCATATATATAAATATTTGAGCCAAAATCGGTTGGTCAGTACTGAGATGTAAGGCCAAAATCAGTGCGGCACATATCCACAAGGTAGGTACATACATGTTTTTTTTTTGGTCTAAATGAACCAGTTGGGCCCTAAAACGTAAATATTTGCGAAAAAAACCGATACCGCATTTTTTGACATAAATACCATACTTTTCCCTTTAATATTCTAGCTGTATTCGCCGGGGAATTATGATATATCACATCAAATGAGTAAATAAATTACGGTGAGCTGCAGTTAAGTAATCTATCTTATGCTATTTATTTTAACAAGGATTTCATGCGCGAATTCCATTCTCTTATATATCTGATATGTTCTCCCACACCTTATGTGTTGTGTTGTGCGTGCGCGCGCGCGCGCGCGCGCGCCAAGTGATGTAATCATATGAGTGAAGTCAAGTTCATGGTGTACGCCTTGAGGGAACGGATAAATAAATCAATTTAAATTGTTAATATATGATAACGTATAAACAAAAAAAGTCACCAAAAAACTAGATTTTTTTAATATCTGTCAAATGTTATGAATAAAAAAATGTTTTATGTCTAATTCGTTTATTTCAGACAGCAGATAGTTGAAACAAGAACAAAAACATTCAGATTACTTGGTATTTTGCCAAACCTATACACATAAAACTAACTGCGTTTATTGTTAGTACACTCTTAAATCTTTACATTGCATCATACCGTTTAAAAATACGTTCACAATTCCATAATCGACACTATCTATATAAATAGATCATATTATATTTTTAAAAAAAAACAAACAAGTAATAACAAAATTTGCCTTTTATACTGCGTTTTCCAAACTCTGTTTTATTTAACAATGATTAATAACTTTGTAATAAACCACACAATGTCTACAAATAATTTTAAATAAATTCTCAAATATTTTTAAGAAAGTCAATGTCGGAAGATAATATTACTTTACAAAAAGGTTGAAACAAAAAAAAACTGAAATTATAATGTTATAAGTACGTAATAATTAAAGTGGGATATATTGAGTTCAATAATAGATGAGAAAGACTGATTTGGATTTACGATTAAAGACCGAAAGAATATTGAAAATATAGCTGAATAACTCATGACGAAAAGTAAAACAATCAGCAGGATAGAAACGTTACTCTAGTAAATGAACGACTTGATTACAAATCTATCAAATCATTGGGCAAAGTGACGAATGAAATCAATTGAACAAAATAGTTTACAAATAAAACACAAAAATATCCTTCAGAGTATTTTTAATCAGGCACAAATTCTAGTCTGGCCTAAACTTAGACCGACAGCTTACCTGTTAAGATTTACAATGAAAGAAATAAATGCTGATCTCAGTGGTGGAAGTGGTAGCATTTTGGCCTTTCATCCGGAGGTCCCGGGTTCGAATCCCAGTCAGGCATAGAAGTTTTCATACGCTACAAAATTTTCATTCATCATATTGCCATGCCAAAGTTTCCAGATTATAAGGTGAAATAAATCATCCAAAAACAAAAACCAATGATTGATTTTTATAAACCAGAAGTATCAAACGTACATATTGATGGCTATTCAACTACAAAAAATAAGAAAAGAAAATCAAAATTATTACTGAATAAAAAATTATTTATATTTAATTTACTACGTATCTGGCACCGTTGGTATTAATACAATTGTATAAAATAAAGTTCCACTTACCAAAAATTTTAAAAGTATATATCCGAGTACTTTCGGAGCCGTTACTCCATCATCAGGGATTTCCCAAAAGATGTTAATTCAAATTCAAATGTATAATTGCATTTAAATTAAAACTGTTACGTTCATAATAGTCGGTGGTCAAGAAATAAAATTAAACTGTAAGTTACTACGACCGTAACATCACGTTCGTAAGATGTTAAATTATAAAATAATAAATTAAATAATTAAAGTAATAAATCATAAAAAATTATTACTTCATATAAAATATCCTTAAATCCGTCTCAACATGCGCGGACAAAATATTCTCAAATATATTTAAGAAAGTCATGTTGGAAGATAATATTACTGTACAAAAAGGTTGAAATTAAAAAAATCTGAAATTATAATGTTACATAACTACGTAATAAATAAATTGGGATATATTGAGTTCAATAATAGACGAGAAAGACTTAATTTGGATTTACGATTAAAGACCGACAACGAACTTAAAATGATAAAAGATACTAATCAAACAAAAAAAAAAAATTATATAAAAAAGGGCTATTTGTATTTTATGTAACTTTGGGTTACATCAAGTGAAAGGAATATTTAGTTACTTCATTGATTCCCGTAAAAAATACTTAGAATTACTCAAAACCCAACAACGTAATACAGAAAAATGTAATACACTTCAACATTCCGCATGAAAAAACTTAACCACGAAAATTTAGAAGCTTTAGCCACGATGATATAAGCGAACACTAGATACCTAACCTACATTCTCTGATATTTTAACAATCACAGAACTACAAATAAGTCACACATCAAAATTGCAGAGATAGCACCGAGTATCTTTTAACTTAACACAAAACATTCAATTTAGTATAATCCGGTTACCGTTGTAATAATTAAAGAAAAAAAAAGATTTAATGAATAATTCATGGAAGATTTACCCAAACAATTACTTAAAACACTCTTTTTAAATTATTCGCATGCTGTATAATTGAGAAGTTAGCAATCTTGCTAAAATGTAACTGAATTCATGAAAAGAATTTACAATCAGGAAACGAAAGAAAAAATATAAATAAATGAATACCAATCTCAAAACTCTACATTTATACTAAGCAAAATTCATTTGAAAAAAAGAAGGATTGGATTTAGCAAGTTACAATGTTAACTGGGAGTGAAATTATAAAGAAATGAGTAAAAGATTAAACCTATTACTCATTCCTTTAACATCTATAATACTAAATAGTACAAAATCACGACTGTAAAGTCAATTAATTATCAAACTTCATGCTACATTAGACGACTAAATACTAAATCCATTACCACTTGTATGTTATTTGGTGTGTGTGTGTGTGTGTGTGTGTGTGTGTGTGTTGTGTGTGTGTGTGTGTATATATATATATATATATATATATATATATATATATATATATAGCATTTGGTGGTGTTTATACAATATCTAAATAAGACTGTTATGGGTATTTAAACATATAAATCAGTGTATAAAAGTAAAGGACAGTTTCGAGAAAAAAGGAATTTATTCCTGAAAATATGCATGTACAAGAAGGAAATTAATTGACAAATTATACATTACATAATACGATCGGTATAAAACCTTGCAAAAAAAATAAATCTATTTTTAACTGAATCTTAAAATTCCATTTTGAATTTAAAAACACACAAAAACTACTATTAATTTTACATGATAACACAATTAATTTTCAAAATCCTTGGTACATTTTTTGTAAACTGTTTGATAAAATTAAAAAAAATATGGAGGCTCTCAGTTCGACCTTTTATTACATATGTTCGAGGCTTATTATTCATTCTACTTTACTAGATACACTGATTTCCATGACTTATATTTTAAAGAGGAAGTTCTTCTAATGGTTGCATAATGAATTTCAAAAGAGATAACTTAGTTTTTTTTAAACAAAAATTATATAGTTTGTATGTAGGTAATTTCAATATGTGTGTGTATATATATATAAATGTTAAGTTCGTTTACGAACTTAATATTAAGTTAAGTTAACTATAAAATGTTAAGTTAACTTAACTTAACATATTATAGTCGTTGTGTACGGCTTCAAAAACTCAAAATGTTCTGCACCGATTGAGCTCAAATTTTAACACGATATATAACCCGCATTAAAGATTGTTTTCATCTATTTTTAATAAATCTATCTATTTTTAATTTGTACAGTTTTTTAATAAATAAGAGGCTAATAAATCAGATGGAAATGTAAACAAAGGAAAACCAATCAATGCAAGATGGCCGCTGTCAAACACAACTACCAATCACAAAGAGCCCGTATGGCCGTTGCCAATGTAAACAAAATCACAACTGATTAAGTAAAAAATTTCTTTGAACTATATTTAACAGCTAAAACATCTGTATTTTATTTAAAAAAAAGAAAAGAAAAAACAGCCACCAAGAAGGATGACTTACAGTAAATAAATTAAAATACCAAACTTTCTTATAGCCCAGATAGACTTAAGACTATGCAAACAAAAAAAGCCGCAATAACTAAATACACAGAAAATAATATCCCTACATAATGA
Source organism: Lycorma delicatula (assembly GCF_047948215.1). Classification (NCBI taxonomy): domain Eukaryota; kingdom Metazoa; phylum Arthropoda; class Insecta; order Hemiptera; family Fulgoridae; genus Lycorma; species Lycorma delicatula. The sequence goes on along the minus strand of NC_134460.1, from coordinate 126,980,442 downwards.
CCAAAAAATTAATGATTTATAGCGTATGAAAATGCCATGCCTGACCGGGATTCCAACTCGGAACCACCGGATTAAAGTCCGAGACGTAACCACTCGCGCCACGGAGGCCGGCAAACATATTCGTTAGGAGCCGAATAAAAACACGACTTACCGATATGGCGTTGTGTGTCAAACCAATTTTATACGGACTATAATTACTTTTAATGCGCGAAACCCTTCGCAATGATTGAACGTTAACTTAAACCTCTTCATAAATTATTCCTTTTAAACTAAGCCACATTTTGATATCATTGTTTTTGTATAACAAGGCTGGAATTCTTTTCGTTTAATGATAAGAAGCGTTGTCGAAGACAATAACCGAATTCTCTTCCAAAGGACATAATACACCGCTAAACTATTTCTTAATAATTCAAATTCGAGTAATTTTTTTACGAATCGCGTTTTTATCAAAATCTCACCTTTTTCTCAATTGTCCTGCGGGGTTTTGTTTTCTTTGGAGACCGTAATTCATTAGTAGATTCATACTCGAGAATCACGTTGTACACTGAAGCAGCACAACTTCTACTTACGTTAGCAGTTTATTAACATCTGAAATCAACGCCGTTTGATTATTCTGTAATTTGTAAGCATTACTTTGCTTTTGTAAGCATTTAAATGATGTGTTTTTTAAACACATCATTTTAACGTGCTCGGTTTTACTGCGAAAAACCGAGCCTTTTGCATCCCAAAAGATTTCATCATGATTTTCCTGCTGATGGTCGGGTTCGGAATGTTTTCCAAAGGTCGATGAACTCGTGTGCCTTAATTTCATGATCGGTCTTTTGGACTCCGATTCATAATTGTGAATCCATATCATAGGTTAGAATAATGTTCATAAATGCATCACCATCTAATGCATACCGTTGTTTCATCTCTGTGCAAATGCGAAGTCTTATTTCCTTATGATGGTCAGTCTACTCTCTCGGAACCCATCTTGCGCTTGTTTTACGGTAATCAAGCTCGTCTGCGATAATAATATACATTGTATCGACACTTACTTGTAATTTTTCACCTATAATCTCAACTGTAATCCGTCGATCTTATCGGATGAGAGGGTCTACGCGAGTTCCAAGTGCTGGAGTGAAACTTTAATCGGACATCCAGAACGGTGCTCATCAGTCACTGAAGTTCGTCAGTCTTTAAATTTTTTTATCGCTTGTAAAAATGTTTGCGGTACATAAAACTTTGCCCATGTTTGATCCTAAGAGAGTAAATAAAAATAAAAAAAATTGGGTGGTTTTTTACCTTCGCAAAGTAAAAAATTCATCATACTAAATTAATTCCTCGTATAACCCTATTCGCTATACACAAGGGTTGTTCAAAAACCCTCGTATGTAATTTAATATTAATGTGATTTTCAAAATATTTTCAAATAAAAAAACAAAAGAACTGAAATGTTCCATTAACGTGCCCAAAATTTAAATAATAAATTTAAAAAAATAATCTGAAAAATTTTTTTCACAGTCATGTGCAAAAGTTTCAAGTTTTCCAAAGGTTGTCGGCGATAATAGTTTCTTAAGCCATCTTTTGACATTCCCTTTGGTATTTCGAGAAATAGTTGTCTCGACTTTGGCGTTTTCTCGAATACCTTTTTTCGTAGGGGCAGCGGTACTTATAAGCCTAATCATATTTTAAATAAAAAATATTTTTTTTTTAGATAAAATACATTTTAAAATCTTATTTCTGAAAAAATACTGTAAAAATAGTATTTTGTTTTCAATTATTCTTTAAATGTTTGCTATTTGAAGATTACAACAAATAACTTACTTTAATTGTTAATTTGGATCAATTTTAAACAGCCGAAACTTAAAGAAGTGAAAATTAAAAAAAAAAATTATATTTAGTATATTTAAACCTTTAATATACATATCGTTTAATTTTTTTTTCTTAATCTAAAAGGATAAAAACTTCACGTAAAAGTTTCACTTTTTTTATAAATATTTTAATAATTTTCATAAAATTTAAAAACAAATGTTGCTTTTAAACTTCACTCCTTACGTTAAATAAAGTATATTCCTTCATACTTTTAAAAATAGTTCTGATATACAACGAACCATTTTTAGCCGTTTGCGGGTCATACAAATATTACCATAAAATAGTTAAAGAGGGGAAGTAACATCACATACGTTTTAAATGAATACTATATTTGGGTAGGGATGACACAGATACTGAACCACTAGTGGAAGAAAGCCACTTGTATTAAAAATATACTTAAAAGAGTTTCTTTTACAAATAATTATCGATTTTTATTCATATGAAACGTAATAAATAAAATAATGTGGTAATTTGAGGTTACCGTGAAATTATTATTATTAGTGAAAAATCAGACGTCTTTATCACGTAATTCAGAGCGTGCCTTGAGTAACGCAACATAAAATCTGTAACGAGTTGTGAACTGCAATAAAAATTGTTACAACATTCTCTTTTCATATATCATCAAAAACAACCAAACACATTAAAGCTTTTTTGCTCGTTTCATTTGGCTATTTTTTTCTCTTACTTATTTTTACATCTCAGGTTTTTATAGTTTAAAGAATCACTGGTAAAATAAGGTTTAGTCTAACTGGAATTGTTATGCCAACATTTTGATGGCATTTTTTTTTTACATTTACGTTTTTTAATGTTAGGTTATTTTATATTATACCATACCACAATTTGCATCTACCATATATTAAACGACAGTTTTACGACTTTTGTTTCGCATTCATGCTGTCCTCAAAAAATAAAATGTCCTTTTAAAAAATATTTAGATTTTAATGTTCAAAAATATAATCAATTCTCTGTTACCTGCTGGGTTTTCTATTTTGTTGTTTTCAATTTAAAATGAAAGACAGATTAAAACGCTAGAGCAAAACCAAAGAATTATGGATGTGAAAATGATTGTCTTCCAAGTTGAATGCAATGATAGTGTAGAGATATATACTCGTGTGTGTAAATATATATATATATATATATTAGGATACAGGCGAGAAGGGGTTTAGTACATTTTTATTTATTTTTGTTTGCATCGTTCTGTTTATTTATTGTAGGGAAAAACTAGCTTATTTGCTCGTAAGTAGATCTATTGAAAAACCTCGTATCCGGCAAAGAAGGGAATTAATCTACTAAATATGCAAAGAAGGAACTCAAGTCCAGCGCATCATTCTCTGTACTCTGAATATTCATCCTGTTTTAATGAAGATCATCATTACTTATAAAACGGTTCATTTAAAACAACTTAATTCGGTTTTAGTAAAATTGTTATGCTGTGAATACGTACAATATTTTCTATTATCAGTTTCGTTTTTGGCTTCATTTTTAGTAAGTAATATTTATTTTATGTTAATGATAACACGAGTAGAAGGAGTGAAAGTAGTAGAGAGTGAAGGAAATTATAGAAATACACGATTTAAGAAATGTAAAAGCTATGGCAGATTAACTGTCGTTAGTAAAAAGAGTAAATTAATCATTAGTACGACGATGATTGTAGATGCTAATGAATTACATGTCTGAGGCTGTTCCAGTTGCAGGTAGAAAACAGATCCTTAATTTAATGAGATGAATATTAATGACCGAGCAGAATGTTTATTTATTTAAGCTAATAATGGTCGTTGTTGTCCAGCCAAAATTTAATAGGCAGTACGAAAATGATGCAAATTTTAGGTAGATAAAGCTTTATTTATAACGTAAAATTTGACATTGACAAAATAGTTTAAAAAAATTGAAGTTACAAAAAAGGATTTATTTCTATCCAAAGAGTAATTAGGAATAACTGAACGCTTCAAAGATTTATTTGTACATCTACTCAAGATCAACAAGGTAAAAACAAAAATATAACATATTCAGTAACCGAAAACGCTACTGCTACAATAAAAACAATATTGCATCATTTAAAGGCCTGATTATTCGTTACACTATATCAAATACATATTATTTTTTCAATATTTTTCTAATTAGTTACTTCATTTTTATAATTTAATGTTTTTTTCCTTAAAATGTATAATCATTTAATTACATTAATAACATTTTTCAGTGATATTAAAATTATATGTAAATTATTTTTTCATTTCATAACTAATTTGTTGTTTCAATATAATCTATAATGGGGAAAAGTTGTTAAGTCCGCAATTTAACCCTTTTTTTTGTATGTAAATTTTTTTATAAAGGTAACGAATATGATTACATTTTCCTGTATTTGATTTACATTTTTAATGGGATTGGTATTTTTAGAAAACATTTATCGATATGGACCATTAAATAAATTTCAAAAACTATTTTTTTTAACAGTAACAGATTTTATAAGAAAAGAAGCTCTCAAAATATGACTACACCCTTTTTTCTCCTTATATATATATATATATATATATATATATATATATATATATATATATATATATATATATATATATAATTCAATATTTATAAAAAAGTACATAAATATTTTAAAATAATATTTAAAATAGGATAGTACAAGTAGATAACTTACTATAGTAAAGTAGATATTTAAAGTAGGATAGTACCACAAGTGTCAAAATGGAAGAAAAAATTAACGTTTTCTTTTGTAAGAATAGATATTTTTATCTATTAGGAAGTCTAAATAATTGTTTTTTAGATCCTCTTAAAAATGAAAACCAGCCCACACATAATGGATAGAAAAATTCGAAGAACTGCTTCATTATGAAAAAACAGCTCTTTTAAATTGACATAAATTGACAAATCAATCTTGTCACATCCAAAATAAACAGAGAGAACAATTCCAAAAATCCCTGCAGAGAGAGCTTTTCACCCTATTTTATAAAAGAATCTATTGGTTGAGAGGATAAAAAAACGTTTACACAAGTTTGCTTTAACAATGACAGCAAAATGCACCGGAACGAACAGCAGCTTTTACCTGCTGCTGACTATTGTTGGTATTTCGTTTCGAGTGAAAAGGTGTGTAAAGTAATAATGGATCTTTTTATTATATAAAAAAACATGTTTGCTCTTTCCGGACTGCGTGTGTCCTTTTCCAAACAATATCTAAAAAAAAAAACATCAGGAATTGATTGATTTATAAAATAAATTCTATAAAAAATTCGCACAAATTAGGAAAAAAAAACATTGTAAATAGGAGGCATGTTAAAATATATAAACATATATTTATCTTCCTGAAATTGTCAAATTAATTCAATAATACTCTTCAATCAGTCAGCGTAATATCAGCTGTACCAAAAGGGCCGGATTAAGCTAAGCCGGGTGTGTTGATAAATATAACAAGGGTCTAGGGCCCGTAATTCATAAGAGCTCAGCTACAGTACAGGAAAAACAGAGTTAAATGAAATTTTAAAAAATATTTTTTTTTATTTTATGTTTAATATTATAGAATATTATGATATATCTAAGTAATACAAATAAATTTCATCGTAATAATTGACAAGTAATAAAATCGGATTAGCACCTCTAGCTGATGCGAGGGAGGTCAAGGGGGGTCCCCCTTGGAGGTTAATGAGCTTTCTTTTATAAAAGGTAAAAAATAAGTAAATCATTAAAATTAAAAAATCTGATATAGACACCACATAACTTCCTTATTCGCCTGTGAAATTACATATACACATTTTTAAAAGTACATAAAATTTTATTTCACTAATAACTTCTGATTTTTTCTTTTTTCATATTTTATTTTTTTTTGTTATTATTGAATTATTATTTATCGTAAAAATCTTTTTACTATCAGAGGTTAATAATTATTAATAAATCAATTTACTTAAATTAAAAAAAATAAATTTAAAAAAAGGAAACATCGGATTTGAACCAACGTGGCTTCCCCTTGTAAGATCAAAATATTTCATTAATTAAAATTTTATTTGGCTATAACTCTGGAACCAATGAAAATAAGTACCACTATTATATATCGTTGAAAAGCTCTCAACGGTAGCGTATTACAGTAGTTCAAAATCCAAAGTCCAGGTTTTTTTGGATTTTGGGCTTTTTGAACATTTTTGGTTCAGTCGATTGCAATCAGAATGGGTGGTGCACAACTAGATATTCAGTCCTAATTACAAAATTTCATTATCCTACGGCTAATGCAGGATTTATGCAAGACGTATGTACACGCGTCACCCCGAAAGTAGTCAAAATGGATTCAGGGATGGTCAAAATGAATATTTCAGTTGAAATTCTGGAAAACGAAATTTTTCGCGATCACAATACTAACTTTACTTCGTAAAAGGAAATAAAAAAAAAAAAAAAAAACAATACATACAAACTTATATAAATAAATCCGACATAAAGAACACACTAAAAAAACGTGGTCATTTATTTCTGAAGTATACTTTATACATTTCGAATAAGATTTTGGGTTCTGAAAATGAAAAATTAACTATTTTATTTTGAATTCATAATTATAATGTGATAACTAAAATCGAAAGGAAAAATATAGCTCCTACATTATTACTAAAATTTTATAATGTTGCCTACAAGGAAACGTGGTCTCAAATTTCATAATACGAAAAATGAAGAAATATGCTAAACTTTTAATTTAATACTAAGAACCTCCAAAAAATGTACTAAAAAGTAAAAAAAAAATAGTTTAATGTTTCTCTAAATTTCAATTCTTTTCAGTCCTCGCTAAATTAAAAACAATAATTTTTCATTTGGCATCTACAACGAGAAAAATATTTTTTTTTTTATCAGTGACTGGTATTATGCTAAACCCCATTCCTTTCTGTCCGGGGTGATAGATAAAATTTTAATATTTATTTTTGGTAAGTATTTTTGATCTTTTTTTGATTTTAAGATTAATATTTAACCTCAATACATTTACTACAGTCTACATTCTCAATCAGATATTCCACTCTTGTCTTCCTGCCCTACACGTTCCTCGATCTCCAAGTTAACTAAATCTGAATGTTTCTCTAATGTTGATCGTTGATTTAGAAAATTCTGGTACAAATTTCACTACTTTCCTACTGGTCTTAAGGGCTGTTCATTTCGAATTTAATCGAAAACAGGAAATGTTGAATAGTTTATTTCTAATCGTTTTCTTATTTCTTACTATCCGTGCTCAATTACCGTGTTTATAAGTGCTATATTCAAAAATTTCTTTCAATAGTTAAATTCATATTTGATACTCTTACGCGTGAACTGTTCTCCTTGGTTATGCCAGTCTGCTCTTCTTTTCTTTCTTTTTCCTGTTTAGCCTCCGGTAATTACCGTAATTCAACGGAGGATGATACGGATGAACGGAGGATGATATATATGAGTGTAAATGAAGTGTAGTCTTGTAGACAGTCTCAGTTCGACCATTTCTGAGATGTGTGGTTAATTGAAACCCAACCTCTAAAGAACACCGGTATCCACGACCTAGTATTCAAATCCGTGCAAAAATAACTGACTTTACTAGGACTTGATTTCGACTTCCAAATTAGCTGATTTAAGAAGACGCGTTCACCACTAGTCTAACACGGTAGGTTATGCGAGTCTGCTTTTATCCTTTTTAAATTTAACTATCTTGTTTATTTTCTACAACCAGTTTTCCAGCTATTGTTGGATCTAGGTGTGTGTGTGAGCACACACACATACACACGTTTGTATAGGCAAATGCAATTACTGCTACCGGCTTGCCAGACCTGACGTAACTACAGTGTAAGTGTATATGCACCGGAATCATGAAGTCTAGAACACACTCAGGTCGATCACTCCTGAGACTTGTGGTTATTTGAAGCCAAACCATCAAAGAACACCGGTATTACAGTTTAGCGTTAAATCCATATAAAAACAACTCCCTTTACAAGATTCGAACCTTAGAATGCTCAAATTCGAAAATCAGCTGATTTTGCGATGAGTTTAAGAATTTTAGCTTCCTAATTAACAAAATTTTCCTATTAATGATTCTCAATCTTAATTATTAAGAATGCCCTCAAATTTCCGTCATTTCATTATTTTTGTTTTACTTTATTTTTTTTCAGATTAAATTTCTTCTAATAATATTCCAATGCCATGGTTAAAAATAAATCTATTTGTTAAAATTAAATCCGTTTGAAAAAAGAAAATCTCTCAAGAAATAATAAAAAAGTACTGGCTTATTTTTTTACTTTTTACCGAGTTCGTTTTTTTAAATATTTATTTCTTTTTGTTTATTGTATCAAAAATTTCAGCTTTAAAATTATCAAACACGATTATATAATCGTATAAAGTATTAACTTTTCTATTTGGCTTAGGTAGATTTTTAAATTTCGCTTTTTAATATAAGAATGACGAGCGAATTATAGCGTAAGTAGTATTGGTATTTAGATAATATTAATATATACATGTATTTATTTAAATAATTTATATATATTTTATAAAACATTAAAAAATGCATAGTAGACTAAAAAGAAATAGGTTGAACATCTCAGTATTTTTGTTAATTTAAATAATGAACCCAAAAAATTTCAATATTTAATTAACATTATTTATATAAAAAGAGAATAAGAAATGTCTATATGTAAATTTTCTATAAAAGGAAGGAAGGAATAAATATTAGAGAAGCGGCGATGGAAGGACGAGGTAATATTTGTTTTAGATTATTTAATTAAAGGCGATTTAAATTACCTTACAGTGATTTTCTACTTGAATTTAGTTACGTTTTATATCTTTTATTCGCCTACGTAGTTATACAAAAGCTAGGGAAGTAGGTATAATATCGTATCATATAAATGGATCTATAAATTGTTTTGAATGTTTGCCTGGAAGCGATTTCGTATATACTGTACTCGTTTTGGTGGTTTAATAATTAATTCCATTTGTATAAGGGAGAAAGAGAGAGATAAAAGTTGACGGTAAGAGAAAGAGGGAGATAACAGGCATGAAATAGTGTCGATGCTGTGCGGTGCACGACTCACACATAAGCACCAACCTTGTTAGAAGAGGGTTAGAGATTAAGTGCGGAGGGCGGGACCTGCTGAGTGAAACCTGTTCTCGGTGCTAGGTCCACGTCTCTCTCATTTTATCTCTTTCTCCCCTTATAAAAGTAAACTTTAACTCTAACCTCGCACACAATATCTTTTAAACTTCCTCCCCCGTCCCATTCGTTTTCTCTCGATAACTCTTTACGTAGCCCCGTGTAAGTCTACACAGCCACCAACATGCACAGAGCCTAGCTATAGACTCGAATATATTATACATTCACAAATCGTGAGTGAATACTAAGCAGTTTATTGTTTAACTTAGCTACATTAGAATGAACCATCCTTTATGTTTCTGTCTTTCTGAGTTTTGCTTAGCTGCTTGTTTACTCAGCTATACTATAGGGTGTATCACAAAACAAAATACTTTTTGTCGTCCCAGTAGTGGTGTGAATCTTTCACCCTTTACTACGCTATATTTTATCGCTCGTTCTTATTCAACATTAAATGAAACGAATTTATCACAATTCATAAATTTCCTTGCATTAAAAAAATTGTGTAACTATGTTCAATAGTAACAAATTAATTTCTTGGATACTATAAAACGTGAAAGTTGAATGAAGTAGAATTGCTATGACGAATATATATAAATAAAATTTAAAAACTGAACATGCTAATCGGAAATCAGTTTACACGCACGGTTAATCTTGTGCAGTCAGCCAGGAAACAAATGTAGGGTTACCGCATGCAGCAACATTATCGTATGAAAAATACACTGTATTTTTAAATGTCATTAATAGTTTACTTAATGAACTACGTTACGACGACAAATGTGATAAAGTTTTGAATAAAATTCAAACGCAAGTAAATTTTATTTAGAATGAAAAAACAAAATTTACTGTAATATTTCACCAAAAAGTATCTGAAAAATATTTAAAGGTCTAAATAAGATAAGGCTAACGATTTTATGCCAGGTGACTCAATTACAATTTAAGAAACTGCACTTCTCTTTACAATAAAATTAACGAAAAAAAAAAAAGATTATTTGGTATGTAAGCAAAACTGTCTAAAAGAAAACTAGCATAAAAAAAAGAAAATACAAAAAAATCAATGCCCTGTGAGTGTTTTTTTGTTTTTGACAACTATTTTGAAAAACTTTCTTGAATTCTACATCAAGCTTAAAATTTAACCCCTCCATTAATAAAACTTGAATTTTTTTTTTTTGCTTTTATCAATTTATTTATTTCTTTAATTACAGTTTATTAATAAAAGAAAAAAGTATATACATCTAATATATATTATATTATTTTATTACTAATTATTAGATGTTTTAAGTTGTTTTTAGAAAAAAACTCAAACTGATGATAGTTTGAAATACTTAAAATGTACAAAATTATATTTTTTAGTGTAAAAAGGAATATATTTTATTAACAATACCGATTTTCGAGACTGAATCGTTGCGCTTCGGCCTTTCCTTTCATCCGGGGTCCCGGATTAAAATCCCGGTCAGGGATTGTATTTTTCACACGCTACAAAAATTCGATTTATAGTATATTCCCACACACAAGCTTGTCTTGCTTCTGTCGTTAATTACTTCATCAAGCAAAAAAATGTTACTTTAATATTTTTTTTTTGTAACTTAGTTCAAATAATTTTTATTACACCACAAAAAGCTGGTCAATTTGCAGTGTTATTCTTCATTAACTGTATGTTATTTTGTTCCTATTCATCCATTTTTTTTTTGTTTTTTTTTTTTGTTTAAATGGAAACCTATGTTCTGCCTTTTCTCTTAATTTATAATATTATTACTATTATGATTTTACATATAAGTTTTTTATAATTAGGTGCTTTTTTTAAAAGTTTGCCAAACGTGCGAGCACGCGCGCACACACAAACATACACACACACACACACACACACACACAGAGAGAGAGAGAGAGAGAGAGAGTGAGTGAGAGAGAGAGAGGGGGGGGGTGGAGGATACTATATTTCTTTAGTTTTATATTTCTTCTCTTTCCCTCTCTTAAAAAAGATTCATTATCTTTAAACGAATTTATTATAATAAATGCTTTTAATAATCGAAACAAGAAGAGTTATGTATTGTTATCTGTTTAATTATACAAAAAAACTCTGTCGCCTTTCAAAAAGACAAGATCAGAATATTGAATATTTGATGACTTTTTGAAAAACGGTTACTACATTTTCTTGATAAATTTAAAAACAAGTAGTTTAGGATTAAATCTAATGAAAAAGGTGTGTGTATGTATGTATGTATATGTATGTATATATATATATATATATATATATATATATATATATATACATGTGTGTGTGTGTGTGTGTGTGTGTACATATTTTTTATAAGCCTATAAAATTCTGGAATAGAAATTTTACTATTGGATTTAACCTTAAGACGTCGAGAAATACGAACAACACAGTAAGTAAAAATTAAAAGATGTATGTAATAATAAAACATAAAACCTGTAAAAGAATCAACTTAATGTAGTAGATGACAGTTTGTACTATACTCTTTAAATGAATTTATTTATTTAAGATCAAAATTTTTAAAGGAAAAAAAATATATATATATATATAGCCTTACAATGAAAATCTACAGAAAAAGACCTACATAAATTTAAGGAAATATATAAACTGAATTCACACAGCATGTATTTAGCGACTATTATATTTTATATGAGTTACGATGCTGTCTTTTATAATAAATAATAAATAAATAATGGGAGGCAAAAGAAACCAGACAAAGACGACTCAGAGAGAAAAAACACCTGTCTTGTGAATATGAGATTTCTTCTTTTTTATTCCTCTCTCCTTTTTCTTTCACGTACAAAATATCGTATTTCTTCCTTTTTTTTGTAAGAACGACATAAGAAACCTGGCATGTATCTCGTATATTTTATAGACCACCTATTAAAATATGATCCTGAAGGATGTACCTTTTTTATTTATATTTTTGTGTATAAAAATTATGTAATATTAAAAATGACAGGTTATACATAAATAACTCATGTTTGCATTAGCGTACAAATACATATATATAATATATACATTTCCAAGTATAAAATTATATTCTCTGTTTATGTAAAATATTATGTAATATTTTCCTAAAAAAAATTATGGCAATAAATAATAAAATAGATATCTTTTATTTTTAAGATAAACGGAGAGGAAATAACATTAAAATTTAAGCAAGAATAACAAGATAAAATTTTTGCGTAAGTTAATTAAGATATTTTTGTATTTATTCGAGTAAGAATTCATGTATAAAAAAGTAGTCATAAATTAGCATAAAATGATTCGTATAATAAACAATTTACATTTGACAATTAAATTTTCATCAGTTCAAGTTCAAAAACGGTTGAAAATACTACAATTCTTACAGTTACAAAATTCTTAATAAAAGTAAATATTTATTCTTCGATATTTTAAAATTGATTTGCTGTAATATTATTTCATATTAAATAATAAGAGAAAGATGACAAATAATAATATATCGAATAACAGAAACTACGTTTAATTTTATTTTTAATGAAGTAAAAATTCATATTAAAAAATTGTTTAAGATTTGAAATCAATCTGCGAATGAAGGTCACATCTCCCACCTCGCGTACCCATCCTGGTTATTATCTCTTGTTAGGCAACTGTTTATTAATTAAAAATATCACGTATTATGATTACACATTGCTTTATTCACACATTGTTTTAAAAATTCAGTTGTTCCATAAAAATAGATTTCTCTTAAATTTCGTCCAGAGTAGTTTAACAAAAAGACCGCTTCAAATAATATATTTTTAAATTTATTTACTTCAAAAAATATGATTTCTGTGATGAAGAAATGTATTTTAATATAAACGTAATTAAATGCCTGCAGTTAAACCCGGTTACATTTTTATAAGTAGATATCATCGTTGTTTACGTTCAGGCTATTCGAATATAGTAATAACAAATGGAAAATCTGAAACACAATTCGTTACAAAGTTTTATAAATTTACTTATATATTCATACTACTTCATTATGACATTACTGCATTTCTTTTTCTTTTTTTTATACGCTGATTACATAATTACATCAATCAGATTTATACCAATCGATGTGTCCTTTATCATTTTTTGCGTTACACTTTTAACAAAAATGCATATAAAATGTCCAGATGTTCATCTAAATAAATTGTCTATTTTGAATGTATCTATTTAATGGACATTTTATAAAATAAACCTAACGCTACTCTTGAAAAAGTATTTTCGGTAGCGTTAAAAGTTATTTCGTGAAATACGATAAAAAAAATTTATGCAGAAGCAATCAATGTGGAAAATCTGGCAGTGATGTAACAAGGAGCTTCGTTTGAATTCTGGAAAGAAAATACTCGATAAAAATAGATAAAGAATTTGCAAAAGAAGGATTGCAGGATAAAATTTGAAGCGAGTTTTAATAAACTCTGTGAATACAAAGGTGTTGAAAATTATTAAATGTTTTTAATGAATAGTTATCACATATATTCAGGTGTCTCATGAAGAAACTTTCAGAATGTGTTCTACTGGAGAAAATTATGAAAAAAGTTCATATAAACATAGGTCTGGAACCGCTTTGTTTTCGAGTTATGGCTAGATTTCGCCCGGATTTCAGCTCTTCTAACAAAAAATTCTATTTTAATTTTTGGGACCAAAATTAAGTAATAAAGTTGGTAGTTTCATATGTAATTTGAGTCGGGAAATAGGATAAAACGGTCCCAGAACTGTAAAGTCCAGTAGTTTTTAAGATATCTTACTAAAACACAAAATTTGGTGTCGAAAAACAAGTTTTTTTCGCACTTATTAATCTTTTAACAAAGTTATTGAACTACAAACTAATCACTTTTTCTGTTTTAGCCTCCGGAACCACCGTAAGATATTATTACTTCAGAGGATGATATGTATGAATGTAGATGAGTGTAGTCTTGTATAGTCTCAAGTCGACCATTCCTGAGATGTATTTTCTTTCTTTTCCTATTTAACCTCCGGGAATTACCGTTCAGGTATTAGTTAAGAGGATGATATGTGTGAGTATAAATGAAGTGTAGTCTTGTACAGTCTCAGTTCGACCATTCCTGAGATATCTGGTTAATTGAACCCAAACACCAAAGAACACCAGTATCCACGATCTAGTGTTCAAATTCGTATAAAAGTAACTGCCTTTACTAGGACTTGAACGATGGAACTCTCGACTTCCAAATCAGCTGATTTCGGAAGACACGTTCACCACTAGACCAACTCTGTGGGTTGTTCCTGAGGTGTCTGGTTATCTGAACCGAACTACCAAAGAACACCGGTATCCACGATCTAGTATGCAAATTCGTATAAAAGTAACTACCTCTACTAGGAATTGAACCTTAGAACTCTAGACTTCGAAATCAGCTGATCTGCGATGACGGGCTCGCCATTAGACCAACCCGATGGGTTGTACTACAAACCTAAAAAAACAACTTGTTTATCGATACCGAATTTTGTGTTCTACAAAGGATATCTTAAAGATTACTGAGTTATAGTTCTGGGACCTAATTTATCCTATTTTTCAGCTCAAGTCACCAACATTACTACTTAATTTAGGTCCCAAACATTACAGTACAACTTCTTTTTATTGGAAGATCTGAAATCCGGGCGTAAAATCTTTACCTAGCCGTAACTCGAAAACAAAGCCTTTCCAGACCTATGTTTATATGAACTTTTTTCATTATTTTTACCAGTAGAAGGTCTCCTGAAAGTTTCTCCGTTTCTTCTTGGAGCACTCTGTATATATAATTATTTAAATAATTTTAAAATATGAAGTTTAACATTGTATCAATCGGAATAATAAAGATAAATTATATTGTTAAGAGTAAAATATTTCTTTAATTATTTACTTATTATATTATACACTATATAAAAACAATCCCTATTTTAAAAGAAAATATATTTTGTAAATCGTGGTAAAAACGTTTGAGGAGAATGTTAATGTGTTACGAGTACCAAAATGTTACATTCACCCGCCATTTTTTTTCAAATAGATTATAGATAAATGTATGAATATAATTTTGATACTATACAAATTTGTTTACGGATAAACAGTGTTATTCGTATGAACGTCTGATTCTGATAAAAATAATGTGGTATGAATTATTAATACGATCACACCATAGTAATTACAAGCATACAAACCTAAATATACAAATTTGATCTCGTACGAGTAATTTATACATCCAACTGTTTTTACGAATGTTAATGAGAATCAATTTTCTATGAAAATTTAACCTGTTGAATTTTTAAAGACAATTAGCAAAGACGGTTGATTACTTCGAAACAAAAAAAAATCAATTTGAAGAACAGAATATGAAAAGCAGAGATACGAGTATATATTCTTTTATACTGATAGTATTTGCGAATGGAAAATATTATCGTTGTATGTAACATTTAGGACGTTTTATAAAATAGTCTTATAGTACGAACCTAGGAAAAATATTACATAAGTATCTAATTGGTTCAAGATTGGCAAAGTGTATCTGGAAATGGAGACCTATATCTTGGTACTAAAAAAGTATTCAAGGATAGGAAGAATTTTATGTCGGGTCGCTTCACTAAATACTTATGTAGCTGTAAGACAGAGTTATGTTATTTATTCCTGAGGGGAGGACAACAATATTAAAGTTATCTGATGAATATATAAATTTTAAAGTGTTTCAAACGTTTTAAAAAGCTGTGTGAAAATACATATGAAATAACTCCTTAAGCTAAAATCAAGAAACCGTTATGATGATTAGTCAGCGATTGAAAGAGAGGATAATATGTAGCAAAGAGAAAGTATTCAAGTGAACAAGAGTAAAGTACTAACTGTTGACAGCTAGAGTCATTTAATTTGAATACATCTACATATTTAAGTGATTTGATAAACGATCTGTAAACGAAAATACAAACTAATAATATTGTGTATATAATTTTATGATTATTGAATAATATTGATGTTAAAGATTGCAGATTTTATTGGAAAATACAATTTTAACTTGTAAAGGTTACTAATTTGTTCTAAAGTTATTAACATAAAATTTTTTAAATTTGTCTTCGTTTTCTAATCCTAAAAAATAGTTACGCAAATTATCCCAGTAGATTACGTAATTATAAATAAATAAAATCTCTATTATAAATACGATAAACGTGACAAACAAGATGCAAATAGGATAAAACACGTGTAAGATATTACAGAACCAAAAACCTTTGAATGATTAGATCTTTGAATATGTATTATAACAACGTACAAGAAAAGCTAAGTAGTTACGTAAGATTAGCTGGAACGGAATGTAACCGCTGAACGTTATATTATGAGCGCTAAGTTTCAAATCCTTAATGCTACCGATTAACTAATACTGCAGCGTAATACTTACAAATATTCAACAAAATGAAATTGTTTTAATTTTAATTAGATTTAAGTACATCCAAAATTATACAGTAGGATTAAGCGGTGGAGTAATTATTGTTAATTTAAAATAATCAGCCTAGGAAGATTAGAAATTTAATCCCAAGTAATTTAAATATTAAAATTACCACTATACGAAGAGAAATAATCTACGAAGTTAATAATCATTTAGGAATTTATATTTTTTAAACTTTTTTTAATACGAGAAAAAAATGTAAAAAATAAAATCTGAGGAACTAGGAACAAAAAATCAAAAAAATCATGCCAATATACTATCATTCAAACACAAGGAATCATGATCATGGTTATCTGCCAGTAGGCAGGTCCCTCGCATTGCACCATATCCGTTTTCATCTCCTTTATTCGCAGGAAACTTTTGAGTTCATGATAGCTTCCGCTTTCCGTATTTTCATCGTCTATAATCTTTACCCAAATAATCGAAGAGCATAAGAAAGAGGCCGTAATAAAAAAAAGGGAAGTCCAAAGATGTTCCCTATCCCCGTTACCTTTTAATGTTTACATAAAACTATCAGTTTATAATATTAAAGAACAATTTAAATCCGGAGTAACAGTGCAAGGTGAAAAGATAAAGTTTCTACGATTTGCTGATGATATAGGAATTCTAGCCGAGAGTAAAAAAGATTTAGAAGAAACAATGAATGGCATGGATGAAGTCCTACACAAAAACTACCACATGAAAATAAAACAAAAAAACCAAAGTATGAAATGTAGTAGAAATAATATAGATGGACCACTGAATATAAAAATAGGAAAAGAAAAGATTATGGAGGTAGAAGAATTTTGTTATTTGGGAAATAGAATTACTAAAGATGGACGAAGCAGGATCGATCTAAAATGACGAATAGAACAGGCGAAACGAGCTTTCAGTCAGAGATATAATTTTCTTACATCTCAAAATTATTTTAAACGTCAGGAAAAAAATTTTTTAAGTATATGTTTGGATCGTAGCTTTATATTGGAGTGAAACTTGGACGATCGGAGTACCTGAGAAGAAAAGATTAGAAACTTTTGAAATGTGGTGCTACAGGAGAATGTTAAAAACAGATGGGTGAATAAAGTGACAAATAAAGAAGTGTTGCGGCAAATCCATGAAGAAAGAAACATTTGGTAAAAGATAATCAAAAGAAGACACAGACTTATAGACCACTACTTAAGGAATAGTCGCTTTGGTATTGCAGGGACAAGTAGAAGGGAAAAATTGTGCATACAGGCAACGTTTGATTATGTAAAATAAATTGTTAGGGGTATAGAGTGTAGTAGGTATACCGACATGAAACGACTGGCACTAGATAAGGAATCTTGGAGAGTTGCATCAAATCAGTCAAATGACTGAAGAAAAAAGTTTTATTCTTTTTCGGCCTCATTTTTTGCACTCTTTATTGATCCTTCTATCAATATTTTAACAATTCCTTGTCCTCTTATAATGCCCTAGATAAATAAGTTTTCAATTCAAAACGTAATCTTCATAAAGAGTTTTATAGTATAAATAAAACCAACATTTAGGGATACATAAACGTTGAACGATACTCACGACACTGTTTTTATCTAACTGCTGATTTTCTCAGATACGTAAAATTTTTCAAAAAATATGATTTTAACACATTTCAATATATTTATTGAAAAGTGAAATACTACATTTAAACGCACCTTATTACCACCTACGAACTATTTTCATTAGATTACTTAAAAACAAAATTATCTTTTCAGATTAAAAGTGTACTATCAGCAGCAGTTATAAAATCATTGCTCGAAGGTAATTCCTATCGATGTATTTCGAGTTCTTAGAACGTCAAGTTTTTAAGAAAAGAAATAAAACTGACTAATTCTTGAGTCAACTTTGTGCAAAAGTTTGTTCGCAAATTCCTCTGAAACTATTTTATCAAATGTTTTATAGCTGTTCTATACTATTCAGTGGTGTACGATCGATTTAAATCGATTATTTTTTCTATTCAAATCAATTCCAATATAAGTTGGGCCTATGTGGGTTTTTAAAGGTCAAAAATTTGATAACGAGTTTTTTTATAAAATTTCAAACAATACATAACGTATACAGGTTATGTGAATAATGTAAATAAATAAATTTTTTGGTAATATTTCCAAATTATATTTGAAATATTAGTTTGTAGTAGTGATGTAAATGAAGAAAGTTCGTTAAAATGAGTAAAAAGTCTAAAAGGAATCTCAACAAAGTTTATTGCTGTTAATATATTGGATTTTTCAAATGTGCCAATTAAACTCAAAGATCTAACATATGTTAGACAATTTTTGATTGCTAAAGTGCAGTCAGTAATTCGAGAGTACAGGATGAAAACGGGAGGATTCCTGTTCAATACGCCTGCTAGAATAGCATTGTTAATATTGGTTGCTAGTTATTTACCCCGTAAACCGGCTTCATTAAATAAATAAAAAGTTCATCATATTAATAAAAGTTAAACTAAAATTAATAATAGTTCAATAATGATTGGAGGAGATGAATTAGGAAAACGCTATTAATATTAATGAAAATAGAATATTTTCATAACCTACGAAAATAAAAAAAAAATGTTAAAACCTCACTCTTAAATTAAACGCACTAAAAGGTAAAACATAATTATAGGTATCTCAGAATGGATTTGACAACAAGCTTTGATGGTGATTATGATTATGGTATGATTATGTGAGAAAGTCATAGCTTCAAATTAAAAATTTGATGTTTTTGCCAATTTTTTTTTTATGAATGAGCACCCATGAGTGGGTGTTCATGTCAAAGTAAAAATCCTTGCACCATTATAAAATAATTATAATAATACTCAAATACAATACCCAAATATATAATTGTACCTTTTGGTACATTTAAAACGTGTGCGAATTTTAGATTTAAAGTTACCGAAACAGGCTACGTTATCTTTCACTAAGAAAATAAGCATGTAAACGAGGTTGCATAAGATCAAGAGGCATTTTTTCCACTTAGCAACTTGGGGCATCTTAGCGACTTGAAAATGTTGCTAAAATGTTTTTTTATCTCCTGATGATAATTCTGCATTCAGGTTTGCTCCTGCAAACATGTATGCAAAATTTCAGGGCGAATGAATAAGCGGAAATGCTTCAAAATCCGACTGAAAGGTTCGGTAACATGAATCTCACATACATAGTCCAACAGCGAGTTAATATAAGAGTCGTAAAAATATACACATTAAGTCAATTTGAAAATCATTAAATATTTGTGATATAAGTAAATTTATGTATATAATTCAAAAGATTATTGTAATTTCATGTGATGCACGTCGGAGTTGATTTCTTCCGACAATGTGCAAAGCTTTCTCTGAGTTGTTCTACAGCAGCTTCAGGAACGAATGGGCAACCTGGTGATTTTGTAAGTTTAACAACCTGTCTCAACGAGGGTTTGGTGCCAAGAGGAAATTGTATGCTTACTAGGAGGCTCCCTACCGTATTCTCGACGAAAATTACGTTGAACTGCAGTTGCTGACTGCAAATCGTGAAACCACAACTCACACACAGCTAGTAAGTTCCGCTCCAGTAAACGTATCCATTTTTAGCAACACTGGTGATGGCCGAATTCGGTACTAATTAACTATGTGAGTCAAAATTTTATGTTTGTTATGAAATGAGACCTCAGCCGAATCTGTTAAGTTATTTCAATAAATCTTTATATGCTTCGAAAATTGTCAAGTCCATTTTGAAACACCAAGTATATCTAACTGCTTAATATATATATCCATTTTTTTATAATGTACAAATTTGACTTTATATTATAAAAAATTTGGCAATATTAGTTTTCGTTCTTTTCCAAATAAATCAGAAAACATGGTTTCCATTGATCACGTAACCTTACAATATATTAAAGGGAAAAATATCTCTATTTACAACACTTTTTATTTAATTATACCTTTTTATATAAAAAAATTGGATATAAGAGCAGAATAAACGACGAAATTAAAAAATGAAAGAAAATTAAACTGGAAATGAGAGTACCTAGTAGGAAAAATCAAAAAAAATCTGGAAACCTAAATTCGGAATGAAGTAATTTAGGTATTACGGTACTCATTTGTTTTAAACTGTCGTATTCTGTTTACTATTCGGTCAGTGGTTTCACAGGACACGGCTTGAATTAATAACTAAAGCTATTAAAGTACATATGAGTAAACCCAACCTAAACACATATATTCTATTCCTGTCTGTAGTTTCTACAGAAAGTGTAACCTTGAATACGTGCACAGTATTGACAAGCACAGTTAACTGAACGCGAAATCAAATGTTCAGCAACATATTACATTTGACATTAATTAAAGTTTTATCGATTTAATTATAACATTTGAGATATTTGTTTTCAATCACAATAATAAAACATTTAAAATGTACATCTAGATATTAAAACTATAAAAGAAAAAAAATACTACAATAATTTTTGAAAATGACAACCGCTTTCAAGAATATCAAGCACTCAATGCTAGGCTTACTAGAAAAAAATGAGGGGTGAAGTGGTTTCTGGTTACCTTCTTTAGTGAGCCAAATTATACAATTGAATATCATCAAACAAAGTCCACGAAATGTAGATAAAATTCAGTCATACAAGTAATAATCATTCTGTTTACCACAGGGAGATGATGAATAGTAAACATCTTTATTCACAGAAACTTACGTGTTGTATTTCAGGTGCTATATATATATGTATCACAGCCATATGAAAGGTTGGGAACAGATAGTGTTAAAAAAAGATTGATTTGATACTTTTCTCCAAATTTTAACCTTATGCATATTAACTACAATCAATATTTTCAGTTATGTATTTCATATATTTTTAACTTTCGCGTCCTGTATGATTAACTTTCTAACCTACAAATTACCAAACTTTAATTTCCTGCTACCATCTGTAAAATTTTTTTTTTTCAGTATACCATATCATATTTTCTTTATTTCTTTTCCTGTTTAGCCTCCGGGAATTAGCGTTCAGGTTTTTACTTCGGAGGATGAATGAGGATGATATGTAAAAATTTAAATGAAGTGTAGTCTTGTACAGTCTCAGTTCGACCATCCACGATATAGTATTCAAATCCGTATAAAAGTAATTGCCTTTACTAGGACTAGAACGCTGGAACTCTCGACTTCCAGATCAGCTAATTTGGGAAGACGCGTTCACCACTAGACCAACCCGGTAGGTTGGCTCATATAACACTGTCTGTATACTTACATAAATCACTATAATTTATAAATTATACTGATATATATTTCCCGATTTCTTATTAAGATTACACTGGGGTAATAATACAGATAAGAAAAGATTACCTTAAATTTACAAATAACGATCTCTACTAAAGATTATTGAAATAAACTGGATGGAATACGATAAAAAACTATTTAAAAATAAAAAGACAGTTACTTATAATCTAAAACTAGATGGCCGTTTCGTCTGTTAAATATTGCATTAATTAACAATGAGGAAAAAGTGTCTGTAAGAAAATTAGGACACAAGTGGAAAATAATAATAAAATATAGACTGATTCAGAATGAATGCAATAGACTTTCAAGACATGTTTTACTGGTGAAAATAAATAAGAAAATTCATATAGACTAATGAATTGTTGTATTTATTTATTTTTAGATTACGGACATCGACTGCTACGCAAAAATTGGACAAGGTCTTATCATTAGCCCTTGTCTTGTTTTAATTAATTTTTCATTTTTATATTCAGATTGTTTATTTTTATAAAATATTTAATTCTTTTGTTTTGTAGTATTGAAAATTTTTTTCGTTTAATATCTAGCTAAAATCTCCTATGTTTTGATATCTTCTTTTTTATATTAAATTTCGAACTTCTTACGTTTGTATTTAGTTTCAATGGACTTCATTCATAATTATTTTACTCAGAATAAAATTATCTACAAGTTTTGGGTAAAAGGTTTACATGTTTAGTACCCATTTAACAAAGTTATTTTACCCCAAACATAAAATAGTATATTTTTCGACTGCAATCTTTTGTCTTTTACCCCAGATTTCTTGAAAACTACTAAAAATGCCTACTGGTAATACACTATGGGATCTATTTTTTTATTTTCAATTTCTCATATCAGATTTCAAATGGAAAAAACCACTAAATTTACTCCTTAATTTCGGTCCCAAGAATAATCATAAAATAATAATAATCTTTATTCTACAAAGTAAACAGATTACAAGTGAAAATAAAATTATTTACAGTTATAAATCCTTAATGCATAAGCTTAGCAGACATACAACCCAACAATATAAAATAGAAGTAAAATAATAAAATAAACAATTATTACATAATCTTGTGGAATAGGTACCCCGTAGAGTAAAAACTGTATTGGAAGTCTAATTAATTACAGTCTAGTTTAATTTTACGAAAGGTGCAGAAATCAGGGCGAAATCTTTCGCCAGTCAATACTCGCTAACGAAGCGTTTCCGAACCTTATGTTTATATGAACTTTCTTATTTATTTTCACCAATAGATCGCGTTCTGAAAGTTTTATATTCTTCGTAAATCACTTTTTATATTAAGTGAAAAGTAACAATTACTAACAAAATATTATAAAAAGGGTGTTTTTTTATCAATTTTGTTAACATAAGGGTAAAAAACTTTTTAACTACTGTTGTTGTTTTTGGCAATCCAATAGAAAATATAAAACGACAATATTTGTTTATATTTTTTACTCCAATTCTAAAAATATTGATAAAATTCCTTTTTTTGTAATACTTCGTAAATAATTTTTATTTATCATTAACATTTCTATTATTTTTATTTTGTTTAAAGTAAGATTATTTTTCCCTCAGTGTTTATTGATTATGATTGCTTAATAATTCAATTAGTTTCAGATTTTAAGTAATATTTATTTAAACAGTTTTTGAGTATAACCTTCAGTTTGTTATACTTCTATTTTAATCAAAAATACAATATAATAATTCAATATTATATTGATTAAGGAGGAATGGAAATAATTTGGGGACTGATACTAGAGGCTGAAATAGGAAAAAAGTTTATACAAACGCATATCCAAAAACGCTTTGTTTTAGCCGAAGTAGCTAGTTCACACAAACACATGTCCGAAAACGCTTAACGTTTAACCGAGTTACTGCTAGCGAAAAGTTTCGCTCGGATTTCAATCTCCCAAGTGAAATGAGGTTATACTGAAATTTTTAAGCCGTTATACGAGTATACGGGTTGATGATTTATCTATTTTGACATAAAAAATCGAATAAGACAGGTCTCAGTACCTTATCTCCCGTAGTCTTCATAACATCCAATGTAAAAGAGAAATTCGGTGACGAAAAACACGTTTTGTTTAAGTTTAAAGTAAAATTACTTTGTTAAATAACTACTAATTGCGTAAATTTTTCTACTTTTGAAACGATAGTCCTGAATATAGCACATCAAAAAATTGAACGAAATCAACAATCTAGAGGTTTATATTAACGAGATATTATAATAAAAACCCTTTAAGCTCAGGACCACAAAAAACAACATGGCTGGTGAAATAACAGAAATAAAAGTTTTTCATACTACAATATTTTCACTTTTATAAATATAATATACCAGAAATTAAAAAAGGATTTATTTGTAGGACTATTTAGACGCTTTGAAAATGGAATTAACAATTTTTGGTCGAGCCAGGAAATATTCGCCTCTTTTATTTTAAAAAAACGCAATCATAAAAAAATCATGAGAATAATCTTACGACAAAATTATTACAACTTTTAATATTTCATTTTTATAAAAGCTACAGTGTAAACAAAACGAATGTAATTATTCAAGTTTAATAAAACGGAGAGGACATTAAAAATTGTTACACTGGGATACAGATTTTATCATTAAAAAGAATCTATAAATGAATGCAAAAATAAATAAAAAAATGAACGAGAAAGCTATAAAATACGTAGAAACTTATAACTCAAGTGCAAACGTATTTATTTAGGGAATGGTATGATATAATAATGGCCAAGATGGCGACGATAGAAAAATAAACAAGACAAGAGGAGGGATATAAACCCTCATATCACATTAATCATCATCTTTACCCTCCTATATCCTGTATAATATGAAAAAACATACACACACACATCTATATATATATATATATATATATATATATATATACACATAAACAAAATATAACACAACAGCCAATCTCCTGCTGTTTTTACCCCTAATACGCTAACTTGTGTATGATGCTACAATGCTATTCCAAATGTCACAACATATAAAAGAAAAAAAAAAGAATAAATAAATGAAATAAATAATGCATAACATACCAACCATATTAAAAGGAAAATAATGGTTCTTTCAGATATCTTATTTTCTAATCTACTTATTTTTACATGAGATAAAGCAATTTAACTTTTTTTTTTATTAAGAAAACATTACGCAATACTGAGTTAACTGTTATTAACAGTTGCGATATATTTTTCCACACTAAATCAGATAACCCACCGGGTTGGTCTAGTGGTTAACGCGTCTTCCCAAATCAGCTGATTTGGAAAGTCGAGAGTTACAGCGTTCAAGTCCTAGTAAACCCAGTTGTTTTTACATGGATTTGAATACTAGATCGTGGATACCGGTGTTCTTTGGTGGTTGGGTTTCAATTAACCACACATCTCAGGAATGGTCGAACTGAGAATGTACAAGACTACACTTCATTCACATTCATACATATCCTCATTAATTCTCTGAAGAATTATCTAAACGGTAGTTACCGGAGGCTAAACAGAGGGGAAAAAAGACTAAATCAGATAAGTAATGTTTTTATTACAAATAAGATTTACGATAGAAATATACTATATAAACAATAAAAGGAAACCAATTATTTTTAATCCGTTGAGTAGGACAAAAATAGAACATTTTTTCCATTTTAGATATTAACAATATATATATTACAACCGTTGGATTAGGAAACTTGAGGAAAATGATGTAATTACATCATCTTTCTTCATTTTATTTATAAATTAATGGAAAAATAAATTAAACTTTAAAAATATACATAACACAATTTTGAAATACAGAAAAAAAAACAATTTATAAAAGTGTAACGACCCCCCCCCCCCCCCACAAACTGAATAACTATATTATTACCTAGGCACTACAGTATCCCCTTGAAAATGTTTTATAATGTAAAAAATATTTTTTTTTTTTTTTAATGGAATCGACATCAAGACCGTGTAATGTGATGTACGTATATAGAATTATAAGATTCCCACTGTTCCTATCGATGTTGTATATTATATATAGTGTATATTGGGTATGAAAGTTTTAAGGTGAGATATCTCGATTTTTGATGATTTTATTAACGGTGCTACATATCTTGTACAGAAACTCACATTACCTGCCCTACGGAGGACCATGTAACATCATCTAACGTGACGTATACTTATAGAATATCAGGATTCCCACTTTCCTTAATACACACCGGAAGGCGAAAAAAAATTTTTTTGTCAATTTTCAGATCGATTTTTTATATGTCTAAAATGTTTTTCAACAACATACCACCACAAAAAGCAGCTGCATCGATTGCAACAATATTTATTACAATCGGATTAACATGAAAAAAGTATGCCCGAAGAAACAGAAAAAAAATACGGGTCGAATATATAACCTCCTTTTTTGTAGTCTTAAAAAAAAAAGATACCTTTGAATATTATATTAATATTAAAGAAAATCGGTTCCTTTCCGCTTAATTTTACCTGTGGAACAATAGCGCTTAAATTAATTCCGGATTATATCAGTTTTGAACTTTCATTTGACTTTACATCACCGCCGTCAGACATATTTTCCAGAAAAAGACGATCCTCGCTTAATTATCTGCTTACTAATATTTAGGTGAGATACTACAATGGATATGTGCCGTAGAATATTGATATGTATATAAAAATATGATGTAAGTATAGCGGGATAATTGATTATACCAAACAATGATATGTACGTAAAAGAGTTTCCCTTATACAAAGAAATTCATTCTCGTAACTGATGTAGATACAATTATTATAATTATTTTATTTATTTATTTATTTTTATTATAAACAGGTTAAAGGAAGCTACAGTATTACCTTACTCGGAGTTGTTAAAAAGAAGTCCATTGCCTAAGTCATATTTATTTTTTATTTTTTAAGTAATCACGCAAGAAAATATACTAAATTAAATCAAAGATTAACAGTGGTAGATGATATTTAAAAACACACATGCCATTTCTATAGTATTGGCTACAAGTCATTTGATTTTATAGGGAGTTAATCGAGCTGGAGAAGTTATAATTAAAATGTAAGATAACCACGAACAAGTTGGAATGAGACAACTGCGAATGGATTGACAATAACGATTTATACTTATATTATTTTAACATAGTCTGCGAGGAAAATTAAATGTGTTAACTAATAAGCGAGCCTTAGATGTCCCATTCTATGAAAAATAACCAGTTCTTCTCACACATACGAACACGCCACCAATAGTATTCATAATGCAAATATAATGATTGACACGTATATTTATAACGTAAACATATTTCTTCTTTTAATTAATAGTCATCTCTCACTTAAAGACTAAAGCATCCACGGGTTCTCCTTTCAGTAGCTGTGTGGTATAATAATTGTACAAAAAAATCTGATGTGGACAATGACTTCCTTGTACGCCTGTTAAATTACATATAAAATTAATTTTTTTTAAATGAAAAGTCCATAAAATTTTATTTCATTAAAAACTTCTGATATGTTTTCATATTTTTTTTATTTTTACTATTGAATTATTTATCATAAACAATTATTTTTACAATCGGAGGTTAATAATTACTAATAAATCAATATATTTAAATTAAAAAAAAGTTAAAAAAAAAAGTTGATTAAGTTGGTGACTTCCCCTTGTAAGATCCAAAAATTTCATTAATTAAATTTTTATTTGACTAAAAGTTTGGAACCAATAAAAATAAATACCACTTATAATATATCGTTGAAAAGCTCTCAACGAGGGCTTATTACAGCAGTTAAGAAGAAGTTCAAAATTCAATTTGTTTTGGATTTTCGGCTTTTTTGGACACTTTTGGTCCAGTCGATTGCAATAAAAAGGTCAGGTGCACAACTTCATGTTATAACAGTCCTAAATCCAAAATTTCAACATCCTACGGCTAATCGTTTTTGAGTTATGCGAGATACATACGTACGTACAGATGTCACGCTGAAACTAGTCAAAATAAATTTAGAGATGGTCTAAATGGATATTTCCGTTGAAATCTGGAAACTGACATTTTTCGCGATCACAATACTTCATACAAGGAAGTAAAAAACCCTGCTGTTATTAAATTATTATAACAGTGCTGACATAATGTATATGATTATAACCTCGTTCATTATTATTGTAGTGTAATTATACATTCGTTTTATTATTAGAGTATATATTTTTTTGTACATAAATTAGTGAATGAAAGGTAAAAGGACCAGTTGTTAGAACAGATGATTGTAAATAAGTGCGTGGCACCAGTAAAATAAAATAAAATGCTCCGATTCCAGCTAACTAGTAAGCAAGATTTATAAATGAACAGTATACAAGAGCAGATTACGACAATCTTAACTATATTTAATTAAGCCAAATCGTTTTCACTTAAAAACAAATATCAATCACGTTTCAAGTTAGAACAAATGACATTTACCAAATAATATTTATTACTATTATTGAATTTATTTTCGTACACCTAAAAGTTGTAGACGACAGAGTTCACCATTAATGATAGTTTAAGGTGCAGATTAAATTACGTCATAATTCAAAATAGATTAAAAACGCCCAGATTTTAACCAGATTTGTGTTTGGATAAAAGATGCTTAGGAAGGTAGTTCCACGGAATTAGTAAGAAAAGTTTTAAAAATGCGGAATATCTAAAGAACTTGATGGTAGTGAAGAGGATCATCTTTGGCAGAGCGATGTGGAGACTACCGGTAACCCTTCTACAGACATTGGACAGTGACAGAGTGATTAATTAAAAATAAAATCCCATAAATCCCATCGTTGTTACAAATGCCACCAGTTTCGACACACAACTGAACTTTGTAAACATCTAGTGGTAGTGTGCTTCTACTTTGGAGATGAGAGACATAAACGAGAAGAGTATCCTAAGAAGTCGGTCGGGCCCATTTGTGTTAAGTGCAGATGTCTTCGGAAGGACCATAAGTACTCTTTATAATAGTAAGTACCGTATTTATTACCCCCGCACTTTTTTTCTTGGAATTGGAGAGAAAAAATAAGGGTGCGGGGCTTATTTGAAACATAGCCTTTAGCCAGGATAATTTATGTAAAGTAAACGTTTTCTTAGAAGTACCTTATTCAATCACATAAATATAGTTGCATTAGGCTTTCGTTTATCAATACCGGATGCCACTTATGCAGAATACATCCTTGATTATTTATATCCTGTTCATATTATCAATAGGAACGAAGTTACGGTATTTTTATAAAACTGATTCCTCCTGTACAGGCCGGTTCTAATGACACTACAGTTACAGTATCAGTTACCCATCGACGTCTTGTCAATTTGCCATAGTCATTGTACTGTTAGTATATGTAGAAGGTTATGCGCATTTTATCTGTTTAGTTTATCTTGTAAAGTTTAACACGGTGATTTATTTTAATTACGGCATTAAAATGAGTACAAAAGGACAGCGTCTACGATCTTTTACAGTAAATGAAAAACTGAGCGTTATAGAAGAGGCTGAAAAAATTGTAAATCGGGCGGCAGGAAGAAAATTTGACGTAGATTAAAGCTGCATTCAAGACTGGCGTAAGAAGAAACAACTTCTGGTGAAAGGCACTGGTAATAAAAAAGGGCTTTTCGTGGCTTAAAACCAAAATACACATTCATAGAAAAAAAATTGTATGACTTTGTTATGGAAAAAAAGAATGCGGTTATGCTGTCACGTCAAAAATGTGTTAATCATATACTCGTGAAATCGCTAAATCATTGAATACAATTGATTTTAAGGCAAGCCGTGGATGGATAACACGATTTATTGCACTACATGATTTGTCAATAAGACGAAAGGCGACCATTTCTCAACGACTTCCAGACGCTTAAGAACAAAAAAATATTACATTTTCACAAATACATAATAAATCTTAGAAAAGATAAAGGCTGTTTGCCTTCTCAAATAGGAAACGCTGATCAAATCCCCGTATATTTTGAAATGACATTTGACAAAACCGTAAACAAAAAAGGTGAAAAAAGTGTTACGATTCGCACTGGTGGTAATGAGAAACAAAGGTGTAGTGTTATGCTTTGCATTACTTCTGATGAATCAAAATTACCTCATTACATTGTTTTTAAAAGAAAAACTCTTCCTACCGTACAAGTAAATGGAGTTATTATCAGAGCACAGGAATCAGGTTGGATGGACGAAACCTTAATTTTAGATCGGATCAGGTGTACATGGCAAAAGCGATCAGGATATTTACTTAATAAAAAAAATACCGGTATGCTAGTAATGGATAGCTATCGGGAGCATACGACTGATAAAGTGAAAGACATTTTAAAAAAGGGTATGACAGATCAAGTAATAATTCCAGGTGGATTGACATCTCTAATGCAACCACTAGATGTCTGCATTAATAAACCGTTCAAATCTGCATTAAAACAACTGTACAGTAAATGGATAGCTGATGAAAATTTCTTTCTCACGCCTACAGGAAGAATCAAACGCCCAGATTTTAACCAAATTTATGTTTGGATAAAAGATGCTTGGGAAGGCAGTTCCACGGAATTAGTAAGGAAAAGTTTCAAAAATGAGGAATATCTAAAGAACTTGATGGTAGTGAAGACGATCACTTTAGCAGATCGACGTGGAGACTACCGGTAACCTTCTACAGACATTGGACAGTGACAGTGATTAATTAAAAATAAAATCCCATATTAAAAAGTGTATTGAAAAGATTCTTTTCAACATGATACTTTCTTTTCGTTTTATTGGCTTAGTGATTCTGAACTAAACTAGTACTTTCGGTAACTAATTATTAATGTAATATTAATATTGTAATTTAAATGAACGAATTAAATGCTTTACTTTCTGAATATTTTCGTATTTACGTATTTTTTTATCATACCTGTTGAACTTTAAAATACTCGATTACCAAATACTTTACCGAATACTCGTATACCGAATACTTTAAAATATACTCGATTTTTATTTTTTTATTTTCAGTCCGGAAAATCGAGGTGCGGGGCTTATTCGGTGGCGAGGGGTACTCGAATAAATACGGTATTTTATATTTGACATTCTGTTGGTTGAAGAATATAAAAAAATAAATTAATAATGATAATAAATCAATAAATATTTAAATTAAAGACTAAATAAGTTATATTAATTGAACGAAATCAAATGATCAGTTACGTAATAAAATAAACAATAACTTAAGCATGTTCGCCATTGTTTATACGAGAATACTATAAATTATATATGAAAAAAGATTAAATTAATTATAAAATACGTACTGAAATGATTGAGTGTTGGTTGTTTTAAATTGGGTATAAATAACTTAAAAAGTTGTTATAAAATTAACTGTT
This sequence comes from Lycorma delicatula, assembly GCF_047948215.1. NCBI lineage: Eukaryota > Metazoa > Arthropoda > Insecta > Hemiptera > Fulgoridae > Lycorma > Lycorma delicatula. The sequence goes on along the minus strand of NC_134460.1, from coordinate 126,949,563 downwards.
GGTCATAGGTAGGCTAAAACGTGGCACGGTAAACTAAACTAACAAGTTAAACAGGAGTACAGGCAGAGGGGAACAGAGGGATTGCTCCTAGTATAACGAACATTAATAAATCAATTTTAAGTAGTCACCGCTTTGTGTATGTGTGTGTGTGTCTGTGTGTTATACAACAACGAAAGAAAGAGATAAAAAACGCTCAGCTCTTGTCGGTAGGGTAGAACGCGAATGCTTATATAAACAAGTTGGACTAACAAACAATTGGAAGGGATAATTGGCCCCACACTGTCTTCACAGCTGTTACAGATTAGAAAAAGAAGTAAAGAAATAAAACAAGAAATAAAAATTGACAAAAAAAGGAATTTTAAAAAGTGATGCATGTTAATATATATTATATTATATTATAATATATATATTATATTAATATATAGGTAACCAGATGAAATTTTGCCGGCATAATTTTTTGGTAAAATAATTGCGTACTATATTTAATACAAACATCCAGTATTCTAGAACAAGAGAAAGTTAGGAAAAAAAATGCTAATTAAAAAATAAAAACTCTAGTTTTCGCCGTGTACTATGTTGAAATAATGGTATTCAGTGATATTTATTTCCTTCTTGGAATGATTTATGTCTTATTTTGTTATATTAGCTAATATTCTACATTAATTTATATAACTTTTTTTTTTCAATGTATTCGGATCAATACAGGAACCTACGTCAATAAATTATAGTTCTAGGATAGATTTCATTCTGTCTTTCGAAAACGCAAGAATATTAACGGAAATAAATTTTTTTCTTTAAAAAAATTTAATAAATACGTTAAATAATCTCTTAAAAATTAAACTGACTACTTGTAAAAATTTGTGTTGTAAAACTTTTTTTCTGGAAAAAAAATTAAAAATTAATTTACAGATAACTTTAATTAAAAAAGGTATTTTCTCGGTTTCTGGTTTTTTGCACTAACAATTGATGGTACTTTAAGAAAGTAAAAGAAACTAATTAAAAACACTTTGTGAAAGTGGTCTAATTAGTTTTTCTTATAAAGTGTTTTTAATTATCTTTTTTCAAAATATAACAAACTACAAAAAGCCGTCTTTGTGAAAGAAATCATTAAAGAAACAAAAGCATAGATAGCTCAGTGTTGATTAAAATAAGATAAAAATTCAGAGAAACGATATAAATAGCCGATCACTCGATCAGGCACTCTGGAATGCAGAAATACATGCAGCATTTTTATTTTCCCAGCTATAGCTCTGTTCCTGCTATAGCTATAAAGAAAAAGTATATAAATCGGCCCACAGTTTCGATGTCCGGTTTTTTCTGCATGTTGACGTTACATGCACGAGCCCGCTGAGTCAAAAAAATGTAAAAACAAAAATATCCGGAATATGTATGAACGTATGTGTATCGGCCTGTACTTTTGATAATCTTCGGACTGGCTCGACATAAATTGTTCGAAAATACCTCAAAAACTTTTTATAATATATGGCCCTAAGCTTTGGGAAAATTAAAAAAAAGGGGAGAGAGAGTTTAAGCCATTTTTAATTTTTTACTTCTAGTATAGTGGTCGTAGAAAATTGATCTTAGTACATTGAAAGTTCCTATTAAGTCATTTAAAATTCCAAAATTTTAACTGAATCGGAATTAGGGGTGGGAGAAATTATCAATGATATTTCTAAACAGTTTTTACTTCATACCTCGAAAACCCATTGACTAAAAACATTTAAAATTGGCTTTATTTATCCCAATTATGGCCTGATTTGGACCTCATTTGACAACGGAGCATCACGGCACCCAGATTTTTATTTCCCCCCTCACTACAGGATGTCGAGGAAAGTCTTTACCAAACTTAAGAAATTAATTCAAGACATCAAAGTAAACAAAAAGGTTCCTGTAGACAGATCCCATATCTCGCTTCATTTTCCTCTCCGCCATTCCACTCGCCCTCCCGAGAAGAGCTATTCGGATGGACCCGGGAGATGTCAGCCAAACTTAAGGACTGATTCAGGACATTAAAATAAACAAAAAAAAACTTTATGTGGATAAATGCCTCACCACGTTTTATTTTTCCTCAGTTTGCATTTTGCGTTTTTTCAGTAAAAATTTATTTCTTAAGAACAGATTTTGATATCTTAATGAAATTCGGTATATAAGTACGGAACAATATCTTCTACAAAATAAGTAAGTTTGGAAAATTTACCTTTGAAAATACAAAAATAGCGGCCAAAATCTTTTATATATTAATAATTTTACATATCAGTTTTATCGGATGTTTTATTAAGTAAATGTTTAAGCCTTTTATTGTGAACAAAATGATACCTCATTTACTCAAATCCATTGATAAACAGCTGCGATATTACAAATTGTTACGCAAAAATTATGCGTGAAAACAAGCATAAAATCGTACGCATAGAGTTCATAATTTCCAGTCCAAATATAGATAAGCGAGGAAGATGGTACTGCATCTCACGTTGATTATTTTTCTTCTAATATCATTAAACAGATTTTATATTAACGCGTGACATTTACACAAAAATATTCCTTATAAAGGAAATACACATTGTTAATTAATACAGATTATTAATTTTTGCATGAGGAAACATTGTTACATTCGGTAGAACCTCTAGAAACACTATAAAGAAACAGGGTTTAACAAATTGTTTACTAAATTTGTTATCTAAAATCTATTTTCAAAGTCGTTACCTATTTGTATTTCATAATTTATTTGATTGATTTTAAATAAAAAATAGAGGACTTAAAAATAATAAATTAATTAAAATTTAAAAACCCAATCTTGTATTGGGTTTTGGGTTGGAAACACAGGTCTGTCAAGGACGAATCCAGAAAATTAATGAACACTTTGCCGTCATTTTTACTTTAGGTTTAGTTAAAGCAAAATAAAAAAATAAAGCCGTTTACTGTAAGATAAAAAAACAAATCTGACGTGGACACTACATGACTTCTTTGTACGCCTATTAAATTACATACAGTTTTGTTTTTTTTAAATGAAAAGTACATAAAATTTAATTTATTAATAACTTCTGATATTTTTCATTTTTGTTTTTATTGTTATTATTGAATTATTATTATTATCGTAAACATTTTTTTACAATCAGAGATTAATAATTATTAATAAATCAGTATATTTCAATTTAAAAAAAAAAAGTTAAAAAAAAAGAAATGAAGTCAGATTCGAATCATTATGTGCCTTCCCCTTGTAAGAACAAAATATTTCATTAATTAAAATTTCATTTGGCTATAACTCTGGAACCAATGAAAATAAGTACCACTTATGATATATCGTTGAATAGCTCTCAATGAGGGCTTATTACTGCAGTTGAGAAAAAGTCTAAAATCCAAATTCTTTGGAGTTTCGGCTTTGTTGGACACTTTTGGTCCAGTCGATTGCAATCAAAAGGGGAGGTGCACAAATAGATGTTACAACAGTCCTAAATGCCAAATTTCAACATTCTACGGCTAATCGCTTTTGACTTATATAATACGTACGTACAGAGGTCACGCCGAAACTAGTCAAAATGGATTAAGGGATGGTCAAAGTGGATATTTCCGTTAAATCTGATATCCGAAATTTTTCGCAATCACAATATTTCCTTTACTTTATACAAGGAAGTAAAAATTAGACTTTTTTTTTTAATTTACTTTCTTTCATTAAAGCCAACCTCCGTAGCGGAGTGATAGCGTCTCAACCTTTCATCCGGATTTTGGTCAAACACGCATTAAAACAACAAATCACGTTAATGATTTAATAAATATTTAGTAAATATTTCGACAATGTTGCACAAGTATTGAATATTTTAAACGAATATAATTTGAATGTCATTATTTTATAATTATTCAAACCAGTTCACAACAACGAACAATAATTTGTATAAAAAATCTATGGAAACTAATTGATTTCAAATAATTTTTAAGAGTTTTCAGAATATGTATTCAACATACGAAAATACTTATCAAATTACGAACCTCTAACATCGTTAATCTTAAACAGATTTGTCTAAACAGATTTAGACAAATTAAATGAATATATATTTTATATAAAATAAAATTGGAATAAAACTGCAACACATGAGTGCTAGTCAACGGTAAAAAAAAACTCAAATTTGGTCTCAGACTCATAATTTGGATGATAAGCCAGGATTTGGCTTCGTCCACATAAAGACTATTAAAACAGTTTTAATTAAACAAAATATTAGAAAAAGGCTTATTTTATTAAGACAGATTAAAATGTTTACATATCGCGGTGTACTTACATATCTCGTTTAGTATAGTCGGAAATGGAGAAAATTTGCAATCATTGTTCAATTTTTTTTACTTTTCTTCACCCCCTTTCAAGGTCGAATTTCGAAAAATATAGAAATTGGTTTTTAGATATTCCATGAAGATTAAACACACACACAAAAAATCAAGCTGAGATCTTCATTTTTTACAGAGAAATTAAAAACTTTTAAAATCCATCTACACACAGATTAAACTAATCCATTAGATCTTGACATCACTACTCCAACCAAATATTTGAACTGAATTCTGGATGCAAAACGTAAATTCGCATTTCCTCATTGGTTTTTGATCACAATTGAACAAATTATCTTATGTTTTTTATTTTTTTTAAATCTAATTTCTTACCCTTTGTTTCATACGTTTTTTTTTTCTAAAATTTGAAATAATATTTTTTCCGGTAAGGAATTTTATCTTACAAAAAATTATATTTTTGTTTTAAACCTAAGAAAATAAGATTGTTCTTTTCGTTTTTTTATTTTTATTTTGCCCTGTAAATCATTACTTGCAAAGATGAAAATAAAAAACGCACAAAAGAATCTTAATATTAATATCTCAATATCAACTAAAATACGGGTAATATTCCATATCTCTTTACACCAACACCAGTTCACTAACTCATGACGTTTGAGCCTAGAATTTATAGAAAAATTAGAACTAAATAAACAAGATGTAATTAACGAACGATTAAGATTTTAACGACACACACACACACACACACACACACAGAGAGAGAGAGAGAGAGAGAGAGAGAGAGAGAGAGAGAGAGAGAGAGAGCGAGAGGGAGAGAGAGAGTTCAAAAATACTGTTCATCTCACTATTTTCCATTGGTGATCGTACTTCGTTTCTCTTTCTTTTTTTTTTTTTGTTATTTCATGTTTTTTGGTCAGGTAACCGGAGACAGCTGCAGTTAGTCTCGTCGCAAACACAGTTAACAGTGGCATTGGCTATATTGTTGTGGCGCCGCCGTACAGCGTCACACTCCTTAAAAGATCGAAATTTAAAAAAAAATCGAAAGTGGATTTTAGATATTTATCTGAAGAGAATTTGCAAGCCCAAATCAAGTGAATATCTCGTTTAATATAGTCGGAAATGGGGAAAATTTCTAATCATTTTTCAAATTATTTTTACCTTTTATCTCCTTTCAAGGTCGAATTCCGAAAAAATATAGAATTTGTTTTTATATTCCATGAAGATTACGCACGCGCGCGCACTCACAAACACACACCAAAAAATCAAGCTGAGAGCTTCATTTTTTACTGAAAAATTAAAAAAAATAATAGAATTTAACGTTACATAATTTTAACCCTATAAACTCGGAATTTCAAAAAATCCTTCTTAGTGTGAACTTTTATTGTAAGAAGAACGCGTATTTTAATCAGATTCTCATCAATTTATTTTCAGTAGTTTTTGCTGGGCGTTGATTATGAATCAGTCAGGACATGTTGTTTTATAGGTACAGATATAAATGTTAATATAATTTTAAAAATTTAACGAGTACAGTTTAGCAGTCGACTTCAGTTTCCCATAGAAAGACTACATTTCATTCTATCGATAACATTTTAAGTAAAGCCTTCTTTACTATTACGCGAAAATTAACTCCAAACAATTTATGAACAACGTCAAAAGGAAATTGTCGGATACTTTTCTTTCCGATCCGTGAAATTTTATAAAAAACTAAATTAATACATATAACAAATTTGTTAAAATTTATAAACTACCGGAATAAAATATCACAAAAGTTTCGTTTCAAAAGTTTTATTTTCCTGATTTCTTTTAATCTTTACTTTCTTGAGAACTCTGAATAATACAGGGCGATTCAAAGAAACGGGAAATTATGAAAGTTGTGTTGGTAGCCGTGGGCGATCGGTACCACTTGATAAGTGGCGTCAGCCTCTCTAACCTAACCTGCCATTTAGTTGTCATGGATCCTTTGGAGAGGTGTGCAACGTGCATTTGCTATCAAAGTGTTTTACAAAAACAACGACAGTGTGGAGGGAGCGCGTAGAGAATTTCGCCGTCATTTTAATCCGGGACGGCACGACCGTGTTCCATCAGCAGGTGCAATTAAAACACGGATATCTAATTTTGAGGAAACCGATTCGGCGATGAAAAAGAAACCTCCAGGCCGTGAGCGGTTCGTCCGTACACCACAGAATGTTCAAGCTTTACAAGATGCCGTCATACGAAGTCCACATCGGTAAATCCGTTGTCTCTCAGCATCTTTACAGTCGCACTGTTCAAGTGTTCGAAGAATGTTAGCGAAGGACTTGCAATACCATCCGTACGAGTTGCAGATCGTCCAGGAACTGAAACAGAACGATGCAGTTGCGCGAGCACAATTCTGTAACGTAACGCTTCAGAAGATAACGAAGAGTTTGTTCACGAACTGTAGATGTCAGACGAAGCGCATTTCCACCTCAGTGGATTTGTTAACGAGCAAAATTTCAGATACCGGGCACAAGAAAATCCTACGCAGCTACACCAGCGTTCGTTGCACAGCCAGAAAGCGACCTAAGAAAGTGTGCTATGTTATCTTACGGTGTTATAGGCCCTTATTTTTTTGAGGATGACAACGGTCTTGCGATTACAGTAACGTCGGCTCGTTACGTAGCCGTGCTTGAAATCTTTGTTGTGGAACAACAAAAGAGATTTCCACCGATTCTTAACACAGCCTGGTTTCAACAAGACGGAGCAACGTCACATACTGCACGAATATCGATGGCAGCTGTACGCCGATCCTTTGAACAACGTGTCATTTCACGAAATGTTGACATTAGATGGCCTCCCAGATCGCCTGATCTCTCAGCTTGCGATTACTTTTTGCGGGATCACCTTAAAAGCAAAGTGTTCCACAGTAGACCTGCTACAACAGAAGAACTGAAGGCAAAGATCCGAGAAGCGATTGCGGAAATTCCAGTCGAGATGTTACATCAAACCACGAACAATTTAACAAAGAGACTTCGTGAGTGTCAAGTAGAAGAGGAGGTCACCTGGAAGATGTCATCTTTAAAAAATAAACTAAAATGTATGTATCCTATAAAATGGCAACATTTGTACAATTACATGAAATAAAATTCATTTTCTAAAAAATGTTTTCATTAACGTTATTTAATTTTTTTTAATTTCCCGTTTCTTTGAATTACTCTGTATAAGACAAAATATTATGCAAAATATTTGTTTGTTTTTATAATTAAAACAGGTTTATGTAAAGAGATACGTATTCTTAAAACATAATATGTTTTGAAACATTTGACGAATTTCATATTATTTTCATTAATCAAGAATTCATAAAATAGAAATGAAAGAAGTAAGTAATTTTTTATAATAGAAATACAATTATCGTTTTAATTAGGCTTTGCCTAGGTATACTTATGGAAAATGGTCATAAACTGCCTTTTTATTGAACTACCCAACGATTTTTTGAGCAAAAAAGAAAAAAAACCATTAAAAGCTTAGTTATAACACAAAACTACACAAAAAAAAATTATAATTTGAATCAATGGATTCGGTGATAAATCTAACTCACGTCGAAAATAAAGGATTTTTCAAACTCAATGAATCGGGTGTACGATCATAATAACACATGAACAGTATCGCTGATAATGTGACATCCGAACACGACGGATAACATCGCGAATATTTTATGGTATTTTTCCAATTTTAATTATATTCTTAAAGTACTTTAAAAAAACGTAAGTCAATACAATATAAACCGATTAATTCATTGGTTCAGCTGCACTTTTGAAGCTATTAATCAGCATCCATGTATTGTATTACAAGCCACGCTACGCACTAAGAATGCTCAGAGTTAATGCTGCATTATTTTAAAGTAGAACAGGAGAGATAAAAAAGAACAATAGAGAGGAGTAGCCTAGGGAGAAATAACGTACAAACACAAAGAGCGGAAACTGAATAATTTCTAGACGACTGCAATAAATTTTTTTAAATAAAAATAATTAAAATAATAAAATTAGATACAAAAAAAAAAAGGTACTCTACAAATAGGAATATATCAAACCGCCGTTATATAAACTATCAAACATTAATGTAACATATATATGCATGGAAACGTATGTGAAGAGTATACTATAATAAAAAGGAAGTGCGTAGTTCTTACACACGTTATTCTCCCACACCTACAAATGAATAACTTAACAGATTTTCAAATAAAAAAAAATAGAGTAAGAAACGGAAATCTCTCCTGAGACTTCACGTTCAACATACATCACAGAACCACGTGACGCTTGACTTCATTTTATATCTATAAAATATGTAGGTCTGTACAGTTCAAACACGCATTAATCTTGGATTTTTTAATATTTCATGAAATTTTTCATAGAATTATTTTTTTATTTAAAAAGAAAAATATGTTTGTGCTAATAAAGTTTTTCCCATAGTTTTAAGATCTGGGGCTCCATTAGTAAATTTCAAGTTGCAGTTACTAAGCCTCACTCACATATATCTGCTGTATGTATATATTTTCTGATGTAAGTATAAACAAATTTAAACGTAAAAATTAAGTTTTAAAACGTTCTATTATATATCGCCTTTACTATCAAACTGGGCGATCTTTTTGTAATACAATGTTCCAAGTATTCTAAAAAAATTTAAATATATAACAGTTAGAACGTCTAAGAACAATCAAGGTTGAGGTTGTTTGGCTAAGCGAACTGTAAGCGGGGACTGCTGTCAAGGCAACGTGTTCTTGCATGAGCTCTAATCGTGTGGAAAGCGTAAAATAACAAAAGAACTTCGTAAAGTACCGGGTTATTCAAACAGAATGAATCGATTTCATAACTTAATATTTTATTAAGGTAAAGTAATACAAAATTCTTACCAAAATCACATGTATTCTACTCATAATCAAGTTTCACTTCTTGTCTTACAAGTGTTCAATGTGACCAGCAGAAGCACACGGACAACATCAAGGAGATAAGAAAATTCGTCCCAGACGCTTAGCAACATGTCACGATTTACTGAATTCATTGCAGTTGACATTCAATGTTAAAGGTCATCGATGTTTTTAGGTAGCGGTGGACAAAAAACAAGATCTTTAACTTATCCCCGCAAGAAAAAAATCACATACGATTAAATCTGAAGATGTCGCTGGCCAAGCACAAAGAGCAAGATCTTGGCCACAGTTTCGACTAATCTATCGTCGGGGCATTTTTTCATTCAAAAAAGCTCGTACCATAAAGTGCCAACGAGAGGATGCTCGTTGGTTGGTTGGAGGATGCTCCATCTAGTTGTAAAATGAAGTCATCTGAATCTGCTTGCAGTGACGGGAAAAGCCATTGTCAGATGAATCGGTGGAATTTAGAGAAACTTGAGGAAGGTACAGAAGATTTTTGAGGAGGACATCGCAAGAGGTCTGAGTAAAAAAGGTAAGGTAGAAAATATAAAAGAAGGATTGGAGAATGTTAAAAAGGAATTTCTTAAAATAGCAGAAGCGAACTTAGATGGAACAAAGAGAACTGATAGAAAATCTTGAAAAGCAAATGATATATTGGAGCTGATGGATGAACGTAGAAAGTATAAGAATGCTAGTGATAAAGAAGGTAAAAGGAACTATCGAAAAGTAGAAAGTACTATAAACAGGAAGTGCAAATTAATGAAAGAAGAGTAGATTAAAGAAAAGTGTTCAGAAGTGGAAAGAGAAATAAATGATCACTGGTAAAATAGACGGAACCTACAGGAAAGTTAAAGAAAATTTTGTGGTACATAAATTAAAATCTAATAATGTGTTAAACGAAGATGGTACACCGATTTATAATACGAAAGAAAAGTTCGATAAGTGGATGGAAGAATTAGGGAAGAGTTATACAGAGAGTTATATGGAGGAAATGAATTAGAAACTGGTGTTGTAGAGGAAGAAGAGGAGGTCAAAGAGGATGAAAAGGGAGATACAATACTGAAATCTGAATTTAAGACAGCATTAAAAGATTTGAATGGGAGAAAGGCTCCTGCGATAAACGGGATACCTGCAGAATTACTATGCAGTGCAGATGAAGCGACAAACAGATTATACAAACTGGTGTGTAATATTTACGAAAAAGAGGAAGTTCCGTCAGACTTCAAAAAGAGTGTAATTGTCATGATACCAAAGAAAGCAGAAGCAGATAAATGTGACGAATACAGATTAATTAGCTTAACTACTCGTGTATCAAAAATCTTAACTACAATTCTGTACAGAAGAATTGAGAGAAGAATGGAAAAATTGTTAGGAAAGACCAACTTGGTTTCAGGAAAAGTATAGGGACAAAGGAAGCAATTTTATCACGCAAATTAATAGTAAAAGAAAGATTAAAGAAAAACAAACCAACATACTTGGCATTTATAGACTTAGAAAAGGCACTTGATAACGTAGACGAATAAAATGATCAGCACTTAAAAAGATTTAGGGTTCAAGTATAGAGATAGAACAATTGCTACATTTGCAGGAACCAAACTGCGACAATGATAATCGAAGAGCGGGAGAAAGAAGCAGTAATAAAAAAGGGAGTCGAACAAGGATGTCCCCTATCCCAGTTTCTTTTTAATATTTACATAGAACTAGCAGTTAATGATGTTAAAGAACAATTTAGATCCGGAGTAACAGTGCAAGGTGAAAACATAAAGATGCTACGATTTGCTGATGTTAAAGTAATTCTAACTGAGATTAAAAAAGGTTTAGAAGAAACATTGGATGACATCGATGAAGTCCTTCACAAGAACTGCCGAATGAAAATAAACAAGAACAAAACGAAAGTAGTGAAATGTAGTTGAAATAATATAGATGGACCACTGAATATAAAAATAGGAAGAGAAAAGATTATGGAGGTAGAAGAATTTTGTTATTTGTAAAGTAGAATTACTAAAGATGGACAAAGCAGGAGCGATATAAAATGACAAATAGAACAGGCGAGACGAGCTTTCAGTGAAAAATATAATTTTCTTACATCAAAAATTAATTTAAACGTCAAAAAAACATTTTTGAAAGTATATGTTTGGACTGTAACTTTATATGGAAGTGAAACTTGGACGATCGGAGTACCTGAGAAGAAAAGATACAAGCTATTGAAATGTAGTGCTGTAGGAGAATGTTTAAAATCAGATGGGTGGATAAAGTGACAAAAAAAAAGGTGTTACGGTAAATTGAAGAAGAAAGAAGCATTTGGAAAAATATAGTTAAAAGAAGAGACAGACTTATAGGCCACATCTTAAGGCATCCTGGAGTAGTTCCTTAATATTGCAGGGACATGTAGATGGGAAAAATTGTGCAAGTAGGCAACGTTTGGAATATGTAAAACAAATTTTTAGGGCTGTATGATGTAAGGGGTATACCGAAATGAAACGACTGGCACTAGATAGGGAATCTTGGAGAGCTGCATCAAGCTAGGTAAATGACTGAAGATTAAAAATAATATAAACCGCACGTTCAACAACATTTTTACCGATATTTTAAAGGCCGGAAATAGCGTATGCGAAAAAAGGGTCGTAAAAATCATATTTCCTGCACTTTTCTCGAGAATTTAAAGTCGGGTTTATTGTTTGAAAAATTTCTTTATACAATAATATTGAAAGGAACAAATTTTCGTTCGATATAGAGAGAAATTCACGAAGCATGTAACGAATTTACAGTCTAGTAGAAAAATTCGCCGAGAGGAAGTGGTCCTCTGCCGATTACAGTTAGGAAATACTAAGCTACTCAAGAATATCTGATGTCATCAGCAAACGTACCACTACGTGTACGATGTGACTTCTGCTTGACTGTGCGCCATATCCTTGTGGATTGCCTATGTCATGCGGTCTTGCGTCATAAATTTAAATTGCCGAGAAATAATCACCGTATCCTAGGCAATGATTTTAGACCGACCGGGAAATGTTACTAGTATTTCTACGAAGTATCAATGTGTCTCATAAAATTTAATATCATTTGACATATAACACCAACAATCAATTTTTTATTCAATTTTTTCTAGGGCTAACCATTTATATTATTTTAGTTTTAATATTATTATTATGTTTTAATCTTAGTTCTTGAATATTTTTGTAATCCCAGAAGTGACACTTTACACTCCTCTCGGACTTCGTTAAATTTTATATATATATATATATATAAACACATTTTTTTTTTTTAATTGTGATTTGTCCAGCGTTTTTTTTACACTGAAAATTTGTGATCAGGTTAAGTACGGTACAAAACTCCACATCATGAATAATTATATTAAAAGAAAAACAATTATACCAAAACTGTTATAAAAAAAATCAATAAAATTGATTATGTCCACACATAATTAATATACAACAGTTCACCAATGTATCAAATTCGTGGTTAAGTGAACCAAGGACATACATAACTTTTATAATATAAAAACGTCATATACGAGATACATTATTAAAGAAAAAGCAATATTTTTTTCTTTATTTTTCCATTTAAACGTAGTAATTTCATCTCTATTAAAAAAAAACTCAATCTAAACAAAGATAAAATACAAGAATAATTACTTAATTACACTTTAAATAAAAACCTAAATTATACAAGCGCAGGCCTAATTATTTTTGTGCAAGTTATTTATTCGTAAAGTATGCATATAAAGAAGAATTTAAAAACTGAGCTTAGTCAAAAGAAAATAATAATAACTAAGATTATATAAAAACAAAAAACTAGTTAATAACAAAAATTAGAAAAAAAAGAAGAGATTGTTATTTGTTTTAAATTATTAGTTAGACCAACAAAGCTAACAGAATTATTTTATAACGATATTATTGTACTCTTGTAAATAGAATATACTACACAGTAAACCTAGTAAATAAAAAGTAAAAATTCAAGTACTATGAAATTGTAAAATTATTAATAATAATAATACAATGTAATTATATATAAAATGCGCATGCATATACTCTCTACTGAAGATACATAAAAATAAAGATGATAAAGTTGACTGCTAAAGAAGTAGAAGAAAGAGAGAACGAGCAAGTGACTACGAGTGAGGGGGAAGATTATTATACGGCTGAGTAAACACTGCCTGACAGGACATGCCAGTGTGGCTGCCTCTCAACACAAATAATTACCCCTGTGAAGATAACAAGGCAAGACTCATTTTACCTAACTCAATCCCCACTAGTTTCTCTCATACCACCAAAACCCCTTTATTTTAGATCGTTTCAACTTAAACTAAACTACAGTCAACAACTCTCTGTCTACATTTATAGTTTATTATTATTATATTCGTTTAAACTACTTCGTACCTGCCCCCAAGCAAACAAATAAACTAACAAGCTCCCATCATCAACTCAAACTCATTTCAAATTCTTCCTTTTCATCTTCTTTTAGTTTGTTGTTACAAATAATCGCCCTTCTAATTTGATTACCCGACAACCGACTAAAACAAAACGTCGACATTAACCAGTTTATGTTCACCGAATACACTTACAACAATTCTATAGATAATAGAAATAAATGTCGTTAAAAACTACTTATCACTACTTATAATGAAAATTCATTGCGATCTAAATTATTTTTTCAAAAAAAATACTTAACGTAAAATTAATTTTATCATAGTTTATTATAGATAGTACAACTATCAACATTTTCTTTTTCAAAGCATCTTCTATGTGTTCTGCCTGGAAATCTTCTACCCGGTAGTTTCCTTTTGATCACATGCTTAGGTAGTAGGAAGGTTCTCATATTTCCTTATTTCTAATACCTCTAGTTTAATTTAGATTTTAATGCTTCAAATAAAATTTTATTTCAAAATTTATTAAATGACACTAATCGCTCAATCTCTACTGAAAAATCTAACACTGATTTACGTACATAAATTTAGAAACTGCTACAGTTTAATACGAAAATTTCAACCAAATGGTGTTTCCTAGTTGTATTTACCAGAAACTATTTATTAACAGTTTTATATCTATATATAAAAAACTGTTAATAAATAGTTAGAATCCTAAAGTTTCAAAATACCAATATTCCTTTTATAGTTGTTAAAAACATTAAAAGTCAAAGTAATTAAACTGGAAAACTTGTTTCAAGATGATGGATATAACCACAACCTTAAAAACATTTTTTTAACTTTTTTTTATATAAAACACCTGATATTTTACAATTATAATGCGTAATTCTTGAAATCAAATTATAATAGCGGAAGTCAAAGATATATTACATAGTTTTAAAAAAATGATATTCCTCATAATTTCTTTACAATTAATATTCAAATACACGCGCATACAGTTGTATGTGAGTAAACAGTTATATGATGAGTGAAGGAGAAATGTCTAGTCTGATAGGTGTTTTTTGTAATGTTTTTTTCCGTGATTTACAAAGGACATTACCGTTCTCTAGAAGACATACTATGACACAATATATTCAGAATAGCTCAATGGTAGAACATTGGCTTCCCAATCCAAAGGTTGCTGTGATTTACTATCTACTAAAGACGGTTAAAAAATATTGTCTAACAGACAAATGCCAAGGAATACAATTCAATTTACTCATATCTATATATATAAAAACTAGCTCTACCCGCCACGCTTCGCTGTGGCACATTGTGGTTGCATGGATGAGAAATAAAACAAAGCATACGTTTCACAGAAGTTTAATTTTGCAATACTTGTGGATATACAATATTTTTTGTTTTTCCACTGTCTGCGTAGATATAAAGGCTATCTGGTTTGTCGACTCAGGAACACACAACATAGTTCAAACGGAATCATTTTTGAAGAGGTTTAAGTTAATTTTCAATCATTGCAAAGGGTTTCGCGTATTAAAAGTAATTATAGTCCGTATAAAATTGGTTTGACACACAACGCCATATTAGTAAGTCGTGTTTTTTATTCGGCTCCTAACGAATATGTTTGCCGGCTTCCGTGACGCGAGTGGTAACGTCTGGGACTTTAATCCGGTGGTTCCGAGTTGGAATCCCGGTCAGGCATGGCATTTTCATACGCTATAAATCATTCATATCATCATCTGAAGCAATTCATAAAGGTGGTTTCGAAGGTTAGAAAAAACAACAAAAAAAACGAATACTTAGTTGTGTGGTTTTAGTGTTACTATTTGTGAATTTTGTTCTTTGCTTTTACATAGCAAAGAACGCTAAATGACCAAAAAACGATTGTTTGATCATATATATGTAAAAAAATAGCCTAACAAAGGATTTTTTGGTCATTATGTAGGGATATTATTTTCTGTGTATTTGATTATTTCGACTTTTTTTTGTTTGCATAGTCTTAAGTCTATCTGGGCTATAAGAAAGTTGGGTGTTTTAATTTATTTACTGTAATTCATCCTTCTTGGTGGCTTTTCTTTTTTGTTTTGATGTTTTTTTTAATAAAATACAGATGTTTTAGCTGTTAAATATAATTCAAAGAAATTTGTTACTTAATCAGTTGTGATTTTGTTTACATTGGCAACGGCTATACGGGCTGTTTGTGATTGGTCGTTGTGTTTGACAGCGGCCATCTTGCATTGATCTGATTGGTTTTCCTTTGTTTACATTTCCATTTGATTTATTAGCCTCTTATTTATTAAAAAACTGTACAAATTAAAAATAGATAGATTTATTAAAAATAGATGAAAAAAATCTTTGATGCGGGTTATATATCGTGCTAAATTTTTTTTTATCGTGTTTTTTTTATTAATAAAATACAGATGTTTTAGCTGTTAAATATAATTCAAAGAAATTTGGAATCATTTCTATACGATTGTGGCCACCAAGATCCCCGAATCTGACTAGTCCAGTTTTTTTTCTGCGGAGATAATTAAAATGAATTGTTTATAGGAGCAATCCACACATCCTGCAGGAACTGAAAACAAGCATTACCAATGCCATCCTGGAAACAGACAGGGTACAGCTAACAAGAGTAACCAGGAGCACGCTCAAACGTGTTGTCAAGTGCAAAGAAGTGGATGGATTTTCAACAACTTCTGTAAATTATAAGGTAGGTTTTACGAATAAATTATTATTTATAGACTACAGTAAATAATGGGGCCTCTCGAAACTCTGTATACTACTTACGTCTATTGGTTTGTTACGCTGCATCCAAATATGACATCGGGCCGGTCTCCGTGGCGCGAGTGGTAGCGTCTCAGCCTTTCATCCGGAGGTCCCGGGTTTGAATCCCGGTCATGAATGGCATTTTCACACACGCTACAAATCATTCATCTCATTCTCTGAAGCGATACACAACGGTGGTCTCGGAGGTTAAACAAACAAATAAAAAAATATGACATCGGAAGAATTAACGTTGAAGGGCTTGTTGTAGAAATAAACAAGTCTTCTTTACTTACCGCTAAAATATTTACAAGGAAAAAACTTAATATACAATGTAAAAGTTCCTGATAGATTAGCGTATAGAATTTCAGTGCAGTAAAAAAGTTCGGTATTAACTTATTATCGAAAAGTTCAGCAGTAATTTCGTAAAAAAATTCATTGCAGTTTTTATAAAGACTATAAATACCACACTAAATTTTTTTATCCTTTATCCTTTTCAGGATAGCCTAAAGGAAAACAAGAAGATTCTATTTTTCAACTAAACTAAAATGCGATAGTCACAGAATAAAATAACATTTATGAGAAAAATATTTCAGTGAAAAATTACTCTGCAAATCATGCCTCTCGGTGTATTTATTGATGAATCCAATTCATCAATAAAAGTACAATATTTAATATTATTTAGATAATTTTTATTCTCATATATAATTTTGTTTGAATGTTCATATTAAATAGATTATATGTTTATGTTCACTCTTTAAATTACATTATTAACTGAACGACAATGTCTTCTTGAAAAAGAAATTAATATTTAAGAAGAACTATTTACATATGACAACTAGTTAAAAAGAAGAAATGATACAAGTGTTTCCACGACTGAAAAATTCTATCTAATGTATATAGAGAAAAAGAATTATGTTAAAACGAAGAAAATTACTTAATACTGACTATCTGGCACGCAACTTTTGACTGGAACAATAAAAAAGTAACCTTCGTTTTTATAAATGGTTGATTTAATGAGATTTTATTTTTCGATTAATTTTTTTTTCATTTCATAACCACTTTTGCACGAAACTGTAGAATATAGTCAAATGACTAAATTACTAAAAGTAACTTAATAATGAACAATATATTATAAATAGTAATGACAAATAACATTTTTAAATAAATACTTTTCAAAGATAGTATATTATACTTTATCAATGAAATAATAAAAACGATAAACATATATAAAGAATTCGTAAAAAAAAATACTGAAGTCGAAAATATAAATTGAGACGATAAAATGGATAGACAAGTTGAAATAAATAGGAAAAAAGAATATTTTATACGTTACAGAAACCTCGTTAAAATACCAACAAGACACTTGTCAACATTTATATCCTGTGTAAATAGCAGAAGTTGACTGATAACGAAAAAGATAAGGGACAACACGCTATATTTTAACTAACAATAACAACTAAGAACACCTTACACCTCAACAAAAAGAGTGGGCAGAGATAGAAAAGGAGAGTAAATGAACAAAAGAAGAGGTATATCAAACCGATAGCACAAAAAGATAAAGATTTTTTCTTTTTTTTCCATGCGTATAAAAAAAATAAATATTATAAAATTATTTATATGAAAATTTAAAATAATAAAAAATATTAAAAATATTAAAAATAAGTCGATCGAATTTTTTCTAATAATTTTATAGGTCATCTGAAATATTGATTGCCATTAAAGCAAAATTATTTTTATTAAAATTATGAAAACGAAAGAAAGAAATTTTAATTTTTATATTAAAACACAAATTACGATATTATAGTGCAACAAAATTCTTAAGAATATATATATATTTTTTAAATAAAGTGAATTTAATTACATATAATTAGTAAAATTAATTTTATAAGTGATAATCACCAATAAATTAAGTCATGCTAAAAAACAATATTTCAAATAGAAAACTAATAATTAAATTTATTAACGAGAAGTGAAACTGGTGTTTATTAAATAAGGTGATTTTTATTTTAGTTCAAAATTTTATTAAATTTAAATTTACTAATAACAAATCTAAAGAAAACATTAAAAAAACTAAAGCTGAGAAAAATCTGCGCGTTAATCAAACTCTAACAAATGTAATAAGTATAAATTTAAACATTTATTTAATTACGAGGTTTATTTTTAAATAAAAAAAATTCCAGTCTTCTATTTCTAAATAAAAAGAAATTCCCTCTGTCAGCTTTTCACATGATACCGAAATATTATCACTCCTAAAACGATATATTGATTCCATATATAATTTTGGTCAAGGAGTTCATTTTTTTTATTGTTTTTAACTACCCTTTAGAGAATCTTATTTATCTGCATATATACTACTATGTCCCTTGTGGGTCCTTAATGGTATAGACCTGAAAACTGTTCCGAAGAGCTTTTACTAATTCAAATTAACACAACGACCTACTTATTTATTCATACATTAAAAAAAAACTGACAACCCAGTTGTACGACTTTCTAGTCACACGGATAAAACCGCGTTCCGGAAAAGTCCTACAACTGTGGGTTGTTTCTGATGCGCGACTTACACACGCATACACACACAATTTAATTTAAAATATTTATAATTGTATTTCAATGATTCTAACTAAAGCACGCACGTATAGAGTATTTATTTCGCGAGGGTGAGGCGGTACTAGCGGCGACGGTCGGCCAAACTAAACTAATGTAATTTCACTTGTGCGGTCGGCAAACTGGTGTTGCCACGACGATTAACACACCAGGTACCGAGTCAACCAGGCGATCGATTTCGAGACCCAGCCAGAACGAGATACTTTTTTTACACTTTAGATATTATTCATTTATTTAATTCTACTGCTCACCTATTGCGCCATAATATAACATAAGTTTGGAGCTTTTTTTGGGATCGAGGTGCGATTTTGAAAATATTTTTTTGTAAATATTGTTATTTTTTTAATTGTTAATAAATGTGCCTAAGAAAAATATGACAATTAGGCGAAATCTTAAGATACCTTTAGGTTATCTTGATTACCTTTCCCTACAGCCTCACCCCCTTTACCTTGAAAATTTAATGGCATCAATGCCCTATATCTAGAAGTGAATCTGACAAAGTCTGGTCAAAATCGGTTCAGTAGTTATGGAGATATAAGGTGATTTAGAGGCCAACACCGAACACACGAACATTAACAACCGGAAAATTTCCATCCGGTTTTTTGGGTTCCTTATGTGTCAAAACGTCAAAATCCGGTGAAAAACATATTCCCAAATTGGATCGATTATAATACTTTCACTTCTAGAGCTAAAGCTCTGTTATAGCGCTAGACGGGAAAGTAAAAACTAAAAATAAATAACTAGAAGTGTTAATAACTAAAAATAATAAATAGAAGACGGGATATTAGGGCCTATTCAAGCCGTGCGTTCTAGAATAAATGATACCTTCATTATATATTAAACCTAAGTTCTCAAGAATTAACGTTCCTCGTTAATGGTAATTGGGTTATACGAACCGATATCATAACTCTAATGGTTTAATCGCTTTTCCAATTCGCACCTGTACTACTGTTTTCAACCCCTAAATTTAAAATATGGTAGTTGAACTTGCGATTTCATTGACAAACTTCCATACAGCCCGACAATATGATTCGCGCAAAAAAAAGGATCACCATTAATCAAAGCCTTACCCTTAACTTCGAAGTTCAGGATACTATCTCCAGTCCCACCACCAGAAGCAGGGCATCCCAACCCTGTAGGGAAAGATACCCGCCTTGTGACGCTTCCGGTCGCCACACCATCCCCCCTGTTCCTAGCCCTGATGGGCTTTAACGGGAGACCAGAAGAAGGGCAGTCGAATATGCGGTAACGGATGTCACCAGAGATCAAAATTCAAGGGTAAACCTCTACAAATAATAGCAGAATTTTTATTTTATTAGCTACCGTTGATCTTATATTAAATAGGATACATTCTCCCCAAGAGTGATATAATTTATGAATAGCCAAGATGAAGTGACCTCTCATTTTGCCACGCTTTCAGAGCAACATCTTAAACCCTGTTTGTCAAAATAATATGGATTAACGAAACCGTAATTAATAATTACATATTGCACATTTCAACGAAATCTGTAATTAATAATATCATTAGCTATACTTTCTCAGACCGGTATTTCGCTAATTATAAGTAGCTAGCTCATCGAATATCTCCTCCACTTTCTTCTCCTTATCTTTTGGGTAAAACATAGAATTAAGAGATTTTTTAAAGAAACTGTATTTTCTGAAACTATGTGTAATGTATATTTAAAAAAATCTAAAACGTTTTGTTTTATAAAACTAAAAAAAAAAAGAATGATGATAGAATCGAACCGCATACAGTTACACCAGGATCTGGTTGAAAAACTAGATCATCCTTGACGAAACAGTTGATAAAAAATAGATACATATAAAATATAAGTAAAGAAAATCATTGACAAATTACATAGTTTTATTGAAATTAATAATTTTGGGTATTCACGCATTAACGCCACCGCAGCTACAGCTTTATTTAAAAACAAATTAGTCAATCGGATTTCGGTGAAAATGGGCCGATATAGAGTTTAACATAGATTCAAAACAGTCTCTTTATTATTTTTAATAAATGGTTATTTATATTTATTTATTTTATAAATATAATTTAACCAAACTTAACCTACGCTCGCTAACCTTGACTAATTAACAGGAGTGTTTTGATTATTTAAATAATAAATAATTGCAATAATTACTGAATTTATTAAATAAATACTCAAAAAATTACGGTGTTAATTAGTCAAGGTTAGCGAGCGTAGGTTAAATTATATTTATAAAATAAATAAATATAAATAACCATTTATTAAAATTAATAAAGAGACTTTCCACCGAAATCCGATTGACTACTTTGTTTTTAAATAAAGCTGTAGCTGCGGTGGCGTTAATACGTAAGTACCTAATTTTGTTTCATTCCATCGATTAGCTTTCAAATTAAGCGCAAAATAATATGTTGATGAAGATTGTATACAGATCGAAGTGAAAGAATTTTATTAAAATTAAAGAAAAAAATAAATAATTATTAATAAAATATCTCAGATTAATGAAATTTTAATTTTTTCACATATTTAATTATCCGAATTTTAACTAATACTAAATCACAATGTTACAATCATTTAAAAGAAGAGAAAATTACGTTATGATAAAATGAACAATTCCTCTTAAGAAAATTAAACAATATTTATTTCATGTTCCAAAATTAAATCTATTTTTATGCAATCTTTAGAACTTTCTGATTTTTCTGGAAATTATTATTTTATCTTATTAGAAAAACAAAATCAATAAATAAATGATCGTGCAAAAAAAAAAATAAACATAAGTATTACAAAATAAGGTATTTTTTTGGAATTTCACAGCCAAAAAATTTTTTTTTTAATCTTATTTGCATATTGCAAATATTCCATATACGCAAAACTAGATTGGTTTATGTTAAAACAAAACTATATAGTAATGTTATATAGTTAGGGAGCGTAGGTTATGTTTAATTAATTATTTTGATTGCTTATACGGACGAAACAAACGTATATATTAACACAATCTAACCATATATCACCTACGCTTCACTAGGTAATCTGGCCTAATTTACGTTAAATATACAACAAAATATATATACAATTTAATAATAACAAAAGTGATATTTAAACTAATTCTGATTTTTTCTTTTGGCTGTGAAATTCCGAAAAAGAACCCAGAATAATTTAATTGCAAATAATTGTTGTTAATTACCTTAACAAGATTTCCATGAGACAGTTCCGTAAGAAGAATCAGCTCTTTAAGAATTTTTGCAGCAGCACGTCTGTAACACGAAGCTACAGTCGGTTGAGGAACACGTTTTAAACATTGTTGAATATCATGTCCATTAAGATTAACGGTTTTAACAGCGATATAATCACCACGAAATTTACCACGGTAGACCGCTTTAGTCCAACCGGCAGCAATAAATTCTAAATCGGTAACTTCTTGTAAAGTGCTGCAATCGATACGATGATTATCAACTGTTGACATAGTCGGCCATTTTAAACCACGTGATGTTGATGAACTGGCTACATGAAAGGTTTCGTTCAACAATAATAATGAATTTAACCAAACGTAATCGTTTTTCTGTTTATTTACTTCGTAATCAAATAATTCATCTTTAGTATAATCTAAAGATGAAACACTCTCTTTTATAAAACGACGGTCAATTAATTCACTTTTTCTAATATTACTGTAAACATCATATTCACTAAATTGTACGTTACTTCTAAATAACGGTGTAAATAATATTACACTCGCTATTAGAAATAAACTTAAATATACTGTTACGAATAAACACAACCCAGTAGAACGTAATTGCAATAAAGGCCAGTTCAGTGACGAAAAATAATACATTTTTTCTTTTTTCTTCTCTTTCCACTATTAATTCACATCAACACATCACCAACATTCTTAAACTGCGATCTGAAAAAAATAAATAAATCTAATTTAATAACATATAACTAATTAAAATTTTAAATAAACGTTAGTTTTAAATAATACATTACTTTGCTTAAACCATAATACTACCCAACAGAATTTAATATAAATTTTTGAATGTTTCCACATATTTTAGTGTAGATTAAATCTCGTCTATTTATTTATGTTTTATAAGCCAATTTTAAGAAATTTTTCATGATACGAAGATTTCATATCTATTATACGAGGGCTTTCTTTTCCTTTCTTAGCCTCCAGTAATTACCTTTCAGATAATACTTCAGAGGATGAATGAGGATGATATGTGTGAGTGTAAAAGAAGTGTAGTCTTGTACAATCTCAGTTCGACCATTCTTGAGATGTGTGGTTAACTGAAATTCAACCACCAAAGAACACCGGTATCCACGATCAAGTATTCAGATCCGTGTAAAAATTACCGATTTTACTAGGACTTGAACGCTGGAACTCTCGACTTCTAAATCAGCCGATTTGAGAAGACGCTTTCACCACTAGACCAAGCCTGTGGATATTATACGAGGGCTGACAAGCAACTTTTTATTTTTATCAATTTATTATTACTATTATTTATTAATACTATTTTTCTAAATAATCATTTAAATTGAGGCACTTATCATAACGACGCACAAGCTTTACAATTCCTTCTCTGTAGAACTGCCTTCTTAGTTTCAACCACTTGTTTACATCGGCATGACGTTATGCGTCACTGTCAAAGCTCTGTGTTGCGAGCCAGGTCTTCATCCCTGGAAAAAGGTGGTAATCGCTTGGCGCCAGATCCGGACTACATGGTGGATGATCAAACACCTCCCATCCAAAACCATGCAAGAGCTCTCGGGTTCGATTAGCAGTGTGTGGACATGCGTTGTCGTGAAAAAAGAACGCTTTTGAGCTCAGTTTTCCCCAACGCTTGTTTTGTATCGCTCACCTCAGTTTTATCGATGTTTCGCAATACCTTTCTGAGTTAATTGTTTTGCCATGTTCAAGGAAATCAACCAGAAGCACTCCCTCAGCGTCCCAAAACACAGTTGTCTTAATCTTTGTGGCTGACAACGTTTGCAAACATTTTACCGGTTTTCTGAGAGAACTCGTGTGCCCCATTCCATGGACTGTCTTTTTATCTCACAATTAACATGCTTTGCCCATGTCTCATCTCCCGTTACGACACGAAGAGTAGTAGGTTACCATCCTTGTAGTAGGCTTCGAAGAAATTCAGCGATGCATCAAGACGCTGTTTTTTTGTGGTCTTCCGTCAAGATTTTTGGCACCCATCTTGCACAAAACTTGGGATAACCAAGTTTCCCCGATAAAATCTCATGCAGTAGACTTCGTGAAATTTGAGGGAAATGAAGAGAGAGTTCCGTAATCGTAAAGCGGCGATTTTTACTATTTTTATCGTTAATTTTTATTCTCAGTTCATCAGTCACAAGGCTAGGCCGACCACTGCGGTCCTCATCATGAACATTGGTGCGGCCATTTTTAAACTGAATGGGCCCCTGCCTCACTCCACTTTCGCTCATTATTCCATCTCCGTACACCCCACAAAGTTGCCGATGAATTTCAATTGGTTTGAGGTTTTTTGCCAGTAAAAACCTAATCACTGAGCGCACCTCAACTCCCGGGATTTTCTATTGAAGCGCACATTTCAGTAATTCACAACGAACCAAGTAGAAAAATCACAGTTCACACGCTACGACAGCTTGATGCGTACCGAGTGTAGAAACGTTTTGACGCCAAGATGGCGGCTCTATCCCCACCCATCTTCACGCTAAGCACAAACGTAAGTTACTTTCTGGACCGCCCTCGTATTTACACAAAAGAAGAAAAATCATTGTTTTTATTTTTATTTAACCAAATTCAAAAAATAATATTCTGCGTTTGACCGAAAAGCAGACTCGCATCAATTTATTTTGTATACCTAAGAATAATTTCTATTAGAATTACAAGGAACGTAAGAAACACGAACGGTCACTTCACAATGGTAAATAGTGAAACAATTACAGACAAGTATGATTTTTCCTTACAATAAATTGTAAGCTAACATCACTATATGACTAGACTTTTTTCTAACAGACGGTCGAAATTTCCGGTATTTTTTTAATGCGAACAAATGAATCATTATCTCCCGAAAGTCACAACCAACAAAATGCCGTCCTACAGATGAACTACAACGCAATTTTAATATAAGTTTTCATAAAACGTTTATCGGAACAAACATAATGAAAAACAAGCCAAATTTTGTAAGTATAATAAACAAAAATGCAAACATACATAATTCTGGATTTTACCAATTCTGGAAGGACCCCTACGAAAAGAAAGAATCAGACAAAGATGAGTGTTGAGCATCTGAGCTACAAAATAACCCTTTATTTGAAAATATTAATTTAATTTGGCAACATGATGGTGCTCCACCGCATTACAGTTTGTCGGTAAGAAAATGTATTGGCAGCAACTTTGAGGAGCGCATCGGAAGATGAGTTACAACTGACTGGCTACCAAGATCATATGATTTTACACCGTTAGACTTTTCAGTTTAGGGAATTTTTAAAAATAATGTTTTCTCATATAAGCCTACAGATTTTCAACAGCTGAAACAAATAATCGAAGATGAACGCATTTGTTAAATGCAAACAAAGATTTGTGTAAAAAATTGGTGGTTATAAGTGTAAAAACCCGCTGTGAAAAATGTATTGAAGAACATGGGCAGCATTTTGAGCAACTCTTGCAAGATTTAAAAAAAATGTATAATATATTTTACTATGTATAAAAGATTTATTGTTGAAATACTAACAAGCCATTGTTTTCGCTTTTGAAATATTGTATTTCTCGGTCAAGCGACTTTTGGGATAACCGGTATATTAAAACATAGTAGTAGATTAAGAAGTTATGTGGTAAAAAATCTGATTTGGACACCACATGACTTGTTATTATTGAATTATTATTTATCGTAAATTTTTTTTATATTCGGAAGTTAATAATTATAATTATTTATACATCATAATAATTATATAAAAGTTAAAAAAAAGGAGATGAAGTCTAATGTGAACTGATGTGCCTTCCCCTTGTAAGATCCAAATATTTAATTAAAAATTTATTTGCCAACAACTCTGGAACCTATGAAAATATGTACCACTAATGAAATATCGTTGAGAGCGAAGGCTTATTACTGCAGAAGAAAAAGTCAAAAATTCAAATAATTTGGACTTTTATGGACACTTTTGGTCCAGTCGATTGCAGTCAAAAGAGGAGGTACCCAACTAGATGTTACAACAGTCCTAAACCCAAAATTTCAACATCCTACGGCTATTCGTTTTCGAGTTATGCGAGATACATACGTACGAAACTAGTAAAAATGGATTCAGGGTTAGTCAAAATGGATATTTCCGTAGAAACCTGAAAACCGAAATTTTTCGCGATCACATTACTTCCTTTAATTTGTACAAGGAAGTAAAAATTAGTATAAAAGTACTTAAAGCCTAAATTATGTTATGCTTTCATTAATAATATTACATTTTTTTATCAGTTAAAAAGTTAATTAGGCTACATTAACAATTAAATAATTAATTGGACAATCTGACGTACATATAACTGAAAATTCAGATGTTCTAATGTAAATATATCATAAAATACTTGCAAGCGGTGTACAGAACTAGCTGAAATGTGTAATTGAGTACTTAATAAATATAAATATTCTAAGTATGAATAAAATACGACTTGGATATCATATTCAACACAATCACCCTGTTCTTTAAAATGAACTAATTTTCTACATAAAAATCTTAATGAAACAATGAGGTTGAAATTGGACTATCAAAAAAAGAAACAGACAATTTGTGTTTCTTTTGACTAATTTTCCGTAATCTTTTACAAATTTCCTTTAAATAAAATATAAACTCACCCACAAAAATGTAAAAAAATAATTTTTGTACCGAATAAATTTTATATATTTCCATCAATATATAATTCTTCAAAGAAGCGCTTTTTCTCTCGTAACACATAGTAATACGACTACATATACAATGATTTTCTTTTGAAAATATATAAGGTAATTCTTAGATTTCTTATAATGAATGTTTATTAAGCACTATAAAATTAAATGATGTAAAATGATCATGGACGTACGAGTTTTAAAGAATATATTAAAATGAACTTTCTATATAATAAAAAAACCGCGTTACTAAGCTCTTTAACTCGGTTGCCTATGTTGAAGAGCAAACTCCAACTTAGACAACGAAATACTTGAATACTTATATTAATAATACATGAATTCTAATGAAATAAGAAACACACAATTACCTTATCTGGCCAGTAAATGTAACTGGTTTAACTAATAAATCAGTTTTAATGCTTAAATAACTGGATTTTGTTGTTCTTAATAACCTTTTTTTCCACTTTTTACACCCGAGAAAAGTTGAACATATTCACTAGTTGTTTAAAAATGTAATCTCTTGACAAGTCAATATCTTAAAATTATATTTTAGTATCAATATTTTTCTTTCGTTTTTAACTATTTTTTTAATAACTATCTACGTTTTTTCTTAATAATTACTTATTAATAAGTTAATGTACCAAAAGGGACTGTGATAATGTATATTTTACTTTGAAAGTCATAAAATGTTAGTTCCATAATAAACTTATCTTTTATTATCTGCAGAATAGAAATGTTCTCTTTTTACGAATTAACTTGTTATTAAATGCAGTTTTAAACAAATGTTTTTGCAATAAAATAAAGATTTTCTACAATTTTATTCATCTTCAAAATTTGAACCGGCGACAATTAATTGAGGAATTATTCGATTTTTCACATTAATTTTTTTTTTTAACGAGTGTTATAATGAGAAACACAAATCCCTACGTTGAATTCAGTCATCTTTTTTGTGTACTAATTATAATCGTAACTTCACAAAACAAATGAAACATTTCCATACAATAATTTTATTATCATCACATTAATGACGCTCTTTTTCAAGTAATAGTAAAGCGAGATCTTAACTTGATCTTAACATGCAATAAAAGGAGAAGATGTAGGGCAGAAAAATTAAACGTTTAATAGATTTAATGGCAATATATGAAATTAAAAAAAAAAAATGAAGAAAAAACTAAATTTTTATAAATAGCTTGAGTCAACAGAGATTCAAAAAGGCCTTAACCTCGAAAAACTTCATTACAGAAAATGAATTATTGGGGTCGATTCGGAAAAGTATGTAGAATAAAAGTGTTTGTGCTCTAGCGGACATGAGCGATTAACTGTTTAATTTGTTGATTAACTAATTAACGAGAATCTTAAGGTTTTATTAGTTAATTCGTGCAATAAAATGAGAAGATGCAGAACAGTAAAATGAAATGTTTTAATAGATTTAATGACAATGTATGGAATTGAAAAAAAATTTAAGAAAAAACAACATAACTAAATATTTATAAATAGCCAAGTCAATAGAAATTCAAAAAGGCCTTAACTTCGAAAAAAAGGTAAATTAATTAAATCTTAAGTTTTAGCTTTATTGTTAATGGCATGTAAAAATATAAAGCATAAATAAATAGCTGAGGAAATTTTGCTTAAAAAACAATTCAGGTACTTTTTTTCCGAGCAAATTTAAGGACGCTAACGAATTTTACAATAAGCATCAAATTCGCGCTATAGTTAGAGTAGCTTACAAACTGGATACCATCTAGTACACAGTAAAACTAAACGAATAAATAATTTATTTATCCCTAATTTCTTAATTTTGCTAATAGAAAAAAGTGTTCGGAGCTTTTTATGCAAAATCGTCTTACTTTTCTAGCGGCGGTATTTATTTTTTCATAAAATTAGAAATAAACAAAATATTGTCGAAAAACTAAATATTTTTTTTTCAAAAACCACCTTTTTTCCACAGACAGCAAAAAATTTGTAAAGTTTTAAAAAATCAATGAAATCTAAGGTTAAATATTGATAAATGATATTTTTTACATAAATCTACGAAGTTACATAATATCTGTTTTCATTCATTTTTGTAACAATTTGTTTATAGGGTCATTTTCATGCGTGTACAAAGTAAACTAAGATTCCTAAACTCATTGAAAAATTAATGTTTTTGAAAAACCATCTACGCCATATTAAAATACATGTTTTACTTTACAAATAATTAAAATATTTTTATATTTGAAAAAATAGAATTAATAACGACTGGTTTTGAGTGTTAGCCAAGGTATCAAAACACGCTTTTTCTAAAAATGCAATTTTCAAATGTTGATAACAATTAAATAAGATATAGAGATATCCCTTATGGAATGAGAATGCTGTACTTAAGAACAGAACGCTATACGTTTTCATTTTTACAATTTTTTATCGTTATACGCTTTTTATCAACAACTTGCAAATTTTTACGGTAGATTAACGGGCAATCGGAAATTAAAACTACTTCGAAAGTTTAACTAATTAGCCTTGGGTCTTATGAATCCGTAATTTTTTTTAATTTTTAATTATAGGAACAGAGTTATGGAAATTTATTGCGCGTCCTATAGTTACGCTAGCTATGTATCACAGCTATAGCGCGATTTTGTTGCTTATAAAATTCGCAAGCGCACTTAGCTCTAAGTAGAAAAAGGTACCCGGGAGGTTTTTTTATGCGAAATTTCCTCAGCTGCCTATTGGTGCTTTTTATTTTTATATGTGAATAAAAATAAAGCCGTTATTTTCGAAAAACTAAATTTTTTTCCTTAATTTGTCAATTAATAAATTCAATAGTTAATCGTACATGTCCGCTAGGGCGCATTTTATTTCACATACTTTTCCGATCCCACCAATAATTTATTTGCTGCAGTAAATCTTTTCGAGGTTAAAATTTCTATTGACCCAGCTAAAATCACACTTTACACTATAACGTCCTATAATGCAAATTAATTCCAAATACAAACGATCTGAACGAACGCTCTCTTTCATTTGATTTACCTCCATCTATTAAATTTAGTACATAATTTATTTATTACTATTAAACCTCTAGTGAAGATTATATCTCGTAAAATACAAGTTGAAAATTGATCTAAATTATCGATGTAATTAATGACAAGTAAATGAATAAAAACTTCATTCTTATCGGAACGTAATTAGAATTACGAAATAATTTCATTGGCAAAAAAAAACCTTTTCCATTATTATTCAAGTATCAAAGAAAACCGTAGAAAAATCATGAGATCAAAGTACTATAAAAAAAACAAAAATTAATAAATATAAAAAAGAATGTTACTGTGCAAAAAAAAATTATATGAAATAATTCTGTTGAAACAACGAGTAAGTAATAAACATATTAACGTTACACCTGCAAATTATTAAGATGCGTTTCTTATAGAACACCTAAAATTAAAGTAAAAAAGCTTTTGCTTCATTAGCTTTGTTAATATTAGCATGTCTGATGATTCTTGAAATATTTACTTGGGGATAATTGTCTTAAAAAACAAAGATTTCAACTTTCCCAGGAAAATTTCTCTTTATTCGAACGGAGAAGAGTATTTTCTACTCTTCTATTAGTATAACCATTTTGTATGGTTATACAAGAACAAAAACAAAGTAATGAAATATATTAGAAATAACAAAGATGGACCACTGAATGTGAAAATAGAAGGAGAAAAGATTATGGAGGGAGAAGAATTTTGTTATTTGGGAAGTAGAATTACTAAAGATGAACGAAGCAGAAGCGATACAAAATGTCGAATAGCACAAGCGAAACGAGCCTTCAGTCAGATATATAATTTGTTTACATCAAAAATTAATTTAAATGTCAGGAAAAAATTTTTGAAAATATATGTTTGGAGTGTCGCTTTATATGGAAGTGAAGTTTGGACAATCGGAGTATCTGAGAAGAAAAGATTAGAAGCTTTTGAAATGTGGTGCTATAGGAGAATGTTAAAAATCAGATGGGTGGATAAAGTAACAAATGAAGAGGTATTGCGGCAAATAAATGAAGAAAGAAGCATTTGGAAAGATATAGTTAAAAGAAGAGACAGAATTATAGCCACATACTAAGGCATCCTGGAATAGTCGCTTTAATATTGGAAGGACAGGTAGAAGGAAAAAATTGTAGGCAGGCCACGTTTGCAATATGTAAAACAAATTGTTAGGGATGTAGGTATACTGAAATGAAACGACTAGCACTAGATAGGGAATCTTGGAGAGCTGCATCAAACCAGTCAAATGACTGAGGACAAAAAAAAAATTGTATGGTTTACTATCTCCTTCAGCTGAAATGACATATTCAAATATCATTGTTGCGGCTTTACATATTGAATAACCATTTTTTTTTTTTTAATTTATGCATACTTTTGGTCTTACGTATTAACGCCACCGCAGCTACAGCTTTATTTAAAAACAAAGTAGTCATTCGGATTTCGGTGGAAAATGGGCCGAAACAGATTCAAAACAGAATATAAATGGTTATTTATATTTATTTAATAAATATAATTTAACCAAACTTAACCTAGGCTCGCTTACCTTGACTAATTAACACCGTAATTTTTTGAGTATTTATTTAATAAATTCAGTAATTATTGCAATTTGATTATTTAAATAATAAATAATTGTAATTACTGAATTTATTAAATAAATACTCAAAAAATTACGGAGTTAATTAGTCAAGGTTAGCGAGCGATGGTTAAGTTTGGTTAAATTATATTTATAAAATAAATATTTTTTTTATTTATGTTAAACTCTATATCGGCCCATTTTCCACCGAAATCCGATTGACTACTTTGTTTTTAAATAAAGCTGTAGCTGCGGTGGCGTTAATACGTAAGTACCATACTTTTCACTTGAGAAATTGTCTTCTATTTATATAAGTTAACAATAAAAAAACTAGCGGAGTAAAAATGAGACGAAACATAGAACTAAAAAAAACCCGAGGAATTGAAAAAAAATAAATAAAATACTGTACTTGTAATATTATTTTCGGATACATGTTAAATTGCAGCAAATTAATATAAAAATATTTCTAATATCAAGATTTTAACGTAGGTCAGACTGACAAAACAATTTCCATTAAATAACATTATTATTAATCTTTAATCACACCTCTAAAAAGTATTTATTGAAATTAATATTGTTTGTTGTAATGCATTTTTTACTTACTTTTTTGTTGTACTGGTCTGTGATTTTTTTAACGAGTTCGTTATGTACTTTAAAGATATTCTATAAAAGTAATTCATCTTCAGAATTAATTTGTTAAAAATGCGACTTAAATTTTTTTATTAATTAAAAAGTTAAACATAACACTTTAAATCATATTAAATTGTAAAAAAATATTCATTCCTTTTGTTCATTAAATTTAAAATTGTTTTATGCCTAATCCACTCGTATTATGCACCGCGATGTTCGGAAAATAGAATTAAACGCAAATCAATATTTAATTGGGTTTTTTTTTTAGTTTTACTTTTATATGTTGGTTTTTTCAAATTAATGTACTCGTAAATTAAATTTATTAGTAAATTTAATATTGCTTAATGTTCGTGGCCTTTTACTTAAGTAAAACTAAAAGGTAAGCCAGCCCCCGTGGCGCGAGTAGTAGCGTCTCGGCCTTTCATCCGGAGGTCCCGGGTTCGAATCCCGGTCAGGCATGGCATTTTCACACACGCTACAAATCATTTATCTTCATCCTCTGAAGAATGCCTAACGGTGGATCCGGAGGTTAAAAAAAAATGCTATGGTTAATATATTTCTTCTTCCTTTCCTAATGAATACGTTGCAATCTGCTGTTGAACTAGTTTACAATAAGCAACCCACCCACCCACACAGACCAATGAGATGAGGATGATATGTGTGACATATGTAAATGAGGTGTAGTCTTGACAGACTCAACTAGTCTTTGTATGTCTCTACAGACATTTCTGAGATATCTGGTTAATTGAACTCCAACCATCTAAGTACACCGGTATCCACTGCCTAGAAGTCAAATCGGAATAAAAGCGACTAACTTTAACTAGGATTTAAAACTAAGAGCCTTCGACTTCGAAAATCAGCTGTTGAACAACTGATCGGCGACAAGTTAACCACTAGAACGGCCCGGTTAATATATTTGTATATGTATTAGTAAGCAAACATTGATTCTGTTTTTTAGTGTTTGCTTAATAAATGTATGTGGTTCAATAGCCGAACGGTCTACCCAAAGAAAGGTTTCAAAAAATTAATGAACTTCAATACATCTTAGATTACTGCGCCTTTCACAGCTTTTTGTTAATGTGGGATACTATATCTAAAGTAAACAGAACCCTCGTAGTTAGGTGGTTCGATAAGCACTGATAAAGAATTACAACCTCAAAAAATGATTTTAACACAGTCCTGACATACTGTCGCCAAATTTCCGATACACGCGATTTTTTTCCAATTTACAGTAGTTCCCTCTTATACGTAAGTAGTGATTCTTTTCTAAGACCTACTGTGGATAGTCGCTGTCCGATAAAATAATATACGAAGCTGTTTTTAATTTTATACACACATAGGTAACAAAATGTATTTTTTTTTAATGAAATACACAACAGAATATACAAAAATCTTCTTAATTTATATCAATAATATAACATTTTTAATTTCCGATAATTTAAGTACAAACTTATCAAATTACAGAAATTCGTCAGTTATCCATAAATTGTTTTAAAGTTAAAAATAGAGATAAGAAAACTTTTAACAGCAATGAAATATCTTTCAAGAGTAAAAGTAACATAGAGAAATAAAATAATAACTTTTTAAATATTTCACAGTTAATTAGGCCAAAAAAATGGATAGTATTTTAAAACAAACTATTTATATAATAGCAGATACTAACTATATAAAAATAATTTTTTTTATAACTATATAAAGCTACTATATAAATATAGTATAGTTTATTAAAATATTTATTACTTTACTTCTGTTATTATTAATTTGAAGTAATTATTATTTAAATGTTTTTTTTAACGTATTAATACATAACTGAAAGAAAATCGAAAAAATGACATTGTTTTCCTAATAAAAATCATCATTGGGTTATTTACATTAAATTATAATGAGCAGATAAGATGAGTATTATCGTTCTCTAGATGACAGAGAAATTAATGTATCAGAAGCATCAAAATATATTTACACTTACCGGTCTTTTCACATGTGCGAAGATAAATTATTCCAGACGACGGTAACAAACTCAACCTGTACACCACGTTATCACCTTTCAACTGGATGGTTCGATTGCAAGTGATCAGATGGCGTTAAAGCGATAGCAGCGCTACCATCGGTTATTGATATAACTTCAAAATAACAGAATGTTGGTTGTTGAAGGGATGGTTCCCCCTTCCAATTTCTTACCAACTAACTTCAACTTAACCGCATCGATACAATGTAACGTAAAGTCGGGTTTATAATATCCAGTAATAGTACGATGTTGACGTAACATAATTCCATATATTATTTAACCTTCCATTATTATTAGTAACATTTACTATATATTCAACACAAGTCCGGAAAAAGTCACCATACATATGTTAGATTTTACAAAATTTTGATTTCTGAAAAAATATCTTTTTAAGTTTAATTTATTTAAATAAATAAAGACTTAATTTTGAACAATATGTAGACTGAAAGAGTTGGAATACTTAAGACGGTGAATTTATTTAATAAAAAATAAAATTAATTAAACTTCAAAGATCTTATAGTCATTCGACCACCACTTTAGCTCTCGCAAGTTTCGAGTAATTGACGTCATTTCATATTGCTTATATTTTAATGTTACTGTACATAATAAAATTTTATTTTCAAAAAATGCTAGTGGTGTATTCATTTGTGCTTTTTTTTATGACAACATAAATACATAGTGCAAGATTTGTTTTTAAAAATCGTAGGAGATCTAATTTTTTGGTCACTCATATAAATGATATAATTTCCAATTAAATTATTTTTTATAACTTCTAAATTTTAATTTTTTTTCATTTTCATGTATTTTTATTTCTCTTATAAATTTATAAGTAATAGTTTTTATTTTATTTTTATAAGTACAAATGTTATTACTATATGATGTATCGGTTTCAATAAGTGAAAATTTAGGGCAAGGCAGAAATGGTGGACATATAACAAATAACACTCAATTTCAGAAATAATAAAACATTCCTAGCAAATTGCAATAAGAATGTGTTGTTTCACTAAAAAAGAAGTTCATTCATTTTTTGCTTTGCCTCATCTACCCCAATCTTTCTTATTACTGTGGCACATAAAACTTCTGAGGTACCAGTCAGGATTGCTTTTACTGAGAATAATGATGTTCACTGTACAGTCAGTCATCCTACAGTGAAGGAAGTGGGGTTGTCATTTATAAGGCTGAATATCACCTGCATTTTGACTGGTGTAATACATTGACAAGTTTGGCTTGGTGAAGAAGGTAACAAACAGGAGACTCATTTCATTTCTCTTTCCCAGTACCCGTGGCACTTCAGCTTGTTATTTTTGAGAATGGCTATGTAGTTTTAAGGAACGATTTGGAACTATTGTCACCACATAGTTCCAAACTATGTGGTGCCTTAACCAAACTAAGTTCAGTTTATTAATTTTTTTTCATTTCTTGAAACGGTAATCTTGATTAATTTAAAGTAATATAACTAGCAAAAGTAATCATTACCTTTTGTAAATAACATTAAGTTATTGTTTTTACATGTTTCATTGAACTTACGTAATTATGTGATATTAATATGCACATCTACAGCCATTTGAATTATACAATCTGCACTTTGTTTTCTTTTGTCCTCAATCTAACCACTGTAAATATATTCTATCTGGTAAATTTTTGTACTTCCTGTCCACACACTCACACAATCTCTTTTAAGATTAAACATCCTAAAATGTTATAACAATATAATTCAGCTTGTATTATGTTTTGTGCCAACTGCATATGAGTGTATTCATTTTTATTATTCCTTTCATTCATCAGCTAACAAATATATTTACACTTTTAATTACACTCTTAGCAAATATTGTGGAAATTTTGCAAGCTATTCAATTAGATTAAGTTATCTATTTTAGTTATATTTGTCTAAAAATAAAAAAAAATTATTGAGTTCCTTTAACAAAGCATAATTCTTCAACACAACTGAAGTCTATTTTTTTTTTAAACATTTATAGTACTGTGTTTGTTAAAGGCTAGTACCTGTTTATTGCAAATTTTCTTTCTACAATATCTCATTTAACAATTTCAGTAGTGATTGGTACTTAATTTCTGATGAAATACACCAGAACAGCCTTATAGCACCTCCTTTTCAGAGTGTTTACTGCCGGAGTAATTTATGTTATTTTATAAAACACCACATTTATTTAAAATAACTAGTACTAACTAAAATTTAAATCCAAACCTACTGAATAAAACTAGTGAATTTACTGATTAAATAAACTGTATTAATACAGTTTTTTTTTTAAATGTGAAGCTTATGTGAAAAATATTTTTTTTTGTGTTTAGCTTCTGAGAATTACTGTCAGGTATTACTTCAGAGGATGAATGTGTATGATATGTATAAGTGTAAGTGAAGTGTGCAGTCTTGTAAAGTCTCAGGTTGATCATTTCTGAGATGTGTGGTTAATGGAAACTCAACCACCAAAGAACCCCGGTATCCACAATCTAGTATTCAAATCTATATAAAAGTAACTGCCTTTAGGATTTGAACATTGGAACTCTCGTCTTCAAAATCAGCTATTGAGAGTTCCAACGTTCAAAT
Organism: Lycorma delicatula; assembly: GCF_047948215.1. Lineage (NCBI taxonomy): Eukaryota > Metazoa > Arthropoda > Insecta > Hemiptera > Fulgoridae > Lycorma > Lycorma delicatula. Next base: position 126,913,078 of record NC_134460.1, on the reverse strand, counting down.
CCTAGTAAAGGCAGTCACTTTTATCTCATCCTTCCTGATAACAAAGTATCTTCAACCTGGCAGGATATTTTTAGTCCTAAGTCTACCTGTAATACATATATTCAAAATGAATAGGGTTGTCTCTTTAAATAATCTATAGGTTCTCTTATGTTAATATGTTCAGTAAAATAGTCGTACTCATAATTTCACAACCTTGTGAAGTTAGACAATAAATTGTAATGACAGAAATAAAGATTTTGGTCTTTGGCAGAGAAAGCAGTTTGTTCCATCACCTCAAATTTTAGGAAATTATTTCTGGTTATTATTGATATTGTGTATAAGGTAAACTCTCCATTGGTGATCTGGCGGAGTGGTTCATGTATTTCCACATCTCATACAATTTTGGGATTGGTGTATTAAAGAAGCCTGAGTTTTATCTCAGATAGCTCTTTAGTACCTAGAGAAAGCAATTTTTTTTGCAGCAGGTATTTAAGTTGAAATATCCAAAGTTGTTGATCATGTGCTATTTCCATCCTTGGTCACCCTGTCCTCTAAAGGGGTTCCACACGGTTTGGATACAGTATCAGGAAGGACCCTTGAGTATTCTTTGGTTAGAGTTATTTTTTTCGTTTAATGGTGCTTCTGAAGGTGGATAGTTTCTTTTGTCACCCACTCATTATCACATAACTTTCTTTTGGTTTTTGTTAGATTTTTCTAAGATTTGTGTTAAGAATGAATGAACCTCATTGATTAAAGTCCTCAGAATCTATATAATTTGAAAAAAAATCTGCTCTGATTAGAGGAACATTGATTCCTATCCAGTGAATCTGGGGCTGAGGTAATACTTATTAGGTAAAGGTGAGCCTCCTAATACAACACAATGCAAAGTAATGAAAAAATGGAAAAACTGAAAGCTTGAAATAAAGCTTAAAAAAATAAACTTGAAATTTCTGTGAGAAGAAATCGCAAGATATGTAAACTGTGTCATTAAAAGTTAGTTAAATATTTTACACATAATCTCTAGTTTCTACCGAATAAAAAATTCTGAAAACCTAGTTCCTTTTTCATTTTTTTGACCAAGTTAGTAATACACCATTAATCTTCTGTCACTACCTACTCTGACATTCAAGTTCTTCACTACATTAGATTTTTTATCATTTTTACAAACCTACGAGTCATATTTTTCCATTGTTTTCAACAACAGAATTATCCAATTACATGTATGAAGACTTGAGTTTCTGCTTCTATTTGTTTTGATAATTAATTAATTGACAATTTTAAGAACTACTGAATAAACTGTTGCTCCCTTTCAGTTATCATTCCTTAATCTATCTTCTACTGTATCACACACAATACACCTACTTCATCTCTCTTCAGCAGCAAGGTTTTATGGTTATTACAGAGTAAATATTGCAAAAATAACAAAAATTTCAGATCTGGCTAAAATGTTCATATTTCAGTTTGATATGTTCACAAACACAATTCTACCGATGGGCAGGTATTTTCATTAAGAAAAATTAAATCTGTCCTGAGGTGCATTTAGTGAGATGGCCTTTTGGTATTTTGAGGAAAAGAAATTTGTTGCAGTGTGTGTATATATATATATATATATATATATCCTACCCTCCTAAAGGGCATTTGTATGTGTGTCTCTGTGCTTGTATATGTGTTGGTCCCCCTTAGCTTACAGGCACTGGAATGTACCGATCACTAGTGGAAAATCTGATTCATTAGCAAGTCTTGTGGTAGTCAGTTGTATACTTGTATTATTACACATTTATTACCTGTACTTATTATTTATACTTGTAATATATATTTATTTCTTTAATCGAAATATATGCAAAATATATATTAATAATATATTTTTACTTCCTTGTAAGAAGTAAAGGAAGTATTGTGATCGCGAAAAAATTTGGTTTTCATATTTCAGCAGAAATATCCATTTTGACTATCCCTTAATCCATTTGGACTAGTTTTGGCATGACGTCTGTATGTAGATACATATGTATCTTGCACAACTCTAAAATGATTAGCCGTAGCATGTTGAAATTTTTGATTTAGGACTGTTGTAACATATAGTTGTGCACCTCCACTTTTGACTGCAATCGACTGGACCAAAAGTGTCCAAATTATTTGGATTTTAGACTTTTTCTTATCTACAGTAATAACCCCTCATTGAGAGCTTTTCAATGACATCATAAATGGTACTTATTTACGTTGGTCCCAGAGTTATAGCCAAATAATCATTTGAGTAAGTCATTGTGAAAATTTAAAAAAATTGAATATCATTCTGTGATTAATTACTTGCATTTGAAAGGCAATACACCTACACAGATAATTACCGAGTTGGACACTGTTTATCGGGACTCTGTCCCATCATTTGCCACTGTGAAAAGATAGCAGCTGAATTTAAACATGGTGATACCTGCTTGGTTGATGATGAGTAATCAGGACAGCCAAAAACTGCAATCACCACCTATATCACTTAAAAAGTTCACCAAATGGCCCTGGTTGACCGACGAATTAAGGTTAGAGAGATAGCAGAGGTTATGGGCATATTGAAAGAACGTGTTTTTCATATATTAACTGAAGAATTGGATATGTGTAAGCTATTAGTGTATTGGTTGCCAAGTTCGCTCACTTTGAACCAAAAACGCATTCAAATGAGCATTTCCAAGGCCTAGCTGGAACAGTTAAAGCAAAACAAGTCGGATTATTTGCGTCAATTCATAACTGTAGATAAAAAGGTGGATCCACCACTACACTTCTGAGATGAAACAACAGTCAAAATAGAGGACTGCAAAGGGTCAACCTGCTCTGAAAAAGGCGAAGACAGTTCCATTGGCCAAAAAGGTGATGGCGACTATTTTTTGGGATAGTAATGGAATTTTGTTTATTGATTATCTTCAAAAAGATAAAAAAATAACAGGACAGTATTATGCATCATTATTTGATAAGCTGAAGGCAGAAACTGCAAAAAAAGACAATATTTGAAGAAGAAGAAGAAAGTGCTTTTCCATCAGGACAAAATGATGGTCAATCTGTTGAAATGTGAACACCTGCTCACACTATAGCTATAACACCGGTCACCATAGCTATAATTCATGAATTGCACTTTGAATTGGTTGACCACTCATCATATTTATCAGATCTGGCGCCAAGCGACTTTCTTTTTTCCTAACCTTAAGGTTTCACTTAAAAGAGAGAAATTTTCATCGGACGAGGAAATTATTGCATACATAAACGCCTATTTTGCACAGAAAGATGCCAGCTATTATTTGGAATGGTTAAAGAGGTTAGAGCATTGCTGGAAAAATTGCTTAGAGCATTGCTTAAAAGGAGACTTTGTTGAAAAATAAAACTATATTTGGCCATCTTTCTGTGTCAGGCTCAAAACTTTTCAGACAACCCTCATACCATTACCATGGTCTAACAAACAATGTTGATCACTTAGATTAAGAAAAGAGGATAAAAACAGTGGCATATAAAATTAACGTAATGCACTTTCAAATCTTTTCATCCACCAATTTTTTGTTCCCCCCATTGGTATAGTGTTTCTTCATGAAGATTTAAAATACTTCTCTTTTTACTGATGACAACAACTTAGTAATCCTGATTTAAAACTACTAATCTACTTTACGTTTTATATAATATTCACCATTAAAAAAAATTATTCCTAAACCTTTGTCTATATAAAAAAATCACCACAAAAAAATCTTCTCAACATCCCAAGGGATTTAAATATGCTTTACATTATTCGTCTTTTGTCTTAAATAGAATCAGCAACAAGAAAACGCAGACATTTTTCCATAAAGAACTCACAAAGTATTTGCTAAAATCATAATTATTTAAAATAAACTTTATTTTCAGTTTAATAACTTTAATTTTTCAGTTACCACTTTTGTATATACTTTTTAATTCTTAATATAAGTATAAAATATAATTTTTCCTAGCCAGTGGAAACATGACATTGTTTCCCATTGAAATGGTTACATTACTTCGTTGCTTTAAACTATATGCCTTGATCTTTCTTATGACAAAGTAAAGCATCTGAGTTATACATTTCACTCGTCAAAATACTTTTTTTTTAAAGTAGTGATGTTCATTGTCCATCCATGTGATGAACTGAAATGAGATGAATATCACCAGAATTTTGGTAGGCTTGGCATGCTGGTATGTAACAGTATATTCAGTTCAAAAGAAATGACAAGAAACCACATTATTTTACAATACCTCTCTATATCTAATTTGGTGTTTCTGTTATACTTCAAAAGGCTATACCATTTTTGGGAATCAATTTCTCAACTCAGTTTGTTTACAATTATTACAGTTTATAAATACAAACAAACAAAACGTAATAAATTATGTTTGGAAAATTAAGGTGAGGAAAAGCAATGAAAAATGGGAGTTAAAAAAATGTTAAGATTTTTTAAAAAATAATGCCAGTATGTAACAGAAAGTGAGGTTAATTGTGATAGAAAATTCATTGGCTTTCTTGGAGTGTAATTTTATTATAAGTTTGCATTTTATATTAATTTATTTTTCAATTATTACTCAAAAATGCAGTACTAAAATAATATTAATGATAAATATAATTTAATACATATTGCTTCATTTATAATGCTTAACATTTTTAAATATATAATATTATTTCATATAATAAATATAATCACATATTATATAATATAATAATATATATTTTTCCTGACAATAACAAAACTAACAAAATCTAATGTAAGCAGATCAATTTTATGATGTATCATTAAATTGGTGTAACAATTACAATACATGACATTATTTTGCTTGAATTCTTTTTTTGATAGTTAATTTCAAAAATGGCATTTGATAGAAATTAAGATATTAAAGAAAGAATTAAATTTTTCATTTTTATTAATATTAAACTAACATTAACAATAAAACAATAACTGTAATTATTAACTAAATTAACTATTAACATTTTTCTATATAATTTTACAGTAAAATATAGTATTCAGGAGAAAAAATTTGTTTATAAAATAAAAAACAATTTTTTTAAAAATAATTATATTATTTTAAAACTGTATATATACAAAGTAAATAAGAATTTTCATACATAAAAAAATAAAACTTTCTTAACAATAATTGTTAAAAATAAACTAATGTTTTTAAACTTTCTAAAGATTTTTCTTTATGCAGACTTAAATTTCATTACAAAATAACTGTTATATCTATCAGAAGACTTATTACTTTTATTAAGAATTTTATAACATTTACAATGTATGTATATGGAAAAAATTATGATAAAACCAAATTGTATTTTTACATATAATTTAGTGAAGTAATGTATTTTTTTTATATAAAACAAAATCATTTCAGTATCATGTTTTTCTTTCTTTTGATATTCTTAATTCAAATTAATAGTAAATTAATATGTATGAAATTATTTCCTAATGCAATGACTAATAATAATAATAATAATTTATTTTACTTCTTTCCATCATCATAAATCATACAATTCATAAAATCTGATACAAAATAGAATAATTATAAGTATATAAATATAAAATAAAATACAAGAAACACAATACAAAATAATATGTTACAGTACATAAAGTAAATTATGGCAAGTATTACATATCTCCCCCCACAAAAAAAAAAAAAAAAAAAAAAAACGATAAATGGAAATTAATTAATCCAAAAGAAAGGTTTTTTTAAATTAAAACCCTAATATATCATTAGGGTTTTAATTAAAAAACTAAACTGTCCTAAAACTTTAAAGGAATAAGAAAGAAAATAATATGCTTGTCCGTTTGACTAAAAACACATGCAAAGTGTAAATTAAATACACGGGCACAAAATTTCACTCACATAAACTAAAGAAATCTCATCAAAAACACAAAATTAAAAAATGTATTTGTTAAAAACACAAAATTAAAGATTAATGATATAGTTGCCATTAAAAAATTGACTCAAACATAGCATGTTGCAACTCTACAAAACTTATCAGTATCAGCTGAAAAAGTCATCTCAGCAAAAATGAAAAAGTCAAGACGACATGTGTCATTTTCTATTCATCAACTTCTTGCATCTGTCATGTGTGGTTTTACTGTACAATGAATTTTTACTTAGTTCTTTTATGATGACTACAAAATGAAAGAAGATAGTCTTAACAATCTAGCAAAGATTAGAAATCTTAAAAAAAATTGAGAACAGTGCTACGAGAAAACAAGTTTCCTTTGAATACAGAATAGGTGAAACCAGTGTTTGAGACATTTTAAAGCAAAAAAATTAACTGTTATCTTCGGACAGCTCTTCTGGTATAATGAAAAGGAAGACAATGAAGACATCAACTAATGAAGATCTTGATAAAGCATTACTAGAGCGAGTGTCTCAGTTCCGATCTGAAGGCTACCCTATTTCTGGCACTATTATTGCAGAGAAAGCAAAATTTTCCTATAAAGCACTTGGCTTTGAAGATGATTTCGTTGCATCATCTGGGTGGCTGACAAGATTCAAACATCATGGTATAAAAGAAGTAGGAATTTACAACAAAAAACTTAGCAGTCAGCAGCTGGTGAGTTCAAAATTTTTATTGAAAAATTGACTTTGTCTTAGAATTTTTTGTGAGAACAAATTTATGGTGCAAATAAGACTGGACTTATGGAAAGACTTGCCATTGTGTACTTTGGCTTTTAAATTTGAACAGCAAGCACCAGGATACAAATCAAGCAAAAAGGCTTACTGTCTTGTGTTGTAGCAATGCTTCAAGGGAACATAAACTAAAACTGACTGTCATAGGGAAATCAGAAAAACCACAGTCCTTCAAAGGTTCAGCAAAAAACCTTTCTGTTCATTATTATAACCACACAAAAGCCTGGATGGATATGAATATCTTTGAAAATTGGTTTAAAAAACATTTTGTCCCCCAGGTTAAAGAATATCTCAGTTCCAAAGGCTTGCTGCAAAATGCTTTACTGATTATTGACAATACACCATCACACCCAGGAGAAAGTGTTCTTACAACTGAACACAGTTCAATTTTGTAAAATGTTTACCACCCAACAATGTGCTGCTATTATACAACCCATGGACCAAGGGGTTACAGCAGTTGTGAAGTAGAAATATAGAATATTGAGAGCTTTTAGAAGAAAAATTGAAAAAAGTTATGACCTCAAAAGCTTTTGGAAAGACACCATTCTAGATGCCATTTATGATATATCTGCTGCCTGGGATTCACTTACACGTTCTACTCTCATGAAATTATGGAGGAAAGTTAAGCCAAATGTAGAGGGTTTTCAGCATTTTAACGAACAGATAGAACCAGTGACTCAGACTGGGTCTTGTGCATCTGATTTGATGAATTTAGCAAGATCAGTAGCTGAAGGGAAGGTTGTGGAAGAAAATGAAATTTCTGAGTGGTTGAAATGTGATGTAAATGAATCAACATCTAAGCACTTAACCGATGAAGAAATCATTAGCAGAACCAAAGAGGGGCTAAAGATGACGGCAACATCAATGAAGAAGAAGAGAAAACTGCGCAGCCTAAGATTACACACGAAACAGCACTCTTATATGTTAATGGACTACTGGATTATTTGGAATAATATCAGATTATTTCAAAAAAAGTTTAAAAAAAGGGTTTCTTTGCATATAAATTAAATTTTTGTTTTGAAATAAGGTACTGTATTCACTTACATAATTTTCACAATTAATGTTCATTCCTTGTTTATTATAGTTAAAAATTAATAAAATTTAATATTAAATATAATAAGGAGTTTGTATTATGAATAAATGTCTTCATTACAATTTCCTTCATTATTAGCAGATTATCTGCAAATTTCATGCCAGCCATTACCGTGGATAACTGAGAGTTTACTGTATAATTTCGCTATTAACATAATTAAGGAACAAAAAGGGGCTTAAAACAGAACCTAAGGAACTACACATTTTTCTATTAATATTGAACCAACATCAATACCCACTTTAACAGATTGAGTTCTAGCACTGAGATAACTATTTTACTCATCTCCATTCCTTTTCTATTCTAATTATCTAAATTTATGAGAAAACAAAAATAAGGCGAAAAATGTTTTTTCTTTCCTAGAATATATACTTCCATTATTTAAAACAACCACCCATTGTCAAATACATTACTTTGTGAAATTAGATAAATATATGTTGTGGAACATGTACTGTGCATAATGCTTCAAGGAATAATAGATTATCTCCAGTAAAATAAAAAGATTTTTAAAATATTTTGGATCAAATTCTAAAGATAAATAAAATTTATACATGAATTAACTTCTAATGAGAATCTGGCTAAACTGTTTTTAATTAAGTTAGATATTTCCACAAAACTTACAATTCGATGGATAGCATAGGTTGCTCCTTTTTCAAGTAACTGTTCTTTGGAAGCTTTTTAATTACTGAAGGAAAGAATATTTGTTTTGGGATATTCTTAGTAAATGCGAATTCACTGATCAGTAATGTATTATTATTATTAACTGGAAAATATCCCAATCTGTCAAGGAATTTGAATACATACTGCAGAAGGGAGCCTTTCTTATACGGTAGAACTACTATCTATGCATTTCTTCATAGTAGATCTTTTTTCATCACCACCCATCCTATTTCTTTATCCTTGATCAATTACTTCCCATTTTCAGTTGTCTTCTATCAAGTTGAAAATACTGAGACTTATAGAGCTAGTGCCTATACTTGGTGTAATCTGGTGGTTGGAAGGGGGGGGGGGTTCTTGCCTACAGATTGATCTGGGGATTCTGTCTGGCATCACATAGATAGCTGCACAATAAAGCCTACTAACTCTGAAGTGAGGTAAAACCATCAATCCTAATCCCTCCTAAAATAAAAAATATATGCAAGAACTAGAAAACAGACAATTTAAATGCTTTCTATGACTAAACATAGATCTATCTTGTATATCCTGTTTGAAATGCTCAAATTGTATAAATAAAAAGTAATTATGCCAACAATATTAGCTGATTTATATAGCTAGCTTATATAGCTTCACATTAATAATTTTATTTTTTTGTAAAAGATAATGTCATTTAGATTCTTATTTATAAAATTGTTCAAAATAATAGGCATTAGATCAATTTTTTGTGCAAAAAATTGATCTAATACCATCAAATTGTATAAATAAAAAGTAATTATGCCAACAATATTAGCTGATTTATATAGCTAGCTTATATAGCTTCACATTAATAATTTTATTTTTTTGTAAAAGATAATGTCATTTAGATTCTTATTTATAAAATTGTTCAAAATAATAGGCATTAGATCAATTTTTTGTGCAAAAAATTGATCTAATACCAACAAACTTTTTTTTAGTGTTATTTCACAGTAGATAGATAAGCTGATTTTCAAAATATCTCAAAAATTATTTACGAGTTAAAGCTTGAAGTAAGCAGATATATTAAGTAAGAAAGATGTGAAACTGTTTAGGAATGATGTAAACACACAAATTCTGGATTTTAAAAAGGTGAATCATCTTTTAAATGTCTTCTACTGAGATCACAAATGCTATATTTTAAAATAAAAATTCTATATTTATATTAAAAAGGGGATAATTAACAATATATGTGCTAATATATGTTATTAATAACACACACACTGGTATTATAGTGTCAGAATCTACTATCTAATCAAAATGTTAATAACTCATTTGGCTGTTGCCTTTTTATATCCATAGTATATGATTTATAATATTATTGTTAAAAAAAACAACTTTACAGTCTGTTTATCAATGACATGGAACGATAACCATATGAAAAGACTATTCGTAGATCAACTAAATAGCAACTATTCATAATTTTTTTAAAGAATATTAAACCAGTTCAAGAAATAGAAAACACATTTGAAAAACAAATATACTTCCTTTATTAACCACTAATAAAAGGGATTTGCATATTCTCCTCTCCAAATAAAATGCCAGATAAATTCTTAAAGGCAATTAACAAATACAAAACTTAATAGGCTACATATTTATGAAAATCATTTTTCAAGATATTCTCAAACTCAACTTCATATGAACTTAATCTAATAGTAACCATACATACTTTTTCACCAGAACTAGAACAGTTTCTTAAATTACATCAGAAGTAAATTAAACAATGTCATTTATGACTAAAAGTTAAACCGACATTCCATCACCCTGTTGAAAAAAAAAGAAATTACATAATTTTCATGATGAATCTACTTCATGAAAGTAAAGATAGAGATTTGTAAAAACTTTTCAACTTTTTGAACTCTTATCGTTAAAAAATGAATTATTTATATAACATTACAGCAGATAATTTGAAAAAAATAATTTTACAGAATATGCATCTTTATTCATAATTAAGTAATTATATATATTTTTTAAATATTATAAAAATCACTAAAAAGAAATAAGTCTGATAGATATAACCCATAGCCTATGACAATTTCAACAAAATATTCCTTTTAGAAAAAAAAATATTACCGTATAATAAATAGTTCTGTGATAATAGATATTCTCATTAATAGTATATAATTGCTAAAAATTTAAATATTGTGCTTCCATAAAGATAACATCTCATTATTTTAGAAAAATAAAACAAAATAATTTATAAGTGCAATCACTATTTAATAGGCTGTATTAATCCTCTACTAAAAATATATGTATATAATTATACTAATAAAAATATACTGTACACATCACCCTTTGATTTGCTATACTAAACATCAACCAAATGATATTATTTTATTTACATACTAAAATATTGTTAAAATGTTTCTTTGCAGGATACCCAAACATAAATTCTGTACATTTAAACTACCTGTTTATATTGACTTGGGTCAATAAAAGAGACAAACACAATCTGTTGTAAAATAAAAGTTATTACTATAACAGAAAGTACTTATGCTAGTTTAACATTTTGAAAATTCTAGTATAAGTATGGATGTGAACATAATAAAAATTTACAGTAATAAATTTCTCGTTTACTGGATTGCTAGTATTCAACTGTTTTGCTTAGTTTTTTTGTTGAGTTGACACATTAAATAATTTAATTTTTTTCTTACTTTAATGTGTAATATAACAAAAAAATTGTCACCCATTTTAAACATTTTTTTTTTAAATTTTCATCATAAAACTTATTTAAAATATGAAGAAACAAAAATAATTTTGTTACGTCCACGAAAATATCTAACACTGATGACAGATTATTTGAAATAATCACTTATTCTTTTTGTAAGCCATAACAAAATTTAATGTTGAAAAAGTGATAGATTAAACATAGTTTTTATGAGAAACTGCAGTTTAAAACACAAAGAGTCACTCAGTTACACTGACGAGAGAAAATATAGACATGAAGGACCACCAACTTAGAAATTATTCTGAATAAAGGAAATTTCATGTAATTTACATAAAAGTGAAAGTGGTATAATGCTTATACAAGTAGTTATAGGATAGATATAGTTTGTAGGTATCCAGGTATGGTTTCAGAGTAAGTCTTTGTGAGGAGTTATTTATTTTTCTAATTTAAGAAAATTTTACAGTAATGTTTTTTTAAAATAAGGTACATAAATTAATATACACATATAAACATTTTTTAATCAAGTCTGAATTTGTACCCTCCACTTTCTGAAAATAAATTTTAGTATTGAATCCTCTATAAATTTTACAGGTTATATTTCTATAAAATTAAAAAACAACTACCAACTTATTACTTGTTTATCATACTATAACAAGACCGGTACAGCAGACCTGAGTAACAGATCACTGCCAATTAAGAAGAAAGTAGTAGAAAATATAACAATGGGAGGAATCCAGAAAAGGACTAAAAGAAATCCGATTAGCAGGTTTGTTTAACAATTGTCTTTTGTAATATTGTCCACTGACACACCTAAACAGATGTTCGTTCCATGAGTAGAGTTACCAGACCAAGGTTGGGATTGAAAGGGTTCGGTTGATCGTTCTCACGCTCAACTGGGGTCTGGTTCAGCAGGTAAAGAAGATAGGAGTATAAATAATACTCCAGGGAAGACCAGTTAAAATCAGTTGGGCGAGGAAAGTCTGTGAGATGAGGTCTACGATGCGAGTTGTGCAAAATGAATCTTTACGAGACGTTACAACATCAGTCTGTGAGGAGGTCAGTGAAGGAGCAAATTTTGAGTGCAGATTCGATGCAACTAAGGTGACGCCACAAATAATTCCAGTATATGAAAACAAGAAATGGTTTGGTGAGTTACTGTAAGACTATAAATGAAAGAGATAATGCACTAAATTTCATTCATAAACTGTTAGGGAAGTTTTATTTGTGAACAGTAAAGGTATTTGCAGTAAAAGAACTTTATACTTGTCTTATCTATTGTACTATTGTTAATATAAGACTAGTTAGTAGTGATCATGCTAATGTCTTTAGTCAGTGGGACTGAATTCTGGTTTTCATTATTTATCTACCTGTGAATAAATCCTGACGATTACTTTTAATTCTGTTCTGTATGTAATCTCTGTTTATTATTATTGACATTTATGTTACTGTTACTATTATTGTCTGTTATTGTTACTATTATTATGATTGTGTTACTATATTTTTTTTTTTGTTTTATTATTGTCGTTTACTATTATTACCATTGTTGTTATTATTATTATTATTATTAATGATTTCTCTTGTTTTTAAACTATAAATTGTAATTATATACCCATTTTCATTTGTCAATCTCTCAACATCCTGATCAAGCTCGAACACGCAACAATACTTTTATAGAACTGAGGATTATTAAGGTGCATTAGATTATTACTTGAGACACTAGATTATTTGAATTGTTACTATATAAGTACTAGTTAGATAAGTAAGTAAGTACTAGTAAGTTGTAGGTTGTATAAATTCTGAAATGGCAGTTGAATTTCAAAATAATCAATGCTGTTAAAAAAGTGTGAAAATAGTTTAATTTATATTTGTGGCAGAATTGTTGAAGGCTACAGTGAGACAAGCATTTGAATACTAGATCGTCGATACCAGTGTTCTTTGGTGGTTGGATTTCAATTAACCACACACCTCAGGAATGGTTGACATGAGAATGTATAAGACTATACTTCATTCCATGAAGTGGTTCCAGAGGCGAAACAAAAAAAGAAAGAAATGGGACAAGCAAATATAAGAAATGTAATTTATGAGAATTATCACACTGAGTTTTTTCTATTATTGCAGGTACTGGTTAGAAATCTAACCTAAATTAAGTTAATTAGTCTAAATTAAGTTTATTCCTGTTCTTCCAGCAATATAGCAATGATTCTCACATATTTATACTTGCCAAGCCTATTCATAAGCAACATATTTACAATGCAACAGAAATCTTCTTTGTATAGATCACAGAGTGACCATTTTGTACTTCATATAGAACATATTCATAAACTGATTTTGCCTTTTCACGTTAAATCGAATAGAAAATAAATACAGGGTTGTTTCCCCCTAACACCTCATTTAACAGTTAAGACACCATGTTATGTCACAAGATGAACCACTAAATACAATAATAATGATAAATAAAATATTTTATACAAAAACAAGAAATCTTTACAAAATTAATATAAAATTGTTATAATAGGAACAACTGTAACTATAAACTAAAAATGGGTTCAATAATCTTGACACTCTGGATCTTCATTATGTACCAGTTGTAATAATTTTGCGCATAGTTTTAACTGCGCTTAAGCCTGATGAAGCAAATACTTATATAACAGGTATCTATGTTTACTTGTGCAATGAAAAACTTAAGTAAAAAGTGCAGTTTCTTTCAGCTTTCCACTTAATGCTAAAAAACAATTTAGAAAAAAAGTTTTTTGGTTTTAAGGAATTACAAGAGAATAATTAATTTTTCATTTGGAAGAAATTTTCAAAATGATCATTTTATCTTTTTTTTTGAAGGTAGTGACACCTTCAAAGAGCCACCACTTTTAACTTGTATTAATTAATATGGTAACAGCACACTTAATTTATAATGTGTCATAAGTTTTTATATACTATTTAGATATATCTATTGTTTATGTATCATTTAGATGAAGAAATGGAACTGGTTCTGTTTATGTTGAGAGATAATAGTCAAATAAATTGTGTATATTTATTGCAATAATTTTTTTACATGTCGTTACTTTACTACATGTAAAAAAATTATTGCAATAAACAAAATCTTTATTTGTTATGTAAACTAACATGTATAATTTTTTTATTTGGTTGAATTGATAAATACATTTCAAACTAGTGCTATTTTATAGAAATAATAGTATATGTTATATGTAACATAATTTTTAACAAATAAAGTGTCAGAATTTATAAGAATAACACAAATTATATGTAATATAAAAAACAGGGGATATTTTAAAAAAAAACCTCTTGCAGAATAAGTAATTAAATTATAACTGGCTATGCAGTACTGAAAGGCATATTATGGTGAAAAAAGTGGTTTATCTATCAGAAGAAGACACTTTTATCTTATCACTAAGTATGTCAGACTGAATAAAATAACTGTTGTCAAATTTATATACACAAGTTTAGCCAGTGAACTGAATTTGTGTATATAAATATTTAATCAGTAGGATTAAAAATATTGTAAAATATTTAAAAAAACAATATGTTTGGGTAGTATTAAATTTATCTCCTATGCAGCAAATATTTAAAGATAATAATTACATTAATGTTATAATCTTATATAATCCACAAGAAAATAGTATAAACTTAAGGCAGGTAAGGTAAGTCTTCTAAATTCCACAAATCATGCATATCTATATTAGGTATCAATGTTTTCTCATAAACATTAACAGATTTAGCTAAGAGAAATAAAAACTTTTTAAGTAATTACAAATTTTTAATCTTAAACAATAAATCAAGGGGAAGATATAGGTAGAACTGTTACTTATCTGCCTCTTCCTCATCATTAACCAAGAACAGGAGGACAAGGGAGTCAGCAGTCAGGTTATCAATTCTACCCAATTTGAGTTATTATGGAACCCATGACCCTCAACATTAGAAACTCACTCAACACCATTACTGGATTACTTTAACCCATATTCATTTTAGTAAAAATAATAATCATAATGCTTGAGTTTGTTTAACAATTTCCCTTTTGGTGATTATTGATCTAATGAAGTTCTTTTAAATGAAATAAAATTAAAAATCCTAATTGTTGATAGGCTGTCTACATCTTTCTAAACTTTTTATTTTGTGAGGCGACAGGCATAGATTGCTTTGGTCATTTTACTCCAGTGGTCTTCTTGAGTTAGCAGTGTTATCAAAGGACTTCATCTAGCACAGCCAACATTTACTAAGTTTATTTATTTTAGTTACTATTTATGGAAGCCTCTTTCTTTATTGGTTATAAGATGAGACACTAATATCTCAATTATTTTAGTAGTTTCTCAAATTTTCTGGTACTTGGTATTAATGTACAAATAAATATTGGTTTCTCATAGTTTTCGTGTTCAGGGAGATTGTATCACCTGAATATTGAGAACAAGTCAAGTGAAGTTTTTGAAGTACATTTTTTGTAAGGATTTTAAAAAATCGCTGCAATAAATGTGCACTTAATTAATAAGTGCACATATTTCACAGCAATAGGTGTTTGTGAGGGTGAAAATGAAGAAGGTACATTGTCAACCGTTAGAGTCTAAAGAGGCATAAAATCATATGGATGATGACAGTTATTTGGACTTCGGTTTTACTTTGACTTCCTGACCCTATAGGGGGAGATACCCACCATGTGACAGCAAAATCACAAAATAAAAAACTTTTTAAGTATGTAAAATAAAATATAAGTTTGTAATGAGTTTTTTCATGTGCATCAATGACATTATTATTTCTTAACCATCATCAATTTAAGGAAGTTAGGAAACTTCTACAGTAAGTAATCAATAGCATACTTATTTCTGTTGTGTATATTGAATAAAATGCAAAATATCTTAAATCCATACAGAACAAATATGCATTATTTTCAACATATTATATTATGTTATCTATTACGTAAGTCTGTGTAACCTGATAACTGCAATACAGAGCTCAACATATCAGAATACTAGCACATGCACACACCCATACTCATAATTTATAAGTTATACATATAAAGATCATAACATACAAATGTAATACATTTCAAATCTGAACAGATCTTAATTCTTAAAGAAGCATATTTTGAAAGTAAGCTGGTATTATGAATTCTATTTTTTTAAAGTTAAACAAAATTTGTAATACTTAATGAAAAAAGGGTAGTCAACAAAAATCCTTTTTAAGACTTTTATTTAATATAATTAGGGAATTTTCAAGAAAGAAAACACGGAGAGGTAACTTTTAGAACTATATTTGTAAAAATAAATACATAATATGATAATCATTATTAAGTATAATAATACTTAATAATAAATGAATATATATTCTATATACTTTACATTGCGTCCCATTCAAACATTTATTTACAATATACAGTACATCTCATTTTGCACTAAAATATATTTTTATATAAGCGTGTACACAGATTTTACATTTATTTTAAAAATATTTATAATATAATTTTTGATTACTTCAAAGTAATATTATTGTATTGTGTATCATTGCATTGTTATTATAAAGTACTTAAATACACTGTTATACTTCCTTACAATATGAAGCATTCTTACAAGTTGAAAAAAATATGCTTGGCGATTCATAATTTATCAATCTAAACTTGGTTGGTACCTATCTATAGGTAATGTAGAAAGTGCATATATTAATGTCACCAGAAATGGTAAAATTTTTTTAGCGCAGAAAGAAACAAACCTCTTTTGTTTCATATAGTTTATGATTTTGAAATGCAAATATATATTTATGTGTTTTTTTAAGCACAAAAATAAGTTTCTATGTTTAGAAGATATTCAATACATTTTCCTGTACTTCGATAGTTAGATTTTGGTATTAACATAGTAGGCAATCTACCTCTGCAGTTAGTTAGTTCTTAGATGGCACCACTGAAACGCTGTATTGAAATACAAAAAAATAATGAATAAATGGACTAATTTAAGAATAAGTTAACCTTGCTCATGTCATAATTATAAATATAATCGATCCAAACTTAAGCTACGTTCACTAACCTTAATTAGCAAGTATAGGTTAAGATTGGTTAGATTACATTTATAATTTCAGTATTAATTAAATAAAAATAATTCTATTTATTATTTTAAATAATAAATTAGCCCATTTATTCATTATTTTTGTATTTATTATCTTATTTTAATATAGCCTTTCAATGGTACCATCTAAGAACTAACTACAGAGATACCGCCTACTACATTAATACCTACTTTTTTTTGTAATATAAAGTTTACAATCTAGAGGAATAATAAACAACAATATTTAAGATATAAAAGATTAAGAATAATTCAATGAATCAGAAAAAGGCAAGGCATTATCCACATACCAAGATATGTATTTTTGTTAGCTAAAATATAGATCTACAGCAGGAAAACAGAAATTCCAAACAATTAAATTTTAAATTATGTTTTACTACAAAAAAAAATTATGTGAACTTTAAAAAATGTACTAAAATGTAAAACAAAACAATAATGGTATTTTTTTCAATACCTTTTTAAATGTTAGTTTTTTAAAAATAAAAACCAACTTAAAACTTACCAACAACTTGGTGTTGTCTTAAAAAAGTAGAAATTTAAATAACTTAAAGAATGCTAATCATATGAAAAGAAGTCTTTCATGATACATGCATTCTACAAAGAAATAAGTAACCCGTATTTTAAAAAAATTAGAAAAGGGGTGTGGGAATATGTACTGCATTATTTACAATGTTTTTCATCTAATTTTCTTGAAGTTTTTTATTGAAAATATTTTATCATTACCTTATATATTATATATATCATTACCTTATATATTATATTTTATCATTACCCTACAATAATTCAATTCTACATAACAATGACAAAAACAGTCAAATAAATCCCATTATTTATGTGTGCTGTTTTGTTTAAAACATTTACCAATAATGCTTATCTAAAATAACTAAATGACAAAGTAACTGTTTTCAAAATACAAAAAAAAATTATCAAAAGAAATACATTTAGATATGAAAGGACTGAACATGCATGTTAAATTGAGTCTTTTCCTTTGTCATCATTTAAGAATTAAATTTGAATTAGTTTTAATAATTAACTGGAGTAGAAAAAAGGTATTTTTATTTTTTGTTGCATCCCAATTATAGCAAAAGTACATCAGGTTGATGACCAGTAGTCTAATTATTCAAGTAACCCAAACCAAATACTTAATTTTCATATAAAACAAATCAGTAACAAGCATTTTTTTACTACGGTCATTTAATTACCTTTACTGTCCAAATGGAACAAGAATATTAGATAAATGGTAGTGATAAATCTTCTTTAAGTACTGATAAATATGTCAGCTTTTAAAAATGAAATAAGATTGTCAGACACTAATATTTTTACAACCTAAGAAAAAATGTCGGCCTCCGTGGCACGAGTGGTAGCGTTTCATTAAAAGTTAGCCTTTCATACAAAGGTCCCGGGTTCAAATACCTAACTAACTAATTTTATAACTAATCTCTTCATCTGTTATGCAATTTTTATTAATTATTGTTCCCAAATATTTGTAAAATAAATCAATTCTGGTGCTACATCTTTCCACTATTTTTGACTCTACATTCTCACACCAATCTTTATTTCTTTCCAATAATAACCTACATTAACCTTCTTTACCTATATTAACTTCTATTCCTCTGTCTTCCAATGTAGAAGCCCACTGCTTTCTAGAAAACATCTGCATTATTGTTATAAGACTATGTCATTCATATAAATCAGATTTTGTAAATAGATCAATATTTAATAACAATTATCAACTCTATAATGCTTACTTCTTTTACATTTTTTTTTTAATAATTGAACTGATGAAAATTACCAAAACGTGTGCACAAACTATATTTCTGTTTCAGTTCTAATTAACTTCCATCTAGTTGAATGATATAAGTTCCCTCTTTTGCAAGTGGAAGACTTGTACTAAGTAATTGAACAAAGTAATCTAAATAGTTACATAAAAACAGTTTACATTTGCGGCATTAAATTACAGATATAAAAACTACATTTAGTTTTTTTAAACAAATTAACCACTGTACAAAATTAAATCTATATTGAAAAGTGGGATAATAACAAGAAAAAAACTTAATTAAAAATTTTATACATAATTTAAAAAAAATTAAATATTAAATCAATCCCACAATAAATTTACACACACAAAAAGTAACATATTTATGATCACAGTTAAATTTAAATAACAAAGGTTTAGGGTATATAATTGACAAAGACGTGTAATACACAATTATAAAAAAATACATCACCGTTTAGAGTAAAACATTACAGCACAGAGTTTAATATTTGTGATAAATAAAATTCAAGAGACTACACAATTATACTTTATAGTAAAAAATCTGGTTGCAATAACATTTCTCTCTATTATTTTGGTAACAAAATGGTTTCACATCTTCTTAATAAAGAGCCAATTCATTAAGTGAATGCAAAGTTTATATCACCTACATCAAAATAAAGAGTTGGGAGTGTTATAGCCAACATTAAATCGTCCAATATGCTTATCAAGTCTTATCATAATTTTTTCTTTGAGTAAATTCTATTTACTAATTGTTCTTTTGTGCTATAACAGGGAAGTAAATTTTAATGAGTAAATATATAAATCGCAGGAATCTTATACAAGAAATTTTTCAAAACTGTTATCAGAAGTTTTCTAAGTGATAATGATTTTCAAACATGAAAAGGTTGGTTCCAATTAAACACATTAAAGTTACACAGTCATAAAAAAAAGTCACTTAGTTTTATAAGCAATAGCACAATTAAAATTAAAACTCACTTTTCACTAAAGCTATTTCAGATTGTTTAAAATAATTTTACGATTCACTGAATGAAATAAAAAGTATAATATCTACATTAATTAATTTACCTGCACTATAATTCAAGGGGATCGGACAGGCGTATCAGTAATAATAATAATTTCACATTTAAACGAAAAAAAATATTTTTTTAAATGATTATCTCATTTATTTGTAATGTTGATAACAGAATAAAACTGTTTAGAACATAATATTAAAAATCATTAACTTATTCAAACATAAATTTTAAAAATACGATGCTAATAGCAGCAAGAATTCTGTAAGCAAAATTTCACATTTTGCTTTATGATAGATTAAAATAATTATTTTGAACTTCGATCAAATGTACCTTGTATCAGATTTAAGTGTACTTCTGATCCTTTAATTAAAAAAAAAAAAAATACAGCACAGGTGATAACCAAAAGCAGGTATCTGATATCTAGATGTCAAAGTCCTTACAACTAGTGATTATCAAGGTTACTTGTCATCATGAATGCATACATACATCTATATATATAGAGAATATTCATACATATATATGACTGCGTATATACATATCTCAGAGAAAGAACTCTCACAGACATCTTACACCTCAGGTATTTACATGTATCACAGCTATAAAAAAAATTGAAACAGGTACTGTAAAGCACCAGAGTAATGTAATCCTTTTAGCAATGAAAATAGGTTTTGGTATATATTATATATACAGTATGTATATATAATGTACATGTTTTTTCAGATAGGAAGATAAGTTTTGTAATCTAAATTTTTCATGTAATGTTAATTTGTTAAGAATTTCATATTTTAACTATGAAAAATCAAGCAAAATTCTTAACTTTAAATCAAAAAATAAATATAAAAGATTATATATGACTTAAAATCACCATTAGTCATTAAGAAATAAAAGCACACGAATTAGGAATACTAAAAACACTTACATAATTATAGTTACAATATAATGTTAGTTATACCAGTAATATAATTTAATAATTCACATACCAAAAGTATGAGCAATTTTATTTTATTGTTAAAAAAAGTTATACTTCTCTCAAAATAGTAGATAATAACAGAATTTTTATATAAACAAATGTATTATTTATGTATATTAAATTGTATAATTAAAATAATTTTTTTTATTGTGTTTTTAAAATTAAAAATTTTAAATAAATTATTGAAAAGAAAAGAGGAAGGAAGGAGGTATTAGATAATAGATTCAATTGAGTCTGAAGGAAGAAATTGTAATACTGGGAGACATGAAAGAATCTTCAAGCATGGAGAATTGTAATGTGAACTACCAGTCATGTTGTATGAGGATCATCAGAAGGCAGAACCCATTTCTGAGATGTGTGGTTAAGTTAATTGAAACCCAACCACCAAAGAACACCGGTATCTAACATCTAATATTCAAATCCATATAAATGTAACTGCCTTTACTAGGATTTGAATGTTGGAACTCTCAACTTCGAAATCAGCTGATTTGCGAAGACGTGTTCACAATTAGACCAACCCGGTGGGTTAGATTATCACCAGCTTACTTAATTTAAGTGTCATATTCAATGACTAACTAATGACTAACTAATTTAAGTGTCCACAAGTTCAATAACCATATTAAGAAACATTGGTTTTATTAAAAAAAATTTTTTTCATATAATGTTTGTTTGGACCTCATAAAATTTTTGATGACAAAGTAAAATAAAGTTATTTCCAAAGATCCATGCACATTTCTCATATTTTCCTAATAATATAATTATTTAATTATATTAATTAAATAAAACAAATTTAATTTTAATTTTTAATAAACATATTTTCTTAAATTTTAATTGACGGACTGCATTTTTCTACAAATGAAAATCTTTTGCTACTCTGAAGTATACATCATGTTGTAATAACACAGTCATCACATTCATTTTTCAAATTGAAGATAGACAAAAAGACTTTTGTGAAAAACATCCATGTTTATAACCCTAAAACCCCAGCCTCCATGGCGCAATTGGTAGCATCTCGGCCTTTCATCCGGAGGTCCTGGGTTCAAAATCCGGTCAGGCATGGCATTTTCACACATGCTACAAATCATTCATCTCATTCTCTAAGGCAATACATAATGATGGTCACAGAGGTTAAACAAAAAAAAAGAAAGAAAAACCCCCATAAATGTGATATAAAATTTTAATTAACTGAGTAGAGTAACTAGGCAAAGAAAGCAGTAAAGTTTATAATAATAATAAAAAAAAATAATAATAATAATACAAGGAAAACAAAATTAATATATTAGAAAAATAAATAAAATAGTAATTAAATTATATTTTATAAAAAAAAATGTATACAATAAATACAATGTACATAAAATACAAGAAAAACAAAGATAAAAATAATTAAAAATGAGCGCAATGAAAATTAAATGTAGTGAGAAAAATACATACAATTAGTAGGAAATAACATTTTTTTTTGAAGTAAAATAATAAAATTTAATTAAATGGTAACATTATAGTAGGCCATTTATCGTACAAGTAATGTATAAAATAACCTGTTACGAGTAGTCTAAATATAAATAGGAACCACTACAGCATTACTATTTTGACTAAATAAAAGGTAAAACATAAAACTGTTTACAATAATTAAACCTGTATTTTGAATTTTATTACATAACTAAATATAAATGCCACCATCATTGCAGAACCTCAATACAGTTATAAACCTAATGATCTTTTAATCTTGATATTTATGTATTTTTAATTCTACTTTGATTTCATGACAAATTTTGACATTACTGCAAGATGCATTATTTTACTTCAAAGAAAATTAAACAATTTCATATATGCTATTCATATTCATATAACAATTTCATATTTTAGCATACTGTATGTAACTTAACTAAATGCATTATGTAGCAAAAATTTATTAACTACAGGTTTTTCTGAAATAACTTGTTCACATTCATGCATGTGTACATACAAATGTACACATTTGTAGTTTTATTACTGTTTAATATTAAGGCGACTAGAATAATATTTACACAAAATATATATACTAGATTAAATTTTTTTAGACTCCATGTTAGTCATCTTTGTGTACTTGAATTAAAAATTTAGTTTTTGAACATTCTGAGATCAATAAAAAAAAAAACCATTATATTCAATACTTTCTAAATTAGTAATTCTATTGAGCAGTTAAATATAATAAAAATACTTCCTTCTTGTGGCATATAATACAACCTGATTATAAAATAAACTTTTAGGAATCAATTTAATAACAAATAAGAGACTATAAACAATTACCCTCTTCTCCTCACCATGTTAACAATTATTTAAAAATGGAATGTAAAAATAAATTAAAAATACATGGCACCACACAACTTGATGTATTAAAATCGGAGATGTTTAGGCAAAAATAAAAAAAGTAAATAAAAAGTACATTATTATTAAAGTAATACAAATTCAGTAAATACTCTAGATGGTAGAAGATCATGCGAGTATTGAGATCACATCATCAAAGCATGTAAGTTAATGAAGAACTTGCACAAATAACAAAACTTCTCAGAAATTGAAGTTTTTTTTTTTTAAATACAGAAAGAACTGTAAATAAATGAAAGGTATTTAGTAATAAACAAGGTCATAAAAGTCCAAATTAAGAATCTTTACAGTGGTTTTAATCTACATCCTAGAAACTGTTTGTGCATCAAAAAAATTTATGATGAACAGACATACAAATAGTATAACATAGGAATACAGAAAATTAAACACAACACTATACAAAGGGCACATGAATGTAGCAGACATTGATACAAATGAATGAAACTTGTTTTCTATTGCAGTAGTAAGTTTTTGATTTCGTCTCGCATACATATGTTTACTGACTTTCATAAATGTTTCTATTTAACTGAAATTGATAAGACTTTCCTGCAGCAGCATGGTGTCCGTGTAGTTTATGTTAACAGCATTATAATCAAGGTGATGCTAATGCTATCTGTGAAACTTTTCTTAATCCCCTTCCACTCTCTTGCTTTAATATATTAATCTAATTACACAAACTACTCTTTTTTTAAAAATAACATTAATATACATTTATATTAAAATAAAGATGAATACTACATTGTAAAGAATGTTAAAATAAAGAATGAATACTGCATTATGAAGAATGACTTCCACATACTGTTTTTTTTTTCATTTGGATTAGAAATTTACATATATGAAAGTAAAAACCTTTTCATAGATGTACAAACTGTGTTAATGAAAAACTTTCCATACTTAATATATAAAAATGTTCAAATGCTGTTTTTTATACTGTTCAAATTAGAAGAATGATTTGTAGCGATTTACACAGGTTAAAATATTTTGACAGGATGAAAAATTTAAGATAAAAAAGCTGATTGAACTGTTTTTAGAACAACATATCAGAAATTTGATTAAATATGATAAGCTATAATAATCATGTGTTTATTTTTTTTTCCATAATTTACAATTCAATTGCTGGGAGGAGAAAGGGAGTATACAAAAATCAATTTTTTTTTTTGCAGAATCCTATTGACCCACATGTTAAGAACACAGTAATACCACTGTCAATCTATATTCACCCTTATTATTTCTTAAATAGCATTGAAGTGTATGGAGTACATAAAACCAGCTGAGAGCTTAGTGCTTTAATATCGAAGGAGTAAGGGCAAATATACAATATTTTGTTTACTGCACTGAAGATTGGTAGATGTCCATGTTACGTTCTATCTTAGGTTCACCCTTTCTCTACAGAGCTTAGACACACATAAGCTTGCTCTCACATGTTTATGAAAAACAGACCTATACTGGTTGATCTTCAGAGTTGGTATTTCAATGTGATTAGTTCTTTCTTTGTTACACTGCATACTGTACATTATTTCTTTAATAATAATTCTAATAGTGTCTCATTATAACAGTTCCACAGTCGGGCGATGGTAACGCCAAAGCATTTTTCGCCTATCAAAAAAAAAAAGTTCCATAGTGATTTTTTTTAAAACAGAAAGTGAAAATATATCAAAGAAAAAGCAAAAACATTCAGGAAATTGGATTGTTAATAAATGCAAGAATGAATGAAATTCTGGGGCAAGATATATTTTTTAAAAAATACAAAACGTGTAGTACCTGCTCATTTAATCGAACAGCAGCTGTGTTAACTGTAGTTGGAAATGTTTCAAAAAATTTGGAATGAATCTAGTTTGTAGTTATTTTTTTAAATTTTTAAGGCCTTGCGACTATAATTTCAGAACAGTTATCTCTCAAGTCTTCTAAAATGGGACAACCGTAAGGTTTTGACAATGTCAAACAGACCAAGTAGAAAACTAAGAACAATTTTATACTTTGTCAAAAATCAATGGGGAGCAATTACTGTGTGCCAACAAGCATTTCCTAGCATACGAGAAAAGAGAATACATGTAATATTATCGAAACAATTTGTGTTGGGTACAACTGAGTGACAAAAGAGTAAAATCCAGTCCAAAAATCAAAATTTCTGCTAGTGAAACACAACATATGAATCCCTTTATAGTCTCTAGCCACTACAGTCATGCAAAGAATCCTTTCAAAAAGTATATACCTCCAGGTTCATCAATTAAAGGTGTCTACAATGGAGACATTACTTAAGGCACACTTGAGGAGTGGTTAGTTAAAACCTACCCTGGAGAAGGATCAGTTACTGAGGATTATTACTATCGTGCATTTATCAATGAATATAACTGCATCCAGGCATTGATGACTGCATTTGCTTGAAGCTGAAATTGGAAATCGGTGAACTAAAGAAAATGGATCCAAGTCAACAAATATTGGAACTGAAAGCGGATCTACAGTTTCACGACATTTTCAAGACATTATAAAAAGCTACAAAAAATTAAATTTTTTAAAACAACATGATATAGATCACTGCTAATCCTTCGTTTATAATTAATACAATAATTTATTGTTTCTATTTTTACCTTTTCGTTTCCTTTATCTAAATAATTTTCATTTTTTAAAAAACCTACTTCAATAATGCATTATAATTATTTCTTTTTTTATTTCAGGGAATATATTAGACTGCATTACACAGTAGTATGTAACTTGGTACAAATTTGCTAATACTTAGCACCTAGTGTTTAGTATAGCATATTTCAACAGGTCGAAGCATCATTTCATTAATTAAATTTATTTCCAAATAATCTTATAATTTTACATTATTATTTTCATTTTACTTAATGTTAATTATTTATAAATAAAAGTGTAACATAATCTGAATCTATGTATTTTAATACTGAAATCTGCCCTTACTACCCTCAAAGTATTCACACACTTTAACTGTGATTTCCCAATACCAACATTTGCAGATTTGCCTTTTCTCCTCTCAGCACCTGAATTTATATTTTTTTAAATTTAATTTAGATGCAAAAACTAAATAAAAAGCAACGGAAGTAAACCACTTAATTATTTTCAAGTAAATACCAAATTAACTGAATTTACTAATTAAATCATGTAATGAAATTTTGTTTTATTATTATTTTTTTTAATTTAAAACACATTCATAAACTAAACATCAAAGCTAAAATATACTAAATCACTAATTAATTAATACATATGATTAATATAATTTTCTGTGTACTTTTCTAAACAACAAAAAATTCACAAACCAAAAAAAAAATATTTATATACACAAATAATAATTACAATTAAAAGTTATAATAATCCAACTACCAAATGGATCCTTTTATATGTTTCAACAATATGCACATATAAAAAATGTTGCTACAGCAACAGCCTCACCTCAAAAGTGAAGTAAAACATATAAAAACCTTTGAAATATTTAGTATTTTAATGCAAAGTTTGCATTAACATATAGGTTTTGAGTTGGACTAAATATTCCAATGTACTTCTCCACTAAAACCCAATCTAAAAAATATTTACCACAATTAATAGTTCTTAAAATTTAAACACTAAATTATAACAAATAATCATATATTATATAATTTATATAATTAATTTAATTGTACTTATTACTTTTTCTAGTTTTAGTTTAGGACAGAAGAAAAATAAAACATCCTTCTACTATAATTAAAATATTTTTTAACAATTAATACAACAATGAAAGTTAATCAAACACACTGCACAATGAGGTGCTGCAAAATTGTACCTCAAACAGAAGAGACAGAAACATAAAAAAAAGAAAATCAGCAAATACAATTTAGTTAATAACTTACACAATGCATATAATATATACAAGCATCTCAACTACTTCCTTGGCTTTCTCTACAACCCTTAATTAGACCCACAGGCATTTTCATTATTTTACTGAGCTCCAATAAAAGTGGCCAGCAACATAAGAGAGACAGATGACATAATTCCCATGGTATCACAAAAAAGGGGGATGAAGATTAAAGAGATGCAAAATGTAGATCAAGAAGTCAATTAACTTGCATAAGGATACCTTTGGTCACGACAGTTATAGTCTAATCTTGTCCAGGACCAGAGGTGTATTACTTTTAACTAAATTTGAAGACAGAAAGCTCATTTTTAGTTGTCGATTTAAAGAACTACACCTGTTTTAGAAAAATCTAAACAAAATTTGAAGTCCAAATTAATGTTGATTAACTATCTGGAATGCAGGAATATACTTTACATTGAATTTCCAGGTAATTTTACATGAAAATATTTCATCACAATGACACTAACAATCCAATAAATCCAACAAATAAATCCAATCCAACAAATATTGATTATATATGGATAAAAAAAAATCTAGCACTGATTCTCTCTGGAAGAAACTACTGTCTTCCAGAGTACTGTCTATTATTTCAAATCAGAGGGGCTTTTGAAAGGTAAGTCAATAGTAAGCAGATATTCAAATATCAAATCTACTTAAGTTATTAGCAATTAATTGGCTACATGATCTTTGCTAAATTTTAATAAAATACAATAAAGAATGCTCTCAATTAATACATCATAGGGAAAATAATAATACTTTTTCTATTAAGTTGATTAATTTGTTTTTGGAGATAATTAATAATCACATCACAGTTTAACAGTACTTAAGTACTTTATAAACATACCAAAATAAAAAGTTTAAAATCATAAACAGTGCTGAGCTGAGCAATAAAAAAACTATAAACTAAAAAGTGGATAAAAAATTATTTTATTATATTTCTATATCTATCTACTATTATGCTACATTTATAAATATATACATTAATAAAATAACTATAATAATACCAATAATAATAGATAACATTATCCACAACATCTATTTTATAACATTATTGTCTACTATATTAATACACTATGGTTTCTACATCATTTATCAATAATATAATTAATTAATTACCTATTATTATTTATTTGAGCTTATGGTACATGTGTGCAACGGTAGACCAATATTTAGCAATATGTTTTAAATTAAAATAAGCAAATAACATTTTGTTAACCACAACTGTACAGCACATAATTAAGTAATCCAGTTTCAAACATACTTCCACCATTCCCTCAATTTATTGTTTTTACATCAAAACAATTAAGTTATCTTTAAAAAATTAGGTAATATTTTTAAACAAACACTTTGTTATTCTATAAGTAAATGATTGAAATACACAATTCATTTTTACAGCTATTTCTTAGATGTAATTATACTTAAATAATTATTAAAACAAGTTTTGGACTGTCTCAATTGGCAAATCATTTTAAGGCCCACCCAACGACAAAACTCCTGGAGAAATTTATTTAAGGGGTTCCTTAACTTTCCAGATACTTTATTTTTATAGGGGCTCTATACAATATTCTCATTCTTAAAAAAATTACAAAAAGGTTTCAAAATGATTTAATTTTTAACAACTAAAAAATTTCCATTAAAAAAAACAAAGCAAAACTTTCTTCACCTAATTTAAAATATTTACATTCACAATAATTACAACAAAGTAGACTATTGAATAAATTGCATACTTGGGTGGATCCACATGCAATCAATGTTATTATTAGTTTATAAAGCTCAGTCTTCAATCAGCATTTACTGCTTTACTGCATTTTTTTTTAATCATGTTTAATAATAACTTGTTAGAACTATATAACATGATGCTGACACAAAATGAAGCTAGTTGTAATTTCTATGGTGTCTCCCTACGAGACATTATATATTCTTCAAATTTTTAACATGAACCAAACATACTTCTTTAGTGTGGACTTTTACTCATTCATATACAACAATGAGGCGATAAATGCCACTGTTCTGTGAAGTATTACCAAGTCCCATTTATTTTTCAAAGTGTGTTACGTGAAATGACAAGTAAGGAATTCCTATACTTCAATATAAAAAGCTAAAAGAATTACATCAATAATGAAAATTTCTGTTGGAGACTAAATTTGTAATTTGGATGTTTAATTTAACTGTACTAACCTATCATTTTGTAAAATTAACTTTTTAAATAAATGATTAATAGTTCCTTTATTTACAAAATAAAACAGTTTTAAATGAAAAAAACACGGGCTTTGAAACCTATTTCTAAGGAATGGATTACAAATGTTCAATAAAAAACAATTTTTGAAAAATGTATTTGATAACTGCACCAAAATTATTTTAATAACTAATATAATAAACATAGTTTTATGCTCTTTTAAAAATATGGCAAAATAGTAATTAAAATTACTAGTACAATTAAATATTTTAGTCAATATTGATTAAACTATTAATGAATTTTGATTAAATCACTTATATAAGTTTGAATATGAGATGATTATTATTATATGTATAAAATAAATATTTCTACTGAAGCATTTTTATTTCATATAAATTAATTTTTAATACAGTTACAATCTTTCTTGGCAAAACTTAGTATACATGAAATTTGGACAACAATAATTTAAACAATACTATTAATTAACGTTATTTAGTTCGCTCAATACTCTGTTTAATTTGATCATATTGCTTTACTCTATCAGGTATACTGGCTTGTTCAAGTGGTAATATATCAGTTAATTCAGCAAGACTATTAATAAAAACTAATTTTCTACTAAATTTAGTACTTATAAACGGTTTGGTCATAAGTACAATAGTTTTAAGCCAAAATGTTGGATGTACTAAATACAAACGTTTTAAATTTTTTCTTAATTTTCTATCTATCATCTGATAACAACGCTTTAGCCATGAGAATGTTGGCATACAATCTTTAGCGGTGCCACCATGCAAATAAACAAGAACGTAATCTTCAGTGATAAGTTGATCAAGGGTTGATAGTACATAAAAAAATAAATTATCCATAACGTAGTTGTAATCAACTCTACCATGATGCGGTAAAAAGCATGCGCTAAATACAATAATAGCATTATGTGAACCAGCATTTAAGTAACCCCCATGTGACAAAACTCTTTTAAATGGTTCGATTACTTTCATATCAATTCTTCGTTCCATGCCAGCCACTGTACACGGTTGCCAATTTCTTGCTTCATTTCGTTCTTCTTCTGCTGTTAATTCTGGAATCAGTTCACCCTCAGCTGAGGGTGAATCACCTAATTTTTCTAATATCGAATCCTCTAATTCATCAGCAGAATCTAATTCAGGACTTAAAAATCGATCCAAATCCTCATCAGAGATAACACTTGATAACTGATCCTCATCACCAGCAGAAGACAAAATGTCTTGAGGTAAAGCAATTTTTCTTAATCTCGGTGGACCATTCAAAGTATTTGGTCTTTCTTCACGTTTTAATCTAACATCCTGACAATCTGGTGACAAAACAGCTTGAAAAATTGAATGATCTTCTTCTTCATCATCACTGAGACCAGTTGCACCAGAATCCAACTCCTGAGGTAACGGAATACCAGATGCTTCAAATGTTTGTCTTAATTCCTTTGGACTATTCGGAAAATCAACAGGTTCACATGTATATGTTTCTAATGTAGGTAATTCTAAATCTAAACTTTCTAAACTAATTGATAAATCTTTATTAGAATTATCTAACGGATGAGTAATAGCTGGTTTTGTATTATTACGAGTGATACAATTATTTGAAGTAATTACTTTTACATTTGTATTAGTGTTTGTGTTTGCATTTGTACCTGTAGTAGTGATGGCGGTAGATGATGTAGTTGTAGATAAATCAATAGTACTTAGAGTTGTAGAAACATTACTAATTTTATCATGATTCATCATTTGATTTACTGTACAATTATCAAGTTGATAATTCAATTCACTCAAAGGTGAATTAGCATCAGATACTTCACTGATATCCATTCTGTCACCATCAGATGGTGGTGTCTCATTTTTATCAGCATTTGTCATTAATTTTATTGAATCTGGTGAGCTCTGCATCAAAATTGTATTCTGTAACACAGATGTCATATTGCAAAAAATAATTATAAAATAAATAAATAACAAATATACAAATAAATTTAATTATCATACAAACTTATGAAAACTTTGGTTCAAAACAATGATGTTGTCATGGTTTTCAATTTATACAAAAAATGCTCTAAAGCCTTCACCTAACATTCAACAATAAGACACTGTCATATCTTTGAATAAACTTAAATGAGAGCTTTTCTCATTCTAATCCCAGCATAAAAAATTTGAATTAAATTGGGCCGAATTAAAATTTTTGAAAATGAGATTTCAAATAACATTATAAATTTATTATTCTTAAAAAATATATTTTATTCTTTGCACATTTAACTTTCAGAAGCCAGAAATAGTTTGATCTAAATAAAATCGGATTGCTTACAACATATTAAAAATCATAGTTTAATTGATATTTCAGATTGCTGATGTAAACATTTACAACAGTTAGATTGCTGATGCAAACAACAGTTAAGAGTGTTCAGTCTGGTTCTGTTTCTGATAGCATTTGGAAATTTAATTGTTTAAAAATTTGTACAGAGCTCTATAATAAAGTTGTACTTACGTATTAACGCCACCACAGCTACAGCTTTACTTAAAATTGAGTATTTATTTTATTGAGTCTCTTTATTAATTTTAAATGGTTATTTATATTTATTTATTTTATAAATATAATTTAACCAAACTTAACCTACGCTCGCTAAACCTTGACTAATTAACACCGTAATTTTTTGAGTATTTATTTAATAGATTCAGTAATTATTGTTATTTAAATAATAAATAATTGCAATAATTACTGAATTTATTAAATAAATAAATATTGCAATTATTTATTATTTAAATAACAATAATTACTGAATTTATTAAATAAATACTCAAAAAATTACAGTGTTAATTAGTCAAGGTTAGCGAGTGAAGCGAGCGTAGGTTAAGTTTGGTTAAATTATATTTATAAAATAAATAAAGAGACTGTTTTGAATCTATGTTAAACTCTATATCGGCCCATTTTCCACCAAAATCCGATTGACTACTTTGTTTTTAAATAAAGCTGTAGCTGCGGTGGCGTTAATACGTAAGTACCGTAAAGTTTATAAATTAAATAAGTAAATATAGTACAGCTTAAGAGAATCTATTTTAATCATCAGTCAATCTTTAACACACTCAAATAAAACGATTATTTTATCATGTTCTACAACATTTTAACAGCATAATCATATAAATTTTCTCAAATAGATGAAAATATGATGTTCCATGGTTTCAAAATATTTTCTACTTTTCCACTTTCAGATTTATAACAAAGTAGAAAAATATTGTTGTACTTCATCAGCCTTGAGATTTCAAGTAAGTAAAAATGTAAGAAATACATACCTTTATAAAAAATGAATGCAATAAATGAAAGGAATTGTGTATTTTGGTGGTGAGGTTTTGAAACCCTCAACATGCATCCTTTTGATGATAATATTTAGCCATGGAAAGTTTTATCAGCTTCTCTGCTACTTGGTTATAAGGGTTCTCCAAAATAAGTTAACATTTACCCATACCTTTTTCACTACGAGATATTTTGATCTAAATCTAAATATGTAGTAACACTAATCATATATCCTTCTCAAGAACACATTGTCATAAGCAAAGTAACTAAACACTGTACAGTAATTTTGTTACAAAATGCAAAAGATTGCATAAATGTTGCAGGTAGTATTTAAATTTTATATCTGCACAACTCATTTTCACCATACTTTCAATGAAATTTACTACAGATTACTTGAAATATGTCATAATAGTGCAACTTTATGCAAAATATCACAAATGGAGTATATTATGAGAATGGGTGGATGAATAAAAACAACAATATTGTATAAATGATATCATGTGTGTTCAGAGTTTCATCACTATGGAGCAGACTACAGAGGAATTGGATATTCTGCTTTAACTGTACAGTACATCATGAATTATGTATCCAAGACATCAAAAAGTAAGTATATTATTAAGTGTTGTTCATTGATGTTTTCAAGTAGCTATCTCATTTCTGGATAACTGCTGCAAAGTATACATATGTTTTGGACAATACTGATTGCAGTGAAGTGGTTCTGTCAATTCATATGAAGTTGTATAAAGTTCAGTGGAGTGGAAACATATCCATTCACATTCAAAATTCCTGAACTGCTATTTATTCTGGAAATATGTTATTAACCCTTTCCTTCGATAACCAAGGTATGCATAATAAATTTAGGTTTGAAGGCAATATAATTAAGGCAGCAAAAATCATGGAAACCTTAAGAGCCTCGAAAAAGTAATTAGATGTACTGCCAGGAAAACTGACAAAGTATTGTGTACATGCATCAACTTGCCACACTACATACGTAAGCATCAAGAAGGCTTTAATGAAAAAGTTCAAGTGAAAAGTGTATCAATACACAGATCTTGGGTTATGAAACATTCACATATTTAGCTCCATGAAGGCCTTAGGAACAGCAACATAACCTGCCATTATTATTTTTTGTTAAGTTTGTAGTGATTATATAAACACCCCTACAAAATAATAAGATCAGTTGTTTCTGTGATCTTTGCATTCAACTGTTTGCTTATTTTTGTGTTTCGTAAAATAGCACCTACAAATTAAGAAAATATAAAAATGTTATAATTACAACATTTTAAGTAATTATTTTACTGTAGTGGTTGTCAAATTTTGTTAAAAACGATAAAATTAAATAAGTTATATAAAATAAATAAATTTGGCCATTCACTCGTGTTCGTCACTTGGCGATTCCAATTTCTTGGAACTCTCAAATTAAAAAATTAGATGATTTTGCGATTATGAGTAACCACTAGACTAACCCGGCAGGTTATATAGCTGGATAAAGTTCTTTTTTCATAGTTATTTCAATTTTAACCTATTACACTGAGGTATTTATAATTAAACGAAAGAAACATTTAAAAAATCCAATTTTAGTTGACAGGTATTTTTAAAAACTGTGAGAAATGCCCAGCACTGGGAAGGAACCTGCTTATTAAAAGGTTTAGTAAGCAAGGGTTAACTTACAGATCACCAAACTTAACCCACTAGTATAGCTAATGTGATTGGTAAGCCCTACCCACCATATCATTATGTTAGCAAGATAGGTTTAACATGCACCAGGCTTTGTTGTTTTTTTACCTACTGTCATAACCAGCTTGAAGTAATGTTAAAATAATGTAATCAACAAAGAAGAAAAGTATACATTACATTTATTTTTATGCATATAACACTGAATCCTGTGTTTCATTTTGCAAAAAGGAACATTATGAAAATACTCTACAACAATTCAAAGAAAATGTTATCAATTAAATATTATGAAATTACTCACATGCTGCTATAAAAATTATTTGAGTTTAATTTGGTTGGTTATGTGTATCTTTTGTAGCTTTGGAGACTGGATAAAGCTTTCTAGACTTTTGTTGAACAAATTCTCTAATTTGTTCATTTAGAGAATTTGTTTGAACAAATTCTCTAAAAAAAACATATGAAGAGCTCATTAGTCAATGTAACATGATAAAAACAATATATAACCAACGTAAAATATAAATCTAAAGAAATATCATGTTTCAAATATTAATTTAATAATAGAATCCGATGTGAATACAGTAATAATAGTGGTAATGAATATTGTTAAGGTTTTATACTTGTTTTTTTCTATTGTTAGTAGTAGTTTTTCAGAAGTAAATGTTAATTTATTTACAAAAATGTTTCTGTTAACATTTATTTAACTAATGATAATTTTAAGTTTGTTTTAAATATAAATGTTAGTTTTTAGATTTATCAAGTACACAAAACTTTTGAATTACAGAATGAAAATATTACCTGACATACACACACATAAAGCATCGTTTAATGAGGAACATAAATAATACGCTTAATTATCATCGTCATCATGTAAAAGTAAACTAATTACCTGCTACACAGACTGCTAATCTACTGAACTAAATTGCGTAATCGCAAACAGCACATATATATTATTTTTCAGTTTAGTGACTTTGGTATTTTTCATAACTGAAATTAAAAAAATAAAAAACTACGGTTGCAAAAATAAATAACAGCTCCAACAATAAAATATTTAATATACAGAATGGTTACGCCTACTTATAGGCTTAGTTTTGTACAAAGACTGGTGAATCATAGCCTGTATAACACAGTAACAAACTAATCTATGATATAAAAATTTATGTTTTACCTAAATAACAGCGAATAACATGAAAAAGAATTCCCATAAACAAGCCACAACCTCTCCAACACAGTACCAGTTGATGCAGGCACATCTGTATTTTGTCAGCTGCGCTTTAGCGTCAACAGAATGGCAACATAACCAAAGTCAATAATTGAACAAAATTACATTTAAAATTTAATATTAAATATACTTGTAGGGTAATTTTATATAATTGCGTTACTTTGATAAAAGTTTTTATTTATTTGAATTTTATTTTATTATACGTTTATAATAATTTAATATTACTGTGATGGGGAAAAACACCTCATAGTTATATTTCTTTGCAAAGCATGATTCGTTAGTGGTTTTTTTTTATACTTTTTACATAATACAAATTTCGTATTTTAAAATAAATATTTCAATATGATTCATTTTAAAAGTATGTTTTTGTACTTTTATCATCAAACAAAAAAAATAATGTTGGCGTTTTTGTTGACAGTTAATGAATTCATTTGAGCATAAAAAATATGATGTGGACAACACATGACATTCTTGTATGCCTATTAAATTACATTTACACATTTTTTTAAAAATGAAACGTACATAACATTTTGTTATTGAAAACTAATGATACTTTTTCATTTTTTTATTTTTTTGTTATTCAATTGTAATTTTTTTACAATGAGAGGTTAATAATTATTAATAAATAAAAAAAAAAAAAAAAAGGAAATTAAGTCTGATTCGAGCAAATATGCCTTCCCCTAAGATCCAAATATTTCATTAATTAAAATTTTATTTGGCTATAACTCTGGAACCAGTGAAAATAAGTACCACTTATGATATATCGTTGAAAAACTCAACGAGGGCTTATTACTGTAGTTAAGAAAAATTATTTTTTTACACTTTTGGTTCAGTCGATTGCAATCAAAATAGGAGGTGCACAACTAGATGTTACAACAGTCCTAAATCCAAAATTTCAACATCCTATGACTATTCGTTTTTGAGTTATGCGAGATAAATTCGTACGTTCAGATATCACATCGAAACTAGTCAAAATGGATTCAGGGATGGTCGAAATGAATATTTCCTTTGAAATCTGGAAACCGAAATTTTTCGCGATCACAACTTCCTTTACTTCACACAAGGAAGTAAAAAAAACTGGCGGTAATACTTCCTTTCTCGGCAAATCTCGTCTGCGATCGGGTCATGGTCTTGCCGAACACAACGCGCAAATTACGTGGGTATGGTGACGCTACCTTAATCCAGTATTTGATTCAGGTAAAATTATTTTTTTCTTCCGCGTGCCTAAAAGTAAAAAGGCAATTTAGTTTTTATATTAACTTTTCAATGTGGGCTTGAGAACAGGCTTGTCACTAAATGTGTATTTTTGTTTCAATCACTCTGTGAATAAATATACTTTAAATGCACTGCGTTCATACTATAACTTTAATTTCTTATCCACCGTATACATTACAATCAAGACTTTTTTGTATTTGGTTTATCAAGTTTTTATCCAAGTAATCAATTTTATAAGAGTCAGCAGAATCATCCAAAGGGAAAAGATTTCTACATAATTGATTATTTTACCTGAGCTGTTATTTCAGGTTTATAGAAAGGTAAGAGTAATCACTGTTTTTATTAGTTTTTCACTATTGTGATAGAATATTATGTGCAATCCAATCTCAAATTGACAAGACAGTAGTTTTTCAAATGATCATTCAAGTGATTTTGATTGTGATAGTAGTAATTTGTGTGTATAGTTTTTAGAAAAGTTTTCCTGTCACTAACTGCTGTGTATAAGGTCTACCCTTGAACATAAAGATTCAAATTTACCAATTAACACAAGAATCAAATAAATAGTTTTAGGAATAGATGCTTTTCCTTGTAAATTACAACCCTTGTTTATACTTATTTTCTTTTCTTCATAAATATCAAAGATTTTGTTGACTACTGGAGCAATGCCATTTACAAACTAGGCAATACTAAAGGCTATTAAATGCTATTACCATTTGTCAGTAACTATCTGATATTAAAAAAGACTAATATTTTTATTTTATATAAAATTCTAATTATGATTAACACTGTTGTAGTACTTTTTATAAAATTCCAAATTTCATACAGATGCAAACTTTCTAGGATTAACTACTCCTTTGTAAACTACAAAACTACTCTTTTGTGTTGAATCATTTATGAGGCACCATAAATTGTAATTTGATAATCATAATTTTTAAAATCATTATTAATTTAACGGTCATTTAAAAGTATGTCCTTTTTCAGTGACAAAACTGAATCATATTTAATAAACAATGTTTTCAAAATTACATCATAACATTTTCAATCATTCTTGTGGCCATGTGTTTGTCAACTTTAGGATTTAATTTACCAATTTTTCCGCAGTATTTTCTTTTGAAAACAATCCCAAGTTTTCCTTTGTATTAACTCAGGTTAAATATAAACAAATGTGCTCTCCTGTAATTATAATAGTATTTTATTATACTCAATATCTTAATTTTATACTTAAAAACTTTATTTCCATGTCATCCACATGTCTGCTTTATAAATGTTGTGTGCTTTCTACACTTCTTTTCTTCTGCAGTACTTCGTAGTTACTTTATGACTAAAATGCCCTCTCTTTTTTTGCTTTTTGTCCAACACATAAGATAAATAGTATAAATCCCTTTCTCAACTCTCTTTCTACTCTTCCTTTCCATCTAATTTCACTCATTCTACATATCATAATTAAATTACAATCTACCAATTAATCTTTCCAATCAGGGTTACTCACTGATTGCCACTCACTGGTCCTTCTTCCGTTTCCTCTTCTCATCTGCCATTTTCATTACTCACACTTGGTATCCTGGTCCCCCATTTATTACAGTACTGAGCAAATAAAAGTTAAAAAATTAGACTTAAAATCTCTTTTAATTTAATTCTTTCAATTCAAATAAAAATCATAATAGAATGTTATAAGCATGAGGAGTATTTGGAAAATTAAAATACAAAACTTAAGTGCAAGGGAAATTAATTTTTCTTTATTAACAGTGCTGTCACATTGACAGAGTTCTGTGTTATGATTAAAGTTTTTATCAAGGATCAGTTGGAGCAAAATTGTGCTAGGTGTATGTGTTTAAGATGCCCATCTTAATTAAAACCCTGCCAAATATAAGCTGCAACAGTTTCTGATTTCTGCAATTTCACTGAAAGAAGAAATTGGTACTGAAATTCATTCGATACTTATTTCTGTTAATTGCAAATAAGCAAGAAGAAATAATGTTTGTGGTAAGTAGTGGAAAAGTAGTAAAAGAAATGATTCTAAAAATCATGTCAACCATTTTCTGAAACCGAAACAACACTCTTCTCATTAACTTTTTGCCTTGCAGACAATATAAATAATTTTACTTTCTATAAAACTCTGAAAAAAGTATGAAATGATACACAATAAATTATCAGGAATGGTGATTATCAGGAGTCCGATAGCTAGATTACAGTGCTCGTTTGTACACAGAAGTTGCAGTTCTACAAGATTAGAAGTTTAGGAAATGAAAAACTTTTTATAAGAAAGAAGCAGCCATTAAACTTGTGTACTAGTAGATTTTTGAATATAATAAAACAGCAAAAAAGATTAAGTGAAAAATATCATTGCTCATACCCATAATGGGTACAAAAGTACCCTGAACTTTTAAAATTTTTATATTACTTTAAAATAGATTCATGTGTTGACATTTTCTGGAAGTAAAAACTCATGTCAAATAGCAAGTTTAACCCGTAATTCCCTGTAAGGATAAAAACACTATCCTAAACTTTAAAAAGAAGTAGATTTTAAAACTTTGTAGCCAATAGGTTTTGCATGTGAAAAAATGGCAAAAGAGAAAATTGTCAAAATTTCTCCTCACATTCATGAAAAGAATACCTCTGCTTTCTAAATACAGTTTTAAAATTCACAAAATCATAGCTCAGTCAACAACTAGTGTATTTGGTAGCTAAATCCAAGATCCAGCACTTGATTCATAAAAATGAATAGTATTTAGTTTATCTTCAGATAACAAACATTATCAGATAGTTTGTTATCTTCCTTCAGTTACTATAGTTGGTAAGTAAAACAAAAATAAATCTTTCTATTATTCAAATTATTTTTTGCTTCACTTCACTTCAGACTGTATGTAGCTGCTGCAATGAATCTTGAAGCTTAGACTATGATGGCTAGTATGATGCCTGTTATCCAAACTGAAACTGAAAA
Source organism: Lycorma delicatula (assembly GCF_047948215.1). NCBI lineage: Eukaryota > Metazoa > Arthropoda > Insecta > Hemiptera > Fulgoridae > Lycorma > Lycorma delicatula. The sequence continues at coordinate 126,873,484 of NC_134460.1, read as the reverse complement.
CATTCAGCTTAGTTTTCATGCACAGAAGCAAATTGCTTTCTTTTAAATACAACTTCTTATTATGTTAGTGGATGATATTATGAATTATATTTGTTTAATTTTCTAATTCTGTATAAATAAATAATTACGGTAAAATAAATAATTATTTTACCATAAAAAGAAATGTTATGGTATATTTTTAAATGTTATAAAAATGAAGGCCTATTCTCAACAAGTAATATAAATGTATTAGCAAACAAACTCTAAATGATAAAATAACTAACATTATATGCCTGACATATATAAATAAAGTTTATAATCTATCTTGATTTTATTTATTGAAAAATAAACTCATCAAGCCAAGTATTATCATTCAGGAAATGAGTCACCTTTCCATAGTTTTCAAATACAGCCAGAGTCCAATGTAAAAATAAATAATTACCCATAAGCCTACATTATTGAATGATTGATTATAATCCAAGTAACTAGTTATCCTGCATTTACTGATCCTGTAAGAGCATTTGTGCAAATTGTTTCTTTTTATTTGAGTTTTGATTGAGAAAAATAATCATATTTTTATAATCAGTTGTGTATTTTTAGTGTTTTATAATTAATTATGAATGAACCAAAATTTACCGTAAAAATCAAAAGCTAAAAATGGAAAGCCCAGGAAATAATAAGTAATGTGTTTGAGTTTATGAAACAAGAAGGTAATTGATTTCTGAAGTCAGAAAAAGAAGATAAACACCTGATTCACATTGAAACACTGTGTATGGGGTGCCATGATCAAATGTGCGAAAAGAGAAAAAGCAATTGCAAGAAAAATTAGTTGAAAATATGTTGGAGACTCCTTTCCCTACTCCCTGTGAAATGCCTGAAATAGGACTAGATGACTTTGACAAATGTGTGGTGAGACTGACTACAAACAAATTTTATAAACAACTGCCACAGTGAAAAAGATAATGTTAGTGCTTAAAGATGTCACTGGTTATTCTGGAAAAGATGAGATTGAGAAAAATAATAAAAGAATTGGGCTTTACATGGAAAAAAAAAACAAAAATAACAGGAAGGTTTTCACTGAGCGATATGACATAAGGTTTAAGCATATTCAGTATCTGGCTGCCATAAAAAAATTTAGAAGTGGAATTAGGCCAATAGTGTGAATAAAAAAGTCACATGAATATATATATTATCTTCTCATGCTACAAATAAATTGTGGTGTAGTAATTCAGGTGACATGCTGCAAGTTGCTACTTCAAAAGCCAGTAACTTTATTATTGTGCTAGAAATGGGCTTTATACAAAATATTTATTAACTTGGTAAGCAAGTTTAAAACGTGGCGATTACAGAAGTCAAATGAAAGTAGAAAATTACTTAAAATGGATATAAGAGATATTAATTCCAAATCTTCCCAATAATTCTGTGGTAATTTCTGACAATGCGCCCTATCATATTACCATTTTAGAACCAAATTTCAATTTCCAATTCAAGAAAAGAAGATATGATAAAGTAAGTGGTTGCAGAAGCATCTGTTCCTCATTCTTCCTCAATGCTAAAACCACAGCTGTACAAATTAGTAAAACCAAACAGGGAAAAGTTTACTGTCTACATTGATGAACTTTTACAAAAAAAAAAGCATGTTGTTCTCAGACTACCTCCACATCACCTGAATTTAAATCCTATGGAGATGGTTTGGTCAGAAGTTAAAGGTTCATAGCAAGTTATAACGTAAATTTTGATATCAAAGACGATATGAAAATAAGTGGCTGACATGAATAAAACAAACTGGAAGGTGTATTGTGAACTTCATGAAATTTTAGGGAAATGAAGCGAGAGTTCTGTAATTGTAATGCGGTGAATTTTCATGAATTTTATCGTTGATTTTCATAGTCAGTTCATCAGTCACAAGGTTAGGCCGACCACTGCAGTCCTTATCATGAACATTGATGTGCCATTTTTAAACTGAATGCACCCTTGCCTCACTCCACCTTCACTCATTAAGAATCTCTGTATACCTCAGTAAGTTGCTGATGAATTTCAATTGGTTTGAGGTTTCTTGCTAGTAAAAACTTAATCACTGAATCACTGAACGCACCTCACAACTCACGAGATTTTCTATTGAAGACATATTTCAGTAATTCACAATGAACAAAGTAGAAAATAACGATCCACATGCTACGACAGCTTGATGCGTACTTAGTGTGGAAATGTTTTGACGCCAAGATGGCAGCTCTATCCCCACCCATCTCCACAATAGGCACAAACGTAAGTTACTTTCTAGACCGCCCTCGTATATATGAATAATTAAATCAAATTAAATTTAAAATTATAATAATGTTTAAATTATTAGCTATACATTGAAGTGATTAAAATTTCAAAAAATTGTGTTCTGCAATCCTGTACTAACACTACAGTACATCTTACCAAGGCTCATTTGCTGACTGCACTGAAGCAAATATTATTCTAAAAGGAAAGTAGAATAATTCTAATTGTGGCTGTCACTGCTGTGGCACTGAACATCAAGATTGATTGTGCTGCCTGTTTTATACACCTCTGCTTGTTTATTCAGTTAGATTTGTAAACCTCCTCCTCTTCTTTTGAAATAAAAAACTGTAGTATACCTTTGTACAAGAGAAAGTATAATAAAATACATTCTACTATAATACCATCTACAGGTTAATTGATTACATGATGCTAGAAACATAATGGAAAAAAAAACATGTGTTCTGCATGGCAAATGTATAGGAGGTGGAAAAATTGCCAAGTTAATGATGCATTGATGTTAAAGGTTTACAATAATTCAGGAAAATATCCAAGGATATGATGGTGGAAGTAGTCCAAATTTCAACAGGTATGAATCTAATACTAGAAGAGTATCTTGAATATAGACTGTAATAGGGTACGAAATGGAACATTATATCTATTTGAAATAATCATTTATTTACTTCATTTTTTTTATAATATATTCATTTATATATATTTTTTTCATTTATTGCGACTAGAGAATTGATTTCTTTTTTTTTTAGTACAGTATACATCACAGATTTTATTAATAAGAACAATTAACCATTTGTACAAGTACAGTATGTAATATGTAATAGTATGCAACAATATTCTAATTTTAAGGTAATAAATTGCATTTACAGAACTTGATTCACACTCTTTAATATCATGAATTATTTTTCAATAATAAAATTAGAAAAATAAGTACAAATATTTGATTTATTTGAAGAAACTAAATTTTCAGTGTCTCTTGGTTGTATTATGAATAAAATAACAATATTTCTCCACCCAAAGTTAGTTAGTTGAATACAAAGTGGCAAAGAGAGTCATAAATTTAGTAGTGCAAGTATAGATCAATAGTGTTTCCCTCTAGTGTGTAAAATATGAGTGCAATTATGAAAATTTTGAAACTATATATTAACAATACATTTGGCAAGTAGAAATTATATTTTTTTAAAGTTTAATACCGTTAAATCATAAAATCAACATTGTCAAAAAACAATATACCACACTTAAGAGCGGTATAATGATTTTGACTACTATAAAATAAGAGTTCACTAATTACTTTCAGGTAATATTTTGTTTCTATTTCAATAAGATGTTTTGTACTTGAGTAAAAACCTAATTATGTCTCATAAATTGTTGTTAATTTTTCTGATCAAATTGATTAATTTGGACGATAATGATGCAAGTGATTTTTAGAGAGTATTTGTATTATTTTTTAATTGAAAATCAAAATAAATCTTTTTATTGATTTTGTTCAAAACAACGGATGATTTAAATTCAAAATGACCAGTAAGGAAAATATTACTCATTTTAAAATTCTTTTGGATCATGACAATAAGTTACATCCTGTAACTGATGTTTCTACAACTCTTGAAGAATTTTAAGGTGAAACATTCAGAAAAATAAAAGAATGAGAAGCAAGGAAGAGCTATGAGAAGCAATGCAGGCTATTTTGACATATTTAAAATACAAAAGTTTAAAATTGGTATCCTTTTGAAATGAATTAATTAAAATTAATGACATAAAAGAAAATATTACTTCAATGTATATTTGTGAATTTTTTCAATAGATGTAAAAAAATTGGTTTGTATCTAGTTAATTTATTTTTTTTATTTGTCAAAAACAAAATGTCTGTAGAAAGTGTAATTTTATAAATTTTAAAATTTAAAGTTAAACTAAATAAGTATGCTTATGAAATATTCATTTTGTACTGCTAACTTTTTCTCCTTTATTACTAGTTTTTTTCACTTAATTAAATACCACAGATCCTAAAAACTTCTCTTAAATGTCTAAGACTGATTTGGTGGTTCTTGAAATAATCTTGGAAATAGATACACATAGATTGAAATGAAATTTTATTTCTTTATAAAGTCTGTTTAATGTAACAGTTAAATTATAAGGAGTTTTTATTTTAACTAGTATCTCAAGTTACATAAACATTCTTCTCTACTTACTTAATATTTTATGGACCATCATCCTCATTACAGTTTATTTTTTTCTATATTAATACCCAGTCTAAAATTTTAATTGCGCTTAGGTGTTTAAGTTAAAAGTAAATTATTTTTAATGATTGTTATTGTTGCTACAGATAAAAGGTGCAGTACTGATAAATTCAACTTTAAATAAAGTCAACTTTAAATGCAGATATACAGAGTATTTTATTATTTTAAAAGAGATTTTAATTTATGTATTTTTCTATTATTTTCTATATTAACAAAATCATAATTCTCTTGTTTTACATAATTCTTTTGTTTTGCAAAATCAAATTCCATGTAGTCATGCTTTGTAGGTTTTCATGTTCTTTGTGTCATTAAAATAAAGTTTAAATTAGTCATAGTAACATAAAATTTGTCACAGTGTAAACTAACTAATGAAAATTTTATAAATCCATTACTTTGAAATAAACATTTAAAAAAAAATTATATTACTTTGATAATTCACTAATTATTTAAAATTTTACATTGTATTTAAAAATGAAATCATGGTTTCAAATTTTAGACATAATAAATTTTAAAAGAAAACTTGAATCAAATTAAAATCAATGTATATTTTTAATGGAATTTATAATTACTATGTTACTGGTTTACTTAAGGTATTTTGGCTCAATTAATGGCACTGTCTCAAGAATGGTTGGTCTAAAAAGACTGGTTAAGATGAACTGCCAAATTATAATGACTAACAGCTTATTATAATGGAGCAAATCTAATTACTCTCACAATTAATAATTTGTGCAGTATTTGTTTTATATTTATGTAATATTTTTATATGAAGAATAATTTTTGTCAACAAGACAGTCCTTAAAATGGAATAAAATAATATCATGGTTCGATCACAACATAAATAATATTACAAAAAAAATTACAGTTCACAAAAGAAATACATATATACATAAATATATTTTTTTAAATTATTAAAGAGTGTGAATTAGCTAATATTACTTACAATAGAAAAAAATTAATTGATTAAATTAATACAACAAACAATTAACATTCATAATAATAATAATAATAATAATAATCAAGTTATAAATAAGGTACACAATACATCACGAAACATACATTGTATAATCAGTATTGCAAGAAAAAGTATAATAAAATTTATGTTTTTAAATTAATAAAGAAAACTTTTAAGTAGATTTTATATGGAATTGAAAGAGAGTAATTATAGTAAAAATATAATTATGACAGTTACTGAGAAAAGTTAATGCTATGAGGTAGAAAATAGATTACTACAACATTGTAATACAATTTTAATAACAATTACAATGTAACAAAATAAAACTATTTTTATAAATAAAAAAAAGGTAACAAAATCTTTGTTAATAAATAATTAGTTTTAAAGATCATATATATATATATATTTACTTATTTATTTATATATATATAATACAGCAATATTTATTTGATTAAATATACATCATTATCTTCATTTTTCTCTGTTTAGAAAAAGTTATAACTAACTAAGAATAATTAGTTAGTTTTATAATTATGTTAAATAAGATATTTAAACATATCAACAAAAAATAATTTATTTTAATAATATTTAAATTTATCTAATAATTATTATCACTGTACCTGCTTGCCAATTTACCCATCTTTGATATTATCACACTTGTTTGTTTTATACTTGGGTTATGCTACTTATCTTGTGAATATATAAATCTCATTATTATATCTAGTGAAATTACAGTTTCATAGAAAGATAATGTAAAAAAAAATTAAGAAAAAATAATGCAATTCTGTATGTATTCAAGTCTAATTTTATTCTTATCCGGTTTTTCAGTTATACTATAAAAATACATTTAAACTTATCTGTACAATTTTTATATAATATCTGACAGAACATTGTAAATTTGTATGATACTTTTAACTGTTAGCATTGCTTCATTCTCTCACACCTTTAGCCTACATTACTTTTTTATTTTCTTGTAAAATGTAGATCAGTTTTCCTGACTGTGGCACATGGTACTTAACTGGATATCTTTGGTATTTAAAACCTATTCATATGGGCATTAAAATCAAACAACAAATAAATAAAAAATTATATAATATACAACATACTACACGAGCATTATGTAACGTTTTTGCCCATTAAACATTAAATATTGCTAATTAAATATTTTGCCCATTAACTTCTATAATCAAAGAGAAAAGTCTAATTATATATTATATTTTTTATTCATGGATCATCAGTTACTGAAAGTAATTTTTCATATAAATGGATTACATAAATTATTTTTTTTTTTTAAAAGCACAGGTATTAGAAGATGGTTTCAATATTAGAAGAAAATATAGCATATATAATAATGAATATTAGTAAAACTAAAGTAATGAGGAAAGGAAATTAAACCAATTAATATCTACATAAAATAAGAAAGAATCAAACAGGCTAAAACAGTCAAGCTTAGGTACTATAGATGCAAAAGATTGTAGATGTAAAACAAAATAAAACCAAGAACAGCAATGGTTAAGGAAGGATTTGTAGAAAGAAATAATTATTATACAGTAAGATGAATTTAGACTTTGGGAAAAGGATTAAGTGTTATATTTGGGTTTCACTATGGAGCCTTAGAATGTTACAATGCAATTTTTTTAAGTAGTAATAAATGCCACAATTATTTATTAAATTCTACAAAATTACTTGAAAATTGGCAAGCTCTAAAGAATAATTATATTTATATCATAAGGTTTCTGCCCTAGATAGTTTCCTTGTACTTTTTTCATTGCTATTTTTTTTTTAGAAGAAACTAAATTTTTGAGTTGCTGATAGCTCCCATTTCTTTTTAGATAGTTTATAATTTTTAATTGTTTTTGGCCTTCCTTCTTTTTACCCTCCAATATTGTTTTAATCTGTTCTTCTTCTTCCATTATAAATTACAGCCTTCAAATTAGCTTTCCTATACTGAATTGTTTTGATTAAATTTCCATTTCAGTGACTCTTCTCATTACATTTTCATTTTACATATTTAACTTAATTCAATCTCTTCTATGTTCATATTTCAAATATCGCCACCAGCCTTTTTCACAGTGTCCATGTTTCACAGATATATATTATATTTTTAATATAATGTGTAGCATTGTCTCATAAAAAAAAAAAAAAAGAATAAAAGTTAAACAGACGTTTATAAAAGTAAAAATATTAGATTTTAAATACTGTAAAATGTTTACCAATTTATTTATTTATTCTTTTTTTGTCAAAGTCCAAGAAATAATATACATTACTAGTGCAACAGAAAATCAAAATTTTGCTATAATGAGTTAAAATATGCTATTTGAATCTGTTAAAAAATATAAAATAATTAAGTAACTACATACTATCTTTAAACAATATAAAATAATTAAGTAACTACATACTATCTTTAAACAGTAGTTTACTTCTGCAAGATTTCTCACTTTTCTTTGCAAAAAGTACTTTTGCTGTGATCACACATGATTGTGTTATCAACAAGTTGAGATGATCATGTCATGTCATGTTAGGGAAGTTTAACATAGTAAATACTTAAGAATGAACAGTCCTGGCGTTGTGTCATCTTTGATCAAATAATTCTTATTAGCACAAGTTTCTTTAACAGATTTTATCCTTGTTGAACAGTATAAATTGTTAATATGTAATACCAAAAAACCACTGAATAATTGCTTGGATTATTGGTGATCTACTGTAATACTACTCATTTTTAATATGTACATTATGACAGATATTTTTTTAATTAACCTTAAAATCACTGAGATACATATGGAATGATGCCCACAAAAGACTTTATAACACTTCTAATGCTTATACAGATGAAGTAGTAACAACATTATTGGCAACTTTGAACTGCGTGTGAAGAAACTTAAGTGAAAAAATGTTAAGAAAATATGCATTAAACAGAAAGGTCAGTAGTTGACAGCTTATAAATCAGCCAAAAAACAATTCTCATTAAGAATAGGGAGAAAAATTAATTTTCAAGCAATGACAAAAACTAAAATATTTAATTCTTTTAGTATAAAAGAGTTATAGCTTATCCAAGCCGAATTGGCACAGATCTTATGAACAGCATAGTTGTATATCTTGTTGCCTAATGAGCACGGGTTTATAAACTAATCGATTACAGACAGTATGTGTACAGTAAAACGATTGTTTATTTCAATCAATGAATAAATTCATGTCATATTTATTTGTTACTTATTTAATCCCGAGTTTATATATTATTGAATTAATAATTTATTTCTTTATTAGATACTGAAATAGATATGTTATGCAATATTATGCAGACTAATCGGCTATTACTGATGATTGTTTAGGCCTAAATGTATTTATTTATAGTTTTATAACTGTATAAAATATCCAAGCCAAACATGCACAAGATTGATGTCTACTGTTTATGCTACGCCCTGTTCTTGGAGTGGCAAACAATCATAGGCTATGAGTCATATAAGAAAAATTTCTTTATTCAGGTTTGTGTAAATAATAACTGAACAGTGTGACATTCTAAACATTCAAATGAAACATTAAATCTCTATTTATACAAACCATTCCTAATTCATTCAGAGACTAACTTGTTTTTGTAAATGATTCTGTTCTAATTTATACTGTATTTGCAGTTAAAACTTGTCCAACTAATTGTGTGTATCCAAAGAACATAAAGTTATTGCCTGATCATAGCGTTCTTTGAGTTTAAAATAAGTAAAAGTCTTAAGTGAAATTTTGAAAGTAATTTATTCGTGTTAAATTACTAAATTTTTGTCAGGTCTATTCTTATGATAGTGAGTTGATTTTATTTTTTTTCATATTATGTCTAATTTATGCAGAAAAGGCAATCACTGCCAAGGGAAAGAAATTATACACAACATTTTCAATTACATGGCAGGAGAAGCTGCAGTTGGAATGTTTGTTAGTGACCCAAAAAAATTGTAGAACTTATTGCGTCTGCCACAGGAGTCTCAAAAAGAACAGTTTAACGAATTACTGGTGAAATAGCTAAGAAAAAAATTCATCTCTCCTTGCAAAGGAATAAAACGCAAAAAGGAAGTGACAAACCTTGATTGGAATGCCACGACATAGTGTTAAAATTTTACTTAAACGAGGGCTGCTTGCCTTCTCTAAGGAAACTTTCCACAAAACAGAAGTAATGGGATATTCATTGGGCAAAAGAGTAGCTTACAGACATTTTTGTTAAGCATGAACTTTAAATGGAAAAGAATCAGATATAACAGGGCAATTCTTATTGAAAGAAATTATATTCAGTACAAACAAACGGTTTGTGTATTTGAATGAAGTTGAAGAAGACCAAGACGATGTAGAAGAAGACATAGATTGAGTTGAAGGAAGACCAATCATCTGTGTCGATGAGACTTATATTTTAAGTTCTCAAATGCATCTGAATGTTTTGCTGTTCCAATTTCAACAGGAGAAAGGATAATAATTACCCACGCTGGTAGTAAAATTGGATTCGTTCTTAACTGCTTGAAAGTATTACAACAGCGATAAAAAATTATCAATAAATAAAACATCAAAATAATTAGAAAATATTTCTTCAAATGATAATATTAAAACCAACGAATCAGGTATAACAATAACTGAAAATAAAAAACAAAATGACATCAGTAAAAAAGACACAAACACCAATAGTAATAAAACTAGTGTTAGCAAACAAAATTCAGCATCTGCTGACAGTGGCAAATTAAAAGTGAAATAAATCACTGTCGGTATAATACAGAAAATTTTAATTAATAATGATAAACTTGATAAAGAAAATGATAATTCATCAACAATTTATGATAATGTTGAAACAATAGATGAAAAAGTTAATAGTTTTGGAAAAATTTAGAACTTTTTAACCGGATCTGAATTTTTGGATGAAAATCGTAAATATCTCGAAAACGGTCGGTCCTTGCGCTCCGAAAAAATTTTCGACCACCCGGAGATTAACTCCATCCGCTCCCAGTGGTACCCGTCGGATGATAATATTTTCAAGTGCCCCGGGACTCCATTCGGAAATTGGGGAGGGGTGCAATGGGGTGCCACCGTAATATCTCGGCAACCGCTTGTCCGATTTTCACGATTCAAACGGCGTATATATCAGCAAGTCGGGCGCTAACTGTTTAATGCATCGGGTACACTCTTGATCGACCGGATCTTGGTTATCTGGAAATTAAATCGTTTAGCCTCATGTTTTGATTGCACTCACCCACCATAAAACGTACCGATTCGATCTTTCGCTAAATATGTTCAAACCTGTGCACTAGCACAGTTGTAAAGTATAAAATTATGAAGACTAAAAAAGTACAAAATAAAAAATATATAAAAAAAACTTTTTAAAAACCACTTATATTAAACACACTAAAAGATAAAAAATAATTTTATGTATCTAGGAACGGATTTGACAGCAAGCTTTGATGGTGATATGTAAGATTATGTGAGAAAGTCATAACTTCAAATTAAAAATTTGATGTTTTTGCCAATTTTTTCATATGCGTGATGAATGGCCTAAAGAGACCATTGCTCATGTTTTTAATCAACTCTTTAAACCATTCATCAAGCATATGAAAAAAGTGGCAAAAACATCAAATTTTTAATTTTTTTTTCAATTTAAATTTTTAATTTGAAGCTATGTCTTACACATAATCTTACATATCACCATCAAAGCTTGTTGTCAAATCGATTCTGAGATACAGTCCTAAAGTTGTGTTTTACCTTTTAGTGTGTTTAATTTAAGAGTGAGTGGTGTTTTAAAACTTTTTTTACATATTTAAAAATAAGTTAGCTAAATATTTGTGTAGTGTTTTATTTGGTTTTATATATATATTATTTTTTTTTTTATATAAAAATCTATGATGTGAATTTTTTTATTGATTGGAATAAACATTAGTATAAAAAAAATACTAAAATAAAATTTATACTGTAAATTAGTATAAAAAAATTACTATAAATAAAAAAATATATACTATATATATATATATATATATACTGTCTTCCCCAAGTAGCATATTATAGCCCCGTGCTAGCTAGGCAACCATTGCCTAGATCAGATTTGTGCCAGTTCAGCTTGGACAAGCTATACTAAGATACTGAATTAACCAAATCATAAAAATACAATGAAAAAAATGTTTTCAGCTGGACATATCAGCATTATCTTTTTGTACTTCATTATTTCTTAGTAGATCATAATGGCATCTTAAGTAATATTTTAACTTTCATGCAAAGTGTGTATGTAGATAATATTTTGATAACTGTTTGTTATGATACTAGAAAACTGATAACTAAAATATGGCAAACTTCCAAAATTAGTTGGTTCAGTTTGGTTAGCTTCAGTGTGTGTAACATTTAGTACAGTTTGTTCATTTTTTTGTAATTTTAACATTTGTTTCATTTAATTTAAACATATACATTAAAATAAACATTGAAAATGTACATCATTATGAAATGTACACTGAAAATGGTATGTAGTTTTAGAAAAAATAATTAAAATTACAAAAATGATTCAAATTAAAATGTTTTATGATATCAAAGGTTTTTTAATTTTTTTAAATAAAAAGAATGGTAATTGGAAAGAAAATTTGCTTTTTTATAAAATGACAATTAATTTATCACAAAGAGCTATCTTTACTCTAAAAAAAAAAAAATGGCACTAAAATCAGTTACCTAGCACTAAATACTTTTAATAAACATTATATATATATATATATATTTATTTATTTTTAAAAGGAAAAAATTCTTAAACCTGATTTTATAATATGTAACTAGAATTAGAAGAGTTAAACATAAAAAATCATTACAAATGACACTATTAAAATTTACAAATTTTATTTGTAATCTGTGACTGTATTACTTTATTAGTTTGTAATTTATGTGTAATACAGTTATAGATTTTTTCCTCTTTATGTTAATCTGTCTGTTTGTTAATGTCAAAATCCAAACTGCTCTGAGTGTGGAATTGTAAATTGTTAATTAATTTTAGAAAACAGTGAAGTAGATGTGAGTTAATCATGATTACCATGTTTACCATGTCCAACTCAGTTAGTATGGAGTGTGGTTGAATGAAGAGCTAAAGATGTGTTAGACAGAAAATTTTAACAGATTTTTTTTATTTATAATTTTACTCTAAAAAAATCACACACCAAGGCATAACATATAACATTTCCCATTAATATTTGAGAAGTAATCTTTGAGAAGCAAGTGCTACTTGAAATACATTGTTTAAGTTAAATTTATCTCTAAATCGAAATGTTTTAGCCTAATCATATGACAGTATTGAATACAATTTAATAACTAACTATATTATAATGCAAGGAAGACATTTAAGATGTCCATTGAAGTGTGAATAATTGATACTAAATTAACTCTACTTTAACAGTGTATATGCTAAAACCATTGACTACATAGGTCATTCAACTGTACTTGGATGGCCAGGTAGGTAGCATGTAAGATTTGTAAGTTAACAGGGCTTGATTTCAATTAACCAGCAATGATGTGATGACATTTATTTTCCTTTACTTTCACAACTTATTAATATAATCAGAAATTTGAGTTATGCGAGGAAATACAAATACATTTCCTGTCTGTTTCTGCTGTTTATGTTTTTAAAAACAAATAACCTTTTTTTTCCTTTTTTATTATTAAAAAAAAACCACTGTTGTCAATTATTCAAAAGAAGAAAGCAAATTCACTAAACACAATACATTTACTGGATTACAAGAAAGAATGATATAGTTTTTTCATGTAAAGGAAAGACAATTTCCTCTATGACAATTATTATCACTGTCATTACGATTTCTATTTTATCTTATATTAAAAAATATAATTATAATAAAGAGATTGAAAATGTACATTTTTTTAAAATTCTGATAAAATTTGCAAAAAAAAAATAGAAATGAAAAAAGAAATTTCAAAAAATACCTTTAAAATAAAATCCAGGATTTAAAACGAAATGTGCTTAAATGCTATAGTACACCAACTAAGTCTGATGAAAACATTTAAATTTGGTGTGAAATTGGTTAACAATTTTAAAAGTTCTAGCTTTCATATTTATATCATATGGACTGACAATTTCCTACATGGAATTATCTCTGAGAAGTGAATGTTGGAAATGCTAGCTGGACTTACAGCCTGAATACAGCAGATTGCAAAAAAAAACAATTTAAAACAAAATATTTGTTTATGGATACACTTGTTTGTTTGTAGACTACAGTACAATCTGTTAAAAGAAAACTTTTTGACCTCATGTAGTTGATTTACATATATAATTTCTACAATATTTACATTTTTTCTTTCTACTAACAATCAGTAAAATTAATTGCTAAAACAATAAAACAGTATATTGTGTAATAAACTAAACTTAAAAAATAATTTAATTAATATAAAAATGCAATTATGTTATATATGATATTCGACTAATATTATCTTATTGTATTATTATATGATGACAATAAGAATTATAAAATAATATAGAAATATTTATTGTTATTATTATACACATTCTTTAATTAATTTATAAACCAAATTTCATGCAAGTGCTATATTACATATAATATTAATAACTACAACTAATAATAATTATTAATAACAAAATAATTAAATTATAATGTCATTTAAAGAATAGCAGTAATAATCATCATCACAAAGAAAGTTCAGTCTTATGTCTTTTTTAAACTGAATAAATTATTTTACTGTATTATTTCATAGCATCAAGGTAATTCATTCTGATCATTTATAATAAAAATAACTTTTATTATGAATATGAAACAATTAACAGTTTTTTTTTAATATATATTTAACTTAACAGGATAAAAAATAAAAAAAATAAATGATGTGAATATACAAAATGGGTGCCACAAAATATTTAAGTAATTTAAGATTATCAAATCATTCATTCATTCTGATTAGCAGTTCATTCAACTGTAAAAGTGATATTTCTACTTTTTTATGATTTTATCATATTTCTTCTTTTTTTTTATTCCTGACCTTTTTTTACATGAGTAGAGAACTCATGTAAAAAGTTACTGGGTCTTATATTTATGATGAAAAGAGCAAGTTTGAACAATTTTGTTATTTACATGTTGAAGATTGTTATGAGTCAGTTAACGATGCTATACTCATACCACCATTCGCATGAAAAATGAAGGTTAATTCTTTTGTATACTAACAATAGCGAACTGGATTAATCAGTATTATAATTAAAAATAGCTACAGTTACTAATACAGTTGAAAAAATTGCTTAATTTTTACTTTAAAAAGACATAAATGTGGCTAAAATACACAATTCTTAAAAAAATTCAATACATATACATTGATGGATTATAACTGATTATGAACAATAAAAATAATCTGTACGTATTAGGTAAGTTAGTATACAACATTATTACAAATAAATAATCAATAATTACATAAAATTATCAAATTACTTACGTTTTATTTAAATTTAAAATCAAGTAAAATCATTAAGATGATCTAATCAAAGCAACATGCAATACTTTTAATTACGCATACGAGTGATTTGGTTGGTTTACTAGAATGAATAACTACAATAATATTTATATTTATAACTTGTGTACATAACAGTTGATTGTTAAGGAATAAAATTTATTTTATATAAAGATAGCATGATAAAATACAAAGCAATTTTTGTAATTAAAAATAATATTCAGTTGAAATAGTTTTTAAGACAAGAAGAAAAAAAATTGAGATCATTTGTAAGATGTACAATTTTTTGAAAATGTGTATTAGTGTTATTAAAAAATAATAATTTAAAAACCTTATTCCAAACTCTTATGACATATGTTTGAAAAAATGAATGTACATAAAATTTAAAAAAAACTGACCTAGATATTTACCTACTCAACATTTACAATTATTCTATCATTAATCAGAAAAACAATATCCAAAGTATTATTTCTTAAAAAGATTTAATTTTTAATTTTTTTTGTTTAATTTTTATCTAGTGAACGATTAGCTTCATGATTATGAAGTTCCACTGAAACAGAATATTTTATCCTGTAGAGGAATATGGATCTAGGATGTTTCACTACCACTAATGAAAATGAAAATGGAGATTGCATTCTCATATTCACTTACGTGGATTATTCAAATGATTAAGGATTTTAATCATGTGGTTGTATTAAGTAGTTTTCAATTTTACTAATGATTGTTTTGTAACATGTAAACTCAGATTGAAGATTACAAGACCATAGATAAGTAATCTGAATTGGATTTCAATCCTTATGTTACTATTTTACTTCAGTTGTGGGTGTAGAGTTTAAACTAAATAATAGATAAATCTTTTTTCTGATCACTACATAATAATACATTATTTAATTACATTTAATACATAAAGTAATGGTTAGGCCATGTTACTCCATGGATAAACAGGAAATGTCCTAGCATCTTCCTGAATGGATCAAGGGAAACTATGGTAAAATTTTGATCAAAGCAGGATTACAAATATACAATTATAAAGTAAAAAAGTAGTTGTGTTGAAAGACTTTATTAATTATTCATAATATAAACACATGAAATGTTAGGTAAATACATAAAGAAATTAAATATAAAAAAATAACTGTAAAACAAAAACTATCATAGGTTACCACAATCATACAAGTACAGAAATAAACTATTTTAAATTATATGAAACAAGAATATTTCAGTTATGAGTAAAAACCCAGGATTCTATCAACAAGCTACTCTGAACCGAACTGATGACTTTTATTTCTTGTAGTTTACTTTTTGCCATTGTATCCATTAACTCTCATTACTGATATTAAGGAACATAATTAAAAAAAGTTAAATGAAAAAAGAATTTGTACTAAAAATTGTATAGACATCTCTTCTTCATTACACAGATTAGGTTGTCTAGACCTGTTCCAATACCCATTTTTTCCTCGGTCACTCCTCATCTCTTCTTCCCACAGGTTGATAAGCTAAGGTAGCTGCTGGTATCCTCTCTTGTATCACCCCATGTAAGTGGTTGGACCACCTTTATCTCTTTTGTTTTATTCTGTCGTATAAAGGTTGTACTGAAAGCTGTCTGCATGCATTCATTCCTGATCCTATCCCTCTGTGTGCAACCATATACTCTTACTCCATTATGTACCAGAAATTATATACACTTATTAACTGATAAAGCAGTAATTATAATCAAACTGTAAGAAAGGTATATAGTATAAATAGTAAATTCCAGTAGATAATGTAATGTCAGGTGCTGTATAAATTGCTGATCTCTGTGGTTGAATGGTAACTTTTCAGCCTTTCATTCAGAAGATTTTGCATTTGAATCTCAGTAAAAATACAAAATTTTCATCCTATTTTTCAATTCACAAACTTAAAACTTATGTGTGATGAATTAATCATCTACAAAAAAGAGAAAGATTAATCTAAACGCAATACATAAGAACAATTAACATAGCAATTTCTAGTTCCTAATTACACAACGACCATGTAAGTGCTACCTATTTTTCTCCATCAATCATATATATATATATATTAAAGTCAACTGTCATTTTAAAAATGTTAGATAACTGAAATCAGGTATTTTTCTTAGCTATAGTATTAACAACATATTTAATTGCATCAATTCCCATTAACATTTTCATGCATACCTAGGCCAGTTTTTATAAAGATCAGTTTGTACTCATATTTTTTCATATAAATTTGTTACTCTGAACTGGTTAAATTATAAATAAAGATGATTTATTAGTTAACCAATTACTTGTAAAAACCAGTGTTACTTTACTCCTATTTCTTCCACAACTGCTTAAGGATGATTAAATTTAAGTATTGTTATAATTATTAAAACTTATTCACAATTAATCAATTTTAAAACACTGTCTACTAGATTTACCACACCCTCCAAACTGTAAGAAACATAAAGGAGAACATAAAGAACTTTACAATTACATAGTGAATACAGTTTTTACATTATTCGTCTTTTCATATAAAGTATTTGAAAATGATATAATTTTAAATATTAAATACTTAAGAAAAGATAAAACAATATTATCATTATGGCAAATAAAATTGGTTTTAAATGTTGTACAAACCTGCAAATCTAGACTTCAATGAATTGGAACTTTATTTTTCCTGGACTAATCCAGGATAGTAGTATGGAATTTCTAACCTATATTTGGCAGAAAAAAATAACAAAGTAACAATAAAAATACACCATAATTCACTGATGAGAATTTCATATCTAAGTTAATTAATACAAATCCATGTTTTGGTGCACAGTAACACATTATTAGCAAATGGATAAAATATTTATTAAAAAAAGATTCATTTAGTAAATTTTCCATTGCTGAATTTGAGGCTAAATTAATCTACATTGAATATAAATAGTTAATGATTGTATAACTTTAATACATTTTTTTTTTAGCCTCTGGGACCACCATTAGGTATTGCTTCAAAGAATGTGAGATGAAATCATGTCAGTTTTGTAGCTTGTGAAAATGCCATGCCTGACTGGGATTTCCAGATTAACAGAGGCCAGCAACTTTAATGCATCTAACTTTTTTATAAAATAGTGGCGCTGTCATTTTTCCAAATTCCAAATTGTTCTGATTCTTAATACTTTTATTATAGCCATCTTAATGTTATAAGGGTTAAATTTTATTAATTCTTTGAACAATATTAACGAGAGTGTAAGCATACTGTAATTTAAATAAAAACTGGGATATATCGACAACTAATAGATAGTTTGGAATTTTGTTTATTGTTACCATATATGATTCCATCAGTTCAGATTATCAGGTTTCTGTTGTCTATATTGTATTAAATATAAACAAAATACTGTATCAGTGTTATCATCACAGCACACTTGTTTTGCATATGACAGTATTCTCTTGTTTAATCCAATTACTAATTGATTTTTAGTAATCAAGAATTTTTTTCTATAAGTAAAGTTGCAATGTCATAGTAGAATATTTAATTCATTATGTCTTCTAGATGCTGAATCTGCTTTCATTAATGAGGGTTACTTTATTGAAAACATTATGATTTCCTGCCAAATAAAAAATGATCATTCTACATTAGTTATTTCTACATTAATTCTGTAAAAAATATTCAAGTATAAAAATTTTATCTGATTTTTTTGTTTAGGTGATTTTTGCATTTTTCACTTCTTTTCTACAGTCTAATAATTTTAGCTCAATATAGACATCACATTCCAGTTAATCAGTTACATACAACCTAAGATTAGCTTTCAATGAAGGAAATTTCTATCTCCTTTTCCTCTATTTTCAGATTAATTAACTGTAAATTCATAGAAATATAATCTGACAATCTATGATTTTATTACAAAACTTTTTTAATTAGATTATCTAATAACTTTTACATTCGTGACCAACTTAATTTTCATTATTATTCTATAAAATTATGATCAAAATGTTTATTTTTTAAATTTATCTTTACTATTATTTCTGTTTGATTTAGGAATATAGACATATAAACCAATAAAAGTAACAGTTTTTTTCAACTATTAACATCTTAAAAAAGCTTTCAAACAAATGTTTAATTTTTAAATATATGAATATGTGTTTTATTTTTTTGGAAGCTGATTTTTTTCACTATAAAACTAAATCTATTTTTTTTTTTTTTAAATATATATATATTGTAAAAATAAATATCTAAGTAATAAATAAATTATATAAGATACTTCTAGGAATAAATGACATAAATCATTTAACTACAATAAAAAAATATGCAGAAGTATAGTAAAAAAAAATTAATATATTACAGAATACTAAAACAGAAATTATAGAAACTGCAGTTTATTTGGCTCTTTCAAGCCCATTTCTAATTTCTTCTAAGAACTAAAGCAATAGTTCTTACATCCTGCTTATTAGAAATAGTATTAAAATGTTTAAACTATTAAAAAGTGGTTATTACTATTATTATTCATTAAGTGTTCAATGAAATTAGAAAATTTAGGACTTAACCAATTTAATGATAAATTTTACTAAAGGACAAAGCTCAGCATATTAAAATTTAATCTACTCTATTTCTCATAATCTAGCAGATAGGTAAATAATTAGATGAATTAATTGGTTAAATGAAAACTATTTCTGAATATTACTTAGCCTTGTATATAATTTTTTTTTTAAATTTTAATATTACAACTTGCTACACAAATATTTTAAAAAGTAATACAAAAGATGAATTTTTTTGCATTGGAAAAAAATTCAATTTAATCTGAAAATTATGGTCAAAAACCACTTAGGCTAACTTAAGCCTACAACAGACAATTTAATTTCATCATTATATTAAACTTATCTATACTCCCTAAATTTTTTGTTTTACTTCATGAGAAGATATGGAGTATTACAGATAAAGCAACATCATTTCATAATCAATGTTCTATGCGATAAAGTACCCACTATTAACTATCTTCATCAATTACATCAACTTTCATTTTAACTTACTGAAATGGAGATTACTGATCTATTAAACATTTTAATAAAATTCTGACCAGGATAATACAATTTATAATGCGAGTAGTATTATAAACAGCAACTTATATATCAGAAAGCCAATACACTATTACTAACGAGCTGCCACCAACTTCTTTTATAGGTATTGACCTAATATAAGAAATAAAACTATCTTCAACCAAGACCAAATAATAATTGGCCCTGAGCAATCAAATTATACTTGTTTGCATCACAAACAAATTATACTTGGATAAAATTGTATATTTTGGTAAATTGTATATATATATAAATACCTATAAGATTACCTTTACCTATAAATAGGTAAACAATAGGATTACAGTAAATCCCATTTTAGTTGACAACAGGTATATAGATAAATAAAAGTCCAGCATAAAAAATTATTAATTGCAATAAACAGTTATTAAATATAATATTGGTGAATTATGCCTACATGTTTTAATTGATTTCAGCTACCAAGGTTAGCATTTCTATTGATTGACTTGTAAATTTTCCAGCTGATGAAATTTTCTAGCAGGGAATAAAATTCAAGACCTTCACTATACCAAACAAGCATGCACTATGCACTTGCCTATGGTCAGTGAGGTGATTGTTTTAATAAATAATTCCAAACCATTCAATTTTATTTTACACCAATCTGTTAGTTAAAATAAACATATAATTCTTTTTAACTTAATTTTAATAATTTTTTTTAACAATTGTAAACCCCTGTCTATTTCTAAGACACATACACAGTCCTTCTTGTTTTCATCTATATCAGCTAAAAAAGAATTTACATTAATATAAATAATACATGTATGAAAGTAATAGCTAGTTATTATATTTACCTAAGTTACTTATTTATATATACTTTGGTAACCAGTAATCTGTTATGTCTTAGTTAGGTAACATTAATTTCCTATAATTAATGTAAAATTATGGCTGGCAGGCACTCCTAATTATAATATAAGCTAGAGAAGCCTAATTAAAAAAAATTTCTTTATTTGTGTAAAAACAAATTAATAATTTTACCAAGTTCTTAAAAATTAAATACAAAAGTAAAAGAATACGAAAAAATACTATAACAAATTATAATAAACAATAGCTAATACTAAGTATTACAGTACAGTATTATTAAAAAAAAAAAATTAAATATTTTTAAAAATGATAACAAAAATATCTTTAAAAAACTATGCCAAATTACTGAATTACCTTCATACAATCACAAAATAAAAAAAAATCTGATTACAAAAACCTTTCAAAATTTTTAATATTAAAAAAGGAATTTAATAATATTTCATCTAAACATCAATTTAAAAGTTAGTTATGGTTTAAGAGCTGTTATACAAAGCCTAAGCAATGAAGAGATGTGCAAGATAAAGTGTATATGAAGGTAATTAATTTACATTTCCTTTTAATCACAACATATTTCTTAAGATTAATTATTAATTTTATAAACTATAATTATTATTTTCATATTAAAATTTATTAGCCAGTTTTTGGATAAAAGATGAATAAATCACCAAATTGTGATTTATAGTCTAGATATTCTGTTGTTTCAAGAGAAATACAGGTTTATAATTAGATCTTTAACTAATATTTTTTAAATATTATATAAAAACACCAGTGTACAGGATAAGAAAACTTCATAAAATGTTCCATTTATCAATTTTGTCATTTTTCATATTCAGAAAAAAACAAACCTTATGTACTTACTATACAAACACTGCATTAATATGAAATAATAACACTAGTACAGTTTTTACTTACTTTAAAAATAAACATTTATTTAATACACCGAAGTTAAATCTTTTACTGAGATTTACTTAAAATGGAAAAGTAAATGTTTCAATCTGTAATTAGATCACTTAGTTTTTACTAAATTATTTCAGAAAATTTTTCAAAAAAAAATTGATAATTAATCGTAAATAATACCTTAAAATAACTTATTTTTATAACAATAAATTAATTATGGAAAAAAGACAAGAAAGGTGAAGAAGATCCATTAATACATCTAGCAAAATATTTCATTTCTGAATAAGTATATTTACAAAAAAATATAATACAAGTTATTTATATCTGTAAATACAAATCACAGAAGACAATCTATAAAGATACAGTGAAACCCCACTCTTATACAAAGTTGAACTATATAAGAAAAGAATTGTTTTCATAAGTATGTAATTAAAGCTGCCACTTGTTTTTCTTTGATAGGAACATGATTCTTTTACATGGAGTAATAACATACATGCAGTTTACAGTGTTTTTTTCTTTGAATGCTCCTCTTATTAGTAATAAGTACACATAATAATAAGAAAGTTAATCCAACTAAGAAAAAAAAAGAAATTATATATAATGTTGAGATATGATATACAAGATAACATTTTTAGATGATTTTGTGGCATGAATGTAATGTAAAAAAGAAAGAGTATTAGCATGCATTTCAAATAAATATATAATATTAAGTAAAATAAATTCCACTATAATATAATCTGTACTATCAGAGCTTTAATATAAAAAAACTAATCACATGCAATAGCATTAAAGAGATAAATTTATTTTTGAGCCACCACCAATTTTACTGAATTTAAGAAAGAATTACATAGTGAATAAATAGCAAATACATAGTGAACAGAATTGACTTTCCTAAAACATTTACAAATTGTAATTTAATTTGCAGGAAGCACTGGTGAACTAACATAGATGAAACTATTAAGCATGATTACTTCTCATTATTAGCAACGAGAGTAAAAACACAGTCATCCTCTATACTTACACGAAACTACTCATTCATGTTGTAATCATGTAGATTATACAAAACTATTCATTTTTGAAGGCAAACTGTATTTATTTTAATGTAATGCGATGTCATGCTTGGTAAACTAGTCAATGAAGGTCATAAAAGCAATGGAAACATTTTGATATAAATTTGAAAAACTTTATGTTAAATTAAATTTAGTGTGTCATTACAAAATAAACAATTCTGTTTAATCTTCAGTGCCAATTGCCACGAGAAAAAAATTGCAGAAAGAAATTCTTACTTGCAGAGAATGTCCCAGGTTTGATTTCCAGTTGAAAGTTGGTGTATTAATAAAGTTGAAACCCAGAAAAAACTTATTGATACCAATTCAGTACTACCTCTTAAAAAAAAGAGATAGTACTTATTTTATAGATGTATACAGAATCTTGTGAATTTAACTTAAAATTTAATTTAAAAGATATGGTTAAATAATGACATAATTATTTTAGTATATGAAAAAAAAAGTAATTTACATCACATTATACAATTCAAACCCTAAAAAAACATTTTACTAATTAATATACTGTTCCTACTTTAATTATTAGACTCTTCATAGATTATGACCAAAATTCACTTTCTTCAACCATGAATCATTTTTTTTATTTTTAAGTCTTAAGTATGGTTTATTTT
The DNA here is from genome assembly GCF_047948215.1 of Lycorma delicatula. Classification (NCBI taxonomy): domain Eukaryota; kingdom Metazoa; phylum Arthropoda; class Insecta; order Hemiptera; family Fulgoridae; genus Lycorma; species Lycorma delicatula. The sequence continues at coordinate 126,850,171 of NC_134460.1, read as the reverse complement.
TTATTATACTGCCTCATAGGCTGTTAGCCCATTTGCAATTGTAACTATGTTTTTACTTGGCTTCAATGTGTGTTGTATATTACCACAAAATTTTCCAACAGATGTAAACCATCAATTAGTTATGTATTCACTACATTTATTAAGTAATATATATGTAGAATTTTAATTCTAAAAAAAGGTTAAAGCGTTGGTATAATATTGTTAAATACTGATCCATTAGGTGATCTAAAAATTTATTCCATATTGTTTTTTGTTGAATATGAGTACTTTATATAAAATTAAGTACTTCAAGACTAATAATATTGAATGAAGTACGATTGTATATTTCTTTCCAGCAGACCTCAATTATACTGTCGCTAAGAATTCTCAAATTATTTCCTTAAACTGTGGTATATATAATTACAATAAATCAGCAGAACAATTTTATTAAGTTTTATGTTTTACATGACGTTAAAAATTTTGTTTTAGAAGGAAAGTTTCTAAACATGATGTCTCAAAAATAAATGGATCAAAATAGTAATAATCAACAAACAAATTATCTTTTAATTTTTTAAAAATAAATAAAGAAAGAAAAAAGTTATGATAGTATTATTTTTGTTAAAGTTTTTACTCATTGTATACTTCATCATTTATTAATTACATATATTTTAATTTTTGTTTCATAAACATTCATTTATTCAATGATGAGGCAACGAGGAAGATGTTCTCGTAGGTAATCAAAGAGTTCTCTAGATGCACCAGGACAATTGGTTAATTCTAATTCTTGAAGATGTCTTAACTGAATTAAACTTGATAGACCACTAGATGTCAAAAGAGGGCAACCTGTAAACAAAAAAATAAGAAAAATTAATCCAATTTTAAAATTAAAAATTGAAAAAAAATTCTCGTCACCATTAAATAAAAAACAAAACCTATCTAGGTCACAACTATTCATGACTGGTAAAATACTTCATACCTCCTAATAACATAATTTTTTCAGGCCCCAATAACAGTATCAAATCACAATAATGTGACAAAAAAGCAACTATGACAGTAAATTATTTAAAAATTTATTTATTTTACATGTTTTCATATGTAAAGTTGCTATTGATTGATATTAACCACATGGATAGCACAACATAAGTTTTTAAAGAAAATGTCACAGTTGCTGATATATAAAATTACTATGCTACCAGCTGGTATGACGCAGTTAATAGCAAGACTTGCTGTTATGAGTGCAATGGATCAAGCCACAGCAATCGCTCAAATTGATTTTTACTCTGACCAATGCATTGACTAAAATATTCAAGAGAAATCGTCTACCACTGCTGCCCAGCCACTAAAAAAGAGCATGCTTTAACGTGCTGCTGGCAGAGAGAGAGAGAGAGAGATCAAAGCTGGAAGAAGGCAAGATGTTATGTTTGAAACAATAATTTTATAACTGATATTTTTTGATATAATAGCAGAAACACACTGGTACAGTGACAATGACAATGCTAGTTAAAGAACAAAATGATAAAGTTGTATCATTTTAATGATATCTGTTGTAATGATAACTGAAGCAGATGCTAAGAAAATGAAAGTCGGAATTGAAGTTAATGAATGGGGGTTAGTCAGGAATATGTGCAATTGTTATACACAGCCACTGTTTCTTAATAATATTAATACAAGTGGTATAGCCAAACACCTAATTTATAAACCTGAGGAGAACAAGAAAAAAAAAGGAAAAAGTTAACCGAAAAAGAAATCATCTGATTCAGATAAACCTGTAATAACTAGCTGTGTTTGTAATGGTAATATCGATGAATCACACAAAACAAATCAGATTTTTTATGGAAAGGGCACAGATGAAAAAACAGATGATGACTTGATACCACAGAAAATAAAAATCATTAAACCAAAAAATTAATTAAAACCATTAAGTCAAACAATGATTCGGCAACTCGTATAAAAGAACGTGATAGATCAAAGAAATCTATTGTAAAAGATATGAGAGGTCAATCTTATGTACAAGGACACAGAATCAGAAATGATGGAACAATTTTGTAATATTAAAACAGATGAACTGATGACAACTTTGAAGTCAGACGTAACAAATGAAAACAAAAATAGACAATTAAATACAAAACAAAAACAAAATAGTAATCAAGAAAATTATGACAGAACTAATCTAACTCAGACCATTAGATCTGTTACAAATTATGAATTCCATGTGCCTTCCGAAAAAAAACCGATTAGTATTGCTAGTACGTATATATTGACAACAATCGTAGTATTTCTGTATCAGAAAACCAACCGATCATTCTCTACTTGGGCAGCAGAATATGGCGGTCCAATTATGATTCATCTTGGCGGACTTTAAATAAATAAGACTTAAAAAAAAGACTAAGACTAAAAGTATGACTAAGACTTTAAATAAATCTTATATAGTACTTTTCATATGTCTCACTACTAAAGCTAACCATTTAGAATGAGTTTCTGATCTGACTTCACAGTCGTTTAATGCAGCATTTAAAAAATTTATGTTACATTGGGATATTCCCACTCAAGTCTTTTCTGATAACGGTTCAAATTTCCGTTCTGCCAAAAATATACTTCATAATTGGTATCAACTTTTAAATTCAGTAAACTAAAGTCAGACATTCAAGCGTTCATTATTACACAAGGTCATTTTTCCTCCCTCTTTACTCCATTTTGGTGGTTTATAGGAAAGCGCAATCAAAGGTGTTAAATTTTATATACTTCATGTAACTGGAAAAACGATCCTTCATAATTTTGAGAAATTATAAGCAGTTTTAAGACAAATAGAAGACCTGCGCATAATAATGCCTACTACCAATCTCGAACGATTGATTTAAATAATATTTTTATGTAATATTTTTTATTGATTTAATTATTTCATATTGTTGTTCTTGTAATTTCATTTGATTATATTCTTATAATATGACTGTTAACATGCTCATAAATATTATTTTAATATTATCTTAATTTACATAGTTGTATTAATTTAATTATTATTTCACATTTATATTATACATTATATGATTATGTACTGATTGATTTTGAGGTATTGGGATTTCTAGATTAATTTATTATTTAAGATTAATGTGAATGTAATTTCAAACTGTTGTAGATTAAATTATTCAACTCTATTATTATATTAGAAATATGCTGATTATTATTAATCAAAATACTATTTACAGGTTATATTTATTATGAGCTTTTTAATTAATTTATTATATATTAATACGAATAATATTAATATTATATCACAATGAATATAATTATCATTTCAACTAATCTCTAAATATTAACAATTTAATTATATTATTGTTCATTTATTCACAACTAAATTTGTAATTGCAAAAATCATATGATTTTGTTTGTAATAATTTAATTTATAATATATATAAAATAACAGTAAAATTCATATATCATATGATTTTTGACGGGCAGTTATGAGGAACTTTAAATTTTAATTAAAGAAGGACTTTTACATTTTAAAGATCCTTTGGGCAGCTGCACTAAGCTCCCTTACACTGGCAAAGTTTTACTTTACACTGGCTCCTACTAAAATAGTCGGTCTTCTGCCAGCTGTCAATGACCCAACATGTGTTAATACAGTATTTGCATATATAATGTTATTACAAGTTTAAATATTATAATAAAATAAATTTACAATATAAAATAATAAAGAATATTATTTATTTAAATAAACCAGTAAAACAAAAGATTTAGAATAATTAAATCTAACCAAGGTACTACACCAAGGCAGCAATTATTCAATCGGACCCAGACTTTCTTATGGCCTTAACTCGATGAAGTATCTGAGATTAAGATGGCTTTGTGTAAGAGTTATTACAAGAAGCACAGGCCAAAAAGTCTTCATTTTCCTTAGTAAGACTGGTATGTAGGATCTTGTAATTCTTAAGAATATTTCTACTATCTAAAAAAAATTATAAATAACTTGACATGAGATAAAATTCACCAATTTTTTTTGACACACAATATTGATATGATATCTAATAGTGTTTACTGATACCTATTAATGATTATTCTTAAATTCATTTGAACTGACTAAACAATCACATATTTTTAAGTATCATTAGATGTGAAATTGAAGGCTGTAGTCAAAAAACAATTCTCATTCAAAACTGAATTAGAATTGGTGACATTACGGTAAAATCTAAGTGTACCTTTAAAAAATTGTGTACATCACTATTTTTAATACTGAATTAAATACTTGTTCAGTAATCATTTAACAAAAGATTTTCCTTGTTAATTTGTTGTACTACTTAAGATTTCACATTGACTTGTTTTAAAATTTTTAAAACTTATATTTTTACATCTTTAATTTATTAAGTATGATTTGTACATTTTTTACAACTTAAAAAAAATTAAAAGTGATGGATAAAATGTAATTTAATTTCCTTTAAACATTAAGAATAATAATAAGAAATTATCTATTATGTAAGAAAATAAAAATTGCCTTTTTTAATTTTATAAAATATGAAAGAATATATTATGCTTATATTACTAGATTACACCCCTTCATAAACTAATGATGATAACCCTCCCGTGGAAGTATAATGTAATTTCAAGATTGCTGCTTTAATGTAGCAGTTACAAACTGATAAAAATAATCATTTTATCATTTAACTAATGATAAAAATAATCATACAGAAGGAACATTAATAACTCATAATAAAGCCATATCATTTTTTTTTTTAGAATACTCTTCATACACTATCAACACCAAATATAATAATAATAAAAAAAATTTATAATAAAACGTACACAGACCCAAAAACTCTAGGGAATACCTCAGTATTATAAAAGATTACTTAATATTTTAATGTTTCTTTTTTTTTGTAATACAACAAACCATACAGCTCTCAGGTGTTGTATACTTTATTTATATTCTCTTAGGAGAATATAGAGGAAAACATTTAATCCATATTAAATAAATGCCTATTGTCTCTTAAAACTTCTTTTTTTAAATTTGTATCTTATAACTGCAATACTTTACAGGTATGAATAAATTGTATTAATTCATTTGTATTTTTTTAAATAAAAAGAATATTCTGTTTAAAGCAAGCTGGTACAAAGGATTTATATCAGCTTGCAACTACTAATTGAATCAGTGTCCTGGATTGGAATATCCCACACCAAACAATACTAATGCAAGGTAACTTGGCTCTTTGGTTCTTTAGCAATAAACATGTGAAAACATTTTATCTTGCTATATAAAAAAGTCTGTTTAATAATAAATAGGTGTACGTGATTGCTAAAAAATTATTATCTTTATGGTAGCTAAGAAAGTTATGAATTTTATTCTTGGATTTAAATTTGTATAATCAAAAAGTAAAAAAAATATCAAATCAAAAATTTTAGTTCCTGCTCTTTAGAAATTTATCGAATTACTAGTTCGGTCAGGCCTTGCTTCATTCGCCCTTTCTATCTAGACCCCACAATGTTCATCCTCATGCTTGTGAGAATAATACTTTTTTCTTTCTTTCTTTTTCCTGTTTAGCCTCCGGTAACTACCGTTTAGATAATTCTTCAGAGGATGATATGTATGAGTGTAAATGAAGTGTAGTCTTGTACATTCTCAGTTCGACCATTCCTGAGATGTGTGGTTAATTGAAACCCAACCACCAAAGAACACCGGTATCCACGATCTAGTATTCAAATCCGTGTTAAAATAACTGGCTTTACTAGGACTTGAATGCTGTAACTCTCGACTTCCAAATCAGCTGATTTGGGAAGACGCGTTAACCACTAGACCAACCTGGTGGGTTTGTGAGAATAATACTGAAAAATAATAATTAAACCCTGTTCAATCTATAAAAAGTATCAGTATATTGTAATTTTTCCACAGCAAACGTTTGGTCAGCATAGGACCGAGTGATCTGAAATATATGGGTTCAGAATAGTTGATGACCCCCTGTCTTAAAAATTGTAATTATAGCCCTGTGTGTGGGTTAAAAGTATTTTTCACAGTTCTTAGCATTACCCAACAAATGCCACGAGCAAATAACCATACTTCATTTCTCATTTTTTTTAATTATTTAAAATATCTTTTTTTAATTAAGTAACAATAAGACGATGTAGTCAGTCACAGGGCACTGTATCAAATTCACAGTGTGTAGCCACAGTATTCTACCAACACTGGCAGTAGCTTTGTCGGTTGAGCTGCCATGCAGTACATCATTACATCTTTAAAATTATTTTTCTCATTAACCGAAGATATATAAAAAAAAAGACAAAGAAACTTTTTGTAGAAAATTTAATGTCAATTACTGCAATTGTTGTCGATTTAACTGATGGTTTGACTATAGTCAAGTAGAATGTTGGCAAGGGACATAATCTGATTGTTACTGCAAGCCATTAAAATAACCACCATCATGAAATGGTGAAACGTTTCTTAATGGCAATAGTTCATAAAAAATTGTTCACACATGATTTCATACATATATGTTCATATAAAATATGCATGTTCATATATATGTTATGTTATGTATGTTCATATATCATATATGTTCATACAAAATTTCAGCTCAATTGGTTGAGTAGTGAATATCTCAAGTGAGTAGTGAATAAAATTAAGGTAAGATATTTCTTTCATCTAAAGTATAATTTAACAGTACACAGGAATAATATGAATCTTAAAAAGATTAATTTCAGTAATATATATTTAAATATGAGTATAATAGATCAGACACGATGCAAATCGAGTTACTTTTTATAAAAAAAGAATATCATGTAAAAAATAGAAATGTATTTTACCAATCCCTCTTACAGATTTCTAACTGTTTATAGAGTTCATATTTGATTTATAAAATTATTTTAAATATATAGCCTAGCCTCCTATTGTGAATGATTAGAACAATAATGCAAACACATTAAGTATTATTAAATAACATTTAGAGTATTTTTATGTTCCTACACAAAATGTCAGTTGTTAATGGATTAAGATTATGGCACAAAATATTACATACAGTGTAAAGAATTTACTTTGACTTGTTTCTCAGTGGGCAAAAAATAATATGTAATTAAAAATGTATAAAGTACAATTTTTTTTTTAATAAAAATAATAAAATATACACACCTGCTAAAGAAAGAACTTGTAAATTTCTCATTCCACAAAGATGTTGAATCCCAAAATCACGTACTTGAGAACACCAGCGAAGGAAAAGTGCTGATAAAGATAACATTGTTGATATATATCCTACTCCAATATCTGTGATGTGAACACATCTGAAAAACAGAAAAAAATTAATTATTTATGCAAAATTGAACTTCATGAAAATATTTACTAGATTGTTTCCATATGCATTTTAAGCCATATTTGATATTTATATCTCCTCTATATCCTAAAACTAACATAAACAGCTTTCAATTTTACCATGTGATTTTTTTAACTTTTTTAAAATCATGCAACATAACTTTTCCATCCTACAATTTTCTAAATGAATTTTGTGTTGTAGTAACTAAACTTTTGGATGTCTGTACTCTTTGGATGTTTTAACATCTACTTTTTCGGTAAAAGCTAATAAATTCTTATAACTGTGATGTTTAAAATAGTGTTACAATCTAAAATGATGGATTTTAGAAGTTTTATTAAAGGAATTATATTCAAGAAAAGTAAATATTTACCGACAAATTTCATAAATAATAATATTCAAGATTCCTTCAGTGGTATTTGCAAACAATGTAAATTCATTATTTTGGAGTCTATCTTAAATTAAATATTTTTGAAAATAGGGCTTTGTAATTGTTATTAACTAATATTATTCATAACATTTTAATCTGAATAAATGAGAGCAAACTATCTATAGAAAATTAGAAAGTGCTTTTGTTTGATAGGTTTTATGTTTAATACTTTGGTGAAAGCATAATGTAAAATAGTAGCACAAACAGTTGGATAAAATCACAATGAAATGACACCTAAGTAATCTTTACTATATACTAGCATTAATATTTATATATACTAGCATTCCCCCAACAATATACTTCACTTGCAATACTCTTCTAAAAACAAAATTATTTATTTATAAACAAAAACTGTTTTATCAAGAATATTGTTTTTAAATTTTCATTAAATCCTGATAAAAGAGTAAGTAAATTTTTCTATTAAAAATATAGACAGAATATACAATAAACAATGAATTGTTGTCCAACGCTTAAATAAAGAAAAACAAAAAAGAACGATAAGAATGTAATGTGTATTGTAATTTCCTCAGAGCAACAGTTTAGTCAGTATAGGACCTGAAAATTTAAATGATTTAGGAATCTGTTTCAAAAAAGTCGGTCTTGGTCTTAAAAATATTAGTTATAACTGGTTATGGAAATGTATTTTGCCCGATTCTTAGCTTTACCCGACAAACACATACTTCGTTTCTAATAACTAAAAAAAATTTTTTAATTACTTTTGTGTTGTTTAGTTAAGGCAACGGAGACAGATGCTACCAGTCACTTTGCACATAGTCACAATGATAGTGTTGGTTGAGCAGCAGAATACACTGTCGTATTCCTTAAAAAATTGAATTCAAAAAACCCAAAAATAGTTTGTAGATAATTATTTGAAAAATATTTGCAAGAGCCAATTTAGTGAATATCTCATTTATAAAGTCGAAAGTGGGGGAAATTTACAATCACTCTTTATAATTTTACCTTTCTTCACCCTTTCAAGGTCGAATTTTGAAAAATCTACAAATTGGTTTTTAGATATTTAATTACTTGAAAATTACACAAACCAAAAATCAAGTTGATATCATTAGTTATCGAGGAATTAAAAAAACAGCTGGGTTTAAAAAAAAATTCAAAATCCATTTTAACTTGGAATTTCAAAAAAATCTAGAAATTAGTTTTTAGATATTCTCAGAAAGATTACACACACCATAAATCAAACCAATATATTCACTTGTAACTGAGAAATTAAAAAACAAAAAAAAAAAACAGTAAATTTCATAGTTACTTCATTTTAAAGATTTAATCTGGGATTTCAAAAAAATCCTCCCTTATTGTGTATTTAAACCATAAGAACATGTATAGAAATTTTCATCAATTTATCTTCAGTAGTTTTTGGTAGGTGTAGATGAATCAGTCGCATGTTATTTTATATATATGTATAGGTTATATATGTATATATATGTATAGGTTATACTATGAACTTACTCTTTTTTTGAAGCTCATTAAAAGCCACTTTAATTAGCTTTTGAATAATTAAAGTTTAATACAATTTATTGAAATATGAAATCGTATTAAATAAAATTCCAATTTCCAATAACACTTGTTTTTTAATTTGTAAATACTATGTATTTTTTCATTATTACAAACGTTATAAAATTATAATGTCTACAAACAATAAATAAACAAATAAAATATATATTTTTATAAACTATCAAAATTATTTGTTTGGCACAAGAGGAATTATTATAATCAGGAATTACTCAAAAGGTAGGCAACATTATTCAGAAAGAACTGACAGTTTTTAAAAATGTGTCCTTGAAAATGATGAGCAGTAACTGCTGTTATACTTGATTTACATTCAACGCTAAAGTTTTATACTGCCTTAGTTTGTCAGTGTCATTTAATGTTGACTGCTAGCTATCAGGGTCTAACAAAGTTTGGTATTAATATTAACAATATTCACCATATAAACTAATACTACTCAATTCAGTCACTAAAATAAACAATATGATTAATTAATATTACATTGAACACAAAAAGGGAGAATGTAATTATAAATTTTTGTTTATTTTTAAATTATAAAAGATATCTTAGGTGAGATGTGGTCCCAACTTTTAAGTAAACAATTTACCTAATCTGCATTTCCTAGACAAGCATCATAAATATAACCAGAAATGCATCATCATAATGTATGAGAACTAATTATTAATGGTAGAAAAAAATTAAAATCCTGTTTGAAGTTTTACAGAATAAATACAAATTTACATCTGGTGAACTACAGTGACTATATTTTACTTCTGAACCCTTTTTTTCTGCAGAGTGAAATACATGGAAGTATTAAGATAGTCTTTATACCTTTTTATTGGATTTTACTCATTTGTAACTTAGCAAGCATTCACAGACAGTAAAAACATTATTCCGGGTGTAAACAGCAAGATACCTAGAAACAATATGACTAAAATGTGATGGCAAGCTGAGCACCACAATGGGAAGATTCTATCCAAATTTAAAGTTATACAGTTACAATCCATCATTGAGTGAATGATATTTTGAACTGCTATTGTAGAGTTTTTTTGTTATTTTTAAATAAAATTATTAAGCGACTTGTTTTTAAAATAATATGATTTTTTGTTTGAAAGACTTGTTAGAGATAATTTTCCCCACCTTCACTGGAATTACAAGTATCACTGTTAATAATGATGCCTATCTTAAAAACGTTAGGAGATTCTTAAATGTGTAATCACATAATACATTTGATGTAAGTTGTTTGTGTTTTTGTTTAATTAGACAAAGCATGTAATACTAGTTACATGCAACTCTAGTGAAAAAGGTAGCTCCAAAATAACCTTGGGAAAATTTTTCATTTTTTAAAAGCAAGCTGTTTAATATTTTAATAATTCGAAAACCTTAGGTTTAGTCATGCTGTTCAGTGACCGTTTAAACAATCATCTTTAAATATGGGTACAATGGTATCATCTCCAAACAGGATAACACTAACTGCTTGATATTCTGAGGAATATCAATTGTAAATGATAAAAAGTGTAAGGGTTCTTCATAACATTCTATATCTTGAGTAAGATCTATATTTTATTAAAAAAATTCAATGATCTGTTTATGTTTGGCAATACTTTTAACCAGCTCCTCTGATACTGTAGTAACATAGTAATTAAGTTTTAACAGTTACAAATATTATTTAATATAATAATAATAATGTAAGTATTGTTTTTTGTAAGAGTTACAATAAAGGTATTCAATAAAAAATTAAAAGTATGAAAATAAGTGTTATAAATGTTATATAAAAATGCTGATAAACAACTTCAAGATTTCTTTTTTTGTTTATTTAAGGAGAAAACTCTTTTTCAGAGTCATTCAGTTTTAAAATCACAACTTCAAAATTGGATGGATAGGTTTTGAGTTTGAAGTTGAAAGTGGTGAAGGTTCAATGATTAGAGAGATGGGGGTTGCTAGGATACACCCCACACCTTCTAAAAAACCTCTCCTCCTACGTATCTAACACCCCCAACAACAAAATAAACATCCTATAGAACTTCAACTTGTATTTGGAAAGGTCTGTTCTATATCACTTGAAGCAAATGTACATTAGTATATTTCCTAAATTATATTGTATTTCTTTTTATTTTCTCCCTGTACTTTCATCACAAAATTTATTTTTCTTAATTAATTGATAGTTGAATAAAAATTATATTTTTATTGAAAGTATATGAAACATTTTTATATGTTTTTACAAGAGTTAATCATTATTTATACATTAATATACTCGCTATTATTATGTTATAAATTAATTAGCCAATAAGAGTGGTCACAACTTGGCTGTATTGTCTATGATGTAATTTCTTCAATGTTTGAAAATCATTCATCTCATGATACACCTATTTTTTACATTGGCTGTATAAATATTATATTTTAATGTTGAAATTAAAAGACAAATTTTCTTTATCTCTGAAAAGAATGATGTTCAAATAGGAGACAGTAATCAATTGTTTCTGTAATAAAAAAAAACGTAAAACATATGCATCAATGCAATGTAAGTACATATATCTAATATGATAAATATTTTCATGAAAAGTAACTGTTGATGCATTTAGTTAAAATTACTGAACTGAGTGATGAGAAGTAAAGTATAGTACTTTTTTATTAGTTCTGTACACCAATATCATTTTGTTTATTATATTACAAAAACTTGTGTTTTGTATAAAAATGGAATGAAACAAATAAAATAGCAGTGTTTCAGAAGCCAAAACTAAATACTGCCAAGATTTATTCAAATGCTATTGCAGAATACAATTTAGAAAAGCTAATCAGAATAAAGACTTTGTGTTTTATATTGTAGGCAAGTGTGGTACAAAAATATTAATGAAAGTAAATATTTGTATTCTAAGAGAGAGAAAATAAATACTTTTTTTTATTAGATAAAAATCATATTTTTCATATGATATAGTATTTCTCAAAATAGATTATATGAAATCCAGTTTAATAATATGATGGATTAGTGATGGAATCATTAGTGAGGGATGGGATTAGTATATGTGCACATCAGTTTATTTACATAGGATTAGTTGTATATGACTGATGATTAACAAATGTGTAGAGCAAGATTAAAATCAGATAACCAAATTTAGAATTTTTATTATATAAAAGACAGGTCAATTCAAAAGACCCTTTTGGATTTCAAAAAAAAATTATTTTATAGATTGATTATACTCTCTCTTCCCGTCTCTCTCACCAACCAGTCTATTTTCTTATCCTTATCCCTGGACAGAATACAAAAGTTGTATCAGCAATTTCACAGGATATTTGTAATGCTAATGTATCTGTTAATCTGTAGAACAGCTACTTATTTAGCATACTGGTGCTTATTCTTCTTTCACACACACTCACTTGCATACACACAATCTTATTTATGGGCTTACTTGGGACTATGTTTTCTGTCTAAGGAGCTGAACAAAAATGACAGATGTGCCAACTGATTAAAGCCAAGATTTCTTTCTCCAAAAATCTAAACCTATGTTTAGCGTATAAAATGTGAATCATAAGGTGTCTTGAATAAATGTAAGTTTAACTATTAAAAACTCTTCAAATACAGTAGGTTTTTTTTTTATTTTTTGATATTACATACATTTTTAGTTATTAATATCTTGTGTTATACAGAAAACACAGTGAACATTTAAATTATATATACTACTGTATTTTATAAAGAGAGAGAGTTTGTAGTTTCAACAAACTCTCAGGGGCTGCTGAAGCAGCTTGAAAAAGTTTATCAAGTTTTGAAAATGTATTTTATCCTGAATGACAAATATTATTCAGTAATTGTTATCCACTACCCCCTCTTAATATCACTTTTTTTAGATTCCTATTTGATAATATAATTAATAATGCACACATAAATGAATCAATTATAAAGCCTAATTGTACAAAGATCTATTGATCCACAAAGATCTGAGATCTGATCTTTTGAGTTCAGGCAAGAATAATCAACAGGTTTAGTGACAGTGAGAATTTTAAAGTCCTCCACTTGAATTAAAAAGAAGAAAAAATATTGTGTTATTCAAAATTCATCCTACCTTAGAAAAAAAAAACAATTAAAGGTATTACAAATGTTCAAGCCCCCTTACCTGTAAAGCCTTTTAACAGCTTTTTAATCATTTATAGCTCATCTTAATGTCTAATACTGACAAAAATTGAAATATTGTGATATTCAAATCAATCTTTATCAAAACTCTAACTATTTTCAAGAACAAGTAAAAAATGAACTGCATTAAACAAATTATGGATACCTTGATTTCCAAAGTCACCAGCCTCCATTTATTTTATTATTATTCCTAATGTGTGCGTTGCAATCTGTTCAACTAGTGAATAGTAAGCAACCCTCCCCCTGGCCCAATGAGTTGAGTTGATATGTATGACATGTAAATGAAGTGAAATCTTGTACAGACTCAGGTTGAGGCCAACAATTCCTAAGATGGCTGGTTAATTAAACCCCAACCAGCAAAGTACAGTGCCTACAATGAAAACAAAAGCTTGTGTTGGAGAAGGTCAAGACTACGTTACTATCAAACCTGAAAACATTTACACCCATCTAACAGGACAACAATAATAATTGTTGTACTTTTATTTATGCATATTTAATTTATTAATGTTTTCATGTTTTATTAATTATAATTCACTATTACATAATTAGTATTAATAATTCAATAAATAACGATTGCAAAAACAAGAATTATAATATCCATAATTACGCTAAATTAGATGTACAATTATTTTTTTTTGTACAGTATTTAGGATATTTTATTATTTAGAATTTTCAAATTCTTTTTTTGTACAATTGTTTTCACTATAGATTGTACTAATTATTATTATTAACACTTCAAATTTGTATTACATGGGTTTATTTTTTATTTATTTATTTTTTTTTTAACCTTTGGGAGCACCGTTAGGTATTGCTTCAGAGGATGAGATGAATGACAATTTTTGTAGTGTGTAAAAATGTCATGTCTGACTAGGATTCAAACCCAGGACCTCCGGATGAAAGGCCAAGATGCTACCACTCGCGCCATGGAGGCCAACTGTATTGTATGTCGTGTTCCTGTACAAGTTCATCTTCTCTGTTTTCATTGGAACAGTTACTTTCACTACCACTGTCTAGATGTATGATAAATTTATCCATCATTTCATCAATTAGCGATTCCACCTTCTTATATTCAGTTTCTACTTCTTTTTCATGTTTTAATATGATATCCATTTAGCCTTATTCATTTCATCCATTTTTGTTTCAGCAAGTTTTTTAATATCCGACATTAAAAATGTGTTATTACTAACAGTTATGCTATCTTTTTGGAGCTGACCATACTACCATCTTGATCAAATTTAAATCGGGATGGTAAGAATCACAGAATCTGATGCCCATATTTTTTAATAGTTCATCAAAATGGTACTTTATTTTTGAATTTCTATGGATTTAATTATGTCAAACAATTGTGGTTTTAACACTGCTTTATTAAATGGAATATTGATCTTTTCAAACCAATTAAACTGTGCCACTTTTCCTATCATTTGAATTTGGAGGCTTCTTTAGAAGTGAATTGTGGTATGATGCATTTTAATAACAGTCATTGACTGAGGGGGAAGACCAGGAATTGATTTTTCAGATGCCCACTTCAGGAAAATGTTGTTGCTGACACTGTTGATAGTCACTGCTTTTTGAATTTGTCTTCTAAGTTAACATCATGTTCCGAATGTACCCTATTTCTTCTCCAGCGTGGATTATGATTAACCGATCATCTTTAATCCGCACTTTTACTCTTGCACTACTGTCATTTGATCAAGATTTTGTTGTTGAATGGGATGTTAAAATATACAATTAATCCAAATAAACAATCAAAGAATCTTCTTTTTTGCAATATGTCATTTTTCTTAAATATTATCCTCTTCTACTGGATATCTTCCTTCTCAATCAAAATTTTCCAATTATTATCAGTTTTACACCACCTAAACCCTAACTCTTTCAGGATAGCTGCTATTGTAGTTTAAGAACTTTTAAAATGAATACTCTTTTGAAGCTTTTCATGTAATTTATTTAATGTAGGCAGTTCATTATGTTTTGTGTGAAACTCATTAACTGTTTGTCTTACAATGCATTGATCAAAACTGCTTAATCCACTAACAGGTTTTGAAGTTTATTTATACTTTTTTGATGTGCTGAATGAGCACGATTCCGATTTAGATTTATGAAGATCCTGGCATTTCTTTTTGGAGTCTTTGAACTTGCAATCTTGAAATTCCAAAAGCTGCAGTGGTTCTTTGTTCACAATTTTGAATGTGCATTAAATGTTTGTCATCTTCCAATTTTTCTAACTTTATAGTGTCTTTCTTCATAAAATTTTATACATTGTTAACAATTTCACAAGCTTGACTATGACGCTATTTATCTTTAATAACTTAAATTCTTCCATTACAAAAAAAAAATCACTAACAAAAAACACAATAGCTATAGGAACTCATTAATACATACAAAACATTAACTAACACACCACACATTACAGAAGGAAGCAACTATACCAATCATACCGTGAACCCCAACAATTGAACTAAATCAGTTTATTGAAAATGAAAAGTTAAACATTAGTAACCTATTGAATATTAAAAAATAAATAAATATTGAATAAAAAATTACTTAGCTGTTCTCTGAATATATATAAAATGACTAAGCAATTAATAAATTATTATAATTTGTAGGGTATAGTTCTATTACTTAATGATAGTGTTTATTATTTATTACTAAAAACATCATCAACAACATTAACACTCACAAGTACATATAACTAGAATGAAACATTTTGATAACTTTTATTAATTTTATGTCACTTGATGGAAGGAATGTAATAGTAATCTATTAATACAAGTGTAAACAATTCATTTTTGTACTGTACACATTAAGAAATATTTACAAGTACACTAAATATTTAAAAAAAAATTATTGTCTGTAATTAAACAAAATGATAATAAATTTCAGTTGTGGAAAGAATTTTTGCTATTTATGAAAATAGTTAAACAGACTGTACTGCAGAATTCTCGGTTTTTTAATGAACCTAATGCTACGAGAAAAGAGTAATATAATACTGCACAGCGACTGTCTGCCTCGTGCAAGCAGGCTTTTATTTTCATCGTATACATTGTACACTGGTATCCATCGTCTAGTAGTTAAATCCATAAAAAGCAACCAACCTTTATTAGGATTTGAACCTGAGAAACTTTGACTTTGAAAATCAGCTGTTAAAACAATTCATTTGCCTGAAGAGTTTATCACTAGACTAGCCCAAAGGGCTGCTAATTAATAAACATTAAAATATTGCAGTATTGCTCACATTTACTTCAAAAACTGTTCTATTTCTGGGAGCCAACAAAATATCTATCAATAACACTTTTGTCTACCCACATAATCTATGGCTTTCATTAACAAAAACTGAAATTCTTTGATATTCAGAATGTTTTTTATATTTAACCTTCGACAGAAAATAAAATACTTATTGGTATCAAAAGGACTGGAATCATATTTACCATTTCCATGAGTAGTTACTGGTATACTACAAACATTTTTAACTGTAGTACAAATAAATGGGTGGATAATGAATACAGTATTAGTGTACCTTATACCTAATAGCATTCCCATTTTCACATAAACACAATTTATGTAATGAACAATTATACTAAGTGACTACTGTACTCAAGTTAATAGATATGTATATCAGAGCATTACAATTCAGTCAGGGAAACAAATTGCTGAAGGTCATTTCTAACAGACTGAATTAATTAATAAAATCCATTATTGTCTAATAAAATATAAATTAAGAAGAAAGTGGCATATGTAATTTTTTTTTTTTTTTTTAAATTAATTTGTTTATGTAATTGAACAGTACAGCTAAATTTTATAAAATTATGTGTCTTTTTTGAAATGTATCTTTTCAAAATGTTATGCACTTGCTAAGGTGTATACTATGAAGAAAATGATATGAGTTTGGTAAAGTATGTATGATATGAGTATGTATACTGATTTATTAATAATTATTAACCTCTGATCGTAAAAAAATGTGTATATGTAATTTAACAGACGGTCAAGGAAGTCATGTCGTGTTCGCATCAGATTTTTAATTTTAAGGCTGGCATAAATAACAGTTTTAATAAAAAATGTCGTTTATTTTTAATACAGTCCTTGCATTTATTTAAAAAGAATAATCATTATTTGATGAAATTAATCTGTTGAATAGTTACTTAATGATCAATTAAATTTCCATTTGATCATTTTTTAATTATTTTTAGAAATTCAAACTCACTTACCAAAAGTATTGCAAAACGTGGCTCTTTAAGGATATTGAACCTGTAAAATCCAAGTTGAATTGGAAAATTATTCTAGTCTAATTTTTTAATGTAATACCACTGTGAAATACATGTTCATGTTAAGAAATTTTATCTATACGAGTAGGAGAAAAGAAAATACTAAGCATAAAATTATTTTCTCTTAAAGTTTTAAAGTTATATAGTTTTCTTGCTCATCAGTAAACTTTTAGCAAGTAGACCAAATATTAAAACTAATATTTTGATTTGCTGTCTATATTTAAGAAATTTTCCATAAGATTTATATTCTGGCTGCCTTTTTTGGACTTTTGCTTAATTTTTTTTTCATAAAACAAATAATATCTATTTATAAGGAGAAAGAAAGCTGCAAACAAAAATTATTTAGGATGGCCCCAATTCCAAATTGGCATAGATATAAGTTAAATATGTTAGCTGTTTTTTTGAATTCATATTAATTTATTGCAGTTTTAAACAACAGAAATTAAGACTTAAAATGAGTGGTCAAGAAAAATGTTCAAAATTTAGAAAATTGTTTTATAAAGATAATGTAATCAGAATTTACTTGGATGTATTTTTTATTAGTTTTAAAATTTGTATATTTAGGTTAACAATAGTTACTACAATTTTTAATGGAATAAGTTTGGTGGTAGTAAAAACTATTATAATAAATACATTTTTTCCATGTATTTAAAGTGAATATAAACAAAAATTCAGACTATAATATCTTGTCATTTTATATACACTAGGAGATCAAAAATAAACATGAATTAATACAAAATTCCTAACAGGTCATCCACAGCAATTACAAGATGAAATATTACAACGCTATAAGTATATTCAAGTTTCTGGACAATATCAAATTCACTGTTTATATTACTAACACAACACTAGAATAATTGATGACACACAAAATATGAACTTAAAAAAGTGAGGATATCTAGTAGAGCAGGACAGAAATACCTGAAACTTAAATAACATGATATAATAAACTTTATAAATAAGTTGTTTTTAAATATATGTGTGATATTTACTAGTTAGTAATCCACGACTGAATTTTTTACGTACTAGATTCTGTTAATACATAATAAAAAATTGTCTCTAGACTAACCGGTTCATAAATATGAATCATAGAACTGCTTCAGAAAGTAATTAAGCTAAATATTTCTTTGCAAAAATATAGGTTCAAATATTCATCATTAATTTATATAATGTTAAGTGATGTTCTTACTTATAGATTACACTACTACAAAAAATCTAAGACTATTTCTACAAAACAATTAAATTGGCAGCTAATCTAAGTTTTCCAAAAAATAACAAAACAGAAATGTTAGATGTAGTGATCTATTAAAGAAACTCAAGGCCCCTTGTGACATTATTAGTATAACTGAATGCTCTGTATTCAACAAACTTAATGAGGTATGCCTAAGGTTCTATTTTGTAATCTGCAAACCTTTACTAAATGAGGATCAGAATGACTTAAGTTTTCCAAAGAATATTTAGGATGGTTCAGAAAAGCCTAGAGTAACTTTTTCACAGATGAATGCAGTTTTCATAATAGAAGGTTACAGTTTGCAGAATAAAAATGGAAAAAATTCTGCTAGCTTGTGTTTTCCTGGCAATTGAGCAAAATGATGATGCTGTAATAATCTGGGATTGTATTGTAACTGAGACGCCTAGAGAATAAAAGATAGTTATGGTGCTATGAAACATGACAAATAGTGTGAAACTTTGGAGGAATTGTTGATACATTCTGCTCAGAGGCTCTTTGGGAAAAGACATAATTCTCCCCAAATAATAGAACAGTGCTCCATGGCAGTTACAGCAAGATTTGCTGCCCAAAATATTGAAATATTGAGTTGCTTTTCTGGTTACCACATAGTCTAGACCTCAATCCAGTTGAAAAATCTTTTGAATACCATAGCTTTACCACAGTCCAAACCTCAAAGCCTTGAAAAAGAGTGGAATTGAAACTGGTAGTCAGTGCCTTATTGCAACAAGTAATGTATTAGTAATGAATAAAGCTTATCCAATCAAAGCCTGATAGAACTTAAGGCATTCTATAATGTTAGAGGAGACCCCATTGATTATTAAACATAATTTAACCTAAAACTTTTTACTTTTGTTTAAACGTATGAAAATAAACAAAAATTGCATTTTTAATGAGTAGTCTTAAACTTCTACAAACACTTTATTACTCTCTTCTAATATTAAATTGTAAGAGGATGATTTAGGTAAGAAGCCACTAAAAAATAGCAACAAGGTGCTAAACTTCACTTTACATGCATGGTTTGCTTTGGTGATCTATAGGAACCAGTACAAAAAATATTAAAAAATTAAATTTAAAATGCCAAAGAGGTGTTGCAGAACATCAGGTTATAAGATATAAATTTACCAACTTAATCAGGATTATAAAATAGTCTATGAAAATCTGTCATTAATTTTTAAAAAAATCTTAAAATGCATAACAATCATTAAATGATTTTTTTTTTACTAAATAAATAAGTGGAGTAAAAAATTCTGCAAACTTTAGTGAAAATAATTAATGGAAATACAGATAACTGTTTCATAAATATGATTCTGAGCAATTTCATAATGTAATGTAGGATTGATCATAGTAAAGAAAATTCCAAATTATATTAGGCTTTTTAGTTCATAGTTTTATCTTGTAATTATTGATAATGTCCTTCATAAAGAGCATTACTAAAGTATGTAAATAAACTATAAAAATGATAATAAGATTGCCACTCCACCAATCTCCTGGCGGAGTGGTAGTGTCTCGGTCTTTTCATCCAGGGGTCCTGGGTTCAAATCCCAGTCAGCATAGCATTTTTCATACACTAAAAAATTCCATTACCATATTCCCATGTACAAGCTTCACTGTAAGCTTCTGTGGTAAATAAATTCAAGCAAAATAAAAAAAATTGAATAACGTATAACATTACATTTTATCGACTAACCAATTTGACTGAAATTTTACAAGGATACCAAAACAAGCTACAAAAAATATATTATAATAATATTATTATAAAAGACTTCTTTGTTACATAAAAAAATGGTGATTTTTAAAAATGGAACTACAGTTTTCAAACATTATAATTTAATTTTTTAGATTTTCAAATCTAAAATTATTTGTTTTAACACAGTCATTTGTGATTCAAGTTAGAGCCTGTATATTCACACCTAAGAAAACTAAAATACTAAGGAATAATTTGATAATTTTGTTTATTTCCATGAAATTGATTTGCATCTTCACAAAGTATGGCCTATTCAATTGAGAAAAGAGTGAAGCAAATAGTTTGATTGGACTGTTGCATTTGAGATTCTTTCAGAGAAAATGTGCTGTTTTAGAGTTACTTATGCAGTTATTGATCACTCATCAAAATGATCACTTGCAAACATGTGTATGTTATATTATTATTTATAATCAATGGGGAGACAGAGATCATTAAAGAAGAAATCCTTCAGATCATGAGAATTTTTTCAGGCATGCTTACATGTTATTTGTAGTGTTCATATCAATTTATTGCTAAGGACCAACTTCAGTTTAATTATTCATCCTTATCCTGTGTTCTTTTTTTAAACTATAGGAAAATTTTCAGCTGATAAATAATAATCTCAGTTTATTAAGCAATATTAGTAGCCCCATTATTAGTAATTGTTTCACTATAAAATAAATTTCCTATTGAAAACTGAAGTTTTATTTTAAGATCTTTCAATGTTGTTTATATGTCACAGAAAAAAAGCTGATATTTTTTCATTTATTTACAATGAAACTTTTTATATTCACGTAAAATTTCTTCTGAATAGGTCATTAAATAAAATACCTTCAGCCAATCAAAAATGAAAATCTGTTTGTGGTATACACTACATGCATACACGTAATAGCAATGATATATTTTTCAGTCGTGTGAATAAAACACATCAAAGTTTATCTAATTTAAAAAAAATGTTTACATAAAAATAAAAAATCATCGATATATTACTACAGTACTTTATAAAGATGTATTTCTTTAGCAGGGAATACTTTATGCATGCGTGGGTGTAGAATGTGTACCACTGGGAGCAAGGAGTGTAGGTATCCAGAATGACGTCAAAAGGGAATCTAAAGTATTTGAACTATGACTACAACAGAGAGGGAAATAATATAATAACAGTACTAAAAATAATAATAAAAAACTGACATCAATAAAACCCTTCACATACTCTTTTCCCTTATACCTTTAGTTAAATGTAAAATTCAAAATCTTATTCAAATAAGTTATACTTTTTTAACTTATATACAAGTCAGTGTTTAATCTGAGTTGTAACATGAAAAAAATGTTTTCCTAAAGCAGTTTAATGTGGCTTTTATGAATTTACAGGGTAAAACTCTCTTGTCATTTTTCTTAATATATTTTGCTAATTCAAATTTCTCTTTAAAAAATAAATAATAAAGAAACCGTAAGGTAAAAAATATATTATACAGTTTACAAAATATAAAATTCTGGTTTTAAGGATAGTATTTTTATTAATAAGCTGACTAAGCTAAGTGGGATCTATTTTAACTTTTTGATATTTTTTCAGTTTGTGTTTGTGAAACAGTTACAGATAAATATTTTTTCTAATACTTAAGAAATTTTTCAGTTTCAATTGGTGGAACAACACATGTGTAATGAAATTTTCATAAATTCCTCTTTTCATAGTTGTGGCTCTTTATTTCCTCAGACAGTGGATAAAAAAACATGTTGGAGGATATATTTGTTACCAACCTACTATGGTTGAGAGTTTGGATATGGACCTGTCTACTATGATGCATTAGCTACTATTCAGTATGGGCAGTGTTCATTGCTCACACCATGACTGACATTTTAGTTAATATTATTTTTAACTTCCACTGTTGTGCTGTGATCTAGATAGCATTATTATGTAGATAAAACTTCTAGAATCAATTATGATCAACAATTCCATTTTTTACTTAATTTAATTTTCATTTTATTAATTCAATGTTGTTGTTGGGATTGGTTTGTAAATTCAATAAAAAAATTAATGAGTTTTATGGTTTCTGGAGCTAACAATATTTTCATTAAAATTTTTTTGAAATTTAAATTACATTGAATAAGTTACAACACTTATTTGATGGATCTTTAATTGACCAAGGGTAATAAGACAATAAATATTTTAGTATTAATATAATTAGATACATAATAAAGTGCTATTGCTTAATAGGGTTCTACTGTGAATTTGTTTATTAAGACTTCCATTTGGAGTGAATCTTACCAAAAAAACAAGAGTGTAAAAACTCAAAAAAATGACAAACGGGTATTATTCACAGTAAAGCTTTTTATGGAAGGTCATAACTTTTCGTTCGCTAAAAAACCATACACTAACATGATACTGCATTTGCATTAATAATAACTTTGTTATGCATTTTTCTTTATATAGAAGATATGTTCACATTAAATATTCATGTTTAGTAATTGACATGTTTGATATGTTTTGACATAATGTTTTCTCATTAGACAAAATGAGTTCACCATTTTTTCTTCTCAGATAGCACATCTGACGTACTTATATATTCAGCAGATGTAATATACAATACATATACGATATTTACTATTGGTAAATAATAAGTAATAAAAATTAATAAATAATACACGTAGATGAAACAAGTGTTTTTGCCGGGATCAGCAATTACAATCTAAAGGTAAAATGGTCCATTTGTTGTTTTATTTATTTTATGTCATCAGGTACATCATGACAAAAATGATGAAAAGTATTATAACCAAAATAACTTATTAGTTATTTTGGTTATAATACAGTGTGAAAGTGTTCCTCAAAAAATATTTTAGATACAGAGATTTAATAGACTCTTATATATTATTTGCATGTTATATTTATTTGTATATAAGTAAATGTACATGTTCACAAACATTTTTCTATATTTATGAATTACAGTTTTTTACAAGCTGTAAGACCAAATAACATTCCATGTTCCAGTCCCAGGCAGATTACTCCTAAAACAATATCTTAATTGAACTGTGAAAAACAAAATATTATATAAGTTGTTCTTAAATCCACTTAACGATATCAATGCTAGAACTGAACTTGAACCAGGTACTGTAACTTCATAGAATATGTGCATTTTAGATTTCATCAATTTGTTTATGTACAGATGTCCTTTTTAAAAGTATAAATATTTATGTTAGTAAAGATTATATATTTGTTGTATAAACTTAAGAATAAAATCGAAAATACTAAATGCTTAAGAGTTAACAAAAGTGAAAATAAAAAGTTAGATGGGGATTTAAATTGTTAAAACTACAAAAACATCTTACTATCTTATTATCACAAAAAAAAAATCTTTTATTGTTTTCCTCATAAAAGTTATACAACGTCAAACCTACAGCAATAACATTCTGTAAAACAGTTACTTAATAAACTATTTCTTTATTTCTACATTTTAATTAATACCCACAACAGGTGGTTTAAGTAAAAGATTTAATTTAAAATTCTGCACTAGGAATCATCCAAGAATTGTTCTTAGAATATGGTGAAACATCAAGATACCTCCCAAAACTTAAAAATTATTTTATTTCTAAATTTAATGTAAATTTCTATACACAGAATAATAAATTTTAACATGTACAAAAAAAACTCATATAAAATTGATTCAATAGAATGATAATGAAACACAATGTTATGTAAAAAGTTATGCAAATAATCAAAGAAACAATTTCACTTATCACTGATGGATTTTTTATTTCAAGCTAAAAATAATATCAATATTAAAAATAATTTTATGTTTTATTTTTTATGATATGAGCCAGATCTTTGTATCATATCTTGTAGCTTGAGACTGACAGGCCTTAGTCCCTGTGGTTAGTTGTTCATAAGTGAAAGCAGGTTTGGGTTGTAAGTCAACTAGAGTCAAATGACTGCCCTGCCGTACCTTGGGTATTGGTGAGACTCAAACTAGGTTTGCCTCTGACAAAAATCCATTGCCTTTCCCATAGAAATGAGGAGGGTTAATGCAGACGTCTTTCAGATGAGCATGTTGCGTGCGTGATAAATTTTGATTAGCTAAGAAATACCATCAAGTGAACAGCACTAAATTTTGTTCCTTGACCTGTACTGACATATGGCCTGCAGGAAAATAGCCTTTGACTTACCAGTGTGATCTTACGCTATTTAGTTTAGAACTGGTGCTCCCAGAGAGTGCAAGTGATAGCACTTGAACATAGGCTGGTGATTACAGAGGAGAGTGTTGCTGTTAGGATGAATAGATGAGAACTTGTCTTAATAGCACCCCATGGGCTAGGGATGTTTTCTGTTGTTTATATCCCTTATTGTCATTAAATGGAAAGCCTATAAGGTTGTCCATTTTTGTAATTTTTTATTGTAATTTATTTCAGGTACCTTTACTGCAGCTTCAAGAACCACAAGGAACAGTGTGAGGTTATATAATAATCATATGCACATAGTACCTTCAGCAGATTGCATTCTGAAATGTGTGAGTTTTGTGTGTGTATGTGTGTGTGTGTGTGTGTGTGTGTGTGTGTGTGTGTGTCTCTTTAATATAAAATATTTAATAATATAGAATAATTACAGAGCGCGCAGGTGGCAATTTTGTATATATCTTTTTTTTTCAAATATTTTAAATCTGTCTAAACATATATATATGCCTATGACACTCCTGGTAATGTAAGGATTCCAATGCAGGGTCATACATCTAAATCGGTTCAACTGTTGACCTACTATGGTGGAACAAACACACATACATACATATATAACACAGTATATTGTAGTCCTTTTTGGGCAATCATGTAATAAGGTAATAAAATGTAGTATGGTCCATTTCTGAATATATCAGTTAATCTTTGTTTGATTCCATTGTGATTTTGTGTTATACTAGCAAATCCTCATTTCAATTTTGAAAATTGGAAGATTGGTTGCGAAGATATAACAACATTTTCAAATAACCATGATCTGTTAGATCAAGAGTGTACCTGATGCATCCAAAAGTTAGCCTTCAACCTCCTAACAAACACCCAGTTTAAATTTTGAAAACTGGACAATTGTTTGCACAGATATTAAAAGAGCACCCCATTTCACCTCCTAAAACAGTGCCCCAGAGGTATCCCATTCGTTACCAGTTGATGGCGATGATTGGTTTAGCCTCTCAAGAGGTACTTATGTCCCCTCAAGAAGAGGCTTAAGTGGGAAGCCCATTATTATTAAACATAAATTTATTTAATTTTATTTTATTTAACATAATTTCAATTCTATTATTTTTGTAATTTTATTGATTCGATTGATTTCAAGCCTTCAATTCAAACCCAGCTAACACAGTGATAGAGACTCACAGTTCACAGTTCATTAATTCACTTAATTGAAGCTTGTGCTTCAACTGGCAAATCTCCACTTCTATATATATATATATATAGGAGTATATAATATTTATACATATTTATATAAACTATGATACTCCCGGAAACAAGGATTCCAATGCGGGTCATTCATCTAAATCGGTTTGGCCATTGAAATGCTACAATGAACATATAAACATACACCCTAAAAAAAGTACACTCCTCTTTGGGCAGTCATGTAAAAAGAAAGTTACTGCTATTATTGGCATTAGAATATTACTATTATTATTATCATCATTGTAAATTACAAGTATACGGGATGAAAGAGCAGCTAGGTTCATGTAAAATCTATATATAGTTACATGAGGGATACCTGATGGAGATTTCTGTTTGTGTGTATAAATATGATCATTTGTGTGAGTGTATTTGTTGAGGGTTTGATTATATGGTTAAGGGAGTCGATTAGGTTTGGGGGTGAATTAATAACATTAAATTGAATATCTTTTACACACGCTCCAAATACTATAACCACTACCCTTACTGAGCTGTCTGCACCTCTCTCTCTCTCTCTCTCTCTACTTTCTTACATACACACACACACACACACACACACACACACACACACACATACAAAACTGTCTTTTTTGTCCTTTTTTAGATTTTTATATTTATTCACCTGGTTACATTTTTCTTTCAGAGTAACATTTTAATGTAATTTCTTAATAAATACTCAGCACCAAACATAATAATTTATTACATTGTACAAATAATTTTTTTGTCTTTTAATAACCAACACATTTTTTTAAAGTTAGTTAATTCCTACATAAAATAAGTTCTATTAAGCTAACTAGTTTGGTTCCTAATTGAATAAAAGTTTAGTGTCTATGAATTTTTTATGTAATTTTACATTTTATCATCATAATTTACTGTTTATCATGTGGTTTCTATCATTTGTTTATAAGCTGGCTAAATAACAGCAGATCTAATCTTTAATAAACTTACAAGTATTTTATGTAACTGATGGATTAATAAATGGATTATAAAAGAATCAAGTTTTTCTGTGGATTCCATTAATCTTTTAAAAAGATAGTAATTTAATCATTTAAACAAATTAAAGCCCAAACTATTCGAACAACTTTATTTATATTTTATCTTTAGTGTGTTTTCACTCTTGAATAAAAATCCATTTTCTGATTTAAGGTGGTTTTCTTAAAATTTTTATGAAGACAAAAAATGAAGCATGTTAAACAAATGGATTCAATCATTCAAAGCATTCTTTGAATGAATCAGCTCATGTGATGGAATTGTAAACTGTTTTTAACTTAAAAACGTCAACAAGTGTTGCTCCTCTTGACAAATTTTTTTCTAAATTTAGGATGCTCGATAAATTGTTTACAGACATTTGAAATGAAGTTCAACTATTAGCTAGACATATATTTCACTGGTAACCGGTTGGTGTAGTGGTTAACTACACCATTTGATATTAGGAAATCCATTCAATTTCAGGAAACTCTCTGGCATATTTTTATTTATCTGTATGCTTTTATTGCTAATATTAAAATAGAATAATTAAAATATGTTTGTATTTCATTTAAGCATTTGTAGTGAACACTTTTTTAGTTTTCACTTTTCCAAAACATTCTTTTGAATGTTTGAGGAAATCCTGGTGATACAATGACCAGCAAGTGGGCAAGCTGCTACTATTTACAAAATTATGGTTGTAATTATACAAAATGTTTATTTAATAACTGCTAATTTTGTTTAGTAATTCTGTATGTAATTTAAAAAGATTATAATTTTTTAATGTCTCTTATTTTTTTATTATATATAATATTTTCATGTCTTTGTTAACAATATTAACTTCTTGATAACAGATTATCTATGCACTGATATTGAAAACTCATCATGTTTGGGTATACTATAAGTAAATTCACTTTTAAATACATTATATTTTAATTTTAGTTTCTACCTATTCAATTAAATTTTATAACAAATGACACAATTACTTGTTTCATAACCCCATACAGTTTTTCAATTTTGTTTTATCTCTAAAATAAAAATAGAGTATATTCATTGCTAGTTTATTGATTAATTGTTCTGCCGTGTACCATTAAATGCAGTGGAAAGGTGAACAAGAGTTCATTGCCCTTCTGTAATGATTAAGGGAAGAGACTACCTGTCATTTATCCCTTTCCATTCGAATTATGTAACTAATATTTAACCAAAAAATCTTAATTTTCTTTTTTAATAATAACATTTATTTGATTTCTTAATAAAATTATATTTGATTTATTTATTTGAATTCATTTTAATATTCACTTTTGCAATTGTTAAAAAAACATTCTAATAACATATTGATATTGTAAAATGTTATTTGAAGTTAAATTATAAGCAATAATTACGCTTATCACAATTTCTGAAATCTTAAATTAATCTATTTATTCAGCATATAGTAAGAATAATTGTTAAATTATAATTAACAATGGATATTTTTTATTTAATCTCTACTCAAATGACAGAAACTAAACTGAAATGTTCTAATTATTTAACTTAGTAATAAACTATTCTAAAAATGCTGTAATAATATTTTGTTAAGAAGAGAAAGAGCAAATAACTCAGTGAAGTATTTTTTCATTATTAGTTCGTGTTACAATTAATAAGTAAAAAATTACTTGATCATTGTTACCTATAATAATTTATTTGGTATTGAGGAGAGGCCATTTCTTATCCCATTTCATACAAATCAATAGTACACCAAATATAAAATTTCAGTTTTTACAACTCAATTTTACAAGAATAAAAATGAATTAATCTGGTTATATTTGGTGTTACTATTGATTTATATGAAATGAAAACCCACTAAATAAAATTAAAAAAAGTTGTTCGAATAGTACGGGCATTAATTTTTTAAATTGAACAAATGTCTATCTTTTTTAAAGATTAATGGAATCCAAAGAAAATCTTGATTACTTTATAATCCATCAATTACATAAAATACTTGTAAGTTTATTTAAGATTAGATCTGCTATTATTTATCCAGCTAATAAACAGACGATAGAAAAACTTTTACCAAAAAGTAACCGTATAATAAACAGTAAATTATGATGATAAAATGTAAAATGACATAAAAAATTCATAGATAGACATTAAACTTTTATTGAGTTTAACTAACAAGTTAAAGGTGATTTAATTAACAAACTATTTAGCATAACAGACCTTATTTTACACAGGAAATAAATTACTTTAAAAAATATAATGCGAGTTATTAAAAGATGAAAAAAATTATTTTTATAATGTAATAAAAAATTATGTTTGGTGCTGAATATTCATTGAAAAATTACATTAAATGATACATTGAAAGAAAAAAGTAACCAGTTGAACATATATAAAAATCTGATGTGGACACTACATGACTTCCTTGTACTCCTATTAAATTAACTATAACATTTCTAAAATTATAAAAAAATTTATTTCACTAATAACTTCTGATTATTTTTCATATTCTTTTTTTTTATTGTTATTATTGAGTTATTATTTATTGCAAAACCTTTTTTACAATCAGAGGTTAATAATTATTAAATTTATATTTAAATTAAAAAAAAAAAAGTTAAAAAAAGGAAATGAAGTTGGATTCTAATCGATGTTCCAAATATATCATTAATTAAAATTTTATTTGGCTATAACTCTGGAACCAATGAAAATAAGTACCACTTATGTGATATATCTTTGAAACGCTCTCAATTAGGGCTTATTACTGCAGTTAAGAAAAAGTTCAAAATCCAAATATTTTGGATTTTAGGCTTTTTTGGTCATCAAAAGGGGAGGTGGTGCACAACTAGATTACGACAGTCCAAAAATCCAAAATTTCAACATTCTATGGCTAATCTCTTTGAATTATGCGAGATATATATGTACATACAGACGTTACGCCGAAACTAGTCAAAATTGATTCAAAGATGGTCAAAATGTATATTTCCATTGAAATCTGAAATTTTTTTTTTAATTACAATACTTCCTTTACTTTGTTCATGACAGTAAAAATCTAAACAAGAACACAAACAGACAAAATTTCATATGTGCGCGCGCGCGCGCGCGCGCGTGTGTGTGTAGTGATTTTGTGGGATGAGTGTGTAACTGAGTGTGAGAGAGAGCAGGGTGAGAGAGAGAGGGGGGCAGATAGCTGATGATTTAATCAGTAAGGTTCATGGATACAATATTTGGAGCGTGTGTAAAAGATATTCAATCTAATGTTATTAATTTACCCCCTAACCTAATCGACTCCCTTAACAATATAAACAAACCCTCAACAAATACACTCACACAAATAATCATATTTATATACACAATTAGAAATCTTCACCAGCTATCTCTCACATATCTATATATATATATATGTATATATATATATTTTACAAGAACCTAGCAGCACTTTCATCCTGTATACTCGTAATTTGCAATGATGACAATAATAATAGTAATATTTTAATGGCAATAACAGCAGTAACTTTCGTTTTTTGTTTTCTACTCATTTTAAACTTATAATTTTCTCTTTTTTCATTCCTATGCTCAAAAATAAAATGAACACATATTTTTTTTTTCCCCCTTCTACCCCCGACCGGATATCCATTTAAGTATACGCAGTCGGGGAGAGTGTCCATATACTCAAAGGAGGCGTCCCCCACCCACCGGTAGCACGTCTGGCACGGCAGGTTAGCCTCCCCGGTCTCGGATCTTTTATTTTTGATTTGCCATGCCTCTAATCCCCGACCTCATGGCCAAGGTCCGGCAACGCCGTCCCTCAGCCCCTCGGCAGGGAACCGGGTCTCGGTCTTTATCTTTAGCCATGCATCAAACCGGCGGCACCGACCCCATTAAGCACCAAGGCACCCGCAGGGCCGACACCACCGGCCAGGACTCGGTCTTAACTTTACCCCACAGTTCACCAGGAGTTCCCTCCCTTCTCAGGAACCCGCACACCTCAGCATGCGGGCCCTCCACGGAGGGACTGTCTTCCCTTCCCTACTTTAACTATGACCCCCGTCTTCTGTCTTCATCTTCTTTAATACAGAGAATTTCCCCCGCAAACTTCTTGAACCAGTCCCAATTTTCCTGACTATACACCATCCAATTAATTAAATTGTCAGGGGTCAGTCTATTAATTAAAATTTCCCTTCTATTATCAGCCTACATACACCTATTATCAGCCTATTATGTAGTATCTATTATGTATCACCTATTATGTAGTTCTTAAAGCTGCAGTAAAGGTTATAATGCCAGAAATAAACAACAATAAAAACTTGCAAAAATGGACAACCTTACGGGCTTCTTAAGTAATGACAGTAAGGGAGATGAACAACAGAAAACATCCCTATTCTATGTTTGGGTTCTACTAATCTATATTCTCCTTGATTCATCTACTCCTCAATCACCAGCTTACCTTCGAGTCCAATTACTTGTACCCTCTGGCAGCAACAGTTCTAAACTATGCAGTATGATTACATTTGAACATCAAAGACTATTTTCCTACAAGCCATACCACTAAGGGTCATGGATCAAAATTTAGTGCTGTTCACTTGATGGGATTTCTTAGTAACCAATCAAAATCCATCACGCAAGCAACGTGCTTACCTGAAAGACCTGTGCATTAATACCCTTCTCAGTTCACTGGGAAACATGACTGATTTTTTTGCTGAAAGCGAATCTAGTTTGAGGCTCACCATCTAATTTGAGGCATTGGGTACAGCTAAATAATATGCAGAACAGTCAACTGACTCTAGTCGACTTACAATGTGAAGCTGCTTTCGCCTATGAGCAACTAACCATAGCGACTTAGGTTTGTCAATCTCAAGCTACGCAACATGATACCAAGGTCTGGCTCATATCTTACAAAATAAAATATAATTTTTTTTTTTTTTTAATATTGCTGTTATTTTTAGTTTGAAATAAAAAAATCTGTTTATACAACACTGAATTTTATTATCATCCTAATGAATAAATTTATATGAATTATTTTTTACATATGTTGAAACTTTATTATTTTATTTACAAAAATTATATTAGGTATAGGAATAAAATAATTTTGAAAGGTACCTTGATGTCTTTACATATTCTATGAAACAGTTCTTGGATGATTCCTGGTGTGGAATTTTAAATTGGATCTTTATCTTTAACCATCTATTATGGGTATTAATCAAAATGTAGAAATGAAAAAAAGTTTATTATACAACATTTTTACTGAATATTGTTAGTGCTGTAGGTTCAACGTTGTATAACTTTTATTTAAAAAAAATAAATAAAAGAATATTATTTATATTAACTAACTTCTGATAAGATTTTTTTGCGGTTTTAACAATTTCCCCATCTAGTTTTTTATTTCTATTAACAGCTCTTAACCATTTTGTATTTTCGATGTTATTCTTAAGTTTATTTGGTAAACATGTATTGTTTACTAATAAAAATATTTATAATATAAAAAAATACTTTTCGGCATGCTGGAAGGTGGAGGTATTCACCAGTGCTAAGTAGAGGGGACAAAAAAGATTTCCACCTTAAAGTTAAGAAAAACTTCAAATTTACTCAATACGACAATGGTTACATGTGAAAAAAGTTTCACAAGTTTAGCAAATGACAAGCCCCATCTTACAATTCCAGCAACATTTTGTTCATCCCTTGCCGTAAGGGTTGGTCATATGAAAAATTGTTTCAGACAAAAGTTTTAGTTACTGTTTAGAGGACTAACAACCACTTTAAACTGATTCAATACTGTGCCTATTAAGGGAGGTATGATTCTTTTTTGTCTTTGAAACCCCATTTTTTCCAGCCCCTGGGCCAATGGTTGGTGATACCAAAAAACTTTACTTACATAAGTTTTAGGCCCTTATCCAAAAAATAGTAGAAACTTGAAACGAATTCGATACTTTACTTAATAAGAAAGTTATAGTGATATTTAATTTTTTTGAAAAAATCTTCCATGGTCAGATTTTGGCCATTAACAAACTCAACCGAGATTTTGGAATAAGTTATTTTTAATAACACTATACAATTGTACAACACTACAACAAAACACTGTACAATTTGAAATTGATTGGTGCAAAATTATGGAAGTATTGTGACCACAAAAAAGTGAAATATATATATATAAACTTTAGGGCTGATGGTGGTTTTGGGAGTCTGGGGGATGTGAAACGCAAAGATATGTTGAAATTTTCCAGAAGTCGAATCATCGAATCTGTTACAATAGGTAGCTTTCTTACAGGATTTCTTATTTTTTGAAATCTACCTAAAAGCATATTTGTATATAAGCAAATTGATGAAATTGAAAATGCACATATTGCATGAAGTTACATACCTGGTTCAAATTCAGTTTTAGGAATATCTATAATTGAACAGATATCTTTAAGAATTACAGTTATATAATATTTTGATCTTCAGGATTCAATTAAGATACTGTTTTAGGAATGATTTGCCTGGGAGTGTAAGCCCAAATAACATTTGGACTTACAAGTTTTGTAAAATACTGTAATTCATAATTATAGTTAAACATTCATGAACGTGTACATTTATTTATATACAAATATTTATAATGGAAATAATAAGTCTAGTAAATATCTGTATCTAAAATAATATTTGATTTAAGAAATCCTTTAATTAAAGAACAGCACTGGAAGCATTGTGCTTCCAAACCAGTTGATATCTCTGTACCTTATAATTATTTTTATATACCTTACTCAAATTCAAATTTAAATATAGAAAAAAATTTAATATGACGGAATTATCGGGAAAAGACATCTGTTTTAAATGAATAAATTAGCAAGATATGTAAATTCTTCCATAGAATCTATGAAAGAGAATTTTATTAGGAGAATCTAGTAATTGAAAAATACCTATCATTAACTTTTATAGAAAATGGAATACAAAATAATGATTTTAATACTACATAAAAGAATTAAAAAGAACACAGAATCAGTTTCTTTCATTTGATGCTTTTCACTTTATATATTTATGAATCCACATTATTAGTACCTATGGTGAATGAAAGAATATGAAATATAGGAAGGCTAATGATGCTGATTATGTCATTTCAATAGAATGATTGACTACAATATAAATAAACACAAAATAACGATGTATTGTTAAATCAGAAACTCTTAAGCTACATATCTAAATATTTAATGTTGTCTTTGTGTTTCCTAAACTTGCTTGTTTATTCATTTA
The DNA here is from genome assembly GCF_047948215.1 of Lycorma delicatula. NCBI lineage: Eukaryota > Metazoa > Arthropoda > Insecta > Hemiptera > Fulgoridae > Lycorma > Lycorma delicatula. The sequence continues at coordinate 126,816,068 of NC_134460.1, read as the reverse complement.
TAACAGCTGCTGTTTCCCATTAATGCTGTCATATTTATTTCTAACTATACAAAGCTGACAGCTCTTGAGATTTACTTAATTTGAGTAAAGTATATATTAAATAAATAAGTAAACACAATAACAACAATTTCATTCAAATCAAGGTAAACAGAAAGAATATTTAGCAAATCCAGTTCAAATAGTTTCAAACAAAATCAGAAAGTACTCAAAAGTAAATATTTTTTATTTACCATAAAAAAATATAAACTTTTACATGGCCTTGAGATTACTTGCCTGGTTGGTTTCCTGATATATATTAAATTTCATGACTAACATTAATCTGAACTTCTTTCAGGCATCTCAAACAAAATCTATTAAGAGTTAGCAAATTCGATCCATTTTAGCCATTACTGCAGTTCAATTTGTAGCATCTTTGTGCTTCCAAACATTTTCAACCTACATTGCACAGTATTTGGATAATTAGTAATTAAGTAATACCACTTCAACCCTTCATTCTAGCAATAAACAATACAAATTGATACCTTACTACCAATAACAGTTTAAATTTTATAATTTTCCAGTCCAGTCATTCTAAAAATAATATTTTTTCTATTCTTCCTAATCTGTGTACAAAATATATTTTTTCCTTTAAATCTAAGTTGAAACTAACAACAATTTTTTAAAAAACTGTTTTAAACTTATGTTTCTTTTTGAAGAAAATAACTGCGCTCCTCCACACACACACTAACATTCAGAAAGTTTCCTTCCAACATAAACTTGTAAAAAAACAAATGGATTCTTTATATCATCTTATCTTATTTTTAATTATATGCTCTAGTTAAAATGAAGTAATAATGAAATTTACTATTTTTTTTAAATTTCTCAGTAACAAATGTGGATATCATCTTGATTTTTGGTATGTGTAATCATGTGAATACCTAAAAATGAATTTTTAGATTTTTGGAAATTCGATCTTGAAAGGAGTGAAGAAAGGTAAAAAATTTCAAACAATGATTGCAAATTTTTACTACTTGTTACTATACTAAACAAGATATTCAGTTCAATATACACTTGGGCTTGCAAATACTCCTCAAATAAATATATAAAAACCATTTTTGGGTTATTTTATTTTCAATTATTTAAGGGGGTTTAACAGTGTACAGCGTAGCCACTCGACCTACACAGCCACTGTCATTGTTACTGTATGTGCGATGCGACTGGTTGCATCTGCCTCCAGCTACTTGACTAAAACGCATAAAATAAAATAAAAAATTAGCTGTGACAGGAAATGCAAGTAACCATATAGAGTGGGGAAGCTGTGATGGGGATGCTATATATGTGTGTGTGTGCGCGCGCGCGCACATATATATAAAAAATTTATACTTTATAACCTACCAGTCAATGTTACATTACTGAGTGGATTTGAATTAAATTATTTATTCATTATAATTTTATCTATTTTTAACTAAAAACGTGCTGCCATCTATTGTTGTTTTTAAAAGAGTGTCATATTCATATTCTGTCTGAAAGTTGAACAAGTTGGAAATTCTTGTCTATTTATAATCATAAAATCTCTCCAAAATGTCCAAACTTTTACTATTTTTATTTAAATTAAATTTCTTGATTTCCACTATTTCCAAATCTGTCCGAATATCAGAGACAGTATGTTCCCCATTAATAAGATGGTCAGCAACATTAGGTAAACCCAATTTTCCATTTTTATAATTTTTAATGTGTATTAAAAAACCTAGTTTTTAAAGACCTATTAGTTTTAATCATTACACTTTATTTTATAAATTGTGCATAAATTATATAAGTCAGTATGATTGTTATTTTATTATGTGATTGTCTGTCTTGTATGTCGGTTTAAATTTACTTTCATCATAAATATTAGTTATATTTTCAATAATATTATCAGTTTATAAATATTTTACATATGTGTTGTCAATTTTTTTTGTATCTTTTATAGGTATGAGAGTTGTGTATTATTAATTTTTGAATATATATAATAATATAAATATATATATATATATATATATATATATATATATATATATATACATAATATACAATATATATAATATATTGTGTGACCATGGATGATTTGAATTTCTATGTGTTGTGGTTTTATTGGTTGTGGGTTTCCTATACACTGATATTATAAATTGATTATTTTTGTTAATTTTGATACTAACATTTAGACATTTATTTCTCTATTTATGTCAATTTCAAAGGTAAATTTGAAACTACTGTAATATGAATTAATTTTATTCAGTATTATTAAATGTTCATGTATAATGGGATTATGAACTACAAAAACATCACCAATATACCTACTCCACAACAGGGGATATCATGTGTATGAATAATCCCATAAATAATTTTAGTTCTATTTACAGGATTCGAAGATAAAACTATTTATTGACATATATAGAGAAATAAATTTTCTAGATGTTAATAACAAAATTAACAAAAATAATCAATTGATAATGTCAGTATACAGGAAACCCACGACCAATAAAACTACAATACATAGAAATTCAAATCATCCGTGGTCACACAAAATTAGTACATATACATACAAGGTTAACATAGCAATTATTACACACAATATAATAAAAATAGAAGTAAATTAAACAAATAGATAGATATTATAAAACAAACTTATAAACATAATGGTTATAATGTTTCTGTAATTGATAATATATACAAAAAACAATATTCAAAAATTAATAATACACAACTCTTATACCTATAAAAGATACAAGAAAAATTGACAACATATATTTAAAATATTTATAAACTGATAATACTGTTGAAAATAAAACTAATATTTATGATGAAAGTAAATTTAAACCGACACACACGATAAACAATCATATAATTTGACTTATATAATTTATGCAGAATTTATAAAATAAAGTATAATGATTGTGACCATATATATATATAGGTAAAACTAATAGGTCTTTAAAAAACTAGATTTTTAGAACACATTGAAATTATAAAAATGGTAAATTTGGTTTATCTAACGTTGCTGACCACCTTATTAATAGGGAACATACTGTATCTGATATTCGAACAGATATGGAAATAATGGGAATCAAGAAATTTAATTTAAATAAAAATAGTAAAAGTTTTTAAACATTTTGGAGAGATTTTATGTTTATAAATACAAAATAATTTCCAACTTGTTCAACTTTCAGACAGAATATGAATATGACACTCTTTTAAAAGCAACAACAGATGGCAGCACATTTTTAGATAAAAATAGATATAATTATAATGTAAAAATTATTTAATTCAAATCCACTCAATAATGTAACATGACTGGCCATGTTATATAGTATAAATTTTTTATTTATTTATTTTATTTTAAATTAAATTAAATTTTGATTTTAAAAAAAATTGTTAATTATGATATCATATTTATTTATATAAATGTACAGGAACCAAACAGCAACAATAACAATTGAAGAACATAAGAAAGAAGCCCTAATAAGAAAGGGAGTCCGACAAGGATGTTCCCTATCTCCGTTACTTTTTAATCTTTACATGGAACTAGCAGTTAATGATGTTAAAGAACAATTTAGATTCGGAGTAACAGTACAAGGTGAAAAGATAAAGATGCTACGATTTGCTGATGATATAGTAATTCTAGCCGAGAGTAAAAAGGATTTAGAAGAAACAATGAACGGCATAGATGAAGTCCTACGCAAGAACTATCGCATGAAAATAAACAAGAACAAAACAAAAGTAATGAAATGTAGTAGAAATAACAAAGATGGACCGCTGAATGTGAAAATAGGAGGAGAAAAGATTATGGAGGTAGAAGAATTTTGTTATTTGGGAAGTAAAATTACTAAAGATGGACGAAGCAGGAGTGATATAAAATGCCGAATAGCACAAGCTAAACGAGCCTTCAGTAAGAAATATAATTTGTTTACATCAAAAATTAATTTAAATGTCAGGAAAAGATTTTTGAAAGTGTATGTTTGGAGTGTCGCTTTATATGGAAGTGAAACTTGGACAATCGGAGAAGAAAAGGTTAGAAGCTTTTGAAATGTGGTGCTATAGGAGAATGTTAAAAATCAGATGGGTGGATAAAGTGACAAATGAAGAGGTATTGCGTCAAATAGATGAAGAAAGAAGCATTTGGAAAAATATAGTTAAAAGAAGAGACAAACTTATAGGCCACATACTAAGGCATCCTGGAATAGTCGCTTTAATATTGGAAGGACAGGTAGAAGGGAAAAATTGTGTAGGCAGGCCACGTTTGGAGTATGTAAAACAAATTGTTGGGGATGTAGGATGTAGAGGGTATACTGAAATGAAACGACTAGCACTAGATAGGGAATCTTGGAGAGCTGCATCAAACCAGTCAAATGACTGAAGACAAAAAAAAAAAAATAAATGTAGTATATTAATTGACTTTTATGGTTTTTTTATATATATTTTAATTTTAATTAAAAAAAAAGTTATGTTTGATATGTAATATTGTATACATTATATCTTTTATATACAACTAATGATGCGGGATCACGCGAAAGTGCTTTTGGAGTAGAAAATAAGGTAAGTGTCATTTCATTTACTTAGTAATTCTGTACTTGGGTTGTTCAAGTTGGATTTTGATTATAAAAAAATACAATATATCGGTACAGAGGAATATGGGTCTTATAAGTACTGAGTTTAGAAAAATCTATATAAATATATATATGATATTAAGCTTATATTTTATAATCTGCTTCTTCTACTATCTGCTTCTTGGAAACTGTAATAAATGTTTATTTATATATTAAACAGATATTAATTTTAATATTTTAACATATATTAATTTTCAACAACTGTTTAAGTTAGGAGCAGACAGAAGAGTTATGCTACTTTTAAATGACACAACAGACAGTTTTTAGAACTGTTAAAACCATGATTCCATGAAATGAAGAAAAAATCAATCTAAAGTTCATTTATTTAATTCAATAAATACTGCTGCAAAGAAAAATTGTAACATTTTCTGCAAATTAAAAGAAAGATTTTTTCTTTATCTTCGAATTCATGGTGTTTATAGAAACAGGTGTTCAATAATTTTTTCATAGAATAAAGGAAGTTGAAATAGTTTTGAAGCATTGTATTCCAAAACCAAAAAAATAAAGCTCTCTATTTGCTGGAACAAGTGAAGCATTAAGAGATCAAGACTGCTCTCTTGGCAAAACATTAAATTTTTTTAAAAATTTGAGCTATTCTAAAAAAACAACAGCTTTAAGTGGTGGACATTTGATAGAAGATAAACAAAATGATAATCTTTCAATATTTTTACCAACCGCCTTATAAATCCTTCTCATTTGAAAATTGCTTTCTCTAATCTACATGTTTTCATTTATTTAAATTCCATACGACTGCATTAGATACAGCTTAGAACAATATCATAAGTACATGTGAACATCATTTATTGATTCACAAAGAGATCATTTTAATATAAAACCTCAGTAAAGTAATATATCTTTTCAACGAGTGATCCTTGTATTGTATTGCATTAGGAGGTCCAGTTTTACCCAATAAAGGGCCTATAAAGCACAACTGGTTCCAGGGGGTGCTTCTTTTTACGACTATATCAGATAGGTAAGAGTCCCCACAAAGGTTTATAGTCGGTTTCATAAAACTGACAAATTCGAAATGACACATACATTTTTAAAATGGCTTCAATGGGTGATTGCATCCAATGAATCAGATGGTGATTCATTGGATGGTGGTAAAGGAACGACAACTACAGGATGATTGCAAAGTAAGACAAAAACTCCAACCAAAGTGGTACTTCAGGCTCCCATCAGGTAGTGGGCATCTATCCCATTCACAATCCTTCAGGAAACTTATATTTTATCTAAAATAAGAGCAGGATGATACTGATCAAACTTTTTGTATAAATCAACCATAAAAAAATACAACAAATTTGTTTCCCTCCAGATATGAAAGAGCACCTGAGGTAAGGCGGCTTAAGCTACTTAACCACATTACCAAGATTGTGTGGCCTACTTGTACCTAATTGAACTATGTAAACCATTTAATCAGATCCCATCTGAAGTGATCATAATCAATCTTTAGATTTCACGTTTAGAAATTTAAAATACGAGGGTTATTTTTTTTAAGGTCCGATCGGTCACGAAATTAAAACCACAGTGAAAATAAAAAGTTTTTTATTTGTAACAAGTACTTACATAGTTACTTTATTTCTCTACATAGTCGCCACTCCGATTTAGACATTTGTCGTAGCGTGGTACCAACTTTCCAATACCCTCGTCATAGAACGGAGCCGGCTGTGTTTTCAGCCATGTTTCTACGTTGGTCTGCAGCTCGATGTCTGTGCCAAAATGTTGTCCTTCTAGCCAGCGTTTCATGGAATCAAAGAGGTGAAAATCCAAGAGGTGGATGGAGCCAATTCCGGGCTGTATGGTGGGTGAATAAGAATAAGCGGAAAGGAATGTTGTCATCAGGCATTGTCTTTCTCCATGACAATCATCGGCCGCACACTGCAACTGTAACAAAGAAGCTCCTGCAGCGTTTTCATTGGGAAGTGTTTGATCACCTAGCGTACAGCCCGGACTTGGTTCCATCCGATTTTCACCTCTTTGCTTCCATGAAACGCTGGCTAGGAGGTCAACATTTTGGTATAAACATTGAGTTGCAGACCAGCGTAGAAACATGGCTTAAAACACAGGCGGCTCCGTTCTATGACGAGGGTATTGGAAAGTTGGTACCACGCTACGACAAATGTCTAAATCGGAGTGGCGACTATGTAGAGAAATAAAGTAACTATGTAAGTACTTGTTACAAATAAAAAACTTTTTATTTTCACTGTGGTTTTAATTTCGTGATCGATCGGACCTTGAAAAAAATAACCCTCGTATATCTTATTGCGCATTCGTAGTGATTTGTTTTTTGATGAAGTTTAGTTTTTCCGATTTATAATGAGTCCTTTTTTGTTTAATTCTTTCTTTATACTTGCGCAATATATAATCCTCAAGCTTAATAATTTCAGTAGCAATCTCCTAGTTTATGAAAAATATATAAAAATCTTTGTATGGAACTGTGCACTTCACAGTTCCAGCGGAGTGGTGTTTGACTGTTGTGCGCATGTGCACTTAAGAAGCTGCACGCGAGGCTGCGAGGGAGAGAGAGTACTGTCACTCCCGCAGTGCCGATCCTGGCGTGCTGGTGGACGGTATTTTTTTTTTTTTAGAAAAGAACAAGGAACGTTCCCTGTTCCTTGTTCGTTCCCTTTTCTAGTTTAGTCGGTGGAAGGAATATTAAAGTGCTTTAATGTTTTTTCAGTAGTGATCAGAAGATGGTGGAAAGCAAGGGCTCTTTAATTGCAAAACTGTCCAAACACACGCTGGAAAGGTGAAAGAGAAGGTAATTAGTAAAAAATAATTATGTATTTGTTTCTGTGTACATAGAAATTTAAATTAAGCCCCCTGGACTATAGTGTTTTTAAGCGAGCATTCTATTAAGTTATTATCTAATAATACTAAAAAAATATTATATTTTATTATTTATTCGGTTAAAGCGAATAGGTTTTTAAGCACAATGTGCTTAAAAACCGTGTACCATATTATTAAATGTGATGAAATTTAGAATTAGATTATTATCCTGTTTCTAGCTCTATTCTATTTGATTAATTTTTTCAGTTCTTTTATTTTACAGAAAACTTTAACCATAGCCTTGAAAAGGCCCAGAAAAAATTCTCTGGAGCAACATCCACATTAATTTTAGCTACGAGCCGCCACTGAAATCAATAAAAATCATCACAACTATAGAACACTTCATATAATTATTACTCTTGTTAACAAAAAGCTTTGAAACTTCAAGAATAGATTTCTAATATGAATCAGATAGTTAATTCATCATATTACACACTTTCAATTATTTACATCCTAACCCCGTAGGGGAAGACTCCCGCCTTGTGATGCTTCCGGTCGCTACATCCCCCCGTTATTAGCCCTGATGGGCTTTAACGGGAGTCGTCTTTCGCCCTCTAACTTTTTACATCTCATAGTAATAAGCCAGGAATCGTTGCGATGCCACCGATGTAAATGCCTCGGTAGACATTTGCATTGGCGATTTTTAAACTCAGCATTTGTCTTCGCTGTACGCCTCATCCGTACATCTTGAATGTCCTACATCGTTACCCTCTGAACTAGCTAACAGAGTTTGCGGAAGCACGACCCCGCGCCTTGTTCTACATTTATTAAGAGCAATTTCGTAAATGTCTCATAATAATCGAGGCAATAGAATAACATACCACCAAAAAATGCTATTCGAAACAACGAAATTTTGACCTAGTTCTCTTAGTGAACTCAATTTTCAGTTCTACTCCTGACATAAGTTTCATTTGTGGACTCCGGTCTGGTCTACCTGGGCGAGGCGGACAGACCTCCAACTCCCACTCAGCTCCATCGCAGAGTCCTGCGTGACATTTACTTTCACTACTACCATCGTCGAGATGCCGCTACACCTCACGGCTGCATGGGATACAAGCCCTCGGCAGTGCAGTCGTCGTTCCGCCGATAGCGTCAATTATTTATAATTAACGCAAAGCATTTTACAGATAATTTGTAATAGAAATAAAAAATTCAGAAAAGAATATATATTTTACTTCTGATAGGTGAAGCCGTTGAATAGCGTTTTAACAATCAATAACTTTGCCTTAAAAAGAAAAAAGTAATTATACCCGTAATATGCGGTAAACCGTACTTAAGAAAATAACTTTTCGTAGCACAGTCATTTTAAAAGAAAAACTGAAGTGTTTTTTTTAAATTTATTCAAAATTCGTTTTATTGTAATACTTTCTTTCATAAATCTGTATGAAAACTATATATACATATATATATATATATATATATATATATATATATATATATATATATATATATATATATATATTCGTCAATTCATTATATGATAAATGATAAAACAGAAACATAATTATAAGATAAAAATAGATGTGGTAATATCCAAATTAATTGCATAAATATAAACATATGAAATAATGTTAAGGTAAATACATTAAATATCAAAAAGAAAATAATTCACAATTAAGAAGGAGCTACTCAATTAAGAAGGATGTACTCCTTGAACGGGAAACATAAAAAATCAATTTTTTTTTTTTTTTAATATTGTTTCTGTGAAAGAAACTCTTTTACTTGTACTTCAGATAAATTGGTGGAAAAAGTTTTCAAATTGTTCGGTAATTTATTAAAAATAGAAACGGAAGCATAATAGAAAGGCTCTTTTTTGTAAACCGAAGTATTGTGTTGAATTATACAAAAAACAATTCTGTTGAGTGGTTTGATAGAGGTAGGATATTTTTATTTTTTCAAGAATATGTGACCATTCTTTTTAGCAAAGATTGTACATTCTACAATAAAATGTGGATAAACACAAGGATAAGTCAACATAGTTAATTTTCCAAATATCGGTCTACACTGTGGCTCTGGGTTTTGAGACAGATTGTTATAAAACAATAAAGAGATGCCATTCTCATTCTTTATTCTGTAAAAAAAAAACAACAAAAAATATATATATATAGATATTTATCAATGAAAATCCGTGGTTTTTCATTTATTAAACAAAACATGCTACATTTAAAAATCCTGCTTTTTACAATTTTCTGTTAAGCATATTTTTTAATAGTTTTGATAAATTTCGGTTAACGTTAAAATTTTTACAATATAAATCAGTAGTAATTGATTTAATTTTTTCTTTTTAGAAAAGCCATTACTACGTTTATTAATAAATATTTTATCAATTAGTAAACCTGATAATATCAAAACTTAACGCTAACTCTTTATTGTAAGTTTTTTGGATTACGTAAACTCATTATACCTCAATAAAGATTAAAATTACAAATAATTATTTTCTATCTCATTTTTTATAACATAAAACGATTGATAACTGTTGTATCTACCTACACAGAGAGCTGTTGAAACATTCATTGAAATCCTCTTCTAAAGGCTAGAAAAATTGATTTTGAAATAGTATTAGGAAAAGTAGGAGAATAAAAGTTTACAAAATCGAATTTTACCGGTTCTTTACGTTGGTGGTTTCATCTAATGGCAAACAGGACAAAACGACCAATGATAAATAGTGTGAAACAGCCAATACGAATATGCAGTGGGCGTCATGTTATCTCAGCACATCATTAAACACATTCGGATCAATCCAATCTGAGTTAGGTGTATGTGTTTCCTAATAATTCAAATGTAATTGTCGAATTACACAAGTTCAACAATTTATATCTTTACTTTAACCTGATTTATTTTGAAATTACAACTAAATTTTTTTTTTTTCAATTACGAAGCGATTGTTTATCACAATGCAGCAAAGTAAAAAAAAGGAAAAAAATTTCGTTTCGTTTGGGTTAGACATTTAATTTGTGGAAACTGAATTATCAGTAAATATCTTATAAATACAACAAAACAAATGAAAAAATGAAAATAAGTTCACTGATGATGTAAAATTAGAATAATCATTATTTTTGCAGTAAAAAATAATCCAAAAACGTAAAAATAGTTTATTTCATATCCGAAAACTTCCTTTTCTTTTAAAATAAATTACATTTCTCTCTCATATTATATAAAATCTCATAATCCGAATTTTAAAACGCATCTCTTCATGTATAATTTAACATACCTCATTAAAAATATAACGATATTTTGTGAAATTTTCTTCAAAGTTAAAAAATAAATGTGTTATAAATATAAATTAACACTTTTGTTCCATCATGATAAATATTTTTAGAATTTTCATGTAAAAGGATCTATCCCTCAACTTGGGAGACTAGTCTGCTCTTTCTTCAATCAATTTCATGAATGTAAGAGCGAAATATACTATTTTAATATTCTAGATCAGTTTTTCATTGTAACCTAAATCAATAAAACAAATCTGCAAAATGAAAAATAATAGTTGTACTTTTTTTACTGATTCTCTAAAAACAACTACTTACTTAATCGTGAATATATATGAAAACAAGCAAAAAATGTATGAAACAAACTTCACAGTTCAAAGAATCTGTTAAAGAAAAGTTAATATTCTGTGTCCTGAAGATGAAAATAAAAAAGAAAGATTTCTTAATATTAACTGTGCTTTTTGTAATAAAATTAAAAAATTAAAACTCACCAAAATTCATAATTATATAGAAAAATAATTGGATGGGGTAGTTTACAGATGGAACCAATCTTTCTCATCCATTATATAAACTAGATTAAAACATAATTCGCAGTGCAAAAATAAAAATAAGTAAACATTTTCATTAAAAGATATATATTTTCACTAATTCTATTTTTTTTAAATCTTCAGCTACCAGATAAAGGAAATACAACTCTAAAACTTACAGTGAACTTATATCGATCTACCAATCTCGACGTAGGTTAATATATCAATCATATCGTATATTGACTGCATATCACACAGTAAACTTTTCATCTTAAATTTCTTCCTTTTTTTGACAAAATAACTCATTTCTATTATATTTAATTGCAAAGCATACACATAACGCTCCCTTTCTGTTAGATTTCATTAAATTATAGCAAAAAATAATTATTTTTAATAGTAATAGTATTGAAAATTCCTTTAAGTATAGACAAATTACAATTATCAGAAAAAAACCGTTTTAAACAGATACTAACAGATTTAAGTGATAATATTGATGTATAACATTAAATGTAGTTAATGAAGAACAAGATGAGAAACTATAAAAGGCTATTTATAGTTTTTCCAAGTGCTCGGAATGGATGGGTTAGAAATCTAAGGTGTTAATGAAAACACAGAGGAAATGAGAGTGTGCTTGACAGAAAAAAAACGTTTTGAAGAACGAATCGATGAACTGGATCATAAGGGACAAAAGAAATGGAATAAATTGAGCAAGTTGATAAGAGAAAAGTATAAAAGAAATGAGTTATGACATACAGAGACTATAATAGTGCAAGAAGTAGAGAAAGAAAAATATATAAATAATCTGCCTTAGTTATGATTGTAGGTGACCTGGCATGAAGTCCCTTTTAAAACTAAAATTCAATTATTTTTAATAGTAACTTAACACCAAATAAAAAAATCATTAAAGAAAACGAGGAATGGAGCGACACATTAACCTTTTCGTAGGGTCTAACTTATTGTAGCATATCAACATGCTAAGCTCACCCAAATACAGGCGATTTTCAGCAATAGAAGTGAGATCTTAACTTGTTTACTACCGGGACTGATTGTATAATCATTACTTTCAGAGAAAACAGCTCTGATTAGTGCATCTTGTGCGCCACATGCTAAGAGAGATTGTGACAAAAAATGTTAAACAATAAAGGTAAAGAGAATTAATTTATAAATACAACAGATATGTATTGTTTTACTTACACCTAAATTTAGGCATATACAAATTGTCAAGTTCGTGGGCTATCATGAAATATATTATTCACTCTTGTACAAGACTCTTACTGTGGAATCATTTTTAATTCTTTTTTTTTTTTTTATCTTTATATGATATATTTGATATTATCATATCCATATTTTTGAAAATCTTTCCTGAGAAGCCATTAGGATAAATTTAATTATTGCTTTGTTCATAACCTCGTATGACTAGTTATAATTATTAGATACTGTGTAAAAGTATGCTTCTTTTAAACAGGTTAGACTAAGGGGAACCACTAATGTCATACATTTTAATTTTAATTGTTCATATAATTTTGAAATTTAACAGTAAACAAGGGATAAGTTAAATATTAACAATTAAAAAACACGACTGGCAAAAAAAAACATAGCTCTTTTTGTTCTAGTATGGTTCCATCGTGATATTGTATTATACCAGCAAATATCTCATATGAATTTTGAAAATCGGAAGTTTGGTTGCGAAGATATAACATTTACGAATAACCGTGATCTGTTAGATGGAGAATATACCTGATGCATACAAATGTTAGCCTGCAACCTACTAACAAATACCCAATCTGAGTTTTGAAAATCGGACGATTATTTTCAGAGATATTATAAGAGCATCCAATTGCAACTATAAAAACAGCGCCCCAAAGACACCCTGTTTGTTACCAGTTGACGTTTGGTCTAGCCTCGCACGAGGCACTCTCATCACCTCACCATTCTAGCCTAACACGCAGTCCCCACGGGAAGCCCATTATTATTAAACAAACATATTTATTAAACTGGAATATTTTTAATTTATTTAATTTTATTTTATTTAAAGTAAATTTAATTCTATTATTTTTGTAATATTATTCATTCGATTGATCGAATCATTCAGTTCAAACCCAGCTCACACAGTGATACAGGGTCACAGTTCACAGTTCATTAAAGTTTGTGCTTCAACCGGCAAATCTTCACTACCACACACACACACACACACACACACACACACACACACACACACATATATATATATATATATATATATATATATATGTGTGTGTGTGTGTATAACCTACGGAACGGAACGCAAAAGTGGCGGGAGTATCACCATTTATCCCTACGAATCGCAGAGCCTGGACGATGTCCCTTGCTGCTGTATGATTCTGTAATCGGGCGTGTTTCAAGGGTTTTCTTTTAATGTCTGTTATAGGTTTTAAATTTTATTTATGGATTAGTTTAGTGATTTGCGTTCTTACCCGTTTGGACCAGCATTCTCAATTTATTACTCGGTCTGACCGTGGGAGATTAAGCTTTTTGAGTCCGGTGCTCCCAACGTGATTCCCCTTCAGACCGTCCGCTGAAGTCCTTTTGGTGCTAGCACTTTATGGGCTAGCAGGAATACGCCAAAACGGGGCCCTAGTTGTTTGAAGGGAGAAATGCGCCCCCTTCTCCGGAGGGAGTCGCATGTGCTGATTTAATTAAATTGTAAATATAACCTACAACACTCCTGTACACGTAAGGATTCCAACGCGGATCATACATCTAAATCGGTTCAGCCGTTGAGATGCTACGGTAGAACAAACAAACGTACATACATACAAACATACATACACACTAAATGCATTACACTCTTTTTTGGACAGTCGTGTAATAAAAGTAGGAATAAACGATATTAAAAAATGAATCGCTGTGGTTATTCAAGCAACCTCCAGCAGTTGTCGACCTCGATTAGATGACATATGAATTAAAATCGCATAAAGATAGACAGTCGATCTTCACTGAAGAGCAACCTTATAAAATGGAGCCTAAATAATCAGCTGTTGGGAATTGTATAAGTTGAAAATTTTAAGATTGCAACACCATATGAAATGTAATTTGGTTACAGATAAATACTCACTAGAAAACTTATGGTTTGCGACGGTCAGGTAGTTAATGTAGTTATTTTCTACCTAAAGGTTTATAAAGAGAGTTCAAGATACAAATATGAAATGGAAGTATTATCATCTATTATACTTATTTCACGAAGAAATCATAATTGTAACTATTTGCAAGAATATATATTTTTTTGTATGAATGAATAAGATGTAAGAAAAGGTCTATTGATGTAACCCCAGAGATGGATCAAAGATGAACCAATTCGTTTTCGAATTTCAAACAGAAGACTATACTGCCTTACACTGAACTACACAAATTTCCTGCTGTTTTATGTTGATATTGTCAATATCGTGAAATGTATATATATATTTAATTTTTTTTTTAAGAAATAAAACTCAATAATTAAATTATATTGCAAATATACGTATTATGAAATTTTATAGCTTTATTCGCGTGTTTTAAACAACGCATAAAAATTCCATTTTTAAAACCGTTATAATTATTTTGCGACGAAAGAAAAATTAGACAATTTTACTTTATATTTCCATTTATTTTTTATTTTAATACCGTATAAAAAAATATAGTAACGCCATATAATGCGGTTGTTGTGAAATCAATACATGGTATGAAATAGCGTGTTCTAAATTGCAATGCATAATTGAAGTTCTCGTGTACCACGAATGTACAGAATTGATACCATTGTAAGATAATTCAAATAGTAATGATATTTTAGATAGAATGTAAATGTACGTAAAAAAAATGTGTACATGTTATAAAATAATGTATAAGTTGCTTGTTATAAAATATTTTCTATAAATTGGAAACGGAATTACAGTAAATAAACACAATTTTTTTTTAAAACAAAAACGATATAATAATATGTATCATAAATAAATAATAATATAAAATTTTTCTTTAAATTTGACTTTTTGAAGTAAGAGCTGATTGAAGATTAATAATTACCAAAAAAGCACTAACCTTTAGTAATAGAACCGGCTTCGTATTGTAGAAATTTAAATAATTGAGCAGAGTTATAAATTTGTAATTTTAGTGAGCTTTTTTTTAACATAACTTTTATTATTTTTTGAAATTTACTTCAATAGAAAAAATTTAGCGTTATGAAGAATTTTATTTAAAATATAGGTAGGCCTACAAAAACTGTCTGCTCTTAAAACTATTTTCTAGCTGTGAGAAACATAGAAGGCAACAAATCTTCAGAAATTTGATGAAAAAATAAGAAAAAGATACATAACATACGATCTTTAAATAGATCTAACAAGAGGTTTAATCTAAACGTGTCTGTACGTAAAAAATTGGCGGATTGCTTTAGTTTTCAAGTCGAACTGAGAACGTCCCCTTTTGTTGAAGTTAGTTATGTATGTTCTGAATTGTTTTGTTACAGTTAAAAAGAAAATATTAGAAAATGTTGCAACATATGTAACAATTTGATCATTTTAGGTATATTTCATAAGAAAACTACCTATTATAATGGATACCATGATTCGACTTCCAGAAAATTTCGACATATCTTCACGTTTCCCATCCTCCAGACCTCAATACCATCGTCAGTTCAAAAGTGTTTATGTATATATAGGTTTATGTATATATTTAACTTTCTTGTGGACACGATAACTGCCGTAATTTTACGCCAATCACTTTCAAATTGATACATAAAATATAAGGGCCCAAAATCTCGGTTGAGTTCGTTAATGGGAAAAATCGGACCATGGAGGTGGAAATGGGGGGACTTTTTCGAAAAAAACAAAATATCGCTATAACTTTCTTATTATGTAAAATATCAAATTTCTTTAAAGTTCTTACTATTCTTTGAATAAGGGCGTAAAAGGTATCCAAGTAATTTTTTCTGATATCACTAATCATTGCCCCAGGGGGTGGAAAAAAATGGGGTTTTAAACACAAAAATACCATACCTACCTTAATAGGCATAGTATCGAATCTGTTTAAAGTGGTTGTTAGTCCTCTAAACATTACCTAAAACTTTTGTTTGAAACAATTTTTGATATGACCAATCTTTACGGCAAGGGATGAACAAAATGTTGCTGGAAATGTAAGAAGATGGGGCTTGTCGTATGCTGAACATGTGAAAAAAAGTTTCACATGGTTGCATGTGAAAAGTTTCATATGCAACCATTATCGCATTGAATAAATTTGAACTTTTTCTTAACATTAAGGTGGAAATCTTTTCTATCCCCTCCTTAGCACAGGTGAAATCTAAATCCGCCTTCCAGCGTCCCGAAAGGGATTTTTTAAACTAGAAGTCTTTGAACTTTTAAAAATGGAATCTAAATAATTTGCTTTTAATAAGTGATTGTACTGATTTAATTTACACAAAGGTTAACAAATATTACCACAAATGATAAAAATATTTACAGAAAAGTTTAACAACATTCTGTTGATGCGATGTAAAGTTTAAGAGATATTAATAGCAACTTCTCATTTGAACAACATAGATTTATCAGTACAATACCGAACGACATCGGGATAACTTTTATTGCAATGAAATTCATAATTTTTTAAGCTGGTAAATAATTACGGGTAATCAGAAATCAAGATCAACTATTACATTTCCAATTCTGAATTCCCCATATGTATTACTTAAAAGATTACAAAAATTAAATGAAATATTTAATATAATAAAACAATCTACAACACTACACATTTTTTAATTCTTAATTTTTTCCAAACATTTAAGTTTGTTTTTGTTGCAAATGTTTCTTTGAAGTAAGAAGGTTATTACTTAGATGATATAATCTTTCTTCTTAGTTAAATTTTCTGATAGATTTCCATAAAAATAGTAAAGTTTCATAAAAAAAATGTAGGAAGTTTCTAATAATTAATTAAAGACTTTTATCATAAATAAATAAATGGAATAAAATATAAAATAACAAGAATAAATAACAAAAATTTGAAATTAAAACAAATAAACAATAATACAGAAAAAAAGAAAGACATTAAACTAAACATATAAAACAACATGTCAGTGATCCATAATCAATTCCTAGCAAAAAGTACTGAAGATAAATTGATCAAAATTTGTATATACGTTCACGTTACGGTGCAAGTGCACTCTAAGAAGTTTTTGAAATTCCGTTTAAAGGGTTAAAATGGAGTAACATGAAATTTACATTTTTTTATTTTTTTTTTTATTTCTCAGTAACAAATGAGATATAAACATGACTTTTAGTCTGCATAATCTTCATGTGATTATCTAACAACCAATTTCTAGATTTTTTGAAATTCAACGTCGAATGGGGTGAAGAGAGGTAAAGAAATTTGAACAGTGATTGTAAATTTTCACCATTTTCGATATACTAAACTAGATATTCAGTTGGTTTGAGCTTGCAAAATACTCTTCAGATAAATATATAAAAATGATTTCCGGTTTTTTTTTAATTTTAGTATTTTAAGGAGTAGAAAAACGTAAATTGTTTTTTGCAATTTTGCCGTTTTATGCTACCGCTACTGAATCAATCTTTATGAGATATGATAGCATTGTGATGGTAATTTATGTTTGTAATTCTGATTATGTATTTCGCGAGCGTAGCTGCGACAGGAAATGCACAAACCAATTAGTATGTCGTGTGCTGACCAAACTGTTGCTCGAAGAAATTACAATACACTGGTTTTTTTAATAAATTAAAATGGTTTAATTTTTATTTATAATTATTAATTTCTATTTTCACAAGAACGAATTTAATGAACACAGAGGGGTCCAGGAGGCAGAGCCCTCTGGCTAGACGGAAACATCAGATGTTTAGCCTGACCGACTAAACATCTCCTGACCGCGACGGGAAAAGCAAGTAATTATACAGAGCGAACGAAGCCGTGACAGGGATCCTAGTTATACGATAAAGGTTTAAACACTAAAAAGTCAATATTGAAAACGGACAAGATAAAATGCTTGCTCAGTATCCTTTGCCAAATACGAAAGGCGATGTGCCAAATATCTTAGTTAAAAGATAAAAGAAAAAGTAAAAGAAGTGAACGATGAAAAGAGGAAATAAAAAGTATTCGAACGGAAAAATAAAATGAAATAAAAAATAAAATTATTGCATACGACGTCCGGGTTTCCGCATTAAAAAATCTATAATCTGATTTTACCATTTTAAAAGTGAGTTTTCTAATCGGAAATTAATTTTCACTCGAAGAAGAAAAATTGAGATAGAACTGTACAAAAACCTTAAAATATTTTCAAATCGATAAATGCACAGATTAGTGTAATTAGAAATAAACGGTTCACGTAACTCAATTTGTAGCTAATAGTTAGGTATTAACTTTAAAACTATTAGTTTAATAGTTTATCATTAAATTGCGATAATTACTAAAAAATAAAAGCTTATTTTCCTTGTTTAGTTTCCAAGTTCAAATGGAAATGAAACAGTATGAAAGCGAGGTATGCTAATTTGTAGATAAGAATGCACAAATTAGATAAATATTTATATTTTAGAGCCTACACGTCTGCGAGTTGGGTTTTTAATTGTATAATGAAACTTAACGCAGCAATGGATACTTGGGTAAACCAATTCGTATAAGACTAATTTTAAAATATGTATAGTAACTATAAATTATTTCCGTTTAAATCGTTACTTATGTTTTAGAAATGTTAATAAAAATCCATGTCGTTTTTTTTATCGAAACGGCTACTTAGATTCATTTAAATGTCTGAAAAAATCTTTCATCCGGAAATCCCGGGTTCAAATCCCGGTCAGGCATGGAATTTTCACATACGCTACAAATCATTCATCTCATCCTCTGAAGTAATACCTAACGGTAGTCCTGGAGTTTTTAAAAAAAACCTGAAAAATGTTTCTTAATTAGGTTATGAAGCCAAGAATGGTTTTTATTGTTTATTTTCTTTTGTTAACTACAATGATTTAAAAGCTAAATGTCAATAAAAATTAAACAGAAATTATTTGTTTCATTAAGTGGAACACATCATGAAAAAATAATCACGACCGATTCAATTTCACTAGTCCTGAATACAAAGTTGTGCAATCAAACACAACGCATACAAAATTATCCAAAATCTACTGTTTTAGATTGTTTAAAAACTTCCTTCGTATTTTTTTAGGGTGAATTTTAAACATGGAATTCGAATGTGTTATAATTCTGTAAAACTTCCAGTTTTATAATTTTTTTTGGAAACACATAGTACTTGGTATAGTTTAAAAATAAAGTATTGTTATCTACAACATCTGAACATCGCGGCGATGCAGTAGAACTGCACCGATAATGATCGGTTACTACCGATAGTAACAACAATGCAATCATAACGTTCAGTGTATTGCTAGAGACAAAATGGTGTTTTCGCTAGATGAAGGTGTTTTCATTGTTGAGTCGTACTTCAGTACGAAATCAGTGGTCGCAGTGCAAGATTTGTTTCGCCATAAGTACCCAGATAAACCAGCTCCTAACAAAACATCAGTATTAAGGTTAGTTGCAAAATTTAGAGAGACTGGTTCTGTTAATAACAAGGAACACAAAAGATCTGTGTCAGTGTTGAATACAGATACAGTCACTGAAATCAAAGACCGATTACTCGCCTCGCCAAATAAATCGATAAGACGTTGTCTGCTGAAATTAGTTTATCTAAATAAACTGTTCATCGGGCGACCAAACAATTACAATTACGACGTTATCGCATTCAAACGGTTCATCGACTTCTTGAGCCCGACAAAGAAAAACGGCTACAATATTGTCAATGGTTCCGTCGATTTCTGCGTGAGGGAATTAATGTTATGGATTCGTTATTTTTCACAGATGAAGCACGGTTTCATTTGGATGGGTACGTAAACAGCCAAAACAGTAGAATTTGGAGTGCTGAAAATCCCCACGTTTATCACGAAAAACAATTATACCCGCAGAAGTCGGGCGTGTGGTGCGCGATATCGTGGAAGAAAATAATCGGTCCTATTTTTTTCGAGTACACCATTAATGCAGAACGATATCAGGATATTTTATTTCAGTTCATTGCACTCTTGGAAGAGGAAGACTGACACTGCTGGCTACAACATGACGGTGCGACATCGCACTACGCAGGTTCAACTTCTGATTTCGTCGAGGAATTCTTTGGTAATCGTGTTATCGGTCGAGGCTTGTGGCTACCAAGATCTAAACATTTGACTGCGGCGGATTTTTTTCTACGGGGTTACCTCAAAGAAAAAGCCTACAGCAACAAACCACGAACACTTGAACAATTGAAAGTCAATATTGAACAAACTGTATTAAATATCCAGCCACAAACTTTGAAAAAAGTTGCAAGAAACGCTGTAAAAAGAACTGAAGCTTGTATTCAAGAAGATGGCGGCCACTTCCAACATTTACTCTAAATGTAAGGTAATGGATGGTAATAATAAAAATTACATTTACATTTACACATGCCTTTTTATTATTTCATTACCTACCAATATAAGGTTGGGTTGCGTTTTATATGGGACACCCTGTACAATTTAGCTCTCATTTCAAAATATAAAACGCACAGTGTTTCAGGGAAATGTCTCGTTCCGTTGATCTTTTTATTGTTTATTAATGACTTGTTTCAAAATCTTGAGCCGTCCATTTAACTCTTCTCGCAGACAACGTTACTTTATTTATATCTGGAGATAATTATTTAAAAGGAATTGAAAATTGTATGATAGTAATTCAAAAAATTATTCACTGGATGGGTTTGTATCCATCTAACTTTATATATGGATTAAACTGTTACATTGTGATTCTCAGGTAGACGTAACGTTACCGTTCGAGTGGATGGAATTCCCATTAACGATAACGATATTATTTTTGTTGCCCATAAAGATAAATTTCAGGACTGTTTTATTAGATGACAAGTTCGTTTGTAACAAAATTAAGCTCATTGTTTTGTTCTGAAGATGACAAAACGGTAAGCTTGTCATCATTATTAATGCTTACATATATTCTCGTATAAATTACGAGTATAATGTTATCTCTCTTGGGGTACCCCCATAAAATCAGAACGAGTTTTTAAGATACAAAAATGGGCTATCTGATCATTATCTAGCGCTCAGAAGTATAAATCGTGTATACATATTTAAAAAAAATTAAATATGTTAACTTATCATTGTGTTTATATTTATGCAATCTTTGCTAAAAAGAATGGTAACTTATTCTTAAAAAATAAAAATATCCACCTTTACAAAACTACATAACAGAACTGTTTTTGTATAACTCAACACAACATTTCGAATTTTGAAGAGCTTTATTTTGCTTCCGTTGCCATTTTAATAAATTATCGAACCATTTGAAAAATCTTTCCGCCAATAAATTTGAAATATACTTACAAATTTGACTTTTTCAGAAATAATATTACTTTGCTAATGGATTTTTAAATAACACAAATTAAAAATAAGAAAAACAAAAAAAAAATTATCTGCATCCCGTTTAACGTGTACAAAAATATGCGCTCAAAATAATTTTCGATGTTTGAAATGTGAATGATTTTGTAGTAAATTCTTATATTTAATGTATTTACCTCAACATTATTCCTTATATTTGTATTTAAATAATTAAAGTGGACTTTAAAGATATCTACATTTTATCTTATAATTTGTTTACATATTTATAATCTATATTATATTGATGTGATTTTTATAAATCAGAATAAAGATTTATTTGCTTACTTATTTAATAATATTAATACTTTTTACGGCCTTGTTCAGCTGGAAGTCTACTTTGTTTACCCAATAATATGGGTAATAATGTTTACTCTTACTGAATAATCAGCCACTAAATACACCAAGGCTAGTACTGATTAGCACATAAAATAGCCACCATCTCTTCTTTAACAGTTCCTACCGGATATGTGTTGTACTGCTCCAATTTTGCTTTATTTCTTTGTTACCTGTATATTACAATATTTTTAACTTTATTTTTCTATTTAGCTTCCGGAACTTCCGGAAATATTACAGTACTACCCGGAATTATATAAAGATATCTTATAGTAATGCTTTGCTCTCTCTCTCTCTCTCTCTAAAAAGTGAAACTATTATACGTACATTAGCGTTTAGATTGATAAAATGAAAACCAGCTAATTTCTGGTTTTGATGATTTAAGTTTCATCAGTTAAATAAATCGTCTATAATTACTACAGGATTATTTAAGTTACCCATTAAAATATAAATTAAACAGGAAGCATACAAGTACTGATCTGTGGGGAAAACCGTTGTTTAATATTCTGGATTTACTCTAAGCTTTACCGAAGTGTACCGTGAACTATCAGTTTATTAGAATTTCATAATTGGTGCTAGTGAGTATCTTACATTTAATGAACTTTAATAATAAGTTACGTTAAAATAATAGTCATACGTTGTAATTAACAGAATTGTAAAGTTATTATTTAGATAGAAAAATAAAAAATTACGTACTAGTAAGAAAAAAAGAAGATTGCCACAAAGGTCAAAGTTGTTTAGAATGAAATTGTAATTGAAATAATTATATGTGAGCAACTAATTAATTAAATTTCTAAACGTTTTGCAGTGTTCTTTATCAATAACTAACTTAGAAAGAAGTCATCCATTATGAAGATAATTCTTGTAATTTAATGTTATCGTAGAACTGCGAGCCAAATGCTGTAACCAAAGAGAATTCATATTACTTTGGCGAAGAATGGATTTAGTTTATCCTATTTGTTTTAAATGTAAAACACATCAGTATTTTTTTTGTGTGTATTATAGAACGCTAAGATCAGTTAATTTATTATTATTAGTGATATATAAAGTAACTGTAAATAAAGGTGCATCAAAATTTTAATACTAATATATGTATATATATATATATTTTTTTTAATGATTATTAACAATTTTAGTTTTTAATTTTTTTCACAGAAAAAAAGGAACTAACACGGACAAAATCTCTTAGTAATAATTCTTAATTTTTTTACTATTACTTAGCAGGTTTTTTTTAACCTGAATGAAGCTACCTATTCCTGAAGTGAACTATATAGGGACACTCTAGGGTAAGGTGTCCGGAATATCTAGAAATGACTTAATTACAGAAAACCCGAGTGTGATTACGTTACCAGAATAAACGCAGCTGATTACTGTATCAAAGAAACTACTACGAGTTGTGTTGAAATTACTGTCGCCTACAAAGATAACTTCATCTTTATTAAACGGAATAATGGTTATATTACATATGATTTCAATATAGATTTGAACGGGAGAAACTTAAATATTTATCTTAAATAGAAGTTGGGGACGGCCGTTTAAACCCATCTGAACACTTTAACGGTCGATATCTAAAACACGGATGAAGCTATCGATACAGTATATTTGTATTTATCTGGCATTGGTAGCTATTGTCTAAAATAAATGCTGATGAAATGTAATGGAACTACAACCAGAAAAAACTAAAATTTTTTACTATGCTGAACCGCTTTATGAAATGTGGCTTCGACTATTGTACATTATCCTTATTTCACATCTACCAAAGGCTAGGCTGCTACTTTCTGGTAAATTCCAGAAGTTGTTTAACCACCGGTTGTTGGAGTTAATCTCATCCTCAGATTTCTTCTTTGCATTTATCATTCCCAAATACTGCTAAATTCTGGTAAAATAAAATAAATTTTTGTTTAAATTACAGGATCGATGTTGATCAGTTTTTGTTACTACATTATTGCTGTAAAATCGAGATGAAGTTATATCGTAATTGCCATTAAGTTCTCTTGTAATCAGGACGTTGGTGTTTTATTGATACTGGTGAGGCGTGATCTCGCTATGATTGGAAAAGAGTATTAGTCAAATAAACTGTTTTGAGGCAATATATATACATATATATATATATATATATATTAAAATTAAATAATAATAATAATAATAAAATGTTAACATAAAATAAATTAACTTAGAAACTATAATGTCATATATATATATTACACCGTAAATGATATTGAAAATATTTTACAATAATACAAAAGTATATGCATGAAAATAATAAGGTTCTTTTTCTTTACCTTTCTATGAAAAGAAAAGAAAACGATCTTAATATCGACGATTTCAATAAAATTAATAATTCAGAGAAAAGTTGGTGTAACAATCAAAACTTTTTACAGCTAAAGACGGAAAAAATGAAGTAAAAAACAGACCTCTTCACATTAAAGTAAAACCATTTTTTCATAAGTACAACTCAGTAGTTAAAGTTATTTTATATATAAATTCGAAAGTTTCTTTGTTTGTCTGTCTGTCTGTCTGCTTGTTCTGGCATCACGCGAGAACCAACCAACCGATTGTTTTCCAATTTGCAGAATATAATCGGCGTTATAACAGGGAATGTTTTAAGCCATAGATCAAGACCCTAGCCCATTTGGAGGTGAAATTTTCATAATTAAAGAATCATAATTAAAGATAAAGATATAATTACATAATTAAAGGTATCATAATTAAAGATATGAAGAAAAAAGATTAATCCTTTTACTTTATTATACTTCTGTCACCATGACAACAGAAATAACTTACGAAATTTTCGTCAATGGTCTACGTACTTCAGTTTATAAGTTAGTAGTTTCTTTTTCAGGTTTCTATAAAGCCTGAATATATTAATTGTTATTTATCAATATTATTCTCACAACTATGAGGGTAACGAACACTGCGGGGGACCACAAGGCGGAGTTCTGACCGGATAGTATATAATAAAAGTTTCTTGAAAGATTTTTACGACCTTCAACATAATTGTAGGCAATAAAACCTAATTTGCATAACTGATAATATAAATATGTATGCATGCATGTGTACATAAGAAATCTATGCATGCATGTAGGCTAGTGATTGTGTAGTACCAGTATATCATTATTTTTCATATCTGTAAGTACTACTTATGTTTAAAAAAAGAATATTCAATACTGTTTATATGTTGCATGCAGTTGTGCGTGATTTAATTCAATAAAATTTTACTTTGCTTTTTTTTTAACGAAAGAAAACAGAACGTGTTGTTTATGTACATATATATATTTACTTTTTTCTTTCTTTCAAATTTTATTTTAGGTCAGTGGAACATGGATGAACTAATACGTATGTATTGTATATATTTGAAAAACTGTTTTTAATTAAATGTACTAATAGAAAAAAAAGAAAGGGTAACTGTTTTTCCTTTTTAAATATCTTGCAAGAAAATGGGAAGATGTTTAGTTTCACTAAATGAAAATATACGGATTCGATTCAATGTGCAGCAATTATAACATTTACAATTTACATTAAGAAAAAAAAATTTATAATAACTATTTTTTTTCTCCGCGGATAGGGCTTGAAGGACCCCGCAAATATCATTTCCGTAGTTTCTTTCTTTTTCTTCCACGAGTTCTTCATTCTTTCGGATTGTTTAATCCTTTATCTTCAGTCCATTCTCCTGTGTTGAGTTTTTACTTTTCACCTACAGGAAGCTTTAGTTCAAAAATTTTCTTTTTGTTTTCTTTTCGACCTAGAAAGTATTTTTCTATAACTTGAACTTTTTGAATTCTTTGTTCAACACAGCCACCTTGATCTTTGCAGTTCCAGAGTTTATTTTAAATCTTTTTTTAATGCTGATTGTTTCATTCGGATCATGTGTCCATAGAATTCTATCGTCGTTTTCTTATTTTTACTTTCAGGTCTTCAATTTTAACGTATATCTTTTTATTTGATCTGTCAGTATTCTTCTTGGACCATAAATTCTTCTTTCTATTTTGAGTAAACTTTCTATTCCAGTCATATTTGTAGAGTTGCCATGCTCTGCAAGAGAATTGGTCTCACAACTGTCATTTAGTGCCTTAATTTTACATTTACAGAAAGGTTTTTTTTATGGTAAATATTTTATGTGAAAAAAAGTAGTTCTAATTTGTTTTTTTATTTTTGTCTCAGTTACTAGTTTATCTGTTCTGTTTCTACTAAATATTTCTCCAAAACATTTAAAATACTCTGTGATATTAACTTTGCCATATTTTGTTTTTATTGTCTTTTTGAGATATTTACTGGTACTTGTCATCATTTCTGTCTTTGAGAAGGAGATCTGTAAATTTTTTTTACAGTTACTTCTTTCAATCGGTTAATATGGTTGATTACTTCTTGTTCTGATTCTGCAAAGAGGTAGGTCGTCTGCAAGACATTTTATCTTGACGTTATTTGTTCTTATTTCTGCACTTGAATCATTATTTTTGCAGAAGGTTTTCATGACTATCTAAAACCAAGTTGAAAAGTATTGGTGAAAGACCATTTTCTTTTCTTGGTCCTGTTTTTATTTGAAATGCTTCGATGACTTCACCTAGAAATTTGAACACTGTTGGTTAAAGTGAGTTTAATTAAAATTATATTTTGTTGAACAACCTGGTATTCTTTTAATACCTCTTTTATAATAGAGAAACAATTATAATTTTATATTTTAGTCTCAGATTATTAATAGAAAAATTAAATGGAACATTAAAGTACGTAAGTATGCAAGTAAAGAATTACGTAAAAAAATTATTCTAATCTGAGTAAAATTTTGAGATACTGGAACTACGATGACCGAAACATCCCAACCAATGATATTCAGAATAAAATGCCGCCAATGATCAGCATTCAGGAGTCATTGTACAAAATTTCACAGAAGTCGGTTAATTCAGTCTGAAGATATCAAGCAAAACAATTGATAAAAAAAAATTGCAAACGAAGATTAGACTTATTATCCTCAACTCGAATGAAATTTTCCCATACATAATCATACTAATTAATGGAATTATTTAATTAGTACAAGAATTTGCATTCTAAAGAGTCCTAAACTGAAAAAAGTAAAAAAGGTTCTTTGCTCCATCCCCATTATGGGTTTTTGAATAAGACCGAACGCCATAAGAAAGTCTCTTTGTTGACTAAGGGGCATACGTTAAACGAAAAAAATTATCTAATTTTTGAGAAAAACTTTGAAATTCGAAAGGCATAAAGTCCGTATTTCTCTGTCCCCTTGATGATTGTGATCAAAACTAAATGACATCATGTTCAATATATGAAACCCCTTACCTCAAATTTGATCCAAATCGGTCCATCAATCTGAAGATATCTTATAAAAAACAGAACAACTTACGTAAATACATATATCCTTCCAGAAGTTTTCAATGGTAAAATTGTATTTTTTGTTAGAAGTCATTATACGTTAAGATCTGTAAAAACCCCAGCATGCAAAACTTCTCTCTTTTTTCCTGTTTAGCCTCCGGTAGCTACCGTTAAGATAATTCTTCAGAGGATGAATGAGGATGATATGTATGAGTGTAAATGAAGTGTAAGTCTTGTACATTCTCAGTTCGACCATTCCTGAGATGTGTGGTTAACTGAAATCCAACCATCAAAGAACACCGGTATCCAAGATCTAGTATTCAAATCCGAGTAAAAATATTTGTCTTTACTAGGACTTGAACGCTGGAACTCTCGACTTCCAAATCAGCGGATTTGTGAAGACGCGTTCACCACTAGACCTACCCGGTGGAGCATGCAAAACTTGACTCGACTATTACAACTTCCCTTGTATACTGCAAAGCTAAAAAATATTAATATATAGCTGGAAAAGTAAATATAATTATTTTTAAAAAAAGTGAAATTTCATGAAAATTAAATCTTTAAATACGGGTTTTACTTATTAAATTAATTATTTATTACTTAACCTCAAAACATAATTTTGATTACGGGGGGGGGGGGAGTCAAGTAGAAATGTGAAATTAAAAAAATTAAATACAAAATAAAAGAGAATAAAAAATTAATTAAAGTGGGATTTTTACTGTATAATTTTTTTTCTATGATAATCCGTAGGTAATTTTATATTTGAGAAAAAAAATCTAAGTCTACAACACACAAAAACGTTTCCTGAATATCTCCATGGAGATCTCTTCCCATTAGTAATCATGATCCGGGTTTTTCATCAAATTAAAAATTGTTTACTCGGTTTATTTAAGTTGTAAGCCTTATGTTTGATATACGTAATAATATATATGCTTGTTATGCTTAAGAAACCTTTTAAATATTTAGAAAAAATTAACTTTGTTTATTAGAAAACATTAAGCCTATATTTAATTTTAAAAAAATAATTAATTAAAAATCGATTAATTATTGTTTTGAAATTTTAGTTTCATAGTTTGCATTACCACTAAATTTATCGAATTCATCTCATTTGAATTTGAATTCTTCTTTTAACTCTTCCAAATATCTTCAGAACCAAACTATTTATTTGACTATATATATAAGACAGATTAAAGCACAATTCAATGATTGTAACACTAATTTAATTTCAGGATTGAAATTTTAGGAAAACGTTAAAACAGTAATGAAATTTGATTTCACATCCTTATTAATACGTAAAATTTATAAAACATATTGTCTAGAAATGCAGTTAATTTATTTACTTAAAAGAATACTTTGAGTTAAGGGAAATGATACAATAAAAATAAAATAAATGAATACTCTGGTTGAGAATATTACACAAAATGATTTTCCAGGTAAGTTTTTACATTTAAATAAAATACCTCCTTTAACCTTTACGGAGTATAGTTCGATTTAAAAAAAAAAAAAAAATATTCAGATGTTTTTTGTACTGTACTATAATTAAAATAAACTTTTGCACCATGTTGAAGCAAAATTTCACGATTTATAATCTTTATGAAAACTTGTTTTGAAAAAATAAACTTGTCTTACGTCTTTCATTTAATGATGAAACTTCATACTAAATTTCAAGTTTCTACCTAAATTCGTTTCTCAGATACGGAAATCGTTGGAGAAGATTTCCACCCTCCCTGCTTCAGCATCTTACTATGCGAGTTTCTATAAATCTCTTCTTAGAGAACATTTATATCACAAAAGAGAACTTTCTAGAAAGTTTAAAGTTTCTAACCCAAGGGGTTACGGAGATATAGTTATGAGTGCGAGAGTGTGTGTATGTGTGTGTGTTGTGTATGTATATGTGTGTTTATGTTTGCGTCGGTAATCAGTAAAAGATTTAACTAATTAATATAAATTAGGTAGATATTAGTAGTACGAGTATATAAATATAAAGGATTAATGTAGATTCAAATGGTAATTAACTAAGAAAAATAAATCTTTTTTTCTTTGATATATTTTTAATGAAAAATAATATCAAATCAACTACAATTCGTAAAAAAAGTTACTAAACAGGAAAATTCCTGAGCTGTTCAGCATTAACGGTCTCAGAGGGAATTATAAATATTAATAAAGTAATGACTACGATGGCTAATGTGGATAATTTCATGCACATAAATGAATAAGGTTATTTTATTTCATAAAAGAAAAGTAATACTAATAGAAAATTATAGAATAAGTTAAACTTACCTGTCTAATGTAAGTTCTTCAAGCATGTTTAAATCGCAAGCGATGTATTCTAAAGCAGCGTCCGTTATTCTAGGACACCATGATAAATCTAAACATCTCAACTTCTGTAAATTCTCAGCAATCAATTCAACACCCTCATCTGTTACTTTACTACATCCTGATAAACTGAGAACTGTCAGATTCGGTAACGAATGAACTGTAACAAACAAAACAAAGGGAAATAGATAAGAGCGTGATTTACTGGTTATTTGCGTAGAAAAAACGATTAACCGTAATATGGGCAAAATATTTTCCAATTAACAGAAAATTTTAATCTTTATAAATAAAAATTATCAATTTTAAATAGTTACAAAATGACAAAGGCTTTTGATTCGAGGATGTAAAGTTAAAAATATTTTCAATTTTCCTTGCGAAATATTTTCTAAATTATTCCAAGATCAACTGTATTTTTTTTAATACCAACCCAGTAGATTTTAAACGATTTGTTATATCATCCAAAAAACTATAAAGATTTTTCTAAAATCTTATTTTTATCCATTACATAATTTTAAAATTATTTAAATGAAAACAATCTATGTTATTACTTATAAAATTGTTAACTCTTTCGTAAAATTATAATCAAATTTTACAGAATAATTTTACATTTTTTTTTTTACCTTAAATTAAAAAAAAAAGATTTATAAACGAGCTGGGGTACAGAGGAAGTTGTCCGCAATATACTTCCAGCGCATCCTCCGCTTTTTAGGCCATATAGTCGTAGGTCCCGCGAAAATCTTGAGAAGCTAAGCTAGGTGTTCAGGGAAAAATTGAGGGCAGCAGGTCACGCGGAAGCGCGCCGAAAAGATAGCTGGACCAAATTCAAGAGGCGACTTAAGAAACGTTAGTCACATTGATTCAAATGGCAGAGGACCGTGAACTATGGCGGGAAATAGTCCCGTGGAATATGAATCGGATCACCAGCTGTCAGGCATGACAGGTAGGAACACTGGCGAATAAAAAAGATACTGAAATACACTTTTAAAAATAATAATTTTAAAACAGAAAATAAATAAAATAAAAAAGACCGTGTTTTCAACTTCCTTGGTAAAGTAATAATTTCTCAGTCTTTCAAATCAAACCAACCGGGTTAGTCTAGTGGTGAACTCGTCATCACAAATCAGCTGATTTCGAAGTCGAGAGTTCTAAGGTTCAAATCCTAGTAAAGTCAGTTACTTTTATACGAATTTGAACACTAGATCGTGGATACCAGTGTTCTTTGGTGGTTGGGTTTCAATTAACTACACATCTCAGGAATGGTCGAACTGACAATGTACAAGACTACACTTCATTTACATTCATACATATCATCCTCTGAAGTATTATCTAAACGGTAGTTACCGGAGGCTAAACAGGAAAAAGAAAGGGAAAGTATCATCAAGAAGAGAATATTGTGAATTGTGTTATTAATATCAAATAAAAATAATATTTGAAAAATAATTATTACTGTAATTATAATTTTTTTTTTCCTGTGATCGAGTTCTTCATTAACGTTTAATCTGTGGAATAATATCTTAATACGTTTTTTGAGTAAATTTAATCTCTTTTTTTCCATTTGACCGGTTTAATATATTCCATCATTTCTTTCAGTTAATTCTCAATTAAAAATACAGGCTTAATAGAAAAATTAGAGAAACTTTGTTAGTTAATTTTAGAATAAATATGAATAAAGAAAAAATGATAATGTTCCGACTCAAATTTAAGAGCAGACTTTGATAAATAAATATATAAGAAAACATTCATACGTATATGTAATTGACCAAAAATTGCATTTTGGATTTCAATTGGAAAATCCATTTTAAGCGTCCTAAATCCAGAATGGCTTTCACAATGATGCCTGTTAATCTATCTGTGGGTGTATTGATAGAACTATAATCTGTCTGTGGGTGTATTGATAGCCTGAACGGTTTGACCAAATTTGAAGAAATTTGGTACGTGAATATATTTTGGAAATACCTTCGCCGTTTTGCTCTTCATTTTTTGAAAATTTCTTATTTAGGGATTGTTCACTCTCCAAAATCACTTCAAAATTAGGAAATATTCAATTTTTTTTAAAAAATAAACTTTTTTCTTGAAATTTTTCACATGTAATATTCCTTTAAGATAACGTACGATAATTACATATACGATTTTTTTTTTAATCTTCTTTTAATGCGTGTATCCAATATGTATATTGAATATAATACATATTATTTTGAACAAATTGTTTTAATTAAAGTCTTTTTAGCTTAATTTGATGGTTCCAACTTAAATATCAGTTCTAGTTATATCTTAAGTTTCTAAAATTTAAAATTCTAAATCAATAAATGTTATGGTTTTTATATTTTCTATTGTCCTCCGTTCGGGAGGCCCAATCCGGATAGCCGATCTTATTTTTTTACCGATATTTTACACAAGAAAATGATATCAATTTATTATAAAAAAGAAGAACATTTAAAAGAGAATGTTGTTAAGAAAATATGACTAGTTATCCATTCCATTCATCTTCAAAGTTTTCAAAGGTTAGAAATTCTGAAGCTAAATTTTTGTTTTGGTTTTATTTTTCAGATCGGATCAATATCAATCATTTCTTATTCTAAAAAAAAAAATAAGGAATGTTTTATCGTTCTCTTCATTTACTAATCCTTGTTCTAAACTCTCAACAGTTACCACGGCGTTGCATCAAAGCAGCTGCGGTATTCTTTCTTATAAGGGCTTACAATTTCTTTACCAATGTTAAAGATTTTTTTACTGTTAAAGAGTGTTCGAATAACTGTGCCTAATTACACCTTCCAGTGTTTGAAACTTGCCGCTGGATCAATAACTTCGTTAATATATTCAATTATATTTTTAATATATACACATTTTATTACAGATTTAGATATAACTCATTTATTTTATTGTTATATGCGTAGCTACATTTGTTTCACATTATTGAGATTAATGAGTATATACATGCGGAATATTTATATTTGAAGTATTTAAGTATTTATTTAGATTCATATCTTTAAGTTACATTTCAAATAGCATTGAACCTTAAAGACATCTTTATTGAACTTACTTTAATATCACTTTTAAAGAGAATGATTTTACTGTAACAACTTTTTTTTTGAGAGAATTTACTTTATTAACAACTTAAAAGAAAAGTACTTTAACAATACCATTATCAAGAAGAAATATATATTAAAAAACGGCTGTTGAACTAATCTTAATTAACATATCTTTAGGGTCGGCCTTCGTGGCGCGAGAGGTAGCGTCTCGGCCTTTCATCCGGAGGTCCCGGTTTCGAATATCGGTTACGCATGGCATTTTCACAGATGCTACAAAAAGACCCGGAGGTTAAAAAAAGAAAAACATCTTATATGCTTGACATAAATAAAAATAAAAGAGTTAAACATAATTTTTTTATAAATAATAAGGAGAACATGAAATTGAGCAAAAAGAATATCACAATAAAAAGTTAATATAAGAAGAAGTACTAAAGATTTCCTGTTTATTAATTCTTAATATTTCTCATTATTACTGTAGACAATATGTTGAATCCGCCATATTTATTATTTATTTTATCTCATTGTTACTATCTCGGATTTATTAAACACGTATTTTAACAAAAAGATATGATAGAATGATTAATTGATAAATAAAAAAAAATTAAGTTCTTTGTCAAGAACAGAACCCGAGACTAGCTGATCAAAAAGAAGCCAATATTCTTACCAACTAAAACCGTATTCAGCACTCTTATTTAAATGGTTTACAGTACGACAACCTTTCAGAATAAAGTGTGAAAAAATTTCCGTTTATGACTTAAATGTAACAAAATATTAAATTTATTAGGACACCAAATAGTCGTAAAATATTAAAACTACGAATGAAATTAAACTTTAGGGTTGAAAAACGATGAAAAAAAATTCAGCGACGTAACGCAACTATTTAATAAGGTTATCCGTGTGAAAAAAAGCTGGCAACGGGCCTTGCGTGACAGCCTTATGGGTGTTTTGAAAGTGCTCTTTATTATACGGTCGTCTTCGTTTAACCATTACGTGAATTGGTCGTTTTATCCTATCGACAGGCCGACTTAGACAGGCCTTTTTATTAGAATGAATTAGGGGTGTACAAACACAGTTAACAGTAAAGAATATAGCGGATTATAACTTTTTTAATTTTCGTTAAAGAAAATATTTTTGTAAATTTAAAGTTTTAGAAAAGTTTTTATAACTAATGTTATGCAATATTGATGATTAATTGTTCAGTAATTTTGTTATTTTATTATTAGAAAATACATTTATTTATTTTTATGTAATTTTAAATCAGTAATCTCTGTTATACCATTGTTTATTTGGTTTTGTTTTTAGTACTGTGATATTTGTATGTTGATTTAATCGTATGTTAATATGGGCAACAGAATTATTATCCCGCATAGTTACATTATTATTCTTTGTTTCACTAATGCTTGCGATGCAAGTGGTGACTATTATTTTTATCTTAAAAACAAAATTTCTTTTAAACCGATAGTGCATGTTAAAAACTATCGTTTTGTGTGTGTGTGTGTGTGCGCGCGCGCGCGTGTAGTTTATTACTGCATAAGACTAGAGCTCATCAGATTTCGTGTAACAATATTTTATTGCAAGTGGTGCAATTATAAGTATTTACAGTAGTAATGTGATTTGTGATATTTACTATATTTAAAATGAAATTATGAATTATAAATTGAACAATTACATCATACTTGTCTGTTGATTACTGAATTGTTTGTTAATATATTACAGCAATTTAAAATAAATTCCGTTATTGTTAATACGTATATTTCAGAATATTTAGAAAAGAGTCTGCACGTTCCTTAGATTAAAACGGATACATTTATTTTATTTTAATTGTCTTTATTTCTTCTCTAATTCAATATTCCTCTTTTTCCCATCCTCTTTCTATTTTCTTCTACATCTAACCGCTCTGAATTCTCTTGGCAAATGTAACTAGTATCGGATGGGTTGCATTGTATCGTACCTTTTAACTATCAGACTGTTTATCGACACAACATTCCTCTCTTCCCTTAAACGAAACATTCTGAAAACAATGAATATTTACAATAAAGAAATTATATTATTGTTGCTACAAGTATAAAATTACAATTATGTTCAGAGATGTAGCTTTCATTAGTGTTAGTTAATGTTCATTTCATTTTTAAAACATATTTATAAATTTCCTATCAACATTTATAATAATTTCCAAAAAATATGAATATACATAGAGCTTTACTAAATTTATAGCTCATGGAGAAACAACAGGGATGTATTGTAAAAATTAAAATCTACTGCATAATTTTGTATTCCTTTTTGAATGATTAGTACTTTCAAGTCCATTAAAGTGAACTTAAAAAAGTAGAGCGGGAGAAATCCTTTTTTAAATCATTTCTTTATAGCACGTCAACATACCATCTGCAGTCGAAACATACCAGTCTAACACACCATCAGCTGTCGAAATGTAATATGGCGATTCTGTCTTTCAGCTCAACCCATAAAGATGTTTCCCGGTCTGTTTAAGACAATATTTACAGAGTTGAAATTAGTTTGAAAAATAGAGCATTAACACAAATAGAGATAGATCAGCAAATATATATTTTTTACATTAGTATTATGCTGGACAGTTTAAAAAAAGAAATTTGTAGGTTAGTAGTATTGATACAACAAAAATAAAAAGCAGGATTTTTACATATAAAGAGTCGAATATTTCAGGGAGAGGGCTAATTCTATTAGGGTAAATTTAAAATCAGGCCTAATCGACAATGATATAGACGTATGTATATATCATTGTCTATATATCTATTGTCATAGATCTTCCTCATTGAAGATCTTTTCAATGAGGAAAGGATAAAAAAGAAAAAAAATGATCATCATATAACCAAATGAAAATCTAATTCTAATATGGCATTAAAATATCATAATGACACAGCAAAAGGAACAGAAAATAGTTAGTATGTAATCTATCAGCAAGCTGGAAGAATTAAAATATAAACAAAGATTTTAGAATTTTACTTCCTTATACGAAGTAAAGGAAGTATTGTAAACGGAAATATACATTTTGACTAGTTTCGCCGTGACGTCAGTACGTACCATGTACGTACAGACGTCATGTAACTCAAGAACGATTGTAGGACATTGAAATTTTGGATTAAGGACTGTTGTAACATGTAGTTCTGCACCTTACCTTTTGATTGCAATCAACTGAACCAAAAGTGTCAAAAAAAGCCCAAAATCCAAAATATTTCGATTTGGAACTTTTTTTAACTGCAATAATAAGCCCTCATTGAAAGCTTTTCAACGATATATCATAAGTCATACTTATTTTCATTGGTTCCAGACTCATAGCCAAATAAAACTTTAATTAATGAAATATTTGGATCTTACAAAGGAAGGCACATCGGTTCGAATCAGACTTTATCGCCTTTTCTTTTTTTTACCTTTTTTTTAAAATAAATATATTGATTTATTAATAATTATTAACCCGTTATTGTAAAACAAGTTTTACAATAAATAATTATTCAGTAACAATAAAAAAACAAATGAAAAAGAATCAGAAATGATAAGTGAAATAAAATTTTATGTACTTTTAAAAATGTGTATTTGTAATTTAATAGGCATTATTATATGTATGTATATGTAATTTAATAGGCATTATTATATATGTATGTATATGTAATAGATTTGGTGAAACATCTGATTATTTAATATTAATTGAAAATTATAATTTAGAATCGTATTATTTTTGATTTTCTAGTTTAATTTTATTTAATTATTCTGGAATTTGTGTTTAATTTTATCTACATTAAAGTTAACTACGGGGTGACTGAAAAATAGACCCTCACAAGAACAATATGTACACTGAGACATACATGCCCGATCTTTGATTAATGCAAAAAATTCGTTTCTTTGAGTTCATTACTCCTCTGATATTGTTGGACAATATTCTCCCTAAGTCGGAGTTGATCATCATTTCGTTTATTTGTTTTTTTGTTACCGTTAATTTAATTTCTTTTTGGTTTGATATGATTCTGATCTTAATTTGTGTACACGTTCTCCAGTTTCATCAATTTAATTTCTCTTTGGTTTGATATGATTCTGATCTTAATTTGTGTACACGTTCTCCAGTTTCATCAATTGTGTAACTGTCTGCTTTATTAATCGTGTAACTGTCGAAATATGTTTAAATGAAGTGCGGCAAAAAATGTGTATGTATAATTTATAAGGCTACAAGGAAATCATGTGGTGTTCACATCAGATTTTTGTTAAAGTAATTATGTTTATCTTATCATTCCAAAACCTTTTTTTAAAAATATAAAAGAAGTAAATTCATATGGATGGGGAAAAAATTTCACGGACTGAACAGAAAAACGTATCAGATATTACATAAGAATTATGCAAAGATTTCGGAATCTTTGCATAATTTATATCATATAAATCTCATGTTCATCTTTGAACCCACCCAATGCAAATGTTTGTAAACTGGATGCTAAAGTTATTTTATTCTATGAAACAAGGCTTTCATATACAATAAATCTTACAAAACGGCGGATAGCTGAACCAAGTAATTTCTTAAATTTCTGTTTTAGTTGGAATTTTGTGCAATTTTTTCGTATATCTGTTGAGTTCCTAAAAGCGTGAAAATGCTAAAAGTTAATATAATCTGTATAGCATTTCCTTTAAGGAATGTCTCCAGAGAGTTGAAATTCCAACGAGCAGGAAACGTTACTACGTACATTCAATTCAATCTATTAATATACATTAAAATACTAAACTGCACCAAGATTTTAAAGATAGAAAATATTGTTAAAATATAGTCTTCAGTAAAAAGAATATTTTTAAACCTTGATATCTAGTGTTTTTCTCCGAAAAAATATTTTTACGGTTTGGGTATAATTCACTTTACAATGCATAATTTCGAAAAAAATACAATTGTAATAGTATAAATACGGTGTTACAAATGTATACGGTAAGCAAGATATAGACATTCTAAAACAAAATAAAATCAAATAATTTCATATAATTAAAATCAATTTATAAACTTACTCACAGACACTAGTACAACCCAAACAGTAATTTGGATTTATATATTGAAATCAAAATCGGTACGAATGTTGTAATAAGATAAGCAACGCATGTTATTATAACATAATTATTATCGGTTAGTATTTGGTTTTAATATTATTTGATATGAAATGAAAGTTTTCCATTATATTCAATCGCATTATGAGGCCATTTAATTTTAACGAGTTACTGTGGTCATGTGGTAGATTGAAACGTACGTTAAAATGAGAGGAGAGTGAGTCCATAAACAGTAAACGAGTGAGCAAGCGCGTACGTGCGTTTGACAGAAAAAGAACGCGGAGCAAGAGAGACAGTGACAAACCGTAGCCCGTATGAGGGTGAAGGTTTGCCTAGTGGTGAGCTGTATATGATATGATGTGCGACTAGAATAATAACAAATAAAGCTTCCACTCTAGAAATTAGATATTCAGTGTGCTAATGCGTTCACCTCCCTCCAACGCTTTTCTTTATTTATCTCGCTCTATCACGCTAATTTTATAAATTCAAATATATAGTATTTAATTTATACTAACTTTTGCTCCTAAATATCCGGATGATTTGCTAGGAATCTGTCTACTTTGATGGTCCGTTTTTGTTAAACGAACCTCAAAATCGATAAATATTAAAAAAAACATAATAAAACAACATTAAATAGAATTTCTAAGGTACGCATCAGCTTCTAGAGTTAGAAGAAAAATATAAATAAAATATTGCTAATGAGTCTACTGAAAAGATTTCACTTTTTTTATCTTTATAAATAAAAAAACCTTATTCTTAAGAATTTTAATCTCTTGTTAAAATAAATAGTTCGGTGCAAAATGTTTCAAATCTTTACTGAAAACTGAAATATCGTCTTTTAAACAAAAAACCGTCTGCCATATTACACAGATCTCGAAAAATTCTTTTACAAACTTAAACAACAGATAAAACTCTATACATATATCTATCTAAACCTACTCTACGTATAAATATATTTTAATGAAGTTATGAGAGATTAAATTTTAATTACCAGAAAAAGAGGAAAAAACTGGGTACTTTATGAATAATTCCTACTGCTTTACATCAAACAAATCGAACTAATAACAATAATGCAGAAAAGAACAAGTTTTAATTGGTATAAAACTCAGTTTTTCTGTAAAGTTCTTTCATAAGATATCTCTAAAAAGAAAAACTTTTTCTTTTGTCACACCCACTTATGCGCATTGGGTTGCGCGAAGAACCTATATAATAGAATTAAAGGGCAAAAGGCTATTTGTAGAATAACCCTTGTTAAATTTGTTGTTGGATTATACGTTCAACGGTGCTTATTCTAAAAATGTTTTTACTTTTCTTCAAAATTAACCGATAACAAAGAAAAATCTTTATAAATTATTAAAAATTTACAAATTTTGTTAATAGAAAAGTTTTCAAATTTTCTTATAAATTCAGTTAATTTTTTAATAAATTTTCTCAACTAAATTTATTCATATAACTGTAATTTTTAATTAACAAATATATTATTTTTAAACATGTTGGTGTAATTATTTACTAATGACAGTTCGACAAAGAAATTTTAAATATCAAGAACATTATTTTTTCTGCTCAGGATATACAGTTGTAATGACATCGTAAATATAATCAAACTACTTAGCCAAAAAAACAGTAAGTTTAAAAATTTTATGAGAAAATATAAAATTCTTATTTAATCAAAGTATATAAAGATATCGTTTTCAAAAATGTTACTTTTTTAAATTAAAAGTTTTAAAATGACATAATAATTTACAGATTTTTAAAAAGAAAATACGCTGTTTGAATAGAAAGAGAGTAAAGTAATGTAAACGTAAAGTTTACGAATGATTTTTACTACTACATGCAATAATTCTATTACATGAAAAATAAGCATACCAACGTGATACCATGAATGTATTATAACATAACCAATAATGATTCATTACAAAAAATAAAACTAAAAATACATCTACATGAATTTGAAAAAAATGTATTTATGATTGATAAAGAATCTACAAATTAGTTAAATATACTATAAAAATAAAATCATCTGAATTTTCTAAAACTGTAATTAAATTCATTCCTATTATTTTTTTGTTGTTTGTTTAACCTCCGGGACCATCGTTAGATATTGCTTCAGAGGATGAAATGAATTATTTGTAGCGTGTGTAAAAATGCCATACCTGACCGGGATTCGAACCCGGGACCTCCGAATGAAAGGCCGAGACGCTACCACTCGCGCCAAGGAGACCGGCGGAAAAAGCATTATCATTTTTAGACAACTGTACAGGACACCCAGATGAGGAAGACACCAGTGAGACTCCGTGTTTTACTTCTTCCGCCAAATGTTACGGCTATCATTCAGCCGATGGATCAAAATGTGATCCAGATGATTAAAACAAATTACAAAAAGAATCTATTGTATAATGTAACGAGTAAATTGCAACATCATACGCCTATTTTAAAAAGTTTAAAAGAGATAAATCTTAATGACGACGTCATTTCGATTTCGTACAAGCATGGGAAAAGATTCCTGTCCAAACTATAGTATGATCTTGGAAAATTTTTTGGCGAACTCATCGTAGTAGTCAGGACGAGTCAGAAGGACTGATACAACACGACGTAAATGAATGGCTGACCGGAATTGAAGATAAAAATTAATGATTGACCGGAAGATAATTGAAGATGGGCTGGATCAGGACGTAGACGATGATGACAGCGAAAACGTGACACCTTCGCTATCGATTAATACTGTAGGTCAGGAAAGTGCTTTGAGTGCGTTTAACATGGGTATCAAGTGAGCTGAAGAAAATTAAGTGGCAGCTGCCGATATTTAACATTAAGATGTTTCCGAAAAAATAATTTTAAACTGTCTATTAAAAAAAAAAAAAACTATTGACCAGTATTTTTCTGTTAAGTAATTAGTTGTATGTATTATTGTTATTTTCTTAATCAAATTACATCAGTTATTCAAATTAATACAAGCGTACGAAAGCACGTAACTTTTTCTGTTGGTTATTCCATTGCAATGCGGATAATTTCAATAATCTGACAATTTCCGGTAATCCTACCCAAGGGCTGGCCAATATGTGTTGGATTATCGAGAGCCTACTGCATATATCATCTGTATTCCTAATTATATATATATATATATATACACACACCACACACATTAGTAGTTAATCCGGAACAAAAGGAGTTGCAAATTTTCAATTATTTAAAATTTTTAATTCAAAACCTGCGAAAAGCATACAGAACTTTACTGAGTAATATGGTGACGTTTTCTTCACCAAAAGTTAATGTAAATTTAAATACTTTAAAAACTTATTGACTTATTTTATTATTTATCATTTTTAATAATTCTAGTTTACATAATAAACAAAAGGGCTGTTGCACTTAATAATGGAAGCATTCAGTTTGATAGGTATACATGTAAATATCAGTTTTTGGAAGAAAACTCAAAACAAAATTACCTTTGGTTAATTATTCATTAACTGTGGTAAATTTTATTTTATTCGATTAAAT
This sequence comes from Lycorma delicatula, assembly GCF_047948215.1. Taxonomy (NCBI): domain Eukaryota; kingdom Metazoa; phylum Arthropoda; class Insecta; order Hemiptera; family Fulgoridae; genus Lycorma; species Lycorma delicatula. The sequence continues at coordinate 126,774,895 of NC_134460.1, read as the reverse complement.
ATCTCGCGTTTTTCAATATACATAGTCTAATATCTTAAGGTAGCTGATTTGGATGGCAGTGTTAAAAAATCTTATTAAAAGATAAATGCCAAATTTTTCAAAGCGGCTGTAATTTAAAATTTATATTTTATTTGATATGTAAGTTTATAAGATACTGCTTCCTATACAGTGAGAACTAAATAAACGTAATTTTATCAACGAACGCAAAGGCGAACTTTAAATATAATTTAACAGAATTAATAAGTCATTTTTCCAAAGTGGAAGTTGGTTGAAAGAATTAAATTTGTTATATTAAAACATCGTTTTCAATTCTATACGGGCTGGTTTATTTTAAACAGCAGTAATTTTAAACAGAAAACATTTTTTAAACAATTATCAATGAAAGAGAAACTAAATTTAAAAAGATTAATTTAACCAAAAGTATTTTCAAAATCGTGACTGATTAAGAAAATATTTCTTGTAATTGCTTTTACAACAGAAAAGATTTTAACAATTCTATTTTTTTAAAGAATTTTTAAGCCTAACCTTTCTTATGATTGAATGCACCGAGACGATTTTTTCTGTAATTTTGTAGAGGAGCTCCTCTGATGAGTCAGAGTAAGTTTCTGTTTGATAATTTGAGTGGAAGATTTTTTAAACAGAAAATTAACGTCTAGTTAGGTATTGGTAGTTTTAATTTGTCATCGATTTCAAAAAGTTGAAATTTAAAGGAAAATCTAATAATATATATTACTTTTTCTGTGAGTTTTTTGAAATCGGTTTTATTTTTTTAAACTTCTATTTTGTAAAGTTATCTTGTTCAGAAACGTCAATTAAGATAGAGATGATGCCTCAAACGACAATATACCGATTATATAATTTAAAATATTTAGTTAAAATAATGCAATTATTAATCCAGTTAAATAATGCAATTAGTAATGCTTTTCAATTTTTTTCTACAATTTACGTCAGCAAAGTGATAATGATGGACATAAAGTGTTTAAAATGATTGTTAATTATAAAATAACCTTTAGTTAATTATTTAATTTAATTATACTTCCGCAAAAAACTTTTTGTAATATTTGATATTTTAGTCAAAGATATAAGCCAAAAGAGTAATTGTACAAGTGGAAATCCCGTATATAATAGCGTATTATTTATTTCAAAGCAACACACAACAGAGCTTATATTCAATTATAATGAGTTGATGATAGACAAATTTTGTAGCGTATACAACTGCCATGCCTAGCGGGGTTTCGAACCAGGGACCTCCGAATGAAATGCCGAGACGCTACCACTGCGCCACAGAGATCTGTTGTACACAAATTATTAATCACTGTTACCTTACAAATGCATACAAAAACATTGGATATTAAAGTGAAAAATTATTATAATTATTGTTAAAAGTTTGTAAACATTAATATAGCAAATAAACAGATACGACTAGGAATTTTTTTAATCAATTTCAAATAAAGATGAAATTTTATAACTAACAGGGAAATAATTTGATTTCTGAGAAGAATTCAAGGTTATTTTTGGAAGAAACTCTCCCCAGGACCACTGGATAAACTTCTAATAGGAAAGCGAATAAAAATTACCCAAAGCTATACATTTGATCTAATTTGTACTTGAAGATATGATAATACATACGATCGAACTGGAAACCTCCTCTTATGTTGTACTGGTTAAACACTTAAAAATATCATCAAATTGATACTTGACCAAGTTTAAAAAAGTTTTTTTGACTTAAAATATTTCGTTAAGAAGAAAATTATTACGGGTGCACTATAGAAGTTTTTCTTTAAAAAAATAATAATTGAAATCGTTACATTTAATATAAAGTAAGGCATGAACATAAAAAAAGTACATACAGTCGAATTGTAAAACTGCTGTTCTTTTAAAGCCTGTTAAACATAAACAACTGTTTTATGAAAAAATTAAATGTCATCTAATTTTTCCACTTTTACTCACTTAAAAAAAATCTCTTTCTGGATTTCAAAAACTACGTGTTTTTGTTTCATTAATTAAAAAAAAAGTGTACTGTTTTTTGTCGATTAAAATAACCACAGTTTTGTTCTGAACAAATTGATTTTATAAGCCGATTAAAAGTCTCATATCTTTTGGTAGTAAAAAAAATAAGTTTTTACATTTTAGATCAAATCATTCTGTTCAGAAAACGTCGTTTATCTTTTCTCTTAACTTTTTTTATTATGTAATGACTCGATCCCAATAGTTACAACCGATAAAATTATTTTCCTTAGTAAACCTTAAACTAATTATTAAAGAGAATCTTAGAGTATAAGAATTTCTAATATACAGAAATTTCCAATTCAACTTTACGTGCTGGGCATTTTTCAAAAAAGTTAAAAATTTCTTAAAAATTATAGTAACTTTTAAAATGATTTAACATATAAATATAACGGGGTTCTTATAAACTATTCTCAGTTACTTCTAAAGTCATAACTGGAACATATGTGGAACTATTTGAAAGTTATAGCTAACTTGTTTGTTTTCTCAGGTTTTCACCTCGCCTTGTGTCCTCGCCGGACAAGTCACAATAATCTATTTTTTCACTGACTGAAATTTTTCGTAGATTAAATGTTCTTTACTTAATTTGCGAAAAATATGATAATGATTTATCACTACGAAATTTTTCGCAAAATACTTTTAGAATTAATAAAATGATTTTGATTATACATCATGGATTGCTTTCTTTGGCGGTACTGTTGAAAGCGAGTACTATCGTTTTGGTTTGCAAAAAGTACTCCAAAAGTTTCATAATTTAATTTTAAAAAATAAAGAATTTGAAATTGAATAATTTGTAAGTTAAATAAGAAAGATTTTACATTAAATTTGGAGTTTGTAATTTTTTAACTTCTGTAATTTGCTTTTTTTATTCGTAATAATGTTCTTTTGTTTGTAATTTGTTCATAATTTACTTATCTACTAATTTTTTTTTGTTTCCATGGTTACACAACAACAATAAGTACAAATATAATTTTATTTTAATCAAATAATTTAGAATTCAAATTTATAAAATAGCTCCTTTGCTAACTACCCTTATACCCCTGTTCATGGGTAAGATATAGTTGTGCATTTGCAGTTAATGTTATAGTAGGATGAATCATAGCTTCCAGAACTCATGTTATTGCTGCTGTATGTTTATGTTCTCATTGTATATTAGTATAAATTAATTGCAATGCCAGCCTGATGGGTTCATAAGCCCCCAGCTGTGATATCTAATAAATTATTAGGATTTTTGATTTCTATATGTTCAGTTCGTGTGGTTTCTTAGACATAACGCGGCGTTATGTCAAAGAATAGAATAGTATATTAATTTGCGTTTTTTATCGGGTAATAAGACATTTTTTGTTTTTCGTAATTTTTCTGCGACTATCTTAATTGTAATAGGAACGAGATGAAACCACCTTCATTTTCCGGTGAACATGTGGCCATACAATTAAAGAGTGGTTCAAGAAATGTAATCTACAACGTATAAAACGTTTTTCAAAAGCTATCTGATTTTGAATTCGATTAACTTTGATAAAGTTCAAAAACTCACTGCCGAAACATGAGACATTAGTCGGAGGTCAGTACAACGGATATGTAGTTCAGTTAAGGAGTGCCATAGTAGCGGCAGTTTCATTCAGTTTGAAACGCCAAGGAAAAATAGGCCATGAAATGCGAATTCTTTACTGGATGATTTCAACCGGCATGAATTGCTCAGAATCATATATCATTATCACGATCGGAATGAGAAATCCATACGGTTAAGAAGCTCAGTGAGGAAATACGGGAAAAATTGGATGTTAATCTAATCTACTATCATCGGTCGTATTTTGAAAAGAATTGGTTTTTGTTATAAAAACGTGAAAGATGGTCGAAATTTTTTAATGGAAAAATCTGATATTAGATTAAAACGAATTGAACTTTTTAAGACACTTCACAAATTAAAAGCGTCAGGTGATAATAGATCCATGTTTTATATACAAGAGAAGCGAGTTAATGAAAATCATTCTCATAAATACATATGGCAAGATTCGAAGAAAAACGGAGGGATTAAAATACCCATCGAAAAAGGGGGTCTTTAACTTTAATATATGTTTAAGTATTTATGTACGAGTATATTTCCTTTGTATTACAAATGTATCTTTAGTATGTTTTTGTACTTTCTGTATTTGTATTAAAATTTGTGGCATTTAAAAAATATATAAAATAAATAATAAATAAATCGAAAGCAGGTTCAGATGGTCATTCAGAAATAAACAGCGACTGTTTTAAAAACTGGTTTAGAAATGACAATTGAATTACTTATAAGAGGGAAAAGTAATAGTAAGGGCAACGCAAGTTATCACTGTGTTGGTAGGTTCACTGTGTGAACCCACAATTGAAGGAAAGCTGAAATCCAACAGTGGCTTCAACAAAAAGTGGAAGAAAAACTAAACAATAGCTGTCGCAAAAAGTATTACCGTATAACAAAGTAAACTGTATGAAATTGATGTTATAGCCAACGAGAAAGAATATTCTGATATTCGTCTACCGCTGTATCACTGTCAATATAATGCGATAGAGCTTATTACGGGCGCAAGTGAAAAGGAAAGTTGCTAACCGAAATCGAACTTTCAAGTTGACAGAAGTTGATAGATTAATTAATGAGGAAGCAGAAAACTTTACGGGGCCAAAGACTGAGAAAAGACAGAAAAAGATATCGAAGAAGAATTCATAAATTCCATTTTTTCGAATACTTGTACTTACGTAGCAATATTCTCTTGATTTATTGCATTTTTTTTTTTGTGAATTGGTATTTCAACATCCAGTAGAGATAAATTCTCTTCGAAATGTTTTAACCCAACATTGAATTGTGCTTTTCTTTAGCACATTATGCATACTATAAATATCGTCAAGTGTAAGATATGTAGCTGTAATCAATCCCATATTTCGATAATAGATTTTTATGATTTATAAACGTTGTTGAAGCGTATCCATAATGGTGCCATAATGGGCACCATTCTATTGAAACCACATCTCATTAAAATAAAAATTTTCCAAATTTACAAACAAAATATCATGAATCCTCATAACTTGATAGCTTCACCAATTACTAACAACAGCATCTCCTTGCTCATTTTCGAAAAAAATATGGCCCGATGATGCTACTAGCCATAATCCATACAAAACAGTGATTGTGGCTATATTTTTTCAGCGAAAAAATGACGCTTGAATAATTTAAAAAAAAAATCAACGTCGCCTCCACAATTTGTCATTTTCTGCGCTCAATTTGAAAGACCCCTTAGTATACTAAAGTAATAATGTTTATTAACAAAATATTTTATACATTTTACAATCAATATTTAAGTTTTCTTTTTATTTTATCGTTCAACTATTCAAATTATATCACTGAAATAAGTTTCTCTGGAATGGAAAAATAGTTAGTTTATTGGAAAACAGTACAATAATTTAAGACTATTAAAACTGTGATTAAAACTTAAAAACTTTTTTATCAAATATTATCACCGATCCAATTTCGTATAATAAACTCTCATTAATATACAAAATAAACACATATAACGAACAATTTCGTTAAAAACCTCATCATAACAATAAAAATTAAAAAAATGTATGATTTTAACTTAGCGCTTTTCTTATACAACATTTTAAATAAGTTTAAAAAAACAATATGGTAGAAATTTTTTAATTTACGTAAAACTTTATACTACATTTAAACGATCAGAAATAGAAGAGCAGGAGTAACACTTTCTTTCTATTTAGCAATAAAAAGCAGTTAATTAACACAAAGTTCCTTAAATTTGAATAAGAAGAAAAACATGTTTGCCTATTATCAGTAGTATATACATGTTATTGCACAGAAAACAAGTATGAACATGAAACTTTAATGTATATGTAGGTTGTGTAAGATAAGAGAATATCTGCTCTATAATACTATGTAAAATGTTTTATGTTTAACCTAGTTTTATTTAATACTAGTAGGCTGTTTAGTATCTTATAACATTTTATCATGTTATGAAAGTAATATTAACTTTGTGGCAAAATGAAATAATCCTGTTTCATAATCATTAGATTAATATTACATGTTGCAGCCTAATTCGACAATAATACGAGTACAATAAAATTAGTTTCAGAAGAGTGTAACTAAACACTATTTTTTATACTACGTAATAATATCATTTATTAAATTGTTTTAAAAAATTAATGAAACGAAGTCTGCTTTTAAGTTAAACATGAAACTGAAGGTATCCAAGTATCGGAAGAAATTGTGTATCTAGCATATCATATATCTTATTGTACAAAATAAAAATTAATGATAGTTTTAGGTTGTGGGATTTATCCTTCCTAAAGTACAACGATAAAAAACTAGCATTTAACATTATTTCTAGTTCAATCCAGTCGCCTTTTTAAATCTAAGTTAATCTAAAAATAAATTATTTTATGCTATTTGTATTTTCTAAAAATAATTCTTATTTTCAGATTATTCGAATTAAATTTCTGTATATAACGTAGATCCCTGTTTTGCATAGGCCAAATTTAGTAACAACTATGTAAAAGAGAAATTTATACGCTTAAGCTAGTTTATAAGTAGTGTAGTAAAAAATATATGGTTGTTGAAAACGTTTTTAAGAGTATAAAGGCTCTATGTCTACTTTTTGAAGTGGATATGAAAGAAGGAAAAATCTTTATACTGCATTAACTTGACCGACAGAGCGAGGGACGGGACACAAAAAATAAAATAAAAACAGAATAGAAAAAAAACAATAAAAACAAACACAAAAAGTGATCTATACAGAGTGTATCACGAAGTTCTCCCGTAACTTTCGTAATCTATTCTACTTGTGAAAATAATTGAAAAAGTTCGTATAAACATATGTCCTAAGATGCTTTGTTTGCGAGTTACGGCTAGTTAAAAGATTTCATTTAAATTTCAGCTACCCTGGTGAAATAAGGTAGTATTGAAATTTTTAGAACGTTAATTAAAGGGAAGAATTAAGTGATTTATTATGGTTTTTGACCAGAAGAATTGAATAAATAGGTCACAGAATCACATCTTCAGTATTTTTTGAAAAATTTAGGGTGAAAACCAATAAATTAGTGTAAAAAGCCCTATTTTTTTTAATATTTGACATACAATAACTTTGTTAAATGGGTAATAAACACATAAAACCTATAAACAAAACTTGTAGAGAATTTAATTTTGAATAAATTGGTGTAAGATAAATTGAATAAAACAAAGAAAAGTTAGAAAAATTTGAATTTTATTTACAAACAGTACATTACTACATTTGTCAGAAAATCCTTATTTAATGTACAAATACAATTCCTTTTTGGTGACTAGAAAAGTTTGTAAAACCAAAATTTACAGTTAAAAATTCTTGTTAAAAAATGAAAAAAAATGGAAATTAAAAAACGATTGTAAAATAAAAACAAATTATTTAAAAATTATTATTTCAAAGTTGGCAATAAAATAAAAACAGCTAATCAACAATGTGCAGTACAGTATTAACGTTTAAATCATTCTAAAATGTAAGTATATCGGGTACTGTGTAAGGAAGCCCTGAATAACTAAAAAGAGAAACAAAATCAGTACAAAAACTTGCCAAGAAATGTGTTGAAAATGGCTGATTCATCTTTGAACATTTATTATAAACTAGTACATATACTGCACTTTGGTCCTGTTTCTAAATAAAATTCGAATTTTTCTAACTTTTCTTTGTTTTATTCAACTTATTTTAGACAATTTTGTTCAGAATTAAATTCTTTACAAGTTCACTTTAAAAGTTCTATATGTTTATTAGCCATTTAACAAAGTCATTACATGTCAAATATAAAAAATCGGTTTTTTACTCCAATCTATTGGTTTTAACCCCAGATGTCTCAAAAACTATACATCTTAGGTACTACAACCTTAAGAAATCACTAATTCTGCCCTTTAAATAACGTTCTAAAATCTTCAGTACGACCTCATTTCACCGGGGTAGCTGAAATCCAAGCGAAATCTTTCATTAGCCGTAACTCACAAACGAAGCATTTTAGGAAATTTATGAACTTTTTCTATTATTTTCACGAGTAGAATAGGTTATGAAAGGCCCGGGAGAACTTCGCGATACACTCTGTATAACAAACAGAAATTATTTATAAAAATCAGCTTATATTATGAAAATAACTTAAGCAAAAGTGAAAGCCAATGCCATATACTTTTCTGAACGAGTTCCATTTCGGTTTTGGGTTAACAAACAATAAAATTCAAAATTGTACTACATTCGTAAAATTTTATATATTTTCCGTGGATAGTCTGACTAAATATTTTAATATTGGGTGAAGTACCGTAACCGAAAAGTATTAAAGTGATATTCATGAGACTTAGCGTGTATCAGAGAAGGTAATTAAACATCTTGTTCCCTCAGCTGGATTATTTGACAATAATTTGTATATCCTCAATTACAAAACTAAAAGGGTTTATTCCATAAAGTTATTTTTTCTCCCATAAACTGAAACTTAAAGTTGTAGTATTAAAAAAAGGAACGCTTTTGAAAATTATATTTTAGGAAACTCTTCTCAATAGTAGAACGTCTTACCATAATGAGATATTTTTTCGTTAAATTTTTTTTAACATTATGTTTACACAACAGAGATAATTTTTGTTCATGAAAAACGTTAAGGAATAAAAAAAAAATAACACCAAACGTGGAAAGTGAAAACGCAGAAAAAGAACTTTCCTGGAATGAATCTCATATTAATATTAGATTTTAAAATTTTTACATAAGCCTAATTCAGTTAATAATTATGCTATTCATAATAACGTATTTAAAATTTAAAGAAATCTAGAATATGATGACAAATTGGGTAATTTATACTTAATTATTATGCGACATTAACAGCAATCTAAAAAACGAAGAAAGCAGTCTTATTTTAAGTTATTAAAATTTTGTAACTTCCAGTAAATTAAAAAAAAAGGTCTGTATACAAAGTAAAAACTACTCTAATTTTAATTTTAGGTAGATTTCATTAAAAAAACTGCCTATTGTAGTGGGTACCATGATTCGACTTCCGGAAAATTTCAACATATCTTTGCGTTTCACATCCCTCAGACTCCAAACCACCGTCAGCTCAAAATTTTATATATACATTTATATATATATATTTCACATATTCAAGCACATGCATTTACCATACATGCACATATTATCCAAGCATAATTATATGCCTGGGTTTTATCTATTTAAAAAAAAAATTAGGATTTTTTTGATGGTTTTTAAATTAGTTTATTGTCTTTAATCCAAAGAGACATAAAGATTGTTGTTAGTTATTCTTCAATTTGTCAAATAAAATTAGTTATTTGTAAATTAGTAACTACAACTAATTTAGGTTAAACTGATGAATTCTTTTTTGGTTTCTCATGGGTTCGTTTCATTTGTTCTATTTTATTTATTGGGATTGTTATTTTATCTTTTAGGATGCAATGATTATAAATATCGGAACCCAAAATCTATATTTTTGCACAGTCTACACTTTTACATTATATTTTTTGCATAAAATCTACAAAGAACTACTCACTATAAAAGCTAAATCGGTCTTTAATACGTAAAACCATCAGGGTGGGTGAAAGTAACAAATTATATCTTGGAAACACAATATACAAAACAAATCTGTTTACATCAACACATTTTAGTTAATTATTTGTTTTAAAACGATCCAAATAAATCTGAATTCTATAAACGTGGTTTGAATAAATAAAATTGTAGTGTATGTTCTTTTGCGTGGAATTTAACACGTGACTTAAAGGAATTAAATCATTCATTTGAGCTTGGAGCTTGGAAGCATTAAAGCTTTTTACTTATTACCTCCTTGCAAACCGTTGATACCCGATCAAACTCTCTCTAGGATAAACACAATTTTTTTTTCATTAAGAAGTAACTTCAAGTAATTAAATAAAAAATCTATGAAGAAAGTAAAATAAATTAAAAAAATAATAATAATTCAAACAGGATCAGACACCAGAATGGCTGAGTTCGGAAACAGATTCTCATTACCATTAGACTTGTTTTACATTTAATTACAAAGGAAAAACAAAAATAAAGTTATGAAAGTAAAAATTTACTTCTGAATTTAAAATTTCAAATAATTTGGAAGTCTTTATAGGACCTCCTTTTTAAAACGAAGTGTGCTGATAAGCTATTTAAATTTCTATCTTCTGAAACTTATACGGTGACCCCTAATTTCTTTTTTTTTTTTACATGTTGTTCATTATAAAACAATAAAAATATATTAAAAAAAATATTTTGTAATTGTCTAAAGAAGAGGATCTAACGCCAAACATCTTGATCTACTTCATATAAATGAATTACACAGTTGTTTTCTGAGAAACAGAAATCTCATATTCTGCGCAGATAATTAAAAAAAAGAAGAAATCTTTCATATTTAAATAGTTAAAGCTTTTCCTTATAAAATAAAAAAATAATTTAATAAAAACCGCATCGAAATCGATTAATAAGGTAACAAAAAATGCAGATTCTGGTAAAAAAAAAAAACAAAAAAAAAAAACATATTCGCTCCGACTTTTTCATCCATCACGAGTAAAAAATAGCGGTGGAAATGATTTTCGAACAGACTGAAATATTACTCTGTATGTTTTAAATAAGCACAAATCGAAATATTATTAAAAAAATTAAAAAATTAGTGAATTAGCATTATTTATAAATATCCCAGTCCATTTCAATAGAAGAATAGTTTCCTGTACTATTAAAAGGAAAAATATTGTTTATAAATATACCTGTTTACGTTCTGAAAAAAAAGAAGATTTTCATAGTACGGGTAAATATTTATTAACTTAAAATAATAAATAAATCTATATAATATTAAATTTAATATAAATATTTTTATTTATATATATTGTAATCAATTTTCATCATAAATCTTTTCCGCTATTGTTAAAATATAAATAAAGTATTCTTTACGCGACCGACAATGTAAACAGGCGACGCTACGCCGAGACACAACGGAATATCATTAATGCTCCTGGATTCTTTACATTTTCTCTCGGTACGAAAAAATAGTATACCGTAATTACAAGGAATAACAAAAAAGATTTACAATGTAGATTTTTATAAACAAAGATTACAAGTAGAAGTACTAGAACTTTAGATAACATGTCAAAATATCATAATTTTTTTTATATAGATAGTAATCCATAAGAAAATAACTAATGTAGAGAAAAATTTATTTTTTATGTTATAAAACAGTTTTATTTAAAATTATACAACATATACAATTACTTTTAAAGTATAAATTAAAAATAATTTGTAAATTTACTAATTATTTCATTTATTTCTTTGAACTATAAAAAAATAGATTAAAAAACGAAGGAAATGAAATAAAAGATTAATCTTTTTATTAAAAAAAGAAATATTAAATTTTTATAACCACACTAAAACAAAGGATTTCTCAGTGATGTACATTTGAGATAAGTACTTATCTAGAGTATAACAACAGTGTTTGGTCATTGAACGAGCAAGCGATGATTCACTCTTGTCTTTTAGTGCTTGTCTTATCCGTAATTCTCATTATCTCTCTCTTGCTCTTTCCTCTTTCGCTCCGACCATCTTTCTTTAACCGTTCGACGAACCCTCTACCCACTCTACCTATAATTCCTTCTCATTCCATTCCTAGATGAGCTTCCCTACAGGGTTTCATTTTATACCCTAAAGCTGGTGACGTTATTTGAGAGTAAATCAGTCTGTCAAAGCAACTCAGACTTTAATGCGAGATAACATTACTGTAATACGATATTACTATATTGTACTCTTCAGTGCACTAAATTTACCTCAAAAATATAATTATTTAAAAAACCACTTGGAACGAACAAATTCACTCGTGCAGATAGAAATACACATATAATTTATTAGAGAATATTAGTACGTGGTTTACAACGAAATATTAAAATTTTTCGTTGATAAATTTTAAAAAGAGTTATCTGACAAAAAAGACTTTGCAAGATATCACACCTAAAATTGTACCAATGAGAGTCATTTATTTGGTGACCGCACCAGTGAGAGTTATTTTTATATGGATCTGAGTGCCCGCTCGAGAGGTACTTCAATAGTTGGGACCCGAATAACAGCACTGTTTAAAGTATGATCGAGATGGACAGACGAATTATCAAACTGTACTTGAACTTATGACCTTCAGCCTGTTTGATGTAATATAATTTCGAAATAAATTAAAGTTTGCTGTTTATCACAATATTCAATTAAGGGAAAATAACATTTTTTCCTTATTTTTATAAGTAATGTATTTTTTAACGTAAAATTAATCCGAGTCGTTCCAAAAATAAGAATCTATACTTCAAAATTTTAATTTTTATAGGAAACCCAATTACTACAGACCATCCACCAGAAAAAACTGTGTTCAAAAGTAAACATTATTTTTCTCGCACATGGAAAAGGCCAATAAGAAAACATGTATTTTTATACAACTAGTTACGTGACACCAAAATTTGTGGTTTTAGTAGTAGAAGTAAGAGAAGGTTTCTCACAGTAAAAACCAGAATTGACAATATACCTTGAATTATCTCAGGTCAAAAGATGTAAGAAAGGCACACATATATTCACGGAATGTATTCAGGTGATGTATTTATTTGGAAAAAATTCAACACAATATTTCACTTTATAAGAAGGGCCTTTTCATGCTTCTGTTACCTTTTTTAATAAATTAACGAACCATTTGAAAATTCTTTCCACTATTTTATATAAAACGACTAAAAGATTCTTTTTTTTTATGGAAATAGTATTATTCTGTTGATACAATTTTAAATAATACTAATTAAAAACCGTGACTTTTCTGCAACACGTTCAACTTGTACGTGATAATACAAATAAATAACATCTAAAAATAATTTTTAGTAGCACCTTCTGAACTTTTAATTATTTGTAGCTATTTTTAATATTTAGTGTATTAACCTTATTATTTCATGTGTTTATATTTAAATAATTAATCTAAACATTAAATCACATCAATTTTTATCTTATAATTTATTTTTTCTTTATTTATCATTTTTCTTATAATGACGTGATCTAAATATTATATTATTATTATTATTATGTATCAGAATAATAGATTTATTTATTTACGTAAATAAAAATAAAAACAATAAATTTATTATTTATTGTTAATAAGTTGGAGATAAAAAGTAAAAATTATAAATGATCTAAAAGGAGTTATTAGGATCTTAATATTTTAGGAATAGAAGAGAATAGAGGTGGACTTAATGCAAGAGATTTATATCGGGTAAACAAACATACGTGATGATGATGATAATTATGAGTAAGCGAAACACAAAAATGCTCGAATTAAAAAAAAAACATTTATTGGTAAATGGTTAACTTCATTATTTTTACTAAGAAAATAACACAAAAACATAGGTTAACCCTCGTCAATGAAAAATATTACGTACAATTTAGGTAGAACTGAAATATGTCTTATTGCAAAAGTTATAGTTTGGAATGGTGATCAATTAATTTTACCGTCTCACATCGATTACCTTTTAATTACACTAGTCAACACAAAATTTTTATCGAACATGTTACACAACTTTTATCACTGTAATTTGTGTTCTGATTTTATATATTTTATTGAAATTGTGTTACCATATAAAGATTTTACATAAATCGTAAATTTTTAAAGTCTTTTTATAATAAACTCATTTTAATCAACTACTGTTCAATTAATAATATTTTTGCATTTTTAATTTTACATGATGTGCATACACGCTTAATAAAGCAAAAATAAATTAATATTTATACTTTGTCATGAGAAGTAGATACGTACAAACATAACTGTTTGATGATATCTGTTCTTACCTACTAAAGAGTTTAAAATCTTATTCAGTCTAGCTTCACTTGTTTATACTGTGTGTTGTGTTTCACAGAGTTAGTATGTTGCTACATTTTCATCAATTCTTTATAATACAAAAGTGACATAGGAAATTTTCTCGGAAAACATCTCCTTAGTGGTCTTTATATATTTCTGTTGCTAATTAGTATATACCTATAAGCGTGTAGGTAAACAAAAATCATTCCTACTTTTTAATTTTTGTGAATGGGAGTAATTATCACGTTGTTAAGAAAAGAGATTGTAAATTCATTTATGGTGGTAATATGTACAATCAAAAACTGTGTTCTAAGATCTAATTAAATAGTCATTTTCAACAGAGTTAGGCTAGATTACTAATTTCATTCAAACCAATACATTAATACTATGAATACTATGGATACGCTGATATATATATATTTTTTTATATACAATCATATGGATATAATTTTACTTTTACGAATCGTAAATTTGTTAACTCATCGATAATGTGAATTTGGATGGTGTCTTGATCCCAAAGCGATAGCTAGAATTTCACCTAGATTGGCATTTGAACTGGAAGTGTCACGTGAAAATGAAAAGAATACAACTGAACGCGAAGTATAGGAAACTGCATTGACTACTGCGGAAAAGCTCATACCTCACGTTGTCCAATAAAGTTCTGATTTACAAAGTCATTCTACGACCAATCTGGACTTATGACGGGAAGTTAGGAGAGAACAGCAAGTAGTAGTAACGTAGATATCATACAACGCTTACAAAACAAGGTTACGAAAACAATTGTAGAGGCGTCATGGTTCACACGGAATGATGAGATTCACGAATATTTGGAGCTTCCGACGGTTCGTGAGGTTGTGAGTCAGCACAGTGTTAGATACCAAAATCGTTTAGAAAATCACGTCAACCACTTAGCGATCAATCTGCTTGATAACAGTGGAGACGCGCGAAGGTTTAAACGTCTCCATGTGCTTGACTACGAGGGTTCTGAATAACAGTCGCAGTTACCATCGCCAAATCTAATAATATTATTTTTGTTTACTTATTTATTTTTTTTATTTATAGCTACAGGTTGTTTTGTTCTTTGTTCGACTAGCTATCGCTTCATTATTTGTTTTTTATGTTTTTATGACTATTTATTTATTTATTTATTGGTTTTTATTTCTTTAGTATTTGTTTTTATGGACTATGAAGTGGTGGCAGATATAATTTTTACTAATGAACTTTAACATTACTCTTTACTGATAATTTTTGTTATGGATTGACTTATTATGGGAGTTCCTTAAGAAACCCCTATCATGTGTTTATTTTCAAACGATTTACCTACGGTTCCACTCGACCCGATTGTAAATATACTAGTTGTGGAACAAAAAAAAAAAAAAAACAAGCATTTATTCCCTACTTACAGTGAATGGTTAACCAGCTGTTGTTGTCGGGGAGCTATAATATAATATTTCAATATGGTTAAGATTTATTCCTAATTATTTTTTAATACCTGTATTACCAATTCACTTTTACCATTAGATAGAATTAACGACAATGTTTCGATAATTTAAGTATGTTAGTGGAACAAAAAAATCAACCAAATTGTAATAAGCGTTATAGTCAGTTTTTAAAACCGTACAATGGCGACATGAAATAATATCTATTTAGAATTAAGAGATGAAAATCAATGGTATAAATATAAAAATAAACATAAATGTTTACGATTTTTAATCGTTTAATATGATTCATTTTTTTTCACGAAGAAGTAAAAATTACTCTAGTAGCTAGTTATGAGTAAATTTAAAATTACGAAGCAAAATAAAATATAATTTTTTTTTTGTCTTCAGTCATTTGACTGGTTTGATGCAGCTCTCCAAGATTACCTATCTAGTGCTAGTCGTTTCATTTCGGTATACCCCCTACATCCTACATCCCTAACAATTTGTTTTACATATTCCAAACGTGGCCTGCCTACACAATTTTTTCCTTCTACCTGTCCGTCCAATATTAAAGCGACTATTCCAGGATGCCTTAGTATGTGGTCTATAAGTCTGTCTCTTCTTTTAACTATATTTTTCCAAATGCTTCTTTCTTCATCTATTTGCCGCAATACCTCCTCATTTGTCACTTTATCCACCCATCTGATTTTTAACATTCTCCTATAGCACCACATTTCAAAAGCTTCTAATCTTTTCTTCTCAGATACTTCGATCGTCCAAGTTTCACTTCCATATATACTAAGGAAGGGGTCACCAGAAAATTATTAATATAAAAAATTATTTTTTTCAAGGAAATAATTAAGAATGGTTATAAGCTTATGTACGACAGGGAATACAACAGTTAAGTTGCCTTTATTAAATAAAAAAATTAAAAAAAACACTTTTTTTCTAGAAAGTACCTTCGCCCCGAACTTACGAGTTTTATCTATGAAATTAATTTGAAAATTCATTTATATTATTTAGTACAATCTTTTAAGGTGTAATATTTTTAATTAACAACAATTTTTTGTAGTGTTCTAGCCCAAAATACATACTAGTATCTAACATATCAAAGCTTGCAAAAATTTACTTTTGTAATTCTCAAGAGAGAAACCATGACCTGCTGAGAGAATTTTTTTTAAATAGAATTTTAAAATTTTCACGGCATAATTCCTACTATTATTATTTAAATAATGTAATTAATAAGTTCTATAGATTGCCATAGTTAGAGGTAGACACAAATTCATTAAATAAAAATTTTAAAAATCAGAAAACGAAGTTTTACTGAACTTAGTTTATTAGTTTAGAGAGTTTAGTGCTGTTGCTACCTACCGAGTAAAACAAAAGGCTGAATGTTACTGAAGGAGGAATTATCCGTTTTTGAAAATTTGTACAAATTTTTATTATTTAGGGATGGAATTTCATCTTTAAATTTATTTTCATTGAATTCACTAAGAATAGTAGTAAAATTTCAACGAGTTTTATTTTGTAAAAAAAGCTATAATCGCCTGAACAAAAAAAATAATTTGGTAGTAGAGATTTTATATAAATATCGGCTTTCGTAAAAACGCTTGTTTTAGATTAACCTAAAGGAGCGCATAAAGCACTAACAGAAAAGAAAACAGGTTAACATAAAAAAATAAACAACTTCATAATTTGAGTTCAAAAATTCATAAAAGTCCATTTCCAATAATCCGTCTAAGGGTATTGTTTATTTCTCTATTTGTCAATTCAAGAGTAGCTTCAGGAATTGATATAGGTACTTGAAAGGGTCGTATTGACATTTTGCATGAAAAGTTCTTTCAGCTGTTCAAACATATGAATATCGATTATTCGTAAAAAAAAATATATATATCTAAATCAACAGAATAAAATATTAATAGAGAGGATAGAATTTTATACTAATCAAATTTAAAATTTTAAATCATAACTATTATTTAAAAGCTAATACATCTAAAAACAATATTAATTCAAACAAACAAAATAAAATTACAGATCTAATCATTTTTAAAAATTGTTGATTTTAATAAACATTGAGTATTTCAATATCTATAAGAAATACAAAAAAAGCTTAAATACTTTCTTAAATATAACATCCTAACTTTTCAATTTTATTAATACTAATAATAATTGAATTAAAATCTGAAATGTTTAATTAACATATAAATACGGGAAAAGTAATTCTGAATAAATCTAACGCTGTGTGCAGAGCCAGTAAATTTTTGTACAAATTTAATTTGTATATTCAATGTTTAAATTAAGGTTAAACTGATAAAAGTTACTGAAATGTAGATGTCTATGAAACACAGGATATTTATACTAATAAAACAGATATAATCATAAATTAATAAAAAAAATCTGGATAAAGGGGACGTAGCAGTAATCTAATTAATTATTTACTCATATTTTTGTTACTAATATTAATTTTTAAAGGTAGATCTGCAATTCAAAATTTTGCTTTTACATATTTATATACCAGTGTCACTGGTACAAATGAGAAAAATAACTTGATACTTCATAAATTAGTGTAACCATTCTTTAGTTATATAAGCGAAAACAGACCACATTCTCAAACACCACTAAAACACATTACCATCCACCAGGCGTGTTGGGATAAAAAACTAAACCTAATATGGTTCCTAAAAAAAAAAACCAAAGAACATTAAAAGAAAAAAGTAAGGGATAAGAACTCTAACAAAATAACTCTGAACTTATCTTTTTTTTAATTAACTATTTCATGTAAAGCAAATATAAATAGTATGGTGTAAATTCTATGAAATTTGCATAGAAATAAAAACGGTATATCACAGATATGTGATCTAAAATGAACGGTCAGTGGAAAAGCACTTTACTTAAACACAATATTCTAAATAAAACACAAAAATAACGAAATTTTTTGTTTCTATATGCTTTTTTTTACAATTTGCTTTATTTAGTTATAATAATTTATTTTTTCCGAGATAGAAATTTACATTTTTTAATTGAATATTAAATTGGAAATATTCTAGAATTTTAAATTTTTTATTAATATTTTAATCAATTTAAAAACACGTAGGTTTATATACTAGAGGAGAGAACGAATGAAGCTTTGGACGTGCGTGAAAAATATTTAAATAAATCAGAAATTTAAAAATAATTTTTACAACACATCTACTTTATCCGGCTTTAATTAAATACGTACAAAAATCGAAAAATAGGTTTACAAATAAAGAACCGGTAAATTGCTTAAAATGAAACATTTTTAATTTCACATAAAGCCCAACTGAGTCACACTAAATGCTGAATAATCATTGAAAATAAAAATAAAATCAACTTATAGTACACCAACCAATATAGTACTGCATTCAGTCGGATTAAAAATATTGAAAATTGTAGTTTTTCTTTTTATTATTTAAATCGAGATATTTGAATCAAATCCATTTTATCTTTATTTAAATACAGAATAAATAATTATTTTACATTCTTAGTTTATTGATTGATGGTTAGATAAACGTGCCTATTATTATTCTGAAGAATTTAAAAGATGTTGACAAAATACTGCGACATTTTTTATATCTCATGAGATATTTTACAAATCAATTCATTACACGTGTTTCGGAAACTTTCATAAATTTTAGAGCTGACGTTGTCATCTTTTTCTTCGTATGCACTCACATTATTTCGACTATTTTATATAAGTATTACAATTGTTTTGTTATCATAAATAACATTTGTATAGTTTCCAATTATATTTTTAAATTAAATAAATATTATTATTGAACAAAAGTAAAAATATCAGTTCCTCATTTTTCTTCAAGTGTAAGAAATGGAAAAAATTAAACATTTTTCGTAAAGAATATAAACAGATTAAACGGGCCAGAACAGAATATAACAGATATACTCGTATGTATATAGATACAGAAAAGAATCAGTTTCCTCGATTTCGTTTCAATTTTTTTTTTTTTTAGTTTCTAATTAGTTCAACCTAGATCAAAACTATTATTTCATGTATAAATGAAACATCTATAGATTCAAAATAAATAATGCTGCATCTAATATTTCTAAATTATTATAAGACGCAATTACTTCTTTGGCAATAAAAAATATTGCGCAATGAATTTTGCAATTTAATTGGAGTTGAAATATTTAGATTTTTAGACTTTTTCATTATGGTTAAATTTAACATGTTATAGGATTGATTAGTCTTAGTCAGAAAAATAAATCAATAGCCGTCCACAAACAATCAAAACTCACTAAACAATAAAACTGTTAAGGTTTCGACGAGAGTTTGCCGTCAATTGAAAACACCTAACATAGAAAATCAAAATTCATCAATTTATTTAATTATAGTTCTTAAAAAAGACATTGTCCGAATCAAAAAAAAAGTACAGATATGTATGAAAGGCGAGATAATAATTGTTATATATTTCTCTTACTTCATTTTCTCAAACATAAAAACATACACCGTTAAATATTTTAGTCCTGTTCTACTTATATTGTAAGTAAATTATAGAGCTTTTTTAATATAAAACAAATACGAATTTATCGAGAAATAATTTAAGGTAAACAATTTTTTTATATACCTGTGTATAACACAAATCATATAATAAAAAATTCGTCAAATTTTTCAAATATGTTTATTGAAAATGCAAAAACTCTTGCCGGCTAATTTATAGCAAAAATATGTCTTTTCACGTAACTAATATATATTCTGAAATTGAGCTAAATCGGACCATAAATACATTTTTTTTAAATATCACGACCTTAGCATCACCAAATAGTTCTAATTGTAGAATAAAAATTTTAGCAATTTATTTCTGTTTTCTTTATTCCTTTTTTTAATAAAACTAGTATAATCTGTTGTAAACTAATACTTTTATTTTTTTTTAATTAAGTGATGGAACTTAAAAAAGTTGTTTCATCTTCAGTACTTTCATTTACATAAGAGTATTTACTATTAAAACAAGCTGAAGTATATTTTCTTTTATATTTTATTGTTTCAAGTGTACATAATCAACTTTTGGACGCTATCTAGTACTATCACCAAGTACTGCTATCTAGCGGCCCGATTCGTAAACTGGTTAGGAGAAAAAAATCAGTGTTAGATGAACAAAAATTTCACATTTTCAAATTAAAAAACATGAAATACAAAGATTATCACATATTTATCAAAAAAAAAAACCTATATTCATTAAGAATATATATTTCTGCGATGACTTGTAGCTTTATTTCGTCAAAACTATAATTTTTTTTTTTTTATATTTTAAACAATAAAAAAATTTTGAACTCGATTTGCGAGTTGGTCAGAGTAAATAAATCTTCGGTGTTTCCGTTGTAGGAAAAACACTCGCCGGCGTCATTCTACTGAATGACTTGATATTTAAAACGCGTTCTTTGAAATGAGATTTGAAATGCGTAGTTCTAAGTGCTTCAACATCCACAAACGTAGTTTAAAATAGACATGTCAAATTTGCAAATTTGGAATGGAAAATACTTTCTTCCGCTTTCGTTTGTGGACAAAAACTCTACATTTTACATGTACTAAGTGGATGCTAAGAATTCGGTCCTATTTAAAATATTTTTTAGTGTATGGTATTTTTATTAGTTCTATTTTTTGCTTCTTACAGCACGTTCGGCTGTATAGTAAAAAATAAAGGTAAATGATATTATCAGCATATTAAGCAATAAAAATAAAAAAGCATTTGCTATAAAATTTTTAGTCAGATGGTGAACATCAAAAACATTTAATCAAAAGGAACGGGGGACGCTTCTACCAGAAAATCTGTCGTAGAAAACAGATAACAGCAAAGTGAAGTACAAGAATGCTCGGAGATTATTTCTTAGCGTTAAAGAAAGATATTCCAGTTGTCAAACACAATGGTAAATAAATGTTGCTAGACACATAAGTGAGGTGCTATACCTCATCTAACTGAAGGGCAGTGACATATATCTTCGACTGACTGGAGCTACTGAAACTATACTGTGTGGATGTCAAACTCCACTAATATGAATTTGAAAAAAAAAATTCGGGGGATCTGACGAAAAAAATTCTGTCGCTAGGGGGTTGAATCGTGGACACGTGCAAGGCCAGGGAGGTAGCCTCCTTGCTGAGGGCGTTTGGGTCCAGTAGATGGCTGGATCAGGACATTCTGATGACGTATTCAGGACCCTCGAGGTTTGTGAGATGGACGCGCGATTCAGAGGGGCTATGCGTGGGGTTCATACCCGGATCCAGACTAGGCGATAGTGAAGGGAAGGGTATCTCTCTTAGGGAGAGTCACCATGGCAACCGGGAGGGATGTCGTGATGTCACAATGATCCAGGAGGGACCCCGTTGGGAGATCATTTTCAAGCTGCACTAAAGGGGGGAGCTAGTCTTCAGCAACGTCTTCTAGGCGGTTACCGTTGCTCACAATTGGTTAAAAAAAACTAAAAAAAACCAAAAAAAACCCATCGGTTTGGTCTAGTGGTGAACGCATCTTCCTAAATCAGCTGATTTTAAAGTCGAGAGTTCCAGTAAAGTCAGTTATTTTTACACGGATTTGAATACTAGATCGTGGATACCGGTGTTCTTTGGTGGTTGGGTTTCAATTAACCACACATCTCAGGAATGGTCGAACTGAGAATGTACAAGACTATACTTCATTTACACTCATACATATCCCCATTCATCCTCTGAAGTATTATCTGAAAGGTAATTACCGGATGCTAAACAGGAAAAAGAAAGATGCCAAACACAAAACGAAAACCACATTTTAGGTAAGTTGGAATAGTGTCTTGCATGCATCTAAATTATTATGTTACTTTCAAAAATTACCTATGTATTACAAAAAAATGGTGGGTGATGGAAAAAAATCGATCTATCAATTTACATATTTGAATTTAACATGAAATCTCTATTATGATCATATACTTTGTTTTTTTTTTGTCAAAAAAACGTTAATGTTATTCCTTAGAGTTATTTAATATATACATTTATAATATATTGAACCTTTATATCCTTTTTATTTTTTTTTTTTTATTGAAAAGAATTTTTACGATTACCGTAATTTAAAATGTTTGAATGCCTGCCTCGTACACAATATGATTCCAGAAATTAAAAATAATTATATTATTAAAGTTTATTATATAAATTTAAAGATGTTTTAAGAGTTCAAAATTATTGTTCACTTGAAGTATTGAGAATTTGTCTATTTTAAATGTTAAATTACATCCGCAGTAGGTCTGACAAAAATTCTATGCAAATGAAAAGTGATTAGTATTTAATAATTTTTTTTAAATTTGAAAAAAAAAACAGAAAAAAGTAATTCAATAAAGGATTTTTTTTATAACAGAATAGTAAAATAAAATAAAATTCCATTCCACTTCTATATTTTCTTTTCCTTTTATGAGTTCCTACACTTTTCCAAATTGAAAGCGCCGGCAAAGCAAGTATGGAGAGTGACTTGACTGTATGGAGTGTTTTATATTTGGAGCTGAGTTGACAAAAATCTATTAACTAATACAACAGCTTACACATACAACTTCAGATTTTTTCTCTTCAATATATAATATATAGTACTATTACGTCTGCTGTACTAAAGAATAAACAATTTATTTGATAAAAGAATATTTCATTAAAGTAATGGAACAATAAATCTACAGTTTACAAAAGGTAAAAGAAAAGAAAAAGAAAAACTAACATACGTGAAATAAGTCATTTGATGTAAAAAGTGTACACAGATAAAAACAGGATGAGGCAACTGAAGATAAAACTCTTTCTAAAAAAAAAAACACAAACGTTTATTATTCAATACGGAAGTTTACGTAAATTAAAAATTAATACCTTTCACAATCATTCTGAGAAAGGTTTTAAAAAATCTTATATAAAATTAAACAAAAAAACAACGTTCAGAAAAGAATTTAGCGGAATTAAATTTCTCATCATATAATCGTATTTCAAAGAATTTACAAAACAAATAATTTAATAAATATTATTTCTCTGAAAATTATAATTTCTTTTGAATTTTTTTTCATATAAAAAACAGCTGATTGTTGGTAGCGCTATGAAAAAACTTCCTATATCTCAATTTAATTTAAAAACAATCTTGCTAAATTTATAACATTAAAATGAAAAAAAAAAAGTTATAAAGCCAGTCGGAAAACGTTTCTCAGTACTTACCTATCAGAGTTAATTCACACTTTGTGATGAACGAAACCGAAAACATATTTTAAATACGCTCTAATGAACACTAAAAAAAAAAAAATAAATAAACTGTTAAACCATATTCGCATTTGAAATTTCCTAGAATTCAAAATTTCATTAATTTATATTAAGAACACACACACACACACACACACACAGCAATTTTTTTTTGCCATAGCATCACGCGACAACCGACCGAACGATGCTTTAAAATTTTCAGAATATATTTGTGTTATCAGAGGGAAAGTTTTAAGAATAGATTGAGCCCTTGAAATTTCCTAGAATTCAAAATTTCATTAATTTATATTAAGAACACACACACAGCAATTTTTTTTTTGCAACAGCATCACGCGAAGACCGACCGAGCGATGCTTTCAAATTTTCAGGATATATTTGTGTTATCCGAGGGAAAGTTTTAAGAATAGATTGAGCCCTTAACTCCCTTGGGGGTTAAGATATTAAAGGTATTCATTAAAGAAATAAAAAATAGTTCTTTTTTTTCATTATATTTCCGTCACCATGGCAACAGAAACACAGGGCGTTTCATAATGTTCTTCAGAGTTTCGAAAATTCATTAACAAAAAACTATTTCACTCATAAGAATAAAACAAGTACTGTACGAAAGAGTACTTCAAATAGTTTTTACCATTTGCTCGCTAGACGTCGGCAGTAGAGAAAATGGTTGCCACGGGAAGCGAGAAGTCGTTTTGTGCGTTAGAATTTCACTTGTCAAAGTCAGTAATTTCTGTGCAATTTGCGTTTCGGTTGAAATTTTATAAGGAGCCACCAAGTGACAATTCGATTCGTGCACGGTATAAACAATTCAGTGAAACCGGTTGCTTGTGCAAGCGAAAATCAACTGGTCGTCCATCAACCTCAGAAGTCAATGTCGAACGTGTGCGTGCAAGTTTCATTCGCAGCCCGTCAAAGTCGACTGCGGCTGCAGGCAGAGAATTAGGAATTCCGAAAACAACAGTGTGGAGAGTTCTCCGTAAACGTTTATTATGCAAACCGTACCATCTTCAATTAATCCAGCGTCTTTCTGATGGAGATAAAACACGTAGGCTCGATTTTTGTTTACAGTTACAGGAAAAGATGATAGATTAAGGTGTTCTAAACAAGATAATTTTCAGCGATGAAGCTACTTTCCATATTAACGGCAAAGTACACAGACATAACGTGCGAGTTTGGGGAACTGAAAACCCCCACGCTTATGTGGAACACATCGAGGATTCTCCGAAAGTAAACGTTTTTTGTGCGATCTCTTGTGAGGCAGTGTATGGGCCGTTCTTTTTATGGAAACGACTGTAACCTGCATGATATACCTGGATATGTTACAGTTATGGCTTATGCCTCAGCTACTCAACGACTTCATTTTCCAGCAAGATGGTTGTCCTGCCCGTTTTCATAACGAGGTTCGACAGTACTTTAACACAACATTACCTCGGCGCTGGATAGGACGTGCGTCTGAAGAAGACCAACACATTATGCTGTGGCCACCAAGATCACCAGACCACACGCCATGTGATTTCTTTCTCTGGGGTTACGTGAAAGATAAGGTGTTTATCCCACTGATGCCGCGCGATATCGCTGAGCTAAAAGATCGCATAATCAATGCAATCAACTCTATCGAAAATGACATGTTAGAACGAGTTTGGCAAGAGCTAGACTTTTGTGTTGGTGTGTGCCGTGTCACCAGAGGAGCACAAATTGAACATTTATAGATTTTAACAAAAACTGTTTGAGTCCCTGCATCACCTCGTACAACTTTCATTTAGGTAAGTGAAATACCTTTTTTTTACTGAATTTTTGTAACTACTAAGAACATTATGAAACGCCCTGTTTAATGAAGTAAAATGATTAATTCTTCTTTGTTTAATCACTATCTGTAAAATGACCGGCTAGTGTATATATATATATATATATATATATATATATCTTCATTTTTAGGATTATTTTTTAAGATTGGTAATTACAAAACAGGAAAACTGATGAAATCGTTAGGTTCTTTAAATATTCCCTGTAATTAAAAAATAATAAAAAAACAAGTACGTGTTTTGTGTATATACATATTTGGGGTTTAAATATAGGGAATTATATCCACCATGACTAACCACCTCATAAGTAAAATTAATTAAATTTTACATTTATCGTAATATTACAAAAATTTAATTATTTAAAAAAAAAATCACACAATAAAGGAGTTTATTTATATTAAATATAATAAAATCCCTTCCAATCTTGAATGGATAAGATGAATTACTTCCCACAGAAGTGAGCTTTTGACTTTCATTTAGAATACATAGGTTTACTGTACGTCTTACGGAAATCGCTTCCCTCTTAACTTTTTCTAATAAGGCTTAGTAAGCATTTTTTTGGGAGTTGCTTGTGATTCACAGAGCCATAATAGCTATTACGGCACTATTCATATGAAATCAGTTTGAATATTTCGAGATTGGATTTAAAACAACCCCAATTATATTCATTTGCTTGATTTGTAAAAAAAAAAAAAAAAAAGTTAATATGCCAACAGCGTTATATAGCAAGACTTTATCTATACACGATTATGAATTTTAAGTAACATCTAGAAAATATTACAAAAATTTTAATTGTGATTCAATTCAAATAAAGAAAAGCCTTTTTTTAATTAAAAATTTTAAATATGATAAAAGGCATTTTTAAATAAAAATAGATCATAAAATTGGAAAGAAGCTCTACTAAATAACTGATAATAAAAATAATATTATAAAATTCATGCTAATTTTAACAAAAACCTTAATTAGATTAAATTAATTAAACCACTAAGTTTAAACAAGCTATATCTCGTATAATCTGATTAAATAAACCAATTTAAAATTGAGAGAAATTGGATCGAAAACATACCCGGTCGTTAACAAAGACTTACCTTATAAAAGCTTTAGCTTTGGTTAAAATTACAACTCCAGTGAATTGTAACTAAGTACAGCTGCAAGTAAAATTTAGCTTTAATTATATTCTAAAAAAAACAAAACAATTCAAAATATGTATTAAATAGAAACATAAAAAATCCCTAATTTAAAAGAAAACCTATCTCCACGGCACAGTATATTAGCATCACATCCTTATATTCAGAGATTCTGTATTCGAATCCCTCTTATGATTGTATTTTTATACGCTGAAACATTTTCAAACCAAAATATCACATAAGATTTGCGTTTATATAGTGAATTACACATCCCTAAAAAAAAAATAAAGATTAAAGATAAAAAAAATTATTTTGTTAAAAATAAAAAAAGGGTTAAGAATAGCGATTATCGAACGTTTAAAACCAAACTGATCTAAGCTGTTTGAAATTGAATAATTAGTTCCGAGAGACGGGAGAAATAAAAGATACTTGTAATTTATTAATTATTATTAATAAATTTAATAATAATTATTAATTATTAATTTAATAATTATTATTTTACATAGAGATAAAATCAGAGACAATTTTAATTGTCAGTATATGCTTAATTAATAGATTAACAAGTATAAATTAATAGCAACAGCACAATATTCATCATATATGGCAAATATATTGGAACGAATAAATAAAGTAAAAATAATAACAAAAAAATTAAAAATTAAAACCCTACATGGTGGTTAACAATTGAAACAGACTAGACAGATTTGTGTATTTTATATTGAGTAAGATATTCCCGTACAGGAAAAACATTATAAAATATTACTACAATAAATAAAAGTTAACTAAAATGGTAGAAACATTTATTTTAAAATGTTTGTACATTCTGTCTGTTAAAAGTGTAGAAAAAGTCTTTACTATTAAATATATACGAGCATAATATATATATTACATATAAAATTTACAACTTCAAATAGAATGAAACTAAATCAGAATAATCCAACTAATCTAATTTTAAACTATTACCGCAATCTCAACAAAAATAAAAATACGCATTTTTAACCCATCCTTTTGAGAGTTCTACCTAAAAACAACCAAAAACAAATGAAATTAAATTTAATTGCCACAAAAAACATAAATTTACAAAGTTTGAGGTAGGATCCAACATAAACTTATCAACCGCATAGACGTGTTATAAAAAAAAAAAAGAATTGATGTAGACGACACCACATAACTTCCTGGTACGATTATTAAATTACATATACAAATTTAATAAAATTAAAAGTACATAAAATTTAATTTTATTAATAACTTCTGTTTTTTTTTTCTTATTATTGGATTCTAATTTATCGTAAAAATGTTTTTACAGTCAGAGGTTAATAATTATTAATAAATCAAATATGAACTTTATTTATACAATTAACATTATTACAATCGGTATACATTAACTGTAAATAATTAACTTTTAACATCATTTTACGTATAAGAATATGTTAAAGCAAAGAACGAATAAAAAGATTAAGAAAAGATAAATATAAAGGAAAAAACTTTAAGACCAAGGAAAAAATAAATTATATTAAACCAAAGAGCGATTAAATGACTGGTAACAAAAAACAAATCAACAATATGATTATCAACTCCGACTTACGGAGAATATTGTCTGACAATATCAGAATGAACTAAAAGAAAAATTTTTTTGTAATTTATTAAAGATCGGGCATGTATGCCTAAGTGTATATGTTGTTCTTGTGAGAATCTATTTTTCAGTCACTCTGTAGTTAACTTTAATGTAGATAAAATTAAAAAGAAATTCCAGAATAATTAAATAATATTAAACATGTATTAAACTAGAAAATCCAAAAATAATACGATTCTAAATTATTATTTTCATTTAATATTAAATAATACTATGTTTTACCAAATCTATTACATATACACGTATGTAATAATCCCTATTAAGTTACAGATGCACATTTTTACAAGTACATAAGATTTTATTTTACTAATAACTTCTGATTTTTTCTCATAATTTTTATTATTGAATAATAATTATTTATTGTAAAACGTTTTTTTACAATCACGTGTTACTAATTATTAATAAATCAATATATTTAATTTTTTTAAATATGTTAAAAAATAGATTAAAAAAAATAAAAAAGATGAAAAGTTGAAGGAGATCGAACCGACGTGCCTTTTTATAGATCCAAATATTTAATTAATTAAAATTTCATTTGGCTATAACTCTGGAACCAATAAAAATAAGTATCACTTATGATATGTCGTTGAAACGCTCTCAATGACAGCTTATTATGGAAGTTAAGAAGTACAAAATTTATTTATTTGTTTTTGGATTTTCGGCTTTTTTTGACACTTTTGTTTCAGTCTATTGCATTCAAAAGGGGAGGTGCACAACTAGATGTTACAACAGTCCAAAATTTCAACAACTACGGCTAATCGTTTTTGAGTTATGCGAGATACGTACATAAGTACGTACAGACGTCACGCCGAAACTAGTGAAGATAAATTCAGCGATGGCCAAAATGAATATTTCGTTGAAATCTGAAAACCGAAATTTTTCGCGATCACAATACTTCCTTATTATATACTGGCATAGTAGAGAATACCAGTATACAGGAGTTTAATTAATAACTTTTATTTATACGACACACCAGAAATTTGAAATGTTTGTTAATCAGCAACTCACGAAGATACGAATAATACTGAACTAGTAATACGAATGATAAAGGAACTTTTACTCTAATATTTCATGTAAGATTGTTGAATTAATAATTGTATAAATATTTGGTGTTAATAAAAACTAATATTTCAGCAATTGTGTAACTGTCCACTTTGTTAAAAAATTGGAGAATCATATCTCTCTTTCAAATGAAATAAGTTCAAATGAAGTGCAGCAAAAAATGTGTATATGTGATTTAATTCACGTACAAGGAAGTCATGTGATGCCCACATCAGATTTTTTTAAGTACAATTATTAGCAGATGAATTTCATTAGTTATTCTTTTGTGATCATACACAGTGTTAACATGATTGGCGTGTTTCACCAATGACGTAAACATACTACTGAGATGTATGAAAGTTTTGGTACTCATCAAATTGCATACGGATTCTGTCATATTCTGGTGTACTATGATTTAGCATGTGCTCCTCAAGCACTATTTGACATATTCACTACATATCCATTAATTGCAGATACTCAAGCATTTTTTCTATTCTAAGGAGTCCCAATACCTGTAATTTTCTGCAAATTTCTAAATCATGTAGTATTCTCAGAATACAAAAAAGGGCTGATATAATAGCTAAGAACTTAGATGAACTGTTCATCATCCAAGTTACACATTGTGTTCATTAAATTTTAACCTTCGAAGAGAAATGAAGATACACTTCATTACGAGTTGATTCCTTCACCTTCTTCATCCGGAATGTTTCAGGCTAATATTCCCGTCTAGTTTCTCATGTTTAACAAACTAAAATTATACTTGAATGTAATACTTCAAGGTTATTTGACGAATTAAATAGTTAAAAAATATCTTAATCTAAATTTATACGATGTATTTCAATATTCAATAAATTTTCGAACTCAATATTAAAAAAATGTTTCTCTTTGATACGAAATATCTAGGATTAAACCAGTAGCCATAGTTTTTAAAAGAGTAAATTGGTTAAATATAAATTATTCGTTAAAATCATAATATTATATTACATTTATATATTTATTCAAAAATTTCATCGAATTATTTATCATATGAACACAGAGGTTAAATAGCATAAATATTTTGGATTAATTTTGATAAACCTAAATTAGCTAAGTTTTCGTGACTGTATCTTTCCAAAAAAGATTATAACTTTTATTATCTTTCCACTCAGCTGACGTCAGCCTTTTTCATATATTAACTAACTTTCATTTTTACCTTACTTTCACTTTTATTGATTACTCTTACATTATATGCAGTAATATTTACACTAACAGAATTTTAAGTTACAAAGAGCATCCAGTTTTCCTTTTGATTTATTATTGTGATCTTTGAAAGAATAATCATATATATGGCTATACAAAACAATTATGTTTGTTAACAGTAAATAATAAAATATAAATTGTTTTTTGTATGTATTAATAATTAATTATTTTAAATTAATGTTTTTCTAAACTAGGTAAACAGAGATTGAATTGACAATAAATCAATCAATGTTATACAAAACTAATAACGGTTTTATTTTTTATAATCTAGAAAAATAAACAGAATACAGAAATTATATAAGAATAAGTAGAACTTGAAATGCTGTACAACAGTAAACATAAGACAAATTATAACGGTAATAAAACTACTGAATGAAATCTATAGTAGACAAATTTTGTATAGATCGAAGCAAATGAATGTGGGAATGTACTAGGTGTCAAAGTAACTGGAAAATTGGGTGTTATGGAAGCTAATCTTGTTTATATAAATCTGTGATAGTAGTGTCAATATCTGTTGATAATAAATAAAATACAAAAAATATTTCTGATGTATTACAATTTATCCCGCCATTTCTGATTATTTGTAAGCGGTATTTATTGTTATTCTCAGAAACACTACGTATAATTTGATTTACTTATTTTTTTAAACATCCATATTTTATTACCTTATTGTTTTAAAATCGTTCGGTTATAAAATAATAACAGCTACTTGCAACTGTTAATCATGAAATTAGCAAAGTAAAAATATAAAATATAGCATATAAATCAACCCTTCATAATAAGCAAATATTTTATTTATTGTAAAGAAATTGGTGGTCTTCAGTAAGCAATAATAATATACAACATAAGGTGATCGTATACATGCATTGAAAGCGACTGTACCACTCTTTATAAAATATCACCATCTATCTAGTTAAGTGTCAATAAAATAAATACGGCTACTAGGTCTGGAGCACTTTTTCCATTACATTGCTGTTTTATTACGTTACAAAGTTTAATTTACATTTATATTTGCGTGTATGCTCCCATAAATTTGTATCCCAATTATTATTTAAATTTTTCTAGGACAGAAATTTGTGTTTTATATTAGTCTAGTGAGTTTTGAGATTTTAGCATTCGTATTATAAAACCAATCAACAATTTTTCATAATATTAGAGATGAAATTAGATTAGTTTTCATGAAAAGCCATGGAATCATTGCACTTGAATAACGGTTTTTATGTTTTAAAATATGGGTTTAAATTTAGATCACAATTGAAAATTTTTTTAAATCAAAACTTATAAAATAGAACTATTAAAATATAGTTGTGAAATTATTTTCACTGAAAATTATTTCACTTAATGACACAATTTAAACCTCTAAAAACAAAAATTACATTTTTAACTCAAAAATTAAATCAAAGTTATATAAACTACAGATACTCTGTGTAATTTTCCTTAATATTTAACAATAATTACCGAATGATAAATTATTTCAAATTTATCTTTCTATCTGACTACCTTAAACTCTAGAGAACAGCCGCACCAGGTTTTAAGTATCAGATATCAAAAGATTCATGTCAATTACATGAGACTCACTGCATATCTATCTTGTTAATACGGCAACTACTATCAGCCATTTTTTTCAAAACTGCATTTACTCAGTATCCCTTTTGAGTGATTATGGTGAATCATTTAAAAATGTACAACATAATACCGTATAATACGATTTACTATATTTAGCTACAAGCCTGAAAAGAAACATTTTTTGAAACTAATAATATGTAGTATAAAATAAAACGGACTTCGGTTACATACATTTTAATTATTTTCGTAACAACTTATTATTAAATTTTTAAAATAAAAATTATTATGAAAGTTTAAAATTAATATCATTTATGAGAAATAATCATGAAAAAAAATGTTTAAGTTATTTAATAAATCAGTTATTATGGATTATATTATCCTTAACTTCATTAACATAATGCGGTAATTTTTCTTTCTTACTTTGTTTTTAGAAACACCTTGGATTATTTTCTTTGAAGAGTTTCCAGTGATTTAATTTAAATTTATTTAAAATTATCTATAACATTAATCTCCATACAGTACTTTATAAATTTAGTAGTAATATGAGTTATAACATACCTCATTTAATTAAATTTAGAATATACGTAAAGCTAAAACAGAATAAATAAATCAAGTGAAATTAACTGTTTCAAAAACATAAGTACAAAACTTAAAACCTGTCGTACGTTGCGTGATACATCAACGCCCGATTTCGATGAAATATATAATATTATATCTTTTATATAAACACTACTAAAACGACATTAAAATTTAATAACAGTTCATCACAATTTTATAGATCTCCTATGAAAATATATTTTCGTTTGCTTCTGTTCTTCAATGAAAGTAATTAGGGTTCTAATCAAAATAACGTGTGTAATATCTTATAGATGTCATAAAATAACCAGATTTGTTATTTCATTGTCAAATGTAGTTATTTCTATACATGAGTAATGTATATATTAAATACATTAACAGATATACATGAAAGAAAGACAGAACGATTCATTGAAATCATAAGAGTAGGAGTATTATTCAACTTCTGAAGGGCCAAATGCTTTTACAACTAGTTTAACTTGAATTATTCAATTCTGACCTAAAATAACGTAAAGGTTAATCAAAGTCGAAGGTGAAATCATTATTTTTAATAAATCTATAAACTCTACATGAAAAGATAATTTAAATTGATTCAATATAAACATTTCAAATAAACAATTCAGGATTGTTTCTGAAATAAAAGATCGCTTTTATAAATTCAATCTATTAGGAATGAAATAATTAATTCTATTTCAGTACAGGCATTGATATAATTTCTAAAAAAGATATACTATAGTGTAGAGTTTTCATAAGGGTGTTATTTCATAATTTATATCTTCTTTCTTGTTTGAGAAATTAATTTCTAAAGTATTGGTATTAATTAGAGTTGATAATGTAAAGGCAGCTAAATATTAACGGATTAGATTCCGATATTAAATAACACTATAACGTAAATTACATTTAAAATTAGATCAATTTTGAATATAAATTTTCACGTAAATTTTATGACAATTATTAAAACCAGGTATATTCTAATGAAACTTTTAAAGCGTGCAGAGAAAATAAATTTTAAACATTACATTATAATTTCCTCCAATTTAACACAACCTATTTCAAAGCAAAATGATAAATCAATTATTTACCTAACATGCTTCTGATTTAAAAAAATTCTAGGTAATTTAATTTATTTTAGTTCTCTCATGAAGGTTTTAAGGTCATACAGTTTATAAAAGAAACGTTAAAATATTTTAACACACAGACACACACACACACACGATATATATATATATATATATATATATATAACTGTTTGTAAAAGCCTAACAATAGGAGAGACCAAATAGAAAATTTCGTGCTGGAATGTTATTAAAACTATTTTCAACACCAATCAAAATATATAAAATAATAATATATCAATAAAAAATAAAATAACCATTCTCCACTAATCCTTTCAAAATAATGTAAATAATATCAAGCTGAAGCGATATGAATTTTCATTTAGCGAAACGATGATTTCTTGAAAGAATCACATTTATAATTATTTCCTTTTTCTAATAAAGGAAACATTTTTTAAAGAAAAAATCTTTGGTTCTAAGTAATAGTAAATAGTCGTAAAATAAAATAAAAAATACTTTATTTAATTTAGAATACAATTATGTACTTTATATCATACAGAATACATTAGGAAGGTAGTAAGTATACTACTCAACGGATGAAAAAGAAATTTTTCTTAGGATTAGCCTCAAAGGATCAAGGAAAACCGTTTATAACCTTGATTATAGAAGCTTTCTAACGTAAAATATTAATGAATAGAAAACGATAGGATATAAGAACTTTAGATCGTTTGAAAATTTATTAAAGATAAAAATCAAAGGTTAATAGGTCCTTCTTTTAATACTAAGTATTCTGTAAACATGAAAATAATTCTCTTGTCTCCTTTAAGTTAAAAAAAAATATTTTTTTTTTTAATCATTACTCTTTTTTTGTACATCAAAAAAGCTTGGCGTTGAGGAATTAATTTTTGTATTCATGTTCAAATTCTGATTATGTATTTTGCGAGCAAAGCCGCGACCGGAAATTCTAGTGTATACTAGAGCGCCCGCGCTGTGTGATTACTTGCGTTTCTCGTCGCGGTCAAGTGATGTTTATCCCGTCAGGGCTCGCTTCACACGCCTTCCCAGCTAGCCAGGAGCTCTACCTCTTGAACCCCCTGTGTTCATTAAACTCATGCTTGAGAGAATAATAAATAAAAATTAATCCCTGTTCTATTTATAAAAATATCAGTGTATTGTAATTTCTTCAGAGCAAGAGTCTGGTCAGTACAGGCCTTAATTTTGAGTGATCTAAGAATTTTGGTTTCAAAACAGTCGGCTTCCATCTTAAAGACATTTTTTGCAACTGGTAACCCGGGTAGAAATGTATTTTGCCCGGTTCTTATCGTTACCCGAAAAATCATCACTAGGAAGTGACCGTACTTAATTTCTTTTTTTTTTAATTAATTTTATTTTATGTTTTTTTTAGTCTAGTAACCGGAGACAGATGCAGCCAGTTTCATCGTACATACATTAACAGAGGTTGTGTTAGTTGAGCCGACGTGCCATACACCGTAGCATCCGTTAAAAAATAGAAATTAAAAAAAAACCTGAAAATGGTTTTTAGATGTTTATCTGAAAGGTATTTATAAATTCCAAAACTAGTGAATCTCTCGTTTAGTATAGTCGGAAATAGGAAAAATTGCAATCAGTGTTCAAATTTTTTTACCTTTTTTGTCACTTTTAACGTTAATTACGAAAATCTAGAAATTAGTTTTTAAATTATATGCACTAAAAACCAGGTTGACTTTTTCGTTTGCTAACGAGAAATTAAAAAAGGGGTCAGGTTTAAAAAAAACTTAAAAATCCAGTTTAACCATTTAAACTCAGATTTTCAAAAAATCCTTTCTTATGGTGCACTTAAGAGCACTTATGGTGCACATGCATAGTGATTTTCTTCAATTTATCTTCACTAGTTTTACTGGGCGTTGATAAAACAGTCAGTCACTCAGGACATGTTCTTTTAAATATATAAATACATATAACAAAATTGTACACTTATAACTCCATTAACCCATTGTGTTTCTAACTTTGATAGGAGTAATTTAAGAGTTCATATATATTTTTACTTATTTTCATAAAAAGCAGCTGAACAGTACGTAAAAATGCAAGTTTCTTAACAGCCATTTTTCTTAAATACAGATCAACGTAATTTAAAAAAAAAAAATAATTTTAAAAACTACCTATTTTTTTAATAATAAAAAAAATACTGATCGGAAATTTATGTTTAAATTCCTTTAAATATTACTGAATAATTAAAGTAGAAAATGCGATTGTTTACTAATATACTTAAAATTGTCAGAAGTATGTTAGGGTTTTAATTAGTCTACTTGTAGCGTAGATTACTGATCGATAATTAATTAGGTTCTAACTTTTTTTTTGTTTTTGATTAGATTTACAACATCCTCGAAATTTCAGCGTGGAAACATGAAATGGAAATTATGTACAAATGAAAAATGTCATACATGATCAAGATTCGAAGCTAGAACCTTAAAAATTAATGGCTGATATATGAAGATACTAAATAAATAAAAAAAAAAAAAAAAAAAATACTAACTAAAACATAAACTTAGTGCAATTTAAAAATTTATCAATATATTAATAATGGTTTTGTAATATAAGATAAGTGTTTAATTTAAAATAAAATTTTAAATTGTTGGGAAAATCTTCTAAATGACTTGGTATTCTATTAAAAATTATAACAGAAGGCTATTTTTCATATTATGCATTGTTACGCAAAAACAATTCTACTTTCTAGTTTGAAGTAGTCGCTTATTTTAGATATAAGCGACTACTTTACAACGAACAAGTTCGTTATTAAATTGAATATGTATGTGTGTGAACACTTTTTGTCTCGGATTTTGAATTTGGATTCAGATTAAGCATCGATAGAGAATTACAAAAATTTGCTAATGGTCGCGATCGGGCGTCGGGTTCATCTCAAAATGGTCACCGAAGTTAACATTTTGTAAAAATCATTACGCAATATCAGTGTTTGCTATCAAGTTGGTTCAAACGCAAAAATATAATGTTTACTTCAGTATATAAATATCAATTTTGTAAATCAACTCTAAGACCCCAAACGGCGGAAAAACTATTTTTTTAATAACTAAAAAAAAAATAAAACCTCCAAAACACAAGATAAATAATATTAACTTTGTGCATGTAGCGTAAGTAAAATTTAGAGATAACTTTATTAGAATTGAATTAATAATTGAGAGACCAGTAATAATAAAAATTAGAATGTTCGTTCGCAGAAGTCTTACTAAACTTTTCATTGACTTTATCATTTATTTTTTTTTAGGTAGCATATATAAATGATATTAACAGGAACTGTGACTAACTACATTAATAAATATATACATTAATAAATAAGACTATGTAAATTTAAACCGTTTTTTTAGCAGAAAACACACAAGATATCTTAAATTTATATATTACTCGATTAGAAGTTGCACGGATTCGCACGTACGTGTTTATGGATGCTAATATCAGAAAAAAAGAAAAAGTAATAAAAAAGAGTGAGTGATGAATCAATTTATAAGAGGGATGTTGTTATGAAAAATGAAATTTGATTAAGAGTTTCCGTTAAATCATTAATTAAAAGGTTTCATCCTTCTCATACAATTCTCACGGCAACCGAGCAGAATGAGGCATTCGGAGGAGTGGAATAACAAAAGAATGGATGGGTGGGTAACTGTTAAATAAATAGGGGACAATCAGACGGAAGTTTTATTGTAATTGTAGTTATTTTACAATAAATAGACTAACTTCACTATTATGATGTTTTATTATAACGTTATTTACGCACAATAGGTTCTAATACTAATTCTCTATGACAACAAAATGTTTTTTTCTAAGCATGTTTTAGATTAGTTTAGGACCAGTGTAATTAGGCGATCAAAATAATTCGGTATTACATAAATTAAAAAATTCAATTTACAGCAAAATCAGATTAATTTTTCAGAAAAAAACGGAAGAGATTTAGCGTATACCCGTTAAGTCATAAATCGGTAATTACTTTACCGCTGCTAACTAAGCAACTGGGCATCTTGAGGTAGGGACCATCGTTGGAACGATTTTACGCAGTCCGGTGGACTTCGACACTGTGACGGGTTTTGTATCGGGAATACTTCAAATGAAATATCGGGAAGCGAGGGGGTGAAAGACAACTTCGAACGGAGCTGCCGTTCGCCCGTGCTTGCACGAGTGGGTGTCGGAGATGAAGTGTGGGGACTCTAGAGCCCCTAAGCTAAAAGACTGAGACCCGGCGGGGCCGTCCCTTCGAGGGTGTCCCCGTTAGAAGCGAAGCTCAAAGGACCGAGTCCCAGTTGCTGGGTGATGAAGGCCAGGAATGGCACAGCTGGGCTTGGCGTTTCCCTCATCTGGCGGCTAGAGGCGAAGGCACCTCCAGGAACCGTATTCATGCTTAATTGGGGGGTTTAGTCCCGGGAGGCAGAGTTAAAAAAAAAACAATTTTATTCAGAGACGATTGCGGCAATTTTTGAGCTGATTATTTAAAAAAAAAAGAAATTTTAATAACCAATCGGAACGGTAATGCAGTCTTAACTGTGTTAATTTACTGATTTTTATTAAAAATTTAAATAACATCAAGAATGATTAATAGTGAATTAATGTCGTGCATTGTGATTTCTTGAAGGCTTCATAGGATTATCAAATATGTAATATTATTGATTTAAGATATTTCAATTATTGACTTAAAACATAGTGCAAATAATTTATGTAGATATTTCA
Source organism: Lycorma delicatula (assembly GCF_047948215.1). NCBI lineage: Eukaryota > Metazoa > Arthropoda > Insecta > Hemiptera > Fulgoridae > Lycorma > Lycorma delicatula. The sequence goes on along the minus strand of NC_134460.1, from coordinate 126,736,629 downwards.
TTTAGAGCAGGATACAATTTCCTGTTAAAGTTAAAAATAAATTTAAATATAAATTATAGCATTGAATTCGAATTAAAGTAAACCAATTTATAAACTTGGTTGTCGGTCCTATGATCTTATGGAAAATTTTATAAAATTTTTGCTTTTATTATAAAAATTCGTTTACTGGTAAGTAACCTGCAATATTCAATAGATGTACGTAAAGACATATATTTTTACTATTCAACTGTTATAGTTTACTTTATAACTTTGTTTTGCAGCTACTTACATACAAAAAAATGTAAAATAATTTTAAAAAATTCAGTTGTATTACGTCACAAGAGTTATTCTAATATAACTCTACCATCTCCGTGGCGCAGTGGTTACGTATTCGCCTTTCATCCCGGATTCCAATTCCGGGCAGGCGTGGCATTTTAAATACGCTACAAAATTCCATTTCCATATACCATGCGTAAGCTTCAAGCTTATGTAGCAATACATCAAGCAAAAAAATAAAAATAAAAAAACCGGACCGAACGCTGTTGGTGTCTATGAATTTGCACCGCAGTGAGAGACTACACAAAAATACCCAACTTAAAAGGTTGCATTAAATATATGACTAATATCATTTTAGAATGTAATTTCCTGCATAGCATCTAACAAAACAGCGTACGTACGGTACATTTCAGAATTAAATAAAAAATAGATAAATCTATTCAAGTTTATTTAAATATTCCATAATGTAAGTTAATAAAGTAATAAAAATAAGTTAAGTATTATTTAATATAAGAAATAAAATATTTTAATTACCTCATAATTTAAATTTTAAAAGTACTTGTTCAGTCTAGTTTATAGAAAACAGGAGACTCGAGTGAGGAGAATATTTTATATTGGGGGGGAGGGGGGGAATTATAAACATTTCACCTTCATATTCCACATGTCAAAAACCGTTTGCTAACTTATAGCGCTAGAGATTCATCAAATCTTTACTATTTCATCACATAGGTTGCTTTATCTGGTAAAAAAGCAATATTACCTTAATGTGTGTTCGCGATTTTATATTAATTTACTTTTATACTCACTACTGTTAATTTTATGACACTAGTTCAGTGGCGTTTCTGTACACGACTATTTCATACAGGACTGGTCGTGTATGGCACTCGATAAAGCTATATAATATAATAATACTAATATATAATACTAAAACTATTTCACTCGGTACAGAAATATAATTTATCAAGATTTCATGGCTTCTACTTCTCATGAGAAATAATAAATTAAGGCATGCCTTAAATAGAAAAAAATAATTTTAGTATAAGTCGATAATTATTAAATACTTACTATTTATAAGGTACTCTTATATGTAATTATAGTTATTATTTAGTATAAAACACAGAAATATGAAAAAAAAATCAGATGTGGACTTCCTTGTGCGCCTATTAAATTACATATACACATTTTTTTTTAAATAAAAAATATATAAAATTTTATTTCATTAATAGCTTCTGATATTTTTTCATATATCTTTTTTTATTGCTATTACTGAATTACTATTTATTTTTTTTAAATCTGCAATCTGAGGTTAATAATTATTATTAAATCAATATTTCAATTCGGATTTGAACCAATGTGCCTTCCTGTTGTAAGATCCAAATATTTAATTATTTATAATTTTGTTTGGCTATAACTCTGGGACCAATAAAAATAAGTACCATTTATGATATATCGTTGAAAATCTCTCAATGAGGGCGTATTACTGCAATTAAGAAAAAGTCTAAAATCCAAATTTTTTGGATTTTGGGTTTTTTTGCACACTTTTGGTCCAGCTGATTGCAGTCAAAAGGGGAGATGTAGATAACTAGATGTTACAACAGTCCTAAATCCAAAATTTCAAATCCTACGGCTAATAGTTTTTGAGTTATGTGAGATACGTACATACGTACGTACAGACGTCACGCCGAAACTAGTGAAAATGGATGCAAGGATGGTCAAAATGGATATTTCCGTTAAAATCTGAAAACCGAATTTTTTCGCGATCAGAATACTTCCTTTACTTCGTAAAAGAACGGAAAAAGTTGTTAAACCAATGTACTATACAGGTGATCAACTCAAGATTACAAACTTTGGGATCTCGGCAACTATAGGTTTTACGAGAAAATTAAAAACGGAACCTTCCATATATTTTTCTTTACGTTAAAATACTTTTTTTTTAAATCTTCGCCCTCAATATGGTGGCCAACTTCATTACTTCAAATGAAAATCTGATGTTTTTATTCAATTTTTGGGTAGAATATATATTTTTTTCTCTAAAAGCAGCCTTTACGGATTTACAGGCTGACATTTATAAAATTAAATATAACAACCATCTGTATTATTTTAAATTAAGACCTAATATATTAGTATTTTCGTCAAATAATATTTTTAAAGTTTGTAAAATTAAGTAAGGTGGAAAATAAAATAAAGGTAAGGTGAAAAACTATTACCTTGAACGATGTAGTTTTAATTTTATTTATTAGGAAGGACAAATTACAACAGAATGACAATTCTATTATAAAAAATTTTCAAAATGGCTACCATTCACAAAAATCCAGGCAGTTACTCTCCAAACATCATTGATAGCTTTCAAAAATGTGTTGCAATGGATGTTGTAAAAAAATTTCGACTACCTTAGTTAGCTGTTATTTTTTTACTAAAGTATACCGAAATATGTACAACCAGTCTTTCACTATCTCCACATAAAGAAATCGAACGGGGAAAGGTATGGACTCTCACGGGCCAATCAATAACTTCTTGGTTAACAATCCACCTGTTTTGGAAATGAGCATTTAAAAATTCATTTACCTCACCAATGACACTAATGGGAGTAATTATATAACTTACATTCATGCTGAAAAGATTGTTCTAATACAATTAAAAAGAAAGTATAATGACAACTAGTGTAACTACCTGATAAAGTAATAATTACAAACAAAAACTCAGATATTTATACACGTTATAATAATATTTATTTACAATTAAATTAAAAAAAAAAAATTAATCAATGAAATGGAATATAAATAATACACTGAGCAAACCCTAAAACAAAATCAAGCGGAGTATATCAGGAAATTTAGAAGTAACATGAAATGTGTAACAATATCGTATTACCAGCAATACGCAGAGAGTGAGAGAGAAATTGACTGTAATAATTACAGGTATATTTTTTTTTGCCTGTGATATTTGATGATACATGCAACTGATAGCATTAGATAGAATTAAAAATATTATTTTTATTATTTTGTCTTTTATTATTAAAGGAAAGAAAATGTAATGGGAAATAAAATATACCTCTAAACAAGCAATGTTATAACAAACAACACACTCACACCGACACAGATTCTGAAACGTATCATCAATATTTATCTTAAAAATTAGATCTCAAATGCAGTATTTAAAAAATATTTTTAAGCCATAAAGATTACAATTTTTTTTTTTTTTTTGGTAAGATGCAAAATTTTTCTCAGGGATATCTAGACAGGTGGCTCATTTTATCTACCTGGGCTGCGATGTTAGTTACAAAGATAATAAGAAGGTATCAAGAAAATGAGTAAATTTCACTCAGTGTATGGTTTCATTAACAGAACAATTCGACGAAACCCGAAGAATTACTCAGCTCAGGTTGTATGATGTGATGACAATGCCAGTTCTTTTGTACGATAGAGAGACGTGGGTTCTGAGGGAAGATTGTTTAAGAAGAGTTAAAGCTGCTGAAATGAGGTTCTAAAGATCAGTGAAAGGTGTAACTCTAAAAGACAAACTTAGAAATAGCCTTATAAGAGACAATTTGGGTAGTGGGGAAACGGCAGTTGAGAAGGTTTTGAGGTATAGAGAAAGATGGAAGGAACATGCAGAGAGGATGGTGGGAGATATACTATCTTCCGCCAAATATTCTATATAAATTTCTCAAACATGGTTACCACTGATATATTTATAAATTATTAAATATTAGTTAATAAAATAAAATATTTTATTTAATTAATAAATAAATAAAATTAATTGCTGGTAAGGTGGATTCGTACTTTTTAATAATATATAATAAATATTCTATAATTAAGGATCCTTGTACGCCCTTAATTGTAGACTTGTTGGAAGAAGAAGTTATAAGAATTGGCTAGAATAGGCATAGCACCTAATTTGTAAAAGAAAAAAAATGTTTTTTTCTAAAAAAATAAACCAATTTATTGGTTTAAAAGAAAAAGAAAAAAGATAGAAAAAAATAGAAAGATAGAAAGATAAAGACAAAAAGATAGAAGGATAAAACAGATATTTAAAAAAAAATATTTTTTTTCTCAATACCTTTCTTTATTTTTTTTATAGAATTTAACTAACGTACTTATACTAACTAGCTTGCTATGACAGGTTAAATAAAGCATTTGTGTCAGTGACCTGGTTTAAACAACTCAAACTCAGCGTAACAATATATTTTTCTCTCTATTCTAAAACGAAGAAGAAAACTTAGAATTTTAGTTTATTAAAAAAGAAAGGAAATGATAAAAATTCACATTTCAATTTATATTGTAATCAATGACAACCAACCAATGACTTGGAATAACAGTTTCTTCATTTTATTTAGAAATTTTAATATTTTATTTTTTATTTTATATTTCAGACTTATCTTACATATCTTTTAATTTTTAAAAAAGTTAAATAATACAAATAAAAAATAAATCAAAATAATTTATAAATGTTTTATATTATTATAATTGAAAATAATTAAAATTTTTAAACAATAACTAAACGAAAACAGCTTACAGTAATCATAGAATATTTTTTTAAATTTTATTTTTGAAAATAAATACTTTTCCTCATTATATTTGTATCTACTAAATAAAATATATAAAACAGAAGTCAATTTAATTTATTACAGCAAACTTTATTCTATTTTAGCGCGTGCTTAATAACTAACCACAAGTATTTTTTGCACACGCGATCCGTCATTGATCTTTTTTTTTCCGGCTTCTATAGTAATAAAATAACATTGACTGTAATTCACAACAAAGGTCAATAACCGTTATAAAATAAGTTTATGAAAATAAAAAAATGACAGATTCATTAAAATCAATGTCGATGCTTTCTTATGTTTTCTTCTCTCTTATACGTAATGAAATAATATTATTTTACTAAGTTATCGCTAAAATTTATAAAAAGTATAAAATTTGAATTTTGTAACAATAAATTCTCCCGAAAATTAAAAAATGAAATTTAGTATATAAAATGTACTTTTATATTAATTTGTAATTTTTTTTACATAATTAAATATTTCCAATAATTTCTTTCCTCGGAATATTGAATAAATATTGGTGAATATTTATAATTTACTTAAAGGAGAAAAACAAAAATAGCAATTAATTTCGTATTCCATTTACTCTTAGTAAGTAGGTTAGTACGTTGTAATAGTTGCAGATAGATGACAATGATTGTTTTTGTAACGAGTGAAAAAATTGCAATGCCTGACCATATTTACTCGAATCTGGAACCTATGGATAAAAGACAGGGATGCTATTACTCCACCACAAAGATAGGCAGACCTATAATAAATATTTATTTTTATAACATCAGTAAATGTTTACAGAAATTTTTTTTATTAATAATATTATATTTTTTTATTAGAAGTAAGAAAACTGACTCAACCCACCGGATTGGTCTAGTGGTAAATTCGTCGTTGTAAATCAGCTGATTTCAAAGTCGAAGTTCTCAGGTTCAAATTCTAATAAAGGTAGTTTTACTTTTATCGGATTTGAATACTAGATCGTGGATACCGGTGTTCTTTGGTGGTTGGGTTTCAATTACCACATTTTTCAGGAGTAGTCAACCTGAGTTTGCTCAAGACTACAAATTTACCGGTACAGTTACATTACAGTTATAACTCGCTAATAACTTTGTTGATGCGACTATAAAAAAACACTGACACATGATTTAATCTAAATTTTTTACCAACTGTTTAATTGAACTGTTTGACTGTTTATTGTCGATGCGCTATAAAAAATTTTATTGTACCACGGTTACTTGATTTAGTATTTTAATTATGGATGTCATATTGTTAAAAATACAGTGATTAAGAATTAATTATTCAAATTTAATTTGAATGAACTAATAGTTAAAACAATTTAAACAAAACTTCATTATTAATTTCGAGGAAAATGTCAGATTAAAACTATATATTTAATTTTTAAAGTAAAAAATTTCTCTTTAAAAATATAAAAAGAGGCAGTCAAACGTGAAACGAAGCACTTTTAGAGTATATCCGTAGAAACTTAATTGATTATTAAAATGCTGAAACCACGATCCGTAGTTATACCGTTTATTTGAATTAGGCTCTGTAATTTTAAAAACATATTAATAGAAAGTGCTTCACGAGTAGCATTAAAAAATTTTTGGACGCTTTAAATACCTATTCGAAATCAATAATATGTAAGTAATAAACCCATAGCGTATCCAAATAACAATAAAATATAAAATTTTTAAAAGGTTTTTTACATTTATTTTTTCTCAATCTTTCTTTGGATTTAGGCTACGGTCACACGAGAGTTTTCAAACCAAAACCCAACCTGAAAACCTGGCTGCTGTAGCAGGGCGTGGTCAGATGCAGCTTGTTTTCCTGCAGGCGTGGTGCTCGACTGTCGCGTACTCAAGGTTGCCCGCTGGCAAATAAAACCAGACCTATTTTTCAAGCTCAGTGACTGGTCACAGGCGCGTGAAAACACTTCGCCACAGATCACAGTTTCTATTTTTGCTATATTCGTGTTCTTTTCTTCAGTTTTTGAGATTTAAAATAATTATATCACGGAATACTACTTGGATAGTGAGTTTATCATTTTTGAAATTTAAAAATATCCATATCTTTACGATACATTACAAACACGATGATTTAAAAAACCGTGAACTAAAAAGAGGTGTTTGGGTGTCTGTAACTAAGGATGTTATTAGTGAAAAATGGGACCAGATGGACGAAAACATAGATCTAATGTTGATAACTAGAAATAAAAATTAAATTTTATTTTTAAGTTAGTTATATAAACTAAGTTGTAAGTTGGTGGTAGTTATAACCTACTAGAGGGCATTATGTATAACTTACTAGTACCAATAAAGTTCCTTCGCATCAATGGTACAAGAACGATTTTGCCAGAGCACTGAGCCTGCAGGAGAACAAAAATTACTTTTGAATCTGTCTCCGGTTTCAACTCCAGTGTTGCTTCCTTTTTTTCCAATTGCAGGAATACTTTTTAATAGGCATAAGATAGTGTTTTCAAAATGTCTTACGAAATTGTGAAGCACACAGTACTTGGATAATGATGTCAGCCATATCAATACTAACATCGATTGATCGATGAAGAATGCGCCATTTATTTGTTAATATACAAATCCCCATTCAACGCAACGCTTGCTCTGGTCAGGTTATAGTTATAAACTTTTTGCTGCCAAGTCTATTTCCTTGCAGGATACGGCTTAATGACATATTCACACGTAGCAACAAAAGCTTCGTCTACTACAAAAACGTAGGACACTGGCTGTTGTTCAGACTTATCGTTAGGCAAAGGTACAGACTGTGGCAAGTTTAAAGTTTTTGGTAAACGTTTTTACCTAGCTCAGTTGTTTTCAATATATTTGAGTCTCCTTCGTGACCAAAAAGATTCTACATCAATATATCGGAAATAATAGTTAGAATTAACTTCAGCCACTAACATAATAAAAAAAAACTTCTTGTAGTTAAAAATATTCACTCTCTGAACCCTATGATTTTATAATTGTTATACATTTGCCATCAATTGTCCCCTGGAAATGAGAAATTTGCTCTTTTTTCGAACTAATCACTGACTGCTTTACACTCTTCCACAGTTGGTTGTATGGAACCAAGTGAAATGTTTGATGTAACAGTTTCCACGTATAAAAAGATGAAACCAAGTGAAGTGATGAAACTTCAGTTTCAAATTCGATTCATGCAATTTATTCAGACGTACAGCAATCCGAATTCTAATTCATACGATAGTACTCCCAACTCCATCCCCTGTTAACAGCACCCTGTCATCTTCATCAGCCACGTCGAGAGCACCACCAACAGCAGATAGACAGTTGTAAAAAGAAGATGAGGATTCAGTTTTCTCCTTTCTTAATCTTTAAAATTAACTGATATTGTCATTTTATGAAAAATAAACTACATTGTAAAAATACTATGTTGTAAAAAATTAACACTCACTTAAGTTACTACTAGCTTTTCTTCTGCACATATATAATATCACTTTTTCTAATTGCATCTTCAATTTTAGATAATATTGTTTCAAATGAAGATATGAACATTCTATAATACTTAAAAAACTTCTCTGAGTATCCTTTCACTTACTGTGTTGAAGTGTAAATTTTCCCTTTACTGATCTGTGACTTATAATAGGATGTATTCAGTAAGTTCTTTGACGTCAACAACGTTGTCGGTGAACAATTAATAAAGCAATTAAAGCAAATTAAAAGAATTTTTATTTATTGAAAATGGATTCATGTCGTACTGGAGAGCCCAAACAAACGACTGAGTTCGCATTAAAAAACACGCACGTCTGGTCAGCTGTGGAGTGGATTTTCAAGCTGCGTGAATAGAAGCTGCGTCTACAGCATGAAAAAACATTAGTGTGGCCGTAGCCTTACGTAGACGAGAGATTTGAGATGTTTTTATTGCCAGATGTTCATCTTGATTCCAGTTTGTAAGACAACGACAGCAGAATTTGATAAAAATAAATGGTCTATTTATTTATCGATCGTGACAGATATTATTTAACTTTGCGTTCAGTATTTTAACTTAAATAACTTACGAATTCAATGTATATTACATATTAATCCAAGAAATAATTTTTTTTTTAAATATTTTATTTAATTTTTTTTTCTTATGCTAAGAAACAACAATTGGGATATTTTTTAAGGAAATCTGCTATAAAGCATTAATTTGAAAATAGTAACTGCTTTAAAAAACGTATTTCCTTTAACGTATTCAAGAGAATATTTTTTTTGTATTTAACTTTTCTTTTAAGAATTCTGTTAACAAATAGTATCAATTAAATAACTTCTTATTTTTTTTTTTGATTATAAATGTAATTAATTAATTATATTAACAATTAACTGTATCTTTCAGCAAAAACCCTCACTAAAAAAATAACTTTCAAAATAAGATATGCATTGAGGTTGCATATATATTCTTTTGAGCGATAGCCGAATTTTATTATATTTTTAGATTTGATTTCCTTTTCTGGAATCAAATACGAGATCAGCTGATTCATCAGTCAGGATGCCTGGAACTGCACCAAACATCGGCCATTCATTGTTCTCATCACTTTCTATGAGATAAACTAATCTGAAAAAAATTATTTTTTTTTCGGCCAGTGTAATCAATTAATTAAGTTTGTATTAAGGTAAGAAGTGAATATAACGAATAAAGGGTAATACTCTTGGATAAGTAATATTTTGGTAAATGTTTTAAACAGGCCTCACAATGCGGTCGGTCGGTCGCCCATCCATTCTTTCATTACAAATATTCTTTTTCACTACTTAACCGGGTAAAAAAATTATTAAAAAGTGTATTAAAGTAATGTTTTACTTCATTAAACATAACATTCTGAGATAACGATATTGATTATATATATATATATTTAAACAAACAAAATAAAACACAAAAACAAAAAAATAATGAGAACAATAAGCACGTAAATTACACTCCTACACAGTTAACATGCAATTAACTAATTTGCACCCACTTTACCCAATTAACTCTTTTACTTCATTAAATTGAAACCTTTAAAAAAAAAGATTTTTCACGGTGTGCAACATAATTCATTGTAAGTACTAATATCCTTAGAAGACGGGCGCCGTACATAATTACTCTCTAATATAAAAATATGGGCAAAACTGTTTTAAATCTTTTTCAATAACTGTAATTTTTCAATGTTGAAGACAAAAGACTTATAAACTGTCTGCAAGAAATAAAAATCGAAAACTAGTGTACATTTCAATCGTTAAATAATCATCAACACTACAGTGAGTTAAACAATTAAGCACTAAAAAAAATTTAACAGAAATACAACAAAAGACAAAAAATAAATCTGAAAAAGACCACAAAAAGTATATTTCTAAAATAAGTTTACCTATTACAGAAATAGTTTTAAAAAATAACTGTAATAATTAGAAATAATATAGGTGGAAAATTTATTTAATTAGCAACCATAGAGAAATCTTTCTAAAATCGTAAAGAATAATATTAAGTATTTGTATCTTGTTTACTTGAGAGAAAGTATTACAATGATAATTGAATATTTATACTATCTAATTTTTTTTTAAGATATACCTTTGCTTAAACCTACCCTATAAAATGAGGTTTTGAAGTAAGGTGGATGATCAGACCTAGCGGGAGTTAATATTATTCAGACCATATATAAGCAAACTTTTCACTTTCAACTTGGACTGCCCAAATCAATATTGTAACATTTTGTAGTTAACACTTTCTATTTATTTATTATTTTATTATAAATAAATAGATAGAAATACTGTTTTGTCTTTTTAATATGTTTTTTATGAATTTATTCTTCAATTTCTTTTGTATTCATTTATTTTCTAAGTTTTACTTTTTTGTTACTATTTATTTCTGTTAATTACTTCCCCTATTTACTAAAAAGATTATTTAACAACAGAAATGATCCTCTTGCTTTACATTTTAATTTTCTACTATAACGAATTTTGAATATTTTTTCTTCACGAATTAAGGTTGAGGTAAATTTATTTTGAAATTTTCGTTTAAATTGTTTCTACCAAGCTTATGTTTTTTTTTTGTTTTGCATAAAATGTAGATATGTGTAAATATATATTTTAAAATTTGAAGTTAGAAAAAAAATTAAATTATAATTTTTATAATAATACAACATTAAAATATAGCTTACATATAGTTTATTCAATCTCTACCGCCTTTTCTAATAAACATGACATAAGGAAATGAGTCATTTCAATACCAATTGTATAGTATTCAATAAAGCGTAATCATAATGTGTTTTTAATGTATTATATTTGTTGAAATACATTCTGTTTGTCATTTGCATGAATCGATTAACTTAAATATTTATACTTGGAGAGATTAAGTCATGGCGAAATTACTAAAATAATTTCTACACCTTTTATTAACATAAATATATGATTAATAAAAAATAATTGGAGTGCTTGAAATCTGTATGTCTGAAATTAATACTTCAAACTGAGTTATACGAGACTCAATCCTAACACAAATGTTATTTTAAACTTTATGCTTTCATAAACGTAAGAACAGTCTTACGTTCACTACGGTTAAATTATTTTATCCTAGAGCTTTTGGATTTGAATTCCAAACAAGCTTAGCAAACTTTTTATCAAGAAAATATGTTGAATATCATATTTCAATTAATAAAATATAAAAAATGCAATAAAAAAAAAAAATATTGGAACCCAAATATCACAGGTACTTATCATAAATGACAGTAAGTTCACGTGGTTGGGAATGGAGTTATCAAATCAGCATTTGAGTGCCGTTGATTGTGAAATGAGACAACACTACCAACCGCCGTATATTAAAAAAAATATATATAATTTTTCCATCTCTTTAAAGTGTAGACTGTTTAGTTTAGAATATAACAACTTAACTCTAGAATAACTTAACTTGTTAAATATTTAAAATTAAAATTATTAATTAATAAAAACCATCCCCTATAAAAACAAGGTTTCGGTTTGAAAGTAAGATCGGATAAGAGAGAATAACGATTTAAAACGTGTTTAGAATTCTTATAATCTTCATCCCCCTTCGTTATCAGGACGTACCACCCCAGTGAACAGTAAAAATAGTACTATCCTCTCTAGATTTAAAAAGGGATGAGAAGGAAAGATAAAATAGTAAAATAAAGAAAGGATGGAAGGAGTTTTGCAGCTTGCAGTGTGTTTACAACGAGATGAGTGTCCTTGCACACATCCCCTCCATCTAAATCCTCACTGATCCAAACCTCCTTAACGCCGTTCCGTCCAGGGACCTAAACTGACGACTACGTTGTTTTTTAACTTCTCTGTACACTTTACACATACATACACCCATTCGTCGCTCGCTAACTCTACCACTCATTCTCTAGTGGTAAAGTCTAGTGCAATGCAGAGCTCTTTATATTTCACTACTGCACATAAAAAACAGACTCTTCTATATACACACAAAGAAAATGGAAATCTTTTAGAATTTAGTTAAATGAATCTTTTATATTTAAAATAAAACCAAATAATTAATTCCAAAGAAAATGATGTAAAATTTTAGAATTCTCTGAACGTTTTACACAAAGTAAAAAGTTTAAATTTTAAGTACGTTCTTGTAACAAATAGTTTTAAAAACAAAAGCGGTAAACAATTTTATGGTTCGTTTTTCTTTTTATTTCTCTACTTCTGTAATAATACTTTACCTTTACAGCCATTACAATTTTTTTTTTTATGTATTCTACTAATATTATTATTATTGTTATATAATAATAGAACACGATTTTATAATAATAAAAATAATAATTTTGTTTTCTAATCGCGGTCAGGATTCACTTTTTCGTACGATGCAATATTTATCCACCATAAAAAAATCTGATATGAGCACCACATGACTTCCTTGTACGCCTATGAAAATACATATATTCTTTAAATAATTATATTTTTTATTACATTTTTTCTTTTTCTTTTGTTATTGAATTATTATTTATTGTAAAAGTTTTTTTTACAATCAGAGGTTATTAATTATTAATAAATTAATATATTTAAATTAAAAAAAAAGATTAAAAAAAACGAAATTAAGTCGCATTCAAACCGATGTGCCTTCCCCTTGTAAGATCCAAATATTTCTTTAATTAAAATTTTATTTGGCTATAACTCTGGAACCAATGAAAATAAGTACCACTTATGACATATCGTTGAAAAGCTGTCAATGAGAGGTTGTTACTATAGTTAAGAAAAAGTCCAAATCTTTTGGATTTTGGGCTTTTTTGGACATTTTTGGTTCAGTCTATTGCAATCGAAAAGGAAGGTGCACAACTAGATGTTACAATATTCCTAAATCCAAAATTTCAACATTCTACGGCTAATCATTTTTGGGTTATGCGAGATACATACATACATACAGACGTCACGCCGAAACTAGTCAAAATGGATTCAGGGATGGTCAAAATGGATATTTCCGTTGAGATCTGAAAACCGAAATTTTTCGCGATTACAATAATTCCTTGTGCGATAAACGATTACAAATAAGCGTAAGTCTCGTGATTGCTAATAGAAGACTAAATTTCTGTTATGATAATTCCAATTTTTTTAAAGGAAAAATAAAGTTTGGTATTTTAATTAGTATATATATATATATATATATATATATATATATATATATATATATATATATATATATATATTTTATAGTTCCTGATAATCTCAGTGCTCATAAACATGTGTCAACTTTTGTGTAGTTCATAAATAAGTTGAATATTCAGGCAATGAACGAGTTGATTCAATCGTTAAAGAAGTTTATATACTTCACTAAATGTATAGTATAATCTGATTTTTATATGCTTTGTGAAATATCGGTTGAAAGGAGCATGGTAAATTGAATGAACTGGCTTGGAAATCGTCAGTTGAAGGTAGTCGCTGTGAAGAATTCATTGTGTACTGCTTGTGTTTGGGGATCACTACGAGTAGCTTAACACTTGAACATGGATTTCTTGTTTGATGGTTATATTTCAGTGCTTAACAGTTTATAAAATCTTGATTAATTTTATGCGAAATTAGGAAATTACAACGAAAATTCAGTTGGCACATTAAACGATGATTTGGGTCATTTGAAATTTTTTATGACTGTTACATCATAAATTAAAATAGTACAAATTCAATTTTTATTTTGTATTTAGGTGGCAAAGCAGTATTTAGGTGGCAAACCACTTAAATAATGTTCTTTTAATATTTATATATTTTATACATTTACGTATGGATTTTATTTCTTGTCTTTTTGATTGTTAAATAATATCATTAATGGTTATTAGATTGATCTCTTTCATAATGGGTAAATTCAATTCAGAATATGAATGGAAGCATTTTTCATCTCAGTTACGGTTAATATTTTTGATGGAAATCACTTTATAATCCCTTTTGTGTAGTTTTTGACATTTGTATGTTAGTATCTACAACACATTATTATTTTTGATTTATTTTTAAGAATTTATGCTTTCTTTTTTTTAAATAAAATTTTAATATTAGTAGATATATGCTGTCCTTTATCAATTTTAATAACTTTCAAGCGTGAATAATCCACTCTCGTGTTTGTTCGCTTTCCAAGAAAAAGAAAAAAGTAACAGCTTACTTAATTTAAGAATAATTAATGAATCTGATGAAATGTTTAATTAAAATATTGCTACGAGATTATTATAACGAGGTTGTAATAAGTAAAAGTTTAATTATTACAATTGTAGTAAGTAAACTTTAAACATTAATAGATATTTATCACAGAGGCTATAGGTATAACTATATTTTAACATATTATCCCAAAATATAAAATCCATTACATTAAAACACAGACTTTCTGTAAATATCAATTAATATTCCAATAAAATAGACAGTTGACTAACATTTGCATTATTCTAGCCGAAAAACCTTTCTTAGCATTAAGCACTGTTGTGCAAACCGAAGGAGTTTCTTGAGATTTGGAGGAAATATTGTATATCATAAACCCACAAAGTTCTTAGCCCAATAGGTAAAAAGAATTATCTCAATAGGCAAAAATAATCCTTTTTAAAGGATTTAAACGACTAATAAAAAATGTTTAATAAATAAAATAATAAAAATTTAATTGGAATGATGAAGTAAAAGTAAAACAATTACCATTTAATCGAAATTAGAAAGTCAATTTATTTGCAAAATTAAAAAAAAAGATTAAAAACTCATATAATTGATATCGTCTAATCACACTTCTGCATTCAATGATTAATAATCTTCGTCAGAAATCTAAGAAGGAACTTTTTTTAATAATAAATAGTTTTTTATTAACTAGGATTATTATATACAACCCGTATGGAAAAAACACATGGAAACCAATAAATGAAAAAAGTTAAATAAATTTTAAGAAATAAATATTAAATAATTTCATATCAGGAATGTTATTATAATAAATATTAATGTCCTCCAACTGCAGTTATACAACACACGTATCTTCAAGTTTGAAGTTTGATGATTGCAGCGCTAATGTGGGATATTTCAGATTCAATGATCCGTTTGAGTCAATCAATTATGTGAGGATTATTTCTGATCAATTTTTCTTTTAAATAACCCAAAGAAAAAAGTTTGTGAGAGATAATTCTGACAACGGAAATGGCTATAGACTACAGGACATGGTTTTCTCCCTAATGAATTAACGAATTGCAGCAACATTTTATTATTCGCTGTGTCAAAGCGCATTGCTAAACTAGCAATTATTTACATCTGCTCTTACCATGGCTATGAAGTCAGTTATAATTCTATCTTACCGTTCATATATTATTACTTCTGGGAAAAATAATGGACCCTTTAGTATCTTCCGAGAATGTGCACACCAAATTACAATCTTTATTAAATGTAAAGTAATCTAATGAAAAATTTGAGGTTTAGTGCACTTCAATGTCGGTTGTTCTTACGGCTTAGAAAGATACTTAGAAGAAAACCATGACTCTTCATTAAAAAAATCCAAGATCCGAATACTGAAACGAACAAAACCGTCTACAATAACTGAATATTTTCCCGTGATCGAGTTCAAAACGTGAATACGGTTTGGACGTAATTTTAATTTCTTTATGGCTTGCAGATACCCCCGGATGACATTCCGCTCTTCTGAGTTAATCTTCTTATTGAATTTTTCGAAATGATCGTTCAAAGAATATACAGATATGTTCTAAAGATTCATCATTGAAAACTATTGGCCGGTCTCTGTTACCGGTTTCTCTAAAACGAGCGAATATGATTGAAATTACGATGTACTGGATATTTTACATCAAGAAAAGCTACAGTAAAGGTTTCCTCATATTTAAAAAAGATTACGATTTAAAATAATTTTCAAGAATAAATGCTCGTTCAGACTGTGTAAAATGTATGATAGTCTTTTTATAGCACGTTTAACAGACAAAAAAGACAAAGACTATTTGATTATCGTGACAATAACGTATGTTACTGTCACAAGATCAAGCATTCATTTATTAGGTGTCGAAAAAAAAATTCCCTGTTTCACTATATTAATGAATTCAGCGTTTCGCAACTTTTCGCTCATTCTGTATAACTGATAAAATTAAATAAAATTGAAACTGAATATTATCCAATAATTTGGGTCAGAACACTTCTACACGTTGTCTAAGCTTTTTATCATATCTGATGGTAGAATCCTAAGATCCAATAAACGTTTAGGTAATTTCATATTTAGAAACTAATTAGTTACAAAAAATATTTCACTATCAAGTGAGAAAAATGTGTGATAAAATTGAAAACAAATAATATATTATTATTATTATTGGATATGTTAAAATTTTAATGTGGTATCTCAATCCAAATGATTTACTATTGTCAATAAGAAGATTTCTGATGAGAAACATGTAAAAATATTTTAAAAATATTTGACCGATGGTACTAACTAAACATACGACACGACTATATTATATTACTGACTCCCTTACCGTTGAAATATTATAGAAATAAAAAGAACACCAATACCCATATAGATGAAATTGATTTTATTGGAAAATATTTAAATTAAATCTGAGAATCAACAAAGCCAGGTTTTATTAATGAAAATTGTTCTTTTTTCTAAGACAAGCAAATTATCAGAGGTTTTACAAGAATTTACATGAAAATATTTTAATTCTCAAGTTCAGATTTCATAATATTTCTTGAAAAAAAAAAAGAAAAGTAAAATATACCCAATTTTTGGTATTTTATTTTTTAAAAATCCAACAGATTTGGTAATTATGCGCAAAATCTTATTTCATTTTATTAATCAAAGGAATTAACAAAAAGCACATAAAATGAATCAAGGAATAAGCACCGCTTAATTTTTTTTATTTTTAGAGAAATGTTCACAATTAATGAATTTAATTAAAAAGAAATCCTTAACTTTACCTTTAGGAAAAAAAGTAGATAAAGAATTGTTCAGAAGTCATGATTCAAGAGATTATTATATATATATATATTTTTTTTTCTTTTTGACAATGATATTTAATTCGTTATATTATTATGAAAGAAATACGTGCTCAGCAGTATTATATAAATACAATTTTTTTTGCTACTCTTAGAGTGTAACATCTACCATTTCTATTTCCAAATGCTGACAATGAACAAATTAGCTTCATTAACGCTGTACGAGTCACATAAAAGAAAATACTGTGAACACGTACTCTTAGTAAGCGCGTACACGCAAGCGCGCGGTCGTGCGTGCAAGCGCATACATTTTTACACTCACTCACTAACATTTTTTTGTTACAATCTGTTTTATATGTGTTGATTTAAACAATAAATTCTTATACATAAATAATTATTTTTTTCAAACAAGTTAGTTCTATTAAATACTAACAATATCTACTGGGTCGTCCCTTGTGCTTCATCTTATGCGATGATGAAATTTATCTCAATTAAACTTTGATAATAATATTACTCAAAATATTTCATAAAAGATTAATACGCTGATTATGCTTGAAATGAATGAAAAGAGATCATCTGATAAATAAATGAGCAAACAAATAAACATTCATTTTTAATATTAATCAAATAAATATTCGGTTAGCGTTGCATTTGTAGTCTTCCAAAAATGGGAGCTAACGATCAGAAAGATGAGTTTTAGTGCCTAAATCGCTTTGATCAACAGTTTATAAAAGCGACCCTCTTAATCAGCTTGAAGGTGTTTTCTTTTCGCTAACGCATTTCTCTAACAATGCGTTGTGAAGAATGAGATTCTCGATAAGACAAGATAATTTTCCTTTCAAATCTGGTACCTGATTATCTCACTAACAATAATTAACCATAGCTAAACTTATCCAAAAAACAAAAAAAATGTTAAATGACATTTTATGCACATAAAAGTACTATTAAATACCATGAAAAATATGAAATGCAAATTCAAATATGCTAGTAAGTACTAATATTTAAAAAAAATAAGTGTAAATTAAATATTCAATTTAAATTAAAATAAATTATTTTTTCCAAAGAGTAAAGTATTACTTTACTACTAACTAATAAAACCAAATGGAACCTATGACAATGGTTTTTTCATTGTTAAAATTCCTCTAGGACATCAAGTTTTATGTACTTCCAATGCCACTTGTATGAGAATTGGTATCAGTTCCGAGAAATAAATAATTGAACGTACATAAAAAGCAAGATCAACTTTTCTGCGAATAAGGAATGTTCTGTGACGTCACGATATCAGTTTAAGTTTGATGAAGAGAATGATTAAGTACATTCTTTGTACTTCAGTATTGTATTGATTCATGGAATTTATCAAAAGCATGCATGAAGAAAATTGAGGCCTTTGTGAGTAGTCCTATTATCGATTCTTATGATTAGTAAGCTGAGATTTTTTCACAATTAAGTGAAGCCAAATTAAAATAGGAAATATTCATCGGGCCACAAATAAGAAAATTAATTCATAAAAATAAATTTGACAGCTAACTGAATCTTAAAGAACTAGTAGCATTCAAAGATATCGTTACTGGTTTTCTTGGAAACAAAAAAGCTGAAAACCACGATCAGCTTAAAATGACTCATAGTGACTACAAAAATTTAGGGTACAGAATGTTATTGAAAATTAATATTTTACATTATCATTTGGACTTTTTCCATTTAAACTTAGGGGACATCAGCGACGAAAAAGGAGAAAGGTTCCACAAAGATATTGCAGATTGAACAACGTTATCAAGGCAGGTAGAATGAATCTATGATGAGTGACTACTGCTGGATGATAAAACGAGAAAACTTCACTGAACACAAAAGGAAGATAAGAAAAAAGAAATTAAGATAAACGTAAATGTCTGCAAAATAAAGGTAGGAATTTTAAACGTATTATTATTTTTTTATTGCATTATTTAAGAAGTTTCTCAATATTTCTCAAATTCAGATTATTCATAAAAAAGTACATAACCATTTTTGGGGTAAAAAGGGTATCCTTTACAAAATGTTTTTTTCTTTACCCTTAAAAATATATCTACCAGTGCCATTATTCATTACATGGACTAAATGTAATCCAGACCTTTTATAGTTGCTGATAATACCAGTGGGTAATTCAAATCATTCTTCGAGCTTGCATACATCCTTTATAATAAATGGGATATTTATTTTCTTCTGTGCTAGGCTGCAATATACAATTGAAGAGCATACTCCTATGCTATGTTAATATATTCCTACGTTCCTATGCTATGTATTGTTAATGAAACATGACCAACCGAGCTGTGTAACTGAAGTTTCAATTTTAGGCTAATAATTACTTTGACGGTACGTCTGCAATGCAGGAGGGAAAATAGTCCGCAGTTATTAGGTATTTTTATTACTTTTTTATATTTTCCTCCGATAGGGAATACGCAGAGGCTACATTTCACCAGAGGGGTTGGTGAAAATGAGATACTGTGTTTTAGAAAAGTGGCAGTAACACAAGATACCATAAAAATATATATCTCTGATCCTTTTTCTATAAATTTGTTGTTTATGAAAACCAAGAGAATCGGAAAAGTCTAAATAATATTTGATAATATGCTCAATATTGGATGTTAACACATTTTCTTCTTTCCGAACCGGAAAGATCCGGTTCGGATCTTTCATTTCTTTGTAATTTATTTCTGTTAATATTGTAACCGTTTTTAATTCTTAATTTTTTAATTTTTTTTTGTCCACTGAATACTTCTACTTTGTAGACTATATTAACAACTAAAAACTTTTCCTCTTCTTAAATATGCCTAATAATATATTAGACATATTTAAAATATATATATATGAAAGCATCTTTTAAAAAATAAATAAATAATTTTATTTCTAACGAAAATAGTATTACAGCATTTGAATATTACGAAATCAAGTTAAAATTATAAATAAAGATTTGAATAAAATTTAAAAACAAACATTGCTTTAATTTAAACTAATAATTATTATTAATCTATAGAAATTAATGAAGCTTTTAACCTTAAAAAAGATTAACTCTTTATTGTCATTTTAAATACTAAACCATCCGTTATACAATAATTATGCCGTAGCTGATTTCCACAATTATAACTATTTTTAATTTTTCAGATGTATTATTCTCTTTTAAAAATTAACAGTAAAGATAATTAGAAAAACAATGTATGACAGCCCGTAATAATGGACCAATTATCTTAAGAAATTCAGGAACCAATAAATTTGTTAGGTTATGTAAAAGAAATTCATACCGGAAGTTGATTTTTAAGGCTAATATGCATATTTTGCCCCTTTATTTTTCCTGTTTAGCCTCCGGTAACTACCGTTTAGATAATTCTTCAGAGAATGAATGAGGATGATATGTATGAGTGTAAATGAAGTGCAGCCTTGTACATTCTCAGTTCGACCATTCCCGAGATGTGTGGGTAACTGAAACCCAACCACCAAAGAACACCGGTATCCACGATCTAGTATTCAAATCCGTGTTAAAATAACTGGCTTTACTAGGAATTGAACGCTGTAACTCTCGACTTCCAAATCAGCTGATTTGGGAAGACGCGTTAACCACTAGACCAACCCGGTGGGTTTGCATATTTTGTCTCTGGATTTACGTATTTCTACGTTGAGAAATACGGAAGTTTTGTTTGAAAAATTGTTTAGCAAATTCGATTTTTGACCTCCAAATGACCTTTGAAGTTGACCTCTTGCTAAAGATGAATTTCCGGTCTGGACAACCATCTTCCGGTAAAAACCGGAAGTACAAAATATCGATAAAGTATAATTCGATAAAATATCGAATAAGTTTAAAACATCGATATTTGAAACAACGATTTCGGTTTGGTTAGATAACATTGCTGTTTCCTAAAAATTCATTTTTCCTAATTGAAAGAAATTTCAGAGTGATTTGCCAAGAGGTCCACTTCAAAGGTAATTTAGAAATCAAAAATCGCATTTTGATAAAAAATGTTTCAAACAAAACTTACGTATTTTCCAATGTAGAATCTAAATTCGTGGTCAGAATGTGCATGTTCTGTTTTAAAAAATGAACTTCCTGTTTGGATAACTCACTTTCGGTGAGAATAGGAAGTTAATTAATAGGGGGCTATCAGTTTTTCGAAAAAAACAACAGTTTTTGTTGTTTTAAAAGGAGCCAACGGGTGGTTTTGGACATCCAGTATTTTTTATACGTATGCGCATGTATAAAATTTGTGGCTCAAATATCTAAAAAATCTGAAATTGATGTAGTCATCAATTTCATTGAAATTTAGATATACTCGTATTTATTAACCAGTAGTAGGTGTATCTGAAGTTGGACATATAAAAATTTTATGAAGATTAATTGAGTCGTTCCGTGTTTCGCTCAATTGAAAATCGACGATAGAAAAAATTACCTCAATTTGAAGTATTACTTTCAGTCGCTCACCTTGTGACCACTAGTTGAACACTATAAAAAGAGGGTTTTTATCGACTTTTCGGAGAAAAGTAAGATATTTACGTTCGAAGAAATGAATTTTCCTTACAATGTGAAGTACGAAAATACCATTCATGCATAAAATTTTGTGGCTCGAAAATCTCCAAAATTACCAGATCAATTTCACTGAATTTGTCTAATTAAATTACTGCATCTTGTGCATGTAAAAATTTTATGAAGACTGGTTAGTCATTCTTTAGTTACGCTCAATTAAAGTTCGATGGCAAATATAATTTGAGATTAAGTTGGCTGTGTAATGGTATTTTTGGTGTACGCTTCTGCAGTGAGTCACAGTGGTGATCGAAATGAAACTTTATGTTTGTGTGTAGGGTTCATGTGTAGGGTCATTCGTTAATCGAATGTTATACTCTGAAAATCGGTGCGTTTCTAACTGCGAAATAGTTAGGACATCGTTAACGAAATGTCGGTTTTCTTGCACAGAATACACACAAGAGTTTTTTTTTTATTTTTAAGCTCAGGGAATATTTTGGAGTAAAGAAATTTCAAGTGACAAAAACTGAGGAATAGAATTTTATTTGAAAAGATTTTTTTAATTAAAAAAAGATGGAATCCATTTCAAAATTCTTCCATGGAAAACCTAATGACGGTTAATTTACTGAAAATAAATTTCAAGAAACAAAAATCACACTAAATAGAACAATAAAATTATTTATTTGTGGCAATGTTTTAAAGCGTAAAGTTTTAAACTCCATTTATTTAAGATTGAAATTGATTTTTTATTTAATTGTTCAGTAAACATTTATGAAAAAAAATTAATAAAACAATTAAGGGGGTGTAATGATACATTATTCAGAAAAGGAGTATATAAAACTGAAAAAAATTCCGCAGGTAAAATATTTTGAAATTTCGATCGAAAATTGCTACCTACTACTGCTACCTAGGAGTTTACAGAGAATTCTGACAGATAAACGAAAAATAGTAAAAGAAATAAAATAGCAATAAAAATACTATTAATTTAAATTATATACAATAATATAATTTATAATAGCTACTACATTGAACAATGCTTTAGTATATTATTACTATTGCTACCACTATTATTATTGTTGAAATACATATCCTGGTGTGAAATCAATTAATTTTGATCCGGACGGCAACGATGACGTTCTGATGGAAGTGTGTTGCGGTGAAAGGGGAATAGGATATGTTAGGGTGTATGTGAGAGGGATGGCTATGTTGCGGGGATGGTATTAAAATCTAGTGTTTAACTGCACAGTGCGATATCCAGTTAACAGATAATTGTCCCAGTCCGTTAGTATACTGGTAATTACAGTTATAGTATTACGTATACTAGCATTTATCACAGCTTTAAATTAAATAACAATCGGTAACGTTTATTCATATACCAATATATCAAAAAACCTAAATTATTAATAAACCAACATTTGATTTCAAAATTAATCATGATGTCATTTGAAAACAATTTCCGGTTTCTTATTAGAAATCTAGCTACTAACGAAACGGTAATTTTCAATAAGGAATATTTAATTACAATGCAGTTAATGATTAATTACGTTTGGCTTATTACGTTAACTAGTGAATTGCAAGTAACAATGGTACTTGTAGATAACAATAATAATATTAAAGTCAATGGATCGAATAGTCAGTTAAATTATTTGGAATGAATGTAATTCATTTATACATGCATAAGTACACACATTTCCACACGTACGTCGTATAGATAATTATTTAACATTATTGGCGGAAAACCATCAGAAAAATTTCTAATTTATCTCAAATTAATCTTTGAAAAGATATAGTTACAAAAACCAAACTAATTTTTTTCCAAATCGATGTGACGTACTTGACGTTAAATATAAATTAAAAAAGATAAATATCAATTTTTTTATTTGGCTTTATAAGGTAACTCATTCTCTTCCTTGTATTCTAATGTGAATGACGTTTATCAGCGTGAAATATTATTAAATTGTTTCTATTAAATGAAAGCAATAAATTTACGAATGAATTATACTTCTTTAAATAAATTTACCTTTAACTTTTCATTAAAACATTAAAAAAAAAGATTAAACCTTCATTAACATTCATTCCCTTTAATTTTGGGGAGTATCGTTGCTATGTACGACCGGCCGTTATTCCGTGTAATAAACGTGTTCTTAGTAATAAGCGACTGAAACCTTCGTTATCGTAGAGGTAAATTTTGTTGTGAGGTTAGCGTTTTATTTATTCCACGGTTGATGTGAGTATAAGTTTTTGCCTTTTTTTTTTGCTTTTTCTGTTTAGCCTCCGGAAGCACCGTATCAGAGGATGATACGTATGAGAGTAAATGAAGTGTAATCTTGTACAGTCTCAGGTCGACCATTTCTGAAATGTGTGGTTAATTGAAACCCAACCACCAAAGAACAACCAGCACCCACAATCTAGTATTCAAATCCGTATAAAAGTAACTGTTTTGAGTAGAATTTGAACCTTAGATCTCTCGACTTCGAAATCAGCTGATTTGCGAAGACGCGTTCATCACTAGACCAACCGGTGGGTTAAGTCTTTAGCCTATTAGAATGATAACTAACACTCAATAAACCGATTTTGTATTGCTAGCTGTACGGGATATGGCACACAACGAATGGTAGATGATTAAAGTGATGTAATTAGGGCTTAGCTGGTAAATT